>NC_086057.1:11287327-12731216 GCF_947568885.1 Cydia strobilella
CACCAGCTTGCCATTGCGCAGCGTCTTCGCGCGCCGGTGATTCACTTGGGAATCGTTTTGGTGACGTTGCTGTAAACAAAATAGTACGTTATACAAGGTTATATATGTAAGGTTGGAATTCCATCTGTCCAATTTCTTGGTCCAATGTGCATTGCGAATCACTCTCTCACTAAGCAAAATGTGAGACGCAAATACACATTGGACAAAAAAATGGGCAGGTGGAATACCACCCTAAGACGGAAAAGTCGTTCTCGATTGTAGTTATATTTTTCGACTAGGCTCCTGACCAGGCAAAGCTAATTGCTGTCAGCGTCAATTGTACTATTAGGGTTAGAGTAAATTAAATGAGAAATAATGATCGTACATACTCAATACTTCATACTTTCATTTGAAAAATAAACGTCATTCAAATAACTCGCAGAAATAATCACAGCTATTCCCAAATTAATAAATGTCCTTGTAACATTGACACCTTATTGAATCGGCCTTGTGTCCTAGTTTTCCAAATAAACGATACCTTCCCGATTAACCCGATATATTTACAGGTATCTATTGGCCAAGCGATTCGGGACAAGCTTTTGACCTCAGAAGCTCCGTTTCGGACAAAGGTAAATCAGGTATGAAGGTCGCAGTCCGCGGACATCTGCTCGATAACTCACAGCCACTTACGTAATCACTTAGCTATGGACTACGTTAAAACTAGAAAGGCTAATTTACGTACTAATGATTTTTGAATGGTAGGGTACAAAGTTACTAACAACACAACTGTTAAGGTTAATTGTAAGTTATTTCTGTGACAGACAATACATTGACATATGATGTACATGTTGATATAAGACAGTTAGAAGTATACAGCTAACAGGTACTTAGCAAATGGGGACACAAGTAAACTCAAAGAAAGAAGTGTGGTATTTATAATGTATACTCGTATATCTTATCGATTATGTATTGAGTGCTTTACTTGATTTCCACATAATGCTGCATTTATAACAATCTGTGATCTATGTACTTCATAAATAAAAACACAAGACTACAAAACACCCATTGTCCAGCAGATATTATGTTGTATTAGGTGGTACTTAGTGCATTTGTCCTTCCGAGAAATAGTAGTTTAAAAAAAAAAACAGTAAAAAAACCGGCCAAGTGCGAGTTGGACTCGCGTTCCAAGGGTTCCGTACATTACACAATTTAAACAATGTATTTTTTTATGTGAAACGTGAGTGAAATGTCTTTAAAATACCCGTAGGGTTCGGATCAAAAACTAAGTAATTAAGTCCGACACGCTTGACTGCACATTTCTAATAGGTTTTCCTGTAATCTGTAGGTTTATATCTATTTTGTGTATTTTTTTCAACATTTTAGACCCAGTAGTTTCGGAGATAAAGGGGGGAATGGTCATTTTTTGCCTATTTTCTTGAATAATTTCTAAATTATTTATCCTAAAATTATAAAAAAAATATATATTTGAGATTCTCGCAATGAGCTCTTTCATTTGAAACCCGATATAGTTTGAAAAACTTTATTTTTAATTTTCTCATTTACCCCCCAAAAGTGGCCCCCATGTTTAAAATTCATTTGTTTACGTTACATGTCCGTATTTGGGTCACAAACATACATATGTATACCAAATTGCAACTTAATTGGTCTAGTAGTTTCGGAGAAAATAGGCTGTGACAGACGGACAGACGGACAGACAGACGCACGAGTGATCCTATAAGGGTTTTTTCCTTTTGAGGTACGGAACCCTAAAAAGGGTTTGAAAATTCACCTTCGCCAAAAATTTTAACTTGCCATTTCTCTCGTTACGGAATAGCTATAAATCTGCCTATTGCAATATTATTTGTCTATGTCCGCGGTAGGAACTTTGTCTAATAGATCGATTGTTATAAAGTAATTTCCGGAACAAAACGTAATACTGACGTGCTAAATTGCTAATGTTTATATTCACGGTTCACTGACTGACGATGTTTGACGACTGACTCACCCTCGACTTATAGATAGTTAGACTAATGCGAATGACTAACTGATATTGTATTAGTGAATATGGCGTGACGTACGCGCAGGATGTTGAACCAAATCTCATGCGGCCTGTACGTACCTATATACCTATTTGTGAAGGCGAGCCTATTAATGATGTTTTAAGTTGCTACTTTTGTAAGTTATAAAATCATGTGTGTTGGTTTTATTATCATTATTAAAATATCAGAAAAATATGGTATACCGTAGGTTTAGAATATAAATTGACTTTATAGACAACACGTAATGTGGCATTACCTATTCCGAAAAACGACGCCGTCACATATATAAAATATGCAGCTGCATGCTGGCAGTTATGGTGTACTGTATGGTTGGTTGGACTGTATTAAAGTGACAAATAAAAACTACATGTAGCACGGATTTACGAGGGCGGTTTGAGTAATGAGAGGGCATAGAAGTAACGCTTATACCTAATCATTTGTTATGTAACACGTGGCCGTAGTTTCTGTGAGTCGTATTTATTCGTATAAAACCATATTCGGTCTCCTATACTTTGATGTCATATAAAAATATATAAATAAAACTGCAAGACTTTCATCTTCTTCTTCCTTCCTCGCGTTATCCCTGGGGTCCGCTTGGCAACTAATCCCAAGAATTGACGTAGGCACGAGTTTTTACGAAAGCGACTACCATCTGACCTTACAACCCAGAGGGGAAACTAGGCCTTATTAGGATTAGTCCAGTTTCCTCACGATGTTTTCCTTCACCGAAAAGCGACGGTAAATATCAAATGATAATTCATACATAAGTTCCGAAAAACCTCATTGGTACGAGCCGGGGTTTGAATTGAACTCGCGACCTCCGGATTGAAAGTCGCACGCTCCTACCGCTAAGCCACCAGCGCTGACTTTTTCATCTATTCCCTATTATAGCGCGGTACAGACTTCACTTCAGGACGGTTTGCGGCTTCGGCTCACATCTTAACCCACAACCATTGGCCTTTCTTGCCTTATCTTATCTTATATAACTATTGCATGAAATACTATAAAAAGATTGACTACATCGCGTATATTGTATGTTTTTGACGAGTCGATAAAGTAGACCTTAAGGTTTTGTTACTGTTTGCCTTTGGTATTAAAAATTTAAGAGATGTTTAATATAAAATTTGTGCCAAGTGAAGCCCACCTAAAGATAACGCGTCGTCCTTGGTAACTATGCAATACAATGGGGTTGCTCTACATGCAGTAGGTAGTTTCCATCGCACATTGCAACAGTCGATTGACTGTGCATGAATCACGGAATGATAATTGCAGCTTATAAAGAAGTGGATCATTCCATTCTGCGATAATGATCATACTTATTACGTTAGTGACGCAAACACGCTATAAGAGTATATCTACATTTCGATCAGTCTATCTTTGATCAAGTGCCAATTGTAATTTATACACATACCTCACTCTGCAAGTATCACCCTCAGACCTACCTGCACTACAAGCTTCTTTACCTGCTCTCAAATTGTGTTAATATTTGTAATTGAATGAGTACCTAAAGGTTTTAAGCGTGGTGTGTGTTAAAAATGTTGACTGGCAATGCTTTTTGATTAAGGCGGTTCCCTGAGCCAGAAGGCGCAAAATCTCCTTATATGATCATATTTTTCTAAGAGACGTTGATATTCGTAGACGTGGGAAAAATGTATGTAGTTCTTGATCATATTATCTTTAATTTATAACCTTCCGATACAAGAATTATGACACTTCCCTTGATACAATTAATTCCCAAAGTAACCTCTAACTAGGACTTTTAATCCAACTTTACTCGGTTATTTATTATGTGACACTATAAACAAAAAAAGCGGCAACAAAAATACATCATCTGTGAAAATTTCAACTGTCTAGTGATCACGGTTCATGAGATACAGCCTGGTGACAGACGGATAGACGGACGGACTTAGTAACAGGGTCTCGTTTTTACCCTTTGGGTACGGAACCCCAAAAAAGATCCAATATAATTGATCAAAGATTATAGTTTTCTCCTTATTTTCATTTTCCTATCATATAGCGGAAGCCGCTCGACCCCAATTTCAAAGGAATACCGCAAATCGATGTACAGGTTAGCCATTTGGCACACACATACTAGAGGCCAAAACAAAATTTTTGACCCGCAGTTCCTAAAAAAATTTCGCTGCGGGGGAGTGGTAAAACATTATTTTTTTTGTATGGAAAAAAAATTTTTTTTTTCCAAAACCTATCGAGTGTGGTATCATACGAAAGGGCTTTTTGAGGCGATTCTAAAAATATATCACATCATTACATTTAGGGCATTTTTTTAAATTAAAACAAAAATAATTTTCGAAACATACCAAGTATGGGCTCATCCAGACACGATATGGCTGATTTTTTTTTTGTACAATATACCACAAATGATACATGATATCCTCATGTCTAACCCCAAGAAAGCAATTTTGAAAATAATATCATTAGCATTTTTTTTTTTTTCAATTTTACAAAGTGACACAGTTCTACTTAAATACCTATTTCACGAGACTTATGGAACTATACTGCAGATACGGTACATATTAAACATAAAATGATACGTAATATCCATATATCGAACGGGAAATACCTCTTTAACCCTTTAACTGCGCCTTTTCATCGGTTGGTATAGTTTGTTTTGTTTTTGACACAAAATATCAAGATTGTATCCTTCAGGTACGATATATGTACCTTACTGATTTCTTTTTGAACAATATACCATAAGTAATACGTAATATCTTGATATCTAACGCCAATACAGCAATTTTGAAAATAATTTCTTTAAGAATTTTTTAAAATATTTTTCATGTGTATAATTTTTCAATATTACAGTATTGAGAAATTAAAAAAAAAATCTAAATGAAATTATTTTCAAAATTGCTTTCTGAAGGATACAATCTTGATATTTTGTGTCAATAACTAAACAAATTATACCAACTGATGAAAAGGCGCAGTTAAAGGGTTAAAGAGGTATTTCCCGTTGGATATATGGATATTACGTATCATTTTATGATTAACATGTACCGTATCTGCAGTATAGTTCCATAAGTCTCGTGAAATAGGTATTGAAGTAGAACTGTGTAACTTTGTAAAATTGAAAAATTAAAAAAAAATTGCTAATGATATTATTTTCAAAATTGCTTTCTTGGGGTTAGACATGAGGATATCACGTATCATTTGTGGTATATTGTACAAAAAAAATCAGCCATATCGTGTCTGGAGGAGCCCAAACTTGGTATGTTTCGAAAATTCTTTTTGTTTTAATTTAAAAAAAATGCCCGAAATGTAATGATGTGATATATTTTTAGAATCGCCTCAAAAAGCCCTTTCGTAACACTCGATATGTTTTGGAATTTTTATTTTTTGCATACAAAAAAAAAAAGTTTTACCACCCCCCGAAAGCCGCAGCGAAATTTTTTTAGGAACTGCGGGTCAAAAATTTTGTTTTGGCCTCTAGTATGTGTGTGCCAAACGGCTAACCTGTACATCGATTTGCGGTATTTTTATACGAACGGGTTATACTAATAGTTATTACAAAAATAATCTGTCAGCTGTCAACACAATACTTCCACCAAAAAAATATAACCTATTCATAACAAGATTACAATGTTCTAATCACCCTCTCGATCTTTGAAATTGTTTCTATTTTTAAAGCAAATTTCCTAGCTAATAGATCAGTCCATAGTATGTGTCGAATTAGGTGGAGGCCCTTCCGAAGTAGGCTTTGACAACGGCGAGGGCACTCCAATTAGCCGCAAGGAGCTAGGCTGCGATGGCGGTCTGCAAGATCGGCTCCGGGGAGCATGGGAGATTTTTGCTACATTTTTAGACAGACTATCAATGTTCTATGTATGTTGAAGATCGTTTTTCTAGATTATTCTAGAACATGGGTCGTCAAACCACGGCTCGCGAGCCTTACGCGGCTATTTGGTTGGACCTATGATTGCGGCTCTGAAAGATATACCAGCCAACTGTTGTGGTTATTTGACATTCCTAAAACTGATGATTTACCAAACCCTGTTCTACTTAGAATAATCGTTTGAATATTAAATATACCCTCTACCGTGCGATTATCTATAGTTAAGCCCTATCACCATTATACACCAGGGTATTTAATTAAAGTAAATATTTATTATTATGTATTTAGTTCAAAACCATGTTAAAGTCGTGGAACGTGTTTATTTCCTGTACCAAATATCGATAATCACTTAAATTTGTGCATTTCCAGACGCTGTTGTTTATTTTAGTAGTGTGAATTTACAATCAATGCAGAGTACCTACTTGTATGCCAAATGCTAACTAAAGCAATAAAACTGAAACATCGATATGTGATATCTATGTGCGTGTTTCTGACGCTTTCAATATTGTTGTATGTGTTGTTACAATTCAAAGCACCATTAACACATTCAATGCCGAAAACCCGACTATCGGGTATTTTATGGTTTCGACTTTCGTTCCCAGGCCGGACGACCCGGTAGTCGGGATCGTTGTACTACAGCTTTATATGACTAAATTTTTGTGGCCTTGCGCGGATATCTTGTGTGGGTGGTAATGAATGTGTTAAAAAAATTGCTATTGTATATCCTATTTTAATTAAATTGCACTCTTAATCTCTCTTCGCAGGACCAGACACAGGGAGTAAAGAAGTTAACTACTTATTCGTTAAAGTCACAGCACGATGGATCAACTTACGAAGTCGTCGTAGGCGTCCTTGACGGCAGTGAGTGCGAGTACGCCGATGAGCGGGATGGCAGTGGTGATGGGCGTGAGCGACGAGATCGCGGGGATCAGCTGCAGCACCAGCAGGCACAGGAAGTAGAAGTTGGCTAGCCGCTGAAACTGCTCCAGCAAATTCAGCGGCAGGAACGTTATGATCGAATACTTCGATGTTTTGATGTAGTTGTTCTGGAACAAAGCAGTGAACAGTCAGTCGTATCTAAATACTTTAAACTTTAAAGAAATGTTGCTTTGGCACGCGACGGACCATATCGTCTCACTCATTGTTCTATTGTAATCTATTTAACTTTATATACCATACCTTCCTGTGCCATATGATGCCATATGCATAACAGTGAGTAAAATAATACAAATTCAATATTTTGAATAGTAGTAGCCAAAACATTAAAGTGTAAGTAGTGCGCATTAGTATGTGTAACGACTAAGGATATGTGTGGATTGTTTGGTGTGAAATGAGCAAATTTGCATTTAAGTGTGCATATTATTTTTTATTTCAAAGAAAAAGGGGAGGGTAATTTTCGTGGACTAAGAATGTTCAAAGCACCACTATTTTCGGAATGTAGGTTTCTGTTCAGTTCAAAATTGAGTCAATAACATAGTAGAGTACAATGTGCTCGAGTTTTTTAGGGTTCCTTACCTCAAAAGGAAAAAGAAAACGGAACCCTTATAGGATCACTCGTGCGTCTGTCTGTCCGTCTGTCACAGCCTATTTTCTCCGAAACTACTGGACCAATTAAATTGAAATTTGGTACACATATGTAAGTTTGTGACCCGAAGATGGACATGTAACGTAAACAAATTAATTTTAAACACGGGGGCCACTTTTACGGGGTAAATGAGAAAATTAAAAAATAAAGTTTGTCAAACTATATCGTGTTACATATCAAATGAAAGAGCTCATTGTGAGAATCTCAAATATATTTTTTTATAATTTTAAGATAAACAGTTTAGAAGTTATTCAAGAAAATGACCATTCCCCCCCCTTTATCTCCGAAACTACTGGGTCAAAAATTTTGAAAACAAATACACAAAATGGATCTTTACCTATAGATCACCGGAAAACCTATTAGAAATGTGCAGTCAAGCGTGAGTCGGACTTAATTACTTAGTTTTTGATCCGACCCCTACGGGTTTTTTAAAGACATTTCACATAAAAAATACATTGTTTAAATTGTGTAATGTACGTAACCCTTCGTGCGCGAGTCCGACTCGCACTTGGCCGGTTTTATTTAAATTGAAACAGGAGCTTTCATAATTTTAGCAGTGTTTCTCATATCTAAGTATCTAGTAAGTATGGGATATGTTTATGTTTTATTTATTTTACTTTAAAATAGGAAGCAACGGAAATGACATAACAACTATAAATGATAATCAAATTACAACAAAAGTAAGGTGTTTCCGAGATACTCCGAATCAATCAATGAATTGACCTCGTCATAATTGCTAAGCAACATTCGTCCTCAACAACAAAAGCTTCAGCTTTATTTATAGTTCTATTAATTATTAGTTATAGCTTTTTTCGAATGCAGCCATTTACAATTGTATCTCTTTGTTGACTTTATACCTATACATCAAAGACTGCGCCTCTATGATTTACCTAATAACATTTCGTGTGTGAAGTGACAATCTAATTTACTAAAAGCGAATGAAACAAAGGAGCCGACAGTGCCGTGAAAGAATAATACGGCTGCATTTTGTGTGTGATATAACTGATATAATATAAATAGACTTACAGCGTAACGGAACTGGGCATTGTATTCCCTATTGTTAGCTTTGATTCTCCGTTCATTCTCTGAAACAAGAAAACAGATACATTGTTAATAAATAGCTACGTTAGATATCAAATTCATTAATAACATTAAAGATCTGTGTAGTTAAAAATAAGAAGGGCCATAATGTGTGTAAAAAGTTGTACACAGTTAAGATTTTTATGTATATCGTCTATATAGATGCTTAACTTCTACTATACCTACACCAGACATACTACGTAAATTTAAGACTTATACATATACGAGTATCTAATAAGTGGGAGTTCATACATTTACAATGCTAAATTTTAATTACAACAAACAGTTTTTATATTTATTATATTCAGGATCATAATACAGAAAAAAACCTATGTGGAAAGGCTGAATGCTGTTTATTCGACAGAAACACAAAATGCCTCGTGTATGAACCTGCAAAAAATTCTGCAAGGAATATTTTCAGGTGTTATATTTTGGCCTGTTTCATTGTAAAACGGAAAACGGGCAACTTATTATATCAAATTTTGATATATTACGGGATATTTAAAACAATCGACGTAGACAAATACAAGTATATAATAAATACTTCTATAGATGTTATGGATCAACTCTCAGGGAAGTGGTAGCAAAAGCCTTGTAAATGGGTATAAATTAAAGGATACATTTACCCACATACAACGCGCCAAGGTGTCTGACACCTAAATAGCGCGCTGCAGCAAAAGATGTACTTATTGGGCTTCTTCAGCTCACATTTAACTTGCATTTTGTTATGTGTTCTTTTCTATCTATAGTGTCTTATGAAACCGCGGAAATGGGTTGCATAACTTAAAAAAAAATCACAAATGGATTTATGAATCGAAATACAATACAATAGAATACAAATACTCTTTATTGCACACCTCATTACAGAAAACAATATTGCTATTGTAAATAAATCTTTCTTTACAGTTTCATCATATATACCAAAACTAGTACCAAGATAACTATTGCGCTAAGATGTACAAGACGAACAGACAGACATAAGATCAATTCAAACATTCAAACGTATCATACGCGCTCAAACTATCGTGAGACATATTTCAAAATATTTATCAGTACGGCAAAAAGCGGAGTGAGTAAAAACCGTACTGATAAATATTTTTCCCCTCACTAGCTCGGAAAGTTGTCTTTTATCCTTCAATACAAGCGGGGAAAAACGCGTTTTATCCACTAGTGGGGAAAGTAATTTGACCTTGGATGGAGCGTGTTTAAGTAGCTTGACAGATAACAAAACGTAAATCGTTTATGATAATGATTCGTTCGATATTAATTATCATTAAATAAATGGTTTGAGAATCTAATGAAAAATACCAAATTTAGCTTTATTTAATGATTTTAAGTCATAAACCTTAAAATTCCATAAGAAACGTTTGTTTTTTATAATGATGTTAAATATAATTCTGAATGCACAAGTTGAGTCGATGCAATTTCAAAACGCATCGTTGACATTTCATACGTCAGAAATGTCAACATTAGGGATGTACCGACTAGTCGCCGACTAGTCGGGAAAGCCGACTAATCGGCCACATTTGTAGTCGGCGATTAGTCGGCGACTAGTCGGCCAAAATGGCCGATTAGTCGGCCTATTCTTAATTACAGAAAAAACAGGACATAAACGATATAAACAGCGAATATCAAATGATAAATATCTATTTGGGTTGCGTACGAAATGTTTTGTACATACACAATTATTATTATCGTAATGTCGTCGCAGACCGTATCATATTTTGTATTTGGTTGCATTTACGAAAGTAAGTAATATGAATTATAGGTAATTTTATTTCTATTACTTGAGGTGTCTTTAATTAAGCTGCTAGGTAGGACCTACCAACCTTACAAAACGCGGGTCTCATAAGGAAATTCTATATCACTCAAGCCGCAGAGGAATTATTACTGTTATGAGTAATGGCGGAGCACAATGCTTCTACAGCCTATGGTCACTGGGGATGGTAATAAATAGTTGAATTGTTATTCCACACGACCAGTCGTTAAGTCTTTACATCGGCAGGAAACATCTTTCAATTAGTAATTTGATAAATATCGCGACGCAAATGGTTTTTGCTGTGTTGGACCAGGTAGAAAATAGTGAATTTTTATCGCGGTAGACCCGTTAATATCATTAAATATGTGTACAAAACGCGAGAGTTTAGTGTTACATAATAAGACAAAGTTATTGCAGTGAAAATCCCTATGTAAACTTTATAGAGAAAGTAATGATTACGGATTCGGCCGACTAGCCGACTAGTCGGCCGACTAATCGGCCACCTGAGCGCCGATTAGTCGGCCAGTCGGCTAGTCGGCCAAATCACTAGTCGGTACATCACTAGTCAACATTGTCGACCAATTTTTTTTTAAAAAACTTTTCTCACAGACTCGCGTAAAAATACACAACTTCCAGAGTTTTCTGTTATAATATCGTAAAGAAATGAGTAATTCCAGTGATGAAGATGATCTAACGCCTGTGGATGTTGCATTTTCCTCGCTATAGTGAGGTGAAAAGTTTTGTGTTATACACGGGCGCAAATGTATTTTACTTCTCGTGTGTTGAAAAACTCGCTATGCTCAGGATTCTATTTTAGAACCACTCGCTTCGCTCGTGGTTCACCTATAGAATCCTTTCGCTTGCTTGTGTTTCAATTCTACACTCGCGGGTAAAATACAACTTTGCACCCTTGTATAACAAATAACTATTGTATCATACGCGCGTACATGTCACTAGTACTTCTTTAGACATATATTGAAGCAAGCGAGACGCACGAGCAATTTATAAAAAAATACATTATTTTGAAATAAAAATGTAAGTTTCCATTGGCCTGCATGGCTAAAGTATAAGGATTTATTTTTGACTACGGAAGTACGGAATCCTAGAAACTGTAAATACAATTAATGCGGGTGATTAAATCAGTAAATATTGATCCGGTCTACAAATATTTTCAAGTTGCTGTTATTAGCCGGGTCCACACACGCGCGCGCCGCCTCGGCCGAGGCACGTCTACAGTCTACACCGGCCGTTTTATACGCGAGGAAATTTCCTCGCGCGTATGCTCGCCCTGTGTGGACCTGGCTATTGACGACTGGTCTGGCCTAGTGGGTAGTGACCCTGCCTGTGAAGCCGATAGTCCTGGGTTCGAATCCCGGTAAGGGCATTTATCTCAAACATACAATCAGACACCCTAATAACCAATTGTTCAATACCTCAGGGGTCAGTTTTGGGATGTATCCTGTTTTTAGTTTATATAAATGATTTGCCCAAAATTACAAAACACACTTGCATCATGTTCGCAGATGATGTGTCCCTCTTGTTAAGAAGTCCCATAAACCATAACTTTCAAAGTGATATCAACGAAACTTTAGCAGAAATTAGGAACTGGCTAAATGAACATAATTTGGAACTTAATATGAGCAAATCCAAATTAATTCAGTTTCACCCGTACCAAAAAGAAGATTTAGATTTATCGGCAACGTCAAAAGAACTTGGCATCGAAGAGGTTAGTTCATTCAAACTATTAGGACTAAACATTGACACGAATTTAAATTGGAAAACGCATATTGAAGAGGTCAGGAACAAACTATCACGTTTTTTGTTTGCGTTAAGTGTACTAAAAAGGAACACAAGCGTAGAATGTGCACTTTCTGCATATTACGCATATGCCTACGCATGGTTGCGGTACGGAGTAATCTTATGGGGGAATAGCACAGACGTCGAAGATCTATTTATCGCACAAAAAAAATGCGTACGTGTTATAGCTAACATCCGACAACCAGAAAGCTGCCGACCACATTTTACTAACCTAAAGCTTCTTACTTTACCTTGTATTTACATACTGGAGGTTGGACTATTTGTAAGAAAACATATATCTGACTTCCAGTACGTCAAAAGCGCGCGTCGAAATAGACAACTAGTTCTCCCAGAACCTAAATTAGCCATATATAAAAACGGGCCACATTACCAGTCAATAAAAATATATAATAAAATCCCAGACTATATTAAAGAAGTTGAAACGTATAATATATTTCGAAACAAACTGAAATCGTGGTTAATTGATAAATCATTTTATTCATATCAGGAATTTATGACATCTGATAACGAATAAGTATTAATTTCTACTTTACTAAAAATAACTTTATTGTCTTGATGTAATGGAATGATTTAAAGAATTGACATTATTATTATGCTAAATTACACGCTAGTTATTATGACAGTTTAGCGTTAGTATGACTCACAACAATTTAAAATTCGATTATTGTTATTTTTTATTGACATTACTGCTTATGCTGCTGAAAGTATACGTAGTAAATTGAGATATTAAGCAATAGGTAATATATTTTATAAGGTAATTTTAAGTTTTTAGCTATTAAGGTAAACTTGCTATACCCTATTCAGGGTCCATGTTGTGACAATTTAGTTTAGGATATCATCTGTAATAACATATGGAATGCAATAAATAAATGAATATGAAATGAAATGAAATTTGTGTGATGAGCACAGATACATTTGTTTCTGAGTCTTGGGTGTTTTTTATTTGTATATTCACCACCACCAAACCACCAAAGTGCAAGACGTTAGATACGTCATTACCAAACTTAAATGGAGCTGGGCGGGACATGTTGCCAGACAGAGTGATGGCAGGTGGGCCAAAATGTTAACGGAATGGTGGCCGCTTTCAGACGAAAGGAGTGCCTGGCGTCCGTTGGCTCGTTGGGTGGACGACATTCGGAAGACTGCGGGTCACTTCTGGATGAGATTGACTCAGGACCGGGATAAGTGGCGTACGCGAGGAGAGGCCTATGCTCAGCAGTGGGCGATAGAAGGCTGATATGATGATGATGATGATATTATATATATTGTTGGTCTGAGTACCCACATCACAAGCCTTCTTGAGCTTACTGTGGGACTTAGTCAATCTGTGTAAGAATGTCCTATAATATTTATTTAATTATGATCACGTCCATCAAAAGTTTTACACGTTGATGAAAATCGTGACGAAATATCAATTAAAATGTAATATCAGTATATGTATTTTGTGTAGGGATCAAACACAGACCACCCCCAATGAAAGTAGTTGCAACAAGTCGATAGGAAAACTTTTTATTTTCACTAATAACCATGAGAATGTATTTCTTTGAGCTTCCTTCTATTAGCCATATTTAGGTAATTATTTAATAATTTGATATAAATATGTATTTAAATTTAAAGGTTGTTCAGTGTCTTGCCGAGTGTCTCTCTTATGCACGTGTGCATGTTGTATGGTTTTAGTTTAATTACGATTACCAAATAAATGCGCATAAATGTACTTATTAAAAAGGTACCCGTGTAATCATTTTATAAATAAACAGTCAATAGTCCTTTACTATCTTGTTTGGTAAATAGATCATTATCTCGTGAGCTATAAACGTAATTAAATCCGGCATCATTCTGGGTTTATTTGCGGAGTTTCCACCCTAATTGGGTATTTACATTAATCTTTTGGAAAATGTCAAACAATTAACATTTGAAAAGTTGACATTCACAAACTCACATTTAAGTTTTTAAACTCGCAAATCTTATGAAAATTTAATCACCATCGCGGATTCAACATTTTGCATAATTTTAATGTTATTGAACGTGTCTGTAGAACAAAAAAAAATATTTGTCAAATAAATACCTATTTGTCGTAGAGTAGGTACATTCTCCAAGCACACTGCTTTTGTGTATACACGAAAGAAGAGTGTGTTTATTTGACGCATTTTTATGAATTACTTATCAAGCTAAATTGTTTTATTAACGCCTAGAAGTTAAATTGTGGACTTTAATCATGCTACGTTTTACACGTAGAATCATAATTGGTATGAAAATGTAAAATGTAATTAATATTTATAAATAAAATATTTCATCTATTGCGGCTGTAAATACTCTTAGTAATTTTAGTTTTAGCTACGCAAGCCCAAGGTGATACTAAACGTCCAAAACATCGTTGTGTCTTTCGTTTCAAAACATAATTATTTCTGATGATAGTAGTGATAATAATAATAAATAATAATAATAAATATTATATGACATTCTTACACAGATTGAGTAAGTCCCACGGTAAGCCCAAGGAGGCTTGTGTTATGGGTACTCAGACAACGATATATATAATATATAAATACTTAAATACATAGAAAACACCCATGACTCAGGAACAAATATCTGTGCTCATCACACAAATAAATGCCCTTACCGGGATTCGAACCCAGGACCATCGGCTTCACAGGCAGGGTCACTACCCACTAGGCCAGACCGGTCGTCGGTAGTAAATATCACAAATTTAATGTGGTGCGGATTATTTAAATAAAGCGACGTGTCATGCATGTGATAATAAGTAACAACGTTCCCTATACATATAGGCCGTCGCAGTTACATCGCGAACTGCCTACGAATGTCATTAAATGTACGTGTCCTTATTCATCTTCATAAAGATCAGGAAGTTATTAATGCAAGCTTAAGCTCAAAGCTTTCTAAAGAACGGACATAATACAGGCTATGTCACGAACAGGAGTTATTTCACTTTACTTAGCGAACGCTCAACTCAGCCAAATGAGCCAAATCAGTAAAGAAGTGGCATCTGATTATGAATAGTTGTTACGGATTTTAAGGTCGCAGTTACACTGGTCGAATGAGTATTCAACTCGGCAAGGAACGGGATAGACGGGCAGGGCAGCTCGAGTAATTAGCCGTGCTCTTAAGGCTTTGTTTTGTTTTAGTCGCTTTAAACATGGGTCGCCTTGCTAAGTTGCTAACAACACCCACAAAGAGATAAAACATCGCTAGGAATACATAGGGTTACCAAATAAAAAAAGTCGTGACGTCAGTGAATACCATAAGGAAAAACCCAAATACACACTACAGGTGACACTCATCGCGTGCGCGATTTTGTCGATCGATTTTAAGTTTTAAATTACTAAGAACAATTTTACTTGATTCATTAACTAACCTATTTATTCAGCATAGTTGCAAAATAAAAGAACAAGTACATATTTAATTACGTAAATCTTCAGTGTTTCATTATAAGAAACGACACGCATTTGACGCACGGACGGCGGTCCAGACAAATGGGCAAAATTCTTAGCAACATAACCTAACGTCTGGTACAAATACATCGAGATTCCCGAGAAGTTTAAGTAGTTAAAATCTCGGTATACTTTTACGTCTGTATACGTTTGTAGAAGAAATCGACCGAGTGCATTTTATGAAGCCGGTGTTATGACGCGCCCGCGGGGCGTGGCGGCGGTTTGTTGCTATAGCGCCCTCGCTGAAGTGTTAGACGCGTCGCTTGGGGCGGGCGCCAAGCAGACGCCGATCGATTTTTCTCCCGGTTTACGACTAATCATGTTTTCATGGGCACTTCGCGCGTTAGCAGTACGCCCGATAAACTACAGCTGCGTATCTTCCAGACACGACTGCGAAATTTCATTTGCAATGCGTGACCGGACTACGTGAAAGCAGCATAATTGTACTTATTTGTTATTTTAATTGAGAAAACTGTTATTTTAATTTCTCCTCATTACCGTATTCCCGGTTGCATACTAAAGGAGTCAAGGTTCCTCTTTACAACATCACTTACGTCTTTACTTTTTCTTAAACCTACAACTTGTTGCTACGAAGGAGCGGGGCTTCCTGATACAGGTAGTATAATATACTTAATAGGAAGTCCCAACCTTTTACCTTTTTTTTTTTCATTTTCATATTTCAACATAATCCTAAGAATTAGTATAGGTTTTACGAATACGACTGCCAGTGCCATCAGACGTTCTGCTAGCCCAGAGGGAAATTAGGTTGTGTACTATATAGGATTAGTCCGGTTTGCGATGCCTTCCTTCAACTCGAATATAACTCAAGACTAACAACAAGACTCGTAAAGAAACCCAAAGCTGAGTGCATTAAATTGTATGATCGTGGCCATCATGGGCAACTAGTAACTACAGCAATAACTCGTCTATTCCTTATTCCTTGCCTATCGTAAGTAAATAAAAAGTAGTAAGTAGTTGTAGTGCAGTTGCTAGGTCAGGCGAAGTTTAAATTGCATAGTGCAGTGGTGCGACAATGTGTTTTTCAAATGCTGTCAGTATACTTACCAGTACAGTTCAGCTTAGTGTAGGCAGAAATACATCTTTAAGACAGAAAAACTGGATGAGTAAATCTTTCAGTTTTTTCCCTTTTGAAGTAAAAATCCCTTCATACAGGATCAAAGGTTTAATTTAACATCACTGGATAGGATAAAAACGTAAAGCGTTCGAAATTAAACGAACTGTGCCTAGTCAGTCATATAATCAAGTGGCGATACGGGACATCAATAACTTATTCACGTATTCGTACGGGATATCCAAAAAGGGAGAAAATCAGTTATGTGGGATACTAGGCGGAGATTTTTAATAATGAATAAAATTCGATCGAATTAACCCAAGATGTGACAATATCATTGACTTGCAAATAAATGCAGACCGTTCCAAGTTTTACACGAGTTTGCGTAGGTTTAAAATTCTGAACAAAATAAATTTGAGTTTTAATCTTAATTGTTATACTAACCATTAAGGGCCATTGGAGTTATTTAAATAAATAAATTGAATTGAATTATATTTGACATTCAAGTTATTATTTCACAGCAAGATGGGCAACCGCCTACACGAGATGAATGAACACTGATTGAGAGCTCCACTTGTTGCTTATGATGGTTGATATTGTTTGAGATAAAAAAAAAGGAATAATCGACCTTAATGTCTACGGTATTAAGAAGATTCAAATAGATTTTTTAAGTGAAGTAATTTTCATTGATTTAAAGGAATTTGCTATTCAAAATAATAATAATAATAATGTAGCGGGGGCAGTTTGTGGCGAGCTGACGGTGAGTGGCGACACCGCGGACCCCTATTCCAGAGGGCCCTTTCATCTGGCCCTCGCCTCTGTGCTTGCCTTGAGTGGCCGGCCAGGGTGGAGTCGCAAGAGCGGGACCTATGCTCCAGGTTGGAAGTGTAAAATGTCATAACGCCGGCGGCCTGCTGAACGGATAACCGGGAACTGGCTACCGCAGCCTCACCTCACTACAACCTCACAGCCGCTATGAAGTGTAGATCTATTGTCGCACTGTGCGTGCGGCCGTTGTAGGGCCCACTCAATGAGTTGGCCAGTCACCACCTGTCTTACACAATTTTTGAGACTGATTGTCACGGCAGCGGCAGGTGTCCGCTAGTCTCCTCCCAAACTCCCATACAAATAAAAATAAATAAATAAATATTATAAGACATTCTTACACAGATTGACTAAGTCCCACAGTAAGCTCAAGAAGGCTTGTGTTATGGGTACTCAGACAACGATATATATACCTATAATATACAAATACATAAATACATAGAAAGCACCCAAACACAAATAATAATAATAATAGGGTTACTCAACGTATTTACTCGTACATATTTAAACTGTTCGCTTGTCCACCTCAATATATCAGGCTTTGTACTAGAATGAGTTCGATTGAGCGGATTGGGCAGTCGCACTGTCATTCTATATAGTATCTGGGATATGAAAATCTAATAAATCTGTGAGTTTTGTTTTAGCGACCGCGGCTCGATCAACCTACGCGTTGACCTATTTGCTAAATGGAGATGTATTCTGTTCATTTGTTCCACGTTGTTAACATTGTAACGTGCATAACATTCTTGTTTCGTCATTGGAATCAATGGAAAACATTTTCCTATGATACCCTTCACATATTTCGCGGCGTTTTAAAAATTGAATTCGCTTTAAGTGGGGTTTTATTTTATTTAAAGAGATATGTCGTGTAAACTTGCTCATGGACCTCATTTATGGGTGGTGTAGCATAAGAAAATGTTTTTCATTGTTACAATGACAACATGTAACAATGGAACAGATTAGATCTTTACTATCATAAAAGTCACGAAAAGGGTACAATACCGGTATTTTTCTGCCAACTGTCGGGTTTGTTAAATAGTGAACCTTCTGTATTTACATACCTATAAGGTATTGTGAGTACTTATCACGTCATAAACGCAGCCATCATAGGGTCCCGCTGGTCTCAGTTACTCATGACTCATGAGTCATGAGTTAAAAAGTAAAGAAATAACAGGAAATATTGGTAGACTATGGTAACTTGCACAAACTCGTAAGCTACTTAATAGAATTGTTAAATAGATTCCTTGAAAGTTATCCCTACACTGTAGTAGTAAGTTAAACAATATCGCTAAGAAGAACGTCGGCGGTGAATCGATAACAAACAGCGACGGCGGTTCATACTGTGCGCGCCGAAACGCTCGGCCGTTGACCGTGCGGGGGCGCGACGCTAACCTTGGCCAATCTGTGCCACCATCCACTCCCTTTATATTTCTACGCCTTGTGAAGTATCAACAATTCGGACGTTCTAATTTAAATAATGCTACATTTCAGTCGGAAAACTCATGACACGCACAAAGGTCGCGTAATAGTTACCTATCGCTACACAATGCACAAGTGTAAATAGGGTTAGGAATCAATAGACGAACCGCAGGAGACGAAGGTGCGGAAGCGATGGTTGTGCCGGTTGCGGCGGTGCGGCGGCGCGGGCTCGCGTCGCACCAGCTTGCCCAGCAGCTCGAGCAGGGAGAGGCGCAGCGGGCGCGGCGGGCGCGGCTCGCCCTCCGCGCCCAGCACCTCCAGCTCTACCGCCTCCGAGCGCGCGCACATCCGCGCCGCTACCGCCGCCCCATGCCGCCCGTCTCGCCCGGCCACCCCGGTGCACCGTACCACTGAGCACTAGCAGCGACCGCACGCGCGTTCCGCCGAGCCGCAGGGCCGAGACTCGCAGCACACACTAGCGCCGCCCGAACGGCGCGCGCATCTGAGACCTGTGTTGCCCTCTCATCTCGCGCGGTGTTGGCCGCTACTAATCGAGAAAACTCTCTACGTTTTCCTGCATTGCCGTTAGAAAAACCGACAAAACGAGATTTTTCCGGCTACACAACAAGCAACGTGCGCAGTGGATGTTTGACGGCTTCAGCACACACGATTATCGCGCGTTATATTTATTTACATTTACAGTCGTGAACGCCTTGAAAACTTACGCGGCACTTTTGAAGCTCAAAATCTCAAATATTATATTTTATATATATGTACATTTGTACGTATGTACTCAAATGGGGTTAACTGTTCAGAATAAAATCAAGTCGTAACCTAGTCTACTCACTCCTGGGCTTTTATTCGATTTTTACGTCCGTTTCCTCACATGTCCGTGAAAAGCAAACAATGTCAAAAACACAACGAGCTCAATACGAATCCCGATCCGATTATTGTTTTTTATTACATTTATATCTGCTACTAAATTAAACTTTCGTAAAGTCTATTGACTTCTACTGTTGTAAAGTTTTGTACTAATTGGTATTTTGCGGTAAACGGCGAGTTAATGTGCGTGATGGGCTATAAAACCATTTTTTTTTTTCATATAATTTTAACAAAAAAAGATTTAATAACAGTTAAAAATTAATATTGTACTAACAAAATTATTATAGTTTATAAAGCCGAAACACGTCAAGGATACACAATTTAATTATGGAGATTTAACCATTTTTATGACCAGCTCCAATTTATTTTGGGAGCGTAGCATAAGTTAAAAAAAAATTGGTCGTCACGCTATTCAAGCTGAACACTAGACTAGGAAAGGAAGGTTGGGTAAATCAATAATGTATTATTACTTTATATACAAAGTCATGTTATCATCAAGCTGGTCTGATGATGGAGACCAAAGGTATTACCTATTAGGATCTATATGTAGGATTTTATTGACATTAATTAAATTATAACAATCTTATATTAACACCCCATTATTGCCTATAGTCATTGGCTATCTAAAAAATATATAACCTAAACTAATAAAAAGATCGAAAGTTTATAATTTAGTTTTAGTCATATGAATTGTATAATACGTCACTTTAGGTTTGAGCCAGCCTTGATCCTACAACTATTACCTACGTAGTAATCTAAACAGTACTTATGGCATTGATGGTATCAAACCCAATAAATTTTACTCTATGTCCACGGGGGCAACTGAAACAGCTGAAATTATGCATATTCTTTTGTTCATTACTTTGACATGACAGTGCATTTATTGATTTTTTAATAAGTATTTAAGTTATTATCAACGACAATTTTTAATTATTAAGAGCCAACAGGAGCCGAGACCAAACTCAATTTTGAGATTTGAAAGAGAATATCGTCGTCGCGCCGACGGGGGCGGTACTGCGTACCGAGGGACTATCCCAGTGTGTGTGGTGCACGCACACCGACGCGCACGTTATTTGCGCTCCTCGCCGGCCTCACGCCGCTCGCGTTTTTAGTAACTAAATTCAATATCCTTCTACAACCTGCAATCTAATTAACATTTCGAGTTACAGAATAGTAAAAAAACATAACACAATATGGACATACAAGAAAACATTGTTGTATAAAAACATACAAGATAACGGCTGTTAAATTAATCCAATTAAATATTTTTAAATATGATAAACAAAAATATTAAATTATAGTCGTGAGTATTTTAAAAGTAAAACTCCCTTATACCTTGATTTTAAACAAAGTATTTTACTTATAACTTACTTGGTTCGTATGAATTAGTGACATACCTAATTAAAAAAGAAAGCTATAACTCCCTCGGGAACAATATAGGCCTTTTCCCTTCAGTACACCTGCATGAAATAAGATCTTTTCGAGCAAGCGTCTTGAAAAACAAATTTGCCGCTCTCCGGCTCCGTTGAATAGAAAAAAAGAAAGCCTCAGGTTAGATAAAATTATCATAATAAAGAAACATGTGACATGTGATATTTCTTACTTTGATGTAATTATACAGTTTTATTGATGGTCCGTTTTTTTATTTATGTGTCAGATTTTGATAAAAATAGGTATAAATTGAAGAGCTCCTAATTCTGATCGGAATAAATATGAAACCCAATAAATAAATAAATAATAATAAATATTAAATCAATATTATAGGACATTCTTACACAGATTGACTAAGTCCCACGGTAAGCCCAAGGAGGCTTGTGTTATGGGTACTCAGACAACGATATACATAATATATAAATACTTAAATACAAATAGAAAACACCCATGACTCAGGAACAAATATCTGTGCTCATCATATCATATCATCGAACCCAGGACCATCGGCTTCACAGGCAGGGTCACTACCTCCTAGGCCAGACGACCGGTCGTCGCCCAATATTTTGGGACAATAGTCTAGTCTACAAAAGGTTCAAGGTGGTGAAAAAAATAGTGTAAGCTGTTCGCATAAAAAAACCGCAAATCGATGTACAGGTTAGCCGTTTGGTACACGTATATACTAGTCAAAACAAAATTTTTGACCCGCAGTTCCTAAAAAAAATTCCCTTAGGGGAGTGCTGAAACCTTTTTTTGTATAAAAAAAAACTTTTTTTTAAACCTATCGTATACTTCTCATCTATCATACGAAAGGGCTTTTTGAAGCGATTCTGAAAATATACCACATCATTGCATTTTAGCCATTTTTAGGGTTCCGTAGCCAAATGGCAAAAAACGGAACCCTTATGGATTCGTCATGTCTGTCTGTCTGTCGTCCGTCCGTATGTCACAGCCACTTCTTTCCGAAACTATAAGAACTGTTGAAACTTGGTAAGTAGATGTATTCTGTGAACCGCATTAAGATTTTCACTTAAAAATAGGAAAAAAAAATTTTAGGGGTTCCCCATACTTAGAACTGAAACCCAAAATTTTTTTTTTTTTTCATCAAACCCATACGTGTGTGGTATCTATAGATAGGTCTTCAAAAATGATATTGAGGTTTCTCATATATTTTTTTTCTAAACTGAATAGTTTGCGCGAGACCGAGAGACACTTCCAAAGTGGTAAAATGTGTAACCCCCCCTCTAACTTCTAAAATAAGAGAATGATAAAACTGAAAAAATATATGATGTACATTACCTTGCCAACTTTTACCGAGAACTGGTTTGAACGAGATCTAGTTAGTAGTTTTTTTTTAATACGTTATAAATCGTAAACCGCAATTTACCTTTCACTCACGTTTCACATAAAAATACATTGTTTAAATTGTGTAATGTACGGAACCCTCGGCGCCCGATTCCGATTCGCACTTGGCCGGTTTTTTCTTAAATTGAAAGAAAAAGAATTTTCAAA
This sequence comes from Cydia strobilella, assembly GCF_947568885.1. NCBI lineage: Eukaryota > Metazoa > Arthropoda > Insecta > Lepidoptera > Tortricidae > Cydia > Cydia strobilella. The sequence goes on from NC_086057.1 coordinate 11,310,028, forward strand.
ACATACCAAGTTTGGGCTCCTCCAGATACGATATGGCTGATTTTTTTTGTACAAATGATACGTGATATCCTCATATGTAACCCCAAAAAAGCAATAAAAAAATTATTTAGTTTTTTTTTTCAATACAAAGTGACACAGTTCTACTTAACCCTTTAACTTGACCCCAAACTTGGTGTGTTTTGAAAATTCTATTTGTTTTAATTTACAAAAAAATGGCTAAAATGTAATGATGTGGTATAATTTTAGAATCGCCTCAAAAAGCCCTTTCGTATGATACCACACACGATAGGTTTTTGGAAAAAAAATATGTTTTTTTTTTTCATACAAAAAAAATGTTTTAGCATACCCCTCCTAAGGGATTTTTTTTTAGAAACTGCGGGTCAAAAATTTTGTTTTGACCTCTTAGTATGCGTGTGCCAAACGGCTAACCTGTACATCGATTTGCGGTTTTTCTTTGAAATTGGGCTTGTACGGCTGCCACTAATAGAGATACTAACTCCTAAAAATACGTATGATACCTCATTGGATTCAGAATGATGTCTAAAAATGTATTCGAAGCGTTTATTCCCACATAAAAAAAGTTCAAAGCTATTAACAAAAAACGGCCAAGTGCGAGTCGGTTCCGTACCATTACGCAAAAAACGGCAAAAAATCCCGTTTGTTGTTTGGGAGCCCCACTTAAAAAAATATTTTATTCTGTTTTTAGTATTTGTTGTTATAGCGGCAACAGAAATATATCATCCGTAAATATTGCAACTTTTTAGCTATCACGGTTCACGAGATACAGCCTGGTGACAGACGGACAGGCAGATTGACAGACAGACAGACAGATATTATTTTAAAGGTATTAAATATTCTTTTAAAAATTAGGAAATAATATGGTGTATTTAAAACATATCATGTTTTTAGTTTTACTTTTTATTAAGTAACCACATTTTTTTCGAACTTTCGTCTTTGTTGTAAATTAAAAAAAAAAAGAAAATAATTGGCGTAAAATGTATTTCGCCTCGTGGAGCCCCTTTCATGAGATCACGTCACAAAAGTTTTAATAAAATTAATACTTTGTTTAAAATCAATTTTTGAATAATAGTGAAACTTGTAAAATATAAAGCAATATATAATACTTAGAACTGATACTTTTCTAAATAAAGAATGAATAAACTAAATTGTGTAATTAATTTTTAGTGCAAATCACCACAATTTGCTTCTAAAGAGCAAATCTGTGACCAAAAATTATATATAGTTTTAATTTTTCGTTCGTATATTCAGATTTGTGTATGAAAATGTGAAACTATTATTTCTAAAATAAATTATTCGTCCCTAATTTACACAAAATTTATACCAAATTTGATCTCATATCAAGAGATAGGTAGAAATAGAGGCAAACTGGACCGCAGAAGCCGACTTTTCCCCTCCCTTTTTGGGGGGTAGCCAGGACTTAATCTCGTAGTGGTTGGAGAGCCGGCAGTAAAGTTTCGAACCAACGTGATACCGCGATGAGATGCACAATGGTTTCCCATAAAAGTGATGCTAAGTCCGAATTTGATAGTCTGCCACGGCGGAACTGGCCGAAAGTACAAAAAAGATAGCCACTTCCGGTGTGAAAAAGGGGGGGTCATTTAACCCATCTGATACTGCAATAATAGCTATGGCATCAGTTAGAAATTTACTGGTAGATACAGAAAAGCGAAATCTGCCAATATGATTTCTGCCGGAAGTGCTTGGCATACGCTCTCAAAGGTGACCATCGGGACCCCTAAATTAACCCATCTGATACCAGCATGAAACCAATTCCAGTCGGTAGATATGAACCTTCTATTTAGGAATATATAAGTCTGCCAGGGCGTTTTCAGCCGAAACACCTTGACATACGAGATTTTGTGGCGCAACATCCGTGGTACCCGTATTTCGGAATTGTACATATTACGGATATTTCAAATACTGCAGGCTTATTAATTTATTACTCTATGCTTATATTTGTATATTATTACGTTATTAATAACATATATTTCAAATTTATTAATATACACAATTTAATTTGGGCATTAATTTAATACCTGCTTACGGCTTTGTACTTCTTTGTTTGCCTTATAAAGGTGCTAACAAATTAGCTACCGATATCTTTACAGTTGATAGTACTCGGCTCCTGAAGTATATGTAAGTATGAAACATTATAGGTTTTATGATGTTATTTTGAGAAAATTGGAAAACAAATTTGCTTTGTAAAAAAACTCTGTTAATGAGATAATTAAATGAGACCTCATTGAACAGATTTTAAAACCTCTTTTAAATATAAAACGTAACTGGCCACTTCACGTTGATAAATCAAATGACACGTTGACAATGACATTTAAGACAAACAAGCAGTTAAATACATGATGATTATTTTTTAGATTTTATATTAGTAGTATATAGTTTATTTATTTTGTTCGGTAAATAAAATAAAAATTATGAGAAAATTTCTTAATTTCTGTTAAAAGTTAATTGTTCTAGTGTAAAGTACCATCTCGTAAAATTTCTGTAGCTAATTTGTTAGCACCTTATATATAAATAATAAAATAATTTTAGATTACAATATCCTTTATTTACCAAAATGAACAAAATTATTATTATTACATACTTATTGTAAACGGGTGTGAAAAGACAGGATTTTCAACGTCAAGGACGATTTTTACCAATAATCCAAATATGAGCATTGTACATCATTTTTAGGGTTCCGTACCCAAAGGGTAAAGACGGGACCCTATTACTAAGACTCCGCTGTCCGTCTGTCCGTCCGTTCCATCTGTCACCAGGCTGTATCTCATGAACCGTGATAGCTAGACAGTTGAAATTTTCACAGATGATGTATTTCTGTTGTTATTTATAAATATTGGGAGTATTATGGGTACTAGGCGAGGATATACATACATACTTATATATATAAATATATACTTAAATACATAGATAACAACCATGACTCAGGAATAAATATATGTTTTCATCACACAAATATATGCCCTTATCGGAATTCGAACCCAAGACCATCGGCTTTGCGGGCAGTAAGTAGGCCAGACCGGTCGTCAATAGATTAGTTATCTCAATTTGTAGTGTTATAAAACAACACCCTGAATGTTAAACTACGTCATTTTTGCGTCAACGTCAAGAAATGTAGGGGAGAGGTGGGAATGACGGTATACTTAATGTTTCAAGTCCAATAAAACTAAAAATGGTATTCTTTTTAAGTTTTTGTTATTTTTATTATTATCTTTGGTAATCAGTCTTTCTTAATCAACACTTACTAGGAACTCTCTAGTTAGATAATTAAATTAAAAATAAATTAAAATGGCCAAAAGTGCCTACTCTCCATCTTGCCCCCCAGGTATGGTAAGATGGGGGAACCCCTACCGGACAAGATAAGAATGATTCATAGAAATATTATATTTAGGGCCTAAACAAAACTTCAATTTTTGGATATTGGGTCCATCGTCTAATACCTTCTCACGAACTGTTTTACTTTTATTTCTTAAGTCGTCTGAGAGACAGAAAATGTGTTTACAGCTAACATGTACCCCATCTTCCCTTTATAACAGCAGCAGTTTGTTGTTATAGCGGCAACAGAAATACATCATCTGTGAAAATTTCATCTGTCTAGCTATCACGGTTGATGAGATACAGGCTGGTGACTGACGGACAGACAGACAGACAGCGGAGTCTTAGTTATAGGGTCCCGTTTTTACCCTTTGGGTACGGAACCCTAGAAATGTTAAGGAATATGGCAAAAACAGTTTTTTTGCTAATAAATAATTAACGACACCATTTGTCTAGCCGGTCACTGTGCGAACTGATTGCCATGATGGCGACGCATCGTCATGCACTAACGGGATTCTGATGGTTGGTCAGTCGTGTCGCCATATAAAGCCGCTACCCCGTCTTACTCGTCTTGCCCCTCTCTCCCCTACATAAGATAGTGATTAGATACACCAAATAAGTGAAAAAACGCCTCAAGCGTAAAAGAAACCACCGAAAACCATTTTATGCCGCATTACAAGCCTGATTTAGCTATGAATACTAATACCCCCTTATTCGTAAAATTTTACGAGCCTGAATTAGTTAAATTATGTTTTATCCTTTTCTTACAAATACATAAGTCAAAATGACAGACAAAGACAAACGATTCATATAGCTAATTCAATGACTATCAATCATATTAATCACATTATTTAATTTATTTTAACTTAATTTATTATAAATATATGTTATTAATAACGTAATAATATACAAATATAACCATAGAGTAATAAATTAATAAGCCTGCAGTATTTGAAATGTCCGTAATATGTACAATTCCGAAATACGGGTACCACGGATGTTGCGCCACAAAATCTCGTATGTCAAGGTGTTTCGGCTGAAAACGCCCTGGCAGACTTATATATTCCTGAATAGAAGGTTCATATCTACCGACTGGAATTGGTTTCATGCTGGTATCAGATGGGTTAATTTAGGGGTCCCGATGGTCACCTTTGAGAGCGTATGCCAAGCACTTCCGGCAGGAATCATACTGGCAGATTTCGCTTTTCTGTATCTACCAGTAAATTTCTAACTGATGCCATAGCTATTATTGCAGTATCAGATGGGTTAAATGACCCCCCCTTTTTCGCACCGGAAGTGGCTATCTTTTTTGTACTTTCGGCCAGTTCCGCCGTGGCAGACTATCAAATTCGGACTTAGCATCACTTTTATGAGAAACCATTGTGCATCTCATCGCGGTATCACGTTGGTTCGAAACTTTACTGCCGGCTCTTCTACCATAGCTAGTGCGTCAGCTCAGCTTTGTATGAACCAAGGAATAATAAATAGTGTTAAACGATATCCCCTGAGGCCAAAGTGCATACTCACTTTACTTACTTCGCCTACTAAGAGGCAAATCGCGACTTTGTTATGGTTTATCGATAACTTATCACATCACTAGATTATCGACTTTCAATGTCGACTATTGCCCATCACTTTTCTGTCCGTGTACGTATTTAGAAACTTGACCCCGCCCCTAAAATTAGTGCGATAAGGACAACTGCAGCTTAGGCGAAAAATCCTGCGTAAAAATCTCAAAAATCGAGGTTTCGTACTCGACTGTTTCCTCCTCCAAAACTTAAGCAATCGTAACCAAATTTGGAAATCTAAATGATTATGAAATTGTCTGTGTCGGACTGTTTTGATTTTTTGGCTAATTGATACCAGTTTTGAATACCACGCCTCTCATTGCGGCATAGTCAGTGAGGCCATTTTTGGCCATGTTTGAAGGGCTCTAGCGCCTTAAAAAACAAAAATATCAAAAAAAGCAAAACACACCGACACAGATATTGACAATATTAATCTGTGTTGAAAAAATCATTCCTCTAGCTTCAAAAACCAGGGAGGAAACAGTCGAGTACGTTTGTATGGAGAAATGACCACTCCTGTTGGCTCTTAAGCAAGCTTGCATTTTTTTGTGTATACTTTTATAGTAACGTATACTTTAATGGACAGTGAATTAATCAATAGGCAATAGAAGTACTAGAACATAGAATAAATAATAGTTATTACGCGTAAATATTGGATATTAGAGCTAAGCGTATTCTCAAATACTAGCTAAGTAAAGTCGTTAGGCTAGTGAATACGTAACCCTTTGAATTAGTCTACATGCGACATTTGTATCTAAGCTAGATGCTACATGAACAAGTGCCATTAAAGCAAACCAACACGTCCAAGCCGAAAGTTCAAGAACACAAATACAAATGAGCATTGGTCTACGACAGCATCTTGGCATATTGTGTACGTACAATCAGGAAAATATTAGCACTGGGTGCTAGGCTAATAGTTTTGTTTACTGTACATAGATTAATCCCTTATTCATAAAACTTAACAAGCGTCTAATGGTTAATGTATGTTTTATTTTATCCCATTCTAACAAACACTTATGTCAAAGAGACAAATAAGGACTGCAATAACATGTTTGAGGTTGTCTGATGAGTGACTTTTACGTTACGTTATTACGTTATTAATAAACGTATGAATAACGGTGTTAGTTCTTATGTACAGTACAGTCCGTCATTTCATTAAATTATATATCGCAACATTCGCAACACACCCTTCCTACGAAAGTAACAAAGATATGTTGCGATAAATTTGGCCACTTTGACTGTCACTTTTTATTTGAAGCTGACTGGTACTTAAAAATCTTTGCCCTAAGGCCGCATACTTTTTACCTCATTAATAAAAGTAGTACGTACGTCTTTCCTTTATACAATCTAAAGCGTTAATTACTTTTATAACAATAAGCAGATGAGCAAAATAAATAGACTTAGAGTCATCCTTGAGGACAAGTGCCGAGGCCGAACGTCACTCACCTTGGCCATGTGTTCTCACCGAGGACTTTCCCATGTCGGCCGCACCATCCACACTTACACACGCTCACTCTACACACTTAACACACACACTTAACACTTTGTGCGTACTTATACTTAAAGGTCGGTATAAAAGCGGCGTACAAAAAGTTACACGTTATATTATGAAAGGACACTTGAGGGTAATCTAGGTCTTCTACGTAGCGGGCGGTAAGGTGGTATTGTGAAGGGCGGAGGACCGCGCGGCGCGAACCGCATCCTGCGCGCCCCCGGTGCACGTCGCCTTCCTGTAACAACATAAACACACAATATTAAACTCCACTAAATATTAGGTATTTACTATTTATAGCTAACTGTTACCTCCTACGAGTAAGCGGGTCGCATTCTGCCTTAAGGATTTGTCACTGAATTGCAATTTTGTAATTTCTGTACAGGAAAGGCCAGTGTCAGCTAATACAGGCATGTATTAGCTGTACTTTCAAAAATCAGGGCTATAACTGCCCATAGACAAGAGGTTCCATTTTTCGTGGAATATGCTTTGAACATTGAATGAACATGATTCCTACAACAAACTGAATCCTGGTCTACCAAGAAAAACACCCTGAGTTTTTTGGCAAAACACGTGCCTATGGGATAAAATTCCCCCGTTAATTGAGAAGACGGCATTCAACGTAACTCATAAAAAATTAGACCGTCAAATTATTATCCAGTGGAATTTTAAATTAGGTATTCATCATTTTCAGGTGCGGAAACGTAGGCATGTAAATAACTACAACACTGAGATCCCGTTTTCCGATCGGGTATTACAAACTGAAAATGTCAGCCTACGACGAACGATGTGAAAATGTCAGCCTAAGACCTACGACGAACGAGATATACCTACCTAACTAATCTTTGGCGTCTTAATATAATCTTAATAGGTATTAATATAACCGGTTATATAGTTGCTTATCGCAAAATCTTAGTCTCGACAATATAACGTTATCATAGTAATCTTATAATACAACCCATTGTTGTTATGAGTTATTTGAAGTTTTCACGACGAAAATCATAGGTAAAATTTCTAGGTCATAATCATATCAATATTTCATAATAATCATAGGTCTTAAATATATAGTACATTGTACGGGGCTGCGGGCGTAGAATGTTCGTTGCATTTTCTTGTCGTTTCGTCTGTCATTTTAATAATAAGTGGATTAAGAAACTAGCACCGCATTTGTACCTCTCGTTTTCTTAGATTGGCGCAGTATTTCACACCGCAAATATGTCCCACATCACTGCTTTACTTATAGCACTCATCGTAAACATCTCGCGCCCGTCAAATTTTAAATCACCGACACCAGCCTTGCCACAAATGTAACTAGTCTTGATTCGATCACAGCAGCTCTGAGAACTGGAGGCCTCAATGATGTTTCTTTCGTATATGACATGTGTTTCAGTTTTGTCCTATAGTACAGCCTTACTCGCAGCTAAACGAAATGCATAAAGGTAAATATTACCCTAGAAAAACCGGCCAAGTGCGAGTCGGACTCGCGCACGATGGGTTCCGTACCATTTACGCAAAAAACGGCAAAAAAATCACGGTTGTTGTATGGGAGCCCCACTTAAATATTCAATAACAACTCCGTTATTATGCTCTTGTCTTGTGTTAAAATCCCTATGAGGAAATTGTACGTTTTTAAAAGTTTTCATGATCATTACATAACGAAATATTAAAGTGTCTTTAAAGGCACATACAAAAAGAATGCATATATGTATATCACACATAGCATATCTTTAGAATTATTTTCCTCACAGGTATTTTGAACACTTCTAAATAAAATAAAATAATTTTATTAAATTATTTTATTATTTTATAAATTTAAAGTGCTAATTTCGAACCACTTCGCCAAACAAGCGAAGCTTCAGAAGTCAATCTCATAGTCCCTCGTTCCACCGTATATTCAAACCGTTAATAAGTCCCGCCTAGAGACTGACCGTCAAGCAGTGCTCCTAATGAGACAAATTAGACTTCATTGGGTGAATTGAGATGCGCTGCTTGATAGCCGTCACGTGTCATGCCATATAGATACGGTCAAGGAATTTGATTACTATAGCATATCGTACCTTGTCACAGTGCAGCAGTGAAGTGATAGCCCTAGCGGCTTTCATATTGATTATCACTGAGAAAAGGTACGAAATGGTACATATTATAAATCAAATTCTATGACTGTTAAATTAAATAGCCGTTAATAATTAATTGTCTGCATGTATAACTATCACGAAAAAAGCTCAGAAAAATAAGCTAATACACAAGTCTATTTCAATGGATATAAAAAAAAAACTTTAAACAATATTAATATTGCAATAAATCACAGAATAAAATATCGGTAAATCTCGCATGTACCTATATACTTATCACAACGTGACAGATGTTTTATTTATGCCGATAAACGATATAAATGCGCATATCAAATCTTATACTGAGGGTGTATAGTACCAGCTAATAATCGTGTCGTGTATCGTGTATTATGCTTCAGTTTGAACCGTGTCATAACATAATATATATTTGCGTTTTTACTTATTACGAATAAAATAATACAAGATCTGATCTGATGTTTTTTTTTTCGACATTTTTATTAATGATCTTTCAGTGATACGTATGTAATATAGGTATATAGATAGTTGATGAATTGATGATACATTACGTCTCGTATTTTACAAAACATGCATGTTGGTGGTGTACAAAATATTCGGAGGCAGGAATTAGTTTTTTTTTTTTCGAGAAGCGATTGAAATCAAGAAGCACCCCAGAAATTTTAATAGGGAAGATGGTTTTAACTTATCAGCAACTTGGGGACCAGTGATCCAGAAGTTAAAGCCAAGGGATCTATCTTCGGATGTGTGCGTGGATGTTGTGAGTGTTGTGTGTCGGACTATTGACAATAATTAACTTTTATGTGTAGTGGGTGGTTTGAAAATGTGATGTCTACCTCAAACTTTAAATGCACTTTTCGTGGGGTATTCACACAAATCTCTGTTTTGACATTTTGCTGGGACGTCAGTTAGCCGCGACCACGACCAGTGAAACCTGTGTCGAAACGTCGGTAAATAAAGGTAACAAAATAAATTCGCGATAGACCCGTTTCTAAATGTGATTTAATAGGAATTAGTTTGTTCAGTAAGTATGATTAAAATTGTGCGCTTCGTAAATATTTGTGGTGACGTATTTATCTTTGTTTATCACGGAATCAGTTCGGCATTGACATACGCTAGCGGGAACGTCTTTATTTCTATGCATCTCGCTCGTACTGACATATAGTGCGAGCGAAATGTATAAAAAGTAAATTACGTAGACGTTAGAGTATATGTCAGTTTTGACACTGTCAGTGACTCAAGGTATGGTACGGATACTGTTCTCTAGCCGAAGATAGACGAAGTATTATTTAATTAGATCCACTCTTAATGCAATCAGTTATTTCACCCCTTGGTATGTACAACGCGACCTCTACATTTCTAATAATCTACGTAGTATTCATAATAATATAATAGTATAAATAAGTTACGATTTAAACAGCTTAAATTTCAGCGGTTGCGTGTAAGTAATGGAGTTAAAACGTAAAATATTGCAAAGGGCGGCTAGCTGCATTAGATCCAATCCAACCACTGAATAAATAACAGGACTAACGTACCGGTCGTACCGGAACACCTTGCAGTGTTTGAATAAATAAATAAAAACAGCTGTACTGGCCGTCAGTTTTAAACGAAAACGTAAATTTGCGCTACACCCAGTTGGCGCTTTTAGGTTTCTATCTGGGGGCACGGCAGTGCCCCCGCCAAGTCGAGCAAAACAAAGAGGCACGGCCGTACCATCCTTTTCTCGAAGCGACTCAGGCCATTTTCAACGTTCTGTAATTTTGTGATAGCTAAAGCTAGAACCCTGAATTTTCATTGACGTAAGCATAACATGATTTAGATATATTCTCAATAGCATGTAATTTGAACATGTAGTTCAAGAATTATTGTTATTGCATGTCAAAGTTCCTTAGTTTTGTCACTGACACACTCACTCACGATCATCATAATTAAAGGTACTTCTAGCAGACCCACAAGCTCCAAATTTGAAACGTAATTAGTTTTTAGCGTATTAAGCCAATAAAAACTTAAAAATACTGCAATATCAGTCACGTTTTAGAGATTTAATAACTGCACAAGTAAGTTTGTAATCCTATATAAACATATGCAATAACAAAGTTACGTTTTGCAGTTCCTAAAATTAGTATGTTAAGTATAGATACACTACGTTGTACGATGTGAGTATGAATGAAGATGTGTATAATTATGATATGTGTATACATAGCATGAGTATGGTATGGGTATGAGTTCACGAAAAGAAGGACTGCCTACAAAAAGAGATGAGATCCCATCAAAAACATTACATGTAAAAAGATGCAAGTCTCGCCACCCAGTTCTACTACAAAAAAGTTTTGAGATGCAATGTGATACCAAGTCGGTTATTTTAGTCAGTGCCAGGGGGTGTTAAAACCGTAACAATATTAGATACTTACCTTTTTTTTATTTTATACATATAATGACTTGGCAATCGCACACAATGCTTTACTTGTATGTGTATTGCTCAAACTGTATGTCATTATTAGGGCTGGCGCTATGTTCAATTAGGATTATTTCAAATATTTGACGAATTATCTTTATGTCATTATGTATCCGTGCGATTGCAAGTCATTATAAGTATTAAAAAAATAAAGGTAAGTATCTAATATTGTTACGGTTTTAACACCCCCTGGCACTGACTAAAATAACCGACTTGGTATCACATTGCATCTCAAAACTTTTTTGTAGTAGAAGAACTGGGTTGCGAGACTTGCATCTTTTTACATGTAATGTTTTTGATGGGATTATCATAATCGCAATGCAATAACCTGCTAACTAGTGAGCAAAGTTTTTAAACCCATTTATCACTCGTACAGTAATTGTCAGGCAGGAATTCCCTCGCCAAAGTGGGCCAAAGTGGGCCAAAGGCGCCGAAGCGGGGGTTATTTATTTGCAAGGAACATAATCGCACCTGTAAATTCTTACACTACACAGCAGAGAAGGCCGTGGCCTTATTTTGATGATGTTATCCGGTTCCACGTAAACGCCACTTAGTTTAGTGAACGTGCTCAGTTACAATTTAAAGAATTAATGTTTTTATGTGTACAATTTAATTTAATGTATTGTGTAGAAAACGCGCGTTTTCTTTGTAGAAAAGTGTCTTAATTTTTTAAGCTTTTTCGTGTACGGCGGCCGTGACTGCCGCGAGTACTTCTTTTATAGTTTCCTCCCACCTACGCGGATCCACGTTCCACGTCCATGAAATCCACGAGAAGTTAAAAGCGTTCCATAATGTTGACACATTTTTTTGTAGGTAAGTAAAGTCCCTACACTCTGGCCTAGGTATAAGACCTTCGCATTCGCACTTAATGAACTCACAATTTAATTCGCAACAGATTTGTAGAACAGCTCTAATGAAATATTACGAGGAAAATGATAAGTAATGTACATATGTGATATTTTCCTGATTGATATAAACCTGATTGAACTGCTAGTAAGTGCCTAATATTGACCTAGACTTATATTGACCGGGAAATAAACCGTGATTACCTTTTGTATTGTTTATGAGCTCCCTATATTTCGACCACGGTCTATATCCCGGTCAATATAAGTCTAGTGAAACTAACCGTGAATCATTCAAAACTCTTAAGTGCCTAATACATAGTTAAAAAGTCGTTATTATATATAATTGGATTATTTTGTCATGATTGCTCTAAAATGGTTTGATAAGGGTTTCCTGATAACACCCCTGAATAATTTACATGTTGTAACACATGGTATAATTCACTGGCAAAGTGATTTTAACTTATAACTTGTCTAATCTGCAACTTTTTGTAACTGCAAAACGATTTGCTTTGAATAAAAGAACCCTAAACTAGGTACTAGGTAGTCTAGGTATATAATGTGCAGGTCCATTTCAAATGTTGAAGTAAAAATAAGTTTGACTAGTTATTTTCGTAAAAAAACGGTTTCTGGTTATTATACTGTTTAAAATGATCATATTTTTGTAGAGACAGGGTTATTTTAAGAACAGACGTTTTTCGTGGTCGCATATTTTTGTTATTTTTCTGTGGAACATAACTAGGATAATATACTAATAATGGGTAACTTTACGCGGGGGACATTACGGTCAACCATGTTGTTATGTTGCACAAGCATGAACCGGTCCACCGGTGCTCTACTTTGCAAATTTAGTCATCTACCTACTTATTTGCGTTAAACTTTTAGTTTTAACTGACATGCTTTTCATAAATTGTTCTGTATTATAATTTGTACCTAGTTTTTACTTAGAACTTGACGATCATTAAAGGGGCCCACTGACTATCAGTCCGCCGGACGATATAGGCCTGTCAGTTAGAACAAAAATTTGACAGTTCCGAACAACTGACAGGCCGATATCGTCCGGCGGACTGATAGTCAGTGGGCCCCTTAAGAGATACTCGTAACTAGTTACTCAAAAAATTTTGTTTTTGACATAAGTGGATAAAATTATGATTACTTACTCAGACATTTTTAAATTATAATTTTGAATTTATTTGATAATGTAATGTATATTATGTAATAAAATTGTATTTTTGAATTTATCAAATAATGTAAATTGTATGTACTGACGATCATAATATAAATTTGTGTAGATTAGTCTAAGATAATTTATATTGTAATTTTATATTATGAGAATAAATATCTAAATCTAAATCTATTATTATTTTGGCAACTCAATATTTGGAACCGCCCTGAATGTTTCTAGGGAAATCGGCATTGCACAAAGAATAGTTACAGAATTTAGCAATAATGTCAGTATTTGTGCATTGTGAAATTGGCGAATTACTTGAAAGAACCAGTTGCTGTTACAAAATACTTAATTTCAGTCAAAAACAAAAAGTTTTATGCAACCGAACCGAGAAAGGTTATACGTAACTCGAGAAAACGCAAGCGGTTGTATAGTTAAATTTACATTACTAATTAATCATCAACGTTCATTCGTATTTCAACTGTTTCATTTAATTTAATAAGCAGTGTATAAACAACATAGACGAAGGCTTTTAACAGAAATCAACTGTAAAATTGTCCAAAATTGAAACGACCATGAATCCATAAATAGACCATATACAATCTTGCAAAGCAAATTGGAAAACAAAGTGTATAAAAACTATGCTTTTTATACGTACTTTGCAATACCTACTTAATTACCTAACTAATAATGCAATTGTAATGATACTATGAATTGCATGTAGGTAATTTAAGTATACTAAGTATGAGTAGGCGACAGGCTTGCTACGGTAATTTATTGCTGGAAGTGAAATTAATCTGAATATCAATATCAATCAATCAAGTTAATAATCAAGATCAAGTGCGGGTAGTTCGCAAAACCCGCGCAGCAAGAAGATGTTGATACAATTCCTCGCCAGTCTTCCTGTGACCACGAACGTAACGTCACGTTCAAAACGTCAGGCCATAGATAAACGTAAGTTTTTACGCGATTAAGTCCTGTGTTAGTTTAAAATTACGAGTGAAAATCGTGTTAGTTCCAATCAATATGTAGTATAATAATCTCTAATTTAGAATCTTGAGCGTAGTAAGGGACTTAAAAGCGCATGAGATGTAAATAACTTTGATCTCGTGTAGACTGTAGTACACACAACTTTTCACCTCAGCAGTGCGAACATATTAGACAACCTGAAAAATGTAATCCTTCTTTATCACTTATTCACTCATGTTTTCTTAAGATATTTTAATAATTAAGATTAATTACCGCAATCAAACACAAAAACAAAACGAAATAAATTTCAGTAAAATAATATGGAAATAATGAACATCAATTAACACTTCAATCGACAACTTTCTTTTCTAAATAAAAAAACTTTGTAAGATACGGTCCGAATTGCAGATATACTTACCACCACGCTTACTACATATTTGTCAACTATAGTAGAGGTTGTTAAAAGTAGAATTATTTATTTTGCGTAATAATCTGTGTATTTTTAAAATTCATTATTCATTATTGTAATTGTACAATAAAATACCTAAAATATAGCGTCTTTATCAAATTTAAAACTTTATTTTCATTAATTAAATATGAAGAATTCCTACTCGTACGTGTTTTGGAACGATACGTTCTGACGTTTTTCGGGGGTCTATTATAAACCGTCAATATACCGTTGAACGAGCGTAGCGAGTGGTTCGAAAAATGGAATCTTGAGCGTGGCGAGGGTTTCAAGGCACGAGGGTTAAACAAATTTTGCCACCAAGTGAAACACAGTTTTTCACCACACCAACAGAAGGAAAGTACTAAAAAAAATATCAAACAAAATCAAAGCAAATCGATTCAAAATTAATGTTAAATATTTATCATTCAAAAATCATCATTTAAAACAACTCAAAATTTGCATTTGATTACTTTGCCTCACATGTGAATAAAATGCAACTTTCTTAATAGTTTTTGAACAATCAAGAAAGCCTTTACCAGCTGGTGTGGTGAAAAAATACTTACTTCATTAAGTCAATATCACAGCGAACTAACAATGGTTTTAAGGGCCATAAATACCCTACTGGCGCTTAAGTCTTCTATTATAACACTTCAAATTAGGTATTTATTGCGGAAATTTATTTTTAACCATTAACAAAATATTACAAATCGTTAAAGCAAACGGTTTTCTGTGAAGCAAACCTAATTTGTTCAACTATGTTCAGGTTAATTGACGACATTATCGATAACGGCATATTTAACTTTAAAACCAGGTAAATACTTACATTATTATAATTTATTTACCGAAGATAATATAATACAATCCGAATGAGAAGTTATTTTTTTATTCATCACACCATTCACACGTCACTTTTATTTACATAAACGGTTTTTTTTTTAAATCCAGTTATGTTAAAAACTACACACAAAATTAAAGGCACTTGATTTAGAACCAAATAACGGGTATATGTACGCGCGTTATTAACGCGTTTTATTTTAACGGCGCGGTAGTGGAGCGTGTGCTCGGCGCGGCGGTCGGGACGCACTGTTTCATAGTTTGTGTATTTAGCGTAAGCAAGCCCAAGGTGAGCCGGTTGGGTTCCGCCGTACTTTCATACTTTCATTGAAGACTCATTTGGCACCTGGCACGGTGGACGTCTTCACACCACACTACCTAAACGATTACTAGGAAATGACGAGCAATTTGGGCGTTTTCTAAAATAAATATTGAAAACCTGATTCTCAAAGATCCTGATGTTTTGGGTTCTTTCAACTCAGAATCACTAGCATATTCAATCCTGATGATAAAAAAGTGTCCCAAAAATTTGTATGAAAATTTTACATTCCACTACCTACGTCACGCACATATTGGTTGGAGAGCCGGCAGTAAAGTTTCGAACCAACGTGATACCGCGATGAGATGCACAATGGTTTCCCATAAAACTGATGCTAAGTCCGAATTTGATAGTCTGCCACGGCGGAACTAGCCGAAAGTACAAAAAAAATAGCCACTTCCGGTGCGAAAAAGGGGGGGTCATTTAACCCATCTGATACTGCAATAAAAGCTATGGCATCAGTTAGAAATTTACTGGTAGATACAGAAAAGCGAAATCTGCCAGTATGATTCCTGCCGGAAGTGCTTGGCATACGCTCTCAAAGGTGACCATCAGGACCCCTAAATTAACCCATCTGATACCAGCATGAAACCAATTCCAGTCGGTAGATATGAACCTTCTCTTCAGGAATATATAAGTCTGCCAGGGCGCTTTCAGCCGAAACACCTTGACATACGAGATTATGTGGCGCAACATCCGTGGTACCCGTATAACCCGTATTTTGGAATTGTACATATTACGGACATTTCAAATACTGCAGGCTTATTAATTTATTACTCTATGCTTATATTTGTATATTATTATGTTATTAATAACACATATTTATAATAAATTAAGTTAAAATAAATTAAATAATGTGATTAATATGATTAATAGTCATTGAATTAGCTATATGAATCGTTTGTCTTTGTCTGTCATTTTGACTTATGTATTTGTAAGAAAAGGATAAAACATAATTTATCTAATTCAGGCTCGTAAAGTTTTATGAATAAGGGGGTATTAGTATTCATAGCTAAATCAGGCTTGTAATGCGACATAAAATGATTTTTGGTGGTTTCTTTTACGCTTGAGGCGTTTTTTCACCTATTTGGTGTATCTAATCACTATCTTATGTAGGGGAGAGAGGGGCAAGACGAGTAAGACGGGGTAGCGGCTTTATATGGCGACACGACTGACCAACCATCAGAATCCCGTTAACGCATGACGATGCGTCACCATCATAGCAATCAGTTCGCACAGTGACCGGCTAGACAAATGGTGTCGTTAATTATTTATTTGCAAAAAACTGTTTTTGCCATATCCCTTGTTATTTTTAGGGTTCCGTACCCAAGGGTAAAAACGGGACCCTATAACTAAGACTCCGCTTTCTGTCTGTCTGTCTGTCTGTCTGTCCGTCTGTCACCAGGCTGTATCTCATCAACCGTGATAGCTAGACAGATGAAATTTTCACAGATGATGTATTTCTGTTGCCGTTATAACAAACTATAGCTAATTGTTTATAACACCTGTATTCATTACCTGTAATGCACAATTGATGAATAAATGATTCTAAAAACATAATAAAATAAATATTTAAGTGGGGTTCCCATACAACAAACGTGACTTTTTTACCATTTTTTGCGTAATGGTATTATGGCACGGAACCTTACGTGCGCGAGTCCGACTCGCACTTGGCCGGTTTTTGTGTTTTATTTGGTTTGCGTTTGTTTCCTTATTATCACCAGCACATATATACTGTTAATTTATTCCTATGGCCCAGCAATCACGCCAACAGCTAAGGACTTGTTTGGTTTCAAGTACGGTTTATTTTACAAAAAACTTTCGAATTTCATTAGGCACATGGGGCAAGATGGGGTACATCTTGACGGCCGTAGTTTTAAAGTGATAAACTGATGAAGAATTGCGGATTTGAATTTATTTATTCTTCAACATCAACATCAACATCAAACATTTATTCAGCAAATAGGCCACAGGGGCACTTTTACATGTCAATTTTTACAAACAATAAAAATAAAATTAACCCAACAAACAATAAAATTAACAAGGGAAGATGGGGTACATGTTAGCTGTAAACACATTTTCTGTCTCTCAGACGACTTAAGAAATAAAAGTAAAACAGTTCGTGACGATGGACCCAAAAGCCAAAAATTTAAGTTTTGTTTAGGCCCTAAATATAATATTTATATGAATCATTCTTATCTTGTCCCTTAGGGGTTCCCCATCTTACCATAATTGGGGGCAAGATGGAGAGAAGGCACTTTTGGCCATTTTAATTTATTTTTAATTTAATTATCTAACTAGAGAGTTCCTAGCAAGTGTTGATTATGAAAGACTGATTACCAAAGATAAAAATAAAAATAACAAAAACTTAAAAAAATAGCATTTTTAGTTTTATTGGACTTGAAACATTAAGTATCCCGTCATGCCCACCTCTCCCCTACATTTCTTGACGTTGACGCAAAACTGACGTAGTTTAACATTCAGGGTGTTGTTTTATAACACTACAAATTGAGATAACTAAGGTCTGTTTTTTTATTCCGTAGACTAAAATGACGTTTCATATGTAAGACATGACATTTCTTAGTACCACATGAAATGTCATTTTAGTCTACGGATTACGGAATAAAAAACAGAATATAATCTATTGGAGTCTTAGTAATAGGGTCCCGTTTTTACCCTTTGGGTACGGAACCCTAAAAATTATTTAAAATGTTCATATTTGGATTATTGGTAAAAATCGTCCTTGACGTTGAAAATCCTGTCTTTTTACACCCGTTTACAATAAGTATGTAATAATAATAATTTTGTTCATTTTGGTAAATAAAGGATATTGTAATTTGAAATTATTGTATTATTTATATATAAGGTTTTACGAGATGGTTGGTACTAGAACACTAGAACAATTAACCTTTAATATAAATTAAGAAAGTTTCTCATAATTTTTATTTTATTTACCGAACAAAATAAATAAATTATATAATATTGTCTTCGGTTACCGCGATAGTTACTCATGAAATAAAACTATGAAAACGGATTATAATTCTATCTAAAAAATAATCATCATGTATTTAACTGCTTGTTTGTCTTAAATGTCATTGTCAACGTGTCATTTGATTTATCAGCGTGAAGTGGCCAGTTAAGTTTTATATTTAAAAGAGGTTTTAGAATCTGTTCAATGAGGTCTCATTTAATTATCTCATTAACAGAGATTTTTTTACAAAGCAAATTTGTTTTCCAATTTTCTCAAAATAACATCATAAAACCTATAATGTTTCATACTTACATATACTTCAGGAGCCGAGTACTATCAACTGTAAAGATATCGGTAGCTAATTTGTTAGCACCTTTATAAGGCAAACAAAGAAGTACAAAGCCGTAAGCAGGTATTAAATTAATGCCCAAATTATATTGTGTATATTAATAAATTTGAAATATATGTTATTAATGGCATAAAAATATACAAATATAAGCATTAGGTAATAAATCATAAGCCTGCAATAATTAAAATGTCTGTAATGTGTACAATTCCAAAATACGGGTTCCACGGATGTTGCTCACATAATCTCGTATGTCAAGGTGTTTCGGCTAAAAGCGCCCTGGCAGACTTATATATTCCTGAAGAGAAGGTTCATATCTACCGACTGGAATTGGTTTCATGCTGGTATCAGATGGGTTAATTTAGGGGTCCTGATGGTCACCTTTGAGAGCGTATGCCAAGCACTTCCGGCAGGAATCATACTGGCAGATTTCGCTTTTCTGTATCTACCAGTAAATTTCTAACTGATGCCATAGCTTTTATTGCAGTATCAGAATGGTTAAATGACCCCCCCTTTTTCGCACCGGAAGTGGCTATTTTTTTTGTACTTTCGGCTAGTTCCGCCGTGGCAGACTATCAAATTCGGACTTAGCATCAGTTTTATGGGAAACCATTGTGCATCTCATCGCGGTATCACGTTGGTTCGAAACTTTACTGCCGGCTCTTCTACCATATGTACAAGTAAAAAGTTTTTCACACTAAAACGTGACGTAATGATATGGACATTTTGCTGGGACATCTTTCTTTAATGGCAGGATGGAGAATGGAGAATGCTGTCGATTCTGAGTAGAATGAGCCCAAGAATAGATTTGAAAGAATCAGGTGTTCAATATTTATTTTAGAAAACGCCTAATTATCTACATAGGTACCTAAGATTACATGCGAAATACCGCCTTCCTGACAATTTGTACTTTTTAGAAATTCATATTTAATGTCATACATACATGTATGTTGTTTATAATACTTACAACAATAACTAGACGACGAAACACTTAAGGAACTTTATGTGTCAATTACATAAAACCCTGTGGCCGACGGAAAAGGGACACCAAGAAATAATGCCATTTAAATGTCCCGTTTTGTCAATTTTGTAAGAGATATTAAAAATACATATTAAAATCTTTACAGAGTAACTACTTCTTAAGCACACTGCACAACCTATAGCCATGAGCCATGGTCCATTCATAACGCGTCATCCGCAACATCCACTAATGTTGCAACTTCTCGTAACAAGGTTAGCCTACAATCACACTAATCCCTCCTAAATCAATCAAAACAAGGTCAAAATAGGAATCTTCATAGTTTCAACATGCGAAACGTATCGTTAATGAAATTCCAGTAACGTTATGGACATATCAGGTTTTTTTGTCTCTTTCCTGCTAGCTTAATTTACAAAGCAACAACCTTGGCGATTAGCAAAACCCTATTATAACTTGAACCAGACATTCGTAGCAATTATGTGTAATCACATGCCAGACTTAAAGTTGTCTCGTTATGACTAAGCGGCCGGTAAGTGTCGTGAAGGCGGGCATTGAGGCCAAGTGCAAACCACGGACACGTGCACCGGCGGCGCACTTAGAGGTCCAAGTGGCTCGTAGCACGACTCGCTACGTGACCGTTGCGTGGACCGTGGACCTTATTTCATTATAATAAGGTGTATAGATTGTTAAATGTCATCAATACAACGGGACTGGTTTTTCCGAGGGCACAAAACGTTACGTTAGTATAGTGAGTTTATCGTACCGTCCTATATCATGAGTATGGCATTATGACGTGTTAGCTGTGGGTAGTGATGTGCCGTTACCGTAAATTACGAGAACAAAGAGAATCATCGGGTAAATTACGCGGTAACGTTCTCCGTACGGGTAATAATGGAGAAAGTTGTCTAAATTTTCATTTTTTTTAACTTTTTTTTACAGAATTTATTTTTATTTTGGTAATACAATCTGTACTGAAATTTTCAAAAAAATCTGTCAAAAGGAACTAGTTTATTACCAAAATTACCGTAAATTACCGCGTAAATTACGGGGAATCTTCCCCGCGAATGTTCTCGGGTAATTTTTCTAAGAGAAATTTTAACTTTAATCAATGATATAAATAGATGTTAGAGATGAAATACGCAACAAATATTAAATTATTTTACTAATGTTTAATAAGTTTCATTCGATGTGCGATTTAAAGTGTTTTTAATGAAAGTAAGTACTTGCCTAACGAAAAATACAGTGAGTTCTCTATTATTTCAGCTTAGTTGTATAAAATCCATCTCATAATGAATACATTTATTCTTTACCAAAAAAAAAAAAAAACTTATTATGTACAGTGATGTAATCTAAAAACCATTAATATTTCAATAAGTCATATGTAAGCAAGCTTGATGTGTAAGGTAGAGTTTGATTTGTAATTGCTTACATTACAACAAGTGTGTTTGACGATATTTTATTACATCTCATGTTTATTTCTGGTTAGGCTGTTGTATTGTGAACAGGTAAGCGCTTATCAGCTGGGTTCGCAATGTTCCACCACCAGTTACCACAGGTAAAAAAAACTCGTGGAAACTGCAGTTTCTGTACAGTTTGGGTACTAACGGATTAAATTGGTTCCTGATGGCCCTCAAGAATCAAGATCCTGCATTCATAGCGCTCGTCTTTTTTATGTCCTGTTACTCGTGTCGATAGCGCAATGAGCACGTGATAGGATCTTTCAGAGTGGTCAGAGTGGTCCCTATTACTGACAAACTAAAAGAGGCCCCCCCGCCCACCCCTCAAGCGGGAAGGTTACGAAACCTCAACGACCTCAACACATGGTCTAACCTGGGAGCTCGGCACACAATATGCCTGGAAAAGGTTAACGAAGACTTTAATACACAACGAAGACAAAATAAAATCATATGAGGTAGACGAATCACGGAGGACTTATCAGCACTTTTGAACTGAGTATCTTCAGATCTGATGGGTCCAAAACAGACAGTAGTTCGGGCTCTGGAACCTTCTCAGGAGACCCGAACGTGTCCATTACCACTCCGCTAGGAGCTCATAACTCAGTTTTCCAAGCTAAGTGCATGAGCATCATCAATGCAGCGGCTACCATCACTGCAAGGAATGTTAGTAGGATCCCTCCACCCATATACTATCCGCCAGTAGAGCACTCTAATGGCCATATAATTACATCAAAACTCATACATGAATGCCACGAACGACTAATGGAGACCTCCATATGGCAAACCTGCATCTCATAATAAGAAGCTCACCCTTCAATGGAACAAGGTACACAGTGGATCCTAAGCTAACGACGGTGCGGAATCGATTTTCGCAATGTCCTTTAGCAAGATACGCTCACTGCTGCTGGAACTTACAAAGACACAGCACAACCAGGCTGGAGACCAACAGGCCATACATGGCATCAATGGAAGACTCACGAAGTCGCTCTTCCAGAATCCAGCAGGTCACCTTTCCCGTTGAGGGGTTGGGTTGGTTGGCTGGACTAGCTCTCACCCCCCGTTACGAAAACTAGGCGCCTGTCGTCGAGTTACGGAAATCTGCCTGTGCTACAATACAATTCAATATCCTCACAAGATTTCTGGGAAGACGGAGACCTCCCAACACATGGTAGTTCAATATCAAGAGGGAGATGAAAGTAGAACCTAACCCCTATAGTAACCCAGGATAAAGCGCTTTGGCTCCGCTGTACATTGAGGCCCAAATAGAGCTGGGACTAAGATAAGGAGAAATAAGACTATAAATTATACCAATCAACCATGTGTCAGAAAACATTAGTACACTTAATAATAATAACGTAAAAAACATTTAAATATTTTAAAACCACAAAACTTGTAAACAAAATTCAATCTTAATTTAATATATTTTATGGGTAAGTTACCGTAAATTCTCGGTAATTTACGGTAATTTTCACTAATGAGAATTACGGTAAGTGCGTAATTTCTCGGCGGCACATCACTAGCTGTGGGTACCTTAGAAGGATGAAGCCCAGAAAACATGCCCTAGCAACTTTGGTGAAGTCATTTCCACTGTACAATTCTGTCAAAGTCCCCATAGTTTCTAGGTTATATTGTAATAGGACAGCAATAGAGATCCTGGATGGATGTGTTTACTTGTTTAGCTTAAGCCTTCTAAAATACATTACTTGAATGATTTACCCAGTACTTAGTTCTTACACACAGGCGATTATGTAAAACTATAACTGCATTAAAACATTATGTAGTTAACACAGGTACCTCTGTAGCCTAGGAGGATATAACCAAACGGAGTAGCCATTAACAGGCATTCCCCTCTGTCGAAAATAGTCGGCCAATGGTCATACACAATGTATGGACTGACGTTTATCTGACATGGCTAGTTTGACGTTACGTGTACATTTGACGTTCCCCTCCCCCGCAAAAATTGGTAGACTTTTTTGTACAGCAAATTACAGACGTGACGGCTCCGTTTGGTTATATCCTCCTTAGTCTGTAGCCTTACCACGACTGCCTTAGCAGTGTCAAACTGACATATTCGCTAACGTCTGCGTAACTTACTTTCAATATGCGAGATGCAAGTACGAGCGAGATGCATAGAAAGTATATACATACACACGCTAGCGAGTTTGTCATTGTCAAACTGGAAGAAATAAAGCTTGAGTAGTATAAAATATTACTAATGCTTATATTGCTTATGTGCGAGGCGGATACACCGCATAAGGATATTTCCTATTTATTAATTCACCTACTTTAGTTTGTGTCCTAACTTCAGTAATGAATATGTGCCTATTCTATATAGAAAATATTTAATCGTTATTGAAAGACATACTACGAATTATATCGATAAAGTATAATTATCTTATTTAATGTGGCGGAAAATAAGGGACTTTATTGTTTAAGAGATTTTTATGGATTTATTTTACCTACAAATAGCTTCTAAACAGTTCCATTATTCCGTAACATCATTAAAACTGCATCTGTTACCCGTGAGAACTGAGAACGTAAAACTCATGGGACGGTTTTGGTAAACTTTGTAAATATTGCTCAGCTACATTACATCAAAAGACCCTATTAACGTTAAAGCGTTTGATACATAAAGCGTTTTAAAATTCAGGGACGTTCGCGACCATGACTTCATTCCGCGCCATATGGGAGTCGATAATATCGCCCAGACGTTGTTAAAAAATAATTCTGTACCACGTCATACACGGAAATATCTGAAAATTTAGACGTTTTCCAACTGATAGTCTCATCACAATTTTACGCGCGCAGCTGAAGCGCTATGGCCATAGAGTAACTTATACTAGAGCGGTACTGTCATAGTAAATTTTGTAACCCCAGTAAATTCACTGCCATCTGTCGACACACTTTAAAACTAAAATTGAAGATTTGTAAAAATACGATAAAATGTATTTAAATATTGATAAAAGTTTTTTTTTATTTGCATTAATTATTTTGATGATTTTGACCCATGTTCTTTCACTGATATGCGTTAAAATTGTTAAATAACAAACGAAACCGTCAACGCCATCTATACGACTGTAGGCCAAAACTAGTAGCGCCCTCTGAACGAGAATCAAATTTTCTTGATTTTCGAGGAACGTTTTTTCCTTAGACTGTATCCATCTATTACGGAGTTATATCTATCTTTGGCTATGGCTTACTGCGTCAAGCAGGACTTCGGTACACTATTTTTATTAATCTGACCAATTATATTAATAAATGATTGTAGATTTTCAATAAGTACAAATAAATTTATTTCAACACTATTTCGAGGAATATGGCTTGCAAAATTACTGGCGTGAGTGGCGTGTCATCTGTGATCGACTAGGTCACGGTTCCTATACCTATAGATGCACTAGTATGCTCGCGGATGCTTGTCTTTGTACTTTCAGTTTTTGGAACGAAGTACCTTATCGAACGGTTTGCGGATAGTTGCGGGGGCTAGGCGAAAAAAAGTGTAAGATTTTGCCGTCACAAGCCATACTATTGCGATGTATGTAATAAGACTAATAAGAATGAAAATAAAGATGAGGCGCACAGGTCTTTGAGGGCTTCGTCACTCCAGCGGTATCAGGGACGCCCAGACGGACGTTTTCCGCCCGGGTGCCCCACATACGCTCTTCTCACAGCACGATTCTCTCCCATCCTTACCAGGTGACCAAGCCAGCGCAGTCGTGTGGCTTTCATCTCGCCAATTATATTGGGCACCGCAACCAGCTCCTTTGGCTCCTTACTTTTCCTACGCCTCCAAGTTCCATCTTCATCTCTGAAAGGCCCCAGAATCTTCCACCAGATTTTCCTTTCCGCCACTAAGAGCTTGCTCTCTTCTTTCTGAGTCAGCGTGGACACTAAAACTCGATGGAGCGCTGCCGCTGCCGAGCATCTTAGGGCGTTTTGGATTCGACGATCTATTTACCTCCCTTCGGTTGGTATCAGTTACTGTGCAACCAAGGTACGTAAAATGATCCACACCTTTGTAGGTGGTTGCTTCGACTACTAATAGGTATTCTCAGCAGAGTGAAAACACGCTGGTGTTCTTGTACCTATAGTTAATAATTATGCTACCCTCCGGCCGTCCTAGTCTGGGACCGGTCTGAAAACCAGCGCCGGGCATCTCGGCCCGGCACACGCTGAGACTGGAAACCCTTTGCCCAATTGTTTGTACTTACTTATAAATTAATAATTGTTTTTCTTATTCTTGTTTTATGTAATTTTATTTTATTTTTCTTTTGTACTTTTATTTCATTTTCTTTTGTACTTGATAATGTGGCAATAAACAATTCTTATAAACAATTCTTACCTTTTCATTTGGAGATATTCTGTTTTCGGGTGGTTGATTCTAAGACCTATCTTCTCCCTTTCCTGCTCTACAATTCTAGCCATGGCCTCCAGGTCCCTTTTGTTTTGAGCTAATAGCCACAGGTGATCAGCATAACCAATGATATGTAGGTATTTAGGTAATAAAAACATTAAAAACTAAACCCCTTCAAAAACATTAGATGTAAAATATGCAAGTTATTGAGACGGTATACCGGGGGGTGTCCACAGATCTCGATTTCCAAAGACTTGCCTATTTTAAAACCATACCAATATTATATATCTTAATTTTTTTTATACATATAATGACAGATGCTTCAAAAAATTCATGTAACTATTGGCGTTTTCTTTCAACGATTATCATTTTAGCTAGGCGACCGCGGCCCCATAAAAGCAAAAGTTTAAAGAAATATCCTCCTATACTCGTAATTGTCCGACGGACAAAAGGTGAAATCATTTGTAGTAACCTTAGTAGTAGGAGTTAAATATCATTAAGTAAGCAGGTAGGTATTTAGTTTGGTCATAGAATAAATAATAATACTACCGTACAGAAATGACACTTCCTACAAAACCGAAGTTTGCTAAATCGCTGTCAATTTCGGTTTTGTAGGAAGTGTGATTTCTGTACTATAAGTACTATTATTTATTCTGTGACCAAACTAAATACCTACCCTGCTTACTTAAAGATATTTAACTCCTACTACTAAGGTAATAGTGCGAGCGATTCAGGGACGAATCAGGTTGTCCCTTTCTAATGTATGGCACTATCCCTTTCGACTATTTAGGGTTGCCAAATTTCAAGTTATTATCTTATCTGTGCAAGTTTTGCCAACCTAATAATTGCTCGTAGCAACGCTGAGCCGAACGGAGCCGAGAGTGCCGAAAGGTCCAGTGACACCCCACTGATATAGTTACGAATCAAAATAAGTACATAAATATAGGTACGTTCTAAAATGTATGTAAACTATACATTCAGAATAAACACGTTGTCTCGTTGACTTTTTCAGAAGTATGTGCAGTCGCCATCAGATATATTCGAGCGGCCGAGGTGCTCAAAAATATCTGAACACGCACCTAGCGCCTTGACAAGAGGCGTGTTCAGATATTTGTGAGCACCTTGGCCGCTCCGATATATCTGATGGCGACTGTACTATGTAGGTTTCTAATTTTAATATTTATTATTAAACTTGACTAGACTTTACTTGATAATACTTCCAGGAAAGTATAGATAGGCACAGACGACAGACACAGAAAATAAAAAACTACTGTTTTTTATTTCTGTGTGTACAGGTAGCACACAAGGCAAAATCAGTGACCGTATTTCATATTACTTTATATATGTGTTTACTGTTTTGTACATAAAGTACGATATTAAAAATAAATCGATGAATAATCCGTCGGACAGTCACACCGTTTGGCAATCATCCAATCATCATTGTCTGCATGATTCCGGAGAAACGCGTTTATTGACAACGTTAACTGGACGATTTTTAATAACAACATTTAAAAATCTTCTAGGAAAATAACATAAAACTAATAACTCTATAATACTTGCATTAGCACCTTTGATCTATTTGCTGGTTATTTTTGCTTTCTATCGACAATCGAAGTAAAATCACAACTGTTGGCAGACACGGCGCGGGCGTTCGCGGGCAACGAAATTAGGTCGAGTCAACAGACGACCCTCTAAGCAATCAAGTTCGTCGCATCATCGGCGATTTTATGATTCTCCGAACACAGAGCTAAGTCCGTTGGAAGTGTGTAAGTAGGAAGATGACATTGTTACGTAACGCCTTTTTCCTACACCCTCCCGCCCCTGTAACGCATCGTAACGTTTTATAATACCCCCCCCCCCCCGCAAATTGCATTACGTAGTATTTGAACGCCCCCTAAGTATATAAAATTTTTGGATGGACAACTAAATCAAAGTAACTGATGATGTCACTTTAGATCTAACACTTCCAAAAGCTCCGCTTCTTACTAAAAGCCGTCTAGGACTCGTTAAAGTTGGCTCTACGTATGTCGTGATTCGTGATAAGTTTATGGTGCGGCGCCTAGCACGCGATTCAACGATCTCCACTAATCTCCAGCTATAGCAATATGCGATATAATGGGCTCCTACTCCTAGATCCGTTGAAAGGAACAATGAGCTGATTGAATTTAATCGGGTCGCCGATCGAGGCAGACGGTTCGTTTATTGCTTACCTAAAAGGGGCCCTAACGGCTAGCCCAGCTTTTTAATCAAACCCTGAAATTTATTGGTAAGCCTAGTACGGCCTATCGTTTGTATCGTGTTGAGACGTCTACAATCCGTACGAAAGACATCAGTGACATCACCCCGCAGCCGCAGACTATAATTCGAGTACTAAAATATTAAATAGTTTTTCGTGGAACTGATGTTGTGTTGTGTGTGTTAAAGTTCCCATGAATTAAACAACATGAGATTGCGAAAATAATATTGACCATCGATACTTTCATGGTAGGTATTTAAACAGCGGTCATAATTATTAGAACAAAGTTCCAGAGCAGTTAATGTGAAACCATTAGTGGTCGTTAGAGTCAATTGTACATCGTCCACTTGTTGGAAAGCAAATCAATTGTATGTATGGTGTATAATTATTTAGTTCGCACCGTCACCGGAACTCTTTGTTAAGTAGGTATTTATTAGTTGGTCTGTGTTTTTTAGGTTTAGATAGTTATAGGACTTATAGGTATGCGTAATATGCACACACCTGCACGATAAAGACGAATGGTTTTACAGCCGCAAGCCTTACCCTTCTGACCTCGGCCGGGACCACAAAACAATATAAGTATATGAACCGCAGTATTTAGGTCGCCGCGCCTCAAAAAGTTAGCATCATCATCCTTCAAATAAAACAAACAACAGACACGCGAACAATGAAGGGGTGGCTTTTTTGCCTTTTTCCGGACGAGCGGAAGACAATTAACAAATTACGCAGCAGGTTAAGACTGATGAAGTGGCAGCGCTGGGTGGTAATAGTTACGTGAATACATAGTATGTATACGTACCCAAAGCAAATCACAATTTCCGCGTGTAGTCTGCCAATTGACCCATGGTCGCCCACCTATTAATTACCTGGGAACAATATAGCTTTAATGAGATCTTCCAGAAGGTATTTTTTGAAATTGCAACAAAAAATTTGCAAAAAATCTACATAATTATCGAAGTATCGAACCTGCTCACCATTTCGCGAGATTCGGTTGAAAAATGCGACCTGTAGGGGAGAACATCCGGACATACGAAATAACTTTTGTCTAAGCTGAAACGGAGACTTTCGCTTTCGCTCGGTCAAATAAATGTAAATTTTGAAATACCTAATGTGAATGAGTGACCCGTCCATTAAATTAGATTTTCACTGCCTCGAGCAAGAGGTATTACTTAAATTACGTGTTGTAGTCGATCAGAAACAGAAAAACAAACAGTGGTTATCATTATCACACGAAAATTATCTCTTTCCGGGACGAACTATACTATCTTTGTAGACGGAGTCACTACCGACTAAACTACCATGTCATTATCGTTTTTAGTCGCTTAATTGTTCGATGTTAGGGACAATACCGTTCCGCCACGTCAGTGATATGAATATATTATTAAGGCAGTCCAAAGGAGAATTTTATTTAATGTTTTTACAAGGATTTGGCGTATATGCAGATATTTTTCACATCCATTCTATGATATATAACTTGCATATCAAAGATTTGAGCTCCTATTTAGTATCTATTGATTAGGCTATGTCGAGACGTGGGCGGTCAAACCCGATAAGTGTATAGATATTTTGTCAGTTAAATAAGAACTCTACGCACGTCACATATAGTTTTAATTTAAAAAACCCATTTGCACGACTTATCGGGTTTTACCGTTCACACCCCTCGCCTTGTTCTACAACTCTTCTACAAAGAGCATGACAGGTGAGCTTCACACGCCACTAGTATTTCCTTTTAAACCTGCCTTGACTTTTGTCTTTTAAAGGCTTTTAATTATTCAGCACTCGCGGTTATATACCATGTACCTCCACCACTCCACGAGTGAAAACAGCTAAATCGACATAAAACAATGTAGAATGATATCGACAACAACATCCAGGCAAAATAAACACAGTCTCAAATTTTTGTAATGCAACCATTTTATCGAGCTTAATGCATGTCGCAACGTCTGCTATTGGGGACACAGTTTGAAAAGTCAAACAGTAAATGTTAACAGCAAAGATCAACGCTGAACGCGATAAAAAGAACGTAAGCAAATTCTTAGACATAACAATACAAGGTTGCTATTACAATCGTTCATAATAGCTCGCCTCAGGCATAAATGTACCTAAACCTAACCTTGAGATCGTAAATAACTGTGTATTAGTAATCAGAGATCAGACTGCCTGGTTAGTCGGATAGTGATTCGTAAACGAATTAGGAATTACAGTTCTGTAACTTACTACGAAATATGATGGTATAGTATTTCCGACAGTCGGAGGTATGTATGGTGATATATCCGCAACAGACAGTGTTTTATTCATATTTTTATAGCTAAAAACTCTTGGAAAACAGTAAACTTTTATTACTGAACATTTAAACCTACAGCAATAAATCTAATCTCGTTAAATATCTAGGCAACAAAGAATTGTCACGGAAGAAAAAGAGAAAGTTTTATGTCATGATTCATTAAATACATATTTTTTTATGAACAAAGCTGCTAATTGGTTAGAAATTCAACCCTGCTTTAAAAATCAACTAAAATCAAGCGCCACGGTGATCCTAATAAAAGCTTATTACTTTTATTAGGATGTTTTAGGATGCAAGGGCGGAAACGAGCTAAGATAAATAGCTAAGATAAGTCCAAACAATGGGTTTAAAGAAAATTTCGCCTATTTTATTTCATATCGAATCTGATATTCACATAATTCACAATTTCTTAATAGAAACCTCAAACTCAAACCTCACTTCAAACCATGAGAAAGGAAAGGGCCAACATATAATCAGTCACGGTGCATTTTTAAAATAAATTCAAATTTAAAGCCTATGACGCGATTTACTCAACTCAGAGACCACGCGCAAGACACAAACAGTGAGAATAACTGCGATAAATCGCGCGTTAGGACCGACATATGCAAATGGCCTCAACAGCAACACTCGCTACCTGTAGGTACACATTGTGCAAATAATGCGGCATCTAATGCGGCAGAGGCTCCGCCAATCACCACACGCACGCGTGTAAGCAATTTGTTTATGGACATCGCTTCCGCAACACTTTTCTTTGGACGGGGACGACCAGGGCTACCACCAATACCACCCTGTGTTATACAGCTAAAAAATGAACTTTTTGTCAAAGAAATATTTCATCGCCGACTGATATTTCTTTTAAAAAGGCTCTATTTTAGTTTCCAAGATTTGACCCAAACTAACATTAGGTAACTAACAGGAACAAGGCAAGTTAAATGTAAGCTTGTAGTAGTAGTAGTAGTAGTAAATCACTTTATTGTACAAAACAAAAATTGATAACATGAAATTCATATAAATTTAGGTACAAAGGCGAGCTTATCCCTATAAGGGATTTCTTCCAGCTAACCTTAGAGTAAATGAGTGGAAAATTCGAATTAGATAGATAGACAAACTTACAGAACGTACAATAATATTTAAGAAGGAAAACTACAATATTAACGTCTACGAATAACTAAAATACATCAATTGCATTATGCAATAAAATAAATATGTACTAGCATACATAAATATATAGTACTAAATAAATATTAAATAAATATATATATATATATATAATATATAAATAATATATATATATATATTAGCACTCAACCAAATCACAGTTCGTGGGAAAGCCAAAGCTTTTTCAGATTAACTTTGAGTGATGCTACAGACCGGGACCGTTTGAGCGACAGGGGCAACTCGTTCCACAACTTCACCGCGCGCACTGTGAATGAATTTGCGTACGTTCGAGACTTATTCGAAGGGATAGCAAGCGTAAGATTAGCACTAGAACGTAAGCGGTGATCACTTCCTTCAGCCAGATAGTTAAATCTCTCGGTTAGGTAAGATGGGGAACAGGGGTTGAAGAGTATGTTGAAAAGCAACGACAGAACATGCACATCCCTGCGCTGGCGGATCGGTAACCACCCGAGCTGCTTACGAAAATTAGAAATGTGGTCGTATTTACGGAGGCCATACACATACCTGATACAGACATTTTGTAAGCGCTCAAGTTTATTCAGCAATTCCTCATTAAGATCCAAGAACGCAATGTCACCATAGTCTAGTAGAGGGAGCAAGAGAGAGCAGGCAAGAGTCAGTTTGGTACGAAGAGGGAGGAAATTCTGAAGTCGTCGAAGAGAGTGTAGGGA
The DNA here is from genome assembly GCF_947568885.1 of Cydia strobilella. NCBI lineage: Eukaryota > Metazoa > Arthropoda > Insecta > Lepidoptera > Tortricidae > Cydia > Cydia strobilella. Next base: position 11,342,035 of record NC_086057.1, read on the forward strand.
ACCAAAAATTTTTTTACTCACCTCAGCCACGTGGGGTTCCCAGGAAAGCGTCTGGTCCATGATGACACCCAAATTTCGGACAGTAGAGGAAAAGGGGATTTTAGTCCCATCAAAAAAAATGTCAGGTATCACCATGTCTGAGAGCTTAGCTACATAGTAAGGGCCACCAATGACAATTGCCTGCGACTTCTGGGCATTAATCTTCAAACCGAATTTGCACGCCCAATCCCGTATGGACTCTAAATCAGAATTGATTTGAGTAATCATTGAAGCAAGATCATCTATATTAGCCGCTGCATAAATCTGTAGGTCGTCCGCGTAAAGATGGTATGATGACGTAAGTGCTTTCGTGATACCATTAATGAAAATAGAAAAAAGAAGTGGCGAAAGTACTCCTCCTTGCGGGACGCCAGCGGAAAGCTCACACCAGTCGGACAGCTTGTCGTCGACTCTGACACGCTGGCGTCTGCCAGTAAGGTAGCTACGAAACCAGGATAAAGTGGTTTGGGATATGTTAAGACTGCTGAGTGTGCCCAGAAGGATGTCAAAGTCCACTGTGTTAAAGGCACTACTGAAGTCGAGAAGAACAAGGACAGTTAGCATTTTGCACTCTATATTAAACCGGATGTCGTCGGTGACTTTAACTAAAGCGGTGACTGTGCTGTGCCCGGGGCGGAATCCAGATTGGAATGAGTTAAATAACAAATTTCTATTAAGATAGGATAGGAGACGGCGATTAACATAATGTTCAATAATTTTTGATACTACAGGAAGAATGGAAATAGGACGATATTGGGAGAAAGAAGCAGGAATGGAGGTTTTCGGTAGAGGGGTGACATGGGCACACTTCCAGGAAGCCGGAAACGTGCCCGTGGATAGGGAAAAATTTATAATGTTGGAAATGATAGGAGAGATGAAATCCGCCGCGAGCATGAGCATATCTACACTGAGGTTATCGTCACCGACGGCTTTCGACTTGATAGTTTTGAGGATTGCTTGTGTCTCTTGTGCAGAAATACAGCCGAGCTCAAAAAATTCTAAATTGGAGTTAGATGTAGTAGTCGCAAGAAGCGATAAGGTGGAACTTTTAACTGACGGATCAAGTGTTACCGGCGAAATACTGAAAAATTGATTAATACCGTTTACATCGAGAAAACTAGAGCAACTTGATTGAGATTTGCCCAAGCCAAGGGATTTTAAAAACTTCCATAACTTCGCAGGGGGACAGTCTTCAATTGAGCTGTGAATGTATCGACGCTTTGACTCCCTACAGACTTTGTTGCAGCGGTTACGCAGTGACAGATACTTCTGGCGATTATCATCAGAGGGATTCAATCGAAATTTTACGCGGGCTCGATCTCGCTTGGCCATCAGTAGTTTAATATCCGGCGTGAGCCAAGGCGCAGGATAGTGTTTAACGCGCATAGGTTTCAACGGCGCATATTTGTCAAAAGTCGCAAGCAACATATCATTAAAAGCCCTCACCCTCATGTCTATATCTGCAAGACGATCTAACCCTTGCCAATCTGCACTAGATAAGTCAGCATAAAAGGCTTGCAAATCCAAGTCCCGCAGGTTTCGCCGCATTATAATTTTGTGCTTTCGTTTTGGAGGACGGATTTTAAAAGCAGCATATATTAAATCATGGTTGGAGAAGCCAGCAGCATTAAACTGACCATGAAAGGAAACTAAGTCTGGAGAAGAGGTAATAATGAGGTCTAGTAAAGAGGGAGGGCCGTTATGCGGGAAATGTGTAGCTGTGAGAGGTAAAACGCTTAGGTTTAAGGACGAAGCAAGAGAATAAAGTTTAGAGGAGCGGAGATCATTTTTAAGGAGGCAGGTGTTAAAATCGCCCATGAGAATACTATGGTCAAACTGAGGGGTTATATCAGCTAATGTATCATACAGAGCATCGAAATAATTTATGTTGGAAGAAGGGCTGTAAACAACGCCTAGAAGAATTTTGGAATGATGTAAGGTGACTTCTACAAAAAGATGCTCGGCAGAGTTTGAATAGACTGATGGTGACTGTGCGACTATCCTACAAGCAAGGTTACTTCTAATATAAATGGCGACACCACCACCGCGGACGGCTCCCGATCCACCCCCACTAGTGCCGGTCCGGTCGTTCCGTATCAAACAAAACCCTGGCAATGGATAATACGTAGAAGGTAGAGAAGGTTTCAGCCACGACTCTGAAATGAGAATAGCGTGAATATTATTGTTGGACTCGAAGGCCGAGAGTAGTTCATGGTAGTGTGCCGGCACACTTTGCGCATTGATGTGAACAACATTAAAGTTTTTGCCTGAAGAGTTAAATGTGTGTTGCAGACGTTCACCCAAATCAGGCACGTCTGACGCATCACTCAAAGAATCATAAAGGCTAGAAGAAGAGAGAGAGAAAAACTCGCTGTCTAAACTATTATTTAAAACGTTTGACATTGTATATACAATGTGGTTGAGTACTATTTATAAGAATATATATATATCGTATAAGTATAATATGAAATAAATATATAAGAAACCTAGTAAGTACTATTAACAGTAACTTATTTAGTAGTATACCGCCTCATTTGCTCGCCAGCAGCTACCTATTATAAATTATATAAATAAAAAACAGAAATGAAACAGGAACAAGCACAAGCACAGCAATAAAAATAATTAAGCAGAAACTAAAATATACAGAAAAATACACCTCATCGAAGCACGAACAAAACGGTGGAAACGTCAACTGTCAAAGTGACAGCACAAGGTAGGCTAACAAATCGTGTTTATTTATAATGAAGCTAAGTGTTTTAAATGTACCGCTGCAAAAAACTAAAGTGATTTTGTAATATACCGCTACAAATATAAGGGGAACCTTTGGTTATGTGACGTCATAGCAAAATTAGACAAATCAAAAGTAACACGTTGATTGCCACCGACACAGAAACAACGAACACTAACAAAGCATGTTTTCAACGCTTGCCGACACCGCGGCCCGCAGCAGACCTCGCTTGGCGTGATGGTCTCGGTGCAACCGCCGCCGATGATGCCTTCACTCCCGCCACTTCTGCCGACTCTGACCGCACTCCTCCAACGGCTTCAGTAGCACAAGCCGGGGCCGGTAACGCCTCCAACTCCGCCAGCGTAACAACCTTGCGGCGCACCCCGTCGTGGCACTGCACTACTATGCGCCCATCACTCGTCCAACTGCCCTTGACGCCATACCGCTTGCGGGCCTCCAGAAATACTGCATGCCGGGTGCTAGTGAGAAACTCAGACAGAGTTCTACCTGAGCCTTTCAGCAACTTCTTAGCGGCCCAGACTGCATCTCTAATCCTGTGACAGCTGAACTTAAGAAGGATAGGCCGGGGCTTTGATGGCGTCAAATTGCTTCCCAGCCGATAGCAACCCATGAGAGTTACTCCCTCCACCTTTAAGGTCTGTTGGAGAATGTCCACCGCTACAGCTGAAGTGTCTTCGCCTTGCGCCTCAGGTACACCATGAAGGAGAAGAATACCGGCTCGGGAACGAGACTCCATGTCCTCAAGGGTTCTCGACACAAATTCCATTTGATTTTGGAGACTCGACACAGCTTTGCAAACAAAATCTTTAAATGCACTGTACTCGCCTGGCAGCGCTTCTGTCCCCTGGGTGGCCACAGAACTCTCAAAAGAGGCCATCCGCGACTCGAACATGGCCTTCATGCCGTCAATGCTCTTTTGAAGCTTCGCCAAGTGATCCATTTTGTCTTTTACAGGTGTTTTCACTAACGTTGACCTTTGAACTTTAGTGCTAATGACAGTGAGATGTTGATAGTGTGAATAAAAAGTGATGATAACTGCTGTGGGTGCAAACAAGGTGCGATATATCACATGTAAGCGATTTTTACATTAATACAATGTAAATTACTAATTTTTCTATTTTAAATTATATCTGTACAATTTTGACGTGTTGTTTGTTTGACTACCCACAAAACTCCCTTGCTTGTAATAACAATACAGTAATAAACTATGATACCTAATAGGTATTACGATAACATACCATAACATGTTATGCCGCATTGCTATTAGGCAAACGCCTCCTTTCATGGCCCACAGGGAATAGTCCCAAGTTGGTATAGACAAAAGTGCAAGTTGGAAATGCTGGAACGAAAAATCCCTAGAAATTCCTTGATACGATCTCACGTTTTGGAACTGTTACTTGTCGGATGTTATCATATAAACTTGATACTCTGATCCTATTTAGATACTAAAACACCGTAAAAAAACAGTGAAAAGAAATCAATTGCCTTTTGTTCAATGTGTAAATGAATTACCATAGTACAGATGCACAATGCACAAAGTAATCAACATAAAGAAATGAAATGTTATAAACAATAATGAACAATAATAATAACAATAATGTTGCAGCGAATCTAACACTGGCGCTATCAGGACCATAACACTAATAACACTATCGCCGGGCAATGCTTTTTCAGGAGTGCCGTACCACCAGATTAAATGCCAGGAGGCTCGAGGGTGCATGTGGGCAGCCCTGCGGTGATAAAGATTAGGGTGGGCTCGCGGCCCAGGCGTGGCGGTCGCAAAGCTAAATGTCGCGCCATTTTACCAGCGTGACGTCACGGGCCACGCCTGACATTTTAGCTTGGCCGTTTATTATTATGTTGCGCGAGCGCGGGCAAATCTAGTTCGCCCAACCAGTTTTACGTGGCCTCGAGAACCGTAACAACTATGCGTTTATCCGAGAGCGCACTGACAGTGGTAAGAGCAGCCTTCAGTAAGCTGTTAGAATGATACTCTTGAGCAACAAAGCCCCAGCCCCACCTTCCATCACCACTGATAACTGGAAGCTTTAATAACTTTCCGTGCTTTTTTGGGTTATTCGCATCGCGAGCCGCATGTTGCCTTGGCATTTAGAAATGCTGTTAGGCGATACCTAAAATACACAGCGCCCTTTGTCTAGACGTTCTAGACGAGGGGAAACATTGATTGTTTGCAGTTCCTGTTTGCGGCGCATTATGGAATTTAAATATGAAAGCAAAGACAACAAAATCATGGTCCGCTTTTAACGCGCTTTCGAAATAAATACAGTGGAACCTCGCTAACTCGAACTTCGATAAGACAAAATCCTCATTGCCACGAAATAAAATGCTATTCCCTTCCCTTCAGAGCCCAAAACCTCCATAATTCGAAATATAAAACCTCATTAAGACGAAGTAAGTGAATTAACCAACGATTCCATTCACGACTATCCAGTATAAATTTTACCTCCATAACTCGAAACTCAAATGTGACCTCTATAAGTCGAAAAAATATACTTATTATTTTAATTCAAAATTCTTTATTTGCATAAAATATGGTACAACAAGGTGATATTGGAAAGATTTTCCCGTACAGTACAGTACCGTATATTTTGCTGGTTAAGCATGCAAATGATGTCTTAAAGCTATACGTAGGTGGTCTTAATCTATTACATTGTTTACTTAAAGCTATAATTTCTATTTAATATTACTATTTTTGGAGGAACTCATTTAAAGAGTAAAACACCTGTTTCTTGAGCCAAGTATATAGTTGGGCTTTGAATGGATTTAGAGGCAGGGGTTTGATATTTTCAGGAAGGGCATTAAATATTTTCATACATAAATAATAGCTATTTTTCATAAAAAGTGAACTGATCATAATGAAGTCTAATACAAGTTTGTTAGGATATCTGGTGATTCTATGGTAAACATCTATGGCCTTTTTAAAAAGATCTGGGTATTTTTATACAAAAACTGCTGCCTCGAAAATGTACATGCATGGTAGTGTCAAAATTTCATGTTTTTTGAATAAAGGTTTACATGAATCCCGCGGACCAATCCCACACATTGCCCTTACACATTTTTTTTGTGCTATAAATGCCCTGTTTATATCACTGCAATTACCCCATAAAAGGAGGCCATACCTTAAATTTTATGCAATATACCCATGGTACGCCATAAGGACGCTGAGATGCTACGCAGTCTTCTCAAAACATGCAAATTTTATAAGTTTGTCGCACACAGTATTCACTTGGTTTTTCCAATTACAGTTTTTATCAACAGTAATACCTAAAAATTTAGCTGTATCTACTTCTGTAATTTGTGTATCATTATATTTAACGTTTAACTTTTTACCTTTATCTCGTGTGTTATGAAACTGAATGTATTGAGTTTTATTAAGGTTAACGGATAAGATTGAATTCAAGCCATTCTATTACAGATTTAATTGTGTTATTAATGACACTATTGTACTGTTTTTCGTCTTCGCATGTAATTAGAATAGATACATCATCCGCAAAAAGTGTACATTGGTGTTTAGTGATATCTGGCAGGTCATTGATATAAATTAAGAAAAGTAGTGGTCCCAGTACACTACCTTGTGGAACTCCTAGGCTGTTTTCTACGTATGACGATCTATGACGGGTTATTGTTGAATCTCTGGGGCTTCCTATTTCAACACATTGTTGTCTGTTTATTAACTCTATATCTCGAAATTACTTATCAACAAACCTCTGTAACTCGAAGGAATTAATGGTTGGAGAGCCGGCAGTAAAGTTTCGAACCAACGTGATACCGCGATGAGATGCACAATGGTTTCCCATAAAACTGATGCTAAGTCCGAATTTGATAGTCTGCCACGGCGGAACTAGCCGAAAGTACAAAAAAAATAGCCACTTCCGGTGCGAAAAAGGGGGGGTCATTTAACCCATCTGATACTGCAATAAAAGCTATGGCATCAGTTAGAAATTTACTGGTAGATACAGAAAAGCGAAATCTGCCAGTATGATTCCTGCCGGAAGTGCTTGGCATACGCTCTCAAAGGTGACCATCAGGACCCCTAAATTAACCCATCTGATACCAGCATGAAACCAATTCCAGTCGGTAGATATGAACCTTCTCTTCAGGAATATATAAGTCTGCCAGGGCGCTTTCAGCCGAAACACCTTGACATACGAGATTATGTGGCGCAACATCCGTGGTACCCGTATAACCCGTATTTTGGAATTGTACATATTACGGACATTTCAAATACTGCAGGCTTATTAATTTATTACTCTATGCTTATATTTGTATATTATTATGTTATTAATAACACATATTTATAATAAATTAAGTTAAAATAAATTAAATAATGTGATTAATATGATTAATAGTCATTGAATTAGCTATATGAATCGTTTGTCTTTGTCTGTCATTTTGACTTATGTATTTGTAAGAAAAGGATAAAACATAATTTATCTAATTCAGGCTCGTAAAGTTTTATGAATAAGGGGGTATTAGTATTCATAGCTAAATCAGGCTTGTAATGCGACATAAAATGATTTTTGGTGGTTTCTTTTACGCTTGAGGCGTTTTTTCACCTATTTGGTGTATCTAATCACTATCTTATGTAGGGGAGAGAGGGGCAAGACGAGTAAGACGGGGTAGCGGCTTTATATGGCGACACGACTGACCAACCATCAGAATCCCGTTAACGCATGACGATGCGTCACCATCATAGCAATCAGTTCGCACAGTGACCGGCTAGACAAATGGTGTCGTTAATTATTTATTTGCAAAAAACTGTTTTTGCCATATCCCTTGTTATTTTTAGGGTTCCGTACCCAAGGGTAAAAACGGGACCCTATAACTAAGACTCCGCTTTCTGTCTGTCTGTCTGTCTGTCTGTCCGTCTGTCACCAGGCTGTATCTCATCAACCGTGATAGCTAGACAGATGAAATTTTCACAGATGATGTATTTCTGTTGCCGTTATAACAAACTATAGCTAATTGTTTATAACACCTGTATTCATTACCTGTAATGCACAATTGATGAATAAATGATTCTAAAAACATAATAAAATAAATATTTAAGTGGGGTTCCCATACAACAAACGTGACTTTTTTACCATTTTTTGCGTAATGGTATTATGGCACGGAACCTTACGTGCGCGAGTCCGACTCGCACTTGGCCGGTTTTTGTGTTTTATTTGGTTTGCGTTTGTTTCCTTATTATCACCAGCACATATATACTGTTAATTTATTCCTATGGCCCAGCAATCACGCCAACAGCTAAGGACTTGTTTGGTTTCAAGTACGGTTTATTTTACAAAAAACTTTCGAATTTCATTAGGCACATGGGGCAAGATGGGGTACATCTTGACGGCCGTAGTTTTAAAGTGATAAACTGATGAAGAATTGCGGATTTGAATTTATTTATTCTTCAACATCAACATCAACATCAAACATTTATTCAGCAAATAGGCCACAGGGGCACTTTTACATGTCAATTTTTACAAACAATAAAAATAAAATTAACCCAACAAACAATAAAATTAACAAGGGAAGATGGGGTACATGTTAGCTGTAAACACATTTTCTGTCTCTCAGACGACTTAAGAAATAAAAGTAAAACAGTTCGTGACGATGGACCCAAAAGCCAAAAATTTAAGTTTTGTTTAGGCCCTAAATATAATATTTATATGAATCATTCTTATCTTGTCCCTTAGGGGTTCCCCATCTTACCATAATTGGGGGCAAGATGGAGAGAAGGCACTTTTGGCCATTTTAATTTATTTTTAATTTAATTATCTAACTAGAGAGTTCCTAGCAAGTGTTGATTATGAAAGACTGATTACCAAAGATAAAAATAAAAATAACAAAAACTTAAAAAAATAGCATTTTTAGTTTTATTGGACTTGAAACATTAAGTATCCCGTCATGCCCACCTCTCCCCTACATTTCTTGACGTTGACGCAAAACTGACGTAGTTTAACATTCAGGGTGTTGTTTTATAACACTACAAATTGAGATAACTAAGGTCTGTTTTTTTATTCCGTAGACTAAAATGACGTTTCATATGTAAGACATGACATTTCTTAGTACCACATGAAATGTCATTTTAGTCTACGGATTACGGAATAAAAAACAGAATATAATCTATTGGAGTCTTAGTAATAGGGTCCCGTTTTTACCCTTTGGGTACGGAACCCTAAAAATTATTTAAAATGTTCATATTTGGATTATTGGTAAAAATCGTCCTTGACGTTGAAAATCCTGTCTTTTTACACCCGTTTACAATAAGTATGTAATAATAATAATTTTGTTCATTTTGGTAAATAAAGGATATTGTAATTTGAAATTATTGTATTATTTATATATAAGGTGCTAACAAATTAGCTACAGAAATTTTACGAGATGGTTGGTACTAGAACACTAGAACAATTAACCTTTAATATAAATTAAGAAAGTTTCTCATAATTTTTATTTTATTTACCGAACAAAATAAATAAATTATATAATATTGTCTTCGGTTACCGCGATAGTTACTCATGAAATAAAACTATGAAAACGGATTATAATTCTATCTAAAAAATAATCATCATGTATTTAACTGCTTGTTTGTCTTAAATGTCATTGTCAACGTGTCATTTGATTTATCAGCGTGAAGTGGCCAGTTAAGTTTTATATTTAAAAGAGGTTTTAGAATCTGTTCAATGAGGTCTCATTTAATTATCTCATTAACAGAGATTTTTTTACAAAGCAAATTTGTTTTCCAATTTTCTCAAAATAACATCATAAAACCTATAATGTTTCATACTTACATATACTTCAGGAGCCGAGTACTATCAACTGTAAAGATATCGGTAGCTAATTTGTTAGCACCTTTATAAGGCAAACAAAGAAGTACAAAGCCGTAAGCAGGTATTAAATTAATGCCCAAATTATATTGTGTATATTAATAAATTTGAAATATATGTTATTAATGGCATAAAAATATACAAATATAAGCATTAGGTAATAAATCATAAGCCTGCAATAATTAAAATGTCTGTAATGTGTACAATTCCAAAATACGGGTTCCACGGATGTTGCTCACATAATCTCGTATGTCAAGGTGTTTCGGCTAAAAGCGCCCTGGCAGACTTATATATTCCTGAAGAGAAGGTTCATATCTACCGACTGGAATTGGTTTCATGCTGGTATCAGATGGGTTAATTTAGGGGTCCTGATGGTCACCTTTGAGAGCGTATGCCAAGCACTTCCGGCAGGAATCATACTGGCAGATTTCGCTTTTCTGTATCTACCAGTAAATTTCTAACTGATGCCATAGCTTTTATTGCAGTATCAGAATGGTTAAATGACCCCCCCTTTTTCGCACCGGAAGTGGCTATTTTTTTTGTACTTTCGGCTAGTTCCGCCGTGGCAGACTATCAAATTCGGACTTAGCATCAGTTTTATGGGAAACCATTGTGCATCTCATCGCGGTATCACGTTGGTTCGAAACTTTACTGCCGGCTCTTCTACCATAATAAGACCGTGCCGTAGCCGTACTTTATGCGTATGTAATAAATTACCTTTTTATACGAATTTTTCATTCATTTTACCTTTGTAACTCGAAGTCTCTTTAAGACGAATTACAACCTCTGTAACTCGATACCCTCTATAAGACGAAAACTTGTTAACATTAATGGCTGGCGTCCACTAGACTCGCCGAGGCGAATCGAATCGAATCGCAATAATTCGCCTTCTATACATTTACTATGAAACTGCGTCTATTGACGAAGAGCCGCGGCGCGTCGAATCGAATTTACGGTTCATAGTAAATGTATAGAAGGCGAATTATTGCGATTCGATTCGATTCGCCTCGGCGAGTCTAGTGGACGCCAGCCTTAACACGAACTTTTTGGCGTTTCCCTTCAGATTCGTGCTATCGAGGTTCCACTGTTGTACAGTTCATTCGGTGTCAGAGAGTGACGAGAGTGACTGTAAATTCGTACATACAACGGTACAAGTTGTAACGTAACTGGCAAATTGGCAATGGACCTGTTTTGTACACCACAAACCACATGTACCTGCATTATAGCTAGGTACTTACCTATAACGAGCTTCGTTGGGTGCTGATTGCAGATAACTTTACCGGAAGCCCAAAAAATCTAACAAGAACCTAAACACACTTTTACTTTTGCTTATTGGTTGCATCGTACGGGAATATGCAATTAAAAAAAAAATTCTACTTTTTCTTAATCAGCACACGATACCGCATATTTATGCCCTTTAACGAATTCCCACTATTTTTGTTAAACCTTGTAGACTGCATTGCCACTGTATCGCACCTTTTTTGCAAATGCGCTTGGAGAGTTGTCTGATGTAATGGCTCTAATATTGACAGTTTTTTCCACTCGCAGGCAGATAATATTTGCTCACGTCGGTAGTAAGTGCATAACTATAATTACTTTGTTATTTCCATGTTTTGTAGCCTTACGATTATTACAATTTTCGAACTGATCGCGTATATGGAGTGTGGAAAAGTATAGGTGTAAATGTTAGTTTCATTTTAAAACCCGTCGATAATAAAGTAATCGGTTTTGAGTAAAAGCTTTGTGATAATTGTAGACCAGCGGTGGAACAAAAATGGGTTTTGACAATATTAAAGTTTTTTCTTTTTCGATATGTCATTGTTAGCATGTTAAATAAGACTTTCGTAAAAAGTTAGAAATTTTTAGGGTGAGCGTTCGGATATATTGAAATATTTTAATTTCTGCTAATAACTTTGTAAATATAGAATTAAAGTTACAAAAACCTTTAACATATTCAATACCACTTTAATTTATACACAATATTCGGTTTTTAGAAATCTGGAACATGTGCTTTCTGGTGAACTTAAAAACATGAATTATTTTGTAAATAAATAATTAGAGTAGCTGATATTGCAAAATTACGATATTATGGATCAGCTTATTATACTTGTAAAAAATTAGAAATGTAGACAATGTGCTTCTCTAGATATTGATTTCTGGTTAAGCAGTATAGCCAATATTGAATTAAAGTTTGTAGAGTTAATATTAAACGGTCATGACAATGATCTTAGTTCCCACACAAAAGATTAGAAATATAAAATTTGTGCGTCACTAAATACTGATACGTATGCATTCCGTGCTTATATTTACGTTACATTTCAAACGCGCGGCATGTTCGCGCGCGCCGCGCTGTGCGCCGCCGAGGCAGCGATCAAACGGCATTGATATATAGGTAGATCAACGGTATATAGATCAACGGGCTAGCGGGTAACCTGCAAAATAATATTTCACAAAATTCAAAAAAATGTTCTAAAAGCAATCTGTATTTTTAACAGGTTAAAATTAAGTATCTAAATAGTCATAAAAATAATAAACCAGAACATTTGGTCGTGTCGTGTCTTTAACCTTGCCAGGCGATCTAAAAAGTATGGCACTTACTTGCACGCAAAATTAAGTTTGTTTACTATACAAATTGTATGCATTACAAAGTTATCTTTGCACACAAAATTAAGTTTCTCTACTATACAAAGCGTATGCATCGCAGTTATTTTTGCACGCAAAATTATGTTTGTCTACTAAACAAAGTGTATGCATTACAAAGTTATTTTTGTAGTAAATTAAAGACCACTAGGTAGGATGTACAGTCAGCAATACTATTCGCTTAGCACCTTTGCATACAAACACCTATACAGGGGTGGTATATTTTCTCTGCAGCTAACTTTACAATATGATTGTAACTATGAGGATGGTGTATATTTATGATGTATGAGGACATTTCTATTAAAAGTTATGTTAGATTTTGAAATTTTTATATTGAGTATATCTACTTATATAAAAATTTTAATTTTGGTTATGGAATTTTATATTATATAACATACAAAAAAACAACAATAAACAAAAAAATATATATAGGGCTGTATCTCCTAAACCGTCCGTCGCAGCGCAAAAATAAAAAAAAATTTCGTTCCCCACTTTCAATATACAAAAAACACAAAAAATAAATAAATAAATATTATAGGACATTCTTACACAGATTGACAGTCCCACAGTAAGCTCAAGAAGGCTTGTGTTATGGGTACTCAGACAACTATATATATAATATACAAATACATAGAAAACACCCATGACTCAGGAACAAATATCTGTGTTCATCACACAAATAAATGCCCTTACCGGAATTCGAACCCAGGACCATCGGCTTCACAGGCAGGGTCACCCACTAGGCCAGACCGGTCGTACAATGAAACAAAACGAAAAAAAAATCTTTACACGGCTGTATCTCCTAAACCGCGCGTCGTAGCACAAAATAATAAAATTTTCGTTCAACTGCAGTGGACCCTTAATTAATTTTAAAAAAAAAAGAAAAAAGGAAAAAAAAATCTTTAGAGGGCTGTATCTCCTAAACCGTGCGTTGTAGAGCAAAAATAATCTAGATTTCGTTCCCCTTTGAGAAACCTCTAATTAACGTACAAAAAACACAATGAAAAACAAAGAAAAAATCTTTATAGGGTTGAATCTCCTAAATCGTGCGACGGAGCGCAAAAATAATCAAATTTTCGTTCCACTTTAAGAAACCCTTAATTAATATAGGTATAAAAAAACACAAAAAATCCGTATCCTAAACCGTGCGCCGTAGCGCAAAATAATAACATTTTCGTCCGCCTGCAGTGGACCCTTAATAAACATTTTTTAAAAAACAAAGAAAAAAAAAACAGAAAAAATATTTACAGGGCTGTATCTCCTAAATCGTTCGTTATAGCGCAAAAATAATCAAATTTTCGTTCCCCTATCAGAAGCCCCTAAGTAACATACAAAAAACACAATGAAAACATAAAAGAAAAAAACAAAGAAAACAATCTTTTTATAGGGCTGTATCTCCTAAACCGTGCGTCGGAGCGCAAAAAAAGTAAAATGTTCGTTCCCCTCTAACAAAGATAGATATAACTCCGTAATAGATGGATACAGTCTAAGGAAAAAACGTGCCTCGAAAATCACGAAAATTTGATTCTCGATCAGAGGGCGCCACTAGTTTTGGCTTACTCTCGTATAGATGGCGTTGACGGTTTCGTTTGTTATTTATAATTTTAACGCATATCAGTGAAAGAACATGGGTCAAAATCATATAAAAATAATTAATGCAAATAAAAAAATCATTTATCCATATTTAAATACATTTTAACGTATTTTTATAAATCTTCATTTTTAGTTTTAAAGTATGTCGATAGATGGCAGTGAATTTAAAGCGGTTACAAAATTTACTATGACAGTACCACTCTATCTTATTATATCCTCTTTGCCTCTAAGAAACCCTTTTTTAATATGAGAAAAAACAAAAAAAAAACGAAAAAAATATTTACACGGCTGTAACTCCTAAACCGTGCGTCCATGCGCAAAAATAATCAAAATTTCATTCCACTTTAAGAAACCCTTAATTTATATTTAAAAAAAAATCTTTATAAGGCTGTATCTTTTAAATATTAATAAGGGTTTCTTAAAGTGGAACGAAAATTTAATTATTTTTGCTCTTCGCTCCGACGCACGGTTTAGGAGATACAACCCTATAAACATTTTTTTCTTTGTTTGTTTTCTTTTTAGTTTTTCATTGTGTGTTTTGTATGTTACTTAGGGGCTTTTCAAAGGGGAACGAAAATAAGATTATTTTTGCGCTACAACGCACGGTTTAGGAGATACAACCCTCTAAAGATTTTTTTTCCTTTTTTCTTTTTTTTAATGTTAATAAAGAGTTTTTATTTTTTGTTTTCTTCTTTGTTGTTCGATTATGTTTTTTGAATGTTACTTACGGGTTTCTCAAAGGGGAACGAAAATTAGATTAGTTTTGCGCTACAACGCACGGTTTACGAGATACAGCCCTGTAATAGGACATTTCGATGCTAGTGCGGAAAGTATGTCATTATTAGACATTTCCGCGCGTGTATCGAACGACGTTTTTCAATACAGTTGCGAAAAAATAAGAAAAACAACAAGTAAGGAATTCGAAACTTTTATATTATTAATTCTGTGACATCATTGACATTGACATTATGAAGAGGTGTTTTTTTAGCTGGGTGTTATTATTATTGAACCCACTTCAATGAAAGATTTTTTTTTAAATGCATGTTCTATAAGACAATTGTACATATAAAACATTGTACTATTATTACCCAAATATCGTTAATTACGATTATTTGTGTATCGTACATTTATAAAAACAATATCGAATGTTGCCTTTGGAAATTTAAAGCAGAAATAAAAAACGCCTTTCGTTTGACAGGCGTTCCGTTCTATTCAGACAACTTATTAAGAACGGTTTTTCAATATTCAATATATAAAAAAATAGACGTGTTATAATGATGAAGAGGTAAGTAATAAAATATGAAATATGTATATTTTTCGTATTCTTACTTTAACAGTAGGTTTTTATGTTGATTACTGAGTGTTGAGTATTGAAATAATCGTTAATAACGATATTTAGGTAATAATAGTACAATGTTTTATATTTGTAAAACAATACAATGTGTATAATGTTTTATGAAGTGGGTTCAATAATAATAACAAAATCCATTCTAGTCGAATAAAAGCTATAAAAACACCTCTTCATAATGTCAATGTCAATAATTAGAGTTTTGAATGATTCACGGTGGTTTTGAAATATCGGGAGCTCACAAATAATACAAAAGGTAATCACGGTCTATATCCCGGTCAATATAAGTCTAATGTCAATAATGTCACAGAATGAATAATATAAAAGTTTCGAATTCCTTACTTGTTGTTTTTCTTATTTTTTCGCAACGGTATTAAAAAACGTCGTTCGATACACGTGCGGAAATGTCATTCTTCGAAAGTATGTAAAGTATGACATACTTTCCGCACTAGCATCGAAATGTACTATTTCTGTTTTTTTTTTCTCTTTTTTTTTAATGTTAACTAAGGGTCCACTGCAATGGAACGAAAATTTTATTATTTTGCGCTACGATGCACGGTTTAGGAGATACAGCCTTATAAAGATTTTCTGTGTTTTTTTTTTAATATATTACTTAAGGGTTTCTTAGTGGAACGAAAATTTGATTATTTTTGCGCTCCGTCGCACGGTTTAGGAGATACAACCCTATAAAGATTTTTTCTTTGTTTTTCTTTTTAGTTTTTCATTGTGTTTTCTGTATGTTACTTAGGGGTTTCTCAAAGGGGAACGAAAATTAGATTATTTTTGCGCTACAACGCACGGTTTAGGAGATACAGCCCTCTAAAAAAATTTTTTCTGTTTTTTTTTTTCTTTTCTTTTTAAATGTTAATTAAGTTGAACAAAAATTTTATTATTTTACTCTACGACCCACGGTTCAGATACAGCCTTATAAAGATTTTTTTGGTTTTTTTTTTTTTTTTTTTTTTTACTACGCTCGGCTTAGGAGATACAGCCGTGTAGAGTTTGTTTTTCTTATTGTGTTTCATTGTGTTTTTTGTATATTAAAAGTGTTTTTAAAGGGGAACGAAAATTTTATTATTTTTGCGCTACGACGGACGGGTTAGGAGATACAGCCCTATATTTCTTTTTTTGTATATTTATATAATATAAAATTCAATAACCAAACTTCAACTTTATATATAAGTAGATATATTTAATATAAAAATTTCAAAATCTAACATAATTTAATAATAGCGTCGTAGCGTAAAATAATAAAATTTTCGTTCAACTTAATTAACATTTAAAAAGAAAAGAAAAAAAAAAGAAATTTTTTTTTAGAGGGCTGTATCTCCTAAACCGTGCGACGGAGCGCAAAATAATCAAATTTTCGTTTCACTAAGAAACCCTTAATTAATATATTAAAAAAAAAACACAAAAACCTTTATAATTCTGTATCTCCTAAACCGTGTGCCGTAGCGCAAAATAATAAACATTTTCGTTCGCCTGCAGTGGACCCTTAATAAACATTAAAAAAAAAACAAATAGAAAAAAAAAACAGAAAAAAATATTTACAGGGCTGTATCTCCTAAACCGTGCGTTGTAGCGCAAAAATAATCAAATTTTCGTTCCCTTAACAGAAGCCCTTAAGTAACATACAAAAAACACAATAAATAACATACATCATAAATATACACCATCGTCATAGTTACAATCACATTGTACAGTCAGCTGGAGAGAAAAGATACCACCCCTGTAAAGAAGTTTGTATCCAACGGTGCTAAGCGAATAGTATTGCTGACTGTACATCCTACCTAGTAGTCTTTAATTTACTGTACTACAAAAATAACTTTGTAATGCATACAATTACTATAGTAGACAAACTTAATTTTACGTACGAGTAAGTGCCATACGTTACTTTTTAGATCTTCTGGCAAGGTCAAAGACCCGACCAAATGTTCAGGCTTATTTTTTTCTGACTATTTAGATACTTAACTTCAACCTGTAAAAACTACAGATTGCCTCACGAACTTTTTTGGAGCCCTAAAAAATCTTAAAAAATATAAGGGTTGATTTAACCCCGCTACCCTGCAGCCAGACCTCCAGTGCTCGAGAGGCAGTAGGCAGTGGAAAGCCTAGAATCACATACCTGAGCCAAGTAAAAGAGAATGCATCGTACGAGCAAATCAAAAGACTGGCTCAGGAAAGAAAGGACTGGCAATTACTCCACCGACAAGAGCAAAGCTCTTAAGTGATGATGATGATGAGGAGAAGTATCAGGCAAATTTTCAGCTTGCCTCAAGGACCTACTCCAAAATGTCTACCAGCTCTCGGACCACTAAGTAACTAAAAATAATCAGTCCACATAACAAACATTTTGTACTCATTTTGAAGTCATAATTACATTAATTTCACGTAATATCGGCATCTAATTTATGTGCACGGTAAACAAACTAATGAATGACAAGAAAAGTCAAGCCGCGCTTACGAAGCTGAGCGGGGGGTGGGGCGACCGGGCGAGGTACCTATAGGTATAGATAGATACGAATGCTACGATAGGCTCCCGCGTGCCGCGCCGGCACCTTGACGGACCAGCGCGGCGTATGTATGAATTTCGCGCCTTTTTAAATAGATTTGGCTATAACAATGGAAGCTACACACAGAAATTTCTTACTTTTCATAATATGGTTGCATATATTATTTTATAGTATGAAACTTATCTTTATAGACTTTAATTCAATATTGGACCTTACAGGACAAAAAACGCATATTAAAAATTAAGCAGCAATCCTATTTTTCTAATTTTTCGGCTTTGTCTATTAACTTAAGAATTTAGAGATATTATTGTGGATTTTTAAAACTTTAATTCAATATCGACAAAATAATAAGCTCATTTTAGTTTGACAAAGAAGCACGTTAATTTTTTTTCTAAAAATGTAACAGTTTAAAGAGTCATACATAATTTAAACAATGAAGCTTAAACTTTGCACTTTAATTCAATATTCAAAAAGCATCAATCAAAATATATAAATACCTAATTTATACCTAACGCTCGTTCTAACTTTTCGTCTTAAATTACAAATATGCTTAAAAACATGTCCCCTGCCATATAAGCATCACTTTTCCTTCTTTAGAATTATCATAACTTTAAGGTCAAAAATATGGTCCCACTATCGGTCTATTGTGATGATGAGTTGCAGTTGTAAATATCACATCACCCACCATTCAATCAGGCAGGCCCATCGCTTGGTTTTGGTTCCAATGAATTAAGAGATAACAAAAAAGTTTGAATTTACTTTTTTGTTATCTCTCAAGGGTATCATTCATTTTCGCGGGGTCAAATAATTTAGGTAATTTAGGCAAGTAATTGTAAAGTAGATTTTCAAAATAATTCATCGTTTGAAATTATTTCAAATATAACACTTTTAACACAAAAAAGTGCCTATTTAAAGCCCGAATATCAGGCAATATACGCAAGAGGCTCATAAAAGTGTACATCTGGAGTATATATAGCACTATACGGAAGCGAATCGTGGACAATGAGGCAACGTGATAGGGAAAGGCTGGAGGCTTTTGAGATGTGGTGCTGGCGTCGAATGGCAAAGGTCAGTTGGACGGAGAAGAAAACAAATGAAGAGGTTTTACGCATGGTAGGAGAGAAGAGGAGTTTGTTGAGAACCATAGAAAATAGAAGAGGAAAGATGCTTGGACACCTGCTACGACACGACGAATTTATCAAGAACATAATTGAAGGGAGAGTTGAGGCAAGGAGGCGGAGGGGGAGACCAAGGAGAACATACATAGATCAAGTAATGGAAAAACTCAACGTCGTGTCGTATCAGGCTGTCAAGGAGAAGGCAGAGACCGACACTTATGGAAATCGCTCCACCGACAAGAGTATAACTCTTAAATATATGATGATGATGATAACACCAACGTCTCCTCGATAACTTTTCATTCTTTTTATCGATTGTGTAACTACAACTTGTTAAGTTGCACTACAAGAGAATTAATGTGCGCCTCAGGTGTTGCGAAAAGAAAGTTCAAGGGTAGCATCGACTTTCGCTGGGGGTTGAATAATTTAGGCGTGTAATTGAGTCCACGGCGTCCACGCGTGGGAAGCGCCGGCTGCTGTCGCAGCGGCGGCTGGCCCTTCCCAGGGCCTTCGTGTCACAACGGCCAATGCCAAATATCTGTACAGCTAGTCACTAACATGTAGGTATACAGGTATACACGTGGTAACTGGTAATTTATTTATTAAAACGTTTTGTGCTATGTTGGTGTTTGTTTAGTCCGTCTGTTCTAAATAGAATTGCAGCGACTGTTAGTCCCAGGCCGAGACGTTCGTGGCACAGGGCGGACACGCTATACATCAAAAATCACTTGCGTTTCTATGTGTGAACGGCACGTCTGTACACGCGTCATGCGTCATTGTGTGAGTAAGTTGCTTAAAAACAGTATTGAGCGGCCGGCAAACGGCCGTCAATCTGCTGTCGCGGGGCGAGGTAATTCGAGTCGGGGCGGGGCGGTGAGTGGCCGTTCTGTATGATAATACTATTACTTATTCTGTGTTCGTGGGACAAAAGAGCCAATGTATCGAATCTGTACTATAGATAGTCATAAATATATATATACATGTTGCAATAAATATATACACATTTCGAATCGCTTCATCTGAACACTATCTACTACTATCTACACTTATGGAAACATGTCAGTGTCTGACCGTCTGTTCTTTATGGTGCAGTATATCTATACAGCTAGCTTAGCTGTGGTAAATTATTTAGCGTTCCGTGCCATTTTGAACCGTGGAAATACGTTGGTGCTTGTGCTTGGCGTATGTTCTACGTGTCGCGGCAGTGGCGAAGTTTCCAGGCAAGACCTTCTCGTGACAAACAATCAATGCCACTGATAATATTTTTTAATACTTATGGTAGCTTATTTAGCGATACTTGCCATTATGGATTGGTTCAACAGAACACTCATGGAGACACGTCATGATTGACGAGTTTCTAGAGCGAGGCCTTCGTCTGTCGGTTAAAACTAAAGTGACGTTCCATTTTTAAAGCCTATTTAGGTATATTGAGATTACTAGTTCCCCAATGCATAAGACATTTTTTTTATCTGTTAATAAATTTTAAAAATATGTAAAACGTAAACTTATCTCTACAGCCTATTATAGCACACAAGACTACATGAATGATGAAACACCGTGGGATTGTGATTGAAAATAATTATTTATTTATTATTGTGTTAATAATGATGAAATTGATAATTCAATGAATACTTATATTAGGTAATCCGTATTTTTTGACATTTAGATTTTTATTCTAGAAAGTTTCTAGACTAGTATTTTTTATACAATTTTGGTGTTTGACGATCCTTTTGTGAATTATTATTATTTAGTTTGACATCTATAATAATTCAATGTTTTTATGAATAATAATAACTGCATCAATAAATTGCTGTGATATTTAGATTAAGGTAATATTCAAAACTTGACAATTTAAAAGTGCTTGTTGCTAGGCCTATTTGAATGAAGAATAAATTGACTATTGACTATTTATTGAGTCTTTTTAGGGTTCCGTACCCAAAGGGTAAAAACGAGACCCTATTACTAAGACTGCGCTGTCCGTCTGTCTGTCACCAGCCTGTATAGTATCTCATGAACCGTGATAGCTAGACAGTTGAAATTTTCACAGATGATGTATTTCTGTTGCCGCTATAACAACAAATACTAAAAACAGAATAAAATAAATATTTAAGTGGGGCTCCCATACAACAAACGTGATTTTTTGCCGTTTTTGCGTAATGGTACGGAACCCTTCGTGCGCGAGTCCGACTCGCACTTGGCCGTTATTTTTTTAGAGATGGCGGGACGACCTCGATGCATTTTGCAGCGACTGGCGGGAGCATGCATCAAACCGTAATGAGTGGCGGAAGAAAGGGGAGGCCTTTGCTCAGCAATGAGAAACAAAATAATTTATGAAATAAAACTATGAAAACGGATTATATCGCGTATATTCGCGAATAAATACGCGAATATACGCGATATAATCCGTTTTCATAGTTTTATTTCATGAGTAACTATCGCGGTAACCGAAGACAAAATAATTTATTTAAAAAAAACTTGGTGGCCGACTTAATCATAAGATATGGCTTATACAATAAATAAGATTTAAAAAAAGATCTTGGCTTGTAAACTAAGGCAGGTAATGGTTTCACATTTTGCAAAAATAAATTCATGCCGACTGACATAATGTAGTTCCATGTAGTGACATTTATCCTTGTCCTGACTATATTATTATTAAATTATATCCTATGTGTTAGAATTGTTCCTTTTTAACCCTTAAATTCATAGTGTAGTAGTAGTAGTAGTAGTAGTAAATCACTTTATTGTACAAAACAAAAATTGATAACATGAAATTCATATAAATTTAGGTACAAAGGCGAGCTTATCCCTATAAGGGATTTCTTCCAGCTAACCTTAGAGTAAATGAGTGGAAAATTCGAATTAGATAGATAGACAAACTTACAGAACGTACAATAATATTTAAGAAGGAAAACTACAATATTAACGTCTACGAATAACTAAAATACATCAATTGCATTATGCAATAAAATAAATATGTACTAGCATACATAAATATATAGTACTAAATAAATATTAAATAAATATATATATATATATAATATATAAATAATATATATATATATTAGCACTCAACCAAATCACAGTTCGTGGGAAAGCCAAAGCTTTTTCAGATTAACTTTGAGTGATGCTACAGACCGGGACCGTTTGAGCGACAGGGGCAACTCGTTCCACAACTTCACCGCGCGCACTGTGAATGAATTTGCGTACGTTCGAGACTTATTCGAGGGGATAGCAAGCGTAAGATTAGCACTAGAACGTAAGCGGTGATCACTTCCTTCAGCCAGATAGTTAAATCTCTCGGTTAGGTAAGATGGGGAACAGGGGTTGAAGAGTATGTTGAAAAGCAACGACAGAACATGCACATCCCTGCGCTGGCGGATCGGTAACCACCCGAGCTGCTTACGAAAATTAGAAATGTGGTCGTATTTACGGAGGCCATACACATACCTGATACAGACATTTTGTAAGCGCTCAAGTTTATTCAGCAATTCCTCATTAAGATCCAAGAACGCAATGTCACCATAGTCTAGTAGAGGGAGCAAGAGAGAGCGGGCAAGAGTCAATTTGGTACGAAGAGGGAGGAAATTCTGAAGTCGTCGAAGAGAGTGTAGGGAACCAAAAATTTTTTTACTCACCTCAGCCACGTGGGGTTCCCAGGAAAGCGTCTGGTCCATGATGACACCCAAATTTCGGACAGTAGAGGAAAAGGGGATTTTAGTCCCATCAAAAAAAATGTCAGGTATCACCATGTCTGAGAGCTTAGCTACATAGTAAGGGCCACCAATGACAATTGCCTGCGACTTCTGGGCATTAATCTTCAAACCGAATTTGCACGCCCAATCCCGTATGGACTCTAAATCAGAATTGATTTGAGTAATCATTGAAGCAAGATCATCTATATTAGCCGCTGCATAAATCTGTAGGTCGTCCGCGTAAAGATGGTATGATGACGTAAGTGCTTTCGTGATACCATTAATGAAAATAGAAAAAAGAAGTGGCGAAAGTACTCCTCCTTGCGGGACGCCAGCGGAAAGCTCACACCAGTCGGACAGCTTGTCGTCGACTCTGACACGCTGGCGTCTGCCAGTAAGGTAGCTACGAAACCAGGATAAAGTGGTTTGGGATATGTTAAGACTGCTGAGTGTGCCCAGAAGGATGTCAAAGTCCACTGTGTTAAAGGCACTACTGAAGTCGAGAAGAACAAGGACAGTTAGCATTTTGCACTCTATATTAAACCGGATGTCGTCGGTGACTTTAACTAAAGCGGTGACTGTGCTGTGCCCGGGGCGGAATCCAGATTGGAATGAGTTAAATAACAAATTTCTATTAAAATAGGATAGGAGACGGCGATTAACATAATGTTCAATAATTTTTGATACTACAGGAAGAATGGAAATAGGACGATATTGGGAGAAAGAAGCAGGAATGGAGGTTTTCGGTAGAGGGGTGACATGGGCACACTTCCAGGAAGCCGGAAACGTGCCCGTGGATAGGGAAAAATTTATAATGTTGGAAATGATAGGAGAGATGAAATCCGCCGCGAGCATGAGCATATCTACACTGAGGTTATCGTCACCGACGGCTTTCGACTTGATAGTTTTGAGGATTGCTTGTGTCTCTTGTGCAGAAATACAGCCGAGCTCAAAAAATTCTAAATTGGAGTTAGATGTAGTAGTCGCAAGAAGCGATAAGGTGGAACTTTTAACTGACGGATCAAGTGTTACCGGCGAAATACTGAAAAATTGATTAATACCGTTTACATCGAGAAAACTAGAGCAACTTGATTGAGATTTGCCCAAGCCAAGGGATTTTAAAAACTTCCATAACTTCGCAGGGGGACAGTGTACTCACAACATAAATAGCAAATTTTATGAATAATTAGACAAATTCTATTTATTCCTGTATATTATTTTAATAGTTAAAACTAATCTATTTTCCGAATTTTTACTTAAATTTACGCAGTATTTTAATTTATAAAAATTACAATTGTTTTAAGACGAAATGTTGGAAAACTTGGAAAATCCCGGAAGCTGATGATTTTTAGTATGTGATTTTGGGCAGATTTTTCAGGGTTTGTAATTATTTTATATTTAAAAAATTTATACTAGGAATATCACAAATAGTGTACCTTTCTGATAGCAGTAAGATTTTTCCAATATCTCTTACTAATAATTATATATTTACATATATAAATACGTGAAAATCGATGTTTTTTTTTAACTATTTTTCCTACAATCAGCAAACAATTATGCATACATATATTAATATCGGGCACCTTTCGAGACCAGTCGCCTCCCTGTCCCTATTATATGTCGCCATATTGTATGTTATTGTATGTTGCCATATTTGCCCGGGTCTCGAAAGGTTAATGTAGAATTATCTATAATTATGCTGTAATTACTGTACATGCCTACAAAATAATTACAACCTATAGTCGGTGTAAGTTAAATAAGTTAAGAAGTAAATTTTGACAGTTATGTATTGACCCTTATATTCACGAAGCTAAGACATATCGTTTAACTGATAGCCTTAGCGTCATACATATAAAGGTCAATTCAAAACTGTCAAAATTTACTTCTTAACTTACACCAACTATACCAAGTTATGTTAGTACTTATAGTATTTAGGTCATTTCACTTGATACAAATGAATAGAAATTACCATAAATTTGAGCAATTCAGATAATGGCAGCATTAAAATATGTAATACTAGATGGTAACTTGGTATGTTATACTGAGTAGTAAATTTATAATAATTTAAGGGTGTATAAAGTATAATTTATAAATTGACCAAAGACTGCTGCTATAAGAATTTGGACCACCAGCTGTATCACAAGGGCCAATACCAGACACTAGTGACAGGGTGCCCATAGAATTCCACTTTTATTGGGTTGACAAATTTTTACACGGTTTACAAAATTGTCTTAAGCTCATGACGAAACAAAAAACTCCAACTTGCCGAAGAATCTAGACATGCGGCAGCGTGTTAACCCAAGTTGAATAGAAGAGAGCTGGAACTTTTAACCCCTGTGTAACTCAAAACCTATTAAACATATGAAATTTGGTTCATTTATTAAAACCCTTAAGGCTAACTAGAACCCCAAATTTCATGAATATAGGTCAACCGTTTATTAGGATACAGACATCTAAAAATCGGGATTATTCTCACAGACTGATGTACTGACGTACTGACTCACCTAACATCAATAACCTAACCCACTTCCAGATGACCTAGCATGTTGAAATTTGGCATCCAGCTGGGTAATTGTGTGGTTACGAACCTAAGATCAACAGTGTTTTTTTTACAATTTCTAAAATTTTCCAAAAAACAGTTTTTGTTTACATACTAAGCGCCTATCGAATTTCTAATAGCAAAAATGCATATCAGTTTCGAAATCAAGTATAATGCACACTAATAATTTCTGTACAAACAGTAATGATATTCCATCAAAAACATAATGTGAAATGAGAGCCAAGTTCAACATTAAGAATATGTGTCATTGTTAACAGAGATTGGCATTATTTGAATATTTTTTTATCGGAACAATAATAATTCGAATAAACAATAATTCACGATTTTTTTTATTCACGAATGATTTATTCGCGAATGATTTATCCGCGAATAAATTATTCGAGTACTTTTGAAATGAATAATTTATTTCTTATTTCATTCGAATAAATCCACGAAAAATATTCAAGTTTTTCTATGTTTAATATGACTTGTTTTATTAAACATAGAAAATTTTTGTTATTTTTCTTCTGACTAGGGTTTGCACGACGGAAGATCCGCGGATCCAGATCCGGATAATTTCATACATTTCGGATCCGGATTGCAAACCCTAGTTCGGACACATTAAAGATTGATAAGGGTATCTAGGATAAGCCCAGGTACCTAGTATAATAAACAAAGGATTAGCGTAAACAATGAAATGCTCACACACAAAGTTACTTAGGTTGGCCTAAAGCAAAGGGGGTGCAAAAAAAAAGACAGAATTTTTTTAGTAGGTACAATAACGCGTCTGTTCTGGCGCTCGCCGGCCGCTACCGCGGCACGCTCGCTTCTCTCGCTCAGCTTCGCGCTCTGTTTGATTGCGATCATCGCGGTCAACCTAACGCACTCCTCCTCAATTCGCTCGTCGTCGCACCTATCTTGTCTCTGTTACTTAAATTTACTGTACCAAATGATTGCTTTTAATTTGTCAAGTTGCGGTTTCAACTTGCGGGTCAAATATCATGGCCATTTTTGATTTTAGAGAAAAGTTTTTCCTACAAAACATGCTTATTTTAGCGTATTCTAGAGAATGAAACCTATCATAGACGATAACACAATAAAAAACAGGTGTCATAATAACATCACTCCGATGAAAATTTTTCTAAGTGTCGGCACCCCCTTTGCTTTAGTTCAACCCGGGATTCGAACCCAGGACCATCGGCTTCACAGGCAGGGTCACTACCCACTAGGCCAGACCGGTCGGTTATTCGTCATTCGAATAAATTTTGCCCATCTCTGTTTGTTGACTTCACCGGCATAAGAATTGATATCTATATGAGTGCCAAGTTGTAGTTCTCTTGGGCTGTAATTAAAGTTCAGGATTTGGCTTGGCTTTGTGTTTGTAGTGTAGTGGTTTTTCCTTTAATATAAAATTTGGAGTATCGCTCCCAGACGTATCTGCTTGTTAAAAAATTGTATTTGACCCAGGTTATAAAACTTATAAAATAATTTCGATGTTTTCAAAGTGAAAGTATCATTTTCCTGCACCTAAAGTTGACATCATTCTGAAACTTAAATAAAGGAAAACAGACAATAACAACGTAAAAAGAATACTTACATTTGTAAAAGTTTCACATAATCCAAGCAGGCACAGTGCACTTGAACAAATGTTAATTTATAATGTAAATTCACAGTAAAAACCACCGGATTTCACAAAATAAACGAGTAGGTAATCAACTCGCTCGACTCAACTATCAGTAAAGTTATGTCAACGAAACGAAAACTCGAAAATGGCAGTAATGGCACACACAGATAGAACAAAACGCACTATGTCGCCTTGCTTGTCAAATAATCGAAATAAGAACCGTAATACACAAAATAAAATTCAATATGATTTGCCAATTTCATATATTAAACCACATCTAATTAGGCCTCAATAGACGGAAAGCAATGAAAATGTGTGATGTCATAAGATATAGTTTGTCAAAGGACACTCTCATTTCCATCTCATTTCAATGTAAACTCTCATTTCATTTCATTTTATATTCCGGGCGTGTATAACGAGCTTATATAATAACCAACCACGTACGTTCAGATACTAGGTTGGTTAAGTTGGTTTTCTAAGTTCCCACCCCAAGCCTTTGATAACAACCAATATTATGATAATTAAATAAAATACTATAAAAATTCAATATGACTTAATATTACGATAAAATAATTATTTTTATTCTTGCTAACTGACTAATTCAAGCGATTACCTACCATTCTACACTTTGAGGTTAGTAAATTATGTCAATTTTAAAACGTATCTTTCTACAGACGCTTCGTATCTATCTGTATGTGATGTATGTCACTCATGTCATGTCAACCAAAAAAGCAAAGGTATATGAATGTTGTTCTCCTCGATTTTGCTTACCTATTTGAATGGTTTAATTTGTGTATGTTTGTGAAGTTAGTGTATTGGTTGGTAGCTTTCATTATGTTCATTATAACTGGTTTCTTCACATATTTTCATTATATTTTTGTCACTTGATCGTCTTAACCATTTGTATATATTTATGCAGATTTTCGGAGGCAAATAAACTTTATACTACATTGATCATGAATATATCAATTGAAAAGAAACGTTCAGAGTGTCCTGCACTGCCTAAAGGCTGGCAAAGAGAAGAAGTTTTGAGAAAAAGTGGCTTGTCTGCAGGGAAGGTTGATGTGTATTACTATAGGTATGTAGCAAGCGTCTAATGGATTTAGATTTAAAGAGAATTACCCTATGAAAATTATATTTAGTATTTCCTACATATTCATTCATTTTAATTTGACTTTTGCTAAGTTACTTGTTCCTAGACTAAACTACAATACATACTAAACCTCACATTACTTTGTACAGTATACCTAAGATGGAAACTAAACATTGAATTGATTATTTGCTTACATTTAATAATTATATGAAATTATATTCAATTTACTATGAGAGAGTTACAAAATCATCTACTACTGAACTTTTTTTGCCTCTAATTTAATTAAAATATCTTAAATGGATATTGGGATGGCAAATGATCAATCCAGTGATCTATGAACATTGTAACACCCATCACTACTAAACCAGGGAATGTCAAGCTAACAGCTCCCAGTCTGACGGCCTCATGGTTATGATAAATTTTCTATAGCCCTACAGGTAAAAAGTTTCGCAGTAAGCCTGAGCTAGTCCGTTATCTGGGTGATAGTATGGACCTATCGTGTTTCGACTTCCAACAGGGTCAGATAAACACAATGTTGCTGTGCAAGGCCAAGAAAGCGCGAGCGCAGTTTGATTACAGGTTCCCATTCGTGACATATTCTACACTTGTGTTGTCATCATTAGTGCCGTCCTGTGCTTTTGTTACTGTATGCTAATCATGGATAGAAGCTTTCTCTGTAATCAGTGTTTTACAATTAATGTATTTTATATTCAGGGTTCATTGATATGGAATTTATCGTAAACTTACTACAACCTCGTTAGTTTGTTCACGCTATACCTATATGTAGTAAAAAAAATCTAGTTTAGGAATTATAATATTTAAAAAATATTCCAAATTTTAAACCATAAATCACTGTTTTATGAGGTAAACCCAGAATTGAATTAGCATTTAATACAATTTAAGGATAAGCAGATGTATTATAAATTACTGATATTTCTGAACCCTGTTTATTCTGCTATTAGTGTTTGCCTCCCAGTATTCATTGTTTTTAATAGGGTATTACATTTGCTATAAAACTTGAATATGCACAGCTAGTAGACATCACCAGTCCTTTCCATGCACTGCTAGACTGACCACAGCGGACAGTGGTTCTCAATAGATGATCAGATTAAAACTACTTCAGTAAAAAGATTATACCTTAGAAAACATTAATAAGGACAATACAGGTAAGTGTGGCTGGTCTTGATATTAAGGCCTGTTTACATATTCATTGGTATTTGGTGCTCATTGTAAGTTCATCCATTTGTCATAGTGTAACCCGTTCAAATTAAAAACCGCAAATCGATGTACAGGTTAGCCGTTTGGCACACGCATACTAGAGGTCAAAACAAAATTTTTGACCCGCAGCTCCTAAAAAAAATTCCCTGGGGGGGTGGTAAAACATTATTTTTTTGTATAAAAAAAATTCAAAACCTATCGTGTGTGGTATCATACGAAAGGGTTTTTTGAGGCGATTCTAAAAATATATCACATCATTACATTTCGGCCATTTTTTTTAAATTAAAACAAAAAGAATTTTCGAAACATACCAAGTTTGGGCTCCTCCAGATACGATATGGCTGTTTTTTTTTGTACAATATACCAGAAATGATACGTGATATCCTCATATCCAACCCCAAGAAAGCAATTTTTAAAATAATATCATTAACAATTTTTTTTTTTTTTTTCAATTTTACAAACTGACAGTTCTACTTCCCTGGGGAAATTTTTTAGGAACTGCGGGTCAAAAATTTTGTTTGGACCTCTAGTATGCGTGTGCCAAACTAACCTGTACATCGATTTGCGGTATTTCTTTGTAATTGGGGTCGAGCGGCTTCCGCTATCACTATAAACGCAATTAACACTAATCAGTATGTAAGCGCCCCAATGTGAAGGTCAGTAATTGAACTGCAACTACACATACACTTACTTGTATTCACCCTTACATATAACTTAAAAATGTTTCCATATTTAGATAATATGTGCAATTAACTGTTAAACAGTGGTATTATATTAAATAGTCTGATCATCTTAGAAGCTTTGTAGAAGCTTTATCACAGTACTTCATTATTGTCACTGCTGCTTATGTATTTGTATTTTGATCTTCCTGTTGTTACTTAACTGTCAGCAGAGAGTAGAAATTCTAATAGAGTATGAGTATGACCCACCATGGAAAAAGTTATAGAAAATGTATCTTGTAGTCGGCATTCAGCAACAAATAATCTACCTACTAATGTACACATTACACCATATTAGATTATACAAATAAAGCCTTCCATGACAATTAGGATATATTTTTTTCTATGGTGGTCATAATTTACTGCAATCACCTACTCATTTTTATAATTACAGCAGATACTGTGCTAAAAATTTGTATAACATTTGGTGTATTAGTAGCTGAATAAGTGTGATTTAGACCGTTTACACATTGTCGGATCCGATATCAGATGTAGGATCCCACATCCGCGTAGGTAGTCACTAATCAGGCCGCGAGGGCGCGGGCGCGGGCGCCGACTTTAGCGGTCACGCACACTACAACAAACAATATGCATACACATACGCACACAAACAAATATTATAGGTGGGGGTCCGACATGGCTTCCGATATCGGATGTCGGAAGGCGCTTATGAGAAAAACAGCATTAAGTCTGCCTTTTTTGCGTTATCTATCGTTTTTAGGAAAAACATCTACATTTTACTTTCATCCGACATCCCATATCGGATCGGGCAATGTGGAAACGCTCTTAGAGACAAAATTATAAACTAAATTTTATAGAGTATCAAAGTTATGTTGAGATTGTGTTTTCTAAATGATGTGTGAGTTGTAACATGTATAGTGAAATAGCTATTGAAGATTATTTTTTGTACATAGATCTCGTCTAATGATATAGTAGTGTTAGGCTGGAAACTAATATCTATGCAAGTCTATGAACGCGCACACAGCTACGCTGACGGTACGCGCGTGATTTGGTATTGGATTTGGTCGGGACCGACGGTCAGCGCTGACAGTCGGTCGAGCACTGTTTCCAGCCTTACATTTTCGATGCTTATATTTACTATGCATGAGTGTTTTAGATGGATGCATGGTATTCTTGTGTAACTAAACAATGTATTCTTAGGTTTTCTCTGTTTGCATTGATATTTATATTTAAGGGACCTACACACTTAAGTAGGCTGCCTGGCCTGGTATACACAGTTTACAGCAAAGACAACTGATCATTTATTCTCTAGTAATTTCTATGCTAATTATAGTAGCATAGCGTAGGCACAGTGTAAAAAGTAACAGTGGACCGATGCCTTTGATGTTTTATTAGTACAGCGGCCAGATGGCCTAAAACACCATTCGATGTGACTGTACAGTATACTACCGTCAAGTGGTATCGTTGTGTTCGGTAGACTCTACTGAGTACGAAATAAGAACTTGTCACTTTCTAAGAGTGTGGGGGGGATAACTGTGACGTCACAAAATCGGCAGTACAAAGTCTTAAACTTTTTTCTTTTAAACATACCATGCCAAATGAAAGGGCATTGTGAGTAGATTACAAATATATAACATAGTCTAACATTTTCACTACTTGGTCTAACAAATTATTTTGTAATCTACTCACAATGCCCTTTCATTTGGTACCCCACATGGTATGTTTAAAAGAAAAAGTTTAAAACTTGGTACTGCCGACTTTATGACGTCACAGTTATCCCCCCACACTCTTAGAAACTGACAAGTTGTTATTTCGTACTCGGTAGTCTACCGAACACAACGATACCACTTGTCGGTAGTATACTGTACTGTCACATCGAATGGTGTTTTAGGCCATCTGGCCGCTGTACTATATAGACTGTGGCGTAAGTATTCTTTGTGCTAGTAAAATTCTATTTTTAAATATCAGGTGTGCTGATGACATAATTACTTAGGCGCCACTGGTGTTTAGGGTCCTTATATATTAGCTAGAACTAGATTTTTAGATCATAATTTATACCACTTTACTGACTGGTCTACATACTCGTAAAAAAGAAATAAATGTATGAAGTGGCATAACTGTTTTGAAATGTGAATAATATTAATTGTATTCTTACAGAGGAGTTCGTTCTGACGCGTCGCTGGTACCACCTATCCGCCAAACAGCTTCGATTTTCAAACAGCCGGTGACCGTGTATAAGACACAGGAGAGCATGGTGAAGACGGATTTGAAGCACGGCACTACGGAAAAACCGAAACAGCTGTTCTGGGAGAAAAGATTGGAGGTAAATTGCCACCCTTTTATATTACACTTTGTTTGTACTCCACTAAGAGGTAATATTTTTTCACATCACCTATTCGAAAAAGGGCTTATTCTTCCCCGCTTTTTTGCATACTATTTTTTTAGGTATTTAATATTTTGGAACATAATAATTTCCTCATAGGTGATGTAAAAAACAGTATGTTTCACATGGTAGCAAAATTATTTCTACCTTGGGCGTTAACACTTGAATACCTCACTATGCTCAAGATTCTATTTTAGAATCCCTCGCTACGCCAAGGATTCAATTATAGAATCCTTCGCTTCGTTCAGGATTCAATGTACGCCCTCACCGTAAATATGTCATTTTTCTCCCTTGTGGCACAATCTACTATTAGAACCTATATAATACCCCTTCTAATGCATAACAGGAAGCCAGCTTTTCGCAGATATGACCGAGTTGAGTGTGGAAGTACTTACCGATTTTTTTTTACTTTCATTGGTCTGACACGTAAATAACTATATAATCCACCATTTTCAGGGTCTAACAGCGTGCGATGCCAACGGAGTGATCGGTACGACGTCGCTGCCGAAGTACATCAAGCCACTGGGCCCCTACAACTCTGACGCTACCACCATACAATCGCTGGCCACTGCCCTGCACGTCTCTTCACAGACCATTACAGGTACAGCTGTGTGCAATATAATAGCAGTCAATAATAAGTTTTTCTGCGTTACTTGCCATTATTTCAAAATTAACTGTAACACTTACTAGTAGTACTTATTCCATGATTTCAGGCCAAACCGGGTCCAAGCAGGCGATCCTGGAGAACCCGGGCGTTTTTTTAAACCCTGAGCAGCCGCTGATAGCGGCCGTCACCATCAGCAAGGAGGATGTTCGCCGTCAAGAGGAGCGCGTTAAGCGCGCGCGTGCGCGGTTGCAGGTATATATTTAAAACTATATAAGATTATCTCACTGCGGCTGCTGCGGATTCGCTCACACACCACCGGAGCGACCAGCATCAGACGCTGGTCGCGACTGTCACCAGCAAGGACGTGCACCGCAAAATTGGAGCTCGTCAAGCGTGCATTACGTGTATGTTTTGGTGTAAGTATTCCCATTTGTCCCCGTCCCAAGTGACCGCCGGTATACATAACATACCGGGCAAATGGGAATGAGTCATATAAATGCACCATTCCATCTGTGCCCGACAGAGCCTGGGAATTCTCCCCTCGGGAGATTCTCCTCTCTCTTTCGGCCCTCCACATTAACAGTTTGGTGCAACCGACCCTTAGTCCGTCAATTACGCGCGATGCCACGAACGCGAAGTGTGATTTTGAATAGACTCAGCACTTGCGTTTGCAGTACGTATATACTAAATATGGAGGGCACTCGAGTCCGTCCACGCTGCTGTCGCTACTTATATCTTGACAACCTCTACGTCAAGTATGGTGCGCCCGTACATCGGACGGAAAACTGAAGACGAAGAATAGGTCTCTTCGACTCACCACATAGGTTTAGCTGAAGTCACGTAATTATGCTGCCTAAATATTTAAATGATTTGACCTGTTTCTATTGTACTATTATTTAAAATTATCGGGTTTTGTTTTTGGTGTTTATTTGAGGTATTTTTCGAAGTCTATTTTGAAGTTATGTCTTAGTTTTTTTATGTTATTTTTTAAGCCAAACTCGTCAAAAACTGTGTTCGTTTCATTGAGTGATTCTTCAAGCTGCTTGTAGATGCCAGTGTAGCGATGTTATCAGCAAAGCAAATAAACTGCATGTTTTTTCCATTAAATTTAACTCGTCCCATTCCAGCCTCTACCTACGAGTTCCCTGATAGCACACTATAAAAATATTAAAACTAAGTGGCAAAAGCGGACAACCTTGCCTTATCCCTTGCTGGATTTTTGCTTTCCTTGTCTCTTCCCCTACTTCTATATAGCTTCTTGATTTTTATAGTCCAACAATTACGGTCTTATAGTCTAGTCCAGTTTTTAAAATTCTAAACATACCTTTCCAATTGACTTTGTCGCAGGCCTTATCCAGATCTATAAATGCTATAGGTATATATGTATTCTGATCTAAGTCCATTCTTCTATGTATAATATTGCCTCTCTTGCCTCCCTCTGTTTTGACGAAATCCGTATTGATCGGCGCTTAAATATTCCTCTGTTCTTATTCTGTTTTGAATAATTTTTAATAATATTTTACCGGCTTGTGATATTAGGCTTAAGGTAGATACAGAAAATATAATATATATGGTGATGACACCTAGCACTCGTCGTTTAAAGCTGATCTAGACGGCGGTCGTCGCCACTACTGGAGCTACGCGACTCCACAGACATAAGTATTCTCATCCAGTTGTTTCGTTCAGGAGGCGCTAGCGGCCGCGTAGCAGCCCGCCGGCGCGGCCGCCGCGCCGGCCCCCGACCAGTCCCACCACGCCGCCGCCGCCTCCACCGTGCTCCGCGAGCCCGAGCCCGAGCCCGAGCTCGCGCTAGTGCACTCCACCACCGACTAGCGCGCCTACATGCCTTTAGTGCTTGCATCCGCCGCGCCGCGCGTTTCTCGAGCGTGTCATTAAGGAAGGCCAGTAAAAAAACTAAATTTTCGACGGTAAATACCATCGTCGTTAGTTAGACATTTATGAATAAGGGCATCTTTTAGCTGTACATAGGCAACATATCGGCGTGTACCACATACTCAAAATTCCACTGGCGGCACATGATATTCACAAATTCATGCGAAGCGTGTTTGTATACAGGCGGGAGAACGTCGAGTTTTATTTTATCATTTAATTAGTTATATGACAGATGTATGTGGATATTTATTAGGTACTTTTAGGTGTTGATAACACCACATTTTACGTCTTTCTAATAACAACAATTGTATTAAATAAGGAAAGTAGCAATAAAAGTTTTATAATCTGTAAACAGTGGTTTTATTCAAATAATACAATTACTTAAATAAGGTAATACGATAGACTTCAATTTGTGCAAAGTAACAAAAGCTAAAGTACAAATAATAACCCTTTTTGAACGCACAATGCAAGGTAAGATTGTTGCGGACCGTCTGAAGAACTTGTCATTGTCACACCTTACTAAATTTGAAACTGACAACAGGGACGTCGCAGATATCGTGTCTCACGTATTGCGGGGTCGCTCTTGCTAGTTACTAAAGGTGTACTAGATGTAGTGCGTAAGTGTTTTCCATCGTATTTTCACGGAAACATACCTACGAACGTGTCCTGCTATTTCACTCAGTCTCGGTACAAAAAGTACTGAGGTTGACTGAAGTATCATAACAAATACGAACGTTTCTACGAAGCTCTTATTCCCAACGTCAGAAGTATACAGATTACAGGGCAAGCAATTTAAAAGGGGATTAAATAAAGCCAACACGAGGAAATAAAATCGGCCATGTTCGAGACATAAAATTAAAAAAGCAGTTTATTTTTAGTGGCCTCGATTTACCCTTCAGCCCCTTTTGAATTGCCCACCTTATATGTATATATTTCATGGGAGCGTATAATACCCCTAGCCCCACTTGATTCTACGCGTGCTACGACGTAGCTCTCTCTACGTAGACGTAGTAAAAACGTCGTTGACCCGTAACCTTCCTTTATCAAGATTTGGTTAATATTGGACATCAAGTTCAAAATCACAACCATAAAGATAAAAATTAATCGGTTTTAAAAAATAATTCTATCTAGGCTAACTATGGCTGTATGTAGGTATATTAGTGTTTTATTTTGTAAACGCACTTTATTCTATTGCATTAAAAATGGACGGTCCTATCGACTATCTAATCAAGTAATCAATAGAAAATACAATCATGATACAATCTACATCAAGCGCATGCATTATGCATCTCTGTACTTATACATCTTAAAATTCAAACCTAAGTCAAAGTGTTGAATTAATTAAGATGGTATGAATAAATAAAATACTTTGTGGTTTCTATATAATATGAAAAGTAGGTATTTTAATTTTACCTAATGCATGCCAAAGAAAAATACTTAGTTATACCATTTTTTTTATAATTCTTATATCTATATTTGGTCAATTTATTATAACATTATTTTAAATTAACAATTGCTCATCCTCATCAATCAGCTCAGCCGTTTTAACACGGCGCGGCGCAATAATAAATGTACGATTATAAATATTATAATTAAAGCTTTCCTAATTATCTAGCTCCAAAATTACTTTATGGAAATGCCTATTTAATAAAATTCTTAGAACACAAATGACTAGAATGATAGAAGTTTAAAATGATGGACTAACATGCTTAAATAGTAGATATTTCAAATTCTTAAAAGGCGATAGAATTAACATGATTAAAATTGTAATGTGCGATATTTGTTATTTTAAAATGGACAAATTCTATACTCTAAGGCCCCATGCTTTAATAGATTTCATGCGCGAAAGGTCTATATTCTATTCACTCGTGTGATCTTATCAACCATTATTTGTTAGAATTCAATTGATGCTCATTCCTACTAATAAAAATACAAATTTATCTTAAGGGTGTTTTACATCATTTAGGATAATACATTTTCTCCTAAAAGATTTAGTCACCCAAATAAAAAAATGTATACTCTTCTAAATAAGGTGACTAAATCATTTAGGATACAACATTTAGGAAGTGCATGATGTTAAATCATCACCACTGTGTGCAAACTGTCAGAAGACTGATGACTTGTCTCACGTGTTGTTGGAATGCGTCCGGAATTCGGACTTGAGAAAAAGATTTTTTGGTAGTCTGGGCTCCATGCACAATGGACAGATCAATTGTTGGTTGGCAGAGCCTATATCGGACAAAGCAATCAGTGTTTACCACTTTATTGAGTAGGGAACTATGAAAGCACCCATGAGGCTGACATGTTCACCTAGTGTCCAAAGCCTCTATAAAAACTAGATAAAAAAAAAAACATTTACGAAGTTGTAAAACACCCTTTAGTGATTGGTACTTACTAAATAACGATAGCTAATGCCTAATACTGCAACGCGAATTGGTATTTTATTTCTTATAATTAAATATTGTTTATATAGCTAAGAGGAATGTTAAGTGATATTTTGATATGTGAATTATTCAATAGTATGCATTAAATTTTTTGATATTTAATAAATTTGGTAAATCAGAACAGGCAGTTGTAGTAGCAGTGATCAGATATGCCCATAGATGCATCACAAATTCACTGGCACATAAACTGCTTTGTAATGTCTGGGCGATATGTTCAACTGATATGTGTAGTGGAGCTGAAACCAAATTTAAGTCCATGGGTAAAAGTTTGAAAATAATACTGTTCCTATAACAAAATAGCCCAGGAAATAGTACTGTATTAAACGAGACTGGAAATCTGGCATCCATCTCGTTATAATAAATGTTTTCCATTTACAATACATGTTATCTACACCTTCCAAATTAGCTATTGACAAATGGTGTGGAGGTATCCGCTTTCCAATGCCTATGCGTCGGAAATGTTCATTGATTGTATTCTGATCAGATGTTGGTGTGGGCCCCACATTCATCTTATAAGAACCAATCCAATATAGAACAGGGCTAGCTGAAGCCAATAATCTTGTGGAAACCTGGATATGAACAAACATGATGCAGAATATAGCTAGGCTTAAAACATGAACAATGTATACAAATATTGCAGGGTCGTTAGCACCAAAAGTTTTTGAATTTTGTCTCGGCCTATAAGGCACTTTGTTAATGTACCCAAAATTAAATATATTGCTTCTTAATCCCAGTCTCAAAAATAGCTTAGGATTATTTTTCATATAAGACATACAATGATATATTATAAGGAATAGAATTGGAGATGCAAGTAAGAAGTTCGGGATCTGTTTTAATTTATAATACTTAAATAGTCCAACATCCCAGTAATGGTTCTGTATGTAACTATACGATATTGGCAAGGAGCTGTTGCACCACGGACGGTCTCCTCTACCGGGCAGAACATATGCAGAGTTAGACAAGAATTCTGGCAGATTGTGCTCTCCAGGAACACAGAATTTCAAGTAATTATAAGCCTGAACTAAAACAAATGGTATCAGAGCTAGTATCACAGTCAAAAAGAGAGCTACACAAGATGTTAACAGTGGCAGTAACAGGAAAGGCATAATAATCTTACGCTTCAGAGTTCTATATTTGTACACTATCTCAGGTAAAGTTCTCTCAATCACATTCTTGAAACTAGTATAGAGGATGAATCCCATGTTTACAGTCCCATTTGACCTAGTAATCATGGAAAACCCAGCAGGTAAGCCACTAGTTATATCAATATTTGCAAATCTAAGGGTTTCATTTTCTGTGCATTTCAACATTGTATAAAAAGACATAAGAGCAAACAACGTTTCAGAATATGGCGCCGAAAAGAAAATGCTAGCAGGGTTGACACAATACAGTACCACAGCCTTGTATGCTTTGCTCTCACTTCGTAGTATTCTTAGGCTCAACCTATGTAATATATCAGCTGATTTAATAAACATGATTACATTTATGACTGTTGCGGAAATGAGTAGCGAGCTGTGAATGTTCAAAAATGATCCCACTAGACTGTTTAGTCCATATGCAACATATCTTACCACTAGAGGGAAGAATGGAAAGAAAGCTAGACAGTTTTCGTACGTGTATCCATATTGAGCAATGTGTATAAAGTAGTGAGCGTCCCATCTCTTCAAGCCGCCGAGCAGCGCGTCCACTGCCGCGTCGCCCGCCGTGCGGCGCAGACCCGCGTCCTTGGGACTGACGAACACATTGGCATTGTGGTCCGGGATAATAAAGTTAGATACCGCTTGTACTATTAACAATATTACTCTTGAACTGAACGCAAACCATAACAGTTTCTGTCGCGGCGAATACATAATTTCTGAAAAACAAGTGTGAAGTAAGATTTACCGCACCGGCTATTACTCAACTCATTACAGTATATATCGTATGATTCACTCACCAAGGCGCTCTTCCTAATGAGCCATAACAATTTCAGTTATTATTTAATCTGAACTCAAATTTGTCCATTTAGGAATCTAAGTAAATAATGCGAAACAAGAAATACATTGATTCAATATTTTGCGCTAATGGTCAATGGTCGCCACTCACTTGACTGACTTGACACTTGACTCACTCGCCCACAGACCTAAAATTTATGCTTACACTCGCCTCGCCAAGTTGTCAATGTCACAACTATGGATGGTATAGAAAAGGATGCCAATCTCTTATGGCAGAATTGTTGCAAATTTGCAAAAGGGAACGCTTTCAGCTTTAAATAATAGTTCCTAATCTCTCCGGTGACGCTAGTTAGGGGCTGGGACAAGTACCAACAAATAACCCGACCAAATTACGTAGGTTGTTTTTGGTAGTATTTCGGTGTATGGTGGCGCCGCCTAATTACTGTTTTCTGATGGACACTTTTCATACATAGAGATTTGGCTCCTTTATATAGTCTCCATGGTCTTTTGGACCACCATCAACAGAGGCGCCAACTGGTGAGCAAAAAAACGATAGCCCTCATTGTTTTTGTTAATATGTAGCTACTGGTGAGAACCTGTAATTGGCTTTTTGTATCATATTTATAAAACCTATAGACATGTTAACAGCTGTTGGATCTCCGAATAATAATAAATAAATTTGGTTTGGCCAACTAATACTATATAAATCTCCTTCCACACTCGCGTTCGCGGCTTCGCGCCGCGTAGTCTGGAGCGGCTTAAGAAAACGCCAAACGGGACACTACAGTATTGCCACTAATTTCTATTCCTTTTTTGTCAGACGTAGACCTGCGCAAGATACATGCTCCATATGCAAGCACTATAAGCCTGTATGATGTTTGATGTCGACACACTGCACCTGCCTGTGCCGTAGTAACTATTTATTAATCTGTGCCTGTGCCCAGTGCTAATACATGCTGGAATCGCTGCAAACTTTAAAGAGTTGTGAGCTTGATCTTGATGCATACAACCTGCGCAACTCGCTTGCCCCATTTGCAAGCATTTACTAAGGTCTAAAGATATCCTAATAATGCTAAGAATGGTTTAGTGGGGTAAAATAAAACAATAAGTCATTTACTTTGTTAATAATAATTGCATTCTGTCACATAATAATATTGTTACACCCAGATTCATATCATACGATTTCAGACATTTCTAGCAGTCTTAGACAATATACGCGCGTTTTTTGCATTGAAAACGGTAAAGCTGAACCACATGAGGTATTTTATCGTGCGTTGGCATTCGCGTAAAACTCGCCATGGACCTGAGGCTCTTTTCTAACTTGTATCTTTCTAATAAAAGGGGTTAAAAACATTTAGTTCCACCTGTTGTTACAATACTTTCATGAGACGGGCCCCCAGCCCCACTTACGTCTTTTGCAAACAATATTTTTTATTTTTTAGATACAGTCATTCACGAAGGCGCGAACATCTGCACAAACTGGACAAAATTGTACTACATAAAGTACACTACCGTGCACTATCGTGAATTAACGAATCTAAACATTGCGAGGTAAATAAAACGTATAAGCATATTTAAAAAAATTACTATCATATTCATAACAAAAGCAAATTACAATACTTTTAGTGACTGCACAGAGGCCGTTGCTGGGGGAACAACATCTGCCATTGAGCTATTTTGACTTAATTTTGTTTTTATCTAGTTTACTCACAACTTGTACACGTAATACACAAAATATTAAAAGAAAAAACAAGAGGTTCCGTCGTAAAACGGTAATAAGTAAAAAAAAATCAAATATTTTTTTCTCCTAGTCATAGATATTTTTGAGCGGTTTTCGGGTATCTAATCTAAAAATATTTATGACTAAGAGAAAAAAAATATATATTTTTTTACTTATTACTGTTTTACTACGGAACCTCTTGGTTTTTTTTAAATATTTTGTATGTTACGTGTACTAGTTGTGAATAAATTATATAAAAAAAGTCAAAATAGCTCAAGGGCAGATGTTGTTCCCTTATCCAGCTACGGCTTTTTTAATGGTGTAAAATTTTCATCCTTCACTAGGTTTTGTAGTCAATTGTGGTTACATTACATCATATCATAAATCAAATCTGCGTTATTTTTAAAAGTACAACCTACAGTCAGGGTGCTTCGTGGACATATAATGCGCATACTGAAGTGACTAATAAATTCATTTTTAAATATAATTCTGGGTAATTTAACACACTCCCCTCAAACTGAGCAACAGTACTCTTTTATACTTTTTACAACTTAAATTTAATGAATTCGCTATAAAACCACTACAAAATAATATTAAAGTATTATCATAGGATACAAAAAGCTAAACTCTTATAAAATAATTTACCACCACAACGATTGAAGAATATCTCTGTTTAAATGAAGGCAATGGACACGCGAAAAGGGACTGTTTATGGCACACCATTTAAGTTAAACAAAATGGCGTGATTACTTGATTAGATTACACCAAGTGTTTTAGTGAGAGTAAATATAGCGCCGCCGATTTATTTGAAACCAACCTCTATAGCCCCAATATAAATTTGTGACAAACTGTAATTCACGATCAAACGAAAAAAAATACAAACATGAATAATAAAATAGATGCTACAATAGAAACAGACACATATGTGTAGACACATCCATTATTGCTGAATCGCTTCCTTATCCATTTACTTTTTCAAAGGAAAATATTTACATAAACCGATTTACTTAATGCAACTCAAAAGTTACATTATATCGTTGAAGAAATAAAATAAACCACTATTATATAAATTATACCTCAGAAATATTTCTATATTTCTTTGGGGTATCATAGAACACAGAAAACAACTGACGTTTTTCTATAATATTTATGAAATTCCTATTTTTAACAATTTCCTTTATAAACTAAAAAACAAGAAGGAATGAATTTTAGTTGCGATATAGGAAACACCTATACAGTTGAATAGATACATTTACATGTACTTGACGGTCTCTACAGTCAAGCCTCGCGCCGCCGCGGCACGCCGCGCCGTCAAACCACGGCTTCGAAATGGCACTAAAGAAATATCGAAAACCAGTCATCCTCGTTCTCAACTCCTAAAACTCGCTACCTCTACTAAATGCCCCGTATCACTTATGCCCTCACGCAACTCAATACAAAACGACTTTGTTTTTATACATTTATTCCAATTCAACACTTTCGAGTATTTCGATAGAGCCATTTCTAGCCATATTGATAAATAGAATCACACAACTCCCACCACAATGTAAATAAAAAATAGTGCAAATATCAATGGCCGCTCTCCTGAAACTAGCACGGAACGGTTCGCAACATATTCAGTAGAAGTGTCCTAAACAACATTATCACTAAGAAATTAAAAATTTGACATGAGACTAATAAGTTTGGTTGAGGGTAAAAATATGGAAGCCATATACAGCAACAAATGTAAATTAATTTTGTATCAGAGACGTCTGCGACCGGTGCTATTAAGCTTAGAAATAATCAGTGCAGGGGTCGTGGGTTCAAGTCCCACCCAAGACAGTAAATTTTTTCCACTTTTAATTTATTTCTAAGCTTCACAAATGTAAATATTTGTTGCTGTATATTTTTAAGTGTTGCGTTATTCTTACACCAACAAAGACAATTTTATCTAAGAACTTTAACTAAGAAACAAGATTTAATATACAGAAGCCTAGGAACACTGGCTCTCAAACCATACCAACCATGTTAGGTGAGAGGAGTTTACCGTCTAAAAAACTAAA
This sequence comes from Cydia strobilella, assembly GCF_947568885.1. Classification (NCBI taxonomy): domain Eukaryota; kingdom Metazoa; phylum Arthropoda; class Insecta; order Lepidoptera; family Tortricidae; genus Cydia; species Cydia strobilella. The sequence continues at coordinate 11,384,740 of NC_086057.1, forward strand.
ACTCCAAAAAGAGGACAAAGAAAGTCGTATCTTGTGTGTAAATTGAAACTGAACTTACCAGAACATATCCCTTGGAAAATAAATAATATGATTTAATCAAGTCACTTATAGCATTTCAAAATGTGGCTAAGTTGAACCCATTAAACTATATGGCAGCACCATCGGTCAAAGACTATGCAAAAGCCAAGTTAATGTTGCTGGTATCTAGTGGATTCAATTTTCGTTGACTGGACCAGAGCCCTACCGCGAAAATCGAAATTTAACGTTACCTGCCTCCGTATCACTCTTGCATATTCGAACGCTAGAGAGGCAGATAACGTTTTTCTATTTTTCGATGTTGACGGTAGGCCCTCGGCGTCCGTGTACGCTAAGTTTGCACTGACAACGCATGACCGTGCCATACTTGATAGCACTCGTCATACAGACTTAGCGTAGAAGGAGCCTGCCACGATTTTATACATCCTACAGGTTTTTTATTACAGGCACCATCGTCTGCACTGGTTATCTGTCAACTCGTAAACCTTATCACAAGGACATAAAGTTCACAAATGGTCAGTAAAGAGTGTCGCTGGTACCAGGAGAGCAGCTGTATGTAAGCGCGGCCTATGTGTGTGTGTACGTGCGCACGCCGCGGTGTTAGCTCATGGACAGCTGCCCCAGCGCCAGTAGCCTCTCCACGGCCGCGTTCACGTCGCCGAATGTTGCGATAAGAGCTGGAAACGAATTATAATTTAATAAACGCCGTTGTTACAACAGAGTCCTGTTGGCTCCTAGGGAACTCAGTGTCATTTAAAAAAAGACTTTAAGAGGTTTGAAATTTAACATTGAATTTAGAGGGTATCTAGGGTGCCTATAAGTTTAATTTGCTTATTCAATTTTAGTCGCAAATTCGGCAGTTAGGAAATAGTGTTATTTTATAAGTTTCTTGGACAAATTTACTAAGAATCCTGATTGCCAACTTTTGTTTGGCACCATCACTAGTTCTATCAGGGATTTTTTTCATCTACATAAACTACTCAACAAAGAAAGAATAACATTCAGGCTCCTACTCCACCACGGCTACAATTGTCAGTGACATATGTCGAGCGACAATTGTCAAGCGACAGATGACTATTACAATTTTATTATTAACCGATAATTCTACATATGCCATATTTTGTCATTTTTGTGACAATTGTCGCACCTGTCACCGATGTGAAATTGGGGCCTGGTGTAACTCTAATAAATTAAATTTGGAATGTTTATATTACCTGTTGGATAAAATGAGCTGGTGGTAGTGGTGGTAATTAAAAGGCTAAGTGTACAAATAAGCCACGTCACCTCTGCCCTGTTAAACTAAAAAGCAGTCTTCAATGAAAATTGAATGCAAACAGGTAGCTTAAAATCGGAACTCCATTTTCGAGTTCATTTGATTTTGAGATACCCCTTTTAGCTTAGGAGGGTAGAACTCGGTAGAAGTATAACTGTCTGTATACAAACCTTGCAGATTGGCCTCCCTGTTGAGGAAGCCCATGGCCGTTAGTTGCTCGAGTTGTTGCGAGTACCGCTGCTCTGGTGGCTGCGACGAGTTATTCTGGTTGTTGGCCATAGCTGATACCATCCGCTGCATGAACTGTAACAATACCACACGTATATGTAAATGTGGGCCACATAATATTACACAGACACTGGTTAAAGAGTTTAAAAATTCCAGAGTCGGGTGGAAATAGCGTTTGTATGCGAACAATGTGCACAACCTCACCTGCAGGCTCCTAACTTTTGGCTGTGGCTTTTTCTTAAACCGCAAATATCTATTAGTTCAGTTATAGACGAAGTATAACAGAGATGCGTTAACTAAGCCAAGGCAGGTACGGTATACGGATCTGTAGCCGCGCACACTATAAAGGCTGGCGTCCACTAGGCTCGCCGAGGCGAATAGCAATAATTCGCCTTCTATACATTTACTATGAAACTGCGTCTATTAACGGAGAGCCGCGGCGCGTCGAATCGAATTTACCATTCATAGTAAATGTATAGAAGGCGAATTATTGCGATTCGATTCGCCTCGGCGAGTCTAGTCAGCCTTAACTGGGGGGTGGGTCGGGACTCGGTACCTGCGAGAAGAGCTCCTCGTTCTGCTGCTGGCGCGCTTGCGGCGCGGGCGTGGAGGGCGGCGGGGGGGCGGGCGGGGCGGCGGCGGCGGCGGCGGCGGCGCCCGCGCCGAGCCCGAGGTTGTTGACGAGGCTGGGCGCCGCCGTGCGCAGCTGCTCCATGCCCTGCTGGATCTGCAGCAGCGCGTTCAACGCCTACGCACACACAAGTATTGAGTCAAAGGAATTTTCGAGAAATACGGTGGGCGTGCGTGAGCCCTGATGTAGCTCGAAATAGTCGCAATATTGAATACACATGTGGATAGTTAAATTGATAAAAACATCATTTTGTATCTCAATACACGAATATAACCCGAGTGAAAAAAAAAGTTACTTCTCAAATTAAGTTAGTGCAGTAGTTCCCAAAGTTGACTGGGCTCCGACCCACCTAACAAAAACTGCCAAATTCGGAACCCACCTCATGGCCGTCTTAAAAAGAGGGCATAAAATATTATTGGTAACGCTCAGATGCCCTAGTAGTTTTAGGGCACACTCAATATTCGCTCGCGACCCATAGTTTGGGAAATGCTGAGTTAGTGCATAATAACGATATTTTTATTACAAATATATACGCGTCGACTTGAGAACCTGCTCCGTTTTTTCATCGATTAAAAACAGGCTTTTATAGTAGAATACCAGTCAGCGAAGGTCTCTGTTTCGGCTCGAGCATTTTGCTTTTGTATGTTCGGATGTTCTCCTCCACAAGTCGCAACTCTCAACCGATTCTCGTGAAATCTTGTGACCGGATTCTATGATTATTTAAACAGTTTTTTTTTGTCGATCCGGCGCCTAAACAAATAGTCGTATCAATATCATAAGAGTTTTTATCTTTTCGAGACATGTTTACAGTGCTTGGCAAAAAATGCAGATTTTTTTTAACGCTGGTTTAGGCGATATTCAGGTTTTACTCGAGAATAAGTATCCAAATTTCGTCAAATTTGCTAACTGCTATCATGGCGCAGTTTACAAGCAGCCGCTTTGAAGATCTCGCCTTGGTTCGATCCCCAGAAATGTATGTTAAAACATATTTTTTTAATTTCGTATTGTTAATTGATCGAGCGAGCACAAAGCGTATTCGTTAAATTTTTACAAGCTTTTATTTAACTTGCTCCAAAAAAAAAAATTTTTTTCTGTCCAGGGTTTCTAAATTATTCCAAAACGGCGCGGCGGAGCGAACATTTATTCAGTTTGAAGCTATGCTCGTGAGGTCTACAGCTAACAGAGCCACCAGTAATTATTTTTCAGACCGCGGCAGCGCGTAAGAATAAGAAAAATAGCCAGCGACGCAAAAGTCTAATAACTTAATTGTTGACATGGATATATGTACCTGTGGATTAGACATCATCTGCTGCATCTCAGGGTTCTGTAGCTGAGCGAGCATCTGCGGCATCATAGTTCGCATCTGCTCTTGAAGTTGGGGGTTGTTTGCGAACATGGGATTCTAGAAAAAACATATTCATTTCAGTTAACCTAAATAGTAGTCAAACTAAAGTTTCAAGGCGTTTCGGGAATTGGGAATAATGAGGTTTTTCAACAGGATTTTTACGTTGCAGCATTAATAGTTCAGGGCTTACCAAACGGAGTTAAGCAGTTTCTTACTTAAGTATTGGCAGCTAAACTCGCAAATCCTTTCGACTATGTGTTGTCGGTATCTTTACAGTAGAGTCGTACTGTACCTGGTTGATGAGCCGGCTGGCCATGTCGGGGTCGGCGGCGAGCGCCTCCAGCATGTTGTTGGTGTAGGGCGCCGACAGCATGGACTGCACTAGGCGCGGGTTCTCGGACATCTGCTGCAGCAGCGACTGCATGCCGGGCGTGTTGATGAGGCCGGGCCCGGAGCCCGCGCCCCCCGCGCCCCCCGCGCCTCCCCCGCCACCGCCGCCGCCGCGCTGCCACGGGTTGGGTAGCGGCTGACGGTTCTCGGCGCCTTGTTGCGGATTCGTGCCGTCTAAAACAAAGGTTGTTTTAGTTTTGGTTGTTGTAGTTGTATTTTGTAAGTTTTTACTTAGCTAGTGTCCCTGGAGACGCAGCTTCCAAATTCGTCCTCGTCGATACAATTAGCCCTAATAGATAAAATAAAGGATGGATATGACAAACATCAACATCGTCATCTATTTGTAACGCCAAGGGCTCTATGTTGGCGGCATTTTGACATTAATATTTATCATGATTGAATGTAGTCCTGCAAATAACATCAAATATTTGTAAACCGATAAACAAACATATATACATGTTTAATATAGACTGCTTACCCGAATTATCCACTAGCCCCGAAAAGGGATTTCCGGCCATACTGCTGGCAGCGTTCAGCATGGGTTCTTGTATGTCGCGGTACATGCGTTGCAATGCGTTGTAACCTCCTAAAAATACGCTTAAATTATTAAAGATCAGGTTCAACGCTATAGTCACAAAAATACTGTGACTAGTAGGGTACAAAGATTTATAATGGTCTTTTAGAAAAAGCTGCATAGGAAAACCCACTAAAGCGTGTCGCGAAAATGGCAGATTCAACATGAAAATGGGTCGCTAAAACTACAACGATTTATGCATACTTTGCGAATTTTTGTTCTTTTTTATCAGCCTACTGATAAAGAGGAAAAAAAATTGCTAATCGAGGCCAAGCTGAGATCAGAGAGCCTTCAACATGTTCAATCGTTCGTTCGTCTAAATGCCTCTCTATCGCTAGAATATGCAAGAGGTAAATAGACGAACGAATGATCGATGACGATGGCGGTTTTACACACACAAAATGCATATGGCATGGCTTACTTCCACTCTATTCAAGAGAAATTCTCTAATCCTTGTTTTCAGGTACTTGCTGTACTCGGGATTTGTGTTTCCTAATGTTTTCCATAAGTTTCTAGCTTTTTTGAGTCCGACCAGAGCTACCGTTCGTCGAAAACGGAAAATTCAGTCACATTTAAATGGAATTAAATGAAATTTTCGTTATATTGCAGAGCTGACTACTATAAAATTTCTCAATCAACGAGGTTGCGCAGCTCCATGGTTTGCTGGGGTTGCTCAGCATGTGACTGTCAACTGAGTATGGACCCGGGATGCTTTCTAGGTTGTCGGGATACTCTCGAGGTTGTTGAACATCGTGCAAGCACATGAGCTGCAGCACGCTGTGGTTGCGCAGCTCCATTATAGCCTGCTGGGGCTGTGCAGCACGTGTCAGTACGTACCCGGGATACTCTCGAGGTTGGAGAGCGCGCGGTCGTGGGAGCGCATGAGCTCCTGCAGCATAGCGGGGTTGCGCGCCAGCTCCATGGTCTGCCGCAGCAGCTCGGGGTTGTTCAGCATGTGGCTTATCTCCGGGTTCCTCTGTGCACAACATTTACATCACATTTACTACACCTATTTATTTATAGATAGATAGCTCCAACAGCTGTGACATTAAAATAAAAATAAATTACTAAACTACTATGTATTAATAAATTACAGCCTGTCCGCGCAAAGTTGTTCGCCAAGTTTTACGTGAAGTATGGCGGGACAATATACTGTCTGCCAAGAGTGCCAAGTTAACTCTAATTTTGTTACTATATCCCAGTAAATTAACAGTTTGGTTGGCTATATTACTACCATAGCCGTCATTTTAGTACAATATCTCATTGATTGGCTTCTGCATTCGACTTCTAAGATATGTTTACATTTTCGCCTTATTACAGAGGAGAGGAGTAAGGTCCAAACATGTACATATTTGATATTCACAGTATGTTGACCAATCCAATTCAAATTAGTACGGGACAGAAGACTTTTTATAGGCCGCTGGGCGGCTACAGGATAAAATAGAAAAGCTGATAGCGCTTTATGGAATGAATTACTACTAATGATTAATGGTTATCAGTAATGGTAATCATGTTAATGGTGGTATTCCAATTTACAGTATTGGTTTTTAAATGGCCAAGATAGTAACAAAAGACGAAATTTATTAAAAAAATATACATGGTATTTTTTACTAATCTGCAATATTTTACGATGTGAATAGGGTGACTGCTATAGTTATTGGCCACTCCTAACAATAAGACAACAAGCCAGTAGAACTGGCTTGTTTCTTTCTGCCTTACTATGGAGTGGCCACTTACTATGTAGTGGCCAATAACTATAGCTATAAAGGCCATACCAAACAACTTTTACTATGGGACCATTTAGTACGGGACGGAAGACTTTTTATAGGCCGCTGGGCGGCTACAGGTTAAAATAGAAAAGCTGATAGCGCTTTATGGAATGAATTACTACTAATGATTAATGGTTATCAGTAATGGTAATCATGTTAATGGTGGTATTCCAATTTACAGTATTGGTTTTTAAATGGCCAAGATAGTAACAAAAGACGAAATTTATTAAAAAAATATACATGGTATTTTTTACTAATCTGCAATATTTTACGATGTGAATAGGGTGACTGCTATAGTTATTGGCCACTCCTAACAATAAGACAACAAGCCAGTAGAACTGGCTTGTTTCTTTCTGCCTTACTATGGAGTGGCCACTTACTATGTAGTGGCCAATAACTATAGCTATAAAGGCCATACCGAACAACTTTTACTATGGGACCAACCCCGAAATACTGAAAAAAAAAAAAAACGGCCAAGTGGGAGTCGGACCCGCGCACGAAGGGTTCCGTACCATTATCTATAAAAACGGCAAAAAAATTAGGTTTGTTGTATGGGAGCCCCCTTAAATATTTATTTTATTGTTTCTTAGTATTTGTTGTTATAGCGGCAACGGAAATACATCATCTGTGAAAATTTCAACTGTCTAGCTATCACGGTTCATGAGATACAGGCTGGTGACAGCTGACAGACAGAGATGGACAGCGAAGTCTTAGTAATAGGGTCCCGTTTTAGCCTTTGGGTACGGAACCCTAAAAAGTAACAATTACAGTAGTACAAAAAATTACCTTGACAAATGTACCATGTTTAAGAAATCTCAGTTTTTTCGCCACGGGTGTCAAAATGCTCATAGCGTGAGCACTCTAGGGTTAATTTTACTGCTTCTTAACTTACAGCCATAAGGTCCTGCATCTGCGGGTTGGAGGTGATGAGCGTGCGCATGTTCTCGGGATCATTCATCATCTGCTGCACTAGCGGGTTGTCCAGCACCTGGCGCAGCATGTCGGGGTTAGACAGGAGCTCTTGTTGCATTCGGGCCTGAAATTAAACTTTTATGTTAGTATGAACTTGTGAAGTATGTAAGTAGCTTAACTAGTAGCCAAGTAGGGATGCTAGTGAATATATAATGAATATGCTATTGAATAGTGTATTAAAGCTTTATTTGTTCTACAGTCAGGTTATTATTGTTTTGGTGTTTTTTTTAAACTTTGTTTTGGGGCTGACTGCAGATCCCATCTGCTGGGTGAAAGCCTCCTCACTTTTTCTCCACTCATCCCTGTCTTGGGCTTTTTGGAGCCAGTCTTTTCCCGCGACGGAGGAGATGTCGTCTATCCATTTCTTTTTGGGCCTTCCTAAGCGCCTCCGTCCTACAGGTCCATTTTGTTGCTTCTTCTTGAATAGTGTATAGAATATATAAAAGCAAACCTAGGTTCAACATTTACACTGGTAATAGTGCTAGTCCTTGTGCTGTTGCATATTTTTGTGATATACATAAAATCAAAGGAAAAACCGGACAAGTGCGACTCGGACTCGCCCACTGAGGGTTCCGTACTTTTTAGTATTTGTTGATGTAGCGGCAACAGAAGTACATCACCTGTGAAAATGTCAACTGTCTTGCTATCAAGGTTCAAGAGATACAGCCTAGTAACAGACAGACGGACAGCGGAGTCTTAGTAATAAGGGCCCTGTTTTTACCCTTTGGAAACGGAATCCTAAAAATAAATCAATCAGAATCAGAAGGAAGCAATCAGACTTGAAACTAAATCGGCTAACGCTAAACACAGACAAAACAAAATACATGAGTTTCAGCATCACGAATTCCACCCAACCCAACTTTAATGAAGATCTAAAAATTCACACTTGTGACAGAACGAATCTAAATAATTGTAGCTGCCCAATCATTGAAAAAGTATCAAAAATTAAATACCTAGGAATCACCTTGGACGAGCATCTAGATTGGTACGCTCACATTGATCAACTAATCTGTAGGGTCCGTAAGCTGCACTGGATCTTCAGGACGCTAACGCATATTGTACCAGGTAGAGCACTAACAACCCCGTATAAACAATGGAATATATTAACAGAAATTTACACATCCCTGGTGCAATCCGTCTTGGTGTACTGTATACCTGTCTGGGGTGGGGTGGCTAAAACGCGACTTATTAACCTGGAAAGAGCTCAGCATGCACTCTTAAAAACAATGTATTTTAAAAAGATCCGTTTCCCCGCAGATTCATTATACCATCTAAGCGACCTTAATCAATAAGGAAACTATATATTTTACAAATGACTTTAAAAAAACATAAAACCCTTTCTTACAGTGCCGACTATGACTCCAGAAGGACAATAAAAAACGTTGCTAATATAACTAAAACTAAAACCAAGTTTGCGCGCTCACAATACAATGTGAAGTCTAGTCACATGTACAACAAAGTCAATAGGTGCCTAAACATTTACCCAAAACTTTACTACGATTGCAAATCAACAATTACAAAATGGTTAAAATCAAAAAGCTACGAGGAAATAGAAGACTTACAAAAATAAAATACAAAATACTATATGTTACTAGAGATTCATACATCAACTTACTAAATGCATACATACATACGCACACAAACGCTTCCACACACACACTCACACTCACACACGCACGCACACACACACACACACACACACACACACACACACACACACACACACACACACACACACACACACACACACACACACACACACACACACACACACACACACACACACAAAATTACTGGCTCCTTTACTCCTTTTTTAATTCCTCTAATTCCTTTTTTATTACTGCATGTCTAACAACCCAGTTATTCACTTAGTTCTATAAACAAATGTTATATATAAAATTTTAATTGTATACATGTTTATATTACTTAAACTAGTACTTAAAAAAAATGTTTCGTGTAACAATCTGTTAATTAAGGAAGAGCGGTAACACAGGCAAATTTTGCTTACCGGGCAGCACTATCCCCTACTTATAGACACCTGTATATTTTACGAAAAAAAATAATTTTAATTTTTTTTAATTTTACGAAAATAAATAATAATTTTTTTTTTTAATAAAAAAAATAATTTTAATTTTTAGACTTGGGTCTTCCTTGTAAGTAAACATATACTTGTATCGAGAAGACACTTTTCCATAAACAAATTTTTTACTATCTGCAGTCAGGAAGGTATGGAAATGGTATAGTTATTACTTATGATATTTACTTATAATTATCCATGTTCATTACATATTACAATCTGATGAGCAGAGCCCGGAATTTTCGTGGCAAAACAAAATACTGTCGCAATCTAGCTAGTGTTAGATTTTTTTTTTATTAATATCGATAGTTGTGTAATAGTAGAAAAATATGGTCCACCAAATAAATATAAAAATTAATTAAAAAAATATGTGAGGTTTGTTAATAATTATATAGAAACAGATGAAATTTCTTGTCGGAAAAGCATGGGCTCCACTGATGAGAGATTGGTTAATCTGTGTAAACTGACTGGACCAACGTGAACAGTGCAAAGTGAGGTGGTGCCATTATAAAGGTCATGTTTTCATAGAAATTCAACATTTATGATGACAGCCACAATTAGTCATTGAAAATGTGTTGCAGACATGCAGTTATCTTGGTCAGACTATGTAAACCCTTAAATTACCTATAAATAATGCAATGAATGCTGATATAATTGAAGTTGTAATATAACATGCTGAATTTTTGAACGTTTCTAGAAATAGACATAAATAACATTTTACCTGCAAGTCCATAAAAGTGCTCTGTCCAAGACCCAAGCTCTCAAGCCCAGCTAAACCTCCTAATGAGTTCAATCCAAATGGAGTAGCTCCAATATCAGCTGAAATCATACAAATTTGTTACACTCGTAAACATAATGGTTGAAAACATGACAAGGTGACATAGCATATATTGAATAGGTAGGTATAGTGTTGTATACACGTCAGTTGGTTGGTTACCTGGGGGTCGGCGCGGGCCGCCCTCCGGCTCGGGCCGAGGCGGCGTCTTGATCACGAGGTGGACTGTCAGCCCGTCCTTGATGTTGTGCTGCTTCAGCGTGTCGCCATCGTTCATTATCTTTCCGGCAAAGATAAGACATAGCTGCTCAGGTTCCGCTCCGAACCGCGGTCCGAGCGCTTCCTTCAACTGAAATCATCACCACAAATTACACTCCCGTTGCCTAATGATTGAATAAATGTCGTCACTGATTGCGTATGCAATATCTGTGTTATTACGCCATGAGTAAGGTTTCCGATGGTGGCGTACTTACTTTTCTAATGTCGGCATCTTCTTCAATGTCCACTTGTTGTTTTTCTTTTGGGGTTTTTACTGTAATTGTGATTTTTTTGGGATCATCTTGGCCTTCTGCCATTTTGGCAAATATAGATGACTGGACTTTGGCGGAAAACTGAAAATATGTACAAGCACTATAGAATTTGACGACTCTCGTTGACTTGACTTGACGGCTCATAAATTTCTTGTCTATGACAGATTTATTCGTCTATGGCATTTTAGTGTTGCCATGCCTATAGAAATCCATAGACCTAGCATTACATAGACCAGCTATACGCGTGCGCCCGTAAGGGATAGACATAGATGACGTCATAAACGTGGGGATACCATATTGGTAAAAATTACCCCAATATTTGATATCACGTTGGGGCGATTACCCTGGAGGCAAAGTTAGCTTGTTTGACGGTATTAAAAAATTGTTAAATAAAATGTCAATGGGCCGTTCTTTTTAGGCGTATAAACAATGAAATACCTCCTATAATTCGCGCAGGTGGTACAAAACTAAACATGTTTAGTAAATAAAACGTAAAATAAAATGTATTATGGGTTTTAATTTAAAGAAATCACAAATCGCAATCAGACCAATTAATGTACACCACATTTAATCTTCACAACATTTGTTTATTTATTTTTTGGAATTAGAAGTACGAAAAAACTTCGAGGTCAAAATTACCCATAAAATTATGATATTTTCATCTGGTATCCCTAACATGATTGTTATGCAGCTAAATTAAGAAGAAGTTTAAAAATGGCTGACCTCAGACTCTTACCTACCTACGTAATTTGGGCGGATAATTTTACAAATAATGTTTTGTTAATTTGCGTAAATAATTGTGATATTTTTATTGAAATCGTTTGATTCTACATTGCTTTGAGTGTAACGTAATTTTACGATGTTATTCTCACATATTGCGTTAAGAGGAAGGTGTAAAATACCGTACTTACGTGTGCAAGGTTATGATCTCATATTTTTGCTCAGAGCGGCTATTACAGCCGATTACAGAACAATTCACCAGTATTTTATCAAAGTTCAAGCATTCAAAACGCTGACCATCACTATATTTCATAAGAGAAAGCACAATTTCATACAAAACAACGATAATTAAACAAGCAACGAACAAACATGACATGTCACGTATTTGTTTGCCACAACCTCGGTTGTGGCAGCGGTGGAAAAGTGAAACTATGACAAGGACAAACAATAACAGCGCTTTCTCTGCTACTCCTACTGAAAGATACATAAGACTATCCCGTTCGGTCATTTTCCCCCACTCCTCGTGAGCGATCCAGTTATACTAGATTCATGTAGAAATCACACTATTTAGAGATGTACAGGGCGGTAAAATACCGGTTTTTGAAACATACGACAGTAAAAATCTAAGTGTAGCAGTGCTTTTGCCGTTTTCCCGGATGTTGTGAAAAGCGGAAATGATTATATTTTGTGACGGTTAGTTTGTTTGACATGACAACTGGCACGAAACAAAAACAAAACAGTTTCCAATAATGTCTTTTGCAAAATTTTAATGATATTAGTAAATAAAACGTAGGATCGAATTACTTATAAAAATATGTGTTTTACCATTTAGTGATTGTGTACAGAACAATTTTTTTATGTTTTAGGATTCCGTTATTAAGATAATATTTAGCCATAAGTCCCGAAACTTGGCATTGACACGTATTTATTGCAAGCCAGAAAATGTCAAGCTCACTTTTTTAGGTTTTCCATTTATACAACTCGAACCCTAAATGGAGGTAAGCTAGTAGATGTTTTCTGGCTAGGTAGGTATTAGAACTTTACTTTCCTTTTAATTTCTGCTTATTTTCACTTACTTAAGTTGGAGTTGGAAGACGGTTTGCTACGCGATGAGGATCAGCCTTCCGAACACACTTCTAAGAACCCCAGCCCAGTTCTCAAGAGAAAAAATGATATATCACGAGGTGATATTTATATAAAACTAGTACTTGTTATCAATTTATTACGTTTGTACGTTTGACTGCAAGGCAGCTGAAAGAAATGGCAAAAAATAAGGAATCTAATCTTGTTAGAAGCGCATAAATATGGTTAAAGAATACCAGACCTATGCGAAACGTGATTGAATAGGTATGATAGTGAATGAATTATTCGCGAATAATTTATTGAGGTAAACCAGTTTCAAACAAAACGATCATTCGAATTGTATAAACTTTTTTCATATACATTTTTTATGGTATAGATATTTATTTATTTATTTATTTTTATTTATTTTATAAATACGTTTACACGACTTTACAGTAAACCAATACTTCATGAAACTAACACATAACAACATAGAATCATTATACTAAGTATTACATTACATTTCACACACGGATAACAAACATTACGTTACACTCGAGGGCCTAGCATCCATCACCTCACAGAACCTCAAGCATTCGTTTCTCACAGCAACCCATCGCCATGCTGTTCTCATCTGTGGGATGGCTCTGCAAAGTACCAGCTTGAGGCGCTCGAGTCAGTTGAGAGGAGGGCCAAGAGAATCATCAATGACAGCAATCTGACGAATGCTCGACTCCAAAGTCTGGAGCATCGTCGCAAGGTTGCCAGCCTGTCGATCTTTTATAGGATACATTTCGGAGAGTGTGCCGAGGAACTGCACAACCTTATTCCTCCGTCCCATTTTTACCATCGGACCACACGACAAACGGCACTCCGGCATCGCTTCATGGTAGGAACTCCAAAAATACCTTCGTGCGTTTTGCTTCCACATTTCTTATGCGACCTGCCAAGGAGTGGAACGCCCTGCCCGAGTCTGTGTTTCCGCATGAGTACAATTTGGGGCTCTTCAAGGCAAGAGTTAATAGGAATCTCATAGGTAAGCGTGCTCCACCGTAGAACACATCATCACTTACCATCAGGTGGGATCGTGGTCAAACGCCTGCCTATTCATCATAAAAAAAAAAATGTGCTGACGCCAAGAGCGCATTAAGTAGAGAGGGATATGATAAGGCCTTTATATAGATATAGACAATATCAGCTAAGCTAATGAAATAAATAGGTATTAAGTAGCAATAACTATGGCTGACGTAGATCACATAACATAGTCAAGTCCGCGTTACAGAGTACCGTGCTAAGCACTGAACTTCAGCACGTAGCCACGTACCTAGCTACATGTACCTAACTTAAAAGCAATGTGATTGCAGAAGAAAAGGGGGAGATGATGGGAAAGGATGAGCGCGACTTCGACGAGTCCATTGTGTCGTTGATGCGCAACTACAATAGCAAGCTCAGCGGCGAGGACGACACATCGCAGCCCACGTCACGGGCTGCACCTATTGTCGCCTCCGAACCTTCCCGCAAGAAAAAGAAGCGAAAGAGGTAGGTAGTACCACATTTACCAGAAAAAACTTATAAACATTTGCTGTCCAGGGATGTTACGGAGCTCCGGTTCCGGTTCCGCGAAGTCGGAACTTCCGATTGGTAATCCACATCCCCTTCGGTTCCGATTCCATTATTTTTGAATCGGAAGTTATTTCTGATGTCAAAGCTTAGCGCGGCATCAAAAACAAACAGGTTTATACCCCTCAATCTCTCATCGCCCCGATTTTTTTTTAATAGACCTACTCCTAATTTAACATCTCATCCACATCTCACCCCGGCTCCGATTCTAGTTCCGGTTCCGTTTTCGGTTCCGATAAAACCACATCCATTACATCCCTCTTGGAGTCTTATGTTCGGTGGAAGGCGAGGCATTCCCCGAGCGTCAACAATCAATGCGATCATCAAATTTGTAGGCTAAACGGTACCTACGATTACAGACATCGTTATAAAGATCGAAACCTGTCAGAGGAAACGGAACCACAATAGTCATTATGATCTGAATTCCGTCGTGTCTACGACAGCCCTGGGCCTGTAATCAATATGAGAAAAATCCGGTTCGAAGGACCACGTTCAAGCATGTGCTGGATTTATAGCGTAAAAAACTATAAAATTAAATGAAACGTGTAGTGTCTTGCCTGTAGTACAGGGAAAATTGACAAAATAACATGCAAATTTTTAAAAATCGTCAAAAATGTTTTACAGGTATCATTCTTTTAGGTAGAAATATATGAACAAAAAAACTATGCAACCTACTCATTGGGCCGTTGACTTAGATTATGATTAGGATATTTGGCCGCGTGGTTTAATTTACTTTAAATACATACTACTCATAAACAAAAATACCACAGAAGATAAATTTTCTAATACTCATACAGATCCCAGATATCGATATGCCTCACAAACTGTCGGTACGAGTCCATCCGAAGGGTTTCCAGCGCCTTCGGCATGCGAGAAGTGTCCGAAGAAGACGCGTGGAACTTCTACTGGACCGACATGAGCGTCTCCGTCGAACGGGCGAAGGAGATGAAGCGGTTCCAACGTATCAACCACTTCCCAGGCATGCTGGAGATTTGTCGGTAATAAAAATGAACCTTATGTTTGAGGAATAAGGTTACGGATGGTTTGTAATTTTTGGATTTTACAGGAAAGATCTCCTTGCGCGGAATTTAAACAGAATGCAAAAGATATACCCGAAGGAGTACAATTTCTTTCCGAAAACGTGGTGTCTTCCAGCAGAGTAAGTACCAATGTTGACAGTCCCCTTAATTTTATTTATGATAAAATTTGTTAGGTTCTCCCTAGTCCCTATGATCAAGGCCTCTGATTTGGCACCCTTTCTTGGGACGTTCAGACGCAGTGGCGTTTTGTCCGCTCTACTAATACAATAGCTAACCCTTTAGTTTCGCCAGTGCAACTATATACACAGAGTGACTAAGTAATGTCGCTGCGGTAACATTACGTATAGGGTTACCAGATACAAATTTAGAATTACATACCTGAAAAAATCCTGATTTGCGAATATTTTACCTGACGCTCATATCGGTGATGACGGGGTGAGGGGGCTCCAGACGTAAGCTGAATATGAATGTTAACTTGACTCCCTATTCCAACCTCAAACCACCTGTCTCTGCATGTAGTAAATCATCGTCATTCATTTTAAGTCCATGGATTGCGTAAACACATTAATGAAGGCCATATTCCCTGATTCAAATACTGGGCAAGGTATTTCATGAGCGAGAACAAAGGCTGATGCCATGGATCATTAAAAAAATGAAGCATTCTATTAATTCATTAAAATTCCTGACATTTTCGTATTCCGGCTGTATTCCTGACAACCGGCCTAAATTCCTGACATGTCAGGAAAATTCCTGACATAACCCTAATTGCGTAAGATACTCGTAGAATAGGTAGGACTTCCCCGTTTGGCGTGTACCAGATTGTATTACTAAGCTACAATAAAAAAAAGTAATTACAATTTAGGTTACATTGTCAGTCATAAAAGTAGGTACCTATTAATTTTTATTATAAATTTTGAATTTCAGTTTCGGTGAAGTCTTAACTTACAGCAAGTCGCGCAAAAATAAAACGTTTATAATAAAACCTGAGTGCGGAAGCCAGGGTCGTGGAATTTATTTGACTAAATCACTGAAAGACATTAAACCTACGGACAAACTTATTTGTCAGGTAAGAATCAGAATCAGATCCATAGGAATAATTGTTTCTCATTCACGATTTAGTTACATACTGACATACAAACACAATAAATAAATAACCTGTATAAGTGATTCTTTTATGTTTTTCAATAGTTTGCATGCGCGTGACACATCTCATGAGTCAACGAAATTGTAACGAACAGTTTTAGTTTCATGACGGGAAAACATTGCAGGCCTACACATATCTATCTACGGCGTAGCACTCGTACCACATCTGGGTGCCTATAGCCAACTTGCCAATCGTTTACGCTCCGTGGCGTAGCGTAGTCATCTCTCTCTATCACTCTTCTCCATTAGTGCGACAGAGACAGCTGCGTTTCGTTCGCTACGAAGCGTAATCGATTTGCAAGTTTTCTGTAGACACCGATGTGCTACGAGTGCTACGAGTAATAAACACTGCACAAAACAAAACTACTAGGCCAAAGAATCCCTGAAATCCTTAACCGACTCCATGACTTACCTTTAGTCTTGTACTCTCAACACGCGCTTTATTGAGATCGGTGATCGGTCCATAATAAGTATTAAAAAATAAAATAAATAAATTGATTTTATTTCAGGCAAGCACCTAAACACATTAAAGGTACTTTAGTATTTAATTGAACACTTGTCAGTGATTGTTTTCAGGTTTACCTCGCCAAGCCGTACTTAGTCGACGGGTATAAGTTCGACATCCGCGTCTACACACTTATAACTTCGTGCGATCCTTTAAGGATATTTGTTTACAATGAAGGTCTCGTTAGGTATGTTTTTCCTTGGACAATATGAAGAAATAGGTCTTATAAATGAGGGTTACCCAGGTAGCCATAGGAAATCTTTTTTAAAACATCGCATTCATAATGTCATAAAATTTAAATCTATCTCTATGCCTTATCCTTTTGGACGCCAATTACCGATATATACGCACCGTAGGTTCAACGCCAAAGACCGATTAATCGGTCATAGACCACAGAGCAACATCTACATGCATATGCATAAAGTTCAATTTCAGTTTTGACACTTCGGTGACGTGGCGTCTGGATGACAGCTTTTGTGTTTGACACGGCGTCGAAATAGTCATTTGTGCAACAAGAGAGGAAAGTTGGTTTTTCTTGCGAGTGTTTATTTTGAGTCCCGAGAAAGCGAAAGATTCTAAGTTAGAATCATGCATGAGCGTAGCGAGAGACTCAAAAACACGAGATGTAAAATAACTTTGCTCTCGTGTTGCACACATAATTTTTCACCTCAGTAGTGAGAACATATTAAAGGTTAAAATGTATTTCGAATTACACAGAATAATACAGAGATACATAAAAATGTAATAAAAGTATAAAGTGGCAGATCATGGCCTTCATTAAATTAAAAAGCTACTTTGTTTCTCTCCCTGGAGTGAGGAAAGTCGCACTTTCCTCACTCCAGGGAGTGACGAAAGTAGGCTTGTTCGAGCTGCTGAGGTAAAAAGGTTAATAAATACATAGTAGAAGTCCGTGCAAGAATTTAAATAAGTACTGCGTTAAAAGTTAATCGAAAATGCTTTTTTACACAAACTTACAATTTGAAGATTCGCTACGTCGCGCTACGCCGACCCGAACGTGAACAACACAACCAACGTGTTTATGCACCTCACCAACTATGCGCTCAACAAGCACAGCCGCACCTACGTGTACGACTCCGAGGCGGGCAGCAAGCGGTAACCACAATTGATTAAGTATTGATATTAGCAAAGAGGGATATAATAAAATAGAGCGGTACTGTCATAGTAAATTTTGTAACCACAGAAAATTCACTGCCATCTATCGATACACTCAAAACTAAAAATGAAGATTTATAAAAATACGATAAAATGTATTTAAATATGGATAAATGATTTTTTTATTTGCATTAATTATTTTTATATGATTTGCCCCATGTCCTTTCACTGATATGCGTTAAAATTGTTAAATAACAAACGAAACCGTCAACGCCCTCTATACGAGAGTAGGCCAAAGGTAGTGGCGCCATCTGATCGAGAATCAAATTTTCTTGATTTTCGAGGCACATTTTTTCCTTAGACTGTATCCATCTATTACGGAGTTATATCTATCTTTGATATTAGTCTTAGACCGATGGGTGCATAAGCGCCACTTGCACCATTTCACTGACCCGGGGTTAAATGGTTATACCTGGATTTACCATGGTTACAAGTACAATTCAACACTAGGTTAACGGTTTAACGCCCCGGGTTAGTGGGAGGGTGCAAGTGGCGCTTAGAGAGCATGAGTAACAAAATATTAAACTTTGAATGTGCCGCTGGCACCTTATTAATTCAGTAGACCGCGTTCCGGGTGTTACCACATGCACCAATCCATAAGCGACTGTTCCATGTTGACGTCGATCGATAGTTTCTACCTAGACAAATCGATCTATCGATTGGTGTGGTAATGGTAACTAACACCCTAATAGGTATGTAGTGTGCGATGCAAGTCAAACAGAAAATTATTGCAGAAAAATGTTCTGCTATTGCTATGTATTTTAGAATACTACGCGCTACGATGCTACGACGTGCTACAGCGTAGCACTGTAAAGCGCCTGTCGATTTTAGACATTACTCTGAGAGAATAGGTATATTAAAATGTAATAGTAGATACAAGAGCATAAAGCGATCCTCTGGCCGCCCCACCCGAGGCAATTTATTGGTCCGAGCGCAGCGAGGACCAATATTGTCGAGGATAAAAATGGACATTTATGCGTGAGTTACCTATATACTCTGCATTTCACTTTGATTGTGAGTAAAATATACATGCAAAAATATCCAATATTGTAGGTTATTTTACCGTATTTATTCAAGACTCAAGAAAGTTGTACTCGGGCCGGTCGGGGGCGCGGGGCACGCCGGTCGGGAGCGCGCCGGTCGGGCTGGCAGTTTGTGTGGCAGATTTTGGACTTTATTGCTAAGTCAATAAGGGTCGTAATAGATGATTTTACTTTATGCTCCACTACGCACGACTTAAAGTCGAACTTTACTTTTTTTTTTAAATGTTTGTTACTCCATAACTCCGTCATTTCTGGACCGATTTTGAAAATTCTTTTTTTGATTGTAAGTATATACATACAGATTGGTCCCGTTTTTGTCAAAAAGCAGTTCTGATGATGGGATCCATGAGGAATCGAAGGAACTCCTCAAATGTTAAAGGCATACATATATTAGTGATTTTAGTATTTTCATCAACAAATCAAGCACTTAAGGGGCCCACTGACTATCAGTCCGCCGGACGATATCGGCCTGTCAGTTGTTTGTTCGGAACTGTAAAATTTTTGTTTTTAACCCTTTACATTTAAAAAAGTGACATTTGATGAAGTGGAACTGCTGATGATGATCAGAACGGAACTCTTCAATGACGCATAGTTCACGTTTGGCGATTTGTCCTCTTCGTTATGTTTGTTAAGTAAGTTAGGTTTTCAAGAAACATTTTTGTCAAGCTCGAGTTCTGATGATGGGATCCATGAGGAATCGAGGGAACTCCTCAATTGTGAAAGGCATATACATATGTATAGTAGTGATTTTTGTATTTTTATCAACAAATCCAGCATTTCCATTTTAAAAAGTGACATTTGATAAAGTGGAACTGCTGATGATGATCAGAATGGAACTCTTTAATGACGCATAGTTTACGTTTGGCGATTTGTCCTCTTTTTTATGTTTGTTAAGCAACTTAAGTTTTTAAGATATATTTTTGTCAAGCTCGAGTTCTGATGATGAGACCCACGAGGAACCGAGGGAACTCCTCAAATGTGAAAGGCATACATATAGTGATTTTTGTATTTTCATCGACAAATTCAGCATTTAAATTAAAAAAAGTGACATTTGATGAAGTGGAACTGCTGATGATGATCAGAATGGAACTCTTCAATGACACATAGTTCACGTTTGGCGATTTGTTCTCTTCCTTATGGACCCAGACCCAAACTTGGACCCGGACTCGGGTCTGGACATGGACCCCAACTCGGACCCGGACCCGGACCGAACTCTGACCCAAACTTGGACCCGGACAGCCGGACACGGACCCAGACCCGGAAATGCTACTAGAAAAGTGGGTTAGGTGGGTGGGTGGGTTTTGAACTGCGATTCTCACAGAACAGAACTGCTATCAGAAAAGTAGGTTAAGTTAGGTTAGAGCTGTGACCCTTACAGTAACGAAATGCTATCAGAAAAGTAGGTTAGGTTAGGTTAGAACTGCGACCCTTACAAAAACGAAATGCTTCTATAAAAATGGGTGGTTTTACCTCCTTTTCTACATAATTAGGCAAAAGATGCTGTCTTTTTCATTTCATTGTCTGGAATCTAAGAGTGCACCATCAACAATAAGTGAACTTTCAGCGGCATCCCCCATTGAAGTCGGTTTTTTTGTCTTAAAAATTATTTTACTTTGATCTCGTGATTTACAATGATACGATGAACAATACTTTTTGCTCAGTTTATTAATCAGATTATAAATGTGATTAATTAGGTAGGTAGGTAGAGTTAGACCCAGAAAAGTCTGCAACGATTTTGATAGTATACGCAGTAACGTGCAAGTGTTATTTATATGTCATAATTTCATCCAAGGGGGGGCGCCAAAATGGGCAAAAGGCAGCAGCAGGGAAACTTTTGTCAGTCGTCAGGGGGCGCAAATTTGGCGACTGCCCCGGGCGCCATATCGTCTAGCTACAACCCTGCCTACAACGTTTAACATTTCCGGGGCCAGCAAGATATCGACTCTCAACAAGATCCTGCTCTCGCAAGGCGTGGACCTGGACGCACTGTGGCATTCCATCGACCAAGTGATCGTGAAGACCGTCATCTCCGCCTGGCCCATCCTCAAGCACAGCTACCACGCGTGCTTCCCCTCACACGACATGGTTACTTACTACCTATAGAAATCCGTTGTTCTCGTAGCTTCGCTGATAGCACAGAATACCATCCTTTGCCTCTAAAGATTATTTATCGTTGTCTTATTGTGACTTTCAACAAACATTTTACACTTCACAACCCTTTCTAAATGATGTATTAATCTTAACCAACCGACGGCAGGTACACTCCTAAAAAGCCATTAAAATCGGAAATTTCATTTTTTTTAAATACTTCGTCGGTGGCAAACAAGCATACGGCCCGCCTGATGTTAAGCAGTCTCCGTAGCCTATGTACGCCTGCAACTCCAGAGGAGTTACATGCGCGTAATTGCTCTTACATTCAGTTATCTACTTGATAGAAAAGCTCAGGTAAAGACGGTAAAGTCAATCTTTGTTCATTTGACAAACATTTTTTTGTTTATGTCATGTAGAAAGGGTGTTGTCATGTTGTGTACATATCTATTACACGCAATGAAATGAAATGAATATTCAGTAGGTACCTACCAACTCGCTTTGTGGAGTTTATGTTTGTTAAGTCTAATAATTAATGTAATTATATGTTATTTGGAACTGCTTACTGCGTTAAGTAATTAGTTTTTATTCTATTTTAGCTGTTATTAAACATTTGTCGATATTAGGGTTAATAAAACATATGAGTAACGTACCTAAGTAGATTAAATGCGTTTAAGTCGATTCGCCATTTGCATAGATACTCATTATGCCAGCATTTTTAATGTAGGTAGTAGGTACTTATAGCGTTAGTAAATAGTTTATTGTATTTTTATATTCAAAATATTTTCTTGTCTCATAAACTTGCTTTATATTGAGTAGTTATTAAAACTTGAGCTGTAGGGTATGTGGAAATTGAGATTTAAAAGTGGTTGCTTTACACAAGTTTCTTTACTGTCATTTGTGACTTACAATATAAATAATAGTGTAACGTTTTCAGGTGCACGCTTGCTTCGAAATTCTCGGCTTCGACATCCTGTTGGATCATAAGCTCCACCCTTATATTTTAGAAGTAAGTTAATAGATTATTCCCATATGAATATTCTCTACTTACCGCAGTCATGGAATAGGAAGGTAATAGGCAATTTTTTGATACGGTTTAATTAGGTTAGGTTAGCCCACCTGACAAATAAATTAAATCCTTGTAAATTACGAGTACGAGAGAGTAAATGACAAATATACCTTGTAGGTGAACCACTCGCCGAGTTTCCACACGGACACGCAGCTCGACCGCGAGGTGAAGGAGGGCCTTCTAACGGACACGTTCACCATGCTCAACATCTGGCAGTGCGACAAACGCCGCGTGTTAGAGGAGGACCGCCGCCGCATCCGCGACCGGCTGCTGCAGACCAACAAGTACCTCTCATCTTTTCGTTGACCCCGAGGTCAACCGTGCGACCGATCGCACGTACTCGACTAGAGCCTGCTGACGGACACAACAAGGTTCCGCGACCGTCTACTGCAGACCAACAAGTACCATACCTCATCTTAGCGTTTATTCCATGAGGACGGCCTTCTAAGACCGGAACAGACGGACTGCAACCTGTCTGCAATTACGGAAACTGTGCAGTCGGCGTATGGTTCCCCATATAAATTGCAGTCTGGTTGCAGTCCGTGTGTACCGGCCCTAACGGACACGTTCACCATACTGAGCATTTGGCAGTGTCACAAGCGACGGGTACTCTAGGAGGACCACCTACCCACAATCCTTTAATATTAGCGTATCCCGGTTGCATTCGACCGCAAGGTCCTATAGTCTTTATTTTAAAGGTCTTGGTTACGGCTTTCAAGCTATTTTTGGCCACCCTATGAAAGCCAAACTTGTAATTTGAACAACACGTCCATTAAACGAACGAACATCTTCCATCCTACTTAAAACTGGTCTTTTTATATTTTTAGGTTTTCGGAGGTCGTTTCCGGCGAAGAAAAGGAGCCAGAGAAAACACCGTGGCAGACGCAGATACAGTGGGAGGAAACGCATTTAGGAAACTATAGGTAGATTCCCTTTTCACCATTCACAAGCGTGTTTTTCCTACTTATTTTAAAACTGCAAACATGGGGCGCATAAGATAAAAAAAAAGTATTTCGTTAAAATACAATCTGCAGTCAGGACGAACGCGCCAATCTAGCCGTAGATGGCACTCACGCAAGAGATGTCGTGCAATAATTAAACCTTTACCGCCAAAGACGTCAACTGATGCGCGTGGCTATACAGCCCAATATCAACCTTGATGCAATGCGAGAAGGTTTATAATAATGCGTCACGCACGAGAGGCATGACGTTCAAGAGTTCAAAGGTGCTTTTATACTCGATTCTGCTGTCAATTAGTATTTAAAATGGCGTGTTTTCCAGACGCGTGTACCCCGTGGGCGAGCAGTACGCGTGCCTGTTCCAGCAGCCCTCCGGCTCGCTGTACACCGGCACGGCGTCCTCCCGCGCCCGCGGCGACTGCACGCGAATGCAGCGCGAGGAGTTCCAGGTGCCCAGTCTGCCATTTGACCTTGTCAATTAGTAATGATGACCGAAAAAAAATTTAAAATACCTA
The DNA here is from genome assembly GCF_947568885.1 of Cydia strobilella. Lineage (NCBI taxonomy): Eukaryota > Metazoa > Arthropoda > Insecta > Lepidoptera > Tortricidae > Cydia > Cydia strobilella. The sequence goes on from NC_086057.1 coordinate 11,408,277, forward strand.
CTTTGTAACACCAAAAACATTTAAAAAATAAAATAGTTAATTCGCTTAAATGCATTATTTTTTTGTTGATTGAAACATCTTTCGTTCCAATAACAAAGGATAAATACAAAACATCATGCATTTAAGAGTTGATGATTAGGTTACCAACATAAACATTAACACATTAAGTATAGGTACCTTCTCATTAAGTCGAAGACTCTTTCAAATAGCCATACCAAAGATAAGTATTAGTAACAAACATACTTCCGCAATTATTACAGACCTTTATAAAACAGAGAAGAACTTCTAAAGAAAGACCATGTTCTAATTATATAGGCAGTTTATCAAGTGCTGAAATTACTCATTCAACTTTCTTTAAACAGCAAACAAAAGCGAGAGCAGAAGCTCTCCTGAAAACGAAACCGCCACAAAAACCAGTCAAGGACCCGGAGAAGAAAGCCCCGGACGAGGCCAGCGTGGCCTCCACCAGCGAGAAAACGGCAAAGTCCAAAAAGATCGAAGGGGTTCCGAAGAAGATAGAGAATAGAAAGCTGACTGGGAAGCCGTCGCCTTCGATTCTCCCGACTGTGAGTATTTAAAGTAAATCTAGAGTGAAATAACGACAAAAAGCCCTGGACGAGACCATTGTGGCTTCTACTAGCGCGAAAACGGTCAAGTCTAAGCGCTCAGAGAGGGATCCGAAGAAGATGGACTTGACTGGGAAGCCGTCGCCTTCTATTCTCCCCACTGTGAGTATTCTGTAGTCAACCTAGAGTGAAAGAACATCAAGAAAAAGCCCGTACGGGGTCAGTGTGGCCTCAATCAGCGAGAGAACAGCCAAGTACAAACACCCCGAGAGGGATCCGAAGAAGATGGAGAACTGAAAGCCGACTGGGAAGCCGTCGCCTTCTATTCTCCCCACTTACTTTGTAGTTAACCTAGAGTCAATGATAGAGACAACCCCAGCCCCAGACGAAGACAGCGTGGTCTACACCAGTGAGGAAACGGCCAAGCGCTCCGAGAGGGAGCCGAAGAAGATGGAACAGAAAGCTAATATATAGCGTAGTGTTGCAATCACTCTTACCATCGGTGGTGGCCTCAAAAGGAATGTAGGCACATATTATCGTTTTATTTTAATTCTCTATTTTAAGTTATTCATGTTACGATAGCTTTAAAGTTTATCAATATTGTAACAGGTGGAGGAGAAAGAAGTGAAGCCTCCGTACGTCCTGTGCTCTTTCGAGCCCGACCCCATCGTGGAGAAGGAGGAGCGCGAACGCGTCAACCAGCTGGCGCAGCGTGACTTCCTCATACGGAGCTACGGCATGCTCGAACAGGTTAATGTCTGAGGCGTTGTTATGGCATCGCCTTAAGATAGGTGGATTATGCTGAAATATTCCCCAACCATAGCGAGAATTCCGCACAGAGATTGACGTGTACAACGATTTCGCGCAGCGCCAACTACGGCAATGATGAGCGCGCGGCGGCGGAGTTTGCTTTTTTTAGGGTTCTGTACCCAAAGGGTAAAAACGGGACCCTATTATTAAGACTTCACTTGTCCGTCTGTCTGTCTATCACCAGGGTGTATCTCATGAACTGTGATAGCTAGACAGTTGAAATTTTCACAGATGATGTATTTCTGTTGCCGCTATAACAACAAATACTAAAAAGTACGGAACCCTCGGTGGGCGAGTCCGACTCGCACTTCCGGTTTTTACGTTGTCATTCTGCCCTTATTTTTTGGAATTTCATAATTCATAAAATTCATATCCAGCATATCCTAAACGGAATTAAGTACCTATCAATAGACCACCTAACCGATACGTATGTATATGATGGCTGCTGTTAGCGTATTTTCATTTGTTGCTTTGTTATTGTGTGGTCTAAGCTATAAAGTTAACGTGTATATACAGATCTACCTCGTGATGAAGAAAATGGGCACGTTGAGGCCCGAGGACGAGCGCAAATACGGCGTTTATGGTCGTCTGTCTATCGTCTCCAACTCGCCTAAGGTAAATATTATACTAAAACATTATGTCCATATCCAATATATATAAATATTTCTTATTCTTATTCAATACCTATTACAGCGTTAGGTACTGTCCGCGCGCGAATTCCGTGCATGGCTGAGGAATGTTGGGCGTCATGACAGAGTTGTGTCATTTTGTACGTACGGGCGCGGCGCAACCCCCCCCCCCCCCTCCTCGACCTCCGAATGCACGGAATTGGCGCGCGAACAGTATCTGCGATACTCTAATCGTTTTATATATATACAGTACTGGCAAAAAAATATCACCTTCATGTTTTTACGGCAAACCTTTTTTCGGTTCCTAGTTGACTACGGAGCCCTAAAAAGGTTTGTCGTAAAAACCTGAATTTGATATATTTTTGGCCGGTACTGTATGAATAGTATTGACGCTGAATGTACAATTTTTACCTCGAGTCCTATAGTGGGACGCGAACCTAATGCGCGTCTCACTATATTTATTGTAAAATATGTTCAAATGCCATTTCATAGTACCTACTTGTCTAAATAGCCTGTCTTCGGTTGGCCAACACAATGTTTTGTTTTAATTTATTTTAATTTTATTTATGAATTGGCGTTTGAACCTTGACATATTAAGATTAAGTCAAATTTTAGCTATTATTAATGTAAAATATTGTGTTTGCCTACAGAAAGTGTAAATGCATATCGGTGGAACAAAGCAAAAAATTTCGAAAAAATAGTAGATATAAGGACTTACGCACGGACTTGGAACAGTTTACATTTTGTATACAGCCCGCCATTCTCGAGACTGGCCAACAGAAACACAAGCCGGGCGGCTGCGGCGACCATTCCGATGAAGGCAAGTTTCACTTACTTTTTTGAAAAATCGTTACACAGCTATCGATACAGGATATCTTATTAGATACCGATTTGACCCTCACTTATGTCTTCGAAAATTAATAATGGTTTCAATGAAGTCGCCGAATTTTATCCCCATAACGTTGATAACCATTACTACCATCAAAACCGATTTCCTTTCAGTTCAATCTGGTTACCTATAATTCAGGTTTTCTGACCATTAGTATTCTGTGCCATTCGTTTCCAAAAAGAACGCAAGTAATTGATTATTTCTCCGTATCTATTCATTATCTGTGAACATACCTACATGGGGCTAAATTCGGTAGCTCTTGACCATAAAATCAGTCATTTTCCTTCTTTTGATCCACACTAATCTCGACACCGTGTATACATTACAGATTACAGTGTTACTTCCTCTCAGGACTGGTCGTGGAGTGTCGCCTGGCGGTGCTGCAAGCTGGCGGAGCGCGACGTGTAATGTCGTCGCGTCGCACTGGCTCTTTATCGTGAGTAGGTACCACACATTCCTTCAGTCGCAGTTATATACAATTGGTTTATTTTGTTCGATGACGGTATATTGAGAGCGAAATACCTCACCCTCTTATTTATTTACAAAATCCTCCCCTTCTCGGCGAGTAATGATTTTTTATGTGCGACCTAATTTTTGGGCAATGATCTAGTTTCGGTCGAAACATGATTTTTTTATACTTCGGTCGGACACATATGATTTTATCATTTGATTTTATTCGACATACGATTCTTTAACCCTCTGAACGCCACGTCTATCGTGTGCGGCGCGTCATAATGAACCTTGTCTTAATGCACGAAGGTTGATATTGGGCTGTAAAGTAACAACGCTAAGAACGAAGAATTTCGTACGAGTACATTGACTCGACTGTTCCTATCTCTTTCGCACGCGCGTAATTATATTGCTGTCCCGTTTGCAGTGTCATTGAGCGCCGGTCATGGGCGGGACATATGTCCAGGCCAGAACATAGGTCCAGTTACAGACGGGTCAATGTAGGCACGAAATTCTTACCTTATTAAAAGTTCTTGTAACTTATCCTATCCAGTCCACACCAAAACAGTTTTTATGGTGTACGATGTCATAGCAAGCTTCATGCTGTCGAGTAGGATCAGGCCACACCTACTATATTGGCTCGCAAGTCGATGTCGCAATGAGCTTCCCCGTTATTTGAACTGTTCATTTACAAATATATTTTTTGCTTTTTCCAGATAAGCAACACCAATGTCATTTCTGAAAAAAACGTTTGTGCCCCAAGTTAATGTTGACCTACGAGTGCCCCGTTGTGTTTTAGAACCCGCTATTTGCTCGGTGCAGTCGACCGAGTTGTAAGATTTGCCAAACGTAGTTTGTATTTGTCATATGTAAAGATCGAGCGTTCCTATTTTGCTCAAGATTTTTTTTTATAATGTATTTTTTTTTTCATAATTTAAGAGCATGGCTCTTGTCGGTGGAGTATGCGCCAGTTTTCTCGGTCCTCGGCCGTATTTTTTATTTAATCATAAATCTAATGCTTATGCTACTTTTGACGTCTAGTCAAGCTCGAAGAACACTGTACAATCGTTATGTTCTGTAAAAATTCTGGTGATGAAAAAATAAGCAAACTGTCAAAATATATTTACTTTTGTTTACTTAAAATGCAGTTTTTTCAACCTGCCTCAAAATAATCAATTATGTATTTTCAATATGAAAGAAACAAAGGAAGGGTACACGGAAAGAACATGTATAGTCACTTTAGTAACATTTTGAGTAATCGCGGTTTTAAAATTTGGAACCATGTCAAAATATACGGTAATGAGGGCTATCGTTTTTTTGCTCACCAGTTGGCGCCTCTGTTGATGGTGGTCCAAAAGACTAAAGAAAAGCTGTCAGTCATTGAAGTGACAAGTGACATTTCGAAGTATGGAAAAGACCACCATCTACACTAGCGCCCCTAGCGGCGAATTCATACGCTTTAGCCCTCATTCCGTGACCAGGACTTTAAAAAAAATTGTGTTACATATATTATACAGTGGTAGCAAAAGATATAACTTATAGTTCATTAAGAGCTACATTTTGAGATGAAAATCTCATTTTCCGAAAAAAGTGACTAGACATGTTCTTTCCGTGTACCCTTCAAATGCATTATACTAAAGCTATAGATCTGATTATAGAAAGTCCCGCTTTAACTTAAAATCACTTAATACTATCAGTAATTACATTTCATTGATATCAGATTCGATACCCTATACACAAGACAATGCAGCTCATGTTTCTACAAAGTTACAAACCTTAACGAATTTGTGTAGTATGAATGAGGGCTATCGTTTTTTTGCTCACCAGTTTGCGCCACTGTTGATGGTGGTCTAAAGAACAGCTGTCAGTCATTGTTATTAAACAAGTGACATTTGACATTTCGAACTATGCGAAGACACCATCTACACTAGCGCCCCTAGCGGCGAATTCATACGCGTTAGCCCTCATTGACGAATAGTCAAGTGAACACGGGCATCTCACCTTTTAAATTTCTAAATTCAAATTGCACCTTTTAAGCTATAGTTGGTCAAGCAAATCTTGTCAGTAGAAAAAGGTGCGAAATGTGTGCGAAATTCACAAGCGTATCTCTCAAGTTGCACTTTTAAATGATATAGATTGCACTCCCTGTCATTGTACTAAGTTATGGCGCCAGTCAAAACAGCAGTTTCTTGGGCAGGGAGCCTCCATCGATACTGTCTAGCAGTTTCCTCTTGAGTGTGGGCTTCTCCGTCTCCATCCTCGTGAAACTCGAGGGCATTGGGAGTTTATTGCCCACTGTTGGGGCTGGTTTGTTGCTGGAGAATAAAATAACAATAAAATAGGATAACAGTATATACATACATGTTAATGGGTTGCGTGCATGGTGCCTATCTCGCAAAAAAGGAAACTTCCCATCCCATACCTACAACTCGTCGTTTACCTATGCTAAATTTTCTATTTAGTATCAAAAAGTTCTATATATATATATATATATATATATATATATATATATATATATATATATATATATATATATAGAACTTTTTGATATATATATATATATCATTAAACAACAAGGTATATATCACAACCTCATAACATTTTTTAACCGTTTCACTTGTCAAATTTTCATTTTACAGAAAAGCTATTTTATTAAAAACCGTTGGATTTTCAGAAGGGTCACAAAACTAACCTACTTTTTTAGAGGTTAGAAAAAGTTACGGTTTTTGAAAATCACACATTCGGTCAAATAAAAAATCGACAAATGAAACATCAGACAAACATTATTCAAAAAAGTAAAACTAAATTATAACAAATACAATATTACCCCCCACTCTGATTATCCCCCGGACCAAATGTGCCAAAAATACTGGCGGCATTACCTCGCTGAATGGCCAGGGATATCTTTTGGACGAGGAAAGAACCAGAGCGAGGGTCGCCGCCCCTTTCTCTTAAGCGTCGCCCTATATCCTTAATAAAGGCTTTGGCCTCGGCACACCAAGGTCCAGCCGTCTCGACGGCAACCGGGACAAAATCATATTGTATTTGTTATAATTTAGTTTTACTTTTTTGCATTAATTATTTTTCTATTCATAAGTGACACTTAAACCTCATTTGGTCATTTACTAAAAAAAAAAACATTATTCTAAGTTGATTTATCTACCTTAGTTAAGTAGGTGTGGCTGTGGCTTTACCTGAAGTACGGCATCTGCAGCGCCTGCGTGCAGTCGCAGCGTGCGGGCGGGAACAGCACGAGCAGGCTCTCGAGCAGCTGTATGAGGTCGTCGGCGGCCGCGCTGAAGATATGTCGCAGCGGCTGCGCTGGGAACTGCTTAAATTGCACGTAGTCCGGCAGCCCCTTCATTCCCTGGACACATTTAAAAAAGCATAAGCAGTGATTCCTAACCTTTTTGGAGTTCAGGGGAATGCCTAACCCAATTGAGAAAGTTTTTTTTTTATGATATAGGAAGCAAACGAGCAGACGGATCGCCTGATGGTAAGCGATTACCATTGCCAACACCGGAGGGCTTGTAAGTGCGTTGCCGGAATTTAAGATGGGAGAACGCTCTTTACTTGAAGGTTTGAAGGTCGTATTGGTCCGGAAATACCGCAGGCATTTCTAAGTGTTCGATTTCTAGCAATATATACAAGGAAATACTATTTTATGCCTTTTCGCGAAACTAATAGATCGTAATAAAGTTACTAACAGGCCAATTCTCATCATTAGGTGTGCCAAACACCTGGAATATGCGCGTCAGCTGATCCAGGTCCGACTCTCCGGGCAAGAAGGGCACCCGGAGCAAAAGCTCTGCTAAGATGCAGCCGATGGCCCACATGTCCACACCTGTGCCGTACTGCCGGGCCCCGAATAAGAGCTCTGGCGACCTACAATGCAATTATAGGAAAATAATAGAAAATACAAGTGATAAATCCTAATTTTATTAAACCATTGAGCTATTTTGATAATAAACTGGCATTAGAATGGGTACAGTACATTAAAAATATGAATGCTCATCAATGCTTATTATGAATATGCCTTTCATTTCATGCCAATAGCCAGAGTTTGTACTTTTCAACTCTTTTTTTATTTAATAATCACTCAGATTCAGATGACAAACATTGAAAAATGGCAATTGTATTTTGAATATTACTTGAGGCGCCGAAATAAGTTCAAGTATTTTTGCCTTATTAAAATTATTTTAAATGGGTCACTCACATATTATTAAGTCAAATATTTTTGCATTACCTGTACCATCTGGTCACCACTTGATGTGTATTTATTCTGGTGGGAGACCCAAAAGCCTTGGCAAGACCAAAGTCACCAATTTTCAGTATTCCATCACGATTTATCAATAAATTGTTTGGTTTCAAATCTCTGTGTAGTATCCAGTTCTGATGCAGATACTCTAAACCTTAAAATACAAATATTTTTTACTAAGCTTATGGAAACTTTTTGTATGTGCACGAGTGAAGCTTTCATTCTTTAATATTTATTTATTTAAACTTTATTGCACACCAGACTTATATTGACCGGCATATGGACCGTGATTACCTTTTGTATTGTTTAAAGGTAATCACGGTCCATATCTCTTTTTTAAGCCAAAAGTGGAGGACCCGCGCGAAATCGCCTTTTCATACAAACATAGTCTAACTTTACCTCTCTGGATATTAACATTTTTGAACATATTTTGACACAATTTGTTGTATATCAAGCACATCTATGCCTTTTTTTTTGTTTTTTTATGAAATTTTTAATTATAATAAAAGTTAGGAGCATATATAAATTTGTATGAAATCTGTTTTTCGCTCCTAATTTTTCAAATAATCAAAAAATCGAAAATGTCAAACAATGGTTAACATACATCAAATTAATGTAAAATGATCCATATTTATAAGAAAAAAAATGTCTCAAATGAATTATTTAAATTACAAAGGTACTTACCACTCAAAGTCATGATCATGTAAGCCTTCACATTAGCTGGAGTGAGCACAATGTTGCTGTCCTTAACTATTATCTCTAAGTCAGTGTCCATAAAGTCAAACACTAAAGATACATTTGATTTTTGTCCGAATACATCTGTAAAGTGAAAATATTATCTACTGTAAAATACCAATTATATTAATATCAACTTTGAAACCAAATCAAATTATTTGATTAATTATTAAATATTTTGATTTGTGCTTCTTTAGTACCTATCAGACATTTATTCTAGTTTACACTAAAATCTCTTTCAGTTTTGATATTTACTGATGTGATAAGATTCATAAACACTTTTATTAGTGACATTACTCTTTAAACAAGGGTTAGTTAATTTTCCTGTTGTTATTTTATGAGCCACAAGGTTATACAATGTCAGTGCCAGATTAACAAATAAGCAAAGCTGATTAATTGTCTGGTAAAGCTTAGAGCATCAAAGTGTCTTAATCCAGCCGTGTAGAGTTGTAGATCCACCACATTCTATGCAAAATGCCCATCCACCTTGAATCCCACAGACATGGATGGAGCATCTGTGAAGTACTTTTAACATGATTTGTAAATGGTTTCAAAGTGTGAACAGGAGATAGTAGCTATCATCCACCTATGTAATAAAATCCAGTACATATTACAATAATAACATGCTTCCTGATAAAATTGTCCCAGCCATCTTAGGCTTGAGTCAGTCATAAACTAAGAACTGTTAAGAACGAAATCCCGTGATCCTTCACTTCCTTCATTCCTTCGGTCCTCCGAAAGGAACAATCTTTTTGCACACTCTTAATCGGTCTTTAGGTCCTTTGGTTCAGTGGGATTGGAGAGTGCTTGACTGAGTGAAACAGAAAGCGGACGGAACGAAATGGTTCACAATGCCGCTGGCACAATTGTGCGAATGAGATGAAAGAACAATGTGACATGCCAAAGTCCGAAAAGTACGAAGGAGAATCAAATATTTTTAATAATTTTTTTTAAATTGTGTTTTTGAGATATCATATCGTACAACTTGAATTATATTCAGTTACCAAAGATTGGAAAAAAATCGAATGCAAAACAGATTCCTATTCATTCCCGGCTCTCAACTGAACTAAAGGAACTAAAAGACTGAACTAGTTTGATTGACCAAGAGCGCGGCACTCTCTGTTGTGAATGAGCAGGCACAAGTCTACATCTTAGTGTTTATGCCATGTGATAAATATTCCATAGGGTTCAACTAGGCATAACAACTTTATAATAAGTTCAAAAAATTACAAAAATAGAATCTTCAGGTCAAATACCTAATAGTCCAATCAAGTTAACATGCTGCAGCTCCTGCAACAGCTTTATTTCTCTGAGTGCAGTCCTGTTTATGCCATCCTGAGCCTCCAAACGAGAACCTATTTTAATCTTCTTCACAGCCACTATTTTGTCAGTTTTCACATCTCTTGCTTTGTAAACGGTTGCAAACTGCAATGCAACAATAAAAACAAAAGGTTGAGGTTATCAATGAATTTTGGGCTGGCTTTAATTTATTCATGTTGCTACGAACTTTAGAAATGATTTTATTTTAAGTTAAATAATTGTGTTAACAATATGTATTTTGAGTAATACCCACTTGGCCTTCTCCAAGGTAGTCAATTTTTTCATAACGTAAGGTAGGCTCTTCCATTGTGACCACAACTATGTAGATTGTTATAAGTAAATAATATTTATCTTATTCTCATTATGCTAGTAACTATACTAAACAAAAACTGCACAAAATACACCATTCATTTCTGAGTGCGTTGGCCTTTTTGAACATGACATGAACGAACGCCCAAAGAGTATTGTAATCGAACGCCTCAAACTGATCAAACTCAAAACTAAAACCTGGCTAAAACGATGGCCAATTCAAAATTTGACAAATTGTTTTTTTTCCTTCCGTGAGGGATGTCCAAAGTTGGTCCAAAGCAAAAACCGGTTTTTATAGAACAAGAAAGTTGATTTAGCCGATGGTTTATTCATTGTCTCAAATAGCTTTTAGTGCGTTCAAATACCTCACCTAGCTAATTGTAATACCTTATTTAATAAATAAAATCAATTTAGAATCACAACGGTATTTCCATTTATTATAATTTTTCTTTTAAATCAAGTTACTAGGATACAATTTTTTACGAGTTATTAGTGGCTAACACTTAATTAATCTAATCTTAAATTATCTAAATTTAATGGAATCAGAACGCACAATGATATAGAGCTGTGTGAGTTTGACATTTATTTTGATTCTGTCATTAATCTATACGTAACTCAACTCAAATGTGTGTGGGTGTGTGTGTATTGTGGTATTGTTGCAAGACGCGGTGTCGGCAGCTTATAAATTAATTATAAATAAATGATTATTCGTCGTTTAGAATAATAATGGCTTCTACCAGCACTAATCACGTATACTACGAAGACATTCCACCTGGTACTCTCAATGAGGAAGATTTTATTTGCACCGAAAAAATTGTGCCAAGAAAAATAAAACCCCAAAACATTGTAGTTCGACTCATGGATAGAGAAATTTACGGCTCCCGGCGACCAGGCGCTCATTTTCATGTTGTCCGTGAATACTATCAAAATGTTTTTCCAAATTTGACCATAGTCAATGTTGAAAAGCCACCGTGCTTCCTAAGAAAATTTAGTCCAGACGGGAAACATTTCATCGCGTTTTCTGCAGATCAAATGTCTCTAGAAGTAAGTTTGAACATATTTAAGGTCATATCATTGTAATGTCTTGGTAAACACATGAAATATTGCAGATATATGAGTATCGGGGAGCAGCTGCTGCCGGAGACTTGGTTGCCGGTTATCCTCTGGACTTGTTAAATGCTGATGCTGACGTTCATTACAGGATAAGGACGCACATATTTTATAGGTTTTTTAAGGTAGGGATTGCTGCTGTTGGGAAGTACCTACTCAATTTAAAAATATATATAATTTTTTAATATAACTAACCTTTACAGCCAAAATTCACAGTAAATGTGTGCGTGCAAAGAGTGTTCGAGAGGCTACCGAACCACCCGCCGATGGAGCAACAACTGAACAGAGAGTGTAGCCTGTTCACGGAAGATGGCCGCTATGTGATCATTGGTTCGGCTGCTCATATCCCTGATGACTTGAGACCTCACTTCTATCATATACATAGTAACAATGAAGCAGTAACACCAACTATAAGGTAATTGAATAATTGTAACTTAAAAGAAACTAACTCAATAATTAGTAAAAAAAGATAACTTGTTTCTGAATTTATTATAATTGTAATTGTATGTCACAATATGGGACCTGAATAAATACTATTCATTCATTCATTCATAACTATTATAATAGGATTCTGAGGGCCACACCCGGAGGGCTAGAAGTGGCAAAGCATTGGCATTGTCTTGTGGCTTGTATGCTGGCTTACAGAAAGTAAAAACTTTTGGATTGGATATTGATTTTTACATTTGATTAGAAAAAATCATTTTATGTTTACAGGTCTGCTTTGGAGGACTACTCTCTTCATTTAGTAGATTTACACCATGGAAAGTTGTGTGACACTAAACATTTTAGAATAGACAAAATCTATTTATCACACAACCAAGGCATTTATCTGTATAAAGAAGTGTTGGCGGTGTTGTCAGTGCAACACCAGACCATACACCTGTTTCAAATTGTAGACGGAATGCTGATAGAAATCAGGAAAATCGGCAGGTTTTGTTATGACGATGATCCTTTCCTTGTGAACTCCGTGTTTGCACCACCAGCTAACGAGAGGCCTTTCCATGAAGAGACAATAAATAGCCTAAAGCACAGGCTCCTTGTGTTTCTGTTTAAAAGAGCCAAGTCCATCAGTGATGAAACAAAGGATCCTCTGGAATTAAGGAAGTTTTATAAATACTTTGACATGTTTAAAAGCTTAAGGATGTGGAAGATGCAGTTGTTAGATGAAGACCATTTATTTATAAAATATGCCAGTGAAGAAGTGGTCACACTGAGGGTGGCTGAACCAAATAGTCAATCATCATTTTTTGTCATTTACAATATTAGTCAAAGTAAAATACTAGAAGTGTATGAAAACACATCAGAGGGGCTGTTGCAATTATTTGAAAATTATTGTGACTGCTTTAGAAATGCCAGACTGTGTGCAGATTCACAGTTTACTTGCTCTCCTTCCAACAACTTGTACGCCAGACTGACACAGCAGAGATTTAAACAAACCATAGTGAGAGCCATCTATGGCGGCCGGACAGAGGCTACAAAAAGGATTCTAGCTCAACTACCAATAAGTGCACAGTCTTACAGTGGATCTCCTTATCTAGATTTAGGATTATTCAGTTATGATGACAAATGGGTATCGGTTATGGAAAGGCCTAAAGCTTATGGAGAATATCCCATCAGGTAAGAATTAGTCAGTAATGCCAGCATAGCCCATAAAATCCTCATACAAATAATTATTATGTAAACTAAAATCATGTATCAGTCCTTTACAAACTTGTATTGTTTACTTGTGTTCATTAGTGTTAGAAGTTCCCAAAAACTTCTGTAGACACTTAACCTCTTTTTTATTCAACTTTTAATTGTTTGTAGTGGATTGCAGTTTTAATAATGATTATAATCATATCCAATGCCGCGTCTTACCAGATTCAAACGAATTTGAACCTTCAATACGCCAGTTACGTTTAATATTTAAATGGCAGTGTCGTTGACTGGTAATATGCGTCCTAAGGTCGTATATAACGATACTCAAGTGTCACGTTTATATTTGGTGGTAGATTCTACGCCCGCGACTCGGGCCTGCTGAAGTTCAAGATCTACGCGGGCGTGCTGGGGCAGTCGGTGCCGGCGTCGGCGCGCCGCCTGGTGGCCTTCACGTTCCATCCCACCGACCCCTTCGCCATCTCCGTGCAGCGCACCAACGCAGAATACATCGTCAACTTTCATATCAGGAACGCAGTCTTGAGCTGACGTCCACTGTGTCCCCATAAAGCCGTTCAACTGGCTGGTTTTAGCTAGTTGGATTGTGACAATGCCTGATGTGAGATGAGATGTGTGGCTGTTGGCAGAAAACTTATCACTCAGTTTTGAGTACAGTCCATTTAGAGAGCGCGCTAAGATTTAGTATAGTAGATTTATATATAATACCTATATGCTTTAATTTTGAAGTGATAATGAAATAGTCACATGAATGTTGATTGTTATATCCTGGAAATACGAATATAATATTTAAGAATGACTTATTTTACTAAACTTTAATGGTATGAAATATTTGTATTATAAATGTTACATTATACAGAACAAATGTAAAAAAAAACACTTTTGGATTATGCCTCTTGTTCGAATCTTTCAGAAAATGGTAACTTGATGGTAACGGTTCGAAAGTAAAAAAAAACGTCAAGAAACATGTTAAAACCTATTTCCCTTGTTTATTTTTCTAATCATAATTAATCTCATGTTAACTGTGACATTGACAGATAACATATCGGCCTAGATATGTCAACAATCAAAACATTTATATAAAAATGGGAGCGAAACACCAAAAATAATCAAGCCCTCTAACATACCCCATTATACATTTAGAATTCCCATAAGATGAGCATACCGGTGCACTAGATTTCATTCAAGATGCAAAACTATTTACAGTATAACGGATATCCGAATAACGAGGCTAACTTTCCTTACATACCAAGTAAGCACTTGTCATACCGCTACGTGCCATTAGCCATAGACATATTACTTCGTACAGACCGGCCTTACGAGCACTACGAATGGGGCCGATACATTGGAGTCAAAATCGCCTTTAGTTACACCAGCGCGCTCAGTCGTGTGGCGAATTGAGCAGTGGAAAGGCGTCAACATTGGTGTAAACAAAGTATAAGCGTATGCATACAATTCAGACCGAACACCGACGCCTTTTCACTGCTCAATTCGCCACACGACTGAGCGCGCTGGTGTAACTAAATGCGATTTTGACTCCAATGTATCGGCCCCATTCGTAGTGCTCGTGAAGTCTTTACGAAGTAATATATATGTCTATACCATTAGCTGAATTAGTAACTATTAGGTCGCTGTCGTTGTGTCCGTTTCGAATGTGCCTTGGAGCAAAATCATCCTATAGGTAAACAGTCGGAGAGCTTGTCATATTCCTATGTGACACCTATCTATAGTTACATAACTTCACAAATTTTTATTGTTAAGAATTGTGTAGGATTTATCTGAAAAACCTATCTACCAATAGTGCTGATTATGGCAGTTTCAGCGCCACCAGTGTTCCCACGCTCACAAATAGTAGGCGAGGGAGACGTGACCTCGGTGACGCTGCCCGACGGAACTCTCCAGCTGTACTTCATACCCGTCTCGCGGACTACCTGCTTCAACCAGTGGGGCGCCATTCCAGCTTGGTTCATACGTACTATTCCTAATCTGTAAGTATTTAAGAATAAGAATAAGAATAATTTTTATTGACAATAGAAAACAATTTTCAGACACATGGATACAGTGGATCCCAAACTAGGCTATGCCTGTGACTTGGGGTCCTAGAATGCAGTTGACATTAAAGAATATTACACCTATTTTATTTAAATTTGAATAATTAAAACTACAAAACTATACTACTATAAAAGGAAAAGTTAATTTAAGAAGAGATTAATTAAAATAAGAGGAAACTTACAGCTAATAACGACTAATAAATTTACAAATTAAAGTCGGTGAGTGAGTATGTGTGAGAGAGCGTGTGTGTGGGTGTGTTTGTATATAAGGGTGTGAAAGAGAGAGGGAGGATGGGAGAAGAAGGAGGAGAGGATGGGAGTGTCAAATATAAATGTTTCTTAAGAAACGTTCAGTCTCGTGATAGTTCCAGTCCAAGCATGCTCTATTTTAGGCTACACTAGCGACATCTAGAAGCTTAAGCTAATAGATGGCGTTGCGCTGTAAACATATTATATCGCACTTATGATATTAAATAATTTTACGGTTTAGACTCACTTGTTTTTAGTCACCCGCGCGACATGTTTCGGAGAGCCTAGGTCTCCTTTCTTAAGCACTAACAGTGCGAGCAGCGTTCACGACGATCGCGTACTGCGGCGCGCCGCGTCGCCCGCTGCGCGCGACATTATTTTTTAATGTTAGTATGTCTCACAACAGTTTAAATTCGATCACTTATGATATTATTTGTGGTACTTAGTTCCGTGGTATATAGCCATATAGTATACTAACTAAACTACAGTATGTAATACTAGCTAACGAAATGAAATAATAGTTTTGCAGCGCCTCAGCCGTTCGCGTCGAATTACCGAAACTCTACACAAGCCAGCAATATCTTCCTACAAAATAATGCAGTAAACGAAGAAACATCAGAATATCAGCTTCAAGTTAGTGGACTATTTTTATACACGGTAGCTAAAAAATAAGTGCATTCCCGTTGCCATGGACTAAGTGACCAACCCCGAAATCGCGAAAAAAAATTTGGCTGTTTTATACATTTGGGCTGGTCCATTTTCTATAGGAGGGTACTTTTTTTTTCGCAATTTCGTAGTTGGTCCCATAGTAAAAGTTGCTCAATATAATCCCAAAACCTCCAGGGAATGGGAATGCACTTATTTTTTTGCCACCCTGTATAGTATCCTTATCGGTCACTTACAAAATAATCTAAAATAGTAACATTCTGCCATTCTTTACCACCGATAGCACCATCATCATTAACGATACTAACTCTTTTGCAGTTTCACAGTGACAAACCGACGTCATCAACAGACTTGCAATACTTCTGCCAACCGCCACACCCCTGGTACCCGCGGCAATCTGTCGAAACCCAAACAGATCCCGTCAGATCCTGCGACGTATGCTGTAGGGCGTGCTCCTGCAGGCCTAGCAATCCTGAAACCCTGCAGTCCCGCAGCAGCGAAATGTCCATAGACGGCGAGGAACAAGACAAACCCACATGCTCATGCCATAAAAAAGTGAATAAAGTACGGTTCAGCTCGGCCGGTTTAAAATATGATAAGCTCTGTGATAACTGTAATAGTAAGTGCAACGTGATGCGCTCTACATCTGATAAGTCGAATTAAACCCGATTACGCCTCGGGCAGCCGGACTAGCACATGATTGGCGCGAGAGTATCTCGCCGCGACATAGACTACCCGTCCCCCTTTAATTCATACAGTTAGTAAAAGCAGGTAGTCTATCTCGCGGCGAGATACTGTCGCGTCAATCATGTGCTCGGCCTACAGGTTATGCGACAACTATACCTGAGTCAAAACATCTGTCCGATGGGGCAATAAAAACCAAAATATATATCAATGACAATAATTTAAGCGGCGTTCATGTACGAGCTAATCTCGTACCGACCAATGTACGTTACGGTGTACAGTACACTCTGTTTCAATGGGATTTCAGCTCTTAAAACAAAGTAGCACTTCTTATGTCTCGTAACATTTTGGAACAAATTAAATTCAACCTAATTAAAAACAAATGGATCCACTTCCCTAGCCATACTTTTGTACGGTGGGCGACACGATGATATCTGACGATAACACTGCCGCTTCAAAGGGCAGATGATTTTGGCGCAGGTATAGCGATTAATGGATGGGACATTAAAACGACGGAGGATGTTGAGTGAATTTATATTCTGTTATTATACATATACTTTATCCCTTAATATTATGTATTTACAGTGAAAATAAAAGTACAGTAATAAAAACAACTTGAGATTTGTATTCTCTTGTTCAAATACGTAATGCACACGGAAACAATATACAACACGAACACCACGACAGTCGTTAGGCTTACAACGAAATAACCCTTTAGACTAGTGCACTTGTACGAGAAATTATAATAATTACCGATAAAGGAAGACTCTAGCTAGCGGGAACATAGTTCACGTTTTCTTTCAAAATACATAGAATATACTTTGGTAGAAAAAAAAACTCTTCTGCCGACCGTCCCTCAATTTTCAAAGGCGTCATAAATAATAAATCGTAATAAACAATTTAACACTTAAAACTAGTATTGCATAATGAAAGTTTAAATAGATGAGCTGCAGTTTTTCATGCTTTCAGTTTAATGAGAAAACATAAATAAATGCATCGCTTTCCAGGCATAAATGGTGCAACATAGACATATGTTATATCAGTGCGGGTGCAGCTAAATGCGATATTGTGATGCAGTTTGTGCAGCGAGTGGCTACTCACAGTCAACATATACTTTAATAATAAAATAATTAATGTCTTATCTCAGAAACGGAATAAGTATTTGCATAAAAGAATACTAATACGGATAAAGTGGTGAAAAATTGCGAAGAAGTTAGTTTGACCGCAGAACTATATGGCCTTTTAGGTCGCCATATGGGTTGTGGTAACTATAAGCACTTGACAACCTAGTTACCGCATTGTATGATGTCGTGGCAGACAAAACTTCTACAATATTTTCCCGCACGTTGTTCGCCTTAGCATTTATTTGTCTATAATATTTGGAAACAAATTTGCCATGAATGTAGTGTTCAGCTTTCAGAATGTTAGTCGCGGAAACGAATTCAAAATGGAAATACATTGTATAAGTCCCATTAAAGTTCCAATCTAATCACACTCATACATGATATAATATGGCCACTGCAAACATTAAAACTGGCGTTCGGGTGGAATCGTAAGACATGCACCAGCTTAGACATTATTACATAAAACATATCACAAACTATCCATTTAGTTATAATCTGACAGCACTCTACATGAGATTCAAAATCGTGGACAATACACCGTTTAATTTATCTCATAATCAATATATCTCTATTACATTTATCTTATACATCGCAAAATCAACCTTTTGTGTACATACATATACTATCAATTTTATAATAGCACAACCTGAAAGTTGGCCGCTGCAACTTTTCGCTTTATGACTAAAGCATTATCTTACCGAGCTACTAGACAAAGTGCAAACCAATGCATTACATTACAATTAATCACTAACGCACATTTCCTAAACTGCATACAGTAAGTAGTTAGGCAGCGCTTCGCGCGCTCTCATGTGTATTCTCACTCTAAACTGCACTTTACCAAATTAGCTAATTGTGTAAAATCATCAGAAAAACTAAACACTAATGGATCTACACTCATCACTGGGGTACATTATATATTATATGAATTAATCATTTTGTAGCTATTAAATCTTCCGAAAAATACATAACTCCTGCATTTTTGCGCCTATAGCAAGGTTTATAGTTGAAGTGCATGCAGTAGTTTAGTTTCTCGCTTTAACGTTATCAGTCGTCTTATCGGTTTCCTGTGGAAATTATAATTATGATACAAACACTATTACAAAACGTTTATTTGACTAGACAGTAGCATAGTACCGACAAACAACCGAACGGCGGTCCATAATGGGTGGAATCTTTACCGTAATAATTCGTTACGCATTTAGGCCTCAAATAAAAATAAAACATAATAGTACACATAATACTAAACTCGGTCAATTTTCCCTCTATAACACACCAATTTTACACGCTACCTAAACTAGATTAGAAATACTTCATGAGGAAGTGTCTTTAAACATAATATCAAAATAATTTAGTACTTAACTATAGGTTATTTTTAAAATACATTTTGCAACTTCACAGCACTTTACCTAATCCTGTGTGAGAATGGATGTAGAGTCTAAGTTATATATTTACTAGCGCCGTCCGGCCGCTCACTGTGGACAAACAATACAATGTTAGTATATGGATAGAAATAATCAAATGAAGTGGATACATTATTGTAGAAATGGCAATAGTTTGATGCACATTCCGTTTATCTGGTAAAAGTACAGGATAGCTCTCTACAAAAGAACTGGAAATGCCATTAAAATCTATACTAGCCAATTCGCCAAAATTGTGCCCACAAAACTAGGGCGCTTGAATAGTAATGTGGATTGTGGTTATCATATCGATGCGGAACCGCATCCCGCTCGGGTGTGTAAACGAGACAGCGTTATGCACGTATACGAGTATATTGCGTTGCGTACGTTGGCGTGCGGATCCACATCCAATGTAAAGACCGAGGGGGCGGCACTACACACTACAGTAGACTGACCGGGTGGTCCTGGGCGAGCGCCTGGTCTTGGATGGCGGCGAGCGTGCGGCGCGTGGCGGCGAACGTGGGCCGCTGCGCGGGGTCGGCGTGCCAGGCGGCGCGCATCACGTCGTAGGGCCGGGGGGCGGGGGGGGGCGCACTACACACTACAGTAGACTGACCGGGTGGTCCTGGGCGAGCGCCTGGTCTTGGATGGCGGCGAGCGTGCGGCGCGTGGCGGCGAACGTGGGCCGCTGCGCGGGGTCGGCGTGCCAGGCGGCGCGCATCACGTCGTAGGGCCGGGGGGCGGGGGGGGGCGCACTACACACTACAGTAGACTGACCGGGTGGTCCTGGGCGAGCGCCTGGTCTTGGATGGCGGCGAGCGTGCGGCGCGTGGCGGCGAACGTGGGCCGCTGCGCGGGGTCGGCGTGCCAGGCGGCGCGCATCACGTCGTAGGGCCGGGGGGGGGGGCGCACTACACACTACAGTAGACTGACCGGGTGGTCCTGGGCGAGCGCCTGGTCTTGGATGGCGGCGAGCGTGCGGCGCGTGGCGGCGAACGTGGGCCGCTGCGCGGGGTCGGCGTGCCAGGCGGCGCGCATCACGTCGTAGGGCCGGGGGGGGGGGGGGGGGCACTACACACTACAGTAGACTGACCGGGTGGTCCTGGGCGAGCGCCTGGTCTTGGATGGCGGCGAGCGTGCGGCGCGTGGCGGCGAACGTGGGCCGCTGCGCGGGGTCGGCGTGCCAGGCGGCGCGCATCACGTCGTAGGGCCGGGGGGGGGGGCGCACTACACACTACAGTAGACTGACCGGGTGGTCCTGGGCGAGCGCCTGGTCTTGGATGGCGGCGAGCGTGCGGCGCGTGGCGGCGAACGTGGGCCGCTGCGCGGGGTCGGCGTGCCAGGCGGCGCGCATCACGTCGTAGGGCCGGGGGGGGGGGGGGGGGCGCACTACACACTACAGTAGACTGACCGGGTGGTCCTGGGCGAGCGCCTGGTCTTGGATGGCGGCGAGCGTGCGGCGCGTGGCGGCGAACGTGGGCCGCTGCGCGGGGTCGGCGTGCCAGGCGGCGCGCATCACGTCGTAGGGCCGGGGGGGGGGGGGGGGGGGGGCGCACTACACACTACAGTAGACTGACCGGGTGGTCCTGGGCGAGCGCCTGGTCTTGGATGGCGGCGAGCGTGCGGCGCGTGGCGGCGAACGTGGGCCGCTGCGCGGGGTCGGCGTGCCAGGCGGCGCGCATCACGTCGTAGGGCCGGGGGGGGGGGGGGGGGCGCACTACACACTACAGTAGACTGACCGGGTGGTCCTGGGCGAGCGCCTGGTCTTGGATGGCGGCGAGCGTGCGGCGCGTGGCGGCGAACGTGGGCCGCTGCGCGGGGTCGGCGTGCCAGGCGGCGCGCATCACGTCGTAGGGCCGGGGGGGGGGGGGGGGGGGGGCGCACTACACACTACAGTAGACTGACCGGGTGGTCCTGGGCGAGCGCCTGGTCTTGGATGGCGGCGAGCGTGCGGCGCGTGGCGGCGAACGTGGGCCGCTGCGCGGGGTCGGCGTGCCAGGCGGCGCGCATCACGTCGTAGGGCCGGGGGGGGGGGGGGGGGGGCGCACTACACACTACAGTAGACTGACCGGGTGGTCCTGGGCGAGCGCCTGGTCTTGGATGGCGGCGAGCGTGCGGCGCGTGGCGGCGAACGTGGGCCGCTGCGCGGGGTCGGCGTGCCAGGCGGCGCGCATCACGTCGTAGGGCCCCGCGGGGCAGCCCTCCGGCGCCTCCATGCGGTACCCGCGCTCCACGTGCCGCACCACCTCCGCCAGCGGCTGGAAACACATCGACACTCGAGCTAAACTGTACCCAACTAGCTCTCCTACCGCGGTACATACAACATGTAAATTCTAGATAACAAATAACAATACAATACGGTACGGTACATTTGTTTTATTAAAAAAAACTTACAATTCTAGGATATGGCACCCTTCCAAACGAATAGATCTCCCAGAGTAGAATACCGAAACTCCACATGTCAGACTTATTTGAAAATTTCTGAAACAATAAAAAATATACATCAATATTTCTATATTCAATATCACTACAATATTATAAATGCAAAAGTGTGTCTGTCTGCTACCTCTTCACACTTAACCGCTAAATCGATTTAGTTTTAATTTGGTATTGAGATAGTTTGAGTCCCGGAGAAGGACATATAGGGTAGTTTTTATCCCAGAAGTCATCCTTTAAAGGGGTGAAAAGGGGAGTGGAAGTTTTTTTTTCTTGGCCTGCAGGCGCAGCTGGTCGGCGGGGTCGTCGGGCGCCCGCTCGGTGTATACTCACGTTGTACTTGAGCGCCTCGGGGGCGGTCCACTTGATGGGCAGCTTGGCCTGCAGGCGCAGCTGGTCGGCGGGGTCGTCGGGCGCCCGCTCGGTGTATACTCACGTTGTACTTGAGCGCCTCGGGGGCGGTCCACTTGATGGGCAGCTTGGCCTGCAGGCGCAGCTGGTCGGCGGGGTCGTCGGGCGCCCGCTCGGTGTATACTCACGTTGTACTTGAGCGCCTCGGGGGCGGTCCACTTGATGGGCAGCTTGGCCTGCAGGCGCAGCTGGTCGGCGGGGTCGTCGGGCGCCCGCTCGGTGTATACTCACGTTGTACTTGAGCGCCTCGGGGGCGGTCCACTTGATGGGCAGCTTGGCCTGCAGGCGCAGCTGGTCGGCGGGGTCGTCGGGCGCCCGCTCGGTGTATACTCACGTTGTACTTGAGCGCCTCGGGGGCGGTCCACTTGATGGGCAGCTTGGCCTGCAGGCGCAGCTGGTCGGCGGGGTCGTCGGGCGCCCGCTCGGTGTATACTCACGTTGTACTTGAGCGCCTCGGGGGCGGTCCACTTGATGGGCAGCTTGGCCTGCAGGCGCAGCTGGTCGGCGGGGTCGTCGGGCGCCCGCTCGGTGTATACTCACATTGTACTTGAGCGCCTCGGGGGCGGTCCACTTGATGGGCAGCTTGGCCTGCAGGCGCAGCTGGTCGGCGGGGTCGTCGGGCGCCCGCTCGGTGTATACTCACGTTGTACTTGAGCGCCTCGGGGGCGGTCCACTTGATGGGCAGCTTGGCCTGCAGGCGCAGCTGGTCGGCGGGGTCGTCGGGCGCCCGCTCGGTGTATACTCACGTTGTACTTGAGCGCCTCGGGGGCGGTCCACTTGATGGGCAGCTTGGCCTGCAGGCGCAGCTGGTCGGCGGGGTCGTCGGGCGCCCGCTCGGTGTATACTCACGTTGTACTTGAGCGCCTCGGGGGCGGTCCACTTGATGGGCAGCTTGGCCTGCAGGCGCAGCTGGTCGGCGGGGTCGTCGGGCGCCCGCTCGGTGTATACTCACGTTGTACTTGAGCGCCTCGGGGGCGGTCCACTTGATGGGCAGCTTGGCCTGCAGGCGCAGTGGTCGGCGGGGTCGTCGGGCGCCCGCTCGGTGTATACTCACGTTGTACTTGAGCGCCTCGGGGGCGGTCCACTTGATGGGCAGCTTGGCCTGCAGGCGCAGCTGGTCGGCGGGGTCGTCGGGCGCCCGCTCGGTGTATACTCACGTTGTACTTGAGCGCCTCGGGGGCGGTCCACTTGATGGGCAGCTTGGCCTGCAGGCGCAGCTGGTCGGCGGGGTCGTCGGGCGCCCGCTCGGTGTATACTCACGTTGTACTTGAGCGCCTCGGGGGCGGTCCACTTGATGGGCAGCTTGGCCTGCAGGCGCAGCTGGTCGGCGGGGTCGTCGGGCGCCCGCTCGGTGTATACTCACGTTGTACTTGAGCGCCTCGGGGGCGGTCCACTTGATGGGCAGCTTGGCCTGCAGGCGCAGCTGGTCGGCGGGGTCGTCGGGCGCCCGCTCGGTGTATACTCACGTTGTACTTGAGCGCCTCGGGGGCGGTCCACTTGATGGGCAGCTTGGCCTGCAGGCGCAGCTGGTCGGCGGGGTCGTCGGGCGCCCGCTCGGTGTATACTCACGTTGTACTTGAGCGCCTCGGGGGCGGTCCACTTGATGGGCAGCTTGGCCTGCAGGCGCAGCTGGTCGGCGGGGTCGTCGGGCGCCCGCTCGGTGTATACTCACGTTGTACTTGAGCGCCTCGGGGGCGGTCCACTTGATGGGCAGCTTGGCCTGCAGGCGCAGCTGGTCGGCGGGGTCGTCGGGCGCCCGCTCGGTGTATACTCACGTTGTACTTGAGCGCCTCGGGGGCGGTCCACTTGATGGGCAGCTTGGCCTGCAGGCGCAGCTGGTCGGCGGGGTCGTCGGGCGCCCGCTCGGTGTATACTCACGTTGTACTTGAGCGCCTCGGGGGCGGTCCACTTGATGGGCAGCTTGGCCTGCAGGCGCAGCTGGTCGGCGGGGTCGTCGGGCGCCCGCTCGGTGTATACTCACGTTGTACTTGAGCGCCTCGGGGGCGGTCCACTTGATGGGCAGCTTGGCCTGCAGGCGCAGCTGGTCGGCGGGGTCGTCGGGCGCCCGCTCGGTGTATACTCACGTTGTACTTGAGCGCCTCGGGGGCGGTCCACTTGATGGGCAGCTTGGCCTGCAGGCGCAGCTGGTCGGCGGGGTCGTCGGGCGCCCGCTCGGTGTATACTCACGTTGTACTTGAGCGCCTCGGGGGCGGTCCACTTGATGGGCAGCTTGGCCTGCAGGCGCAGTGGTCGGCGGGGTCGTCGGGCGCCCGCTCGGTGTATACTCACGTTGTACTTGAGCGCCTCGGGGGCGGTCCACTTGATGGGCAGCTTGGCCTGCAGGCGCAGCTGGTCGGCGGGGTCGTCGGGCGCCCGCTCGGTGTATACTCACGTTGTACTTGAGCGCCTCGGGGGCGGTCCACTTGATGGGCAGCTTGGCCTGCAGGCGCAGCTGGTCGGCGGGGTCGTCGGGCGCCCGCTCGGTGTATACTCACGTTGTACTTGAGCGCCTCGGGGGCGGTCCACTTGATGGGCAGCTTGGCCTGCAGGCGCAACTGGTCGGCGGGGTCGTCGGGCGCCCGCTCGGTGTATACTCACGTTGTACTTGAGCGCCTCGGGGGCGGTCCACTTGATGGGCAGCTTGGCCTGCAGGCGCAGCTGGTCGGCGGGGTCGTCGGGCGCCCGCTCGGTGTATACTCACGTTGTACTTGAGCGCCTCGGGGGCGGTCCACTTGATGGGCAGCTTGGCCTGCAGGCGCAGCTGGTCGGCGGGGTCGTCGGGCGCCCGCTCGGTGTATACTCACGTTGTACTTGAGCGCCTCGGGGGCGGTCCACTTGATGGGCAGCTTGGCCTGCAGGCGCAGCTGGTCGGCGGGGTCGTCGGGCGCCCGCTCGGTGTATACTCACGTTGTACTTGAGCGCCTCGGGGGCGGTCCACTTGATGGGCAGCTTGGCCTGCAGGCGCAGCTGGTCGGCGGGGTCGTCGGGCGCCCGCTCGGTGTATACTCACGTTGTACTTGAGCGCCTCGGGGGCGGTCCACTTGATGGGCAGCTTGGCCTGCAGGCGCAGCTGGTCGGCGGGGTCGTCGGGCGCCCGCTCGGTGTATACTCACGTTGTACTTGAGCGCCTCGGGGGCGGTCCACTTGATGGGCAGCTTGGCCTGCAGGCGCAGCTGGTCGGCGGGGTCGTCGGGCGCCCGCTCGGTGTATACTCACGTTGTACTTGAGCGCCTCGGGGGCGGTCCACTTGATGGGCAGCTTGGCCTGCAGGCGCAGTGGTCGGCGGGGTCGTCGGGCGCCCGCTCGGTGTATACTCACGTTGTACTTGAGCGCCTCGGGGGCGGTCCACTTGATGGGCAGCTTGGCCTGCAGGCGCAGCTGGTCGGCGGGGTCGTCGGGCGCCCGCTCGGTGTATACTCACGTTGTACTTGAGCGCCTCGGGGGCGGTCCACTTGATGGGCAGCTTGGCCTGCAGGCGCAGCTGGTCGGCGGGGTCGTCGGGCGCCCGCTCGGTGTATACTCACGTTGTACTTGAGCGCCTCGGGGGCGGTCCACTTGATGGGCAGCTTGGCCTGCAGGCGCAGCTGGTCGGCGGGGTCGTCGGGCGCCCGCTCGGTGTATACTCACGTTGTACTTGAGCGCCTCGGGGGCGGTCCACTTGATGGGCAGCTTGGCCTGCAGGCGCAGCTGGTCGGCGGGGTCGTCGGGCGCCCGCTCGGTGTATACTCACGTTGTACTTGAGCGCCTCGGGGGCGGTCCACTTGATGGGCAGCTTGGCCTGCAGGCGCAGCTGGTCGGCGGGGTCGTCGGGCGCCTGCTCGGTGCGCGCGAGCCCGAAGTCTGCCACCTTGGCGGCGCCCTCCGCGCTGATGAGCACGTTGCGCGCCGCCAGGTCGCGGTGCACCACGCGCTGCCGCTCCAGGTACTCCATGCCGCAGCACGTGTCGCTGCAACACACAATCATTTATATTATTTAGCTTTATCTTCTTCATTGCTGCGTCGCCGTGCAATGTCTCTTCACTTCACGCGCATATATCTCGCAAACCTTAACCTAAGGTAACCTTATCCTTCAAATACCTATGTAGAGATGGCACAGTGAACAGTGAACTCACTAAGCGAAGTTGATCTGGTCCCGCTGCGTGACGTAGTGGCGGCCGCGGCTGCGCAGGTAGTCGAGCAGCGAGCCCTGCGCGCAGTGCTCCGTCACCAGGCACGTGCCCGACGAGCTGAACACCAGCCCCAGGAGCCGCACCAGGTTCTCGTGCTTTAGGGACCTGAACACACAAAGTAACTTACTAATTAAAATGATCTTATAGGACGCATTATGTCATGTTGCAGGGTCGTCGTCAGCCCAGGGCAATGATTCTGGACATGAGTTTCTTAAGATCAAAAGTCTTACTGCAAAGCCAAAATTAATGAGCAAAAAATTAACAAGGATGAATTATTTATGTCTTTTGGTTTACGGACAGCACGAACGTGAAGCAGTATTCCATGAAATTGCCTACCGTTGTCCCGTACAAAAGACAATTTTCTGAAAACTTAACTTCCTTGTGTAGCTTGTTTCTCTAGTGTGCGTTAAGCTTAGTTAAGTTTACTGTAGCATTAAGTACCTTACCTATATTATGTATAGTTCTTAGTGAGAGCGTTTTAGGAGGTAGGTGCATATGTTTTGAACTGTATCTTATTATCATTTGCTATTATTGTAAGTACTTACTTCTGTTGTTTCTCCAATAAAGAAAATAAAATAAACTTTCAGATATCAGTTTCTTTTTCTGTGACAAATGGTCACAAATATGCTCAGAAAAATTATCGCCGGCTTTAAACATCGTAAAAGAAGTGGCAATATACGAAATAAAATGAGTTTGTACTGGACAATTCGTGGAACGCTGCTGAATGCTGTGTGACTAAGATTGGGTCACAAGAATTTAACACTATTCGTATTCGTAGGGTTAACAGGAGAATCCTTCGCGCGTTCAGTAAAAAACCTTCGACCGGCCAACCCCACCAAGGTGTTTATGCAACAAGTACTCACGCCATGACGCTAGCTTCAGCACGGAACTTGCTGGCCGCCTCGCGGTCCTTGAGGATCTTGACGGCCACCTTGAGGTTCCCGTTGAGGATGCCGAGCATCACGTCCCCGAACTCGCCCTTGCCGATGTTCTCGCGGATCTCCAGGTCGCGCTCGTTGATTATCCAACCTGGATATTTTACAAAATAATTTAGGTTGAACAAAGTTAAACAATTAAGTTAGTCCGAACCGAACCGGAGGGGCGTAGCAGGGTCAACGTAACCAAGGGAGTAGTTATCCTGTTTATTACTTCTACATAAATCAAACAGAGACTCCTGAAGATTTTTTTCGTTGATGATTTAAAAAAAGACTTTGTGTACATAGTTTTGTAGGACTCTTTTGTCTATAATGTAAGACCCATGTTCATGCTGAACCTATGTAGTCCGTATTTTTTTCTGATTAGAAATTTTACAACCTCAAAGTAGTGGTATCTTTTTCCCTCCAAAATTAAATCTCTGAATTATAGTGTCGTTTACATATTATTGTACCAAAATATTAGATATCGTAGGAACCCTAGCATTTCGGAAGAAAAGGGTAATTACCACTACTTTGGAGGTTAGAAAAATTCTAATCTTAAAAAAAAACGGGGTATAGCCGTAACTAGATTCAAAAGGCAGACAATGTTAGGCATTGTAGGCAATATAAAGGAAATTTCCGGAAAGTGAGTAATGTGAATACTAACGGGCGTCAAGGAACTTGGCGGCGTCGACGGTGTCCTGCGGCGCGGGCGTTGGCGCGGGCGGGGGCGGGGGCGGGGGCGGCTGCTGCGCGTACGTGGGCGCGAAGTGCGCAGGCGCCGGCACCGGCGGCGTCGGCGGGTACGGCGGCGGCTGCTGCACACGATACACGCTACATTCATACTCATACTGGCTCACTGGTAGTGGTAGGTAGCTACATTTTACATTTTCAAGAAAACCCGTGCAAATGAATGAGGTGCGCAGCGGGACAAAAGATTTCTCGAATGGATCAAAACGGACTGCCGTTTGTATCCCAACTGCAACTAATTGCAGGAAGCCGGCAGTGTAATCATCATCTGCCAAGTGCGCATCTCAACTGTAGTGCGCCCGCGATATGTCTGAAAACGTATCAGTACAGGCATGAACGCCCTTGCGGTTGGTTGCACGACCACACACACAGTTGCATAATAAATTTTTATTTAAGGTGGTTCGATTTTCATACAAAATTCAATCTGCTTTAATTAAGGCACTACACACTATTACTACACAAATATTTGCTCATTTATCTACTTTCGAATATTCGTTTGCGCTAAATTAATAGAAAAACTTTGTTTCATACAGAAATCATACATAAATCAACGTAATTTTTTCATCAATTTTACGTATGTGTGTGTCACAAATGTCGTGTACAAATACGTTGCGTGCGGCGTTGCCACTCTATGACGTTGGCGACGTTGCCTGGCCGACCTGGCAGGATTTGCAGTGCCGTCATGTTTAGTGCATTTTTATTTGACAGTGTTGACACTGACACATAGGGTCATCAATTTGTTTGTATACATTGAAAATGATAGCAACGCAAAGAGTATAATAATATATGTAGCAACGTCTAAATCAAGTTAAAAAATCATCGGTGTTCTGGTCCGCGAAAATCCAGAAAAATTCAGACTCAATTGAAGCGGAATTCATGATGGTGAAGTTTCGTAAGGTAGGTACAGTTTCATTCCTTCATTGTAATTTTCTCGTGCCGATCTTTTTAGAAAATAATTCTCACTTCTTCCGTAATGGTAGATATAAGCAGTGAACAATACCTTAGGTATAATGTAATTATTACTGTTTTGGTTGCCGAATAGTCAATGTGTCACTAACTCTAGGTTTTTTTAGGTATTGTGCAAAATGAAGAGGCATTCTTGGAAATAAAATGTTTTCCTTCATTAGCCAGAAAAAATCAGGACATCCTCACTGCAATAAAGTAAAATAAAATATTTCCTGGGGATGAAAATTATGGAATTTTGTCTATGAATGAAAAACACAATTATTACTAGGTAAGTAAATGATAACTTTATTAGAATCCATATTGTTGCTTAATCTTTCTTCCTATAACATTAGAGATTTTGTGCTATCATGATATTATTTTTCTTTCAGGTACAGGGACAACTACGGATAACAAATATGAAAAAATGTTATTTCATTTGTTGTGTGAATCCATCTACACCAACAAGACATCCACTGCTGGACATAGGCCTCCCCAGGGATCTCCACAACGACTGGTCTTGCAAGACCGGCCAAAATATCGAGAAATAAATAATATAAATATACATGATAAATATCCCGTTTTCTATAATAGTTATAATTAGAAGGCCATGCAATGTTGTTACTCACTGTACCTACTTGAATCAAAAAAAAATATATAAAAAAAGTTTTAATTTTATTTTACAATTACTACTTTATTATTTACATTACGATACAAGTGCGAAAAGTAGGAAATTGGCAACGAGTGGCGATAAATTGAAACACGACCGAAGGAAGTGTTTTAATCGACACGAGTTGCGAATTACCTTTCCGCACGTGTATTGTACAACGTTTTACAGTACATAATTATGGCCCTTTACATTTTCGACATATGCACGTATTGTACTAATTACCGCACTAGGGCGGTAACGTATATGTAGCACCATATGTACTAAAAAGTATTTTACAGTACATATGGTGCAACTTTCTCGCCCTAGTGCGTAAAGAGCACTTTTCATGCATATGTCGAAAGTTTAAAGGGCCATATGTACTGTAAAACGTTGTACGATACACCTGCGAATAGGTAATTCGCAACTCGTGTCGATTTAAAACACTTTCTGCGGTCGTGTTTTAATCTGTCGCCACTCGTTTCGAATTTTCTCTTTTCCGCACTTGTATCGTAAATAACTATTTCAAACTGCAAGGGTACGATGATAGATCTCAATTCAATATAATTTTGCAACATTTGGCATTATTAGGTTATAAATTGTATGGAGATGAAATCTATCATCGTACCCTTCCAGTTTGAAAAATACTATAGAGGCTGGGCAGTAAGGGATTGCTTTACTTGTAGAACTATATTTAGCGCTTTAAAAAAAAACTGATACCTGACACTTACAAACCTGGACTTCCTTGGGCTAGTGCTACTAAGAATCGTCAGTATTCTCCATCCTTTCTGAGTTGGAAGAACCCAAATAGGTGAGATTTGTGAAAGTCAGGTTTTCAATATATGTGGCGTTTTCAACCAAACGGGTACCTACTTATTGTTGTCATATTTCCATAAAGCTTCAAAATGAAATCAACCTAATCGACAACCGACAATGTGGTACCTTTTAGTTCAAAACGTCACATATTTTTATAAAACGTTATAAACTAATTTATTAATAATACTGAATATCTGGGAGAAAAAGAAAACATAAGTAAAAACTCAAAAATGCTCGTTTTCCCAGAGATAAGACCTAGCTAGATCGAACCCCTTACAGCAAATTTCATCGAAATCGTTAGAGCCGTTTCCGATATCACTGAAATATATTTCGGTTATATCGGAATCGGACAAGAATTCGAAGAATAAAAGGTATAAGAAACATAAGAACACAAAAAGGACAAAAAAAGTACCCCTGACGTACCAGTCTCGAACCCGAATCCTCTTGCACGTATTTCCACGAACATACCGCAACGCCATTGCAGCATAGGTACTTACACTGCATGAAATTGTCTACTACAAGCATCACGGAAACACTGTTTGCATGTGTGAGTAATAGTAGGAAATAGCATGACAGAAACGCTCTGTCGACTTTAAAAGTGTTTTTTGCACTAATGAAGTATTCAATGTTTATTATAATAGTTCAATATTTATGTAAAGAGTGCGCTAAACATACTTTTAAGTATACAGATACCAACACTATTCCACAAAAAAATAAAACCTGAAAATTTGCGAAAGTGACGCCATCTAGCGGGGTTTAAGCTTTGGGTAACCTAGTCGAACCACCTTAATCTTCAAATTCTAATCACTTCTCGGCGCTCTGTATAAGTGATCCAAGACGAGACTTGTCGAAGCAAGTTATTTAGTACCTGTGGATGCGGCGGGTAGGGAGGCTGCAGTGGGTTGCTGGCGCCGTTGGGGGCCGCCTTAGGCAGGCACCGCACCAACTTCGTGCACAGCCCGTCGGCGTCTTTTAGGTAATGCTGTAGACAACATGGGTTCCATAAATAATTAAATAAAATAGGACTTTTTTTTTAAAAAAAATTACTAAGCTCCACGGTAAGCTCAAGAAGGCGTGTGTTCTCGGTACTCAGACAACGATATATATAATATATAAAATAAATACTTAAATACATAGAAAACAACCATGACTCAGAAACAAATATCTGCATCATCACACAAATAAATGCCCTTACCGGGATTCGAACCCGGGACCATCAGGGTCACTAGGCCTGATCGGTCGTCATAATATACTTAAGAGCGAGACATGAGTAATGATGCGCGATTCATTAATAGAAATATACCATGGGGTTTCAAGATGGATGGATGTAAAACTGTGGTTAGATGATCATATATTTGAGATAAATTAAATTCATTTAAACATTGGGAATCTAGATGATTTCAGCCAGATCTAGTGAAAATGCCATCCCCGAATCGCTCGCGCCTTGCACGCGTGCTGGACATCGTACTTCGTAATGCATGCGAGAAGTTAGCGCACCTTTCGCAAGCAGGCGCTTATATCCAGACGCACCTTTTTACACAGTGTATAAAGGCATAAGGTCTACCGACGGACAGTTAGGAGTGTTGCTGTTTCTACATACGAGATTAAAATAGATACATAATGTCACATTATTAATGTACTCACGTGTATTAAATCAGTCATGTTGTCGAAGAACTCTTCGTCGTCGATGGTGAGCCTTTGAGTTTGACTGTCCGGCACCGTCGCCCATTTTACACTGAGAAAAATAACAACGTTCAAAAAAAGAGAATACTCCAGAGCAATGAAAACGAGTCACTTTGTATACCAGCTTTTTAAATGTTCGGTATAAGCACGTTATGTCATTCTTTTGATCTTTATTATACCATTACATAAAATATATGTTTTACATCCAGGAAACTACAGGTCTACATTATAAGAATTAAATGTAGGTAAATAAGCTAACAGATAGAATTAATTAATTCTAGTTACCTACATGTTTTATAAGATAGATAGATAAAACGTTTATTTGGATGCTCCGTTTATAAGACTGTTTGTTTCTAAATAAAATAAAAAATACATTAACACATTGACAGCCGTGAGCTATTTGGAGAAGACAATGAATAACTATTATTTCTATGGCGGTTCCCATCTCTTTCTGCTTTGCCGTTCGAAGAACGAAATCAGATGAATAATGTCAGCATCAATAGCGAAACACCGACGCACCAATGGAATCAGCCACCCTTGAACTTATCCAAATTATCTATTAAAATTTTCTACAGTTTGCGTTCAAAAGTGTTTTGTCACAGTCTAATTGTCCTACATACAGAGACATATCACTTTTTGGTTGGTGCTCTCGCGCACAAGGAACACGCCGTCCGGTGAGCTCGCCAGATGGCGCCGTGTGCCAGCTGTATCATGTACTGTGTGGTGTGGACACTGACCGGTAGTGCTCGACGCGGCCGCGGAAGCGCACGCAGAGCGTGTGGTCGCCGGGGAAGTTGGTGCTCTCGCGCACGAGGAACACGCCGTCCGGTGAGCTCGCCAGATGGCGCCGTGTGCCAGCTGTATCATGTACTGTGTGGTGTGGACACTGACCGGTAGTGCTCGACGCGGCCGCGGAAGCGCACGCAGAGCGTGTGGTCGCCGGGGAAGTTGGTGCTCTCGCGCACGAGGAACACGCCGTCCGGTGAGCTCGACAGCAGCGCCTCCGCGCGCTCCCGCGAGATGGCGCCATGGTGCCAGCTGCCAGGAAACATAAGACGTCAATATAACACTTACAGAAATAATATATAAAGAAAAATTTAACCACTAGCTTACATGATACAACATATATTATACCTACATCATCATTAATCTATAGTTTTGGCTATAATCTAGATTTACAAATAAGATAGGTACATAGTTTTGAAATTAAGAGTTGAATTCAGGGCAGGGATACTAACTAGGTTTGCTTGACGAGATATATGCGGGCAAAGTAAAGGATTTGCAGGCAAAGGCATTGATTATCACAATCTTTAGGCTGCGTTTCCACCAAAGATGTGCGAGGGTGCATAGAGAGGGATCAGAGGGATGTGTTTGTTACGAACTAATAAAATGGACAATATTCTATTGGTAAACGCATCCTTACAGAGAACGATCGTAAAGATACGAAGCCTTGAACAACTAAGTGTTTGGCTAGACGACTAGGTCCAAACAAAAGGTGCCAGTGGGGTTGGTAGCTGTCAAAGGTATTGATAGATGGTGTCAGCATAGGTTTCCCAGGTTACTAGGTATATTACTATTTATAAAATTCCAATAAGAAAACAAGAATTTGAGACTATTTATAAGGTTGACATGAAAAATCTGTACTGGCACTATCTGTAAAAACCTTCAACTGGCCAACTGGCCTTTAACTGCCAATAGCATTCCTAGACTCAATCGGTTTCTAACCAAAAATAGGTACCTACATTACAAAATCAACATGAAAGAAAGTTTTTACATCAAAGGCCTGCGCTAATGAAATTATTGATAAGCTGCTAATTCGGATTGAGATATCAGTGTACTAATGTACTTTAATAGTTCATCTGATTACATTTATCATAAAACCAATTTTGTTATTGAAAAAACATGTAAGTAGATTGTTATCGAGCAAATCAGATATATTGTATTTCAAATAAGTATTATTAAAGTTACATATATTTAAAAATATATTATCTTTGTAATAAATTGTCACATTATTAACTTCGTATCGTATAGTAATTTGTCTGTTCGCTCACCGCATTCTTCGCGAAATAATAACAAGAAATAAAAGTTAATGTGCTTCGGTAGAAACTTTAAACGATCGATTGTTAACGATGTCTGATTGTTTGCAGTCGCACATTACTAGATTTTGCTGAAACCGTCCCATTACCTTTTTTATCGCAACAATAATGATCCTCGTTCCGACGAAAACGATTTCTAATTAAAAGAAAACGTACCTTAGATATAGAACATGCAACACAGTTGTAACCGCTTTTTGCTAAATAGGAACAGATCAACGATTTTATCGTTTCAATCGAAGCGCATCGAGCCGTTTAAACGGTGAAGTAACAAACACGTAAGCTATTAGGTGTAAGTATGTGTAAATATTTACTGTAGTTGGTCGTACGCGACCGGCGGTATGAAGAGAAACACTTGGTGGGGCTGGTTGAAGCACCGACTTATGTCGCTCGACATCCTTCACTATATAGTTACCTTCAGTGGCTTCAGTATACTGCCCGATATGAATGGGTATCATTTAGATTAGCGATACCGCCCTGTCATGTTAAGTGCCAAAACGCCGTTGGAGTGCCCTTATCTATGTAATTGGCACTCCAACGGCGTTTTGGCACTTATTTACATATATTTACAAGCGAGATTACATTTTGAAGTTTAAGAATTGTCAATATTAATAAAAGTCAAACATGGGTTATGTTTAGTAAGTTAGATAAGTTATCATAAATTAACTACATACGAGTACACATAGTGTAAACACAAACACCCCAATAATCGACTTGTTAAGATCCAATATTCGACACCTTGCTGTCAACTTTATTCCTATGACATTATTGATAATGTCGATTATTGAAGCTGTGTCGGGCACTGGAGTCTCTACGTTACGTTACGCTTTAATAAGACGCAGTTATCGGTTTCCACATTCCATGCACACATCGACATTTATCGCGGACAACTAAACCCATTGACCCAACTATCCAGATAGATAACTCGACTAACCGTATTAGTAAACAAAACATAAGTATCTTAAAGTGTATGTAATGTCTCAACTGAAAATGTATACAAAACATTATAGATATATGTATATACTGATTTAGACTAAATTATTTTAAATGTAAGTACAGGATCATAATAGGAGGCATTATGATAACCATAGGTATCTAATATCTATAAGGAAAACAAGCCCGGATAAAACAAGTGTTTAACTGTCATAGAAAACCCATTTCAACTGATGTTAGAGATGTAGTGCATAATTACAGGATTAAACGAACTTACCTGAAGTGAAGTTCTATCCTGATTATATGAAGTACTTAGTCCGTGGTAAATTATTGTAGTTGTCCCAGTTCTGCCTTAGAAAGTCGCGAATTTTATAACGAAGGTAAACAATTATTACTTCTTTTCACTTTCATTTTTGATTATTGTAACTAACCTCACCTACCTGTTTATTACAAAACAATAAAATTGACTTGAGATTAAATACAAAGATCAAAACACTATTAAACCGTGGCATTACCACATAAAAATATTTTTTCTCGAGTAACTAGGACTTTAAATTATGGATAATATACCTACCATAACGACGTGGTGCGTGGTATAAAATGAAGATTTACAGGCACTTTTTCTGGCGGTCGGTCATCAAAAAACGTCACTAGGCAGTAGACCACAGGGCTGATGCAACGAGGTAGTGGGAGAGCTGAACGTGTACTGATGTCTGAAGTCTCTCCAGAACTTTCATGGATTGCTGCAGCTTTTTCACTTGATATATGTGTGCTGAGATTTTGTAGCAAGTTGAACGTACAAGTCGATTTGAGGCCAATAGTGTCTAAAGTCACTTCACTAGCAGTTGAAGCTTTCTCTCTTAAATTAGGTCGGCTCGGAAGCGAATTAAATAATGCACGAGACGATTCAGCGGGCACATCAAGGTCTATGGGATGGCCAATGGTGTCAGAAGTTGCTCCAGTACTACGTTCACAGATTGTAGTCGTAGATTTTTCACTAGGTTTTCGTGTCCTTAGATTTTGAACAGAGTAAGCGCCCGTAGAATTATTAGTAAGCACAGGTTTCGAGGGAATTGCCGATGCATGGTCATTGGTATCTGAAGTCACTAGGACTAAAT
Source organism: Cydia strobilella (assembly GCF_947568885.1). Classification (NCBI taxonomy): domain Eukaryota; kingdom Metazoa; phylum Arthropoda; class Insecta; order Lepidoptera; family Tortricidae; genus Cydia; species Cydia strobilella. The sequence continues at coordinate 11,444,088 of NC_086057.1, forward strand.
AGACTGAGTGCAGTCTGAGATTTTTACTTGGCTTACGGCTTAGATTTTGAATAGATATAACTCTAACAAGAGTAGAATAAGTGTGCGTAGGTTTTGGGGGTAATGTCGGTGGATGGGCAATGGTGTCTGAAGTCAGTCTATGACTAGATTCATTGACTGCAGTCTGAGATTTTTTACCCGATTTACGGCTTAGATTTTGAAGAGAGTTAACTCTAGCACGAGTAGAATTTGTGTACGTAGGTTTCGGAGGCAGTACTGGAGTATGGCGAATGTTGTCTGAAGTTGCTTTACGACTAGTTTCACGGATTATAGTCGAAGTTTTTTCATTTGTTCTAAATGTGTTCAGGTTATCATATCAAAAATGAGTTAAACGTATGAGGCGTATTCGCGTGCGGGTTAACGAGCAGGGCTGGTGCATGAGTTGATTAACGTCTGCTTAGACTTTGAAGGGAGCGAGACATACGAGGCGAATTAACGGGCACATCACGTTTCGTGGGAGCCGTTAAGGTTGCAGATTTTATGGGAATAATCGGTTTCAGAGCCGCCCTTTTTGCCGGCAATGGCGGTTTTATGGAAGGACGTCTTACGGGTACCGGCGATTTTAAGGCAGATTGTTTCACGGTGACCGGAGATTTTAAGGGTGGTCGTTTCGCAAACACAGGCGACTTTAAAGCCGAACGTTTCGTGGACACAGCAGGGGGCTTCTGGAGAGCTCGTTTTACGAGTATAGGTGATTTTGAGGGCGCACTGGGCACTTTCGCGGATGCAGGTTTCGCAACCTTGCTTTCTTTTTTCATAGATGTAGAATTTGCAAGTCCAGGAGGTTATAGTAAAACGTAGAGAAATTCGGAGCTTGTCAGGAAGTCGTTAGAGACTGCTGAAGTAATTGACACAAATAGTTCGGTGTCAGCAGACGATCGATCTCCAGTCAGCGGTGGCACAACACCAGGGGATGCTATGCATTGAAGACCACACTCTTTAACAGGCTCATTTTTCATTGTTTCTTCCAAATAAGTATCTGTGACGACGCCTTGTGTCGTGTTGAGGCTTTTCAACAGTAAATCCGCTTGTTCGCGGACAACTTGGTGACAATACTCAATTTGCGATTGTATATTTAAAAGCTCTTCTTTAAATTCCAAAATAATATTCACCAATTTTGTAATAGTCGCTTTTGGCACGGATTTATTTATTAATGATGGCATTCTTAATAGTAATTTGAATTAACTAGACACTTCATAACAATCTACCAAGTGTATGAACGACATGCGTTTCCGATTAAAGCTGAGGCTTTACTAACCAATTGACATATATTATGTATTAGATATGTATGTATATATTGTGCTATATTTTTCCTTTTGGTTGTAGTAATTATAGCTCTGTCGACATTGTAGTGAGTCACCTTAGGGTTCCTGATTCGACTTAACTATGAATACGACAAACAGTACCCATTACTAGCCCAGGGCAGATAACTTCTATTCCATAACACTTGATTTACCATTTCAGTGTGATTACTAGACCCTGACCACGCTAACTTTGCAGAAACTTGGTAGTAGGAATAAATACACATGCCCTATCAGCTCAATACATAACACTTGGCATGGAAACTTAGCATGGTCCGACTCTAAAAATATCCATATACAAAAATCATACTGGGAAGTGGATACTGTCATCACAAAATGACAGTCCGAACTAAAAATTCAGCACTATCAACATCGGCTACTAACCGCAGAGTAGCACCCTTAAGGATAATGATCGTGCGTGCACAGATATGTAATTTAATTATCCTTCCCTGGTGCTTTGATGACCATATTAGGATGACGAGGGGTATCCGAGAAATATGCCTACTGCGAATGTGTTGACGTTGTTGTTATTTATGCCGTATCATCACGCATATAAAACTATCGAAATCTTCTGACATCCTAACAGATGTTTCAAAAGCACAGTACTGGACTAGTTATTACAGTACTCTTTTTGAACGTTATTTTGCTGTAAAGTTAATATAAAATTTACATAGTGACAGTGAAAGGGGCCAAATATATTGCAACACATCGTTATTCCTATAGCGTTTAGTTTTTCTTTTTGGCCAACCCCTGGCTTGTACCCGACTATCTGAGAATGGTCATCTATTGATCATGGAGTCGATAATCCCTTGGACCTTCAAGATGGTTCTAACGACTTTTTACTGTTTTGCGGTTTGCAGAAATTTCTTTGTATACTTAAGTACGCTGTGAAGTGGATTATCTTTAAAGAAAAATTAAACCCTATAACAAAGTTTCAGTAATTTTGACAAGTGAATTTCACAGATAGGTGACGCAATGTACTCACGGGTACTGGGTCATATTGGTGAGGCGGGTGGCGACGGGCGGCGGGTTTTGGCACGTCGAGCTCACCAACAGGTCGCTGGGCCCCTTTGTTGCCGCTGCAAAATAACACCATTACATGAAAATATGTTTACGAAACGTAAACAGTAAAAATTAAACTTAAAATCTAGATGTAAATAAAATACACTAATAAACACATTACCCTTCTTTGTATCGCGCTGTCGGGTAATAAACGACCCCCGCCGTATGGTACCTAACTATACTATCCGCAAACCAAACTGACGATCTGGTTCATATTACACTCTTGTTTCGGCTATGCAAGTGTGAATGAGAAGTTATACGACGATGTATACATTCACATTTTTCATTAAACATGCGATACAATAACAACCAAATCGAGGTAAATGAGGCACATAGTTAATCAATTCCCACTCAGTAATAATAGGTTTGAAATAGTTAATTACATTGCAAGCGCCGTGTGTGAAATATGCCACTCGCACGCGACTATTTCTTATACCTAGTTTTAGCTAATTGTACTTGAACTGTTGCAGATCTGGGTTATTCGTTTCCTTGAAATGACACGGCCGACCTAGATATACTTGGAGTCAACCCCGAGCTAATAGAGAAACGAAAGCGCTTTCGTTCCTTGATATCCTCTTTTATGATTGAAATAATTAAATAACTGACATTAATAGAACCCAGATTTGTTGTCATTGAAGGATTATTAAAGAATGCAATGTAATTTAAAAGTAATTAAGGTCAATATGGAGAAGACCGGCAAATAAAATGTATTGAAAGGAAGACCGTCATAGGGCAAGAACTCTCGTATTTGTTTACGTACGTATTTTGGTCCGGTTTAGATTTTACTTTAAGTTTTTATATCCCAGATACTAAATGGGTTGGTCAAATTGGGGCAATCGAACAGTTACGATTGCCCCAATTTGACCAACCCATCTGTCATTTTAGTACAAAAGCTAAATAAATTGGACTACGAAACTGTAATCGATGATTAAACAATTGAGCTCTCTGATAATTGATTCAGTGTGTCGCCTTCTTATGTTTACGACTTATCTTGAATGGAGAGGAGAGTTCGAAAGGCTCCCACTTTCAGCAATAAGCGCGTCATTGAGACGACTTTTCCCATTGTATCTGCTCTAACCGCTACCACTCTATTGTATGTTTTATGGCAAAACTGCGCGCGTGTCAAGGCGTGGAAAGTGTGATCTTTGTGACACTTCATCTAAAACTATAATTTCCTAAATTTCTCAATTCTCTATATATTTATATATGAATGAAATATAATTTTCTCCAATATGCTCGGAAATGTTCACCATTGTATCAAAAATAGTACGGGAAGTTTTTCGTTATGGTCAAACTTAAATAAAAATAATTCAAAACATTATTGTCCTGTTTTAGCGGACGGGAAGTGTTTATTACTGTATTGTTTTTTTTTTTACTTTTTAAAAACACATATCCACTAAGAAGAATGCAAACAGACAATTATTATAGGTAGCCGCGGGCCGCGGCTACACGACCCGGTCACCTATCATTTCAAGCTATTAGGATAGAGGTGCGTACTTGAAACTTTACGTTATGCCCTGACCAGAAACAGATTTTCTGCCAGTGAAGTGGGCGGTTATTGCGGTTTTACGGCCTACGTACTTTACGTAAATGTTTGTCTGTGTCGCTTTAAGACAATAAATGAACAACTTTATCCATTGCCAATAGAGACGTATTCCTAAGTATCTTCCTATGCCAGTAGCACTGTAACTTTTTGGCTAAAACTACACAGGCGAAGCATTCCAACACTATCATTAACTAAAATCGGTTCATTATTTTTAGTATGTGGGTATTTTTGCACTTTGTAATTTTTCCTCAGTCACCCGTTGACCACGAACGCTGTAAAGGGTTCGAAACGTCGGGATGTATTATAAATTAAATATACGCGATATAATCCGTTTTCACAGTTTAATTTCACTATCATTAACTGTTTTAACGCTTTGAACGCCATAGCCAATTTATGTCACACACTATAGTAAACCTTACTGGAATGCATGAAGATTAATAATGAAGGTCTGTGAACGTCTTTGGCAGTCAAAATGCTAAGCCTATTTTTGTTCTAATGATGTTCCTTGGCTTAAAATCAAGACAAAATCCAGCTTCCTATCATTCTCACTCAGGAGTTACATATGGGTGCGAGTGGCGAGGCCAATAAAAAGGCAAATAGCGGAGGTTCGTTTTCCCGTGGTTTTCCCTACGCTCACATAATATATTCGCCATTCGCTTTGTGATTCGTGTAACATGTTAATTCGTAATTAGAATTAGCAAATGAGTTTCTAAGGAACACTGGTGGTATAGTCACAGGGCGGACACGCTATACATCAAAAATCAGTTGCGTTTCTATGTGTGAACGGCAGGTCTGTACACGCGGCATGCGTCATAGTGTGAGGAAGTTGCTTAAAAATAGTACTAAGCGGCCGGCAAACGGCCGTCAATCTGGTGTCGCGGGGCGAGGTAACTCGAGTCGGGGCGGGGCGGTGCGTGGCCGTTCTGTATGATAATACTATTACTTCTTCTGTGGTATAGTCTTGTCTTATTAATCAGTAAACACAAGTAGTTACCAGCGGTGGTCTGTGAGGCGTGCATAGCGCCCGGGGCGGGGCCAGCCGCGCGGACCGATGACGGCATCACATTCTGCAACACAATACTTTATTTACTATTGTTGTTCTACCAATATGTAGTAGCATGTCGTCGGCTAAAATCGCAATCTTCTTAATAAAGGTGACAAGGGATTTTCGACTTTAGCACACATTACCTAAAGTTGATAACATTTTAGCTTATTCGTAAAAGATAAGAGGTTTGTTACTTTAGTCATTTGACACTTGAGCAATTGAAAACATATTAATATGTTATGCCTACCAGTGTCAAGGGATCAACATAAACATACATAGGCAAGTCGCAGACGTCGCAGTTAAGGGTGACTTTTGCTTAAAGAAGGTTTATGATAAGTAAGGGTTTTAGAGTCCGGGTTTAAGCAATATAGCTTTAAGAATGTAGCTAAAGATATGTAAGAGAGGACGGCATAAATAATTGGTATCTCAAAATTATACATATATATCGTGGCCAGATCTTAGAATTGATCATATCATGATGTGATAATCATTTCATGAAATGATCGGTTGGCCACATCATGAAAAAACCAAACCCAACCTAACCATATCATAAAGTGATCAATTCTAAACTGGCACTTCATACAAAGCAAAAAAGCGAGCGAGCGTTTTGTATACAAAGCGAAAAATAGTTATGATTAAAATAAATAAATAAATCAGCAAATTTATTTTATTTTATTTTATTGGGAAACAAACAGCATACAATAATACAGGATATAGATATTATGACTAATACATGAGCCAAAACAGTTTCCACTAATGGAATAAAACATAAATGCTCAAAGGGAAGTAGAGTAAAAATACATTATAACATATCATTTCAAATCACAAACCATATAACTAAAACATGTTCAAAGTTCGCACAAAGATACATATAACTCCGTAATAGATGGATACAGTCTAAGGAAAAAACGTGCCTCGAAAATCAAGAAAATTTGATTCTCGTTCAGAGGGCGCTACTAGTTTTGGCCTACAGTCGTATAGATGGCGTTGACGGCTTCGTTTGTTATTTAACAATTTTAACGCATATCAGTGAAAGAACATGGGTCAAAATCATAAAAATAATTAATGCAAATAAAAAAAATCATTTATCCATATTTAAATACATTCTATCGTATTTTTAAAAATCTTCATTTTTAGTTTTAAAGTGTGTCGACAGATGGCAGTGAATTTACTGGGGTTACAAAATTTACTATGACAGTACCGCTCTAGTATAAGTTACTCTATGGTTCGCATGACCTCGCGCACTTTAATATAGTAAGAAACAAACCTCACCCTGATTCCGCATCTGGAATGAAGTGGGAATAAAATATGTGGCGCGTCACTTACGTTGTGTGGTGCGGGGTTCTGCAGTGCGGTGGGAGACACGGGCGCGTGCGGCCCATTGCTGCTCACACCTCCCCCGGACTGCAACAACTATTCTTTTTTACGTTACAGTTCATACAATCAGGGTTTGGATACCAGTATTTTTTTTGTATGGGAACGAAACCGGTATTTTTTCGTTCTTTGATAATTGACAATGACAATCTAATAATACGAAGTCGTTACCTAAAAACACAACTGAGTCCTACATTTGGAGTATAAAATAATTCGAAATACATATATGGTTTTTTCTAAGTTTTTGCAAAAAACCGATTCCGATCTCTGCATACAATAGCTGGGTGAATTGGGAGTCAGAAAATTAGACTTATTACATGAATAACACAGACCCAAACTATAGCGACTAAGTAGAGTGACCTAAATGAGTTATGTATAATACATGTCACGAATGAGTATACCTATAGTGTACCTACGTCCTACGTCGCCCTGTCGTATAGGGTATTAAAAACCTGCATAATATTATTCTCGCCAGTTACCTAAGATACGATTTGAGTGCCTATAACGAAGTACATACCTACACATATACATACATAAAACTATCGATGAAGAGTATGACAAGCAGAAAGCAGCTGACACGCTAATCTGCCTTCGCACGCGCAAATTCTCGCAAACCCACTAAAATTTGCAATATTTCATGACAACACCACGTCTTCCGCCATGTGTTTGCGGTACCACCGACCCGTCATTAAAACAAGTCGAAATTGCCTCCACTGTAACCAATGGAGCAGTCGACTATTTTAAATTCTATACTCAAGCTAAAACTGAACGGTACTAAGTAATGCAAGAGGCGAAAAAATATTTGCACAGTGAAAAGCACCAGGTTTATTTGAGAGCTTTGATTCGTTTCAATCGATGTGTACGCGAGTAAGTAAACAGAGTGGGTACTTTACTGAGAATATATCCGTGTTTGTGCGTTAGATTACTCGGAATGAGACGTGGGAAGCTTACGAGTCTGGAGCCTAAATTTATTGCCTCAATAACAGTTTCTAAGTCAGAAGCGAACAAGTCGTGCAAAAGCAACTACATGTTCACTAAATACGCCGTCTATTTGTAACACATCCTGGAAACATACATCAATTATGTTAGAGGTACCAGCGACTTATACCTACATTATTCAATGTTTTTCGTTATTTTTGTAGCGATCAATGCCGATGCAAGACAGTTTTCAGCGATAAGGGTAAGGCCTTGGTCTGCATTGAATGCCGAGCCGTACGCCGTACATCGACACAATGTATGGGAAGAAGTTTGGGTAGAGTGAGAGTAGAAGTAATAAACCTAATAAAGAGGTATAAATATTATCGGGACCACATCGCTGCAATAAGCCGCCGTTACGAGAGTAAAGTTAGTTCACTATTCAGACAGGCCATCTTTGAAGGGGTCGGAACAACGGTCAGCAGCAGAAGTAGCAAAGCGAGCAAAGTGTTCAAAATTATCGATACGACATTCTGTTGATATAAAATGAATTAGGCATGTCCAGATAATTTTGAACAAGTAAATATTTTACATGTGCTGCGCCGTGGCTACCTTTAGTGCTGACTCAACCAAAAGCCATTTATTTACCAACAAAAAGCAAGCTTTCATTCTTCTTTCCCCCTTTCATTTGTTTGTTATCTAGTACCATAGCGGTGTATATTATTATACCATGTCTAGTACCTACGCAGGGCACTTTTCTATTTTCTTTTTACAAAATGTTAGTAAAAGCAAAAGATAATTGAAATCACCATTGTAAATAAGAAAAGGTTTAAAAACTGGCAAGGATAAGCTGAATATGAGAAAGACAAGGTTTCGCAAGTCAAGATATTGTGTTAATTTAGTTAGATGTGAGGATGATTGCCAGACCAAACACACATTCAATACTTTGTGATTATTGACAAAGCAAACACTAATTAAGGATGTAAAGCTAACAGCAACAATGTTAATCGACGTCATGTTGGTCATGTTTAGTTATTTAACATTGCTTGGTCAAAAATTCGCGTATATTACTATCATATAAAATGTCAAAAGCACACTGCAGGCATACATATATGATATAAGTTAGGTTTATCTTTGATCTCTTGCAACACGGATTGTGGCTTGGTAGCTACACTCTACAGTAGGTACTCATGTAATTATTCAAAATTAACTATCAACATAAAAACACCCACTCAAGAAAAAAAATTAGCTAAACTAAACATCAGAAATTTAGGGCCGGTTGCACTTCGTTAACCTTAATTTTACGTTTGCATGAAAAGTTTCACAATTCTTAACGTCACGTCAGATGCGATCGGTGCAACCCGCCCTAAACCACACTTGTAAACTAAAAACTTCGTTTGCGTTGAAGGTTGAAATAGGAGTTGAAAATGTAAATGGCCGAACGGGCCAGGGAGATCGACCCAATGGCCGACCCACGGCGCCGCAAGCGTGCTCGACGCAGACGGGTCGCACATGACCGCCGCCTGCCTCCGTAGGTTGACCTCAGGATGACAGGCACGGGGACGCCTGCCATCCTTCACACACGTGGTCCCTGAGAGGGCGACCGTACTGGATACGGTCCATAAGGAAACGAGGCCATCAAGGGCCTCCGGAGGCGTTGGTCCGCAAACACGGACTGGTGCTGGTGGTGCTGTAGAAGTAAAGCGCGAGCGTTCCTACAGCCCACCGCTACACCGCAATGGCGGCAGACGGGGGGGTTGTTTAGTGGGTAGACTTGGGGCCCCATTAGCCCAAAACAAGAAGTCCCACATAACCACTTGGGTTAGTCCCCGTGCCCAAGTGGTATGCGTAATTAAAAAAAAATAGGAGTTGAAAATGTAACTGACCGGCAGCTGCTGCGGGGGTTGCGCGCGCTTGAGGCGGGCCGGCGCGGTGGGCGCGGGCGTTGCCGACGCCGAGTACCAGCCGCAAGGGCCCACGCTGTGCTGTAACACATAACAACCGGCTCAGCCTGCACTCACCGACTGTGTTATGAGCAAGAGACGTGAACAGTACGAATATTATACATTTGATTTTTCTTGCCGCATTTATATCTCGCGCCTCTTATGTGTATACAAATTTCTGCACGGCTGTACGTTGCATTGTCGAGTAGACAATTACTTATAGTGACGGTTCTTACGATTGAAACTTGACGAGCTTGTGCCGTTTTAAGAGACTACAATGGACTAAAAAGTGATCTTTTAAATATGAATATTATATGTTATCATCCAACTTCCATATATTATTGATTTCAGATCAGATACCGGGACATGGCTCTAATTCAACTTTTAAGAATTAATTGCACGTTATTAACTGACAAAGCTAAATTAAAACTTGTAAAATCGGTAGTCTAGTACCGAGTAGCGCCACCATGGAAGGTCACTGAAATAGGACGCTAGAAACTCGTCCGACTTTCAATTGGAGACTAAATGTATTGTGGATGGCACAGAAAGGAAATGACATAATGTCGTTTTCGAAGTGCGTAACTGGGTTATAACCGCGAAAATCGAAGTTCGCAAATTGTGGGCATCTTTGTCTGTCCCTCTAATTACGCCTTCATTGGAGTAAAAGAGAAAGATCCCCGCAATTTGCGAATTTCGGTTTTCGTGGTAGGCCCTTTGTTTTCGGACTCTATTAAACAGTAAGCGTCAAAAGTCTTTTCAAGCAAAGGCATTTATTTAAAGACGAATCGTGAATACCAAACAGCTTAAAGAAAAAGTAAACCGCATACCGTCCGCATCGGGGACGCAAGATTAAGCGACGCTCCGACATGACACGGGCGATAAGCGGCAAGTTAAAGTACTTAGTTAACATTTATTAACAACGCGGTGACCCTGTTTGCTGTGTGCTACTGTGCTACTTCAAAGGGCGAGACTTGGTGTTTTCTTACCCTGGTATACAATTATTCTGCTTCTTATGATTTTGACGAAATACTTGTAGGACCCTAGGACCGAAGGTTGTACCTACACGTGCTGGGAATCAGATAACAGAACTATATTGCTCTTCCTGTTGACGTTGTCTTATCTTGATCTTTGAGGACTGTCATCAGTCTCATTGCCCACTACATTACGAATGGAACTAAAGTGAAGTTTACAGTATTGTATTATCTTTATGTGATTGTTCCACAAAGTGAATTGCATATTTTGAGATAAAACTCGGATATGAACCGTATTTAATGATACAATGCAACGCACAACCTTGGCGGCGTGCCAAAACCGACGCGATGCAGGTACGGCGGCAATAAATTGTGCACGACTGCTCTTTGTACACGCAAATTTCTTATTTTTAGGTTTACTCCACCTTCAAGTTTTGCATTGAGATCAAGATCACCCAACTCTTCCTTGTTCATTTCGGTACAGACCTTGGAGCTTGCAATATTTTAGTCAGGCGTTAGATTATTTCAAGCAACTCTGGTTTAGCAGCAGCATTGACGGAAGCGTTATCGCTCTATCTTCTATAAAGCTTAATTACTTTGTTAATGGAGACAAAAATTAGATTCCAATATAAAGTGAAGTCACAGTGCATATTTGCAGCGGCAGACGCTAGTCTGTGACGATCAATATTGCCTAACTATTACAGCGCGAGTTTATTTTTACTACTCGGTTAATTTTAGTCGCTCGTATAAATTCCACAAATATCCCTTATTTGTATTGTCAATTGTAATACAACCACCAGAATGTAATTATATGTTAGAATGCCTTCCCTGTCCAGTACTTAGTTACAGTGGGAGAAACAAATATGTTTTGATAGCATTTTATCTTTTTGAACCCAATCAAATGCTCGAGCCGCCACTAAAGAAGATCATACCTACCATACCTGCCTGGTATTAATCACATTCACCGGATGAAAGGTTTTTTTACTGTACAATAAGTCAATAACTTAGATTTAAAAGTAAATTCGGCAAATGTTAGTTAGGAATAAAGGGAATCAATATAATGCTTTATTTATGTTACCTGTGCAAGCGGTGGATGCGCCTGGTGGCGGTGGACGTCCGAGTTCATATCGGGTGTCTCTACCGCGAAGGTTTATTCTTCATCATCTGTTAACAAACAAAAAAAAAAAAAACATTAAACCACAGCTATTTAGTTTTGTATTTAATATGAACGCAGCTTCTGAGGAAAGTTTACCCATTGCAAATGTTCGAAGTGTCCGTAAACTATTAAAAGTATTAAAACAAAAGAAATAGTTGAAAGAGTGTAACTGATATGATAATGTAAACTGAACATGTCTCTATTTTCAAGTGCAGATACTTTATAACATTTGCCGTACATAACAGTTTTCTGTGGAAGTGGATATAAATTCGGTAGAAAAGTAAGACTGTACTTAACGATTCCTTTATTATACGTACCCGCAAATAGACGGTTACGCTTTCATATTCAACAATAGAAAAAATCGTCACGATCTAGATCACTTAGCCATTTAAAGTACACGTAGTGAAATAATTGGTTAATTTAAAGACGGCGATTGGGCCTCCTTGTGGAGTGAAACCGGATGGCTGGTGATAGTTAATTGAGTAGCTTCATGGCAGCCCTTTATTTGGGTCAACTAGGCGCCGGAACCTTACGCGGCGCCGCGAACCACGCATTAACACGAGCTCTCGTGGAAATGGCCAATCGGAATACTGATAACGTCGTTTGCGGCTGCGTGTGCGACCAATGCGACCATGGTCATTCCGTAACAGTTTACTAAGGTGGAAACGACCGTGCCTTGGTGCTAACATGCCAATAAGTAGAACAGTTTCAACACTTTCAACATGACATTATCATTAAGGCTATTACGGTTGTGGCAATGCAAGAGCATCACGCGTTGACTGAGCGTACAAGGAAAACAGTTAATCACTTCTAACAAAATAGATAGGTATCATTTAAAAGCGTAAACCTGCAGTCAGATTTTATAATTATATTAATACCCGGGTGGAGTCACCGTTGACTACGAACGCTGTAAAGGGTTTGAAACGTCGGGATGTATTATAAATTCAATTTACGCGATATAACCCTTTCTTATAGTTTTATGTATTTTATATTAATAAAGCAATAATGAGTCAGTGTATAGTAAAACAAGTACTTAATAATTAATGTGCATATGCATGACGAACTGGATATTGAATTAATTACTAATAGCAGATAAAATGCGCGTAAACTTTACATGGAAATTACCGATTAAAAAAATTCCACCTATTCGTTACAGAGGATTACCTCAGAAGTAAGTGAACACAGCTGAAAAGATCTAGGTTTGGGGCTTCACTATCGTTCCTGATATGGACTAGCGAGCATCGGCGGAGCATGACCGGCTGTCGTGACACACTGCACACGTGTACTTATGTAACCGTGTACTAACAGGTGTAATATCGATACTAACATTAACGACACGAATACTTAAGGTACCTATATCATCAAAACAACACGCAGAACTGCGTTAATGCGTTTTTATAAGTTTTATCTTCCGAATTGTCAATGAAGTGTTGCACATGGTACTTACTGATATAAATTAGATTGATTAATCGGTATATTTATTTTATCCGTTGTAACATTAGCCGAAGAAACCAGAAAACGGATCAAGGAAAACACATAGGCGTGTCTTTAATCTCAAAAGAGAAACAAGTCTTGGACACCGGGTAACATAATTTAAAGCAAAGTTGAAAATTCCTTTAGGGTACAATGGGTTTAATAAAACTTCGGCTTTTCTCATACCTACATTTAATTTACTTCTTAATACGGCACTTTACCGCCTTCGCGCTCTTCAGCCGTTCATGCAGCGTACTATCGCATTAAACTAGGAGTTAAGGCACTCAGGCACACTAATTGAGTACAGAATTAGAAGCGAGGGGCGATCTAGTGCGACGGGGTGGGGCGGGCAGCGGCCTATAAATGTATGAGGACCGGCAGCTCAAACGAAGCGGCACTGCCCAGGAAACTTAATGTATCTAGCTGGTACGCTGCATTCCTAAACACAGCTTTTTGCTTTAATTAATGCTTTTATGTCGCGACGCAATCTTCTAAATGACAGTTTAGTATATATATGTAAGCTTAGTTGTGAAAGTCGCAATTGAGCGGATATGGTGATTTACCCGAGCCGGGCCTACAGTAGCAGTTGCATTGCACAAGCGACGCAACTACTATTACTAGTTACTAGATTAGTTGCAGTTTTTGCATCATGCGTGACTGCGCGCCTCTGCCGCCGGCTTTGCAATGTTTTCTACATAACCACACACATTAACATGTTTGTATCACGCTATTATGTGAATACGCAATGTTAAACGCTCACGGTCAATTTTAACAATTTAACGTATATTGTTTTTTTTTTAATGCGTTATAAATGTTACATGTCAATCTATAAGAATTAATATTATGATCGTCAAGTCAAGAGTATAAAAATTGATAATATTTTGAAATAGATACTCGTAGCAAAGATAGATATAACTCCGTAATAGATGGATACAGTCTAAGGAAAAAACGTGCCTCGAAAATCACGAAAATTTGATTCTCGATCAGATGGCGCCACTAGTTTTGGCCTACACTCGTATAGAGGGCGTTGACTGTTTCTTTTGTTATTTATAATTGTAACGCATACCAGTGAAAGAACATGGGTCAAAATCATATAAAAGTAATTAATGCAAATAAAAAAATCATTTATCCATATTTAAATACATTTTATCGTATTTTTATAAATCTTCATTTTTAGTTTTAAAGTGTGTCGACAGATGGCAGTGAATTTACTGGGGTTACAAAATTTACTATGACAGTACCGCTCTAGTATAAGTTACTCTATGCTCGTAGGTTAGGTACATAGGTACTAATAGTTTGTTTGGATACAAGAATGCATCTAGTATATTATCATGACATTATACATCATTATTATAAATCAAATAAATACTTATAATATTTTGGCGCTCCATATGCTCACCAAACTTTAAGCAGATCCGAAAGTATCAGACAATTTAACATTACTTTTTACAGGTTAATTAATGTGTGCCTGTACTTAGAATATTACCCATGTATTCTAAAAACATTGCACTGTAGGTTAGGGCCAGCACTTTTTATGGCGAATGAGGCAAGGAGACCAACAACTGGGTATGACACATCACATCACATTCTGCTACCATGCCTACCATACTATAAACGTTAGAATTAAATGTATGTTAAGCTAACCCAGTTGAAATAATAACAGTGAGGACAAAACAGTCACAGTGGAATGCTTACTGCGAAACTATTATTATAGTGTTTCCTAATACCGCCTCCCACAACTTATAGCCATATGTCTATAGGTTTGGTAGTTGGATTACGTCAAACCATAACACTAAATCGTATCAGATACAGCAGGGCGATTGGACAAGTGGCATTTCGATATGGATCGCATATTCGTATGGTCACATTTGAGATTAACAAGGTCGATCTTTCAATGGAACCTCCGCTCCGAGCCAATGGCCGCATTATTTTAAAGGTTATGTTTGCTTGACTCTTCCTACAGTTTTGAAGACTATAATTATGAGGATATTCATTTTAATCTAAGGCAGCAGTACGACAATGACAACCCTACGGTACCTACTTAGGACTTGGCTTGAGATGTCAATATTATTAGTTTACTCTAGCTCGTGAGGATTGTTGTGCATCATATAGGTAGGTAAAGGCCCATTTACTATTCTCCTGACCGTCACTCCTAAGGACCAGACGTCGGTAGTAGATTTCCGAATCCACGTTTAGACAAACACTAACGGCCGTGTCTGGTGATAACTTGATAAGTGCTGGCTACACACATCACCAACGTTAGAAGACTATTAAAGCCAACCTTAATCAGGCGTCGCAGTTATCTCGGCACGGCGCTGCGTCTGCGGCGCCGTGGCCGACCACAGCAAGGCTATTATTCTTATTGCATATACCGACCACAGGCCAACCATCACATCACCCACGCCAGTGTATTTGCGACCTCGGAGTTCCTGACAACTGCATAATCGGATACCATTTTTATACTGGTTTGCTTGAGACCGGTAGGAATTCGGCGAACACGGACGAGATTGCCGACAGTGTGGCGTGGAGGCGCGTGCCGAGTTGAACGACCAGCGTTTCACTTTCGACTGCACTACTATAAACAACCAGTAAGGATGTCTTTACAAGGTTTACTGCAAAGTTACGTGTTTCCTGGTATCTCGGCAAAACAATATATTTTGAATAGAGCACCGATAACAAAAAGCATTGCATCCATATTCCATATCTTAAAATATGCGAAGGTCAATAAAATAAGGCAATAGCCGTTTAAATTTACAGATAACAGAAAAACAGACGGACACGGCGAAATTTTAAGAGTTCTATGCTGACTACGGAACCCTCAGAACGAAATGGCACATATAATCTTTCTAGATAATCAAATTTTTTTTTTTAAACAACTAGGTAACTTAACTTGCCAAACATTTGACAAGAATCAGGATTGAGAACAAATTTACATTGAAAAGGCCTTATCAGAATAAAACCGATTACAATTAAATGAAGAACGTATTATTAGAAAAAAATATTGTATTAAACTCAAGCAATGTTTTCTTGAAGTCATTGTAAACGAACAAAAACACCCTGTGTAAATGGCATGCAAGAGTAAAATTTTTGGTTCCAGTTCTATGACAAAGATGGGGAAAATAGTCTTAGTAAGGTTTTCCTATTAGATATACATACATAGGTAAAAAGGTATTAGGCAAGGAAACCCCGGATACCGCCGCGTCATCCTTTGTACAGTTAATGATGATAAGCGCTTACATCATAGATACTATCTCACAACCACAACACAATGAAGCAATGAATCATTACTTAAAGATGTACAAGGAAGAATTAGTAAAAAAAAATACGACTACAGGCTTTTCCCGACTTCAACGGAATGGTGTAAACATTTAAAATACAGAACCTATAGTTTTTGTTTACTTGGTTAAGTATTATCTCTATTTGTATTCAGTTTATTTAACATAATCTTGGTATAGTTAGCATCAATAGGAGCGGATAAAACCACGAATTAATAAACTAGTGGATGTGAAATGACTCCTATTTAGTATGAAAACCAGTGTCGCTAAACTCACACATTCATAGCCACGTTAAAATACGTCACACACTTACAAAATTGCTCTGATTCGTAGCAACTTTCCATACCAAAAAGTTATTACCGGTGGACATTTCTCGAACGAATATCAACTGTAGGCTACATGAGTGACGGTTTAAATTATAATGTCAAAGCTATATGACATACGACTCTTTCATTATCTCATTCATCTCACAAAAGCTCGCTCAACGTTCACCTAATACAACTACTCAACACCAGATGGCGTTATTTTATATAATTTTAAAATCACTTACTTAACAGGCGAGAAAAGGGCTAAAAAACCAGTATAAGTAAGGTCTAATTACGCATGGTTTGTTACGGATCTCACGGTCACGTTACACTGGTGTTTTCGAGACCTCTACACGCCTGCGAGTAGCTAACCGTTGGAACTTCTTTCCATTCGACGATATAGGGAGGGGACAGTGTAATCGGAGTGTTTTATCGATATTTGTGTGTTCAGTTAGGTATTGATATTTCATTACCGTATGTTTTAACACATTTAGATGATACTTTATTTATGATTATAATATAGGTAGTGATAATCGTGATTGTATGAAAAATAATATGTAGTACAGTACAACAAATATCTAACTAGAAATTTGTTTCTTATTAATTGACCAACTAGGTTGTTAATGTGAACATTAAATATATCTTAAAGTCAAACAGATAAAATCATAGTTCTTTAAAGGTTTATTAACTCGGTATTGCTGTTATTTTGTGATCACAAATCTGCAATTACTTACATACAGGGACCGGCCCGCTATCCCTTATCGGGGTTTTATAAGGGTATTGCATAAGGCTTAACTCACCATACCCTTTGCCAGACGAAACCCTTTGTTTTGCTTTTAAAAACCCTTATATAAAACTACCACATTTGAGTAATCGGTAGCCCAATACCCTTACAAAACCCTTATCATCCGCTCACCAACACCTTGCATATTGCTTATAAGGGTTAGCCTTATAAAGGGCTTCCATTTTAGTAAATAAGCGTGCTAATTTAAGTCGTCTACCTTGTTCATAAAGCACACATTACTTCGAATCCGAGCGATTGTCGGCGGCGACGGCGGCGTTCTTTGACTAGGCACGTATTTTCTTTCCTTTTCATACACTACCGTAGATATATACTAATCCTGTCTCTTTCACGCAAAGGGAAACCTTTATAAAAAGCGCTTAAAGATAAGGGTAACCCTTATTAAGGGCTAGCCTTATTTTTGGTTAGCTTTTCGGTAAGGGTTAGTCAAAGGTAAGGGTATGAATGGGCTTGCAGTTCAAAAGGGACAGTCTTTCAATGTGTTAGCCGTGTTTAAGTGTCGCCCATTGAAAGGGTTTTATCGCGGAAAGGGTTGTCCGGTCCCTGCTTACATAGGTAAGTATTCGTCTTTAACAATATATTTACTTGTAGCAGCATTTAAGGCCAATCTAGACGGGACAACCTGATTAAATTGTCAAATTAATTGTATGGTGTGAAAGCATACATGAAACTGGCTCATCGATCCCACTTGATTTGATTGTAAGATTGTGACCTATCAAATCAGGAAGAGGGGCGGCAAAATTCCAATATTTCACGCTAGTTTGCGTGGTACGGAACACTTTTTATTAATTAAGTGAGCCCGAATGTCACTAATAATTACTAAATTAGTAACTAAGTTTTAGGCGTGTGGACGCTAGATGAGATGTATGGCAATTTTATCCCCAGAAATCTTTCTCTAAGAAATGCTCCTAGCAAATGGTGCTATATTTTTGCGGAAACTAATTTTCTTGCCCAGTAGCATTGACCCATTTATTTTTAATATCGGCATCTTGTGGTAACCTACAATAATTAATAATAAAGAAATAGAAAATATAAAACGTTTATTCATGGCACATTGCATGCATTGTACGCATAAGTGCATTAAGTACCTAGTCTAATTATATTAACGATGAAAATATGATGGGTGTAAAAAACAAAAACGTATGTAAAGGAATACGAAGGTTTGAAAGGTTGCCATGAAATGACCCCGACTTAACTTAGTGCTTGATGACCAGAGCTGCCATATTTACTAAGACATTGATTATCCCAAATAATAATTAGAAACGTGTCTAAAATAATAATTTATTACCGAACTACCAAACATCAAACTTGAAATATCGTAACTTTAACTTTATCGATATAAATATCGACATTGCGCAGCATCTGAGTAGCGAAGTTATTTGACATTTAGGATAGCGAATATTCCAGATAAACGTAAAGAATAGTGACAAAGGATTGTGAACTCTAAGTTCTAACTGATAAAATATAGATTTACTTAACGAACATTCGTAAATAATGCAATAGAAACAGATTTTTCGTATTTATCGGATTATATTTAAATAAATAACCACCGGTGATAGGAAATACCTCCACGTGAAAGATTTTTTAAACCGCTGTGATTTCTGCAGCTTAATACTGCACAATACGGCATTTTAAATTTAATTATCAATTTTTGTTAGACGAGCGTACGTACGACGTGAATGTCATTCGAGCATGAAGTTTACACAACAACTGAGCATAGTCTGTGCATAAAGTGAGTCGGTCGCTACTAACTGTCGGATAGACGGGAACGCCCACTTGCCATCTCCATCCTACTCCGTGGATAAAACAATGCGCCAAACGTATTTGCCACCTTCTTATACTTTTACAAACAAACATATTTTAACATTTCGAAATAATCGAATTCAAAAGTATCGCCTACGCTAACACTCTTAATTCCTCTACACCTATGAATGTAGATATATCGATTTTAGAAGAGCTATTGGCGACGAAAACTAGATCCTTTTGGCGCAGAGTCGCTTCTGCTACTTACTATTCATGATAACTGTACGTCTTGAACACAGATAATGTTTATACCCATTAATATTAATAATCATAATGTTAATAACTTCCGTATCGCCGTCGAGTCGCGCCACAGCGCCATGCAATCCACTCCAGCAGATAATGCAAATCAGTCCAATCACTTTCGCCAAGCCCCCATTGACTGTAGTATCGAATCATTCGGCTCTCACGTAACGTAACCCGGTGAGTCTACTCGCAAACCGGTCTTGATGTAAACACTCGGGCTTGTGACAAGTTTACATGCCGTTTGGCCAGAAATCTGCGAGCTTGTCGTACCTGGGTAGTCCCCTACTTTTGCCAATATTTACGTAACGTAACTCAAACGTAAAGTGTTTATGTTTTGCACTTATTATCAGGATGGATGGAAGAAAGAATAAACCTATTATTACTACTAAAATAAAATAACCTTAGAAGACAAGGTTCAGAGGCAAAGGGCAAAAATTCAATCTGACCCACCTTTTGATTGAATTTTATAAGGAGTGACAGATTCTGGCCAGGGACATGGTTAAGTGGAGAGAAAGTGAGTCCCATCTTGAAACAACATGCATGCATGCATGCACTAATTGGATTAGTTAAAAGTGCTCCAATGAAGTCGCGCAATAGGAGAGAGCGTTTTCCGTTAAAAAAGCTTATGCAAAGCAAAGAGGATATAATAGGATAGAGTTGCTTATGTGAACCACTTGTGTCCCGAGCCCGAGTCCTAGTACTGATAAATTACCAATGGTAAACCGACGCTTCAGAAAATTTCACAAAAAAACCATTGTTCTCACTAGTTACAATTGCAAGCATTACAACGTATGAATAGTTTTGGTAGTCGCTACAGCAAAAATATGTCGTTGGTTATTAGTAATAGACGTTATATGTCAGTTGTCTGTCCACACAGCTTTAAAAGACTGTAGCCACTCGGTGTGAGTTTTAAATGACAGGTACGTAACCATATAAGGATTGAATCAAAGCTCCATGAACTTAATGAGATGTTCGCTGGACATTTAGTAGACCAGACTCAAAGGTCGTTGACTTGCCTTTAAATAAAATGTAGGAAGTGATACCAACGCCGGTCTATATGTATACATCCCAGTCATTCCCGACTGTTTACTTTATCCGTCTGTTTACAAATTATTTTATTTCTGTACCCTTGGTTAACCGGAACGGACAAAAACAAGAAAGTAGGTATTTTAGGTATGAGACATAAATAATTATTTTATTGCTCAATCATACCAAATACAAATAATGGACATAATTCATTATTATATGTATTTTACAATTGAAGTAGATTACTATATGACATTATACCATTTTGGTCAAGCTGGGTCTAAATATTTTTAACCGCCTTCAAAAAAAAAGGAGGTTCTCAGTTTGATCCGTATGTTTGTATGTATGTCTGTCCGCGTTTATCTCGCGTTTGGCTGAACTAATTTTGATGCGGTTTTCAGGGATTGGGAGTGGGAAGGCACCGCCTTTAAAAACGAAGTAATTACCCGGATGGTTATTAATTGGCTTATTATTAGGTACAAATTACTTTTTGGCAGAAATTTGCTTTTCGACGGGATAGGGACTGGACAAGGATAGGGGTGAGGTATATAAAAAATATTTTGTGCTTTTTAGTGGGTTGGTTTTTTAAAGCGGTTCCCTGTTTTAAAAAATAAATGTTTTTTTTATATTAAATTTTAATTTTAATTTTTTTATTAATATATTGATATTGAAGGAGTAATTTATTTTATATTTTGGCATCTGTTAAAACAAAGCTTTGTAAGTTGTTACCCGACTGACGAAGAAGAGATGGATTTTAATTTTAATCTACGATGCCGTTAATTGCAGGAGCGAAAATGCTGTAGTAGTAGTAAAACACGTTATTGTACAAATATCAAAATGTCATTAATACAAAGGCGAACTTATCCCTTTAAGGGATCTCTATCTCTTCTTTTTCTTTCTTTTGTTTCCCTGGTATATATGCAACTTTGTTTTAACTTTAGTTATCTTAATAACAAAACTTTTGTAGAATGCCCTCAATGAAACCTTAGAAACAACAAGAAAATGGCAACACATAAAGGGGCATTTTCACTTAACTGTGTACCATTAACGGACGGTTAGCAATCGTAACATAACTAACGGTCAATGTAAAATCCCATACATTATGTCAGTAATGTGACGGTTAGACGTTACTGAAACACGACTTAAGTCGCGCCTTAAAGTACAAGTTAAAATAAAAAATCCCATAGAAATGATTGGTGTAACGTGACAGCAAAGGTGGTAGAGCCCGAGATGATGATGTCGTGCAGGTCAACATGCAAACGGTAAATCATGAAAACCACATGATTGCAGAACGTACTCGTAAACGTAAAGGAATGCAACGGATAAACTGCTTGTTATGATGCTTTATTTAGATTATAAACATCATAACAAGATTGCGGTCGTACTGGAATTTCACTGGGTACCTTGCGTATAGGTATGTATTTGTGGTTTAAAAAGTAATTGATGGCCTTTCGAGTTCCTAAGAGGTTTTAGTTTAGACAAAGAAATGCAGGTATTCTGCACTCAAGACTATACTATACCAATAGATAAGATAAACATACAGAGAATCAAATAATAATTTAGTACAAGCAAGTCTAAACTCTAAAGTGGCAAAATCTAGTAACAAGATTGTCGAAGCTTCTCCCCCTTTAAATTGGATTGTCTAATGTTGATAAGGTTTTTTCTTTTAAATGAATATTCTTATCCCACGGAGTAGGATGGAGATGGCAAGTGGGCGTTCCCGTCTATCCGACAGTTAGTAGCGACCGACTCACTTTATGCACAGACTATGCTCAGTTGTTGTGTAAACTTCATGCTCGAATGACATTCACGTCGTACGTACGCTCGTCTAACAAAAATTGATAATTAAATTTAAAATGCCGTATTGTGCAGTATTAAGCTGCAGAAATCACAGCGGTTTAAAAAATCTTTCACGTGGAGGTATTTCCTATCACCGGTGGTTATTTATTTAAATATAATCCGATAAATACGAAAAATCTGTTTCTATTGCATTATTTACGAATGTTCGTTAAGTAAATCTATATTTTATCAGTTAGAACTTAGAGTTCACAATCCTTTGTCACTATTCTTTACGTTTATCTGGAATATTCGCTATCCTAAATGTCAAATAACTTCGCTACTCAGATGCTGCGCAATGTCGATATTTATATCGATAAAGTTAAAGTTACGATATTTCAAGTTTGATGTTTGGTAGTTCGGTAATAAATTATTATTTTAGACACGTTTCTAATTATTATTTGGGATAATCAATGTCTTAGTAAATATGGCAGCTCTGGTCATCAAGCACTAAGTTAAGTCGGGGTCATTTCATGGCAACCTTTCAAACCTTCGTATTCCTTTACATACGTTTTTGTTTTTTACACCCATCATATTTTCATCGTTAATATAATTAGACTAGGTACTTAATGCACTTATGCGTACAATGCATGCAATGTGCCATGAATAAACGTTTTATATTTTCTATTTCTTTATTATTAATTATTGTAGGTTACCACAAGATGCCGATATTAAAAATAAATGGGTCAATGCTACTGGGCAAGAAAATTAGTTTCCGCAAAAATATAGCACCATTTGCTAGGAGCATTTCTTAGAGAAAGATTTCTGGGGATAAAATTGCCATACATCTCATCTAGCGTCCACACGCCTAAAACTTAGTTACTAATTTAGTAATTATTAGTGACATTCGGGCTCACTTAATTAATAAAAAGTGTTCCGTACCACGCAAACTAGCGTGAAATATTGGAATTTTGCCGCCCCTCTTCCTGATTTGATAGGTCACAATCTTACAATCAAATCAAGTGGGATCGATGAGCCAGTTTCATGTATGCTTTCACACCATACAATTAATTTGACAATTTAATCAGGTTGTCCCGTCTAGATTGGCCTTAAATGCTGCTACAAGTAAATATATTGTTAAAGACGAATACTTACCTATGTAAGCAGGGACCGGACAACCCTTTCCGCGATAAAACCCTTTCAATGGGCGACACTTAAACACGGCTAACACATTGAAAGACTGTCCCTTTTGAACTGCAAGCCCATTCATACCCTTACCTTTGACTAACCCTTACCGAAAAGCTAACCAAAAATAAGGCTAGCCCTTAATAAGGGTTACCCTTATCTTTAAGCGCTTTTTATAAAGGTTTCCCTTTGCGTGAAAGAGACAGGATTAGTATATATCTACGGTAGTGTATGAAAAGGAAAGAAAATACGTGCCTAGTCAAAGAACGCCGCCGTCGCCGCCGACAATCGCTCGGATTCGAAGTAATGTGTGCTTTATGAACAAGGTAGACGACTTAAATTAGCACGCTTATTTACTAAAATGGAAGCCCTTTATAAGGCTAACCCTTATAAGCAATATGCAAGGTGTTGGTGAGCGGATGATAAGGGTTTTGTAAGGGTATTGGGCTACCGATTACTCAAATGTGGTAGTTTTATATAAGGGTTTTTAAAAGCAAAACAAAGGGTTTCGTCTGGCAAAGGGTATGGTGAGTTAAGCCTTATGCAATACCCTTATAAAACCCCGATAAGGGATAGCGGGCCGGTCCCTGTATGTAAGTAATTGCAGATTTGTGATCACAAAATAACAGCAATACCGAGTTAATAAACCTTTAAAGAACTATGATTTTATCTGTTTGACTTTAAGATATATTTAATGTTCACATTAACAACCTAGTTGGTCAATTAATAAGAAACAAATTTCTAGTTAGATATTTGTTGTACTGTACTACATATTATTTTTCATACAATCACGATTATCACTACCTATATTATAATCATAAATAAAGTATCATCTAAATGTGTTAAAACATACGGTAATGAAATATCAATACCTAACTGAACACACAAATATCGATAAAACACTCCGATTACACTGTCCCCTCCCTATATCGTCGAATGGAAAGAAGTTCCAACGGTTAGCTACTCGCAGGCGTGTAGAGGTCTCGAAAACACCAGTGTAACGTGACCGTGAGATCCGTAACAAACCATGCGTAATTAGACCTTACTTATACTGGTTTTTTAGCCCTTTTCTCGCCTGTTAAGTAAGTGATTTTAAAATTATATAAAATAACGCCATCTGGTGTTGAGTAGTTGTATTAGGTGAACGTTGAGCGAGCTTTTGTGAGATGAATGAGATAATGAAAGAGTCGTATGTCATATAGCTTTGACATTATAATTTAAACCGTCACTCATGTAGCCTACAGTTGATATTCGTTCGAGAAATGTCCACCGGTAATAACTTTTTGGTATGGAAAGTTGCTACGAATCAGAGCAATTTTGTAAGTGTGTGACGTATTTTAACGTGGCTATGAATGTGTGAGTTTAGCGACACTGGTTTTCATACTAAATAGGAGTCATTTCACATCCACTAGTTTATTAATTCGTGTCTTATCCTTATTCTATTCTTATTCTAAATAGGGTTGGCCGGTCGAAGTATTTAGCAGATGGCGCCAGCATAGCTTGCCCTGTAAATCCCTAATAGAATTGTGTCAAATTTTTGTTTTTAAATGGAATTTTATGCCCTGGATGCGAGCCCTTCAAATCTCATAGAAAAAGAGGCAAGCTGATGACGCCATCTATGCGAATCTTTGACGAAACGCCAACCCCATCGTTTCGCCACGCAACAACCACAGGGATAACACAATATGGCCTTAGCTAATAGAAATTACTTCCTTCCCGTCAAGAAGGCCGCTTCAAAGGAAAACAACAATTTTATAGATATCGCGCCATTTGAATAAACAAACAGGCATGGAGTTAACTTGCACGCAATTATAACACAAATCGCCCTTTATAAAGTATAATAAATCGTTCTGGGAATATTCCGTTATATGAAAACTCCCTCTAATGGTCATTCGGCAACTGGCATTCAGAAAGTAAATAAAGGTTCCGAAACGAGGAGCGAATGGCGTTTTCATGGCGAAATATCATTAATACAGTCTTGGCATGGCGATAAATCATAACGTCTGCAACCCCTCGCTTAAAATACCCGCAGACGGCAGGCTGGTGGCGACAAGCGACATGACCAATGATATTTATACAAGGTTTAAAATAACTTAAGAGGCAATAGCTGGGTCTAACTAACCTGCGGCGGTATCAGATTAGATTAGATTCATTTATTTCTCATTGAAAATGTACATTATATTTTACATGTCAAAATAAAACACATTCACAAAATGATCGTCACAACACAATATCAATAATTATAATTAAGAATCAAATTTAATTATAACTTGTTAGAACGTGACAGGCGTGATGACAGATTTTAGAAAACCGACCATCTTAGCCTCTCTGGAAGGAAATTTGCAGGAAAAAATCCGTAAACAAGATTATTTCCACTGTTAATGTTTGATTGGTGTTTATACCTTACCGGTCATTTTCCTGACGTCTGACGTAGCAAGGCTTTAAGTGTCATTTAAGCGTCATTGGTAGTTTAAGATTCTCACCTTGGTTATTCAAAGTAAATTTTAAAGCGATTTGACATACCTAAGTCAAGTGAGAAAGTCAATATTCGAATTCGACAGAAAAATATGCTAACTTCATTTACTAACATTATGTCGATCGAAGCGCTGCCGGTGGCCTAGCTGTAAGAGCGTGCGACTTTCAATCCGGAGGTCGCGGGTTCAAATCCCAGCTCGTACCAATGAGTGTTTCGGAAATTATGTGCGAAATATCATTTGATATTTACCAGTCGCTTTTCGGTAAAGGAAAACATCGTGAGAAAACCGGACTAATCCCAATAAGGCCTAGTTTACCCTCTGGGTTGGAAGGTCAGATGGCAGTCGCTTTCGTAAAAAAACTAGTGCCTATGTCAATTGTCAACTCTTGGGATTAGTTGCCAAGCGGGCCCCAGGCTCCCATGAGCCGTGGCAAAAAGCCGGACAACGCGAGGAAGATGATGATTTACTAACATAACATTATGTAAAAATTATTATTCATAACACATGATAAAACCAAGGTACAGTCGAAGGCAAAAATATCGATCCAAACAAATGACTCAAAAATATGTGAATGTACATATATTTTTGCCCTTGACTGTTCGTGTTTTAAAACAAACACCGCCGAGGTATAACGATTCAAAGCTGTTGACATCTTTACCAATACTACTATTAGACTAGCTACGTCGTCAATGATCTGAGAGTAGTTCATATGGTTCTATGTTGAATTTCTTTATCTATGCAATATGGTCACCTTTAAAAGAAGGTGAGTACCTCAACTACTTAAATATATTGAAATATGGCAGCATATTTAAGACCAGAAGTAAATTAGACCCAACCAGAAAAAAAGATGGATTCCAAACACAGCATTTTTATTGTTTGTATTGTATTGCAAGAATTGACACTTCCAAGCAATGCGAAGTTCAAGATCCGTTCAGTCGTATTCTCCAAGGTTACTTACGCCCACAACCTATGAGTATTCCTCAAGTGTTGTCTGACTCGACAATTGTGAGGAAAACGTGACACAAAAGTTTAATCTCTGGGATTCCTGTATGACACTGGCGGCTCATCAGATTAAGTTCTAAATCCTCGAGCCTTAAGAAGATTGAAGCCGCGCAAAGAATGCTAGCCTGGTGGATTATTTCGGGACTGGTTTACCAAAGTTACGTTTTATTATCGAATTAACATGTTTCGACTACACGAGTACTTATTAGGTTATGATTGTTATGAATTAATGATCTAATTTACACAATCAATCAAAAATCGAGTAAATTATAACCTTTTAAATGACTGTGGTTAAATTTAAAATCACTTCAGAGATGATTTAATTTTAACTGCATTTGAAATTTAATGCAGACTTGGGTGAAACATTGCTATGGTAGTTTGTGCAACATCATTCCTTAGTGTAATGGTCTTTTTACAATTCCATCATGTTGTACATACCTCAAAATACGAGTGTAAACATCCATTAATGGTATATTTTCACTGAATTTCAACTTGGCTATGTAAGAAAGCACTTGTATTGAGAATGCTAAATTGTTTACACACTTGTTGGTGAGTCACTGGCGATGTACTTTGTTTATTTATGGCATGGCAAGACGTTCGCGTCCGCGAAGCGATGACAACATTGGCGCGCAGCACGCGAGGCACCGAGGCTTATGCGGCGGCGGCAGCGTGCTGACAATGCGCCCGCCGATCACAAACTGTTAGTGGGCGGGAGGTTGCGATCACGGACCGACGATTTTCCCTATTAGCAAAGACATTACAAACGATCGTCTACATCCATGCATGTCGTTTGTCTCAACTGCGTAATCGAATCTTGAAGGCCGTGAAGTTACACGTTGAATACTTAACGACTAATTTAATGTCGTTCCAATATGTCGAGTGTCACGTGTAACTGTAGTACCTACACGTCCGGACAAATGCATAATAATGCATCCAGTCTGTAATCATAAGGAAACCTTGCTGGGTTTTTTATGTTAAATTGTCAAAGTTGAATTAAGTATAATCGTGTTTCATTGAAGGAAGTAAACTGAATTTACATAATGAATTGTGTATTATAATATGCATTAATAATAGAAAGAAAGAAAGAAAGAAAATACATTTATTTCAATACAATTCTAAATCAAATTGCCAAAAGACTAAAAATTATTTGATTATCTGCCAATGGCTAAAAGGATTTCCTTCAATCATAGCAACTAAGTTAACACTCATTCATTGATCAACATTAACACAAACTAATTCAAAATAGGTTCATCGATTGCAGAGCCACAGACAGAGACCAGAATTGTCACAAATAGACAAAGTAAACAAATAAAGGGCCTTTAGTATTCGTTGAGGATTAAAATGGACCGACGCAGAACATAATTGTATTGCGTGGGCACTCTATGCTATGATACCCAGTGAGCGTAGCAGGAGGATACACTAGACTTCACTGGGGCATCATTACCGGTTCACGCTTGCAGGATCAAATTATAACATTCGAACACAAAGGTTGGTTCATTGGGTGTACGTGTAGATATAATGGAAGTGAGACAGTTTCCTGGGTGTCGAGTTACCGCAAGCCGATCGGGCGAAGTGCGCAGGAAACACTGAGTAGTGTGTAATCGACACGAGTGCACGCGCCACGTGCTTGCGATCAGGATCGGTAAGAGCTGAGAAATCGCTACTGTTGGAAAAGGAACAAAGGGGAATGCAGTGGCGTAGCGTGAACTAATCTAGCCGTGGGCGAAATCGTATCTGCGAGGCCCTTTTCTTTCACTGTGCCCGGAGGGGCCTCGGGCCCACTTCGCCCACGCCACTGGGGGAATGTATGGACCAGGCAATATACTCTTGACGCTAACATTTAAATATTTTTTAATGAACATTTTCTTAGTTTGGCATCGTCAGTCTCAGTCATTGAATATACATAAAAAAAAACTTATGAATATGTAGTGTTAGGAGTCTCGTGGGAAGGTTTCAGAATTGCTTCTGATTCCTCATAGTTCCAGGACTTTAGCAGGTTTAGTATATGAATTTTTGCCTCATTTACGTTACAATGCCTAATGTCACAAATTTTAACTACTTTATTATAAACGTGCAGGAAGAGAAATACCGAGAAGCGCTGAGCAAAAGAAGCGATGACACGGCTTGAAGTGAGCGTTTGATGTTCCGGCAGACGACTGGCAATAAAATGAACATATAAAGTAACACGTAGCAAAAACAATTTGCGAACACTCAGTACTTGGGCTTCTTTGAAGAGTTCAGCTGTTGGATAACGTCGTGGTCGCCCCAAACAGACCTTCAGAATCGCTCTTTGTGCGCGCTCCAACATTATCATAAACGATTTACCAGAGCCTCCCCAAGCAAGTATACAATAATTTAAAATTGATTGACAGAGGGCTAAGTACACAACTTTAAGTATATGACCAGTTGCAGATTCACGTAAAAGTTTAAAAGTGTAGATGAGTTTACGAACCCTACTAGAGGTCGTTGAAACATGATTTTTGAAATTAAGGTTTTCGTCAATAATTACGCCTAAATATTTGAGTGAATTGGTTCTTTTAATGGAGTTACATAAACAAGCAGAAGATTGAGGGTACGGCGGGACTATGCAAGTGTGACAGTGGACTTTCAAATGTGAGAGGGCGGAGGATGGGCTGGATGCCGCTGTTTTGTGAAATCCGATGAATTTTGATTTGTCAGCGTTAAGGGTAAAAGATTCTGGCTTAGCCAAGCGGATAGTCGTTGTAACCCTGCTGTAGCTACTTCATAAGCATCCTGCCAGGAGTCACCATGAAACACTATGGCTTATCATCGGCGTAACATAAAACTTCACTGTTTTTAAGCTGTAGGGACATGATGTCGTTAATATAGGTAATGAATAACATAGGACCAAGTATGCTGCCTTGTGGTACGCCGAATGTCACAGATTTTGCAGCACTAGTAACGTTGTTTATTTTAATACGCTGGCTTCTACTCGTAAGATAGCTAGAAAACCAATCCAACGATTTTCCACGGATACCAAAAGCCTCCAATTTTCTGAGCAGGATGGGAATCGACACCGTGTCAAAGGCTTTCGCCAAATCGAGGAAGACACCAATGCATTCTTTGCCTTCATCAAGATGTGAAACAACAATATCTGTTAAATTTTTTTACAGCCTCCTCAGTAGACTTTCTTTGGCGAAAGCCATATTGACGGTCAGACAGGAGTCGATTTTTTTCCAAGAATTTGACAAGTCGCTTGTGTACTAGCCGTTCAAGTAGTTTTGAATAAGCTCCAAGAAGTGGGATCGGCCGGTAGTTGTTTGGCGTATTAGTAGGTCCACCTTTGTGTATTGGAACTACGGCAGCGGTCTTCCAATCGGTTAAAAATAGCCGAAAGTGGGAGAGATATAATATCACTAATAGATCTTAAAAGTCTATTACTTATACCATCTTGACCAGCGCTAGTGTTAAGATCCAATCTGTTTATAAGACTTTGAACTTCGTTCGGATCTGTAGGCTCGATACAAAAGGATCCTGGAGAGTTATTTATTTTCGCAGTGATTACTTTCGAGGCTAAATTTTCTTGACTGGTGTTTAGTTTCAGTAATATGACCTCCGCAAGATTCGAGCCCACTGTTGAAAAATAGTTGTTACATACGTCGAGAGACTCTGAAACTGTTGGTTTAATTTTAAGTAGATCGTCAGAAGACTTAAAAGGAACATTGCTATGTGTGATACGTCTAATCGAGTTCCACAACTTTTTAGGCGAGTCTTTATTTTGGGTTAATTCTTTGCAGTCGTATTCGGACTTGAGTTTTCTAAGAAGGTTTCTGTAGAAGTTCCTATAGCGAGTATAGATTATCTTTTTGAACATATTAGTAGGGTCTGTACGCGATTCCATATGAAGCTTATCTCTGAGCTTAGAACATTTAAGCAACCCGGGGGTCATCCAAGGCTGAAGGACATATTTAGACCGGCTTAATCTTAAGACTTTTGAGTTATTAGATACCGCAGTAGAAACTTTAGTGGAAAACAATTCTACAGCTTCAGGAAGGCTGGAGCTTTGCAGGACAGGGCTCCAGTCGACGGCTATCAATTCTGATCTCACTGATTCGAAATCGATAGCAACCCTAGAGCGGGCACAAATTTGAAGTATGCGGGAAATATATCTCCCTCAGCCCGGAGGGTTAATGCGGAGTATAGCAAAAGCTAAACATGTCGTCTACGCACTGAACGTCAGTCGGCAGTGTCGGCACACAATTACTATAATTAATGGCAGGTTAGGTACATTTGGCGACAACTGGAGCGTGAGAGGTACAGCAGCGCCGACGCAGGGCCCCGTGACGATTGCATTCTAAAAACACATACGCACCACTTTCGACTTTACCGAACTGATTGTTTGCGGATAATTGTCTTATTGAGTTATTAATAACGTGTTATAACTATTATTTGCAAAATTAACGCTGTATTGCATTCATATTTTTATTAATCTAAAATGCCTTAGGTTTGTACAATATTTGTTCATTAAATTATACAGATATATTGAATGACAGGGATTTTAAACGGGACAGGAAATCCGAGCATTTTAATGGTTAACTCACAGGACTCAGGAAATTTACAGGATTTTGTTATAGGAACGGAGTAAAAAGTTAGTTTAAGTAAAAACTGCACCTGACACAGAATTCATGTACCTAATAAGTTCCTAAGTTGCCTACTTGACCTGTATTATATGACGTAATTGGTCGTCGTGGACGCATATGGAGTATGGACGTAGAATTTGAGTCATCGAAAATAAGTCTGTGCTAAATTGTTAAATTGGACAGAATCAGTGTTCATTGCCAGTCCGCTGACGAAGGATGTAACCTTTCTTATTTTTAAGTATTTGGGGTGTAGCTATCCCATTTCTCCCCGCCCGCCCACCTACCTAAGGTTTTCGGTCGAAGGTTTTCGAGGTTGAAAACTAGGTTCTTCCCTCAGTTGACATATAATGTTTTGTTACAATTAGCACAGTATTTGCATTTCTATTTTTTTGTATTTGCATTTGTTTTTTTGCATTTGTGGCCACCAGACGAAGCCTGCGTTGCGGATTTTTTACATGTAATTAGATTATTTTTTAAGATTTTCTCAATTTCTGTATTATTTTTTAATGTAGTGTGCACATTTTTATTGTTTTGACTCAGTAATTTGTAGATTAGCACAGCGCTCCCAGTCAAGTATTGAAACTATTGCCAGGTAAGTATTGCTGCAATTCTTTCCAACGCGGTAAATGTTGCATAAATGTAGCAAATAATTCTGCCGCGATCATTTTATTGACCGCTTCTATCTCGAATTCTTGTATTAGTTGATTGTGAAAGAGCCATAACGCCGTATAGTATACGGTTTTAGCGTTAACCTTCATAAAGTTTCGCGACCAATACTTTACTCTGATTTGCACAGTACCTACTTAGGTTCCCCTCTGATAGCTCTACAAAGCTTAGGCCTCTACCTTTCATTTAGATGTAAAGCATTCCTTCGTAACCAAGTCTTATTTCTATCAGAAAGTGGTAATCACACATGCATCATGTATCGTTACATTTGTAGGTTTTATTACATTCAGTTTTTCTTCGCTTTAATCAAGCCCGATTTCGATTCCGATTTTCGATAAACATCATCTAATTAGATGCTCGCGATTACCTAATCGTTGATATATTGAGCATTAGCAAAAATGTCGACTAGTTGAAGCGAAGTGGCAGGCCGTGACCCGCTTCCCATCAAGTGAGTATGAGGGGCGATCCGAGGCATCACTCGCTTAGCGCGGGAAAGCGTTTAATAATCGTCGCACTTGGAAATATTGCGGTAAGCCTCAGTGGAAAAGCAACTAACTTGAACGTTAGTTTATTAGGGAGTGGGGGGTATCTCTCTGTCATATTATTATTACGTATAATGATGACATTGATGACAAATTTCATTTCATACATTGTCTGCGTTAAAGCGCGTCTCAAGGTAGCGACAGCTGAATACGCATTTTGTTTTGGTTAGTTTTAGCTTTTGATGATGTACTGTGTTCATGCATTTGCCATTTAAACTGTCAATACAGCGAACAATATGACTATTTATTTACGAATATCAGCAATATATATTATGTGTTGCAGCTGCAACTTTAAAATTGCAAACGCCCATAGCCTGGTGTCCGTTTACAATAACGAGGCCCCAACGGTGTACGCTGGTTTGAATATTAAAAAGAGCATAATATTAGCCTAAAAGAGCACCCTACCTACTCCCGTTCGTTCACAAACGGGACTATGGGGACGGAGGGGCAGAATAGCAAAAGCCCGAAAAAGGCATGCCCAAATGACTAATAGCGTAAATTTCCATGCATGAATTAGGCTTGCATTAATAGCTAAGACAAAGAGCAATTTTAATTTGCCATTATTATAAACCTTATTTCGACGTGATAAGGTTAGAAAATGGTATTTCAGCCTTTCGTAAGGAAAATGTTATGTTGTACGTTCAGCTGGTAATCAATAAACAGGCGACAGGACTTAAAAAAAAATTAGGGGACGCAGACGAGAGCGATTTCAAATATATGGCAGTTAGTAGCAGTTCGTAATGCAATACATACGACATAGAACTACGAACAACGCACTACGCACCGCACCACTATGCAAATAACAATGAATAACTTTATAAAAATACCTATTGTTCATTGTTACATAGATAGCTAAAGACGAACGGCGCAATTAGCAAATGTTCCTGCCATCGAGGGTACCGTAGCCATCAAACATGGGCAGAGCAGTTATTCCCAATGCCCGCAACTAACTGGTATAACTGAGGGTTTTGAGGTCTATGCGTATTACATCATAATTGATTGCTCATTGTAGCATCGTCAACACAAGTTACTGACCAAAAACCTTACAAGGAGATAGGGACTAAAAAAAGGTCTATTTTAGTGTGCTTCTTCCTGCGTCTTGGATGCTGCAGTTGTATCAGAAGGTTTATTGTGGTCGTGCTTATCATACTTGACATGACATGATACCGCATACATAGAAGATACGAGAGCTAAATCATGATATCACACCTGTAGGTCTTTTCTTTGTATAAAGCGTCATTTTGGGGACGGCGATCAGAGCGTAGTCTTCCTACGTGAAACTTACTTGAATGAGGCTTTTGAGTAGGTACTGTGATGAGCTACGAGTTTTGCTTGAGTTTCTTTTAGTAGTAATCGTCTGCCTGCAGTTGACTGCTTTTTTAGAAACAAATAATATATTGCCAAATAAGCAGTCTGGGTTTCGTAAAGCACGCAGTACAGCCACGGCTCTTCTAGACGTAATGGATGACGTACTAACAGCACAGGATAAGGGAGAAGCATCCATCTTAGTCCTACTCGATTTCTCTCGCGCCTTCGACACAATAATCGTCTCACTACTTTTGTCCAAACTTGCGTACTATGGTTTTGATGAGGGAACAATAAAGTGGTTTGGTAGTTATCTCTCGGGTCGTTCCCAACGTGTAGGGCTGAGTAACTCTTCCGGATTGACAGATTTCTCTCTAAAAACCTCTGTAAATTGCGGAGTCCCTCAGGGTTCGATTTTGGGACCGATTTTGTTTATTTTGTACGTGGCGGACATTACGGGTTGCATAAAGAATTGTAGCTATCACATGTACGCAGATGATCTGCAAATCTACAAGACGTTCCTTCCCCGAGAGGCTGAAGCTGCCGTTGAGTTACTAAATCAAGATCTTGCTCGTATCTTCGACTGGTCCGGACACTGTGACTTAGTTCTCAATCCCAACAAGTCTAAATTTATAGTGCTTGGTACTAAAGGCCAAGTTGAAAAAGTCACCAGTTTAGACCCCAAAGTTTTACTTGGTGGGGATCTCCTCGAACGAGTCACCATAGCACGTAATCTCGGACTACTCCTTGACGAACAGCTTCATTTCGAAAAACATGTACTTGAAGCCGCTAAAAGCTGTTATTATAGACTTCGAGTACTGTACCAAGTGCGTAAATACCTTAGTGTTGACATTAGAATAAAACTATGTGACACGCTAATATTATCCAGGCTTAACTATGTCGACACGGTTATAAACGGTTGCCTACTAGCTCGCTCTAAGGCGCTCCTTCAACGTATCCAAAATGCTTGCGCCCGTTTCTGCTTCCCCATCCCTCCACGGACTCACGTGACTCCCTATATTAATAGTGGTAGGATGTTGA
Organism: Cydia strobilella; assembly: GCF_947568885.1. NCBI lineage: Eukaryota > Metazoa > Arthropoda > Insecta > Lepidoptera > Tortricidae > Cydia > Cydia strobilella. The sequence continues at coordinate 11,478,962 of NC_086057.1, forward strand.
AAATGGATGCACGACGTTCGTTGCATTTTGCGTCACTGCTTTTCGGTGTTGTCCATTTTCAACAACCTCTGTACCTCTTCAACAAATTAAAGTTTTCCACCCGCCCGACTAGAGAAGCCATTCGACTTATCTGCCCGAGACACGGCAGTTCAGCAGCATTTCGTGGCAGTTTTCGCTACTCTGCCACGAAATGCTGGAACAACATACCTCCGCCTATACGTAACTCTAAGACACTATTCACATTTAAACTCCAATTTAAAAAATATCTTTTTAGCCTGCAATTGCCGTGCTCGTTGCGTCCCATGGATTTCTCAAATCGTCGGACTTAGTTTTTTTTTACCAGAGTTATACATAAAGTTATTATTTTATCTACCTCTTATAATGTCTATAATACTAATAATATCTACCGACCCTTACCATCATAACATTTTACCCTACATGAATCTATAACCTATCTGTATCTTTATAGTAAGTATTTATATTATTTGTATTTTTATATTTATCCCAAATAGTTCTAAGCTACCCTCCGGCCCGGGGTGCCACAGAAAACCAGCGCTGTGGTATTTATTTATACCAGAGCATATGCTGAGTGGCGTCCTTTTGTAGCCACTATAGCGGCGCCAAAATTTGTTGTTATTCATTAACCCTTACCTTACTCCTTTTTCTATAACTACCATTGTACCTAGCTTTAAGTGTTTAGTGAGTAAGTTCTTTTTTGTAACTGAGGTGGCGCTGTTTGTAGAAGGTCTTTACAATAAATGTCTTTTCTTTCTTTCTTTCTAATAATATTTTGGAGTAGGGTCAAGGAGACCGTGAGACCTTTAGGTTCCCCTGCCTTCCAATGCCACAGCTGCATCACTTCATGATCCCACAACTAATGGTTGGGCTTTGTACCGTCTTTTGGGAAGAGCCGTGAATTACTGCAATGCTGAGTTGTTACGGACCTCGAGGTCACGTTACACTGGTCCCGAGTCCCTAATATCTCGACTCATTGACCAATGGGAACGGCCCGGGCCACAGGCCGGGGGCCGGTGATGTCATCGCCGCGCCCGCGCCGCGTCAACATTGGATGACGGCTAATTGTTTTATCATGAGCCCGCAACGTCGTCAAGGACGTTCGTACACTTCGTACTTTAAATATTTAATATGTAATAAGATGCGAATTTGTTGCTAAAATAAATAAGCCAGGCCAGTAGGCCACCAAAAGAATCCTTAGGCTGTGTTTCCACCAGTGATGTTCGAGGATGTATAGCGAGGGATGTGTTTGTTAAGAACTAATAGAAAATTGTCGACTAGAGCTGCGCTGAGCGAGGATAGGTAAACGAAGTGATTCCATTGGTTCTTGTTTGTTAAGACACACCTCTCAAATACCACGTACCTTTTAAAATGTGATAATTTGTTTTGAATCTCTACTTTAAAGTGATTCAATTTTATCAACGGTACTAATTGCCAATTCACGTCAATTTGATCAATCGAGTTTTTTCTAGTTCTCTAGTCTTATTATTAAATAATTCAAATAAAATAAGTATAAATCGGATATTAAAAGAAAAACCTTATTTGGTAAAAGTAGCTAAGCGAACTTAGTCTTCTTCTTTCTCGCGTTATCCCGGCATTTTACCACGGCTCCTGGGAGCCTGGGGTCCGCTTGACAACTAATCCTAAGAATCGACGTAGGCACTAGTTTTTACGGAGCGACTGCCATCTGACCTTTCAACCCAGAGGGGGAGCTAGGCCTTGTTAGGATCAGTCCGGTTTCCTCACGATGTTTTCCTTCACCGAAAAGCGACTGGTAAATATCAAATGATATTTCGTACATAAGTTCCGAAAAACTCATTGGTACGAGCCGGGGTTTGAACCCGCGACCTCCGGATTGAAAGTCGCACGCTCTTACAGCTAAGCGAACTTAGTATCTAATCAAAATGTTTTTATTTTTTCTCCACACGACTTTATTTCGTAGAGAATTATTGTGAATTTTAAACACTTTGATCAGTTGGATGGCTTAGCTACCTCGTATGCAGACTGAATAAAAACGAAGGACCATAGCGAAACTGTAATTTACTCTGAAAATCGTGATCAGTGTGATCACTTATACCTATACAATTCATATATTGGTGATGACAATCCAAAACGGCGTACCTACTTCGTTAGCATCTAAATTAGGTTTCGCATATTTCAATGACTGGTCCGATTTAATCACGATCTCGTTACCCAGGAGCAGCGTAGGCAGGTAGGAGCCGTCCATCTAACATGATCAATGACATCGGTGACTCAGCGGGCGCGTGCCCCCCGTACTATTCCAATCGCAACCCGACCGCTGTTGAACATTTACTCTGCCAAGCCAGTGCGACATAGACAAGAGATCGGCAAACTTTAGAAGTAGAGCCTGCGGCAGAAATCGCCGCTTGTGACTCGCGAACCACGGTTTGCCGACATCTGGACATTGACAATAGCTACGCGTACGCGTATTCGGACATAACGTAGCTCATGCTTGTATTGGTTCCCCTTACTCCTTAGTCGTCTGAGTTGGTGATAATAAAAGCCCTGTACCTACTCTAAATATAGACCAGACTACAGTTTATAATATTAGCTATTCCGTTTGGGCAGTTACTGTGGAAACATAAATTAGCATTGGTGCATTGCAGAATTTTCATGCTGTAAATCTAAAATTGAGAAAGTGGAAGTTGTTATTATTTCCTACATTTACATAGGTTGAATTTATACCAGGGATGTTGCGGATGCCGATTTTCGACATGGATGCGGATGTCGAGATTAGGCACATAAAAAACGTCAAATATTACACTTTAGTAATTTTTGCTAGTGTAATATGCCCCACAATCGCATTACTATACTAAAGTCCCAATAAAACAAACTTTTCACTTCTTGTCGCTGTCCATCATAGGCTAAAGTGCTCGATCGACGAATCACAAAAACGAAACGAGATTCCTATTGGCTAATGACGAAATTAGCTAGCACTTACGGCGCCGCTAAGACGTTCCCGTACCTACCTGTTTCACATCCGCATCCGCATTAAGCTCCACATCGATTTTATACGGATGCGGATGTTGAAAATAATGCGGAAGTTCCGCGGTTGCGGATGCGGAAGCGAATATTCGCAACATCCCTGGTTTATAAATGACAATAAATGTTTTCATTTCATTTCATATACTACCATCTTAGATCTAGTGGTTGGATCTATAGAGAATGTAGGAATAACATTTATTTTAATTTTTTTTTTTTTTATAAATAACCATTTATTTTTACCCATCTATGAAATGAAATATTGGTCAAATTCATACCTGTCAATTTATCCACCAACTTCTTTCTCATAATGGTTGATGATTTATTTGATAGGTCAACAACAAATACTAAAATGGAGACCACATTTTTTTAATTTACTTGGAGCCAGTGTTAATCTAAATACACAGAGTTGATTATTGTGTTAATTGAATGAAAAATGTAATTCAAAAATATTTAAAATTCCTAATTTGTCAGTTAAGAGGTTTTATATCGAAGTTAGATTAACAAAATCTATGTGGAATTGTGGATTAAGTATAGAGCTGTAATCTGCTATTTCACATCAATACTACAGGCAATGCTTCATATATACACAATCTTGGTCACAAAAATATCCATTCAGTTGTCTTATAAGTGACAAGTTCTTGGGATATTAACTAAACCAAAGTTGTCATTTCAAAACAAAGATTTAACAACAGCATTGTTCTAGACGAAAAAGTGGCAACTAGTTTTCATATTAGCAAAACAATGCCAGTATAGCATAGCAGCATAGTTTCCATTCCCACATTGTAGAAATTTGCCATAAAAAGTAAACAATAGCTGAAATGGATTATTGAGAAAATTGTTCACTAACTAAGGTTCAATTAATCTAGTTTTAATTTTAGCACAGTGTGTTGTTACTGTCTGTTTATTTGTAGTATACATGTTATCCAAAATAATAAAATTATCATTTGAGGTAAAGTTTGTACCAACTTAGTACTTACATTTCATATGAGCTCCATCATCTTAGGAAAGTGTCTGTTTTTTAATGCGGGGGGTTTCGCCCCTCGAGCCCCCCTCTTCGGGGGCTTCGCCCCCCCGTCCCCCCTTTTGTCACTCTTCTTGTCCTTGTCCTAAACTGCGTAGGAACGTATTCATCAGTTTTGACAACTGAATGCGCTAGAGCCGTGTTGAAGGAAATTTGTATGAGAACTTTAACATTTTTTTTCTCAAAAACTATGGGGTTCCGCACCATTAGACTTGGTGGGGAGATTCCTTATGATGAGTACTTTCTATAAAAAAAATATGAGCCCTGAACTCCGCGTCAGCTAAAGTGCAGGCCTACCATAAAATCCTATTACCAACCACTTGTGACACTAACATTAATGCCTAGTATGTTTGACCAAGCGCTAGCAAAGGTCTCCATTTCAGCTTGGGTGAAAATGCTTTCGTATGTTTGGATGTTCTTCTCTGCAGGTCACATTTCTCAACCGATTCTTGTAAAATTTTGTGAGCAGGATCAGTAATTATACATATAAAAAAAAATCTGTCATTTTGTTCTTTGGAAATGTTCAATTGGCATAAAGGCCTTTAGTTCCAGTAGGATCTTGTTACAAACTACTTATGACACTACACTAACATTAATGCTTAGTATTTTATAATAGAGATTACCTAAACCATTGGCATAAATGATTAAGTATTATTATACTTATTGCATTGTATTTATTGACCAAAACTCTCAAAAGGCCAATCAGAAATAAATTTTTAGTTCTTTGCAAGTGTTTTCTGAGATTATAGAAGTCATGTTCTATGATCTCCACTTGTCCACTTATAAGGAAAAAACCTTGTAAGACAATGTCTACATTGGTGAAAATGATTGTAAACGTTGAATATAAGTAAGTTTAATAATAACGCTTATGTCTTTTGCAGGTAAAATAAGTTTATTGCCGTACATACAACCAACCTCAAAACCCCAGTTTTACATACATCGTCACTGTAGTAATCACGCGGAGTTAGGTGCAAGAGTAATGTATTCTTTTAAAACTACGAATGCTGGATAGACTCATTTTACATAAAACAAAACACCTGAGAGCTTAGCATAATTTTCTACGGAGGAAAATTATTTTATCCGCCTACAGTGCCTAAGGCTGCCGTGACATATTTTTATGCATACGAAATAAACTGATTAAAAGTAGAATTTGATATGAAACACTTACCAAAATTACCGACGAGATAAGATAAAATTGTTGACAAATAGTCCTCACTTCACAATCAAATCACAGCACATAATTATAAAACTCGTAAGTAAGTAAACACACAACACATACGTCACTCGTAACAGTCCGCCATTTTATAAAACTATTTGGTGTACCACAGACAACGAAAAGCATGATAGTAAGTGATGTCCTAAAACCGGTATATAAAAAATAAAAATAATATTGCGACCGTTTTAATGTTAGCTTGAATATCTTTTGTTATTACAAATTGACTGAAATTGACAGCACAGTGACAGCTCAAGTGAGCTCGTTTTATTTATCATTAGTATCATTAATCATTACAAAATATATTTTCCATAAACGAGAAATGCCTAGAAGATTATAAAATGCCAGCCAAATTGCGAAATATGTTCGAACAATTGACATCAATACGCAATTCTGTTTATGTTCTGAGTAAACGCAAGTCATTTAAATATGGGGTGCCATTTATTTTGTTTGTTGTAGGAGGATCTTTCGTGCTAAGAGAATGGACTCAAATCAGGTTACACATTACAGTAATTTTATATTCAAACACCCATTCCCATCTATCATCTATGTCCGGCGGGGACAAATGGGAATACACCCTGCTGTCTTGCATCTGAAAATAATAAGTTAAATTTTTAACGCTTAGCCATTATTTTATTTTTTTACTTGAAGATTGCTAAAGTGCAATTAAATAGTGGGCCCAATGCAAGTTATATATATAGCAAAACTGTAGGCTGTAATTCTTTGCAGACTAAAATGATGATGGGTAATAGTAGTCGCCTCCGCGGCGTAGGCCTCCCCCAAGCTCCTCCACAGTGCTCTGTCCTGAGCCTTACGCATCCAATCAACACCTGTTATTTCAGTGAAGACATCAATAATTACATTAGTACTTAATTATGTGAAAGTGAAACTCCAGCCTACCAGTACCGTTTGATCCTATTCATGTCCTGACCTTTTTAAAAAATTTAAGTAAATATGTTTACTATAGCTAGTAAACATATTTACCTAAATTTTTACCAATACCTACTAAAAATGAGATGACTCATGCTGTCTTGGAAATGATTGCACAATGTTTTCTTTTCTTTCTATACAGTCAGTTTAGGTATTTTCTAGATTAGTTTAGAAATATAAATGGAAGAACCCTATTTTGTAACATTTAATCTCACTCCACTACAGGTATTAAATTAAACAGGTGTGCTTAAAAATTAAAATGTAACTTTTTTTCTAGATATCAATTCTCTCAAGTAAAAGGAGTGAGCAAAGCTGAGGCAGAGAAGATGGGCCTAAATAAAGCTAAAGATGTGACCCTCGAGGGCACTTATGATGAAATTCAGAAGCTGGACATAGATAACTGGGAAAATAAACGAGGACCGCGCCCCTGGGAACCTGATACTCAGCCTAAGAAAACATAATCATACTGCCATGATGTTATTTGTTGTTAAATAATGTAAATAGTTAGAATGTAATCAATAAAATGGTTTGTTTGTTAATTCAATAAGCTTGTATTGTACTTGCTTTCAATCATTCTGTTTTTCACCAATATTTAGAATCTCCAGTGACAGGAGTCCTGTCAATATACATTAGTTTGGTATGCGGTAAATGACCTGCATTATTATCCGTTCATCCATCTTTCATGAATTCACCTTAGGCAAAGGGCTAGTATTATATTATAAGTAATTATGACCCGTCCTTTATAAGCTTGTAGGTACATGAGTTTCCTTCTCCCTTGTTCCTGATAAAGGACGTTACAACAAGCAGAGCATCGACATACACAAATGCGTAGTAGGCACAAAGTAGGACATTCTAATAGGTACGTATATAGGTGTCTAGTGTCTACTTATTAGTACGGTGTTCGATTGTAAATTGTATGACAACGAGAGGTCTACCGATGATCAGTGTGACTGTTGTTAGTAAAATGAAACTGCTAGAAACGTGCCGACACCATTATTAGAATTATTCACTACTTCGTAGAAAGCCAATGTCGCAGTCACCTATTTTTACGCGACTGCGTAAATGCCTACCTAATTATAAAAGAAAAAGTAGGTAGGTATATAAGTACCTACGTATATCGACTGCGGTTACTGAACTAGACAGAATGGACCGGTCAACTTTTTTGCGATAGCTATCATGTGCTAATATTAAATTTCTCATGAACAGCATGTCGACTGAGATCCAAGTTATTACCGAATTCAAGCAAATCTTTAACCAGACTAACAAAAAAAAAAATTATCTTACCTATCATCAAATTCAACACCTGAACTGAACATTAACCAGACCTTTGTATTTGCAAATTTTACAAATGGACCAAATGGTCAGTTAATTATGTTGCATATCTTCAGTTGTTATTATTAGATATATTATAAATGTTAAGGGGCTTCTAAACGGACCATATATTATTTTCACTGCAATATGTGGCCAGCAACTATTGGTGTCCCTCTCTTACTCACATGTTAGAGAAAGACACCAATAGTTGCCGGCCACATATTGCAGTGAAAATATGGCCCGTTCGATTTGTACAAATAGCTACCTACGAAATAATAGACTGATGTGAAGTTAAGAAATTTAACTGCGCGTCGATGTTGTTGTAATTGCCTATACTTCTAGAACTTTTCAGAAATATCTATATTTTTATTATTGTCTGCAAACCTACTTATTAACATTTCATCTGTTTGTTTTGATCAATAACCCCCATGACGTCACAAAGAAATTTGGATCAGCCGACTTTGACGCATGCGTTCTAGAAACATTCATAGTTCTGTCTCACCTCATTATATGGCGACAGAAAGAAACACATTTTAACCTCGGAATACCTCGTGTTTTGTCGTGTCGTCTCGGGTGAAAAATTGATTGCGCTGTCGTTGTCTATAAAAAGGGGTCGCTGCTTATTGGCCGACGCATTTCAAAGCGAAAACTCGAAAAAGGAACTTTGCTAGCGTGTGACTCTTCAGAGTTGTTTGTTGAAGATAATAATTATTGTGTTTTATTACGAAAAATTCTAGTGACTAGGTGAGTACATCATATTTGTTTTAAAATAGGGAAAGTTGTTCTAGATTGCAGAATTTGTTCCATCTAGAAGACATCCATAACCTCGAGATAGATTGCTGATATTTCCTATCCGCCATTTTGAAGTGAAGACTTCGAATCGAACAAAGAAATAGAATTTTACACGTAATATAACCGTCAGTTTTTAACTCAATTTTGTTCTGTCTTTGGTTAACCGAAAAGCAGTGATATGTTCTAAACACTATGGTTTCACAACATAAATGCACTTCTGAGATTTAGTTGCGTCATGCATGTTTCTAACAGGAAGCCATACGTGCGTATTTTGCCGTGACCTAAATTGAATTTTACTGTTGACCTGCCGACTGACCTGGTTGTATAGACTCTAAATTCAATATAAAACTAAGTATGTGTCGTGTTATAACGGAAGCCTTTTGTGTTTTTTTTTAAGAATGTTGAATTACTAGGGCGTACACTACTTTGGGAACAAATTTGTGTTTTTTTCGTACTTATATCCTATACCACTGAAGGGCTTCGCCACTTATTCTTTAATATAATAATTATGACATCCATTTCAGTTTACTAGGGCGTAACCAACTCTTGGCTGTTGTGTTGCAATAATTATTTTAAACTTATTTTTGTTGTTATAGGACAAAATGCAGATCTTTGTGAAGACGTTGACGGGTAAAACCATCACCTTAGAAGTTGAACCGTCAGATACTATTGAGAATGTGAAAGCCAAGATTCAGGACAAAGAGGGTATCCCTCCGGATCAGCAGCGTCTCATTTTCGCTGGTAAGCAGCTGGAAGACGGCCGCACACTCTCTGACTACAACATACAGAAAGAATCAACCCTCCACTTGGTACTTCGTCTGCGCGGTGGTATGCAGATCTTTGTAAAGACTCTGACTGGTAAAACCATCACCCTTGAGGTTGAGCCTTCAGATACTATTGAGAATGTTAAAGCCAAGATTCAAGATAAGGAAGGTATCCCGCCAGACCAGCAGAGACTGATCTTTGCAGGCAAGCAGTTGGAAGATGGCCGCACCCTCTCTGACTACAATATCCAGAAGGAATCCACTCTTCACTTGGTACTCCGTCTTCGTGGTGGTATGCAGATCTTCGTCAAGACCCTGACTGGCAAGACCATCACCCTAGAAGTTGAGCCTTCTGACACTATCGAAAATGTCAAGGCTAAAATTCAAGACAAAGAGGGTATCCCTCCAGATCAGCAACGTCTCATTTTCGCCGGTAAACAATTGGAAGATGGCCGCACGCTCTCAGACTACAATATCCAGAAGGAATCCACTCTTCACTTGGTACTCCGTCTCCGTGGTGGTATGCAGATTTTCGTCAAGACCCTGACTGGCAAGACTATCACCCTAGAAGTTGAGGCTTCGGACACTATTGAGAATGTCAAGGCTAAAATTCAAGACAAAGAGGGTATCCCTCCAGATCAGCAACGTCTCATTTTTGCTGGTAAACAATTGGAAGATGGCCGCACGCTCTCTGACTACAACATCCAGAAGGAATCCACTCTTCACTTGGTACTCCGTCTTCGTGGTGGTATGCAGATTTTCGTCAAGACCCTGACTGGCAAGACCATCACCCTAGAAGTTGAGGCTTCAGACACTATTGAGAATGTTAAAGCTAAAATTCAAGACAAAGAGGGTATCCCTCCAGATCAGCAACGTCTCATTTTCGCTGGTAAACAATTGGAAGATGGCCGCACGCTCTCCGACTACAATATCCAGAAGGAATCCACTCTTCACTTGGTACTCCGTCTTCGTGGTGGTATGCAGATTTTCGTCAAGACCCTGACTGGCAAGACCATCACCCTAGAAGTTGAGGCTTCAGACACTATTGAGAATGTTAAAGCTAAAATTCAAGACAAAGAGGGTATCCCTCCAGATCAGCAACGTCTCATTTTTGCTGGTAAACAATTGGAAGATGGCCGCACGCTCTCTGACTACAATATCCAGAAGGAATCCACTCTTCACTTGGTACTCCGTCTTCGTGGTGGTATGCAGATTTTCGTCAAGACCCTGACTGGCAAGACCATCACCCTAGAAGTTGAGGCTTCAGACACTATTGAGAATGTTAAAGCTAAAATTCAAGACAAAGAGGGTATCCCTCCAGATCAGCAACGTCTCATTTTCGCTGGTAAACAATTGGAAGATGGCCGCACGCTCTCCGACTACAATATCCAGAAGGAATCCACTCTTCACTTGGTACTCCGTCTCCGTGGTGGTATGCAGATTTTCGTCAAGACCCTGACTGGCAAGACCATCACCCTAGAAGTTGAGCCTTCTGACACTATTGAAAATGTCAAGGCTAAAATTCAAGACAAAGAGGGTATCCCTCCAGATCAGCAACGTCTCATTTTTGCTGGTAAACAATTGGAAGATGGCCGCACGCTCTCTGACTATAATATCCAGAAGGAATCCACTCTTCACTTGGTCCTCCGTCTTCGTGGTGGTATGCAGATTTTCGTCAAGACCCTGACTGGCAAGACCATCACCCTAGAAGTTGAGGCTTCAGACACTATTGAGAATGTTAAAGCTAAAATTCAAGACAAAGAGGGTATCCCTCCAGATCAGCAACGTCTCATTTTCGCTGGTAAACAATTGGAAGATGGCCGCACGCTCTCTGACTACAATATCCAGAAGGAATCCACTCTTCACTTGGTACTCCGTCTTCGTGGTGGTATGCAGATCTTCGTCAAGACCCTGACTGGCAAGACCATCACCCTAGAAGTTGAGGCTTCAGACACTATTGAGAATGTTAAGGCTAAAATTCAAGACAAAGAGGGTATCCCACCAGATCAGCAAAGATTAATTTTCGCCGGAAAGCAACTTGAGGATGGGCGCACTCTGTCAGACTACAACATCCAGAAGGAATCTACCCTCCACCTGGTACTTCGTCTTCGTGGTGGTATGCAGATCTTTGTGAAGACCTTGACTGGTAAAACTATCACTCTTGAAGTTGAGCCTTCAGACACAATTGAAAACGTAAAAGCCAAAATCCAAGACAAGGAAGGCATTCCTCCCGACCAGCAACGTCTCATCTTTGCCGGTAAACAATTAGAAGATGGCCGCACACTTTCAGACTACAATATTCAAAAAGAATCTACTCTTCACTTGGTACTGCGTCTCCGTGGTGGTATGCAGATCTTTGTGAAGACCCTGACTGGCAAGACCATTACCCTTGAAGTCGAGCCTTCTGACACCATCGAAAATGTCAAGGCTAAAATTCAGGACAAAGAGGGTATCCCCCCAGATCAGCAAAGATTAATTTTCGCCGGAAAGCAGCTTGAGGATGGACGCACCCTGTCTGACTACAACATCCAGAAGGAATCCACCCTCCACTTGGTACTGCGTCTGCGTGGTGGTATGCAGATCTTCGTAAAGACCCTGACTGGCAAAACTATTACCCTTGAAGTCGAGCCTTCAGATACTATCGAAAATGTCAAGGCTAAAATTCAAGACAAAGAGGGTATCCCACCAGATCAGCAACGTCTCATTTTCGCTGGTAAACAATTGGAAGATGGCCGCACGCTCTCTGACTACAATATCCAGAAGGAATCCACTCTTCACTTGGTACTCCGTCTCCGTGGTGGTATGCAAATCTTCGTCAAGACCCTGACTGGCAAGACTATTACTCTAGAGGTTGAGCCTTCAGACACAATTGAAAACGTAAAAGCCAAAATCCAAGACAAGGAAGGCATTCCTCCCGACCAGCAACGTCTCATCTTCGCCGGAAAACAATTGGAAGATGGCCGCACGCTCTCCGACTACAATATCCAGAAGGAGTCCACCCTTCATCTGGTACTTAGATTGAGAGGTGGCATGTAATAACCGACACTGCCTGTTCACTGTTCATGCCAAATATAAATTAACTTGCTAAACAGGTGAAATAAAGCGTTGTCATTTACTGAATTCATATATTTTCTTTCAACAATACCACCTCAGTTTACACCTACTTCTCCCGTTGTAGTCCGTTGAAAACATGTCTGTCGCACTTGCGTACTACAAGTGCGAAAGAGAGGGAACGCGTCGAATGTGATTCGCGGTAGGGCCTCTTTACCATAACCACATGTTTTCAACGGACTAAGTACAACGGGAGAAAGTTTCTATAGATCTACCACTGGCACACTGCATTCGATTCGCATGTCGCTGCAACGTGCGAGCGGGATGTGCCTTTCCCTACTAAAATAATAATTAATATTGCGTGCAGCAATTTTTGAATACTATATAATTATTCCATATTTTAATTAATGTTATTAGAGCTCGATACCTAACATAGATGATGGGCGTTTTCTAAAATAAATATTGAAAACCTGATTCTCACAGATCCTGGTGTTTTTGGGTTCTTTCAACTCGGAATCCCTAGCATATCCTGATGATAAAAAAAAATGTTCCAAAAATTTGTATGAAAATTGTACATTCTACTACGTCACCCACTTGCAAATGAAAAAATTCACACTAAAACGTGACTTAATGGAATGGACATTTTAGGACATCTTTTTAAGGTTCCGTACCCAAAGGGTCCCCCTATTACTAAGACTCCGCTGTCTGTCACACCAGGCTGTATCTCATGAACCGTGATAGCTAGACAATTGAATTATTCACAGATTATGTAGGTATTTCTGTTGCCGCTACAAATACTAAAAACAGAATAAAACAAATATTTAAGTGGGGCTCCCATACAACAAACGTGATTTTTTGTCGTTTTTAGGGTTCCGTACCAAAAAGGATCGATTTGGGAATAGTTTTAATGAAATGATTTTTTTTAAAGGCAGGATGGAGAATGTTATCGATTCTGAGTCGAATAAGCCCAAGAATGGCATATGAGAGAATCAGGTTTTCAATATTGATTTTAGAAAACGCCCAGATCCGCGATTATATGAAAGGTTAAACCATGGAGACTGTATAAAGGAGCCAAATCTCTATGTATGAAAAGTGTCCATCAAAAAACAGTAATTAGGCGGCGCCACCATACACCGAAATACTACCAAAAACAACCTACGTAATTTGGTCGGGTTATTTGTTGCCTTATATGGTTCATGTTATTACTCATGTCCCAGAGCCTAACTAGCGCCACCGGAGAGATTAGGAACTATTATTTAAAGCTTAACGCGGTCACTTTTACAACAATTCTGCCATAAGAGATTGCGATCCTTTCTATACCATCCATAGGTTAAACCGTCAGATAAAGGGGAAGAACATAGTCCCCATAGATTTGTATAAAGTCCCGTAACACACCATCGCACCGCACCGCGACCTTGGAGCAGTTCTAGGAATAGAATAGGTAGTACTGGCGTGGGCTTCCACACTATCGCACCGAACTGTCAAAACGGTGCGATCCTACGACTGCCGCACACGTGCGCCAGTGTTGCCAAGTGTCCCATATTTCCATGAAAAACATCGGTTCGACGGTTCGGTGCGATAGTGTGATAGGCAAAGAGTAGTATAATATATAGGAGAGTGATAGCCCACGCCAGTACTACCTATTCCTAGAACTGCTCCAAGGTCATTGTGCGACGCACCCATAAGTAAGAACAAGAAAGAGATATCGCTTTCTCACTCTTACTTATGTGTGCGTCGCACAATGACCTTGGTGCGGTGCATGGTGTGTTACAACCTTAAAGTTAAGCGCCTACATACTTCGCGCCGCGATTCGCGCACGAGTGTGGAGGGCCCTATAGATATACTGGCAAATAAGGGTATGCACGCATGAGCAACTTTTGTCGCCGCGACTATTTTGTCACTCACATCAAGGGCCCTCCACACTCATGCGCTAATCACGGCGCGAAGCAGCGAACGGAAGTGTGGCGTCGATTTCGCAGATTGTTCACGCCTTCGCGCCTAGTTCCCCGTTTTTTGTCGGTTTATTAGCCCGCGTCAAAGGAGGCGCAAAGCGCGAACTGGCAAGACTCCACATTACACACTAATTGACTCATATAATAATAATACTACTTCTACATGACATTAAAGCTCTCCAAGGGGCCTCTACGTGTTGGATCTATATCCCCACGCAAGCCTATCAAAAGACCGGGATGCATAGGCCCGTGATATCCAAGGAGATACTAATAATATAGAATAAGTTATGTTTATTAACTATTTATATTTACTCACTTATGTTTCTCCTTGGCAAACGAGAACTGGCACAAACTTGTGGTACAAAGTGCTGCGGGCCGCAAGGCGGTATGGGAGAGTAAGGTGCTACACGGGCGGTTCTACAAGGCCCTCACGGGACCCGATGTAGACCTGCTCGCGTCGGTGAACTGGTTACGATTCGGGGACCTCTTCGGAGAAACCGAGGGTTTTGCCTGTGCAATTGCGGACGAAGTTATGATGACGAACAACTATCGGAAATATATCCTGAAGGACGGTACGGTCGACATTTGTCGGGCATGCCGCCGTCCCGGAGAGTTACTCAGGCATATCATTTCCGGTTGTTCTCATCTTGCTAACGGCGAGTACTTGCACAGACATAATCTCGTAGCCAGGATTATTCACCAGCAGCTTGCTCTTCTATACGGCCTTGTGGACTGCGAAGTACCGTACTACAAGTATTTACCTGTGCCAGTTCTCGAGAATGGTCGTGCCACGCTCTATTGGGATCGATCTATCATCACTGACAGGACTATTGTAGCCAATAAGCCTGACATTGTGATAATAGATCGATCGCAGCGCCGGGCCGTGCTCGTTGACATCACCATCCCCCATGATGAGAATCTCGTGAAAGCCGAGAAGGATAAGTCCAGTAAGTACCTAGACTTGGCTCACGAGATAACCGCCATGTGGGATGTTGATTCGACGATCATTGTCCCGATAGTCGTTTCAGCGAACGGTCTCATAGCGAAGTCTCGACCAACACCTTGAGAGACTCTCGCTAGGTGGTTGGATCAAGGGTCAGATGCAGAAGGCGGTGATCTTGGACACGGCGCGGATAGTCCGCCGGTTCCTCTCTCTGCGGCCCTGACCACCGGCAGCTTGGGCCCTGCCCCGTTGCTGGCGGCACCCTAGGTTAGGTTTTTTATAATTTGTTAATATGTATTTTGTATTGTTTTGTAAGTGTTTTTATATTTTACTTTTATATGCATATTATAAAAAACCTAACATAAGAAAAAGAATAAATAAAGATAATAATAATAAAAGACGTTTATTCAAGAAGTTGTAACATAGGTACATAATAAAAGTACACGATAATGCTTACAAACTATGGCAAGACAAATAATAATTATATTAAGGGCCTTCCACACTCATGCGCGAATCACGGCGCGAAGCCGCGAAGGTAAGTGTGGCGGCTATTTCGCAGATTGTTCACGCCTTCGCGCCTAGTTCCCCGTTTGTTGTCGGTTCATTAGCCCGCGTCAAAGGAGGCGCGAAGCGCGAACTGGCAAGACTCCACATTACACACTATTTTGACTCATATGCAAGATATAATAATTATATTACATAAAGCGGCTGTATTTTACGGTTTTACAACGAAACAAAATGGAAAAATAGCTAAATCACGTATGATGCCATAGATAACTAGCAGTTAAGCTCGATCAGCTGATGCTTCTCCGCCATCTTGGCGAGAACCAAAGTGCGAAATCGCCGTGAAGTTTGCGAGTGTGGAATCATACGTCAACGTCGCGACATGTTCTCTCCGCGAAGTCGCGCCGCGATTCACGCACATAGTCTGGAGGGGCCTTTATATAAAGCGGCTATATTTTACGGTTTAAAGGGCCCTCCACACTCGTGCGCGACTCGCGTGCGAGACTTCCGGGAGCCTTTTTTGTCCGCGGGCCTTTTTTGTCCGCGGGTTCGGTGACAAGCCCGCAACGAAACTGTCTCCTTCCCTATTGGTTTCAATGCAAGTGCGCGCACGGGCGACAAATAAGTCGCCGGTGGGCCAGAGGGCCTACCGCGAAGCACGTTCGACGTGTTGCCTCTCTGTCGCACTCGTAAATTCGTATGTAAGTGTGACAGGAGGCAACACGTCGAACGTGGTTCGCGGTAGGCCCTCAGAAAGTCTCCCGCTTGTCACGTCGCTACATGCTCGCACTTTCATACTTATCCATAGGCTTTATGTGAGAGACAAAATAGTTGCGGACACAAAAGTCGCTCTCGTGCGCGCATCACAAGCAACTTAGTCGCCAGGCGATTTATTTGTCGTAAAGGGCCCTCCACACTCGTGCGCAAATCGCGGCGCGAAGCCGCGAATGCGAGTGTGGAGTCTAGTTCGCTAAACAGCAAAATCGACTCCACACTCGCGTTTGCGGCTTCGCGCCGCGTAGTCTGCTCATCCTTTTCTTTTGGGTGCTAGTACTAGTGTAAGATAAAGATAGTATTATTCTGTCTATGTTTGAAATGAGACAGTCCTTTGACAAACCAAACTATAGTCTGTCAAGGGACTGTCTCATTTCAAACATAGACAGAGATAATAATACTGTCTTTGTCTTACACTAGTACTAGCACCCAAAAGAAAAGGATGAGTATAGTTTTTTTGTTCTTATTTACTGACAAGATTTGCTTGACCAACTATATATTATTATTATATGTTGCTTTTGCTTATCTGTGGCGCGTCGTATACTTGTAGAAATGGTGTGTAGAATTAAAATTATTGTAAATTAAATTAAAGAGGCATCAAATACACAATAATATTCAATACGCTTCTAGGATAACGTAGTGTTAAATTGACTTTGTAACCATGATTATAACTTGTGTCTAATATGATTAATTTTAAGGATAACAAGAATAAATCTGCGCTCAGTACAAGATGGGCTCAAATGTCGAAACAGGAACAAATTATAGAGAGGAAAAAGATGGAAATACAGGCGAAACTAGAGGCTCAAAAGCAGGCTTCTGCTTTGGCAGCCCAAGCGAAGTTAACAAAGTAAGTAATTTCTATTTGCTTAGCACTTTTTCTCTAAAATGTGTGAAAATGTGAGGTTGGAGGTATGTTCCCCGGCCTCAAGTATCAGGGTCAATTATTTGGACTGCCCGTCTTGAAATCTTCTAAAGTTATTTAATTAATATTGTCTTCGGTTACAGCGATAGTTACTCATGAAATAAAACTATGAAAACGGATTATATCGCGTATATACCCCCGTCACCCGTTGACCACGAACGCTGTAAAGGGTTCGAAACGTCGGGATGTATTATAAATTCAATATACGCGATATAATCCGTTTTCATAGTTTTATTTTATTTAATTAAGTTTTTAAAACTGATCTGCAAAAAAATTGCCATTAAATCATTTGGACAGTATACAAATATTTTGCTGGCCATAAATAAATATCGAGCTACAACTCTTGTTCAGTAAATAATTCACAAACGGTCAACATTATAACCAATATCGATCTGCTTCTATAATCAAATTTATCTGCTTCATAAATAGTTGAGCTACAAAATTATTATTTGGTCAGCAAGATTAAAAATTGTTTGGCATAAAAAGCAGTTTAATTGAGAAGCATGCATATTAAAGAAATGGTAATCTGATATAATAAAGTGGAGTGGGTTACATTTGATTTGAAGAATCGGCAGAGTTGCAGGCGGAGCGAAATCAGTCCATGTGACATGAGCATCTGCGTGTGCGTGTGATCGTGTGTGTGCATTTCATTAGATGATTACTTGTGTGACACCAACTGCTACTAGAAAAGTAGGTTAGGTTAGAACTGCGACATTCACAAAAACCAACTGCTACTAGAAAATGCCCTATTGGCAAAAGGAAAGTGGGAAAGCCATATAAACAATGGCTAGATGATATAAAAGAAACTGCAGGGAAAGACTGGCTAAACAAAGCGGAAGACAGGCAAAAATGAAGAGAGTTAGAGGAGGCCTACACTCGAAGAGGGGTCCAAATTAAATAAATAAATATTAAATAGCATACATAAACCTAACACTAACTATAACAAACTTACTAACCAATACGCAAAAACTTGTAATGTAAAAAATTAATATTTGGAAATAAAAGGCTTTTTTGTTTTATTTATTTTTAAGTTTTTTGAAGGACTAATAGCACAATCGGATTAAGTCTAACCTCGAAATCCTTCCAAAGTTATGAAATTTGGTATGTATGTTAATTAAAGGTCTCTTTATCATGTCCACACTATTTGACATTTGGGGACCTCGAGGAATCGCAGCCATCTTGGAAAATGTGTACCATCCTGGAAAAATTTGCGTTTTACTCTAAATATCCGTTTCTATGAAAATATGGTGTAATGCAACATCAAAGCTTATAGTATCCTGAGCTACAGCATGTACTGATTTTCAGTATTTAAACCCATAACCCTACTTTCTGTTTAAGTCGCAGTCGAGTAAAATGTTAATATTGGGGTAGAACATGTACAAATGTATAGACAAAAGTGGAATTCATACTCCTTCAAGTTTCATATTAAGAGAATATCCCCTGAAAGGATATAAGTGCTAAATCTGGATTGAGCTATTATTTTCTATAACAAGATGTATTTGTTCCGCAAAGATATCTAGGACATTTTTGTGTAGAATTTAATAAGCTTTAATGTTGCCTTACACCATATTTTCATAGAGAATGTATATTTAGAGTAAAACGCAAATTTCTCCAGGATGGTACACATTTTCCAAGATGGCTGCGATTCCTCGAGGTCCCCAAATGTCAAATAGTGTGGACATGAAAAATAGACCTTTAATTAGCATACATACCAAATTTTATAACTTCGGAAGGATTTCGAGGTTAGACTTAATCCGATTGTGCTATACATGAAAGGGAAGTAATCAAATAATGGCCAATATTATTTTTGTTTAAAAAATCAGCTGATCAGCAAAGGGTGTAGGTTAGGTTGGTTAAACATTTGGTGATCAACAAATTTGTCAGCTAACTAATTTTTGCGGATCAGTTAAATTGTAATCCAAAATGAAATAATCTGCTTACCCACTGATTGCTTAACAAAATTTGATTAATGGTGGATCGCTTACTGCTGCTCAAATAATTAATTTGCCAACCAATTCAATTTAGAGCAGCTCAGTATGACATTTATTGCGAACTAGTTTAGAAATACTTGCTTACCTTAGGTTGTGGACCAAGTATACATTTTGGCATTTTATATATATTTTTGTTCATCAAAATAGGAATATTTTGCAGATCGATTAAATGACACCCTTTAATTAAGTTAATGCCAGTTTGATAAAATAATTATGTACCGTGCAAATAAAAATAAATATATCGTTAGGTCAGGGACTCATTTTAAACAGACACAGAGAATCATATTTTCTTTGTCTTACACTAATACTAGCACCCAAAAGAAAGGGATGAGTATAGTTTTTGTTGTTCTTATTTACTGACAAAATTGGTTTGGTGGTGACGTTTTCAACCAAAAGGTACCACATTCTCGCTTATCGATAAGGTTGATTTCAAATTGAAGCTATATGGAAATAGCGCCTTATTGACAACCAACAATAAGTACCCTTTTGGTTGAGAATGGCACATATATAAATATATCTGTTTCTGTATAGATAAATAAATACACGTATAACAGCGCCAGCCATAGAGAAAGAGTAACCAGATAAAAGTATCAAGGAGGAAATAAAAAGTGTAGTTTAAGTAGTCTCTTGAAAGAGTTTAGTTAGAGACTGAGCGCACCGTAAGTCAAGAGGCAGAGAATTCCAAAGCCGAACAGTGAAAAGTAAAGGAATTATTATAGAATTTTGAAGAGGAAGATGGGACAGAAAGAATTCAATTCAGGGCGGACCTAGGAGCTTTTATTGTTTTTTAGATCTATCTCTATTTTTAATTAAAAGTAACAGCAAAAAGCTAATCAAACTTTTGTATAATTCGTCTCAAAGGTTATTATTAGGTACAACGAAACAGTACTTCATTAGACATGATATTAGCTACTACTAAAAATTAATAGTAGAATATTAGTGTGATACTACATTTTTAAAATCATCATCACGTTCCTTGCATTCGCCCGGCATTTTGCCACGGCTCATGGGAGCCTGGGGTCCGCTTGGCAACTAATCCTAAGAATTGGCGTAGGCACTAGTTTAAAAAAAGTATAAGCAAAATTACCCTCATTCTCATTAACAATACCCTAAAATTTTCAGTTTAGGCTCAAAAGATGACAAAAACCCTTCAAACATCTTCTCCAACGATGGCAGCTTCATGAGCCAGTACAAGGCTTTGCTAGAAAAACAAAAGCAGGAGAAGGATGAGAAAGAGAGACAAGCGAAGCAAGAAGAAACAAAAGCTATGAGTGCTAGCATGCCGGAATATTCTGATGAAGCTCCTCATGAGGAACCAAAGGAGTATTCGCACCATGACCATAATGAGAGACGGAGGTCAGACAAAGGCAGCAGGTATTTGACATGATACATGATTCAACAATTTTGACATTTCCGCTTCTATAACATTTCCTTAGATCTTTACTATTTAAAGCTGACAACTAGAAGAAAGTCAGTTTTTAGCGAAAATTCTAAAGTAAAAATACTTACCTATATATCCTTAGTAAACTTTTAAAATTACCTAAGTGTCCTCTTTACTACTTTATTGATTCACTGCCTTAGCTTACACGTGGCTTACACCCATTACATGTACCTAAATGTAAATTGAATAGTATTTCATTACAAAATAAATAAATATAAATATTAGGGGACATCTTACAAAAATCAACCTAGCCCCACACAAAGCAAAGCTTTTACTATGCGTGCTAGGCGACGATATATATACTTATATAGACAAAATTCTGAACAAACATTTTATGTTAAAATATTCTTTCTTTTCATATTATTAAATCCTCTGTCAAGACAGTGCCGATTAAGCCAGTCCGGGCCTGTAGCAAATTCTATCATGGGGCCCATGGATGGATTTAATTTTGTCGGACGAAATGAATCTTAGATTTTTACGGCCACAATGTGTAGGTGTGCGGGGCCCCCGAACGCGCGGGGCCCGTGGCATTTGCTACTTTTGCCACGTGGCGAATCCGCCACTGTGTCAAGATAGTGGCGTAGCAGTCCCTTGAAGGTGACACATTCAATTGTCACCATCAGAATTCCAAAATACTCAATGAAGCTAAATATTTTTATTGTAAATTTTATTTGTTTCAGAGATAGACGTAGATGGAGTGACAGAGGCAAGAACCGTACTAATAGTCCAATGGATGACAGAAGGCAATCAGACAACATCCCACCACTAATGCAAATTCCATTCATGCCACCAGACCAAGACCCAAACCATGATAACTGGCAAGGAAACAGGGACCCTAACTCTAACGGAGAACGGCCTGAAGGCATGGGATATCCAGATTCTAATATGAGACATATGATGAGACCAGGCCCGAATGTGGGTCCTAGAGGTCCCGGACCAAACATGAGTCCTGGACCTGGACCTAATATGGGACCTAGACCAGGAATGAACATGGGCCCTGGTCCAATGATGGGACCAGGAGGCCCCAACATGCCCCCAATGCCACCAGGCGGACCTATGCCTCCTGGAGGACCTATGCCGCCTTTCATGGGCGGCCCTCCTAATTACCCAATGCCTCCTAATTGGGGTCCTAATGGACCAGGCGGACCCTGCGGTCCGGGCCCTATGCCTCCGAACATGTGTGGCCCTAATGGTCCAATGCCACCTTTCTTTGGCTCGCCTTTCCCCCAAATGCGCCCTAATGGTCCACCTGGCCCCCATGGCCCGCCTGGTCCCCATGGCCCACCTGGACCCCATGGCCCACCTGGCCCCCATGGCCCACATGGCCCACCTGGCCCCCATGGCCCACCTGCTGCTCCCAGACCTCCTGGTCCTCCAAACTCTATGATGCCCCCAAATTCAATGAATAATGGCAACATGCCGTTCATGGGTCGTCCTCCATTCGGTCCCAATGGCCCGAACTTCAATAACGGCAATGGCAACATGCCGTTTATGCCACCACATATGATGCCGCCAAACAGCATGCACAACAATATGCCACCTAGTAATATGCCTCCTAGTAATATGCCTCCTAGCAATATGCCTCCAAGTAGCATATCTTTACACAACATACCTGAACCAAAGCCCTTGGATTCAATGCCGGAGATGAACCTACAGAACATGCCGCCTCTGCCGCAGCTAAGTCACATTCCATCGCCAAAGGACGAACCAACATCACCAGCAAATCAAGGTATTATGGTTTTTAAAATATGTGGCTTTAATTTTCTGTTAGTGTAGTATTGAGACTTTGAATTATCTGATGATTTGGCCAAATACTGCTTCTTGATAAACAATTAGTTGTTAGATATTGATTTGTAAGCCATTGGTCATATTGTAATTATAAAGACACTATAAATTATTCTGAATATATCAATCTGACTTGTTTAATTTATAAAGGGTGGTCGATTTTTGTATGGGCAAATTTTTGAAGTCATAGCTCGATACAAAGCTTTTCTAAGTTAGTGGGAAAAAGTCTATTGAGTTACTTTTAAGCCAAAAATTATCACTAAACCAAAGAATAGAAAACGGAAAAACAACTATTAAAAATCTTTGCTATGATTAGGCAACATTTTGACATTTGTTGATTCTCTGATTTTCTCTATTGATTTCCAAATTTTGTGTGCTTATAACATTATTTTTAATAAGATAGATAAATCTTGTATAGAGATAGTGTTCAGATGTTAAGCCACCCTAACGCTCGGTTTGAGATTGATAATGTAGGCTAGGATAAGAGTTGATAGATTAGATAGGCGAAGTAGGCGTGGCCACTAGACGTTGTTGTTGACTCGTGGTGTGCAGTTTCCTCTGCAGATTGGCCGCCGTCGGTGCTCCGCGCTGCCACGGAGGTCGCCCGGAACGGTGACCACTGGGAAAATGTCCTGAAGGCAATTCACTCACAAGACCAAAATATGTGGTAAAACTCTTGCCACCGTAGCCTTGTCCCTACAGGATACGTGCTGTATTTTTTTTTATTATATTATTTTTCTAGAATCGAGTGTGATTTGGTGCAGTGTTATAAGTTATAAGTAAGTATATTCTCTTATTTAGTAAATAGACTACCTTTCTTTTTACTGGCTAAAGTAAAGCTTTTTATTAAATGCTGATTCCCTGTCTGTACTTTATAAATTATTTATTTAGAACTATGAAAACGGATTATATCGCGTATATTGAATTTATAATACATCCCGACGTTTCGAAGTTTAAAGGGTTAAAGTTGTAAAGGGTTCGAAACTTCGAAACGTCGGGATGTATTATAAATTCAATATACGCGATATAATCCGTTTTCATAGTTTTATTTCATGAGTAACAATCGCGGTAACCGAAGACAATATTATTTATTTAGATTTGAAGACCTAATGAGATTTCCAGACCTGTTCACCTGCTATGGTTGAATTGCATCTCCATCATCAGACCAATGTGTGACATATTTCACATATTATACTTCATTGTCATCACGTCAGACTAACATACCTATGTATGGATATATGTTATTTAAAGCCTAATTGAACATCTTACTAACTTGCAAAATTTCATAAAATTTTAATATTTATTTAATTTTATATGATAAAAGTATTATTAACCTAACAAAAAAAAATTGGAAAATATTTTGGTAATTCAACTTAATTGTGCGTCGTTCGTCTAGATGCCGCTGCTTCTATCTGATATCGTTTTGAGATTTTACAATATATTTCGACGTTAGAGGAATGTGCCAAGAGAGGTTTTTTCATTGAAAGACGTATTTTAGGGTAACAAAGCTATGTACTAAATAAGAGATGTAAAAATATGTGAACTGAATCAATAACCCAGATTTATAATACTGCACTAAATCTATAGTTTGTAAGCCTAATCTAAAGCATCCTTTGGCTTTTCTCTCTTTACTAAGTAATTCTAAGGGTCCATATATTTTCAGGTTCCTTCATAATACGAATTCGAAGGAGTACAAGGAGTTCCGGGAGCTAGTGGAAAAGTTCCGGAAGGAGAGCCCGGAGAGGAAACCGGAAGTCAAGCCTGAGGATGTGTATGAGCCCGAGTTCTGCTTGGATGATGATTATGACAGTGATGACGATTATAAGGCAGCACATAAAACGTTTAGGTAAGATATAGCAACTGACAATTTGTAAGCCTTATTGGAAAGACACCACCAAAGTCAGTTAACTAATGTCAGGTCAAAATCTGTAATCTCAGGGCAAATCAGGCCAGATAAGGAAGGGCGGTACCTCCTGGCACAGGCTTTTAAAACTTAAAGGAGGTTCCAACCACTAATTTTAAGATAATGAGATTGTTAAAGAAAATAAACATTTTTGATTTATTTTCTTACTATAGCAATATGGGTACCAAATGAAAGCTACTGAAAAGACCATTTCAAAAATATATGTAAATAGTCTGGTTTTCTGTTTGTTTTAATAATAGTTGCAGTTTAATGTAACAGAAAATTATATTTTTTTTCAACTTGGTGTACTTTTCTCATTTTTGGTTATATCTGGTTATTTTTTTTAAACGTTATATAGAGGATATTCACAGTCACTTGGTATGTATTTTGGAATGATCCATTCAGTCATTTTCAATTTAGAGCAGTCCAAAGTCAACTGTGGATTGTGAAATTTTTGAACGTTTTCTAATAATTTCTTAGACGAAGTAGTGAAAATGTTACAGTATGTTATATATTTGTGATCTACTCACAAAGCCCTTTCATTGGATACCCCACATGGTATGATAAAAAAAAAAGTAAAAAACTTTGTACTGCCGACTTTTTGACGTCACAGCAACTACCCCCACTACTTTCGCGCTTGTCATCTCATATATTTGTGTTCAGGACATCACACTGAATGCACCGATACCAAATATGTCCATATTTGCGACAACATGAGCGAAAATCGATTTCCAGAAGACTTCTAGACCAAAAACCACCTTACTAAAAATAGAATGGAGAGGTGTTATAACGTCCTTTATTTTTGTATGGAAAAAAAGGCTCAGAAACCTATCGTGTGTGGTATTAAATGAAAGGGCTTTTTAAGCCGATTCTAAAAATATACCACATCATTAATTCATTATATTTCAGTCATTTTTTTTTATTAAAATAAAAATGATTTTCAAAACATACCCAGTTTGGGCTTCTGCAGATACGATACCGTTATTTTTTTTTTGGAAAATATACCTCAAATTATACCTAATATCCTCATATAGAGAAACACATTTTAACCGAGGCATAAAATAAACTTTATGCCGCTTTTACGCGATTTAAACAACAACTTCACGATCATTAGAACTGAAGACGTGTATTTTCTATTTCAGTTTTGGCGACCAAGACTCCCAAAAACCCTGGAACCAGTTCAACCTGGGCAGCTCAGTGAAACGCGAGGCGGCGAGCTCACAGAGCGACGACGAATCCGACAGCAAGCGAGAGCGCCGCAAGAAGAAGAAATCTCGCTGGGGCGATGAGCCGCCGGTAGCGGATATCAAACCCCCGGGCGTAGTTGCTCCGTTACCGCCCGGCATGGCGCCTTTACCGCCCGGTATGGCGCCTTTACAGCCCATTATGCCGCCAATGCCGCCCGGTATGCCACCGATGCCGCCTCTGCCAGGTGTGTATTACTGGAGTGATGTAAGAAATCTCGCTGGGGCGATGAGCCGCCGGTAGCGGATATCAAACCCCCGGGCGTAGTTGCTCCGTTACCGCCCGGCATGGCGCCTTTACCGCCCGGTATGGCGCCTTTACAGCCCATTATGCCGCCAATGCCGCCCGGTATGCCACCGATGCCGCCTCTACCAGGTGTGTATTACTAGAGTCAAAGATAGATATAACTCCGTAATAGATTGATACAGTCTAAGGAAAAAACGTGCCTCGAAAATCAAGAAAATTTGATTCTCGTTCAGAGGGCGCTACTAGTTTTGGCCTACAGTCGTATAGATGGCGTTGACGGTTTCGTTTGTTATTTAACAATTTTAACGCATATCAGTGAAAGAACATCGGTCAAAATCATAAAAATAATTAATGCAAATAAAAAAAATCATTTATCTATATTTAAATACATTCTATCGTATTTTTATAAATCTTCATTTTTAGTTTTAAAGTGTGTCGACAGATGGCAGTGAATTTACTGGGGTTACAAAATTTACTATGACAGTACCGCTCTAGTATAAGTTACTCTATGCTAGAGTGATGTAAGAAATCTCGCTGGGGCGATGAGCCGCCGGTAGCGGATATCAAACCCCCGGGCCTAGGGGCTCCGCCCGCCGCGTTACCGCCCATCATGGCGCCTTTTCACGCCAATGCGGCCCGGTATTCTCTACAGTGCTTTTTGCTCCGGTCCTTTGCCTCTACTCTCCCATTTTTCGAAGATCCTTGTCCAAGCAGTCTATCCACCGTCTTTTTGGCTTGCCTTGTGGTCTCTTTTGTCGCCTTTCATTCCGGCATTCTTTCTAGGTGGGCTGCCCAACGCAGACGCTGTGCCTTGCAGAACCTGACTACGGTTGAGTACTCAAATTATTACTTAAAAATTGTTACAGGGGTAAAGCTGGCTAAAGTAGAAGAGGATGGGTTTAAACTCACAAATGTGAACCGGGCCAACCCGGCTTTGATGCAATATGCCATGACCAACTATGGAACCATAAACTTGAGCCCCGAGGATTGGAAGAAGTGTGAAGACAACTTCAAACTAAATCTGCTGTTTCAGGTATGTTTGAATATTAGGTACATAACAGATTCATTAAAATTACCATTTCACACCCGCTCCGAAAAGCTCTCTTTATTCTTAGAAATCAGTGTGCAAATGTAAAGATGCCATTTATACCGAGATGGCAAAGTTTTGAATGCTTTCTCTGAAGATTTTAATGATAATTACTTATAGACCGCGAGCCAGGAACAGATTTTCATGACCAATCGCCACGCGGGCGGCGTATTTACAAAGGCTATACTGATATGGTTCAGATGCGAACTGAACTAGATTAGCTTTTGTTTGGACAAAACTTAACAAAACGCTAATCTATTATAGTATAGAAATTTACTGAAATCGTATAGACTTTATTAACTAAATTCAAACGGATATTGTTACTACAAATGCTAGTCTGTTGCGATCTAAAATTTGAATCATATTTTAGTAACGACTCCGATTGTATTAAATAAATTACCGTTCATGCAAATTACTTAACAATGCCTAAGATTTTTTTTTAGTTTTAGAATTATTTCAGTTCATAGGTACGAGTACTCCCTTTATTTAGTACCGTTTGGTAACCAAAGTTTCGTAACCAGCTACAGAATGGGAATCAAGATTCCCAGTTAATTTGAAGCCGGTTACGTATTGGGCCAGCGTGTTACCGCTTGGTAACTAAATTTGGTAACTAGCTACAAAACAGGAATTTAAAATTCCTTGTATGTAGCCAGTTACGAATTGGGCCAGAGTGGAATTGTTTGGTAAATAAGTTTTGTAACTGGCTACAAAATGGGAATCCAAAATTACATTAAATCAATAGGTAGATAGGTTAGGTTCGTTAGGTAGCTTCAAATGCCCGAAGGGCAAACCGCCCAGAAATAGGAGCCCCGCGAAGCGGAGCTCCGTCTAGTTACGTTGTGAAGTGATTTTTTTTTAAAGAAACAGTCCGACGAACTCCAGCTAACTAGACGGAGCCCCGCTTCGCGGGGCTCCTATTTCTGGGCGGTTTGCCCTTCGGGCATTTAAAGCTACCTAACGAACCTAACCTACCTACTGATTTAGTGTAATTTTGGATTCCCATTTTGTAGACAGTTAGGTACAAAACATTTGCCAACCGTGGCTAGGAATAATCCATTTGAGTAAATAAGTATTATTAAAATTTAGATATCATATTCAAACGATACTGACGTTACTAAACTCGACTAGGTTTTGTCGTGAATAATATTTGAAAATATGTAAGCAAAAAGCTAATCCATTTGAGTGACTACTTTTACCGAAATGTTATAGATATTGTTAACTAATATGCATAAACAAAAGCTCCCCGATTATAATCTGAGGCGTGACTGAAATAGTTTAGCTTTTGTAAATACGCTCCCGGGCCGACAACACGTATAGTGGTTAACGGCTATGTATACCTAGTCGGCTCATAAGTTCTGTCACTGGCCTTTAAAATTTAAATTTGGAACTCCTAAAACAAAAACCGTTCTGCATTTGAATTTCGAATCTTTATTAAATATTTGAGTAGTATAATTTTGCAATTTTCTGTTTTCTTCAACATGGAGTGGACGCTTAAAGATAGCCGTACCGCAATAATTGCACTATATCGTTGTGGTCACTCGCCGACTAAAATTTTTAAGCTACTTGAAAATTTAAAATTCTCTCTAAGATTTGTGTATCGTACCATAGAAAGATACAGTGAGGTCTCTAGTTTAAATGACAAGAAAAGAAGCGGTCGTCCGCGTAGAGCTAGGACTCCAGCGGTTGTACAAGCAATTAGGGCACGCATTGCCAGAAATCCCGCTAGGAAACAAAAAGTTATGGCCCTCCAGATGGGTTTGAGCAAAAACACGGTGAAAAGAGTGCTTAATCAAGACCTGAGACTTCGTGCTTATAAACGAAAAACTGGCCATCTTCTCAATGGTCGGCTTAAAGCTTTAAGGCTTAAAAGATCTAAAGCTTTATTGAAGAAGTACGCTAAAAATAAGCACCGTTGTATACTGTTTTCGGACGAGAAAATTTTTGACATAGAAGAAAACTGTAATAAACAAAATGATAGAGTGTACGCTCGCAATAGTAAAGAAGCGTCTAATAGCATTCCCCGTATTCAAAGAGGTCATCACCCTTCATCTGTGATGGTTTGGCTGGGAGTTTCTTATGCGGGCGTCACTGGTATGCATTTTTGTGAGAAAGGAGTAAAAACTAGTGCCAAAGTGTACCAAGACACGGTGTTGACTAATATTGTGAAACCACTATCCCATACGATGTTTCTAAACCAGCATTGGGTTTTCCAGCAGGACTCTGCTCCAGCCCATAAGGCAAAGTCTACACAAGCCTGGCTCACCTCCAATAAAATCGACTTTATACGGCATGAAGATTGGCCCTCCTCTAGCCCAGATCTTAATCCTTTAGACTATAAAATATGGCAGTATTTAGAGGAAAAGGTGTGCTCAAAACCTCATGCAAATCTAGACTCGCTGAAAAAATCTCTTGCTACGGCAGTGGCCAATATCGACATGAAAGTGGTGCGTGAATCCATTGACGACTGGCCACGAAGACTTCAAGCCTGTGTAGATAATTATGGCGGTCATTTTGAATAAATGTTATACATTTAGATTCTCTAGTTTATAAGCTTAAACTTTTGATTTTATTTGATACTATGTATATGACAGAACTTATGAGCCGACTAGGTAATTAACCCTCGTGCACGTCAAATAAAAAAAATTCGTCATCTTCTCCTGTTTAGATGTTAGATGTATGTTAGATGCTATTGTGAATAACAAATTCGTCAGCCGGTTGTATCGCTTGGCCCGTGGTCTATTAATAGCTTTCATTTGAATTTGATTTCTAAATTCTTACAACCATTTATTTGCTTGCGTTGATGAGGTGTACAGTTCCCTTTCATCTCATCCTTTACAGCTTTACGCGGTTATCACGATAAACAAGACAGCGCCATGCTCGTATATAGCGATGTCTCGCTCGCACAATAGAAAGGCGTGCGGATCTGCATCCAATGTGGAGACCGCCTTTAGCACGTGTACTTGTTCTGTGGTGATATTTGTTCCGACTGACTGCCATAATTTGTTGCAGGATATGTTGAAAAAGAGGCAGGAAGTAGAACGCCTGGCCGCATCAGGCAAGCACAAGTACGAATACGACAGTGATGAAGATACCGCTGAAGGCACATGGGAACACAAGTATGTTTTTTTATTACAGGCATAATACATATATTTATTGACCTTCTCATGATTCATTTAAAACCTTATGTATTCACTCTTGCTTAAACCTTTTAACCGCATATATATATATATATATATATATATATATATATATATATATATATATATATATACCGAATATATATTAGTCTACGGCGGTTAAAGTTTTGTATGTCTTATAAGACATACACAATATCCAGCTCATTTCGCCGCATTTTGATAAATAAGACAAAGCGAGGTGTAACTTCGTACCGGCGACGACACGAGCACGCGCGATTACAAATTGTAAGCGGTTAAAAGGTTAAAAAAAAAAACCGTTTTTTAGCATTAGAAAGAAGGTAAGCGATTTTGGCGTGTCTTTTATTGAAAAACACTTGAAAAGAAAGTCACGGCAAATATTAAATATGTAACAATTATAAATCATATACGATATACGATGTTACGATCATTTATATTCTTTTGCTCTCATAAGTACCTAATAGTTACTGATTTTTAAATAGCGTTTTTTTCTAATGCTAAAAAACCGAGCTAGAGTTCAAATGGAAAAAGTCTACCTCCAATTAGTGCTTCGAATACGACAGCTGATGTAAGTACATTATGTGGTATCTCCGGCTGTCAAAACTTGACAAAGCAGTTACCACAGAAGATAGATTAGATTAGATTTCTTTCGTTCACTATGAAAATTACACTATAAATTTGCTATATTCGTCAAAATTATGTTTATCTTCTCATTATGATCGTCAAACATTACATTTAAAATAATAAAATTAAAATTAATTGTCTCCCAATAAGGATCGTCATGTATACTCGTAAAGAAAATCATGTCAAACAATTGAATATAAACCAAGTTTACATTAAAGTCCATGTCAACGTAAATAATTTAACAGCGCCATCTATTTCAGCTGTCTAACTAAGGGCAGCATTAGATCCTTTTACAATTAATAACTATTGGCATTATAATGGGTGTATTGTTAAGGTTACGCGCAAAAGAAATGTACGCGACGGAAAAGTGGGCCGACGAGCTGACGAAACAAGCAGCCGGGAAACATCATATCGGGGACTTCTTGCCGCCGGAGGAACTGAAGAAGTAAGCTTTTTATTTAACACTTAATTCCCTTCTTGACACCTCTGCCATATTATGTCCAGTGATCGAAATACTACAGTTGTTACTACTCTAACCAGGGATCGGATACCGGTATTTTGTATGGGAATGAAAACGGTATTTTTTCGTTCTTTGTTAATTATTGCATTTCTAATTGGGCAATCTAATAGTACGAAGTCGTTACCTAAAAACACAACTGGGTCCAACCAAAGAGATCTAGCGTTCGTATCTAATTCGCACGACTACGACCTGCTGTAGAGAAATAGTAGGCTGGCCAAAAGTGCATTGTAAAATCGAAACTACATTATTTTTATGAATTTGTACCGCAACACAAAAGCAACCGCTAATTCTTTCCTGGTCTTGTTTTGCTGTATGTGCACTAGTGCTCACATGAATGAGAAGGGCAAGGTTTAAAAAAATCCTTCAAATTTTTATAACCGATCGCATCTTTACCGTGAAACAAATTTCAGATTTATGGAGAAATATTCCGCCGTGAAAACTGGCAAGGAGCCAGATTTGAGTGACTACAAGGAGTTTAAACTGAAAGAGGATAATGTTGGTAAGCTAAATCGAATTGTAAATGTGTATCAAGTTAGGAAAGTCCAAACAGTTTTTTTTAACATTTCAATGGTACAGTCAAGGGCATTAGACAATGGCACCTTAGACAATAGTGTTTACATATTTTTGAGCCATTTGTCTGTATCGATATTTTTGCCTTCTACTGTACCTACTTGAATAAAATTTTTATGTAAAACAAAATTGCTTAGGTATAGTTGTTATGTTTTCCGAACTATTTTTCTCACTGCACCCACATTCAAGAATGTCTGTTTTGCCCCATGGTTCACTGGTAGAGAATACCTTAATTTAGGCATTAAATCCGGCATTTGAACTTATTTTTTTATTGTGCAATAAAGTTTAAATATGAAAATAAATAAATAAAATGTTCAGTTCAGCGTTATTTTTTTGCGCAAACTAAGTAAGTTTCCTTGTAAGTAGCAAAAAAGGCCAAATGAACAAGACAAAGACAGCAAATTGTTGCTCTTATGCTTTATAGTTTATATACTGGGTTTTTATATAATTCGTTTAATATAAGTAGATTTATAATCGATAATTTATATTGAAATATTAAGTTTAACCGTTGAGGGGTTGCGGAGCGTAGGACAGGCAGAGCCGGGGTATTTAGTAGTATAAATGATAACTACTAGTGTGGTTTAAGTAATGATACAAGCAATATGCGTTTATGTCGCAGTAAACCAAACTGTTACTGCTAAACACGAAAAGTGGCTAATTGCCACATTACAATATCTCCATACAAAAAAAACCGGCCAAGTGCGAGTCGGACTCGCGCACGAAGGGTTCCGTACCATTACGGAAAAAAACAGCAAAAAAAAAAACACGTTTGTTGTATGAGAGCCCCATTTAAATATTTATATTATTCTGTTTTTAGTATGTGTTGTTATAGCGGCAACAGAAATACATCATCTGTGAAAAATTCAACTGTCTAGCTATCACGGTTCATGAGATACAGCCTGGTGACAGGCAGACAGACGGACAGACGGACAGCGGAGTCTTAGTAATAGGGTCCCGTTTTTACCCTTTGTTTACGGAACCCTAAAAACGCGCTGGAGCGCTAAAAACTAATGACAATGTTTGTACGAATGGATTAATCTGTATTACCAGGGGCCAAAAGTCGTTGTGACCAAGGTTCGAACGTCGGACGTACATTTTTAAATGTCAGAAAATAGAGGTTACTGCCATCTACTGGGATGTTCAATAAGTCACCTGCTATGACATGTCCACTTGTCCAGAGAACTTTACACTTTTGGCACTCGACTGTGCATTCTTGTGATCTTTTTGTGCCAAAATGTATACAATTTGTGAATGGAGATGTTTGTTTATATTTTTAAAGACATAACTGCGCGTCATGATTTATAAATGTCTTTCAAACATTTGCCAGTTTCAATTTAACTCTGACAAACTGATAAAAAAATCAATTTTATTCTTGGGCTTATGAGCTATGAGTAGTACAGTCGCCATCAGATATATCAGAGCGGCTAAGGCGCTCACAAATATCTGAACACGCCTCTATTGTCAAGGCGTTAGAGTGCGTGTTCAGATATGTTTGAGCACCTCGGCCGCTCCGATATATGTGATGTCCACTGTACCAGTACGACTAGTCTTGGTCTGGACTGCATTAAATTTGTTAATGAATTGTCTTTATAGGTTTCAAAATGCTGCAAAAGTTGGGCTGGACCGAGGGCCAGGGTCTCGGCGTGGAGGGCACTGGTATCGTCGACCCCATCAACAAGTTAGTACAATTCTCATTTATCTCATTTAATTTTTCTATTATCTCAGGATCGAACACTTTGTATACCTACGCATATCATTTAGAATAAAATGAAATAGAAGAAACTTTATTCAAGAAACGCTACGCAATAACATCGAGGTACACAAAGGTAACATAAAGGTCTTTTTATTTGACCTGGAACTCGTCTCATTTTTGGTACTAGCTTGACCGTACCGTATTTGTCACTTTACCACAGGGCGGATACGCCATACATCAGAAATCATTTGCGTTTCTATGTGTGAACGGCACGTCTGTACGACGCGGCATCCGTCATTGTGTGAGGAAGATGTCAATCTGCTGTCGCGGGGCGAGGTAATTCGAATTGGGGCGGGGCGGTGCGTGGCCGTTCTGTATGATAATACTTTTACTTATTCTGTGACTTTACCTCGAAATTTTGTAACAGGGCCAACCAACCGGTCGCCAACATGGGTCTAGGAGCTGCCTCCTCCGACGTGGTGTCACCCGATGACGACGAGTTCGATGCTTACAGGAAGCGCATGATGCTCGCCTACCGGTTCAGACCCAACCCTCTGGTGAGTAGAGTACTCTGTATCAGTACTACAACCAACCGATCGCCATCATGGGCAACCCTAGTATTAGGGTCAATAACTTTTTTAGTATGAGTTAAGGTTATGCGACTTTCCTGTGGACATCATAAACAATAAGCTGCCTTTAAAGCCTAATTTAGTACTTTATCCTTATTGGCATGTTAAAAACTTCTACATCTTTAAATTTGTATGATGAAAGTCTTTGAAAAATGTATCCAAATCGTTAATTTTCGTAATGTCCACAGAAAAGACGCCGATTTTCTCGAACGTTTTTGATCAATTCACTATAGTCAGTAACGAATTTAAGGGGAGGGCTAAGGGGATTAAGATGGTTTATCACTACGATAGCTTAACTAATACCAAAGAGAATTAAGTAGGTATAGAGGCTTATTGTCACAGTACATTTTGTAGTCACAGTAAATTCACTGCCATCTTTCGACACAGGATTAAAACTTTTAGAACGCCATCTCTTTGACCCATGTTCATTCACTGATATGTGTTAAAATTGTTAAATATCAAACGGTGTCGCCATCTACACGAGTAAAGGCTAAAGGTATGGCGCCATCTTTTCGAGCACACATTTTCTCGATTTTCAGAGGCACGTTTTTTTTGACTATTTATCTTATACACTTCATAGATCTTTGCTAATACCATTGATAAAAGCATTAAAGCAAATATGTAGAATTTGAAATAGAGGCGGATTGTCAAACTAAATTATGTAGCCACAGTAAATTTACTGCCATCTTTCGATCTGTCGAGATTAAAACTGTTAGAACGGACGTTTGATCCTTATTCTTTCACTGATATGTGTTAATGTGTTAAATATCAATAAGTAACGCCATCTACTCGACACAGGCCAAAGGTATGGTGCAATCTCTTCGAGCGATGGCGCCATACCTTTGGCCTACTGCAGTAGGCCATACACGACACGATAGTAACTATACACTTTATTCTCTTTGATTAAAGGCACCGCGGTAGTCGCGTTAAATGGTGCAAAATGGCGCCGTACATTATGTGGTAACTGGACTGCTGGAACGTTGGCGTTTAGTTTACGTTAGAAAATACATACATATAATTTAAGCTAAATAAAATATAACATTTTGAAATATGAACAAATACAATTGTTTATTTTTATTTTAAAATAATACATGAATATATTTATTACATGACATTTTTCGTTTGTTACAGAATAATCCTCGGCGACCGTATTATTAAGTAAACTAGCTATATTTGTCATTATACATTTAAAGTAATAAAGAGTTGTGTTATGTTATCGAAATCAAAATGCATCACGCTTGATGTATGTCAACTAAGTTCAGATTTTGATTAAACAGTATATGCATATTTGATATTAAAACATGAATAGGTAATATTAGTTCGTGTTCAGATATTTTTGAGTTAATTTGTCTGTCATTTCATTTAGATTACTTCGCGTATTTGATCGCGACCGTATTAAATATAACATCACCAATTTAAACTCATGAAATGTGTAAAGTACAAAACATAATGTATGTCATCATGTCATATACAAATACAACAAATACAAATAATTTATTGAAAAACGTATTAACAACTATAATGTTATATTAAATCATTTTACGGTTTAGACTCACTTGTTTTAGTCACGTTGTTTTAGTGTACGCAATACACGGTCGTCGTGAACGCTGCTCGCACTATTAGTGCTTGAGAAAGGAGACCTAGGCTCTCCGAAACATGTCGCGCGAGTGACCAAAACAAGTGAGTCTAAACCGTAAAATGATTTAATGTTAGTATGTCTCACAACAGTTTAAATTCGATTATAATGTTATAATTTAATATTTAACCGACTGCCGAAGAAGAGGTTATTCAAGTATGTTTGCTTTGCATGTCTTTGATGCACAGCCTTAGCCCCAAACGTCTTAACTGATTTTAAACTGAGATTTTCTATCTCAGTCGTGGGAGTGCCGTGGGCAGTGTTTTCTATACATATACTTACGAATTTAAAAGTTAGAATCTGGTCTCAATCCACGGGTGGTAGGTAGCTATTTGTTAAAAATTGATTGTTTAACCCTTAAATGCATAGTGATGGATGCAGCTTACACAACAAAAAACATATAATTTTATGTATAATTAGATAAAAAAACGGGATCCTTATTATTACTGTCCGTCTGTCTGTCACCAGGCTGTATCTCATGAACTGTGATAGCTAGACAGTTGAAATTTTCAAAGATGATGTATTTTTCTAGACTTATATTGACCGGGATAAAGACCGTGATTACCTTTTGTATTTCTTATGATGTATTTCTGTTGCCGCTATAACAACAAATACTAAAGAGTACGAAACCGTCCGGTCCGTGTCCGGTTTTTCTTTCTATTTTAGTCTGCATAATGTCGTTCAGAGCGAAATTGTGTTTATAATATTAACCTATTAATTGTACAGTCATTAAGCTCAAGTTTATTAAACAACAAGGCTTGATTCAACTAAAAGCATCATACTTACTTTATGTATAAATAATTAGCTAAATTTGTGGCATACTTTCATAAAAAATACATACTTACATCTTACACCGCCTTTTACTAAATACTTTTGGCAACACGCCAGAAATGTCCTATCAATATCCGCTTCCTGTTTTTAATCTGCTTATAATAGTTATTTTTCGTTCTTTTGATAAACCCAGGAAGGGTTCTTTGACGCTGACGCCATCTGTTATAGATGCTTCAATACGAATGCAACGCTTTGCGAAGCGCTTAATCGCCAAGGTTTCTTGTTATTAGGTATAGGTACCTACCTATTGAATACGAGATGCATAATAATTGCATCTTGTATTCAA
The DNA here is from genome assembly GCF_947568885.1 of Cydia strobilella. NCBI lineage: Eukaryota > Metazoa > Arthropoda > Insecta > Lepidoptera > Tortricidae > Cydia > Cydia strobilella. Next base: position 11,515,802 of record NC_086057.1, read on the forward strand.
CTCGAAATACAATGCTGTAATGTAAATAGAGATGTACCACGCTATTTCATGCCAAGTGCTAGCTCATAGGGATATGTAATATGTATGCATTCTTATTGCAAAGTTTGTGTAAAGTTACCGTTTTCAGAATCTACAAATAATAAAAACAGTGAAAGTACAAGCTCAATCAGTAATGACTCGAGTAGCCAAAACCGCGCCGCTCGCGGTAAATTTAGAACTGTATGACACTACTTTCGCGTTCATTCAGTCTATGAACATTTTACGTACGTGAAGTTCAGTGGGAAACAGTGAAAATGACTTCACTAAGAACTGCTAGTTTTCAAGTGTACAGACATGTGGACTCTAATACCAGTGATTCGTCAGGGTCTTCTAGTTCTTCAAGGAATTCGGATACTCCTTTGCGAAAGTAAGTATCTGTTTTTGTTGTTGTGTATGATTGCGACACGTGATTTAAATACAATGAAAGCTCTGTTAGATGTATACATATACTTATGTAATACGGAGTATGTGCACGAGTACAAGATGTACGTTCCTATCCTACGTAGTTTATGCTTGGTTTCGTTAGACATTTGCATCTGTCGTTTTAAAAGTCGTTGTTATTTATAGTGGAGCAAAACAAATAAACAAGCATACGGTTATGTTTATATTAGATTTGTTTGGTTTCTTTAGACCGCTCTGGCTGGTAAACTTCCAATGTTATCTAGAACTTTTAGAGGAAAAAGCTTAGGTACTATAGTTTGGCCCAGGACTGTCTCATTTCAAACATAGACAGAGATAATCATACTGTCTTTGTCTTAAGCTAGTAGTGCTAGTACTAACACTCAAAAGAAAGGGATGAGTATAATTTTCCTGTTTCTTACGGAGTACTGACTGACAAGTTGTGTTTTCCAGACTATATCTAAAAAATATTTCAAAAAATTATATATACTTTCTATTGTAGCAATACTTAGTACCTAAGCAAGATGCCTTGATAAACGAATATTGCTAAAGTATGGTGCTTCTGGTTTAGCCATTTTAAAAATCAGCCCGCTTTTGAAGTTAGCCGAATGCACCTCCGGTCTAACTATGTGTAACAGTATTTAATACAATAAATAATTAATGAACATTGGTAAGTATCTCTGTAGACAAAAATAGACGTGCGTTTATGTCCTTTCTATGGGAGCGCGGCGGCATGTGATTAGTCAAATTATTTTATAGTTGACTACAGCGTATCGAAATGAATATATTATGGTTGAGTTGGGAGTCCATACATGAAAAGTACGCAATTATAGTTTGGTATACGAATTCTTAATTCAATCATTACAGTCGACGAGCAGAAAGAAATATTTTATGAAAATAAGATGCCTTGATAAGCGTTGCAGTAGGTAATAGCTTGAATGCAGCAAACCCTTGAAACATAGTAATACAAAATAATACACATATCAACAGTTAGACCAGGTTTTATCTGTATTAATAATAAACGATAGGTAAGTACAGTCCTTATTTGTAGAGCCATAAGAGCGTGTCACATATTTTTGCGGCCTTCGAAGAGTAACATTATTGCAGGTGACTCTGTACTATGTAAGTTTATATTTAGTCATGTTTTTTTAATACACATGTATTTTACTTTTCTCGTATTCGAAATGAAAAGAGTGTTTATGTCGGGTGAAAGGCACCATAAATGTGAGCGGCATCATAACCAAGTTATTTTTATTTAGATTCAACCGACTGCTCCGCGCGTCGGTGACACGCCACTGGGCTTACTTCCGAAGGGACAGGCCTGCGCTGCGGACCCGCGGGCGCTCCGTGTCGGATTCCGGCCTCTGCTCCATTGTAGACGATGGTAGGTACAGGTAAATAAAGATAAACAAACTTACTTACTCCGTTGGCTCAGCGACCCAAAATGAGACTTGGCCTCCGACACAAGACAGCGCCACTTTTCTCGATTCTGTGCGACCTCTCGCCAATTGGTGACTCGAAGCTCGCGCAGATCCGCCTCCACCCTGTCGCACCAGCGATACCTGGGGCGTCCAACAGGACGTCATCTTGCTGGGCGGCCCAGGTATGCTCTTTTCACGTTCCGATCTTCATCCATTTTTTCAAGATGGCCCAACCAACGGAGTCTGAGCTTTAGTCTCTCCCATGATGTTAGGTTCAGCCACTAGGTCTTCAATCTCATGGTTCCTAAGGACTGTCCAGCTTCCATCCGGTCTCATTTTGGGGCCCAGTATCTTCCTCTCGGCCAAAGATAAACAAAGGGGGCCAGTTATTTAATTTAAGTAAGTAAGTAAGTGTTTTATTTGTAAATATAGGTACAATTACAGTAGTGGTCAGTTTATATAATTATGTACAGTTTCACTATATTTTACCAAACGGCAAAGTGCACGAATGCACGTGCAAACGGACGTTATTGGCACAATGCCAGGTGATTAAAAGGAAAACTAAGATAGAATTTGACCAAGCTAAATTAGCTTGGTCTAACTCTAATCGTGTCTTAGTGTTCCTCTGATCGATTTACATAAATCCTCAGTAGTCACTTCAGAATATTTTAGGTCAAAACAGTAACTGTTGCGAACGCAACCTCTTATTTGTAATGCAGTAGCTAAACGCAGCCGTCGGGCTCGCTTACTATGCGGAGGCTTATTTAAATGCACCAATAGGAGCGCTTCACATAACCTGTATCGCGGCCAATTAGAGGCACCTAAATTTAGACTACCATTTTAGCATTCAAAATTAGCTTAATCTCTTTCGCATCAGCCTACATACTATTACCACCACTTCTACACCTTTAACCGTTTACGTCAACTGTACCTTGTAAAGTAACCAGCACCTATTAATTATAAGTTTACTTCAAATCGAAGTATTTTTATTTGTCGTCGAGACCTGCACGGCGGCTACAGTAACCCAAGTACTTAATACCTACTTTATTCTTATTGGATATACTTGACTAGTTGTTCCTGGTTCTCTTTAAGAAGCTAATGTATTTGTATATCCCCGGGCTAATATATTAAAAAGTAAAAAAAAAATTACGCAAGGGAATTTCAGAAAATCCACACCCAGCACCAAGCCACGCACATTCAGCGTTTCCGGGAAATTGGCCAGTCATCTTAAGCCTAAAACGGGGGTCAACCTCGGACAGAGATAATAAGCTGAAACTCGTATAATCCTAATGTACCTGGGCCAGAAACCCATTCTTTCACGTTATTCAACAAAATTTCTATTTTAAAACCCGTATAAAAGTATAATGTACTCATTATACTTTTATACCGGTTTTAAAATAGAAATAATAATATGATTGTGACGTCACATGCTAGTGTTTCATATAAATCCTATAGTATCAAAATTGTTTTGACAGTTCGAAAAGTGACAGTTGTCAAATACCCTATTCTCCTCTGCATTGCATTCTCGCTCTTTCAATTGATTATGGTAAGAGCGAAATAGATGTAGCCACATCAAATTATATAAGTCGAATATGGGCAATCAGCGGAAATAATTCGTGTAGTTTTGAAAATTGGTATAGTTATACCTTATTGTGGTGACCAGATAAACATACTAAAAGTCCTCGAGGGTGGGGGGTGTGCTGAGGGTGTGGGGGAGCAAAAGTTTCTACATAAAATTTTCTACGTATTAGGTCATATTCATTTTTACTCTACGATCAATACTTTAGGAGCTACAGGAGCATGGCCCGAGATGCTCTTGGCCGGTTTATTTTTTTATTTTTGATGAGTACCTAGGTGACTAAACTTGGTTATTCTAAACTAAAAAAATGAGTTATGATGAACAACTACAAAAAAACGACGTTTTCGTATATCGTCTATTTTTATCTCTTTGTTAACTTAAACATCCTCTAGCTCCTAAAGTATTGATCGTAGAGTAAAAATAAATACTTATGACCTAATTTGTAGAAAATTTTATGTAGAAACTTTTGTCCGAAGTGGTTATAATGCTATTCGTACAGATATTCGAGATATGAGCAAATATCTGAAAAAAGGTAGCACAACCCCCACCCCCGAGAACTATCAGTATATTCATCTGGACACCGCAGGGTATAACTATATACCAATTTTCAAAACTACACGAATTACTACCGCAGTTTTTTTAAATTTTCTTGAGCTAATGGGTATTGTCGAAGATATTTTAGCTTTTTGAACAGGTATAAGGAATTAAGTTTTTAGGATTTAAGTCTTCTATTGTTGCGTATTATGCTACAGATTATTTACATTTGTACCTATTGTCTGTACCCAAAGGTGATAGAGTCGGACCAAGCCAAGTTTTTCCTCCTTGTGCATCATCAAGTATGGCTTATGTATCGTTACTGCCAAGTCAATGCAAAGTTAGTGTGGTTGGAGTCTACAGGTATGTCGGCGGCACATCGTAAAATCGGGCAGATCGAGATATTCCTAGGCATATCATGAAACGCCGCCATTTTATGATCTGTCATATAAATGTCTACAATTTTGGTAGGCTCTAGGAGGTAAAAGTATCCTTAACTTATGTATAAGAGACAGTTTTTGTCTGTGCGAGCTTTTCACGGAGGGATCTAACGTAGATACCTCCAAAACGTGAACCATAGGGCATTTATCTTACAGTGAACCAATCAAAGCTTATATCACGTTGCAGAGTCTTACATAAACTTTTCCTCCAGACCCCGAGCTGGATTTCCTGACGTTCCCGGCCGTGTCTCCCCGCCGCTCGCTGCAAGCGTTTGGCACCCGACCAAGCAGACCCGCGCTGTTCATAACGTAAGTCAATTTTGTGCCTAAAAGCCCGTGTACATTATCCAAAGCGGCGTTATAGGTACTAACTTTTGCCTGGAGGATTAATATATATGGCTCATCAAAAAATACTGGCCGTCACACCAGACCTCCGATGCGATGGGGCGCTCGCTGGTCATATCGTACTTACTTGTCAGTTTTGTACGTAAAAACCGTTTCACGTTATCGGTACGTATCGTAAGACCTACTTACATTTGACGTAAGAGATGAATATTTCTACTCATTTGGTCACTTTCCTTACAAATCCATCATCTTGAGTATCGACAATAAAATGCAACATCTTTATTTCTCGATACTGTCACGTAACAGTCCTATCATCTAACATTTTTCGTATCTCCTATAAGTAGTACATATCATAAATCATACCTAATATATATTCGTGTATGGTAATTTTTAGGGTTCCGTACCCAAAGGGTAAAAACGGGACCCTATTACTAAGACTCCGCTGACCGTCTGTCCGTCTGTCTGTCACCAGGCTGTATCTCATGAACCGTGATAGCTAGACAGTTGAAATTTTCACAGATGATGTATTTCTGTTGCCGCTATAACAACAAATACTAAAAAGTACGGAACCCTCGGTGCGCGAGTCCGACTCGCACTTGGCCGGTTTTTTTATTTATGTTATGTATTACTGATGTCGTGGCCAGAACTTACAATTGACCATTTCAGGATGTGGCAATCGTTTCATGAAATAATCAAATTATATGATCTGGCCACGACACAATAACCTAGATACATTTATTTATTTCTTTCTTTCTAAATCTAGGCCCCAGTATCGGTCCCTTACGTATGTAACTAATAACGGTTCCGATATCATATCGGAAAATGTGAAAAAGCTCTAACAATCCAAGCGACCCTAGAACAATAAATTGCCTTACCGATTCGAGGTTTTATGGTTCTAGTAATAAAGCTTATAATTTTCTGTTCGAATTGAAAGTTTGTTCTGGCTCTCATAGATGTGGAAACTTTTGCTAGGACAGGTGAAACACTTATAGCACATGCCAATGGGAATAAAATCAAGTTAAGAATGTGAACGTTTTTGTTGGACAGTGGATGGATTCTAACTGGAATAGGGCTGACTTATAAGTTATATTCATCATCATTATCTTTGGTTCTGGACCCATTTTAACACGAGAACCTTACCTACAATTTTTTTAACAAACTAAAGACCATAAAAAAGAAAATTACAACTTTGGACATTTCGTTTGAATAACGCATTATATTTATGGAATAACGATATCGTAGTTACGAGTAAATCATATCATAATCATTGGCGGAGTAAGCAATCTATTTTAATCGTGTAACAAACATATGAAGGGTACACGGAAAGAACATGTCGTCACTTTTTTCGAAAAATTAGATTTTCATCTCAAAATGTAGAGCTCCTAATAAACTATTAGTTATGTCTTTTGCTACCACTGTATAATATATGTAACACAACTTTAAAAAGACCTGGTCACGGAATTAGTATACATTCGGACATGGTTCCAAATTTTAAAACCGCGATTACTCAAAATGTTACAAAAGTGACTAGACATGTTCTTTCCGTGTACCCTTCATATATAGCCGATTTGATAATCTCCTCCTTTTACAATTTTTATAGCGGTTTACAAGTTTTACAGCACCTAAAGCAATTTCATAATTAACTTTTTTTTTGAGTTCCTCTAAATTTGTCCATGAGTGTATATTAAAATATACACATTAGTAATGGGTAGGTAAATGTGCCTAATACGGTGCATTGCGCACGTACAGGGCTATCTTACAATAACGATCAATTAAATTATACACATTAATTGGATCGAGCTTAATATGGAGCTTAAATAAATATATTTCATTTCATTTCATTTAACACATGTACCTAAAATGATAACAATATTACAATATAAATACCATATTGTTCTTATATTACCTTGACAATTTTACAAATGAAATAAAACTATGAAAACGGATTATATCGCGTATATTGAATTTATAATTTATTTATAATTTTAGGAGGGAATTAAATCTTCTCGGGTCCGTGGTGTAGGGTTGGAGCCGGCATAGTTTTTATCGCGTATATAATATATATCTTTACTTGAAAAATAATTATAGTGTATAACTAGCCTTATGAACCGATTTTGCATGTACAACCAGCCTTAAAGTTTGTAGTCTATGATTGTTCATTATTTTTTTAGTATGTGGGTATTTTTGCATTTTGTAATTTTTCCTCAGTCACCCGTTGACCACGAACGCTGTAAAGAGTTCGAAACGTCGGGATGAATTATAAATTCAATATACGCGATATAATCCGTTTTCATAGTTTTATTTCATGAGTAACTATCGCGGTAACCGAAGACAATATTAATTTTACAAATGCTTTAATAACTTATCTTGACAATGTTTTACCATTATTATCATAATAGTAGTTAACTTTGTGACATAGCTTTCAATTTTTAACCGACTTCAAGATTTCAAAGGAGGTTCTCAATTCGGTTGTATGTTTTTTTTTTTTTTTTTTTTTTTTAATGTTTGTTACTCCATAACTCCGTCATTTCTGGACCGATTTTGAAAATTCTTTTTTTGATTGTAAGTATATACATACAGATTGGTCCCGTTTTCGTCAAAAAGCAGTTCTGATGATGGGATCCATGAGGAATCGAGGGAACTCCTCAAATGTTAAAGGCATACATATAGTGATTTTAGTATTTTCATCAACAAATCAAGCACTTACATTTAAAAAAGTGACATTTGATGAAGTGGAACTGCTGATGATGATCAGAACGGAACTCTTCAATGATGCATAGTTCACGTTTGGCGATTTGTCCTCTTCGTTATGTTTGTTAAGCAAGTTAGGTTTTCAAGAAACATTTTTGTCAAGCTCGAGTTCTGATGATGGGATCCATGAGGAATCGAGGGAACTCCTCAAATGTGAAAGGCATACATATAGTGATTTTTGTATTTTTATAAACAAATCCACCACTTCCATTTTAAAAAGTGACATTTGATGAAGTGGAATTGCTGATGATGATCAGAACGGAACTCTTCAATGACGCATAGTTCACGTTTGGCGATTTGTCCTCTACGTTATGTTTGTTAAGCAAGTTAGGTTTTCAAGAAACATTTTTGTGAAGCTCGAGTTCTGATGATGGGATCCATGAGGAATCCAGGGAACTCCTCAAATGTGAAAGGCATACATATAGTGATTTTTGTATTTTTATAAACAAATCCAGCACTTCCATTTTAAGAAGTGACATTTGATGAAGTGGAACTGCTGATGATGATCAGAACGGAACTCTTCAATGACGCATAGTTCACGTTTGGCGATTTGTCCTCTTTGTTATGTTTGTTAAGCAAGTTAGGTTTCAAGAAACATTTTTGTCAAGCTCGAGTTCTGATGATGGTATCCATGAGGAATCGAGGGAACTCCTCAAATGTGAAAGGCATACATATAGTGATTTTTGTAATTTTATAAACAAATCCAGCACTTCCATTTTAAGAAGTGACATTTGATGAAGTGGAACTGCTGATGATGATCAGAACGGAACTCTTCAATGACGCATAGTTCACGTTTGGCGATTTGTCCTCTTCGTTATGTTTGTTAAGCAAGTTAGGTTTTTAAGAAACATTTTTGTCAAGCTCGAGTTCTGATGATGGGATCCATGAGGAATCCAGGGAACTCCTCAAATGTGAAAGGCATACATATAGTGATTTTTGTATTTTTATAAACAAATCCAGCACTTCCATTTTAAAAAGTGGACGAAGTTGGACCCGGACTCGGACCCGGACCCGGGTCTGAACATGGACCCCAACTCGGACCCGGACCCGGACCGAACTCTGACCCAAACTTGGACCCCGACAGCCGGACACGGACCCGGACTCTGATCCGGACCCGGAAATGCTACTAGAAAAGTGGGTTAGGTGGGTGGTTGGGTTTTGAACTGCGATCCTCACAGAACAGAACTGCTATCAGAAAAGTAGGTGAGGTTAGAGCTGTGACCCTTACAGAAACGAAATGCTATCAGAAAAGTAGGTTAGGTTAGGTTAGAACTGCGACCCCTACAGAAACGAAATGCTACTAGAAAACTGGGTGGTTTTACCTCCTTTTCTACATTATTAGGCAAAAGATGCTGTCTTTTTCATTTCATTGTCTGGAATCAACAATAAGTGAACTTTCAGCGGCATCCCCCATTGAAGTCGGTTTTTTTTTCTTAAAAATTATTAATTTTTTTATTGTTATTTTGTTTTTAATGAAAATTTTATTATACCTATAAGTACCTAAAATACTAATGAATTATGTACCAATTGGAATAAAGAGTGAATGAAAGCCAAAGAAATCTAGATAAGGAATATTTAAAAAACCCTAATACTTTGCTAAGCCCTTACCGGGTCCTAGTAGTTATGTATGTACCTACCTATCATTAAGTTGCATGTGTATTTGTGTAAACTGTATCTACTTGGTTGCAAATAAAGATTGAATTGAATTGAATACGTTATTTTTCTTCCTGTATCTACTAGCAACGTAACAATATAAGTGAGATAAAATATACACATAGGTATTGAGTCAGTTAATAGTGAATATGTATGGTGTTATGTGACAGGTTAGAAGTTGCAAGGGCTCGTTACGAGTGTAGGTATATTTATCTTGCGTTACAATAGAAGCCTTACACTTTCCTTCTAGTTATTGGATAGACAATGGTTATATTAACCTGAAGTAATTTTCAAATCTACTGAAAAACACTGGCGTGTGTCTTTATTTTATTTACAATATTTTATTTATTTAACTTGCCGTCTTAAGTAAGCCGAAACGAAATTGCCGCCACTTTTTCTGTCATTCATATGATTGCAATCAATATTATGCGCAATGCACCACCGCGCATGGTTCCCTAGGCTGAATCAACCACCATGCAAAAAGTAACCCTAACTCTTGAAGCTAAAGTACAATTTCCTTTAGATTTCTGTACCTAGCCCAGATGACAGCGCGATGGTTTGTTAGGGACAGTGTGTATGAGAATCTTGTTGTGAACGCGGAATTTTGTAGTGTAACGTATTACAAGTGTCAAGTTTAACAAAATCCTTTAGTCTCCACAAAATAAGTAATATTGTCGTTACAGTGATTACTGATTACATTTGCTACATTGAGATGTGCTTACCAATTTTTAGTTGTTTAGTTTTGTAGGGCGTTTTTCATTTGTTTAATTTAATGAGTGTTTTTGTGAGAAATGTATATTGATTGCCTATGCCTAATACACCTATTAAAGCCGAGAGTGAAAGATTAGTGTCAAGGATGTTTTGGTAAAACCGGCGTGATAGATATATGTTACACCTGCGTGCGCAAGGAGCCTTTTGCCTACATTCGTAAAAAATATGATACAATTTCTGATAATTCATTTTTGAAAGGTGTGTGTATATAATTAAATACCATACATAATTATGTATGGTTGTATAGTATAATTTTAGCTTATGTTTATATGACATAATTGAAAATTATGTAGACTTGACTAGGCAAAATATCGCTTCGTATTTTTTTAGTTTTCGTACTTACGTGTTAATTAATTTTATGAATGTGGATGTAAATTTTACATAAAGTAAACAAACTACGTGTATAACATCGGTCCAGCAAGCAATGACAAAATTACAGTTGTTTTTTTTATTAGTTTTATTACCGTAGGTAATACGTCAGTTCATTAACTGCAAATTATAAATATCATAATAAGTATGTATAGCAATAGCATAATAATAATCGTCACAAACGCAACAAGTACTTGCGATGTTGCTATTTATTCATGTTAACATCTCTGACATAACACGTAACTAAATTATTATTCTTGGATATAAAAGACTGAATGAATAGCGAGGCAAACCACAACTGCTATGAGGAAATACCTATTTTATCGAGTTTCAGTTGCCGAGCAGTTACAATTAATATCAGATAAATCTATCGATGTTAGCTTGAAAGTTTTCGCAAATAGTAGGTAGAGTGCTTTGTAGGTAGAAGGGGTGGGGTAGGTGGTAGCTCAGATGGCAGAGCTATGGGCTAGTGATCCAGTGTCGTGAGTTCAAGTCTCACACCAGGCAGTAATTTTTTTCACTTTTAAATTGATTCTAAGCTTAATAGCATCGTTCGTAGACGTTTTTGCTTGATACAAAATTAATGTAGGTAGAGTCCGTGTAAGCTAATTAACTTTGGACCGACTTGAATAAAACGAAGTGTGGGAGTGCCATTAGAAACCCCATTAATGATGACATTTGCAATTGAAAATACCAAGCAGAGTTAGCGTGGACCGACTCTACACCAATCAAAACTGCCAAGCAGAGTTAGCGTAGACCGACTCTACACCAATCAAAAATGCCAAGCAGAGTTGGCGTGAACCGACTCTACACCAATCAAAAATGCCAAGCAGAGTTAGCGTAGACCGACTCTACACCAATTAAAAATGCCCAGCAGAGTTAGCGTAGACCGACTCTACACCAATCAAAAATGCCAAGCAGAGTTGGCGTGAACCGACTCTACACCAATTAAAAATGCCAAGCAGAGTTAGCGTAGAACGACTCTACACCAATCAAAAATGCCAAGCAGAGTTAGCGTGAACCGACTCACGATAACAGTTGAAGGAGTGTTATGTATGACTAATCCAATAAACATATGTAATGCGAGTTGTAAGGCATCGCATAGCTTAAAATATAGCATTTTATGCTGACACGTAAACATCACATAAACTGTTAAGTTTACGTATTTAAGCAAATTTAACACGCTCACTTGACTTAAAGTAACTTGCCCAAAATTTTGAGAGGGTAGGAGGCACACGTGAAACGCTTGGGTGGGTACCTAAAGTAAAGGCTTCTCTGATTAGTTTGGCTTTTAAGGCGCACTCATAAATGTTATGAATTTTATTGGTATATTAAATCTTATTTGTTTTCGAGCCTAGAGTGTGTCATTGTTGGCCTTCTTTTGTTTGGTCGTATCCCGGTCTTAAGTTAGTCTTCATCATAGGTGTTAAATTCATCTCGCAATCATGGTCTACCGTGCGTGACGATGGATTTAACTATGTGGTGTTATGGATATTAATATCATTAGAAATAATTACTTACTTGTATTTGTTCTCTTTAGCATCAGCTCAATAAGTTCTTCCAGTGAAATCAATTATAATTTTCTACCGAAAGTAATAAAATACCTACATCACTATACAAAATACAATGTGCCGATAACATAAACTAAGGAAAAATAATGGTCGTTACCCTCCCAAGTAAGGATAGACTCGAGTTAAGTGAAACAAGTGTACAGCAAATACCAAGTCATTAGTCGCTTTAGAAGAATATTTCGGTAAGTTGATTAGTTAGATTGTTCACTTAATTTTATCTTGATTAAGATACGTTCATGAGATTAAGTTTACGAGTATCGTTATTTTCTGTAAGCATCGATATTTTAAATAGCTTTAAATATCGAATGAAAAACAATGTATTTTCATTAACGGCATCAAAGATGACATGTTAATTAAATAACTAATTTTGATCAAATCCGGGTAAAACGTTATTTAAAACGAAGTCCGATAATTGGTTACTTGAGAAACTGAAGTTGTTTTTCAGTCACGCACGCCGAATTCTTGTTTGTACTTTTTATACCAATTTTCCGGCTGTAGTGCCATAAACATATGGGCAGTAACACGTAGGTACGGTCACGTCTGAAAATATTGATACGAAAAAAGTGCCAAAAATATGTATTCACGACCTTATTGCACGTATAGGTGGCACATTTTTCGTATCGACATTTTCAGACGTGACCGTACAGTTAGCATAAAGTGGACAAATATTGATATATTTGACAACATCCTTTTTCTATGGTATTAGAAGTGTGTTACGATATATTTGACTCTATTTGATGTTGACTGTAATCTGCAGAGGGCGGAATTGCTCATGGCAAAAATCAAACGTTAATAGAGTTGGAACGTTGAATTTTATCGACTTTTTCAGCTATCGATAAGTTCAGTCACCTTAAAAAATTCCGGAAATGTGTTTTTTTTTTCATGTGCAACAAACGAGAAATATTATCAAATCTAGATAAAAACTATTATCATTCTTTACCTCTTTAAACTCAGGTGAATGTGTTTTACTCGTTATGTGATGTTCAACGCAATATTTTTTTAGTTGCTTTAAGTGAACCTTACATTTAGAGCAGTATATTGTCGAGTTGTTTTCGTTGTAAGTGAGACAAGGATACTTCTTTATCCATTTGTTAATTGTTTTTTTGGATTAACCATTTTTTACAAACGTGAATTAGTTGCAAAAAGACTAGTGGCAGAAATGACAGTTAACTGCCATGCAATTTACTTTTAATCTAATCAAAGAGGTCAAATGGTCAACTAGCTAATCAAAGAGGTTAATGTTAAAGTCAGAAATGTAAAATGTGACTGAACTTATCGATAGCTGAAAAAGTCGATAAAATTCAACGTTCCAACTCTATTAAGGTTTGATTTTTGCCATGAGCAATTCCGCCCTCTGGTAATCTGTGTGCTAACATGGTGTTTGGTATGTGCCTAACAGATTTTTGATAGCTACTTTGCGTCAATTAAATAATTAACGCAACTTTCAACGCGAGTTTATTTTAGTATTTTTTTATTAATTGTTACTTGCATTTTACTTACCTATACCTACCCACTTTTTTTAACAAATGTATAATAAATATTTTATATCTTTATGTATGCATGTTTTTTAGGGTTTTTTATCCTAGCCTAGCTACTCGGTACCCGAACTACCAATTTCCCTATCTAGACCTCAGAAAATGTAGAGCGATGGCACACCATAGTTCGTGAACTCCCTGTATGATTATAAATATTTTAAGTATTTAGAATGTAGCATGTGTAACGCTCGAGAATTACCGGTATACTGGGGTTACTTTGAATCGCGGGAAAACATTCGATTATCGATTTTAAACTAATTATAAGATAATGGTTTCTGAACTCTTTCATGTTAAGGTTGCCACATCATAAAATTTAAGCTCGGGCTCAAAATCAACTCCCCATTTCTGCGATTTAAAGTATACGTAAGAAAAACCCTACAAATTGTCCTCCAACTGAAACATGACAGATGTGTGCAAGGTAGATTTGACCAACCAATCCGATCCACGTTGGAAGCGAATGGCTTCAGTCGAAATTCCGAACAATCCGAATCAATTTAGTACAGTCGCCATCAGATATATCTGAGCGGCCGAAGTGCTCAAAAATATCTGAACACGCCTCTATTGTCAAGGAGCTAGAGTGCGTGTTTAGATATTTTTAAGCACCTAGGCCGTTCAGATATATCCGATGGCGACTGTACAACGGATTTTTCTGCGGGGATATATACAGTATTAACCTGCATGTTCTCAAAATATTGTACGTACAGTCAATCGCCAAAGTGTTGATCACTTAAATATATATCTCAAAACAATTTTAGTATTTTGATGCTGACTGTACAAAGTCTCTCCTGTTCCCCAATGATACATACATAGTTAAAAAAAAATGGCTACGGAAGTGTTTACGAAATAGGAAAAAAAAACTTAACTACTTAATCGGAACAGGAAAGGCAATTAGAACCTGATCCCGTTCAAGACTTAGCATTTTTATCGCCTTATGTTTCTAGGTAGCGGCATGGCGTGTATGGAGTATATTTAACCTAAATACCTCGGCTAAGCGGCTTCAGCTTTTTGAGAGCTTATAATGCCAAGGTACTAACTTTAGCGCACGTGCATGAATTAATAGGTTCTTTATTTAAAGGTGGAGACTGACTTGTAACAATTGTAACATTTGTAATATGTAATCGTGTGACATCTCGAGCATTACAATAGCCAGTGCATCAAGCAGCTCTTTTCAAGTGTTGCATACTTTACTTTTTGTTGGTTTTCTGAACAAACGTTACAATTGTTAGGTAAGTATATATTAATTTCCAGCTCAAGAAGTGCTTTTCGCTTATTTGGTTGTGCACATTTGAGGCTTGGCTTGGGCTTGACTTGATTTGACGTTAAAATTTAAAATGTCAACTAACATAGACAAATTGCTTTCTTGTATGGCATTTCTTAAAGTTTTGATGTTAACCACCATATATTGCATTAGTGCACTCGTACACAATTTAGATATTTGTACATTTTTGCAATATATTTATTGCGTAGGTACATACCTATGTGTCATGTTTGTTTGGAATGTTACTTTCGACATTAATCGATAACCATTGTAAATAATTGTTATATCACCTGTGTTTCTTGACTAGAATTTACAAACGTAAACGTCATAATATTTCACATACCTACTCAACGTCCACGTCGTAACACCCTATAAGAAAGTGATAAGAAACTACTGCAGAAATTTGCCAGTTTAATGCAGTTTCTAATGACACCTATTTTAAATTGGTTGTCAAAGCAAATTTTTCTTGGGGAACTCAAATAACCGAAATTGTGTGCCGAAAGAGTCGTGTGCAGTTCTTTCCTGCACTAGGATAATTCCATTCCTATATACATCACGTGCACAAAACGGTCGAACGCCTTGTTCCAAACTTCGTATGGCTTCCAATTGGGTATTGTCAATGACCCCCAACTACCAGTGACGTTTTTGTGAGCACGTTCGAGTAAATCCTAGTCTTTACTGAGTGCTGAGTGAGCCTTAATCCTTTTAGTGGGCGACCCTCGCCTAGACGCGAAGGGCACGTTTTATTTGTTTTATCCGTTATCAAGGTAGAGGCGATTTTTAGAGGCCACATCATCTAAACACGTGTTCTATAGGTAATTTCAATGTGTGAGATTTACATGCGATTGTCATGTTTGAACGATAACTATTTAATGATTAAAAGGACATGACTACAATTGAAAGCTCGTAAAAACGAAAGCCAAATAATTGCCATTCTCAGCATGTTAATATATTATTTACATATGTTTTCATTTCTCATGCTCTGAAAGTGGGTGGTGTTGTTGTTCTAAAAAAGTGTGCAGGAAATGATACTTTTCTGCTCTAGAGCACTGTACTTTATTAAGTATGTTTTTTCTTTTTTTTTACGATAAGCAATTAAAATTTTGGTTTTAAATGTATTTGTTGTAAAATTTCTAATCTGATAATGAGGTAACTGCCATAAATATATAACGATATTTGTACCTAAATTGTTGATTTAAAGTACCTACCCTCAAGAAATACTACTGAAGATTATACTTAGCCGTGTTTTTTAAATGCATACTTTACTTTCCTCGTGTTCGAAACGAATAGTAGAGTGTTTAACTCGGGTGAAAGGCACCATTTCAGTCTCGGACTATTGGCGCTCTCACACAGAAATGGGTACCTTTCATCCCTTGGTTAACAACCTAGTTCTACTATTGCCACTTTTGAGTTAGGTATGTCAAGTTCTGATGAGTACGTCATTTTAGATGCAGGTCACTTTCTGAGGATGTCACTTTCTGAGTAGGTACGTCACAAAGTTTCACGAGAATGGGGTGAGAAATGTGGAGGAGAGAACAGCCGGGTAGAAAATACGAAAACATTTCAAGTCCAAGATGAAACGGAGGCGCTTCGCTTTTTAGGTCGTGGCAATTAGAAGAATGAGTATTAAAAGATTGGTCCATAACAATTAGGTAGATCTTGTAAAATATGACTAAAATTTACCTACTCGTAGGTAAGTAATGAAATACGGAGGTAAGGAAACCCTGGGCTTTTAAAACAGTAAGTAGGTAAGGACTGTAATACTCTGAACCGGGATAATTGAGACTAGACAGCTACAGAACAGAGACAGGGAGGTAGAGATGATAATATACAAATGCGGAAAAGAGGGAATTAGAAACGAGTGGCGATAAATTAAAACACGACCGCAGGGAGTGTTTTAAATCGACACGAGTTGCGAATTACCTTTTGGCACGTGTATCGTACAACGTTGTACAGTACATATGACCCTTTAAACTTTCGACATATGCACGAAAAGTGGCACCATATGTACTGTAAAGCTTATTTTAAACTAGTTAAGTTGCACGTCCAGCGTAAATTTTTTCACATCACCTATTCGAAAAGGGAACTTTTCTTCCCTGCTAGGAGGGATCAAAGTGGCACTTTTCTGTTCAAGGACATTTTGTTGCCAGTATGAAATATTGACACAAAGACATATGAAATTAGTATGCATATAATCGATTACAATTTCTTTATAATCGATTACGTGCATACAATTTTTCTAACTTAAATAATATTTTGTTGTAATTCTAAATAATAAATGTAGTTAGCGTATTTTAAATTAATAAATAGTTTATTTAAATTACGTAAATTAATTAATTCGCGTAATATTTACAAAGAAACGTAAAAAAACATTAGTTTAATAATTTAATTTTTATTTTGACATTTTAGGTCTCCTTAAACGCAGCCATACTTGTCTATGCAATTTAAAAAGTTTATATTTAAAAAGTTTTGTACAAATGTTTTACAAAGCATAATTATGCGGTTCTGTATTGTGTATAAATTTGTAAATACTTAGTTTAAATCAATAACTTTATAATAATAAATATAAGTGATGTCATTCTTCATAGTGTTCTTCCGAAGATTTGGTTTAGTTAAGAGCTAATTTGTTACCAGAAAAATCTACAAAAATAATGTACTTGATTTTCATTGTATCACTTTACTAGGTGTTTGCTGCTGTCTTTGAAAAGATATTAGGTACATAATTATGAGCTGTAGGTACTTTTAATTTGTCACTACAGTCACGTCTGAAAATATCCATACGGACAAAGTGCCAGAAGTATGTACCATTACTAAGGTCGTGTATACATATTTTTCGAACTTTGTCCGTATCGATCTTTGCTTAAAATAATAATGTTTTGAAACCTAATATATGTATGTAATTTCCTCATAGGTGATGTGAAAAGCAGTATGTGTCACATGGTAGCAAAATTATTTTCACCTTGGGCGTTAACACTTGAATCCCTCACTACGCTCAGGATTCTATGTTAGAATCCCTCGCTACGCTCAGGATTCTATTATAGAATCCTTCGCTTCGTTTAGGATTCAATTGTACGCCCTCGCCGTAAATATGTCATTTTGCTCCCTTGTGACACAATCTACTATTTTCTACCGCTATATTGAAAAACCGTGAATTTAAATCGAGTACACTAAGATGTTCCAAGCCTCGGCGCTCATATAATAAAATGGGTCGTTGCGTAAGAAGTAGACTGTAAATAACACGAATGTATCGCAAGGGTGCCGGCTTTGTATTGATCGCAATTTTATGTCAACAAGGCAATCATACAGGTCGAATATTTACAACAATATAAAAAAATCGGTCAAGTGCTAGTCGGGCTCGCGCACGAAGGGCCCATACCATTACGCAAAAAACGGCAAAAAATCAAGGTATCACGGTTCACGAGATACAGCCTGGTGACTGACGGACAGATAGACAGACGGACGGACAGCGGAGTCTTAATAATAGGGTCAGGTTTTTACCCTTTGGGTACGGAATCCTAATAAAAGAGTATGAGTTCGAATCCCGCCATAACCACAATATTTTATTGTGTTCAAAGAACACCATTTTGCTTTGTTCTGTTAATTAGTACACTCGTACAGTCAAGTGTAAAAATATGGGTGCACACATCATACTTAAAAATATGTCCCATAGCCTAATGTATAAAATTACCTTCTCCGTTTAAATGTTTATATAAAGTACCTATTTTAGGTTTGCTTTAATCAGTTGGAACGCTTGAATTTGAATATTCGCCTTGGCCTACCTAGACTTTTAGTTTGAGCCTTATATAGGCTACACCCAGTACACCCAGCTACAAAATACATGGCCGCGTTATATATTTATGAATGAATGTCATTCATAATGTTTAGATACAATTGATGTAAATAATTGTATATACTGTATAATTGTATTTGCATGTACATGTACTTAACGCAAATAAATAATAATCGGAATCTGAATCTAATCTGAATCAATGCAGCTTACCGTATCATACTCCTTTCACCTCCATTACCTATGGAGACAGATTATACCCCAATTTCATATGATTTCCAGCAATAAATAATACAAGCAAAATACAAAAATAGTTATATACCCGCTGGAATAACTGTTTTACCCTCGTGGTAATCACCCACAAATTCGGAACCGATGCAAAGTAACATTCCATTTCCGCCCGCAGCTGCACTACTGCTCAGACACTACTGCAGCGGCCTGAACGCGTCGGTGTTATTGTCAATTTCCATAGTAAAAGCCTGCAGAGTTGGGCAACCTTGACTCGAGGACGCTTATTATGTAGATTAAGGCTAGAGTCGTAAAACGCACAATTACATCTGCTAGTTAGCAAATACTTTGTGACACTTCAACTCGGTGGCGGATTTTCAGTGTTGGCCGCCCTAGGCCCCAGGCCCTGTAGTAACTACTAGCCGCTCCTTTCTCAGCACCCATCTACAGACTGCTGCCTTGCTGCCGCCCCTAATATCTTGCCGCTTTGGGCCGGGTCCTACTGGGCAAATCCGCCACGGCTTCGACTGTATAATAAAATTAGGTATTATAGGTAACTGCTGTGTCCTGTGTCCCTATTTGACTCCAAAATGTCATTTTTTGCAAAAGTGCAGGTCTATTTATACTTAGACTTATATATATTTAGACTTGTGGATTTGCTACGATAATGGGAGCCAGGAAGATCTCTCACTCGAATCAAATATGGGCCCTGAATCACATTCACCAGTAGAGCCAAATACAACGTGTAAAGGAAGGTGTAAAGAATTCACAAAAAATGTGTTACCCTTTTTCCATACTTATGATCCGATACAAGTGGACGACCGCCCCGAAATCGCCTTACTTTACAAACGTGGTCACAATGTTCCTCTCTGGATATTATCATTATTGATAATATTTTGACACAAGTGGATGTATATTAACCACAGCTATGGCCGCTTGTTTGATTTTTCGATTTTATCATTATTATAAAAGTTAGGAACTTTTAAATATTTGTGTGAAATCTGTTTTTCACTCCTAACTCTTATATGGAGAATCGATCGTCCCCTTTCCTCTTAACAAGCAATTTAAGATTTTGGTTCCAATACCTAAACCTTTTCGCCGTTATTCCCAAAGTTTTAATAGTAGATTGTGTCACAAGGGAGCAAACTGACATATTTACGGCGAGGGCGTACAATTGAATCCTAAACGAAGCGAAGGATTCTATAATAGAATCCTGAGCGTAGCGAGGGATTCTAACATAGAATCCTGAGCGTAGTGAGGGATTCAAGTGTTAACGCCCAAGGTGAAAATAATTTTGCTACCATGTGACACATACTGCTTTTCACATCACCTATGAGGAAATTACATACTTACATATATTAGGTTTCAAAACATTATTATTTTAAGCAAAGATCGATACGGACAAAGTGCCAAAAATATGTATACACGACCTTAGTATAGGTACATACTTCTGGCACTTTGTCCGTATCGATATTTTCAGACGTGACTGTACTGACAAATTAAAAGTACCTACAGCTCATAATTATGTACCTAATATATTTTCAAAACAGTAGCAAACAACTAAAATGATACAATGAAAATCAAGTACATTATTTTTGTAGATTTTTCTGATTCTGATAACAAATTAGCTCTTACCCCTTTGAACCAAATCTTCGGAAGAACACTATGAAGACTGATATCACTTATATTTATTATTATTAGTGTCATTACCGGGATGCTGCTTAAAGCATCTAACACAGATGAAAAGGCCTATTATTATTGATTTAAACTAAGTATTCAACTTAGAATAAATTTAAAAGTGGAAAAATTACTGCCTTGGGTGAGACTTGAACTCACGGCCTCTGGCATAATTAATAGCATCGATCGCAGACGTTTCTGCTTATTAAAAATTAATTTAAGTATTCAACATCAGACAGGCTCCAACCAAGCTCTCGTTTAAGCGCATGTTACGCAAGCATTATTTCGACAAGCTCACTGGTTAGTTGTCCATCGTAGGCATAGTATTATTTGCACTGGGTACATAAAATAAAGTAATATATATGTAAGTTTATTTAATTATAGTATGTACATGTAAGTTTATTTTCGGTAGTGTGTATTATTTATCGCTATATTTTTTGTTTTAAGTTACCTATTCTGCTTTTTTTTGTTCAATGCGTGCACCTATCACTGTTTCTGTTTAGCCTGGTGGTTGACTGGCTTTAGGCATTAAGTCCGCCATTTGTACTTTATTTGTTAGTATTGTGCAATAAAGTTTAAAATAAAATAAATAAATAAATATTTACAAATTTATACAGAATACAGAACCGCATAATGCTTTGTGAAATATTTGTACAAAACTTTTTAAATTGCATAGACAAGTATGGCTGCGTTTATGGAGACCTAAAATGTCAAAATAAAAATTAAATTATTAAACTAAAGTTTTTTTACGTTTCTTTGTAAATATTACGCTAATTAATTAATTTACTTAATTTAAATATGATATTAATTAATTTAAAATACGTTAATTACATTTATTGTTTACAATTACAACAAAATATTATTTAAGTTAGAAAAATTGTATGCACGTAATCGATTATAAAGAAATTGTAATCGATTATATGCATACTAATTTCATATGTCTTTGTGTCAATATTTCATACTGGCAACAAAATGTCCTTGAACAGAAAAGTGCCACTTTGATCCCTCCTAGCAGGGAAGAAAAGTTCCCATTTCGAATAGGTGATGTGAAAAGTTTATTTTCACAGGTCGGCGGGCGGGTCGAGCTGCGCGGTCGTCGGCGTCGAGGAGGCGAGCGACAGCGACGAGCAACATACGCGGCGGCATCTCCGCGTGCCTACACCGGCGCTACCCGGACAGTGAGTCTTATTGCTATTATTTAGTTTACTCGTACTATTTAGTTTACTGTAGAGAAGGCGGTCGAGGCGACCGATAGGGACACAATGTTTTATGACAGTAGCTATAAGGTTCAGTCTCGTAGGACAGGCTGGTGGAGGAGGCGAGCGACAGCGACGAGCAACATACGCGGTGGCATCTCCGCCGCGTGCCTACACCGGCGCTACCCGGACAGTGAGTCTTATTGCTATAGTTTACTATTTAGTTTACTGTAGAGAAGGCGGTCGAGGCGACCGATAGGGACAATGTTTTATAACAGTAGCCATAAGGTTCAGTCTCGTAGGACAGGCTGGTGAAGGAGATAAGCGACAGCTACGAGCAGTTTGAGTCTATATATATTTCAATGTCATAGCGTAGGTTCGTCGAGCGGTCGAGGCGAGCGACGGGGAATGTTTCATTGTAGTGTAGTAGCCATAAGGTTTAGTCTCGTAGAGATGCACAATAGCGATAAGCGGCAATGCTACGGAAACGCGCTTGCCTTCACCGCGTATAGCCACCGATATAGCCATGCCATAAGTATCAATATGGTGCCATTCATTTATTACGTAAGACGATTTAGGTTAAAAGTTAAAATTAGATTCTTACGTAATAAAATAAATATTAAACAGAGGGGAGGGGGTCGGCCTATTCTTATTTTTTCTTACATAGGGGTGGGAGGGGGTCGAAAATTGACAAAAATCGTCTTACGTAATAAAGGAATGGCGCCTATCGTATAGCAGGTGAAATGCTACCACCAGTTTCCTGAAAATTTAGTTAAGTGTGAGACATGATCTTATATTTACAAAGCCATATCTATTTTCCGATTAGATTAACCTTCGTTTTTATCAATATTTTATTGGAATGTAACTGTCATATCGATTTTTACCACGTTACTCATCACCTGTTTTCCATGCAAAAACACTATTCGTACTATTCTCAGTACATATGTATATGTATGTATACTACAACATAATTATTTACTTGTACTGAAATGTACGAGTAGGTATGCAATAGTATGCATAGAAGCTCAACTAATGCAAAATTAGGTAAGTGGTAGTTGTATTTACTCATCTGCCTATCTCCAGTGCAAATATAAGAGTGTGATAAGACATGAAACGACTGTAACATTGTGTTGTGCCGTGTTACTGAAAAGGTGTATATTATATAAAAACATGGAGTTTATTTCTTGATAAAACATTATTGGTGTTGCTAGTGTTTTTAAAAAAATCTTGAAAAGTTGCCGCTACTCGTTCCTTAACGCTGGGGTCGACAAAGTGCGGCTCGCGAGCCGCTTGCGGTCTCCTACTTTTCTGAAAGCAAACATTTAGAGTGATATAGGTACAGACAGAGAGCGATTATTTATAAAAAAATTCTTAAAATGTTGCCGACCTCTACATAAACGGTTATTTTTCATTACGACAAATTTACTGACTGATTTTTAACGCGATTGGTGTTCTTATAAACTTAAGCCATTACTTTTGAGTGTGCTTGGTGTAATGTTTCTAAGGGTGCTTTTTTATCCAACTATTACTGAACTTCATAATCGTAATTGTTGTATTTGAACCATAATGGAGGAACTGCCAGCTCCGTCAGTCCCGCCCTGTGCTCGTGTGAGATTTAGTTTGAGGAGGGACAGTCTGCCGATAGCTACGATTCGGAAGGCGTTTTTGAAGTTGCACCGCAGCGATTCGTTGCAAGCCGAGAGGAGACAGTAAGCAGAAACATTTTTAAAATTTATTGTTTTATACAGTTTCATCTGATTACTTAGCCTTCAACTGCTCAATTACTTAAGAACTATAAAAACAATATGCTGCAGCAGCATAAAGGGTTTTATATCCCTGTTTGATTGTAGCTCCATTTTGTTCCACCTTATTTTTGTGCTTACTCGTTCCTGGTATTTCTGCTTCGCCAAAACTTGGCGCAGGCGTTAATTTTCACGAAAGTGACCTGTTTTTTTAGGGTTCCGTACCTCAAAAGGAAAAAACGGAACCCTTATAGGGTCACTTTGTTGTCCGTCCGTCCGTCTATCTGTTTGTCTGGACGTTGAAATTAAAACTATATTTTTCAGGTCTACAGTCCCTTGAAGTTGTGAAAATAAAAACTTCTTAGTTAACGTAAAAAAAAGATAGGTACTTTACGGCCATTTACGCCGCAAAATACGTATATGTTTTCACTCTCAAGGAAATCAAAATTTATAGAGTACTTCCCGTTGACCTAGAACTATGAAATTTGGCAAGTAATATCGTCTTACACTACAAGTCCAGGGAAAAATCTCAAAACTAAATTTGTAAAAAATAAAAAAAGTCAATTTGTACGACTCGCACTTGTCCGGTTTTTTTACCTACCTTCCTATTCGGGTGGGTTAAATAATACCAGATTATGAAAATGTTAATTTGGTTCAGAGTAACAAACACCATCACAATGAATGCCCCACCACTTGGATTTGCAAACCAAACCAAAATCTTCGCGAGATAGATCCGTTTGATCAGGACTTTCAGGACGCAAAATAGATAATCCCACCAAAAACATTTCATGTAAAGTGCTGCCAAGACTAGGCGCATAAAGCTTTTACACTCAAAAGCTATCAGATCCTGTAGTAGGTACCAAGACTTTTACTCCGTAAGTCCTAACTTTATTAGCTCTAACTGTATAAAGCCAACATCTTGGTCAAACGTACAGTACGGCTTGGCCGTTTCGTTGCTGTCAAATGGACAAATTGGACAGTCCCTTAACGACACTCAGAATTTGAAAGACTTGTGTAACTACTTGGTACAAAAAGTCCACCGATTGAGTGTTTATGTGACTGCAACGAAACGGCCAAGCCGTACTGTACGTTTGACCAAGATGTTGGCTTTATACAGTTAGAGCTAATAAAGTTAGGACTTACAGAGTAAAAGTCTTGGTACCTACTACGGGATCTGATAGCTTTTGAGTGTAAAAGCTTTATGCGCCTAGTCTTGGCAGCACTTTACATGAAATGTTTTTGGTGGGATCTCATTCATTTTTGTAAGAGTTGATATACCAGCTAGAAATGACTTATTCGTTTATAGAATCTACGATAATACAGGATCATATATAAGCAGGCATAATTCTAAAATATTTTAACATTAGATTTTATAAAAGTTACGTATTGCTAGCGCCATCTATGTAGAGCCTATATAAATTATAAGTCAGGAATTTTATGTATTATAAATTGTAAGTTTCTAGAAATTTTAAAGCATTATTATCATAATCGGAATTGTTTTAATGACCTAAGCGTTAGTTAAGGTCTCCGATTCAGCTCACAACCGATTTTTGTGAATTTTGTGTTCACATGTTTTTCGACTAAGTACATATATTTGGAGAATATACAACATCACGGAGTCATTGTAGATCAGCGCATAAAAAAGTAGCGGTTTCGATATCATTAGGCATTTTTTTCTTTTTGAGACATGTACTTAATGCAGAAATTTCATCTATTTAGATATTTAATTCTTAATGGAGAATAAGTAGCTAAATTTCACCTAGAGATATAGATACCTTGGTGTGGGTACATACCTACGTGCTATCGCAGTGCTGTTGGAAAACCGCGGCTTTGTAGTGCGACGATTCGAGTTTGATCCCCAGACATGTATTTTTTTAAATAAAATTTGAATTTAGCGAATGCGAAGTGCGAGCTAAGCGTAGGTATTCGTTACAGTTGGGCAAAAATATTTTCTAGTCTCCGGCTGTTCTTTTGTATAAGTCGTTCGTATTACTCAACTTATTTTCGGTAAATTTTGTGAGCAGAATTTATTTAAAAAATATTAAAATAGCCCACTTATCACACGCGAGTCAAGAGGTAAAGAAACCGGTATATAAATGAGCTCTCCGAATATGCATAGATATTGTTACGGATCTAACGGTCGCGTTACTCTGGTGTTTCGAGATCTCTGCACGCATGCGAGTTTCTAAATCGTTGGGAACTGTTTGATGGTACTGTGACATCCGAAAACAAAAAGTCGTATGTGCCTGCAAACTTCCTATTATGATATGACTACATATTCACCTTTCGCTGAATACTGCACAAATAAATTGTGCAGCACAATACGGCAAATCTAATTTAATTAACAATATTTTGTTACGTGAGAATACGAGTCACATGAACGTCGTCAGTCGAGTATGTAATGTAATTTATAAAACAACTGATCATAGTCTGCTCACAAAATACACATATGTTCCAAAATGGCTGTCACATATGGACAGACAGACGGAAGACCGGACGGATAGACGGACTAAACAAAACTGTAAGGATTCCGTTTTTGCCATTTTGGCTACTGAAGGCCGAATGCCCGGAGCGTATGACAGGTACACGCTACCCGCAACGTCTCCAAGTATCTTCATGGCGGACGGTTTGGCCGAAGTAAGAAGTTAAATTTTGTAACCACAGTTAATTCACTGCCATCTATCGACACACTTTAAAACTAAAAATGTAGATTTATAAAAGTACGATAAAATGTATTTAAATATAGATAAATGATTTTTTTTACTTGCATTAATTATTATTGTATGATTTTGACCCATTTCTTTCACTGATATGCGTTAAAATAGTTAAATAATAAACGAAACTGTCAACGCCCTCTATACGAGAGTAGGCCAAAGGTAGTGGCGTCATCTGATCGAGAATCAAATTTTCGTGATTTTCGAGGCACCGTTTTTTCCTTGGACTGTATCCATCTATTACGGAGTTATATCTATCTTTGCAAATACCTACTTAACTAATCTACATAGATGAGCTGGCGGCTTCCTCGCACAACGTATCAGCATTGCGATACAGCGAGGAAATGCCGCCAGCATCCTTGGTACAATGCCTCAAGGGCCTATTTTAGATAGCTAGATATTAATTTCGTTTACGTAGTACCACTGTCTATATCTTGTATGTAAATAAAGAGTTATTTAATTCTATGATATAATAATTAAACTAATGAAGGTGACATCTACCGAAACACTTGTGTACTTGCAGATGTACTCTAAGCTTAGTTTAGCTATGTCATTATATGTAATAGTTCATAACCAATCCGCACTTAGCTATATAAGCTTCTACATGTATGTAGATACGATCACTTTTTCCAACCAGCCTTCTGTTAACATTAAGCCGGGCCGGGGTTTGAACCCGCGACCTCCGGATTGAAAGTCACACGCTCTTACCGCTAGGCCACCAGCGCTTGTGTTTGAAGTATGGTTTGGAAAAGTTTACGACAAGAAACAGTGCCAATATAGAGGGCGCTATTTGGCTGGTTCACGTGAACCTGGTTCAAATCTGTACTTCGAAAACTTTTTGTTCTTTTTTATTGTTGTTTTTGTATTAGCATTCCGATCACTGCTACCACACAAAATCTCACGATTCTAGGACTTCAGGAACCAATGTTTTCAGGTTTAGAGGTATTTTTAGGTACCCCCATTTTAAGGGGTTGCAGGGCGAAAGTTACAGATTTCTGGTCACCATATGTGTCTGCATACAGACCCATCCCTACATGCCAAATTTCAGCCTTCTAAGACTTCAGGAAGTAGTCTGTATTTTCTATGACGCGAATTTCATGTGTTTCGGACAGTGAAAATTAAGGTACTATAAAATTTTAAGTATAATAGGTAGCTTAATAAAACTTGGTGTTTTTGATAAGTCTACTGAGTACATGATATACAAAAAATTACAGTTCTCTAGCATTGTCCAAGACGAAGCCACGAGGGTTCGAAAATACGGCGAAACGTGCCGAGAAAAGATATGCACTGCCTTTTGCCCTTTGTCTCGTCTTGGCGGGGGCACGGCCGTGCCCCCAGATATAGCAAACTAGTTAGACTCAAAGTAAACCTCTCCTAATCAACATAATTTTTAATTATATATATTATGTAGATGTGAGCCTAATTTAAGATATCGGCGTTCATTTAATATTGGTTTAAAACTCTGTTTCCCAGATTATTTTATGTATGACAACCTGTAACAATAACAGTAATAAATGTTTTAATGTTTAACCTATTTCCATGCGTCATCTGAAATCGTGTTCCGCCAGAATTAACGACCGAATCTAATTGCAATAGGGACCCGGTAGGTCCATAGACAATATCCAAGATTGTTTCAATTCTTGGATATTTTTCAATGAAATAAATTTTATCTTTATCCATATGGTATTATTCTATTTACTTTAGAATAAGTGGGACAACATAGGCATAGAAAGTATGAATTTATTGCAACGTCATCGTCCAGGTTGACTAGGAAACCAAGGCTTTTGGCAAAATTGTGTATAAAATACATTTTCAAAAAGTAACTTCGAAGTAAATTCGAACTATAGGTAAGTATAGTCTGCAGATGTTCAAAATGAACACAACTTTATTGTATACATAATTCATTTTGATCTCTTAAACTACTTCGTTAGAGATGCGCCCGGCCGCACTAGCATCAGCGGAAGCTGCGTGAGTAGCTACTTAGCCGCTTAAAATTGGTGTGGGCCCCATGTACTTGTAGCGACGCGACGAAATCGCGGAGTGAGCCATGCCATGTCTGCTATGGAGAATAAGCGGTCACATGACTTCGTCCCCTTTCGTCCAACTATAAACTACTACCTATAGGGACTAGACTAGAGTAGACTAAACTCCCGGCCCTCTTTAAAGGTCAACGAGCATTCACGTGTTCTGATTGGTGAACTTGTCGCCTCTAATGGGCAGTGACCTTTTCAGAATTCTCAGGGAAATTGTTACAATTGTTTAGATGCGAGTCGAAAGCTCGAGCAGACCATCATAGAATACGTGCGAATTTTGAGATGATGAGGTCATAATTTAGTATGAGACCAACTCGTAAATGCCAAAGAAGGCTGTTTTATATATTCTTGCTAACCCATCTATTAAAAACAATTCAGAAAAGGTCTCTTCTGTGGACAATATAGGTAGTAAAAGTTAACGACCTGGATACATACATATATACATCTCATTTTTCTTATTTGTCTCAATTAAGTACTAAATAATTGTATGTACCCGGCCTGTAAGGTGCAGCGTAAAATATAGCTTTTGATTCTCTATACGTTCTGTTGTGATATCTACAACTCTACAGAAAAGACGAGAAATGTGTATGACCCAGTTAATTATATATCACGATTCACGAGGTACCTCACTGAATGTGGGCGGATCAAATAAAGAGTGGCATCGTATCGTGAAGCAGGAGAATAGCTTAATGTAGCGACCACGACCACTCTTTCAAAATGACAAAGGAGAAAATTCACCTACCATTCCTACCAACTTCTAAGGACGGACCGAGCTAACTATGCATGGCATTTGCAATAACAAAGTGTAGCTGTCATCATTTATGTCAAATTTCTACAAAAACGTCGTTTATAATTCCACTTCCTCACTTTGTTCCGTTCAAGTAGGTGCGGACTCTACCAACTTTTAAGGACAAATTACGGGTGTAGAGCTCTTATTAGGCTGGTTTTCTTTCTAAGCTCGACTCACTTCGTTAAGCAATGAAAATAAAAGGTCTCTCATTAGGCGAGGATGAGGTGAAAATAGCGACTATAGCGAGTATACCGACCCAGTTTTCGAATTCTTCAAGCGACGTGAAATGACGTCAGGCGACGCCACGCCTCCACCAGGAGTGCCAAAAGCTACGTCATTGCGTTATAAATGTGACCACCTGTCCAGACTTTTCTGATAGCTGGGTCAGTCTACTTTAAGGGTTCCGTACCTCAAACGGAAAAAAAACGGAACCCTTATAGGATCACTCGTGCGTCTGTCTGTCTGTCCGTCTGTCACAGCCTATTTTCTCTGAAACTACTGGACCAATTAAGTTGAAATTTGGTACACATATGAAAGTTTGTGACCCAAAGATGGACATGTAGCGTAAACAAATTAATTTTAAACATGGGGCCACTTTTGGGGGGTAAATGAGAAAATTAAAAAATAAAGTTTGTCAAACTATATCGTGTTACATATCAAATGAAAGAGCTCATTGTGAAAATCTCAAATATATATTTTTTATATAATTTTAGGATAAACAGTTTAGAAGTTATTCAAGAAAATAGGCAAAAAAATGACCATTCCCCCCCCTTATCTCCGAAACTACTGGGTCAAAAAATTTGAAAAAAATACACAAAGTATCTTTACCTGTAGATCACCGGAAACCCTATTAGAAATGTGCAGTCAAGCGTGAGTCGGACTTAATTAACTTATATTGTTTTTGATCCGACCCCTACGGATTTTTTAAAGACATTTCGCATAAAAAATACATTGTTTAAATTGTGTAATGTACGGAACCCTTGGAACGCGAGTCCGACTCGCACTTGGCCAGTTTTTATTTTTTACTGTAGGTTTTTATGATTTCAAACAATCTTGAAATTTTGATATTCGTAACACTAACACTAATACTAATGCTAACACTAATGTGTTTTAACTTACACTACCTACTAAAAATTGATATGCACAGAATAGGCCTCAATATTTGACCCTTGCATTTTTTTATTTTTAGTATTTATAGTCTGGAGTAGGCAAATATTGTTACCGTACCTGCTCTTTCACTCATAATGACAACTTTGTTACCTTTAAAAAAAATATAAAAATAAGTAAAAGATTTTTTACTTTGGTTACAAGGTGTACTAACTAGGTTAAGAATAATTGTATATATAACAATAAGTTACTCTATGATATATAATGAATATTCAAACACGATGTAAATTGTTCTTGAATAAATAAACTGAAACTATCGTTAGTGCAGCATTAAAATGTGCTTTATATTGATATGAAAATCAAATAATTTCTTCTGGGGACAAAAATACCTGCAGTAAAAAGTAGAATGACCCAGCTAGGTATTTAGGATTCGTCCAGCAACTGGACGGATGGAGTTAATCGGGAAGAATGGAAGGCCTTTGCTCATCAGTGGGACACTTTATAGGCTCGTTAAAAAAATTGGATCCGTAATGGGTGAGTTGGGTGACGTTACTTGATACATCTACAACACTAGGTTTCGCCGGACGATATCGGCCTGTCAGTTTTTCGGAACTTTCAAATTTTCGTTCTAACTGACAGACTGATATCGTCCGGCGGACTGATAATCAGTGGGCCCCTTTATGTTTGTCTTGAAAGTATACTTTTCATATTCCATATTCTATCGATCTTCTAGCGAGTTAATTATGCCAATATGCAAGGTTTATACATAGATACCAATTAACTGAAACTTCTTAAGTGCATATACTTATAGCGAGTATAGGTTGTATTTTTAGCGATAAGACCGCCTGTTGTTTAACCTATTGTTTTGTATTCTTTGTATTTTTTTTTGTAATGAGGTGTGAATAAAGAGTATTTGTATTGTATTGTATTGTATTGTATTGTATTGTATATAGGTACTCGTACCACTCCGATGTATCCTAGAGGTCAAGGTCCACTTTCTTGGCCCATATGCACTAGTTTTCGAGAGCGACTGGGCTCTACTATCTACAGATACACTTGCCTGCATTATCTAGCACGATTAGTTATTCTGTGCACATAATTGAGATAGGATTTCGTGATATTAGGTTAGCCGTGGTCAGCAATAATGACGCTAATCGCATTTTACAAGGGACTTGAAGCGTGAAACACCGTTGAGTTACGCCAAGCAGCAAGAATTCTGCTAGTGTGCAAGGGTCTTCATGTAGGTACACTAGGTACTCATAACAAACCACAACCGACGTATTGTAAGACGAAGGCGAGCGAAAAGGGAGCTCGTAAATATTCGTCATTTCTAACTAATATTATATCGATCAGTTTAGATGCTGAAACTTATAACATACAGTAATAAAAACCGTTATTTACAAGCGTCAAGCTTCCAAAGTTCCCGGAATCGTTGTCAGTGCACTTTGATGTAAAATGTTCTTCCAAGCATCTTCAATGCGTCATCAACGTAAACGCTCTTAATATTGTTTACAATTTTACAGGATTATTTTACTCAGATTTTCACTGTTATTGTTTACCTACTATTTTTGATGGTGTGTCAGCTTTTTAACGGAAGATTACTCACAAAACGTAACTGCCTCTAGATCATTATTTACCCGACTACAGCAACGCCAAAAATAAGGGTTATGATCTTTGCAGACTGTGTGTATGGATAAAATGTTGAAGTGATGATGATAATGATAAGTGTAGTGAATACCTAACATACTTGTGTCGCGTGTTTCGCCGGTGCAACAAAACTACTTAAGGGGCCCACTGACTATCAGTCCACTGGACGATATCGGCCTGTCCGTTGTTCGGAATGTCAAATTTTTGTTTTAACTGACAGGCCGATATCGTACAGCGGACTGATAGTCAGTGGGCCCTTTTACTACTTCACATATACCTATTGTAGTTTTACTTCATATCGTGGGCTTAGAGCATAAGTAAAACATACCCTATAGGTCATTATTATTAGCGTATCTACACATAGCTTAATATATTTCGATAACGACAATTTCAAACAAATTTATATAAAGCATTTGTTTAAAATTTTACGGGTAAAACAATAACACATCCCAGATCCTGGCTGGTAAAATAACCCGTCCTTTATTGTTATATACTAAATCCAACATGCTTTGTTCATGAAATTTAGGAATGTTTCTAGCCCAATATTAGAGGCATTGAACTTTAGGCACATAGATACTCTCACAAGTCGCGTTTCAGCTCAATTACCCCCATATAGACCTGTGCTAAATTGTTCATACAACGGCAGAACCGAGTAGGAATACGTACTATTTACAATAGTTAATGTAGGTAATTAAAATACCTTAACTTACATTTGAAGAACGCTTCAAATGCTTTAATGAAGCAGATTTCCTTTGCAAAAAATGCAAAAGAAATGTACTTATAAATTACAAGTTGTGTAAAATAAAATAAATACTTAGTGACACGTGCCTATTGAAAACGTTTGTTAAGCATAACAACATGAACATTGCCTGCCTTCTAACATAAGCTTAACATCGCTAAATAAGGGGGTGTCAAGTTTGGTTCCCGGTAACCCAGGTGATCCTGTTTCACTTAGCTTTTCAGTATTGATCGGGTGGATCGGAAATATCGCAATGTAGGTAGACTCGTGATTTAATTATTCAATATTATACAGCTAAAACCATGCTAAAACCACGGTAGAGTACTATTAGTTATTCTGTGCTAAAACGTCGTTTCTAGAAGTGAAGTCTAATTAATGATATTATAGATTACGTAGCTGTAACCTGAAACCTGACTATGTTAATTAATTATTATAAAGTATGTATGCCGCGCCGGGCACATATGGGCGATTTTAGTATGCAACATAAAAGCGCAGCGTTCAGTGTTAATAAATAATTGTATTTAAAAATATAAGTTTTGTGTATATATTTGTTATTACTCTGTCAAGAAGTTTTCTTTGTTACCTGTTTAATTACTCCTTGTGTATTTATTGTGTATTGCACTACATAATTATTGGGTCAACTAGTAAATACCTACCTATGCGGTTGGGGCCTACACGTGTGGTAGCCGCGTCAGTTGGTCAGTCAAGCCCACACACGGGGCAAGTCAGCGAAGCGGTGAGACGCCAGAACGCAAGGCAGCCGTGACTCGTGAGCCCGTGAAGCGCTTGGCTTGGCGTTTCAGTTGCTTAACAGCTGTTATACACCGCGTACGTGTTTCCGAACGCATTGGCCCGGCTCGTTATTGACACTATTGACAGAAATGTCATTTTACTTTTTAAAGTTTTTAATCTTTGGTTTAATCACTTAAACAGAACATCGTTTATGTGCAAAATTTCGTGTAAATTCTCTAAAAGTTACTGTATTTGGCAAATCTAACGGTGTGATTGTTTCGTTTAACAAACAGTGACGTTATATTGTTTATTACCAAGTGCCTAACGTACTTTTGATAATCTCATCAATTTGGTGAAAATAATGTTCATCGACTCGCTTTTTTCATATGAGATGAAAACTAATCGAATCTCTCGAGAGTGACCTTAATCGAGCTACGTGACGGATGACCTTCTAAATGAAGGAGTCGTATCCTGACGAAATTATGCTGTGTTTTGTTCAAGGTTTTGGGAATGGATGTGAACATGGTTACAATAAGAGTAGAGAAATTACCGAATGCAATCAAAATACTGGTTTGAGGTTATCTAAAAGGAGGTCGCAAGCTAAAAAGGTGTCATTACAAGTGCAGACAAATCTAGAAGTGAGTGAAACTGTTGAGGATGTGGAATTGAAGGCAAAAAAGCCGCAGTCGCTGGTGACTGGGAAGTCCCTACGTCTGTTGTCGGGGGACAGGCTGCTCCGGCTGCCAGAGGTCAAGAGGAGCCTGAGTGACAGGTTCTCAGTGATTACTGATGCAAGCGGGAAGAGGCCCAGTAAAAATCTTCTGACTATTAGAAAAACATGGTAAGATTTTAATGCATAATATATCTCATAGACATTTTTAGAACTATTATACTAATGAAAAATTGGATAAAGTTAAGATTTCTTGTTATAACTTTTATCATTTTTAATGTGAGTTTCAAAATTGTTTCAAAAGGTGCATAAAGGTTTAGCCTGTGCCTATGCAGGTTTATATTAACAAAAAATTTAGATTATAGGTTTTCACGGGCAGGGTTTCAGCGGCTAAAAGTCATAATTTGCATCTATTTTGTGTGATTGGTTGTTGGCACTACTCTTGCCAACCCACCTCAACAAAGAAGACTAAGCAGACCCTCTCCTAATACCTGTCCACAAAAAGTATAAAGCACATGTGGCCATAGGGCTAACATTAGGAAATTTCCTGTTAGATTATTATTATTTATTATTAAGGTTACAAATACAAATGGACTTAAAT
This sequence comes from Cydia strobilella, assembly GCF_947568885.1. Lineage (NCBI taxonomy): Eukaryota > Metazoa > Arthropoda > Insecta > Lepidoptera > Tortricidae > Cydia > Cydia strobilella. Next base: position 11,550,130 of record NC_086057.1, read on the forward strand.
AATGAAAACAAAATTAATACCAGAGTATTCACCCAATTATAGGCAAATACAACTTGCTAAATCATCAGCTTATGTTTCAATTATTTATGTATGCAAAGGAAAAAGGTTTTATTATGAAAAGGTTCCATTAAACATATTACATCCCTAAAACTATTCAAGAAATATGAATTTTCTGTAGGTAAATTAACATTTCATTTGATGCATCACTTTAATATTATATTTCATGACTCATTGTTTACCTTTCAATAATACAAAATACATTACGATGATTAAAACACTGCATTAAATAATATTGATAATGAAATTTTAACATTGGCCATGAAAAGCATTTGAAGGTGTATAATACCTGTTTTTCCCCCTTGTTTGTTTGATTACTTTGCCACCCACACTTGTACCAGGCTCATTGACAATACACTTGTCTATAATATTTTATTAACCGATGAAAAAAAAAAAACGGAGGAGGTTCTCAAGTCGAGTAGTCCGATTTTGATAATTCTTTTTTTATTAGTGTCAAGACCTTTTATACTTTTAGGCCCTTGACACTTAGTAATCATATGTGAACATAATAATTTCTATTAGGAGTTAACAAAACAATAAATATATTGCAGGGGCTTTGGACATCTCTTACCTCATATATTATGTTTTATGAAAATGGGTGTAGGTAATATTGCAGTACTACATTATTACTATAAATCTCAGTACGGGGGTGACATCATCAATGAGTGACGAAACCCCATTAAAAAATATATACATACATCAACTAGGAAAATTGTCTATCCAGCATAATGTCGAAAAAGAATTATGTTCAATAGTAAAAATGTCAAATATGACACAGGTCGAAAAATATTAGTCCATTTTTGTTTACGTACACTCATATTATATTCATATCATTTATTGCATACGTGTTTACAGTAGGTCTTATTTATATCTTAGGTTACAACATGCACCCTTAAGGGCATAGTTACATTTACAAATTTGCTTAAAATGGCTTTTATCACAATAACGTTTTGACTAGATTCACTTTGTTTACTATTACTTTTGACCCAACTTCAGAATGGTCATTTCAAGTGGACGATTTTTCATTTGTACCTAATGACAGTAAACCCCTTTTCTTAATACCAAAATCGTATAATCTGACGGATTTATTTCAATTTCTTAAATCTGAAAAGGGCCGCAATCACAGAATAAATAATAGTACTTGGTATAATATACAGAAGGTTTACTCTCTAACAAATCGCGTCTATTACGACAGATATGACCGTTAGGTGGCGCAAGCGCGAGCAGCCGTCCGTTCCATACTTCCATAGCGGTGCGCGGCAACTACTATGGCTACTGGCTAGACACCAAAATTGGTGAGGGCCGCATGTACTTGTAGCGACGCAACGAAATCGCAGTGAACCACGCCTGGCTCTTAATTGCTTGTGGGTTAAAATCTCGGTTGTGCTATATTACTGTATAGATCAGAAAAAATTTGCTCTTGTTCATTTGTCAGGATCCTTATCATACGTAAACAAGAGGTGAAATGGTAGGCCTATAGTTTGCATTTCTTATCACTACAGTGTAGCATTTTGCAATTAAGGGTGCTAAGTTGGCCACTTTCGTACCATGACACATCATAGCGCTCGCCTACTTATTCCTATTAACTACCTACCTAACTGTTGCTGATAATTGCCATGTACTCGTATATATGTAACGTAAAGTAGAAGATAAAAGTTGTGTATCTTGTTCCTGGAATTATTTAGCTGCGATTCCTCAGTCGCCATTTTCAGTCTTACAAATTTTTTTGGGTTCTTTTAGGGTACCTATTGATAATAGCAACATTTTCAAAAACACCTCTTATCAGCTTATCAATGTTATCACACAGGTGCACAAAATCTCATAAATAAAAAAAATATCAAATATCTCAAATATGTTCCTTATCGGGTGTTAAATGATAAGCCAGATGATAAAGATATTGATTAGCTTGATATTGATCTATATTGCGCATATGGTTCAATATAAACAGAAAATATAGACATTCCTACATAGGACATTTATTCACGAAAATTTGTATAAAACTAGAATTTCTCATAAAACTTTTCTTAAATATTTTCAGCGATACTTATTTTTAAAATAAACCCTTGGTAAAGGAATTTAAAAGGACAGTGAAGAAAGGCTTCGCAATACGGATTACGAACATTTTCCTTTCCGGATTTTTACACAATTTGATGTAATAACGATAAGTGTGCCTCGGCGTCTGATTTTATTTGCATTAGTTGATTACTAGCGACCCCGCCCTGGCTTCAATTATTTTCACAAAACCTTTACAAATTATACATATAAACCTTCCTCGTGAATCACTCTATCTATTGAAAAAAGACGCATCAAAATTGTTGCGTAGTTTTAAAGATCTGAGCATACATAGGGACAGGGACAGACGGACAGACAGCGGAAAGCGACTTTGTTGTATACTATGTAGTGATTATGAGATTTGGGAGCTTTTAAAAGTTTGTATGCAATAATTTTTTGCTCCTAAGTCTATTATAATAAGAAAGTCAGGTAAAAAATACGTCCGTAAGATTTTTGAATAAACTTTTTTTTTAATCATCCAAAGAAGCGGCGCACGATCGTCCCCTTTCCTCTTAATTATAATATGTTAATCCGATGACCGTGATGACACCATTACAATAATCCCCATTACAGTAACCTTATGAAGCAAACGGAAACTCATTGTAATTATTATGTTCAGATAGCATCAATCGATTATTCTTTGAAGTTATTTCAGTAATGCAAAGTAGGTCGAAGCGCACGCGATGGTAGATCCATCATAGAGGTTGCGACACCCAGTTTGTGAAAGATTGAGAGATAACCGAAACAACACGGGCGACATGAAGGCCCAGGAGAACCAAACGATAACTAGTGTCTCAGTTTTTAGTGTCAGCCACCGTATTAGATATAAATTTGAGTAAATTTGTGTGCGTATAAGAGAAGACTCAAATGTTGGCAGCAATTTTTAAGACGTGTTGCCTTACATATAAATAACCGATAAACAAGGTATTTCAATAGAAACAATTATCACTGTCATCATTGTTCTTATTTAAGTAAAAATTAATGACAATCTTTATTTACTTAGGACTACTAAGATTAAGAGCCCTTTTTGCGCAACGCTCACAGGAAAACTCAAAAAGGGACTCAACAGTTGTTTGAAGTCTCGTAATATGGAGCCAAGTTCATTCTCATATTAAATCACATTTACAAACGGGTCTATCGCGAATGTATATTGTTGTTGTATGTTTGTTGCTAAAGGTAACAAAATAAATTCGCGATAGACCAGTTTGTAAATGTGATTTAATATGTTCAAACCGCGAAAGTTTTATATGTTATAAAGTTCATTCTCAATTACACTCAAGGTTTGAGTTCTAAACAACTCGAATATAGGTGTCCTCTCGTCTCCGTTTGATTATAGTTAAGGATCTCAAGGCCACGTTACACTGGCGCCCGAGAACTACCTAGTCTAGCCATAAATTCCGTAATAACGTAAATTACAGATAACAACTATAAATTTAAAGTTACTGAAACAAATTTTATATATCAAATAGACAAACTAATGACGAATTAAAAAAAAACATAATGATTATGAGATTTTGTCATCTCATGCGTATTTACGTGCTTTTTAATGAAGCAGCCAAGTGCCTCAAAAGTACGCACAACATTCGATAAAGGTCACATGATTTACGCGATAGGTACGTACATTTATCAATAATATTTCCATTAAAGGAAATATTTTATGAGTTATTAATGTGAATATTTCTTTCGATGTACCTATTTCGATATTTTGTCGTTATATTTTATCGGATCTGTCAGGTGGTCAGAATCAAGAATAATTAACTGATTTTGAAGACCGTTTACCATTGAATACGGGCTATTAGGTTTTAAGGTTACATGACCACATTGATTACATATGGACAAAACTCTCAATAGACTATTGAGTGTTCAGTCGTTAACTCGCCCATTAACCTTGACTTCATTAGTGAATTCGTCATAAAGCTTGCGGCCATTCGTCAATTACTATATCGACCCCCGTCCGCGAACTTTGACAGTGAGCAATTTGTCAACTCAAACCAGAGCCTAGAAGTTAGGTACCATAACGCAGATTTAATGGTAAATTATAATTTATAGGTCAAGTATGCAACACTTATGTATAAAACTATTTACGTATTTTAATTTCAAATTCAAATTCCAAAAATGTATTCTGCAAGTAGGCCTCAAGGGCTCTTTCACAAGTCAATAATATTTAATTTTAAGCTTAAATAGGCATTGGCAATTGGTATAAGCAATGACCAATAGATATAATGACCGCTTTTTGGTAAAATGTTCGGTAAAGTTCATAACTTAACAGTATGAGAGTATGAGGGTAATGTAATGGTTTTCTGCACCTTTACTGCTATTTGATGGATATTTGTAAGATATCCGAGAGTTAAATAAAACGGGAACAATAAGCACAAACGTATTTCATATATTGATGTAAGTCAAGAAGTGACGTGACAACACATGTCAGTAAGAACAGAAAAATAAAACCTATCTAATGAGGTTGCGTTCTTAATCTCCAATCTCCAACACTATTCCTTAAGGAATAGTAGTATCAGGGTGGGTTGCACCAAGAGTTGAGCCGTTCCCAATAATACAAATTTCCCCATACAAAATGGGGAATGTTACCGGGAACGGCACAACTCTAGTTGCACCAAATTGTTTTGTAATTGTCATTGTTAAAGAGTTCGCAAAATTTTATTGTATGGAAAATTTCATATTAAACCGCCGCAGTCTGTCAAGTGCGGATGGTGCAACTGGCACTAAGTGTAGTTTCGCTGTTAACAGCACTTATTCTTTTATAATTTTTATATTATACCACAGAATAAATAATAGTACAGTTAGTACATAATAGTGCTGCCGTACAGAAAGGAAACCTCCTATAAATCCGAAGTTTGACAGCGGTTCAGGGTAGAATCATGCTGTCCCTTTCTAAATTATGGCACTATCCCTTTCGGCTATTTAGTGTTGTCAAAATTCAAGTCATTATCTTATCTGTGGTCTTGTACGCAAAGGGACGTCAAGTTGTGTCAACCCTAATAATTGCTCGGAGCAATGCTGAGTCGAACGTAGCCGAGTTTGCTCGAAGCGAGGAGTTTAGCACCCCTGATTATACTTATAGCCTAGGTATACCGATGGCAGGTTTGTTTCCGAAACTTCTACTTTACTCCTAGCGGCTCGTCCGGCTCGAGAGTTTCTAGTCATTCTAGACACGTTGATTACATGATTATACATGATCATGGCGTAGGGTCATTGTTAGCAAGGACTGTTCCTTTCCTGCGGATAACATCAAGGTACGTTTTACTGACACGTGCATTTTTATTGCCCAGTGTTTTTCCGATAATATGTAAAATTAAAACGTGCATGAATATGATAATAACAATAACAAATCAACTGACATTGTTATTCATTTATATTTTAATATATTAGTCTAAAAACTCTAAAACATAGAGTCATTATAAATAGTGTTTTTGTCTACCACATTGCTCGATCGTAATAAAGGGTATTGAATTAGAAAATAAGAATTACTTATTTAAATTTTTAATTTTCAAAGATACGAAAGATAAGAAGAGAAAATAAGATAATTATGTTACGTAACTCGATAACATCAATACAAAACACGAACTTTTCCTCATAAACAAAAACAAACAAAACCTTAGCAAGAACAACATCCGTCTACGCGTCGAATTTTAGGAATCAACCCATTTTATATGTTTACGGAAAAACCACGACGAGGCGCAATCTATGGCCAATGCAGCCATGCGGGTTTTTGAGACTGACAGTTTTGTTTATCACATTATTATTTTTACGTAGAACAAAAATGTTTGCTTAAATTTATTGTAATTTTTAAAAACAAATTCTCCTATATAACTTTAATGAATTAAATATCGCTTTGACAATTAGTCCTGGCGTGGTTAGATAGATTCCGGTGAGAAGTTCGTTCGCTTATTTTATATCTGAACGCGACTAATATCAACCGATTTGTATATGATAATTACTTTATTTGTTGTATTTTATATGCAACGTTAAATCTTTATCAGTCCTTTGACTGAAACGACAACAATTTTGGAAATATGCCAGGCTATATATTTCAGTTGCTTACCGGACGCTGGCGAGGGTCTGATTCGATCGAACCAGTATTGATGTGTCTTCAAAATTCATCTGCAAGCAACCATTACTTGACACTGGTTTTCCTCAGACGAGCGTTCGCTCTGTGGTCGGTACGTGTTAAGAACAGCAGAGCTTCCGACCACGGTCGATGTCTATAACGGGAAGTTGGACAAAAAGCCAGCAAAATCCGACAATTTCCAACGGCCTCTCACTTCAAAGGACCGCACCGGAACGTGGGCATGTTTAATTCAGTAGGATAGCGCCGTTAACGATAACCTTGATAAGTCGGCCTATGAAAATAGTCACGTACCAAAAGTTCGTTAGGCCCTATGAGTAAGACGGCTTAAAGCGTTTAAGTTTACAAGGCACTAGTCTTTATAAATACCACTTTAACTTGTTAAAATCGTTTATCGGTATCCGTTTTTACTATACAGTACATTTTAATAATTACCTAAATAAATTAATTTTATTTTACACAGTGACGCATTTTTTATCGCAATGACGCATATTTGTTAAAAAGGCGTCTATTGATTACGCTTTTAATATTGGTTCAGTAAAGGTCCTACCACGCCTAGATTTGCAGCGTATTTCACAAAGCCAATCGTCTTATGCGTTGCAATTCTGCCATATGCCAATTCAGTTAAAAAAAAGGCATCTTTCCAGTGGGACAAATTTGCCACGTTTGCGTTGCTGACCCTTTAAAACCTGTACACTCCTTTTTTGAAGAACCCCATACTGTAGCCCCTCGGAAATATCTTTACTTCAAAATCACATTTCAAGCTGGTGTTGGTGTGTAGCCGATTCCTTATACATATTATTAGGATTCCGTCAACACTCAAAAAATAAGGTGGTTTTGTTTTGTATTAGTTCCTTGTTCGGCTTGTTTCCCAGTCCCAGTTTTGACCGCGTAGTAGGTAGGCTACTTACAAACTAGCGGTAGACTAATCTGTCTAAATGAGATGCTTCCGTAAGAGAGCTGTCTTGTTACATGTATTAATATGGTCGTATATTGTAGCTAGGTATTGCATTACAATGCTGACTAAAAATAATCAGGATTGATACTACGAATTCCTCCCTCTATCGACCTCTGGTTTGGTTTTTCAATAAATGCATTTGACAGATTTTTAGGGTTCCGTACCTCAAAAGGAAAAAACGGAACCCTTATAGGATCACTCGTGCGTCTGTCTGTCTGTCTGTCTGTCCGTCTGTCTGTCCGTCTGTCATAGCCTATTTTCTCCAAAACTACTGGACCAATTAAGTTGAAATTTGGTACACATATGTAAGTTTGTGACCCAAAGATGGACATGTAACGTAAACAAATTAATTTTAAACACGGGAGCCACTTTTGGGGGGTAAATGAGAAAATTAAAAAATAAAGTTTGTCAAACTATATCGTGTTACATATCATATGAAAGAGCTCATTGAGAGAATCTCAAACATATTTTTTATATAATTTTAGGACAAACAGTTTAGAAGTTATTCAAGAAAATAGGCAAAAAATTACCATTCCCCCCCTTTATCTCCGAAACTACTGGGCCAAAAATTTTGAAAAAAATGCACAAAATAGATCTTTACCTATAGATTAAGCTATTAGAAATGTGCAGTCAAGCGTGAGTCGGACTTAATTACTTAGTTTTTGATCCGTAGGGGTTTTAAAGACATTTCACATAAAAATACATTGTTTAAATTGTGTAATGTACGGAACCCTTGGAACGCGAGTCCGACTCGCACTTGGCCGGTTTTTTTATCAATATTATTATAATTTCCCTCAGCTGGGCAGTGTGGTTTAGACGAGTAGAATTTACATGACCCACACATATATGTGTCCCGTAGGGGCTGCAGTAGGTACCTCTATTATTGAAGAACTGGTCTTAAGATAGGTGTATCTATACCAACGAAAGTACATTTTTCAACTTCACTGTAAGAGAAAAAAATACTGCATTAAACATGTTTTTTTCTCGATCGGTATCCGAATGTTAATGAACGTCCCTGATCTAAAAACGTTCTATTTAACTGTCCACTTACTATTTCTTAGACTTGTCACCGGGTTTTAGCTGTGTTAACTGTCTGCTCAGTTAAAAACAATGTCGTAATTCAACTGTTTTAAGTTTTTTTTATTTCTTTTTGTAACTAGATCAAAAAAATCTAATGCATGCAGTCATGTGAATCTTGTACCCTTATAGCACCAATACCGCACCAAGTCTTTTCTATGTACCGAAGACAACCTTTTTTATGAGGCGGGCAGGCCAAGACATTAATTGGGTAATTTCGCCCGATCGCCGTCGATATTAATGGCTGTACACAGTCGTTTTTCTAACGTTCTAACACTAACCACAAGTGAATAAAACTAAGATTAATGTTCTTGCGCACCATGAGACGTTAAACGAGGTCTGTTTCTAATGCTTTAGATTTTTCCGCAATTGTTCAACAACATCAATAACTGTATCTTATTTCTATTTGTAGTTTTATTGTCTATTTTACATGAGTATAATATAGGATAAAGACAAGATTTAAACACCTTCCAAACAATTATTAATCCAAGCGTCATCTATTTAGTTTTTATCAATTTTTCTATATGAATACAACATTCTCATTCGGTGTGAGGTAATTGTGGCTCTTCAAGCGGTTTGATCCGAAATCTTCTTAGCCGTGAAAAATCCGCCAGATATTAGCCAAAAGATATATTATTACCACGCTGAAACATGTAATATAATTAGTAAAAATTGCAATGATCTTTTTAAAGTGAAACTTTTACTCTATCTCAAAGTTTTTGGTCTCTTTATTTAGCATGACTTTATTTCTAGTACATAGAATTGATAGTCTTTAAAGTAAGCTTCATTATTGCACTAAGGTTACAATAATTAATTCACGAAAGCTGATATTTATAAAATGTTAAGGACAGTAGACCTTATTAACCTTAAATACGGTGAGGTTAATACGTCAAACTCTCTCTATCTGTTAAATTCTACGGTGAATGGCAAATAGTCATACCATAATATGAAGTTTACAGTCACATACTCACATACGATTTTTGTTTTCGAACGTCACTGACGTCACGATTTCGCGAAACAATTCCCAACGGTTGGCTACTCGCAAGCGTGTAGACATCTCGAAAACCCAGTGTAACATGAACGTGACCGTGAGATCCGTAACAACCTATGCGTAATCGGAGAGCTTACTTAGACCAATTTCTTTAGTCCTTGACTCGCGTATGAAAAGTAAGCGATATTAATAATTTATAACAGCGCTATTCCGTGTTGAGTAGCTGAATTACATTGGCGTTGGGTGAGCTTTTGTAAGATAATTAAAGAGGATATTTATTAAGTTAGATTAAAAACGCGAATTTTAATACCCTAAATCGAATAATTTTCCGAAATTTTTCAGTTAAATGCCTACAACCCGAAAAAAATTTCACTTACATCGTGGTTTCATAAAACCACACAATTACCTTTTTTTATTTGAGTTAAGTTTCCAACTACAGATCATGCCTCAAGGCTCAGTTAAAGTTCCGACTAAAGTTTACTATATAATTAGATTTTCTCCGCCCAAATAGACTTGTGTAGAACATGCTAACTTTGCTAAGTGGATGCCTAAGATTCGTTAAAATTAGCATAACGTTACTCATAAAAATCTGTCCGATTTGAACATGAATACGCGTGTACTCTTTAGTGTTGTTAGTAGGTATTTTACAAGTTCATCGAAAAAACCTCAATGGTTAGGAAAACCTGCTACAATGTGGTTTCACCCGTCTGCTCTTTGACACCAACTAATAGTTTTAGACTCCAATAACAAGGAAACGACTATCATTTAAGTGTCCAAGTCCAAGCTAAAGTTAATACGCATATGCAATTGAACCGTCTAGTGGAGTCTAAGACTTAGAGAGCACTGCGATTAATTTCTTGCGGTTTCGGTCTAATTTCTTGCGGTTTCAGTCTTTTAACTGCGTGCGCTTATGAAGCATGCCGTACGTTACACTTAAATATAATCTCAGTGCGTTCTCAGCCTAAGTAGGGACACTAAAATGAGGGCCGACAGGTAGTTAGTACTAGACCGATGATATCGCCGCAGTGTACTGTGCACCGCGGTGTTTGGAAGAAATGGTTGCAAAGAGGCCAGGACTGTTCAGACAGCCATTGGCTTGCAAATGAGGAGCTCCAATTGATGATGAAATGGTGATGATGAAGTAGGAATGAAAAATGGGACTTAAGTTAAAAGACCGTCACGCGTATTTTTGGATCCTTCATACCCAGTAAGAAGATAGTCTCGCAAATGTGCCAACTTAAATTCCCACGTCGTAGTTATTTTTTACGCTTAAAATCAGTCTACTTGTGTAACAAGCGCTAACAGGTGCGAAATCAAAACTTGTTACATGAAACACGCCATAATTATGTATCCACAGTTGTTCCGTAATTGTTTATCCCGCCGGCGTCTGTCATTTCCCGACACTGCTACACCTGGCACAAATCCTAACATGCGTTAGCTGATTAAAATAATAACCGTTTGTATTAAGACGATTCTCGCTGATTTGGCCTTGAGCGTCTCAGCGTCTCTGTACCCGCACCCCGCTCACTGCGATCGTACGTGAATTTCGTCTCGGTGCGGCGACTGCGGCGGAACGAGGTTCAAAGAATAACCTACAGCCCAGAGGCGCGCGGCATTTGGCGCTATACCTCGTATTTGTGTATCTTTTGCAGATATTTTGTTGTTTGAGTATGAGTAGATCATGCGTGTAGAGGTCGTAAATTATAATAAAAATATATTCCCTTATGCATTATACTTTACAAGCCTCAATTAGTTAATTTGTGTTTTATCTGTTTCTTACAAATAAATACCTAAGTCAAATCGACGGATTAAGATTTATAGCTAAAGCTTGGTATGTACTAAACTGAGGCGTACAGTGCGTTTATTTATACAGTTTTTTTTATCCGTAATAAATAAATATAAATAATGCCATTAATAGTTAACTTATAAAATTAAAGTACCTACTAGCTTCATATACTACTACAAATGTGTTATTTTTCGAAATTCGAAGTTTTCTCAATCATTACGTGGGAATATCATCATTATTAGGGTTCCGTACCTCAAAAGGAAAAAACGGAACCCTTATAGGATCACTCGTGCGTCTGTCTGTCTGTCTGTCCGTCTGTCACAGCCTATTTTCTCGGAAACGACTGAACCAATTAAGTTGAAATTTGGTGTATATATGTAAGTTTGTGACCCAAAGACGGACATGTAACGTAAACAAATTAATTTAAACCTACAATAAACTTAATAGTAAGTTTTTCCGTAAATAAAAATACGATAGGCCGTTTTGCTAGTTCTTAATCGATTAAAATTATTTTAAACTACAAAAACAATGTTTTTTAACAGGTACTATTCATACATACAACGTTATAGGTAATAGGTAGCTTATGATCTATTATTTATTGTTTCGAGATGGAATGGAACATTATTCAAAACGTAAAACTTGAATGACATTATAATATGTCGGTTAGAAAACATTTATTTATTTATTTCAAATGAAGTTTTCTCAAACATACGTATATTATAGTATAATATATGCGGATATTATCATTACATTCATTGTAATAGACCGCAAAATACCGTGTTGCGCTCGCTAATGCGCGTCGCAACCAAATCAGCGCTCTGCAGTTATTTATTCTTTGGCCACAATAACTCCGATATTATAGCACTTTGCTTGTGCATAAGCGTACATAGTGCAAGGAAGGCACGGAGCGACGAGCGACACAGCCTCCTCGTCTCAAAGCTGGCACACGACTGCCGGCCACGCCATTTTCAGGCTGCATACGCATGAAATGTGGAAAAACGTTCGATTTCTTAAGAAAATATTTTTTGATTAAGAAAAGCTATGTTGCATTTGTAGAACCTGTTAAAACATTTTTGTTAGTTTAAAAATAATTTTAATCGATTAAGCCGTTTAGAAGTTATAAGCAAAGTTAGCCGCAAAACGGCCTGTCGTGTTATTTTTTTTTCGGTGAAACTACAATTTTCAGGAAGAAAGTCAAATGTTGCGATTGTTGTCCATAGAATGAAGATGCATATATATTTTTTTCATAATTTTTGGTTGACTCATTTAGAAGTTATAAGCTCTAAAAAGTAACAGTTTTTAGCCAAAAACTGCGCGAAGCGCCTTAAGGCCATTATTGTGCTTAGCATTGTTCTAGTTTTTTGCCACGGTTCTCTATTGGCTATAGGAGCCTGGGGTTTCCGGGTTTCACCCCCTTTTTACCCTCTTAATGGATGATTTTCGTAATACAAACTATGCTATGTCCTTTCCTGGGACTCAAATTGTCCCCACACGGTCTACACCAAACTTCATCGGTGGATATAGGAATCTTAAAACAAAAAAAAAATCACTGGACTGGATCAACCTTTATAGTATATATTGGTATATTTTTATAAATAATATAAATAATACATATTTCTGAATTAGTTCGCGCGATGAGTAGTCTGCCGAATGATAGTCTCATGCATAGTGGATTTGCTTTAATAATTCGTGAAGGTAATCAAAATTAATAAAAGTTAAAAATATATATAACCTCTTTGATGAAAGTGTACACAATCTCAATCAATATTGATCTGTCAATTAATGGGTCACCAATCATCCGTGACTTTGACAGGCCGTTGTAAATAAAGGTGAATATTGGACCAGCTTTATCACGTGGTCATATATTTATTATTCAGTAGTCTCACTTTTACTGCTTAAAATAACTATGTAGTTTCCGATTTGAATATAATGCTTGCGGTATTGGCGGAACTTCTTTATAATACCTGAGGAAAAAAATAATAATTAGTGAAATTAAACTGATTTTCAGGTGAACCAGTACAAGTGCACTGCTAACGGTGTACCACTCCACTGCTAGAATGCTAGTGATACTTGCACCACCCAGTCATATATAACTACTTCATTCTGGTATAATTATAAATTGTACGATGTCAGCCGTATATAAATGTCGATTTATTATGTAGGGCTTACCTCACGTAACCTCCTAGATGCGAAACAGATTTGTCATTCAGAGGAAACAGTAACGGCGCTCCGAGGCCTTGCTGCACCTTTATGAAGTATCTGACACTGCTGGGAATCAGTGCACCTGCAACAGAACTTTGTTAAAATCCTTGAGACTATTTCGTTGTTGTAGTTATTCTATCCTAGTTTACCTTTTGCATCGTATCTGTACTTGCGCAGCAGCGATTGCATCGTCGGATGAATGTTAGAACGTACTACGATCGCACACGGCTGCAAAATGAAAGTAAATTGATCCAGTAAACCCATCGAGAAATGTTTCCGTATTTCTCGGATTGTCTTTCCGTATCAAAAAAAAAAATTAAATAAAAGGCATGCATAAGCCCTGTGCGCTTACTCTGACTTTTGTGACCAACGGGCAAGTCATACAACTTGCAAAACCTGGTGTAGATTCTACCCTCCCTACCTCCTTCCCTGTTTTGTACCAACGAGATTCTCGAAGTTAATGTGCGAATTACATTTGATATATTTATTTTATCTGTGCTCTTTTTCAACGGAAAACATTGCAATAAAACCGACCGGAGCTAGTTTCCCCCTGTACATATTTCGGTAAGTCAGATAGCCGTCGCCTTTGTTAAAAAATGCAGCGGCCTACTGTAGGATGCAACCGTGAAAGCGCTATAATGAGGAGGATTGGAAGTGAGATATTAAAATTGACCACAATCGCGTACGGCAGCGGCAGCAAAGTGGATCAAAACAAAGTGGATCCGATAAATCAATCGAGCAATTTCTAAAGCAAACAGTGTTCTATCAAGGCCACCCACTTTTCACTCGTGTCTGGTTTCACATGTTTTATCAACTCTATTGCTAAAGAAAATAGCGTTGTGAGGTTAGGTTATACAGAATATCTTATTAGATTTCTCTGTACCATTTTTTGTGGGATACCCGAGTGTGCCAATGTTTGAGCGGGTTAAGCGACGTTTACTAGGGAATTTGGATAATAGGTGATCAAAATACCTTGGTGACGTATACGTGTACGATATGTAATACCTAAATAACATAGCTAATATAGTCCCATGCTCCGAATCAGAGTTTTAGAAGATAGAATTTAAATAGATACGAGAGTAAATTAACTTAGGAGAAAGTAGTTTAAATTAAGTTGATAATAATCTCGTCAATATAAAAAATACGTTAATGCAGACTTCACGTTCTGTGTCATCATTCGCTAGAACACTAAAACAGGTGTACATGGTCCACTAAACCATTTTTCTCTTTATACCTCTTTAAGTTTCTCCAGTAGTTTTGTGTTGTTCTCGGAACTGTCTAATATTTCTTTTTCATTGGATTCTAACGCCATTTCTTTTCCATTATCATCCTTGTCTTCATCAGATGATTTCGATTCAGAGGCGAAATTAAAAAATGGATATCGCAGAGTCGAGTCTTCATTGAATGTAATCACGTCTCTTTTGTAATTCCTCGATATCATCCTCTAAAATAAAGAAATTGAAATTTATGAATAAAAAAACACCTATCTGAAACACTTATATTAACTTATAAAAAGTTTGAAATGCCATTTTGTCAGTTGTAAATTATTCAAAACTATGTTGTTGCAATTGCATGTGTTTAACCACAAAAAAATAGTAAGTATATTATTTTATCCGGACAAGTTAGTCGAGTGTTCTTTTTATTATGGCTAACTAAGATATTCATCCAGGTTCTAGGCCAATTCTCAGACCACCTCAGTATCACGGTGGTTTTTAAAAACAAACACGTCTCATAAAAATACTTACATTTTCGACACACAAAAGTCTAGCTAAGACAAGAAGAACCGTAGCGATCTGCATGGCTACCACGAATGGGTCGATTTTTCGGGTCAGGTTGGTTGGCGATTTAGTAAACACGAGGCTAGTTTACTTTTAATTTGAGATCTCGTAGCAACATTCGACGTCTATACCGTTATTTTAAAAAAACATCAGACTCGTACGACAGCTAGTTTTGTCTGCAGACACTACTGTGATATGACAGGAAAAGTTTTAATTTGTAATTTATATATAAGAAATTTCATTTTTTAAGTTTGCATTTATTGTTTTTATTGGATAATTTAGTGCACCATGGTATTTGGGTACCTACTTTTGTCATTGCTTTTGTTGTTCGTGTTTAAGAAATAGTAATTGGTTTTGAAACGGTGATCGACACTCAACAACAATGCTACCTACTTTCATCGTAAGTTGTATTAGACATAAATGAAGGAAAAAATCTTATGCTCTAATCTTTCAATGGGTATCTGAACTATCAATGTGCCCTGAGATTCTAAAAAATATATAAATATCAATTGATTCTGATCCCAGCAGCCTAAAATGATCCTAAACCTAATTTGCAAATCTCTCTTGTTTGCTGAAAGATTATATGCTAGTTTTGTTACGCTCTTATTAATTTTACGATGCACATTGCATACGCGGTAAGAATTGAAATAAATGTAGAGAAAAAACAAAGAAAAAGTAGGCTACTCATATATATTTGTACAGATAAGGAATATGACATACCTAATGGATGACATAATAAGGGAGGAAGTAACCATTGATGCGAAGGCTGAACGAATAAGTAGAGTGCGGACTTGCGGAGTATGGTACTCTATAAACGAATACAAGGGACTTCTATTCTACAGGCACTTGCTTACCAACGTGGCCTTAGAACTGATTTAATAATTATGATTGACGTCAAGCGGTGTGCTCCGTTTCCCTCGAGAAAAGCAGCATACTGCAACTAGCGAATCGATTTAATTGCCCCATTTCACTGCCACGGCCACTTTGACAAGAATAAAGCAATCGTTTATGGTAGGTAGTTTGCATTTAAAATAAGTCAACTCTTGATTTTTCCATGGGTTAGAACATTCATATCTAGACTAACGGCTACATATAAAATTATACGTAAAATTTGTATTCTGTATGCCCTAAAGTAGGTAAAGACTGTATCGTTAATTATATAAATACAGATAAAACCTGGTCTAACTGTTGATATGTGTATTATATATGTTCTAAGGGTTTGAACTGACGGTATTTTTAAGCTATATCTGATATAAGGTTTAATTTTATTTTATTTTAGGGACTTTATGATGCTTTCAATAGTGTACCCATACCCATATTTTCTTTGTAAAGAAATTATCTTTTCTAGATATTCTCACATCCATGCTCTGCCATTTTCTAATTCCCCTCCATAAAACTCTCCCGAGATTCCAAATGTTACCACTATTAAGACGATACAAGATTTCAGTGAAAGTTATATATCGCGATCCAGTTCCCAGCAGATATAAACAAGTCGTTAGTTAACCAGTCAGTTTTAAAGCACGTGTTTACGAAAGATCTAGATTTTAGTCCGTGGCGGTGGCGATAGTTTTGATAAACTAGTTCAGCGCTTGAGAAAACTCGTTAAAGTTGGTGCTTCGTCCAAACCCCAGAATGGCCGCCATATGTGCCGTTCTTAATCAAAAGATACCACTTTTTCGCTTACCATAAAGACAAAATTTGCGTGTATCTTTATACAAATAACCTGTCAGAGCATCCTTATGGCAAGTAACAATGTGATACCTTTTGATTGAAAACGTCACATTATAAATTATTTAACAGCATACCTACCTAAATCCTTTTCATTTGAATGATATTGCTTTCCCGATAGCTTATCTTGTTTGACATTGTGTGGGCGACAAGGAACGCCCACTCACGAGAGTATTGTATTAGGGTTAAACATCCACCATTCCACGTGTACGCGAGAGGCATGAATAAAATAGGAATTACAGTTGTTACAAATAATCTGGCATTATTCCACCGATACCCGTGTCGCCGCATCAGCGTAAGTCTGGGTCGGTCTGTTAAAAAGTAATCTGCCAACCACATAAGCCGAAAATTTGGCCACCTGACGCTGCTTACACACCTGATTCAAGTCTCGGTTGAGATAGAGTTCCATGAGAAGCACGAAATTATAAGTTTCACGGTTAGTTTCACTGTGCCCGATATTTCGGGAGCTCATAAACAATACAAAAGGTAATCACGGTCTATATCCCGGTCAATATAAGTCTATGTTTTTATAATTTTATAAATAATGAAAATGATATTATAAAGTCTTATTTTAATACAATTTCTTTAATGAAATAGGTAGGTGCGCAAGTGTCGTCTATAGGTAGAGAATTGTATTATAAATTCACCGAATCGAGTAGGACCTTGACGCGTCCCACTTTTCGCAAGGACGGGACTTTGAGGAAGGTCGATTTACTGGTTATGTACGAATTTGAGTTAAAGACAGATAATACAAATCTTACTCGCTTTAAACTTTAATGCCACCGTGCTGCCGTACTGTTATACCGTATTAGGTATTAGTATTAATAGCCGTTGATTATTAATTTCGAGTTGGCACCAGAATGGTTTTACGATGTGACTTCTAAAAAGAAGTTGGTGCGACACTCATTGAAATCCCAGGAACTCCATATTTTCTCGAAAGAAAAACTAAGATGAAGGGTATTTCTTTTCTCTCGCAACTCACGAGCGGCCTTAATCTAGTATTTATATAAAAGTGAGACGCATACAATTATATACGATGATGAAAGTATAAATACTAATGATAGAATAAAATGGAAATAATGAATAAATGTAAAAAAATGGACAGTCAAACAACAATAAGGACATTACAAACAAGTGTTTTGATAGATTACTAACGTGTAAGTACCTATAATACCTACAATCTACATGTAACATTGCGTAAATAAATACAGCGAAAATACAATACGTTCGTAATGTCACTGTTATTTGAACAAATGCCACGCTGGATTATTATTATATCCAATCCATATTTACTTTTTATGTAACTCAGTTTGACTTTACACACCAAACCGGCCAGTTGCAAAGTTTGATCCGTGTTTTTAAATAGTCATTCGTTATTGTTAAAAATGTATTTTCTTCCGGGTAGCTTATTATAATAACAATCAGTGTTCAATAGTGTTTAGTAACTTCTACTAATGAATCATCGGATCAGTTAAATGATAGTGTAATGTCATTTTAATTTGTCTGTCGTCCGTTGGGTGCATTGCACTGCCAGTACCAGTACTAATTCTTGCGCGACTATTAGTAGTTACCATACCACTTTCGTCTAGATAATAAGTGTGACATTTACCTGACAATTATTATTCGATATACGAGTAATGTCGAAAAGTGCAGGTAGTAAATTCCGCATTTCTGCTAAACCGACTTATAATGTAGCTCATAACTCTCTGTCAAGATCTTGCCGACGACGCAATACCAAATTAAGAAGGTAAATGAGATACGGTTATTACAGTTTTTAATTTAGTTTGGATTTCATTATCTAGGCTCTAAACGATTTAGGTTCGTAATAAGTCGTATTCGTATCTGGCTGCCAGGGTCGTCCACACAGGTACATTGTAAAAAAAATGTGAGTTATGCGCTTTCTAAAATTAATTCTGTTCGTTTTTTTTAACAAGAACTTTTGGCCGCCAATTTGTTTTTGCTATTAATTAGTAGGTTACTGCTTCTCTTCTCCTGTGGAGAATAAGGAGCGGTTGTCTAGATATTATTTAAGCCAAAAGCGACCGAGTCAGCATCCTAGTACCTACTATTCCTGTTTATTTTGCTTTTTAGGCCATTTTCTGATGGTAAATATTATAACGGTTACGTAAATTATATGATTTGACGAAATTTCTGGACACTTATTAATGTTATTATTT
This sequence comes from Cydia strobilella, assembly GCF_947568885.1. Lineage (NCBI taxonomy): Eukaryota > Metazoa > Arthropoda > Insecta > Lepidoptera > Tortricidae > Cydia > Cydia strobilella. The sequence goes on from NC_086057.1 coordinate 11,569,020, forward strand.
GCCTGTTTCCCTTTAGATTAAATAGCTTGGTTAACACCAATCGAGGTCAGATTCTTGTGAAGCGCTGTCGCGAAAACTACACAGATTAGTTAAGGGCCCCGGATCCCTAGGGATAACAATGCCACGTGAATGCCACCGTTTAAAATTAAATACTTTAAATGGTACTGTTTTCAATCTTGACCTATTTTATTTAGTTTTTCTTATTCATTATTATAATTAATTACAGTCCACAATAGTACATTTCGATGCTAGTGCGGAAAGTATGTCATTACTTCACGAGTACCGAGAGACTCGGGACGAGTAAAGAATGACATTTCCGCACGTGTATCGAACGACGTTTTTGAATACAGTTGCGAAAAATAAGAAAAGCAACAAGTAAGGAACGGAATTCGAAACTTTTATATTATTAATTCTGTGACATCATTATTGACATTATGAAGAGGTGTTTTTCTAGCTTTTATTCGACTAGAATTGATTTTTATTGAACCCACTTCAATGAGTTTTTTTTCAAATGCATGTTCTATAAAACAGAAACAATTGTAAATATTAAAACATTGTACTATTATTACCTATATATCATTATATACGATTATTTGTGTATCGTATATTTATAAAAACAATATTGAATGTTGCCTTTGGAAACTTAAAACATTCTTGCAGTAAGAAAATACGCCTCTTCTTTGACAGGCGTTCCGTTCCATTCAGACAACTTATTAAGAACGGTTTTTCAACATTAAAAAATAAACGTGTTATAATACTTATAATGATGAAGAGGTAAGTAATAAAATATGAAATATGCATATTTTTCGTATTCTTGCATTAACAGTAGGTTTTTATGTTGATTACGACGTTTAAAGGAAACTAATATTAACACTCATCAATAAGTAGTCATGAATTGGAACAAGTAAAAATTTATAAAAATTGTAAAAGTAAAAAGCACTAGTTCGCGAAAACCAACTTTCCGCACGCTAAACAGCCACGAAAAGTAGCACTTTTTGATGGTTCACTGTCATTAGGTACAATTGGCACAAATGGAAAATAGTCTTAAAATGACCATTCTGAAGTTGGATTAAAAGTAATAGTATCCAAAGTGAATCTAGTCAAATGTAATTGTGCTAAAAACCATTTTTAACCAAATTTGTACTCGTCGCAAATTAAGCCAGAATGGAATTTTGTCCATTATAAATTATATTTTTTCTGAGTGTACGTAAACAAAAATGGACTAATATTTTTCGACCTGTGTCATATTTGACATTTTTACTATTGAACATAATTCTTTTTTGACATTATGCTGGATAGACAATTTTCCTAGTTGATGTATTTTAAATTGTCATTTTCCTACTTTGACGTATAATTTCGAGTCGACACTTTTCCACTTGTACCTAATGAATCTAATGATAGTAAACCTTTTTGTTTTTTTTTCTTAATTTTGTAACATGATACCTAGTTATTTTTATACTTTAACCTGGGCCATTTTATTTAAAGTTGTGATTGAACTCTTTATTCTGAGAGGAGAAAATAGTTGTCCCAAAATTCCCATAGTTACATTTTTCTTTCTTTCCATTCCGTAATCGTCATACAGTCTATGAAAAATTGTTACGAAATGCAAATGAAAGTTTTTGGACACTCTCTTATTAGGACCTCGCTCTGATTCTCGCTCATGATTATGAGTAGAAAAATTCAATTTTCCAAATTTAACAAAACGGCCCATCTAAATAAAGTTTTTGTTTATAGTACTAAATTATATTAAACATATTAAAAACGGGTCACTCACGTATTTTATGTCGAAAACGCTCGACATGTTATAACGCTCGATATGTCTGTGTCTCACGGAAGTATTGTTTCTAAATTATATTCTTAAAAAAACACAATATTTTTGCGATAAAATTTGTTCTTTGACTACTTATAGGTAAAGTGTGCGTTCCTTGGTATTAAGAGAGTTAGATGATGTACGTGTTTTTTTCACTAACATATGCCTTGTTTCAGGTCAACCGGCAACTTCGCATCGGGCGCAGCGGGTGGCGGGTGCGGCGCCCCTCGCTCCGCCCCCGCCACCCCGCTGCAGCTTGAGCCTCACCCCCGATCTAAGCATGACAAGTGAGTATTTAGTGATCATTCAGTATTTAGTGTCATATCAATGACAAGGTTATGGGCCCCGGAAAATAAGAACATTACTCCTTGACAGGCCAGTCACAATCACAACTTATACTGGTACCTACATATGTGGATATTTTTTTAGCTAAGTCTTAACTTAGGTAAAGAACAATGAAACGCTGTCAGGATAAATTATTATCTGCCAATGAAAGTAAAACAAGTAAACGTTATGAAACCCGAACCATAGGGGATATCCTCCCAGTAATCGATGAGTGGGTAGGGAGAAGGAAGGGGGCCCTGACATTAGGGTGACACTGGTGGTGTCCGAACACTACCTGCACAAGATGCAGAGGGAACCCGGGCCCCAGCGCCATGAATGTGGCGCGGCGGACGACACGGCCCAACACTGGAAGATTATTACTGGAAGAGTGCAATTGCTGGGCCATGGAAAAAGCTGCTCTAAGGGCAGCGACGGGGGTGGCGGACCTCTCGCTGCGCAGCATAATAGCGGCGATGCTGTGTAGCGAGAGGAAATGGGGAGCGGTGGCCTCCTTCTGCGAGGTCATATCACAGAAGGAGGAGGCGGAGAGGGAGCGAGAAGCGGCTGCTGACGCGCTTCCTCTCCGATGCAGGCGGCAGGGTCGAAATCATACAGCATATGCTCGTGCCGCACCCGAATTTCACGCCTCCATACATCGTTGGGGGGGGGGGGACCAAGCGTTTCTGATTCCTCCCTCCATTGTGAGGTTGCCCGGCGACAAGCCGGGGCTACCGGAGGGCGCCGCGGTGGAATGTTATCGATCCCAGTGCGCCCTCATGAACGGCAAAGAGGGTGAAACGCCGCAGTGGGTTTAGTGGGTAGGGCCAAATTCTCCCCCCCCCCTCGCCAAGAGAGGGAAAAGGAGCGGCGAGTCCCACACACCGTGCGTAAGTGCATTCCCACTCCGTAAATAAAAAGAACAAGGCCGTTAGTTGTCGTTGTACTCTAACCTCACTTCTACTGCAAGAACCACATAGTTGCATCGTCGTAAATTGTAATGTAATGTAATGTTAATAATGTTATAAGTAGTAATAATTATGTTGTATATAATTACATACATTTAATTTAATAACTAGGTACACTACATTAGGTAAGCATTAAAGAAATACAAAAAAAAAAAAATTAGAAACTAAAATCCGTTCTGAGCCATGCCGGGTCCAAAGGTCCCCATCACACTAGCAGCGTTACCCCGCTGCATGGCGATGGAGACCTGTTGGACGAGCCATGACTCAGAACGGGGGTCACTCCCTTTCTAAGTTATAAGTATTTTATATTTAAGTAAAATTATACAATGATACGGTTTATGTTACAAATTATGCCACATTGTTAAGTTATTATTTCCATAAAAAACAGTAGTAGTCAGTGAACGTAAAAAAGTAGTAGGTACTACGTCCCTGCGAAATAATTTTGTCTGGAAGATTCTATACCGGCAAAATAACGTATTTACTTTAATAACGTATTTACTTTTATTAAAATTATGTACTTTATTTTCACCGTGAAAATGTAGATTAATTAAGTACAGTCAGTTAGATCTGTTTCATCTCGACAAATGATTTAATCGGCATCTGTAGCTACAGCTACGAAAGACGTGAAACACTCACTTAGTAATTAATAATGTTTGGAGGTGGCATTTATATCTGTTTTTTTACATTTTACTAAGACAATACCAATTCTTATTTTGAACAGTCTTTTTTTGATTGCCTCGTCAGTCATTGTTTCGAATATTACATACCATTGTTTTCAAATTATTTCGAGAATAATTTTTGCTTTGAATATTGAAAAAGGATTTATCATGTGTATCGGGTATTATCTTAGTTAAACGATTATCTACGCCATTCTACGCCAACGTTTTGCTAATCAGTTGTGTTCAGGGCTCTACACCAACCTAACGTTTCTACGCTCACTTAATTCAGTATGAAAAACTTGTTAAACTGAAACTAAAAGTGACACGGAATTCAGGATGAAAAACTTCATAAAATTTAAATATTAAGCGGTATAAGTGCGTTGTGAAGTGATGATTGTGATTGGTGTTCTGTGAGATTTGTTTCAAAATGGAGGCGTATCAGCCTTCTGATGAGCAGTCAGCTTTGGTGGTGATAAGGCTGATGCATGGCATCTATGACGGTCTCAGGTACCTATTTAAAATTCATAGAAATACTATTCGACAAGGTCTCAAGAACTGTTTTGTGAGAATTGTGAGCCTGGATCAATTGGCGTGTGGAATCCCGCCTTTATGCGTTCTGCCTACGTGCCTACGACGCATACAATACACATATCAACTATTAGAGATGAAGAACATTGGAGCAGTAGATCTTTAACCAATATGAAATCACTTATTTCTGTTGAGGTTGACAGTTTAGTCCGGGACTGAAGTGGTGCCTTTCACCCGAGTTGAACACTCTGTGTGTATTAAAAAAACATGACTGAGTATTACATAATACTTCTTAAGGGTACTTTCAATTAACAATTTGGGTAAAAGTATCGTTATTTATGGAACGGGGAGTTAAATATCAGAATGGAAATCATCCAACAAATCCATTTAAAACCAAATTTTAATTGCTTATCGAAAAAATAAAATAATAACGTACTTGGAATGTAAAATGTTTAGGTGCAGAAACGTATCTCTTTCTGCATACTCCATAGAACAACAATGACCCGCTTTCAATTTGAAATTTATCGCGCGAAAATACGGTTAACAATTGAGTGATTTCGTTTATGTCACTTACCGTTGCTATCATAAGTAAGTATTCTTTATTGCTTACATGTAAAATTACAATGAAAATTTAAGCTTAGAAATAAATTAAAAGTGGAAAAATTCACTGTCTTGGATGGGTCGTGGATCACTAGTACAGTGCTCTACCATCTGAGCCACCAAGATCGTACCCAATGCAGCGAATATTTATCGCTAAAAAGCGATCTCTTCCAGACAACCTTTGGGTAGCGGGAAATGAAGAACACATATCAAAAGTCAACAGGTAAAGGTACATAGGTAAAGGAGCTAAAAATAGAGAATATTACCACATCCACATACATTAATACGATAGAAAATAAATACATACCTATATATTACTATTAAATATAATGTCAACATCACCATCCCCCATGATGAGAATCTCGTGAAAGCCGAGAAGGACAAGTCCATGTACCTAGACTTGGCTCACGAGATAACCGCCATGTGGGATGTTGATTCGACGATCATTGTCCCGATAGTTGTTTCAGCGAACGGTTTAATAGCGAAGATTCTCGATCATATCGATATCAAGGGTCAGATGCAGAAGACGGTGATCTTGGATACGGCGCGGATAATCCGCCGGTTCCTCTCTCTGCGGCCCTTGAGAATCGTGTTATCAACGGAATAAATCCTATCCGTCTGTTTAACTGGGGACTGAAAAATCGACTCTTAATTTATGTCTATCCGTAGTAGGGCACTAGATACCAGTAAAGACTGACGGGCATATACAGGGTGGCTAAAAATAACTGCACTCCCGTTACCAGGGAGGTTTTGGGATTATATTGCTCAGTATAATCTTTTACTATGGGACCAACCACATAAAAATTACTGAACGTGTCGGATTGTCGAGCGCCGGATTACCGAGCGCCTACTGTACCTATAGTAATTTATTTGTAAGAGTTGGTACAGGTAATAGAGATATTTAGAACGATACAACAATTTTGATTTGTATTCGAGCCATTATCTTGATGGATGACCGATTAAGCGATAAGAGTATTTTTTTAATACTACGTCGGTGGCAAACAAGCATACCGCCCGCCCGCCTGATGGTAAGCAGTCACCGTAGCCCATGGATGCCTGGAATACCATTATTATAATACATAACCAGCACCCACCACACCAGCACCACAGCAGCACCAATGTATTGATTGGAGGGTTGGAATGTTATGAAAGTTACCAGCTCCGGTGATGCGGCAATTTGTTTCAATGTTTACGGTATTTAGGCTACAATTGCTTAGGAAAATCACAATGAACTGCCGGTGATTGGCAACCTTTAACTACGCTTAATTACGTAGGTTCGCACGGTGTGACAGGGATGTCAAAAATACCCTTTTAAGGCTTTTTGTCAGTCCTTTTACGCGTGCGGCCTATGGACTAATTACATACACAAAAAAGAACCTCAATGCCCTGCGTGTCCAATACAATAATGGTTTCCGCATGCTGATGGGACTGCCACGTTACTCTAGCGTTTCGGGGATGCAAACGTACTGCCTCCCTCATGCGCCGAGTACGTGACAGTTCCAACAGTCTGCTTCAGCTCATCCCTGGAAATCCTGCTGGTACACTTTGGAGGCACTGGAATGATCTACCTATGGGTTCTCGAGGCACGGTGTATAATTTAATGTAAATAGTAAAGCAATTTTTATTTTTTGTTGAGATTCTATCTGTTTTCTTTATAATTATTATTTCATTTTAGACATGTAATTTTATCCTGATTTATTTATAATTATTAAAAAAAAAAGTTTATTTACCAAAAAATTATACGTAGTTTTATTAACCTATGATCTCCACACTAGGCTAGGCCTGTCTTGTGGAGTCAGTTGAGACAATTCCAATTTTTTATTAACATCTTCCTACGCTGAAGTTTTGACATTGTACTGTATTAGTAGGCAATACATATAGCTTACAGTATTTTTAATAACAAAGCTTCCGTGAGACACAGACATATTAAATATATTAATAACGGGTCACTCACGTGTTTTAAGTCGAAAACGCTCGAGTGAAACATGTCGAGCGTTTTCGACTTAAAACACGTGAGTGACCCGTTATTAATATATTAAATAAGCTTACAGTATTATATAAAAATAAAAGCTTTTGTATTTAATTTTGTATTTTGTATTTAAATTTTAAAATGTTGGCATGCATTTTTAATTTTAATGTGACATTGTTATTTTATGTTTTAATCTATGGGTATTTTTGCCTGAAATAAACATTTTGATTGATTTATTTAATTCTCTTCGAAAATCGTAACACTAAAATCAACACATTCCGGAACATGAAAGAGGAAACTAACTAAAGTAATGTTTGCCCGACAGCTTTGTACTACAGTTTGTACAATAGCCGGCCTAGCCAATGTGACAATCGCTATCGCTTCGACAACGAAACGCATTGTGCCTCTCTATCACTCTTCCATATTAGTGCGACAGTGACAGTTGCGTTTTGATCGCTACGGAGCGTAAGCGATCGGCATGTTGGCTACGCGGTCAGTTGTGTATTACCTATACGTATGACAAAGACACCCTGCATTTAGCCTTCCTTACTTTTTATCCTATCTTGTCTAATGTGGTGTCGGTGTCATGTTCCTTTTGATAAATGAGATTGTGTACCTACGTACGACTCGTACGAGTATTTATTTATTACAAAGCACTTTCCGCCTTAAATAGGCCTCTATTATTTTTCGCTGTAAATGAGATATGCCTAATACTAGATTCGAATTGATATTGTACAAATACTAACGAACCTCTATTAGGGTCACTTACACCATCTCACTAACCCGGGGTTAACTGGTTAAATCTGGAGTTACCATGGCTACCAGTACAATTTGACACTTGGTTAACGGTTTAAGCGGTTAACCCTGGGTTAGTGGGATGGCGCTTAGTGAAGCTACGGCCACTACACGCCACTCTGACGAGTCATATAGGTCCCCTGTTTTCTATGCAAACAGTTAGTCTGACAATACTTTGCTCAATTTTCCTGGCTTATCCAATGAGCATGACGCTCCGCTGCTGATACTTGGATAAAAAAGTTTCAAAAGTACTCACATTGAAATGGTCTTTTGATTTGTTTGTCCTATCCTTCAAATGAGTATTCAACTCCTTGGGCTGATGTTTACATGAAATCATATATGTGGATTTAAATCTTAATCATTTTGCACTCACTTACACATAGTTTGAAACGTGAAACAGGTAGAGATCAAAGCAACTGTCGAAAACTTAGCGTCGCTACCTCCAAACTATATTTCTTAGTATTGGTAGGGTAGACGATCTTGCCTGAGTGAAGGGCATGCTATGCCCGACCACACACTTCGTACATTTAGATTAAAATTTAAATCAGCTTTCTAAATATAATAACTTAGTTAGACTAACATTATTTCGTAAGATTGAACCTATTCACTAAGTCTAGGTGATCTACAGATAGCATTAACATTTATTATAATTAATAAGCTTCTGCTCTCTTGATAAGGTTTGACTGAGCGACTGACGTCAATTGCTATTTGCGTTTCAGCTAAGTGCTTTAATATTCATGGGGAGCAGATCATCTAATAAACCATTATTATTATTATTGACGACCGGTCTGGCCTAGTGGGTAGTGACCCTGCCTGTGAAGCCGATGGTCCTGGGTTCGAATCCCGGTAAGGGCATTAATTTGTGTGATGAGCACAGATATTTGTTCCTGAGTCATGGGTGTTTTCTATATGTATTTAAGTTTTTATATAATTATGTCGTTGTCTAAGTACCCATAACACAAGCTTCCTTGGGCTTACCGTGGGACTTAGTCAATCTGTGTAAGAATACAAAATACAAAAATACAAAAATTCTTTATTTAATAAATTAGCAATATATAATGATTTAAAGGGATGGAGCCGCCCAGTAAGCATAAGAATGCCTGTGTCGGGAGACACCGCTCTTCCCTAACTATGTTTTTACATAGAAACAATAACACGACTAATACAATCAATTCTAAATTTAACATGCTAACTATAAACTATAACTATGTAAATAAAGAATGTCCTATAATATTTATTATTTATTATTAGATGATCTGCTCGTGCGAATTTATTAATTAAATTGTTATCATTTTTAGGGTTCCGTATCCAAAGGGTAAAAACGGGACTATTACTATGACTCCACTGTCCGTCGTCTGTCTGTCTGTCTATCTGTCACCAGGCTGTATCTCATGAATCGTGATAGCTAGAGAGTTAAAATGTTCACGGATGATATATTTCTGTTGCCGCTATAACAACAAATACTAAAAAGTACGGAACCCTCGGTGGGCGAGTCCGACTCTCACTTGTCCAGATTATACAACAACGCTTTTGAGGTCTGAAAAACTTTCAAACATATTTTTCTATGTTTTCGAAATCGGTAAACACAACATGTTAAAACAACGGTCCAATTAAGAACCAGCGACCGTATCTGAGATGACAATCAAATGTTGACAAATGCCAATCGAAAAATAAATACTATGTCTATGAAAAATACTAATGTAGAGATGACAGATAACACGAAAAGTGACGTGATCATTTTCATATGTAGGTAGGTATTAAAGTTTCGTATTTTAAACGATTTTGATTAAGCGGGTTAGTATTATGAATTCTCTCTTCATTTCTACATAAAAAATAGACTAAAAGTATAGGGCATCTTTGCCATAGCTAAGCCTATTTTACTAATTTCAAAGGCCGCCGTCTCTACCAATGGTGTCAATATTACTGTACCAATGGTGAAAATAATAGTCACATTGCTGCTCAACTACTTGAAATATTTATAGTCGTCATAATCATTGTCATTGCCAAATTTTTGAGGTCGGCTCGCCAAAAATGGCAGTAGCTAACTACCAGTATATTAAAATGTTTATACAATTAATTTGAATGCAGATTGTGTAGATGTGTCACTCGAAGATAGCAAGCGATGATTCATTTTCATGAAGGTATCTTATCTATATCTAACGAAAATTTATACCAGGGGTTCCCAAACTTGTGTTAGGCACGCCCCCTGCTGCCTTAAATGAAATTCCCACGCCCCCCTTCGTACCTAAATGTTCTAGTTTTCAAAATCAAACAAGTTTAATCCCCGAGACCCCGCGCCCCCCACTTTGAAAACCCCGGGTTTATATCTTTTGCTTGTTGTAGTTGGATTGGTAATAAAAAGAAACGTAAAAAATAAACATTTGACATAGGTAAATTAACTTAATTGTAACCCACGTCACCCGGGGTGTAAAGGGTAACTGAAATTTTTTGCATTCTACGTCCGGTATAAAAAGGGCATCAGATCCCATATGTTATTAGCGTTACGTTAAAATGGTCTTGGTTGTTATGTTATGATAAAGAAAATATGTAGCTGCTGTCATCCTACTTCTTGATACTATTGCTAGTTGCCCTTTCTCGAGAATACTTTACAATAAATTTCTTTTACGTCCATCGCTTTTTTTTTTTTTTTTCATTTATTCATACATTATTAAATAAAACATGCCTATTTACAAATTATCACTTGTCAACGCGCGTTAGAAAGAAGCATGCTCAATATAAGAAAAATGGACAAAATAAGACACTCTAAAATAAGAGAAAAAACAAGAGCAACAGATGCCTTGAGTTATGCAAAGAAACTTAAGTGGAAGTGGGCAGGCCATACAGCAAGACTAACAGACAAGAGATGGACATCGAAAGTCACTAAATGGAGAGGCCCACTTGGCAGAAGGGGCCAAGGCAGACCACTTACACGTTGGGAAGATGACATAAAAGGAACAGCCGGCACAGACTGGATGTCATTAGCACAGGACAGGGACAAATGGGCAGCACTGGAGGAGGCCTTTACCCACTAGGGATTCATGTAATTAAACACTAATTTTAAGATTGTTTTATTTTTTCAAATTTATATGTAACCGTTTTTTACATCGAATAAAGGGCTTTTTTATTTTTATTTATTTTATTTACAAATAATTTACAATTAAATAATTTCATGTACAATTATACAAAATGTCAAAATAATACAATATGTCAAAAATAAATAGCCAATAGTCGAATCATGATTAAAAGTCAAATAATAAAAGTTAAAACTCGTCAACGCTGTAATAAATTTTTTCAAACAGGAATAATTTAAGTTTCGCTTTGAATTTCAGGCAACTTGTTGAACAACTGCACTGCTTGAACTCTAGCAGTGTGCGACACCACCGCTAATCGCGACGCTGCAGTAAGAGGGAAATTTTTCGTTCTCGACTGTAGTCTTAATGCCATGTCAGCCTGTGACTCATAACACTCTCGATGTTTCACGACACTCGTCAAGAGAACTAAAATATAAAGAGAGGGAGCTGTCAATATCTTTAACTCCTTAAAGTGTTCCCGGCAAGATTCCCATTGCGGTATACGCACCATAGCGCGGATAGCTTTTTTTGTGCAATAAAGGCGCGGTCCATATTATATTTATAGCTATTGCCCCAGATCCTTATGCTATAGCGAACCATTTGAGCGATTTTATTATTACTTAACTTTTTCATTACAAATAGGTCGAAGTATTATACAATTTATTTGTGTAGCTTCCATCGAACTAAGTGGGCTTGGTTCAACAGTCGCATCACGTGTGAAACGTAAACACACTGGGTGCTCCCATTTGTCCAATCAACACAGATATTGACGTCGAATAGTCATTGCGCGGAGTTGTATAGCTAACTAGCGTAGCCTCAGCTCGGGATTCATTACAACTATACGTAATGAAAGAGGATACTTATACTGGTTAGCCTGAGCCTTTGAGTCACCCGTGCTAGGCGTTTGGAACGACAGCTCAGTCCCTACTGAACGATACAGCGATCACGCCCAAGGTCGGCCTCTGCATCAATGGATTTTAATTACTCACTGAAATAACAAAGATCACTAGATAGTAGATACCATGGAAGAGATGCCTATATTGTACGTGTCGTCAATCTTAAAACGTCTAATCGTCTTGATTGGTCTACGCTTTTAGTTTCACTTAATGCGAAGTATTTCCAAATGAGTACGAGAGGAATATTTATGCTTGAGACACGCTTAAACAGACAATCGTACATTGAACCCATCTGCTTGAACAAAAAGTTGCAAAATTATATATTAACTACTAATACTGGGTCTCATTAGGTGGTAACAGGCCACTGATGGTGTTTATGTTTACGTCCGTTTTAAATGGGATAATTGAAGTAACCATGTGATTATGATACCAACGTGCCGTCCATTGTTTCGTCGGCTGCTGTGTATGTGAAGTGTGTATACCGTGTTTATAAACGCACTTTATTTCGTTACAAACAGTATGTCCGCGTTCAGTGTACTCACGGGCTCGGTCGGTACCGTTCTCTGGCCAGTGGAGTGAATGGGAGTCGCGTGGTCGCGTTGCCTCCGATTTTAACAGTTGTTATACTTTATCTCTCTATCTGAGAAGGTTTGGTTGTCCGATGTTTTGCAGTAACGGCGTTTTAAAAAAGCTTTATTAAAACTTTTGTGAAATATAACATGAGATCTGGTGAACTGTGTAGTTTCACCGAGAGAATATTTGTAATTTGCGCCTATTTGCGCAAATACGGCTGTGCGTGATTGTCTGCTATTCATCATCAGGCATAAAGATGACCTTGTGATTGTGATTTCATCTTGTGTCTCAAACGGTTCCATATCGCAAGTTCGTTTGGTTCAATCCTTACTTGCGTAACCTTATTGTTTGGGTAAAAAAATAAAAATACTTCGCTTCCAGCTTATGTCGTAGTATCTTATCGGTTATTCCGATATATTGCTAGCAATCGATACGCGTATCAATATTGTAGTTAGTTACCATTTAGATACGTGTAATACCTATAAGTTTCTATTGGTGCGACAGTTGGTCGCGCGTGCGCGGATAGAGCGCAACTGTGCGGTACTAATATCACATTTCAAATTATGCGTTTCGCGTACTTATTCTGTTTCACGAATATCCACGTTGATTCTTACTTTGGCATGGAGACTGCTATCTGTGACCGAACGTAAACGTATACCTATACAAACCGCAGCGTGTAACATTGTAGTTGACTTGCTTCAGCAATTTGCAATATCACGCCGTCAGTTTAATTTGGTGTTACCTAGTTCTTCGATGTGTTTATTTTAATGTTATTTTTGCTTTAGCAGACGTGTGTATTAATCAAAAACTAAAGATAAGTAGTTCTTTGAGTTACAAAGTGATACTGGCGCAGAATGTGATCGTTTTTCCGAATAGCGTTTGTAGTAGTAATAGCTTTTAATATTTTCAGCATAGGTCATCAAATTTCAGTTATTTATATAAAATAGTTCGTAGTTTTTTTATTTTTTAGTACAGTCGCCATCAGATATATCGGAGCGGCCGAGGTGCTCAAAAATATCTGAACACGCACCTAGCGCCTTGACAATAGAGGCGTGTTCAGATATTTGTGAGCGCCTTGGCCGCTCCGATATATCTGATGGCGACTGTACATAGATAAATTATTGGCAAAACAGTTACACGGTTACCTATGTAGTCTAACTGGTTTTATACATTGCCATTGATTTAGTGACGTAGTACCAAACATGAGCAGAAAATTTAACGAAGTTGTGAACACCGATGTTTTTGATTTGACCGCTTTCTGAGTAATGTCTCTTTTGACACCCTTCCATGCCATATTTTATATATGGCATGGTTGATTTTTGTAGAAGTCGCAGTAAATCGTCGCGTTTCCGGTTATCTGATAAAAGAACAGTACCTATGTCAAATACACGAAAACGCCATATATGTTTTCAATATGTACGAAACGGCGGTCAAAACGCTCGAATACTGACCCTCCTGACATCTGGATGTTATCAATTCTCAAGTCAACACGGGCTGCCGATGCCGGGTCTTTGATTGGAACGTACTTGTTTGATTGCACGTTAACTATCAACTGCCCACGTTCAATCCACTCAAATAATATATGACGTCACGTTCCGATATGTTGTTGCTGGTCACCAAATGTTTTAAAAGGAAATAAAATGTTGATCTGAACCCAGTGTCTTTTTAATCATCAATTCATCATGCTCCTCGCGTTGTGTCGGCATTTTTGCCACGACTCATGGGAGCCTTGGGTCCGCTTGGCAACTAATCCCAAGAATTGGCGTAGGTACTAGTTTTTACGAAAGCGACTGTCATCGGACCTTCCAACCCGGAGGGTAAACTAGCCCTTATCGGGATTAGTCCGGTTTCCTCACGATGTTTTCCTTCACCGAAAAGCGACTGGTAAAATATCAAATGATATTTCGTACATAAGTTCCGAAAAACTCATTGGTACGAGCCAGGGTTTGAACTTGCGACCTCCAGCCACCAGTGTCTTTTTAATACAGGAATGAATATACGTCACTTTTCGATATGCTGTTGCTGAAAGAAATAAACTGTTAATGTGAATCCAGCATTTTTTTTATTCACTACACTTTATAAAACAAAGTCCCCCGCCGCGTCTGTCTGTATGTATCACAATAAACTCAAAAACTCCTGAACGGATTTTCATGCGGTTTTCACCTGTCAATAGTGATTCTTGAGGAAGGTTTAGGTGTATAATATGTTAAGGTTTTGTCTAACCCATGCGAAGCCTGGGCGGGTCGCTAGTTTAATGAATATGCAAAACTTTACCTTAAAAGTGATATCTAATTTGTGTATTCAAGAGTTTGGTAATTATGTTAGATCTTTCGCTAAAGTTTTCGTAATCGCTTAGCGACATCCATTGATTGCATTTATATTTAGTCAAATTTAATACTCCATCTATTCCAGAATCTAAGATTACTGAAAGAGGGTTATTTATTTTTGCTAATTGTATATTATTGTACGCGTTGTCTTGCTAATGGTACCGTTTGTTTGTACATCGACTTTGTATTTAATTTCATTGTAATAAGACTTAATATTATATTTATAACCTCGTATATAGAAACGTCTTACGTCTGCTACAGTATCCACATCATCATATGTTTATCACGACAGCATGATCATTTCGATTTGCAATATTATCTGCGTGCAGTATGACCACTATGTTGGTGCGACAGAATCTAAATCTATATCGCTTCTAGTGACAATTGTCAATGTCCACAGATTTTGATTAAAAGTGTCAATAAATGAAAGGTGATCTAAATAATCAGGCGGAATATTATACGGTTAGTGGTTTTAGTTGTGTTCGGATTTCTCTAAGAGACCGTTCTCCGATAACATTCATGGTACCTATTAGAGTCGTTATTTCTATTATAATTACTGCATCGGTTAGCTTTGAGTTTTCGCTTGTATTCAGCCATTTAATCCGATTTTGTCTAGACGTGTTCAAACCGAGTTAGTCATCAAGCTTATTTTTTGAAATATCTTTATTTACTCCTGATATAGTATCTTAATCTTCACACTTGCCTTAAAATCAGTGTGCTCGTACATTTTAATAATAGTGGATATCTATAAGTTAATGAGTAATGAGCCTTTAACTTACGTCATGTGTCTTGAATTAAGTTAGTTGGGTTGGATATTTTTACAATAATTAAGTAATAGGCATATTCTCCAGAGAATACTGACAATTCTGCATTTTTTTAAATTTGTTAACATTGTTAATCAATCAATCATTCAAAATGTTTATTTCAAATAAACTTAAACATACATGTCACCATTTTAAAATTTAAACACAAATTAACTACAAATAAATCAGGATAAAATTACATGTCTAAAAATGAAATGATAATAATAAAGAAAACAGATAAAATCTGAACAAAAAAGCAACAATTACAATGACATTAAAATAAATTAAAATTACATTAAAATTCATTCAAATACAATTACATTAAAATTCAATGTCTAGAACGTATGTAGGTCATTCCAGTGCCTCCAAAGTGTACCATCAGGATTTCCAGGGATGAGCTGAAGCAGACTGTTGGATCTGTCATGTACTCGGCGCATGAGGGAGGCAGTACGTTTGCATCCCCGAATCGCTACAGTAACGTTGCAGTCCCATCAGCATGCGGAAACCAATATTGTATTGGACACGCAGGGCATTGAGGGTCTGTTTTTTGTAATTTGTCCATAGGATGTAAAAGGACTCGCAAAAAGCCTTAAAAAGGGTCTTTTTGACATCCCTGTCACACCGTGAATCAGAATCAGAATGCATTTATTCGTTATAACATAGGTACATTGTATTGGTCTTATAGTTAGAGCATATTGCGAACGCTATGTGAACGCTACGCGTGCGAACCTAATTTAATCGTGCGAACATAAAAAATCCACAAAATTGGTTTAAAAATTATAGTAAAAGTGACCAGTGAAATGATATTGTACCATGAGCAAATCGTAACGAGAGTAATGAGTGAAATTTAATTGATTTCAACCAATTAGAGCATAATGGTGGATAACGCGTCCTTCGAGTGCTCAGAGGAATCCAGCGGGGAAGGTGGCTTTCATCAAAACGGGTGAGAATTAACTGAAAAATGTGTTTTTCTTGAGTTGTATACTACTTTTTTTTAAATTCGATTGTGTTGGTTTAACCATAGATACAAAAACAAGAAAAAAGTATTGACAAAAATACAAAATTGATCATACCTACTGTAAAATTCTTAAGAGGTTTTACAATCCTAATTGATACGATTAAAATTAAAGGAAAATGTCTGTAAAATAGAGACACGAAACCAGTTAAGTAACGGATTCCGATATAGGACACCAGAATATGCGCATGTATAACAACAGTAGAGTTCCAAAACCCCGTTTCGGACCTATTTACCTTCAACCCCATTCAAAATTCCCTGCTCGTCCCAAAATGCTAACATTTGCTTTAAAATTCAACAACTTACGTAGTTACCCACGTCATTCAATGTTTTATGCATTTAGACGTCCAGGCTCCTATTTTCATAAAGATAAGATGTGTTTTTGTTCGCTGTTGAAGCGGGACATTTGTGAATATTGCATAAAACCTAATGCGTCCCGGGTTTTCGGTCAGTGCGTTATCGTTAGTTTCCAGTTCGTTTCGTGTCGCACTCGTGTAGGAAATGGGGGTTTTTCTATTTAGAAGGTGAGTTTTCTTTATTTCTAGTAAACCTACACCAAACCCAGTTTACAAGAAAAACTATAAGTTTTGGAACTCCTAAATGTAGGTTTGGTTATGTAGAAGTACGATATAAGTTTGACAAATAAGTTTACATCCACAACTTTACATCAAATAAACGGCCTATAAGCTGGACCGAAAGACACGTATTGTGTTAAATTTTACGTTTTCTGGCTAGAAAATAGATTCTTTTTGAATTACTGCTTTCGGTCCATAGCGACGTATTATACGGTTTGTTTCCTTTCTCGATCTGATGTAAACTTTACAACTGATTTGCAATAAAATCTCAACAATGGATGCAATTCTGTACAAATACGACACACTGTTTCCTCGCATGACCGATCCAGCACGGAACCTACCAATTTGTTTGTGTTGGCTTGATAAGGTGCTTTCATAACAAACAATCGATCATTGTGTCAGTGTGGCACGGAAACCGTCTTGTTTGCAGGTGTGATCATAAACGTAAACATGGCGTTTAGTCCATTATATGAGCTAAGTAAAGGTGATGTACGGATACTACGGATGTCAACTGCAGCTACATTACTGGCAGTGCGGCATCCTTGTTGCCGCCGATATATCTGTCAATTTCTTTGATAAAATGAGTGAAGGCCTAAACTTCATAATCGCGCCAGTAATCCGACGGCAACAACAACGCCGCAACTATAGTGCAGCTACAGTTGGCATCCCAACGTCACCTAGGAGGAACTACAGTGATGTGTCTGTGCTAGTAGAAAAAGAGTTGTAAAAGTGTCCTTCTGGCCTATTTGTAAAATACATATGTTGTACTGCGTCATGACAGCGTTGTAGATTGTAGATGTGGCCGATTGTTAATTTTAGGGGCGGATATTGGTTTTTTTTGGGAGGAAAGGAATGTGTGATCCTGATCAAGTTCCTGTACGATACATATTTGTGTCGTTTTCAAGCAAAAGGTACCACATTGTCGCTTGCCATAAAGACGCTCTGACAGGTTATACATATTCGTATAAAGATACTAGCAAATTTCGTTCTTATGGTAAGCGACAATGTGGTACCTTTTGCTTGAAAACGTCACATTTGATTTCTAAATTGGTCCGCACTCTGAAAGCACTTTTATATCACTGAATTTGACTGGCTGCATCTTTGTACGAGTAACATAGAGAGCATATTTCCGAAATGCATTAAGTTTGCAGTAATAGACTCAGAATTAAGCTCCTGCTTTTTGCTCTGAATCGGAAATGAAATAAGTAGACGCTGACCACGCTAACTTTGCACAAACTTGGCCGTAAGAATGCATACATATGCCTAAAAGCTATATGTATACTTGACGTAGGTACCACTTGACAGGAAAATTTATTTTTAAAATTTAATATTTATTTGCAGTCAATAACCATCCTACCAGTATTTATATACTATTGACGTGTTTTAATATCAATACTTCTAAGTCTTCTAACTCAATAATAAATAAATATACAATCTATCTTTTAGTGCCGGAAGTTTAAAATCTGTATAATGAAGTCATTTTGAAAAACATTTGAAAAAAAAAAAAACTGTAATCAATTAAAAAATAGTTATAGACTTCTTAAGAAGATAAAGTATAAAAAAACCCACACAACAAATTGTTCAACATACAACTTTCTTAGTTTTTGGTACTTAATCGGTCAAAATTTTCATTTCTTGCGGTCAGCCCCAGTCCACTAATATTTATTGTTCTTGCTCTAGATGCCGACTTACTGTTCTAGGTGGTGACCTAGAACACTAAATAAATGAAATAAATAATCTCAATTCTATTACAAGGTTATACACATAAGGCCTCTAAGGGTTATTTTTGGGTAGAGTCAGATAAATTTATTGGCGTCTTCATTCGAAGTATAAAAATATAAATATGCCATGTATTCAAATTATGGGTACATTTTATGCTTCGATTTGCGGGATAATTTATTATCATAGACCGAACGACTTAATTGACTTAATGCGTTTTTTTTCTTTTCGGGTAAAAATACATTTCCAGTTACAAAATAGTATAAAATAGTATTTTACCCGACTGCATCAGAGGGTATAATGTTTGAGGGTTATGACGATTACAAATACAAATCCAATTGAGGTACTTTCATCCTCAAGATGATTTTATTATCAGTAGGTATATATTTTAAAGACAGCATAATAGTTTATTACCGGAAAATCGGTTGCTAAGTTATCATCAATAATTTACATACCAGAAAAACTACAAGGTAATCCCACGGCTAATCAATATTTTGGCTGTATTGATTTCTTCTACAATTGAATTTTACATTTTGTCGCTGCAGGCAACGAACCTAATCATTAATCAACGTTAAAATAAAAATTCCAGTGAAAAATCAAATTTTGCAATAATATGGCAACAAAACTAGAAGCAAATAAAAGTTGCATTTATTCTGCATAAATAAAGTTCTTATAAGTACCTAAATAACTTAAATTCATGTCGATAATTACAGTCTCGAATGACCTACGAGGTATTTTAGAGGGATATAACCAAACGGAGACGCCTTGTCTGTAATTTTCTGTACAAAAAAGTGCCGATTTTTGCTGGGGAGGGGAATGTATACGTAACGTAAAAATAGCCATGTCAGATAAACGTCAGTCCATACATTGTGTATGACCATTGTCCGACTATTTTCGCAGAAAGGAACGCCTGTTAATGGCTACTCCGTTTGGTTATATCTTCTAAGTACTTGAGGCCTTATTCATCTTTGAGAACAATCAAAGAAGTAATACTGGTTATTTAAATTCAATCAGACTTCACGGGGCCATGGGCGAGGTGATTGCAAAGGTCGGCGAGACAAATTAATACCTCGATAAGATTGCCGTTGGCACTGCGTTAACGTTCAGTTTTTATTTACTGTTTATGTTTGTGGCCTGGATACGTTAAATCGGGCACGCAATACTAACTGATATAAAATTATTCTTGTTATTATAGTTTACGTCCGTAGAACGTTTCCTAGGTCTCCTGTTTCCAAATAGACATTGGTTATGTACTTAATTTGAAATTGCTATCTGGTTTTCGCTCAGACTGAAATTTTCCGAAAAAAAGATCGATCTTTCGAGTGAGAGCGACAAAAAATGATGTTATTCTAGGTTTCTAGGTCTTAATATTTTTCGAATTTAAACTGTTGTGAGACATACAACATTGAATAATTTTACGGTTTAGACACTTGTTTTAGTCACTCGCGCGACATGTTTCGGAGAGCCTAGGTCTCCTTTCTGAAGCACTAATAGTGCGAGCACCGTTCATGACGGCCGTGTGTAAAACAAGTAAGTCTAAACCGTAAAATTACTTAACATTTTTTACTAAAAATAGTTAGTATTTTTTTGGCTAATCTACTGATTACAATATTTTTTATGGAATTAATCCAATATTTGTTGTCCACAGACATGTAGTGAAGCCACTGTCAGGCTCGGCGCCGTCCGTGCGCGAGCCGGCCGACGCCGTGGAGGCCGAGGGCGGCAGCAAGCAGCCCAGCAAGTCGCGCCAGAAGAAGTTCCAGCGGCACTTCCCGCAGGTCGGGCCCGAGGAGCGAGTGCTCAACTGTGAGTTTAGAGTTTAGAGTTCGTCGTCTCTGTATGTCTGTATACGTGTGACTAGAGCTGTTGTAGTTGCTGTGTAGGCTGTAAATTTACTTCAACTAAACATGATCTGCTCGTAAAGGTAGATTTATCACCGGTATTTTCCACTTTTTAAATACCTAACAATTGTACCGTAATTATAAATAATTACATAGCAACTGCGTGTTTTATTAACTCATGTGAATGATGCAGTCACAAATGCGGATATGGAACACATAAAACGAGAAATATTTACCTAGTTTTAAGGACTAATTGATATTTTTCCCACAAACTTATCAGTATTATTTTTGGATTAACTTGTAGGTACTACACGTTGCCGCATTTTGAAAACGAAGAACAATTTATGAAAGTTATGAATAATGCATTTAAAATATAGATTAACCTAATGAAAAACCTTGTTTGTTGAGAGATGTGAATGAATACTAATGTCTGTACTAAGTATAATTGGACTTTATAATTATTGCTTTACTTTTAACTTATTCGTATTATCTACCGTTAATACGGACCGTGCGGGAAATAATAAGCATGGCTTCTTAACAGACACTTTAAAAAAAGTGTCTGTTAACTACATATTTTTCACAAAAGACACAAAT
Source organism: Cydia strobilella (assembly GCF_947568885.1). NCBI lineage: Eukaryota > Metazoa > Arthropoda > Insecta > Lepidoptera > Tortricidae > Cydia > Cydia strobilella. The sequence continues at coordinate 11,590,084 of NC_086057.1, forward strand.
CAAAAGTCAACAATGACAACATTGGCAATGTTTTATCTCGTTAATCTATTTTATCTATTTCTAAAGCAACCTCGTTATTAGGATCACAACGCAACTTCCCTACATAAATAATTAGTGGTAATGTTAGTACGGCTGTGGGCTTCTGTAAGGTGAAGGTATTTCACTGCTTCGACTGCTCCAAATATATATTTAGTTAAGTTTTTATTAAATAAGTTACGCTTAATGAAACTTTGCCATTCATGAGGTATCAGAACTATTTGTTTCCTGTAAGTATATTACATTATAGTTAGATTTCAATTTATTTATTTAAGACAACACTGGCCCATAATGGTTAGTAACAATTAAGATTAAAAACTAAGTGTAGTGGAACAAAAAACAGAAAGCGACAAAACAAAAATAGACAGCAATAAAATTCTTACAACTATCACCTAATAGCGGTTATGACACACCCAAAATGCCGCATTATAGGTGAGTCGTATCGGCCCGCAACAGTAGCCAGGATGGGGTTGGAGCTGGCCCGCACTCTGCAGAGCAACGAGGCAATTCTCTTGCGTATTATGGCATAGTAGTCATCCGTGTGAGCTTGCGCAAACATGCCCGATGCGCTGCAGAAACGGGACAGCCCCAACAACATCCTGAAACCATTATTATATTGGACGCGCAGGGAACTGATGGTCTTCTGCGTATAACTAGTCCAGAGGCTGCACGTGTAGAACACCTGACAATAGGCTTTAAACAACGTTCCTTTTACCTGTTGGCTACATCGTACAAACCTCCTTATTAGCATGTTGCATCGGACTGCCAGTGCCCTGCGCTCCCTTTCTATATCTAATTTGTCTTTAAGGTTAAAGTTAAAGTTTAAGTTTCTGTTTTCCCTGTAAAAAAACCGTGACTCATCTCATGGGAAGTATGGAAACTGAATATGTGTGTTGGTTGATTTCAGACTACTCATGCGCTCTGGTGGGGGATCTCTTGCTGCAGGGGCACCTCTACATCACCAAGAACTACTTCGCCTTCTACTCCAACGTGTTCGGATATGTGACCAAGGTTGGTGCGATATTTGTATTGATTTAGCCTAGTTGTCATTCCCATGGCTTATATTAGAACTGGGTCGATCTGAGTAGTGTCTGTCTGTGCTTACTATGCTAAATGTGCACGCCAGGAGCTGCGTCTTTGCTAACTTTGTCATTGCCAAGTCTTAGCGTAGATATACTCTAAGGGCTGAGCACATATTACGCTGTGCAATGATGATCTTTGCAAACCTATCACAAGATGAAAGTAGCCTCTGGCTTGGATTGCTGTTTAAACAAACATGTCATCCAGTGATAAATTAGATTATTGTCAGTCGAAATAGCATTATGTCTAACGAAAAACTTCCTGTGTATTTGATTACGTAACTATTTTACTTTGGGTTACTTGTTATAGAGAAAAAAAAAACATTTTGGAACGCATGAAAATGATCTTTGTTTTCGCAAGTAGCTTCAAACATACGATGACCTTAAATTATTTGCTGCGCCCTTATTGATATATTATTATCTGTTACTTACATGTTTACGTGTGCCTGATGGATATAAAGAAAATTTTCTGAGGCTCAAGGCCGACAATCCTAGCGTAAATATTTACCTGTTATCGTAAACTAGTAGTACTTCCGGAACTGGTTTGCAGGAATTTTAATTATAAATTTAGAGCCACATCGTAGATTAGTGAATCAACATTTTTTCGATCAGTTTCATTGCGTTGCGAAACATTTTAATAGTTCTGATGTAAAAAATTGGCACTATACTATACGACTCGAGTCTTGTGGCAACGAAAATTAGAATCCATAGAAATACAATATTTCTATTAAGATTAGCTAGGAGAAATTTAAGTTCCTAGTAATCAGCTAAAACCCAAAATTCTTCTATTTTTTTTTTTACTTTTTTACAGTAGGTACATATTATTATTATCTCATTGCCTTGCAATGATTAGGCCTCACCATTAGCGAACCGATATCTACCTATTGTTAACTAACCTAACTTAACCCAACAGCGAATGGTGCCAAATTTCATCCAAATCTCAGCAATTGATGCGTGACAGCGTAAACCCATCCTCTAAATTTTCACGTTTATAACATTAGTAGGATTAAGTTAACCGCGTGATTCTCACCCGCCAGCCGCCTGGTAATCAAATATGAACTCGGGCAAGTCTAGCTTAGCAAATTTGATCTAAAGCCGCGTAAGTGCATCGCCGCATAAAAACGTGTCGACACAGCTCTGCCTAAACTAGGTCAGAGTTGAGTCGAGTAAGCCGATTTTAGGCACGTGTTGCCCGGATGTGCCCGGTCAGTATATGCTTATTAGGTAACGATTATAGCATTAGTAATTTAAAATCAGTTGTAATTCTAGAGATTAATATTAAATTAATGCTTATCAAGCTTATAATAACTAATAATTTATTAGAAAACTACATACACATTAAATATACATAATAGACAAGATCGAATTATATCTTATAACAACTTATATATAAGTATACAAAATCTTAAAAAATAATCTAGTTATATGTAAGAAATCCGCAACGCTACGACATAATCAGTGCTGCTTCCTAAAGCTAGATAAATCCGATCAAAATTTTTTATTTGCTTTTTCATGCCAGCTCCTAATACCAACGACGTCAGTGCTCCGCATCACGAAAGAGAAGGTGGCGCGCATCATCCCCAACGCCGTCGGCGTGTGTACGCGCGACGAGCGGCACGTGTTCGGGTCCCTGCTGTCGCGGGACTCCACCTACAAGCTCATGACCCACGTGTGGAAGGCGGCGCGCGTGCCCGAGCGAGCGGCGCCCACTCCACAGGTATGTGGCATATTATATTCATATCAGCAATACTACCGTTGAACAAAACTCTCTCTCACGGATCTCCTTTAGGACGGATTAGACGCTGCCCTTACGCGATCTTGACCAGATCCACTTTGTTACCGGCGTTTATACAGCAGATAGTTTGAACGTTTTTATATTTTGATTTTCGCACATTAAGCGTCGGTTGCACCAAACTGTGTGTAACCGTTAAGAGGCCTTATTCCTACAAACGAGCGTATTTTGCAAAATGCTTCCTTTTTCATTCAACATTACGACGTAACTATTAGTATTTATTCAAAAACTGTTAACGTTCTTAAATAATCATTTCCTAAACTAGCGGCTGAAATAATTAAAGTTTGCATTTTCTCTTTTTAAACCTAAAATAAATGAGTTTTCCTGGGAGTATTTTTCAAAATTTGCAGTGAAAGGTGTCGTTTCGGTTGCCAATTTTGCAGTAAACAAGAATCATTTGGTACATGAATGATTACAATTCAATTCACCATATCTTGGACGAGGGGCTAAAATGATTGAAAATCAAAGATTCATTTAAAAAAATTGATAAAATACCTTCCGAGTTTTCTTCATTTTTTCGGTGAAAACAGGGTCGCATTATATTTTTTATCGCAAATTGTACTTATATTTTGCCCTCAAAATAATATTATAGCAAACTCTTAACTTTATGTGAACCCATAAAAAAATAATCATAACTATAGGACCTATTTTACCGTAAATTTAAATATTTTTAAAAGAGGTATAAATCACGCTGCACCGACACTGCGCGCTCAGTCTCCGCCGGGCGCGCTTAGGGGACGGACCTGTGCTCGATCGTCAGGCGTTTGTTTCGTTCGTAATCAACGAGCTAGTTCCGAGAAGTGGTGTATACTGCGATTAGAAAATCTTGATCCTTAGGTGATCAATGTAATCATAGGTACATTTTATAGCACAAATATTAAATTTTTTCGCCTAGGTGATCGGGTCTGTTCAGGGTGCCTAGCCAAGATGCCAACCGTTTAGGTACCTATAGTTTACATTAAAACCAAATCTGTAGCTGGCCTCTGAATGGGTAGTAGAAACGGGTTCCGTATGTGTTTCCCTTTCCAGATGACCAAGGTGCCTAGCCAAGATACCAACCGTTTAGGTACCTAGAATATAGTTAACATTAAAACCAAATCTGTAGCTGGCCTCTAAAATGGGTCAAAGAAACGCGTTCCTTGTATCTTTCGCTTTCTAGATGACCAGGGTGCCTAGCCAAGATGCCAACCGTTTAGGTACCTATAGTTTACATTAAAACCAAATCTGTAGCTGGCCTCTGAATGGGTAGTAGAAACGGGTTCCGTATGTCTTTCCCTTTCCAGATGACCAAGGTGCCTAGCCAAGATGCCAACCGTTTAGGTACCTAAAATATAATTTACATTAAAACCAAATCTGTAGCTGGCCTCTAAAATGGGTCGTAGAAACGCGTTCCTTGTATCTTTCGCTTTCTAGATGACCAGGGTGCCTAGCCAAGATGTCAACCGTTTAGGTACCTATAGTTTACATTAAAACAAAATCTGTAGCTGGCCTCTGAATGGGTAGTAGAAACGGGTTCCGTATGTCTTTCCCTTTCCAGATGACCAAGGTGCCTAGCCAAGATGCCAACCGTTTAGGTACCTATAGTTTACATTAAAACCTAATCTGTAGCTGGCCTCTGGATGGGTAGTAGAAACGGGTTCCGTATGTCTTTCCCTTTCCAGATGACCAAGGTGCCTAGCCAAGATGCCAACCGTTTAGGTATCTATAATATAATTTACATTAAAACCAAATCTGTAGCTGGCCTCTAAAATGGGTAGTAGAAACGCGTTCCTTATGTCTTTCGCTTTCCAGGTGACCAGGGTGCCTAGCCAAAATGCCAACCGTTTAGGTACCTATAGTCTACATTAAAACCAAATCTGTAGCTGGCCTCTGAATGGGTAGTAGAAACGCGTTCCGTATGTGTTTTGCTTTGCAGATGACCAAAGGCACCCTGGTCATCTGCAAAACGAAACACATACGGAACGCGTTTCTATTACCCATTACAGTGGCCAGCTATAGATTTGGTTTTAACGTAAACTATAATAGGTACCTAAACCTGGGTGCCTAGCCAAGATGCCAGTCGTTCGTTCCGCAGCGAGCGATAGGGTAATCGCTCTCTATCACTCTTGCATATTAGTGCGACAGAGACGGTTGCGTTTCGTTCGCTACGGAGCGTAAACAGTTGGCATCTTGGCTAGGCACCCTGGTCATTTGGAAAATGAAAGACATACGGATCGCGTTTCTATTACCCATTTCAGAGGCCAGCTGCAGATTTGGTTTTAATGTAAACTATAAGTACCTAAACGGTTGGCATCTTGGCTAGGCACCCTGGTCATCTCTGGGTACAAGTATGTATATGTTCTTAACATAATAAACTGAAATTACTACTACCATGCATATAAAATAAAATAAAAGAGTGGCTATAACAATAAAAATAATGTTACTTGCTGTTGAAATCGACAAAGATCAAGATTATTCTTCTCTGCGTTCAAAACGCGTTATAGTTGCCGGCGCTCGCGTACCGCGCGTCAACGCATGGAGTGTTATTTCGTGAAATCGATGAACGCTCCAGGGAATAAGGGCTCTTAAAGAGTTCGCTAAACTTTACTGTATGGGAAGTTTCATAATTCTCTGCTGCGTGACGTTGATCAGTCTGTTAATTGTGGTTGCTGCAACTGACCCTAAATCGCTCGTTCAGTCAGCGTACCGACATTTATTGCTTATTTAGATTAGGACTTATAGCTCGGCCATCCGAACGATGAACATTTCTCAGTTTCGTTTGTTTTGCCATGTATTAACGGGTACTCGGTATTCTACCAGGATTTACGCGCCTCAGAAGTTGAGCTGGATGTAACGGACTCTCCCGAAGACGACAGCAGTAGCGCCGGCGGCGACCACACACCCGCTCCCCCTGTCCGGAGAGAGTCGGAAGCGATCATCACTTCAGGTGAGCCAGGAGTCAAAAATCTGTTCCCTTCCGGGTCAAACACAGGCAATGAATTATAATAACCTGGGGAATCGGGTAATATTCAAAGCCGGGCTGCGGCGGGGTATGTTTCTGGAGAAGGGAAAGCTTTCAGTGTTATACTTCTTCTTCTCCTCTCGTGTCGATGTTCCTTCAAACAGTGGATGCCCAGAAAGCAGCGGTGCTGACAGCCCTGACCGTCGCGTCCCTCAGGTCAGATTCTGAGCAGGAGTATGGGCACGCGGGGCATACCAACAGATGAGATGGTTTGCGGTGCTGTATTGCAAGCGCATTGAGTAGAGTGGCCGCTAATACTTGAACCCACACAGTTTACAATAAATAAATTACTTTCTTACTTTTTTGGAAGTCATTTTTGTATAGACAGCTCAACTGTCTGTTGAAATGAAAGCAAACATTTTCTGAACCGGTTATCGGCTTCGTTTTAAATGTTATGAATGATGTTTATCACTTCGCAGCAGTGATCCAACCGGCCCTGCTGACCGGAGCGCCGGTGCCGCGGCGAGCGGCGCGCTGCGGCCGCCTGCTGCTGCTGCTGCTGGCGCTGGCGCTGGCCTGCTCCGCCGCGCTGCTCGCCTACCGGCTGCATCGCGTCACCCAGGACGAACAGGTAACTGCGGCCGCCTGCTGCTGCTGCTGCTGGCGCTGGCGCTGGCCTGCTCCGCCGCGCTGCTCGCCTACCGGCTGCATCGCGTCACCCAGGACGAACAGGTAACTGCGGCCGCCTGCTGCTGCTGCTGCTGGCGCTGGCGCTGGCCTGCTCCGCCGCGCTGCTCGCCTACCGGCTGCATCGCGTCACCCAGGACGAACAGGTAACTGCGGCCGCCTGCTGTTGCTGCTGCTGGCGCTGGCGCTGGCCTGCTCCGCCGCGCTGCTCGCCTACCGGCTGCATCGCGTCACCCAGGACGAACAGGTAACTGCGGCCGCCTGCTGCTGCTGCTGCTGGCGCTGGCGCTGGCCTGCTCCGCCGCGCTGCTCGCCTACCGGCTGCATCGCGTCACCCAGGACGAACAGGTAACTGCGGCCGCCTGCTGCTGCTGCTGCTGGCGCTGGCGCTGGCCTGCTCCGCCGCGCTGCTCGCCTACCGGCTGCATCGCGTCACCCAGGACGAACAGGTAACTGCGGCCGCCTGCTGCTGCTGCTGCTGGCGCTGGCGCTGGCCTGCTCCGCCGCGCTGCTCGCCTACCGGCTGCATCGCGTCACCCAGGACGAACAGGTAACTGCGGCCGCCTGCTGTTGCTGCTGCTGGCGCTGGCGCTGGCCTGCTCCGCCGCGCTGCTCGCCTACCGGCTGCATCGCGTCACCCAGGACGAACAGGTAACTGCGGCCGCCTGCTGCTGCTGCTGCTGGCGCTGGCGCTGGCCTGCTCCGCCGCGCTGCTCGCCTACCGGCTGCATCGCGTCACCCAGGACGAACAGGTAACTGCGGCCGCCTGCTGTTGCTGCTGCTGGCGCTGGCGCTGGCCTGCTCCGCCGCGCTGCTCGCCTACCGGCTGCATCGCGTCACCCAGGACGAACAGGTAACTGCGGCCGCCTGCTGCTGCTGCTGCTGGCGCTGGCGCTGGCCTGCTCCGCCGCGCTGCTCGCCTACCGGCTGCATCGCGTCACCCAGGACGAACAGGTAACTGCGGCCGCCTGCTGCTGCTGCTGCTGGCGCTGGCGCTGGCCTGCTCCGCCGCGCTGCTCGCCTACCGGCTGCATCGCGTCACCCAGGACGAACAGGTAACTGCGGCCGCCTGCTGCTGCTGCTGCTGGCGCTGGCGCTGGCCTGCTCCGCCGCGCTGCTCGCCTACCGGCTGCATCGCGTCACCCAGGACGAACAGGTAACTGCGGCCGCCTGCTGCTGCTGCTGCTGGCGCTGGCGCTGGCCTGCTCCGCCGCGCTGCTCGCCTACCGGCTGCATCGCGTCACCCAGGACGAACAGGTAACTGCGGCCGCCTGCTGTTGCTGCTGCTGGCGCTGGCGCTGGCCTGCTCCGCCGCGCTGCTCGCCTACCGGCTGCATCGCGTCACCCAGGACGAACAGGTAACTGCGGCCGCCTGCTGTTGCTGCTGCTGGCGCTGGCGCTGGCCTGCTCCGCCGCGCTGCTCGCCTACCGGCTGCATCGCGTCACCCAGGACGAACAGGTAACTGCGGCCGCCTGCTGCTGCTGCTGCTGGCGCTGGCGCTGGCCTGCTCCGCCGCGCTGCTCGCCTACCGGCTGCATCGCGTCACCCAGGACGAACAGGTAACTGCGGCCGCCTGCTGCTGCTGCTGCTGGCGCTGGCGCTGGCCTGCTCCGCCGCGCTGCTCGCCTACCGGCTGCATCGCGTCACCCAGGACGAACAGGTAACTGCGGCCGCCTGCTGCTGCTGCTGCTGGCGCTGGCGCTGGCCTGCTCCGCCGCGCTGCTCGCCTACCGGCTGCATCGCGTCACCCAGGACGAACAGGTAACTGCGGCCGCCTGCTGTTGCTGCTGCTGCTGCTGGCGCTGGCGCTGGCCTGCTCCGCCGCGCTGCTCGCCTACCGGCTGCATCGCGTCACCCAGGACGAACAGGTACCTGACACGACGCCGCTCCGGCAGGGTCGCCATGTAACCAGTAACACCGGAGTATGCTGATGTAGCGCACGTCACATCGCTATGGTAATGAACGGAGAATTTGCATGTTTACTGAAATCTATTAGAAATTCGGCGTGTATCAATGTCAAATGATTCTCTATTTCACATTTGTAGGTATGTGGAAGTTGTTTATTATTATTATTTATTTATTTATTTATTTTAAATGAAGGTTGTTTCTGTATTGCAGGACCCGCTGTCGGCGCTGTCGGGCTCGCAGCTGTACGGCGAGCTGGTGCGGTGGCGCACGCGCCTGCACGGCCGCGCCGCCTCCGAGCTGCACGCCTTCCTCACCACCAACCTGCTGCTGCTCACTAAGGTACCGTACTGTATGTTCCTGTGCGTACAGGACCGCTGTCGGCTCGCAGCTGTACGGCGAGCTGGAGCTCCGAGCTGCACGCCTTCCTCACCACCAACCTGCTGCTGCTCACTAAGGTACCGTACTGTATGTTCCTGTGCGTACAGGACCGCTGTCGGCTCGCAGCTGTACGGCGAGCTGGAGCTCCGAGCTGCACGCCTTCCTCACCACCAACCTGCTGCTGCTCACTAAGGTACCGTACTGTATGTTCCTGTGCGTACAGGACCGCTGTCGGCTCGCAGCTGTACGGCGAGCTGGAGCTCCGAGCTGCACGCCTTCCTCACCACCAACCTGCTGCTGCTCACTAAGGTACCGTACTGTATGTTCCTGTGCGTACAGGACCGCTGTCGGCTCGCAGCTGTACGGCGAGCTGGAGCTCCGAGCTGCACGCCTTCCTCACCACCAACCTGCTGCTGCTCACTAAGGTACCGTACTGTATGTTCCTGTGCGTACAGGACCGCTGTCGGCTCGCAGCTGTACGGCGAGCTGGAGCTCCGAGCTGCACGCCTTCCTCACCACCAACCTGCTGCTGCTCACTAAGGTACCGTACTGTATGTTCCTGTGCGTACAGGACCGCTGTCGGCTCGCAGCTGTACGGCGAGCTGGAGCTCCGAGCTGCACGCCTTCCTCACCACCAACCTGCTGCTGCTCACTAAGGTACCGTACTGTATGTTCCTGTGCGTACAGGACCGCTGTCGGCTCGCAGCTGTACGGCGAGCTGGAGCTCCGAGCTGCACGCCTTCCTCACCACCAACCTGCTGCTGCTCACTAAGGTACCGTACTGTATGTTCCTGTGCGTACAGGACCGCTGTCGGCTCGCAGCTGTACGGCGAGCTGGAGCTCCGAGCTGCACGCCTTCCTCACCACCAACCTGCTGCTGCTCACTAAGGTACCGTACTGTATGTTCCTGTGCGTACAGGACCGCTGTCGGCTCGCAGCTGTACGGCGAGCTGGAGCTCCGAGCTGCACGCCTTCCTCACCACCAACCTGCTGCTGCTCACTAAGGTACCGTACTGTATGTTCCTGTGCGTACAGGACCGCTGTCGGCTCGCAGCTGTACGGCGAGCTGGAGCTCCGAGCTGCACGCCTTCCTCACCACCAACCTGCTGCTGCTCACTAAGGTACCGTACTGTATGTTCCTGTGCGTACAGGACCGCTGTCGGCTCGCAGCTGTACGGCGAGCTGGAGCTCCGAGCTGCACGCCTTCCTCACCACCAACCTGCTGCTGCTCACTAAGGTACCGTACTGTATGTTCCTGTGCGTACAGGTCCGCTGTCGGCTCGCAGCTGTACGGCGAGCTGGAGCTCCGAGCTGCACGCCTTCCTCACCACCAACCTGCTGCTGCTCACTAAGGTACCGTACTGTATGTTCCTGTGCGTACAGGACCGCTGTCGGCTCGCAGCTGTACGGCGAGCTGGAGCTCCGAGCTGCACGCCTTCCTCACCACCAACCTGCTGCTGCTCACTAAGGTACCGTACTGTATGTTCCTGTGCGTACAGGACCGCTGTCGGCTCGCAGCTGTACGGCGAGCTGGAGCTCCGAGCTGCACGCCTTCCTCACCACCAACCTGCTGCTGCTCACTAAGGTACCGTACTGTATGTTCCTGTGCGTACAGGACCGCTGTCGGCTCGCAGCTGTACGGCGAGCTGGAGCTCCGAGCTGCACGCCTTCCTCACCACCAACCTGCTGCTGCTCACTAAGGTACCGTACTGTATGTTCCTGTGCGTACAGGTCCGCTGTCGGCTCGCAGCTGTACGGCGAGCTGGAGCTCCGAGCTGCACGCCTTCCTCACCACCAACCTGCTGCTGCTCACTAAGGTACCGTACTGTATGTTCCTGTGCGTACAGGACCGCTGTCGGCTCGCAGCTGTACGGCGAGCTGGAGCTCCGAGCTGCACGCCTTCCTCACCACCAACCTGCTGCTGCTCACTAAGGTACCGTACTGTATGTTCCTGTGCGTACAGGACCGCTGTCGGCTCGCAGCTGTACGGCGAGCTGGAGCTCCGAGCTGCACGCCTTCCTCACCACCAACCTGCTGCTGCTCACTAAGGTACCGTACTGTATGTTCCTGTGCGTACAGGTCCGCTGTCGGCTCGCAGCTGTACGGCGAGCTGGAGCTCCGAGCTGCACGCCTTCCTCACCACCAACCTGCTGCTGCTCACTAAGGTACCGTACTGTATGTTCCTGTGCGTACAGGTCCGCTGTCGGCTCGCAGCTGTACGGCGAGCTGGAGCTCCGAGCTGCACGCCTTCCTCACCACCAACCTGCTGCTGCTCACTAAGGTACCGTACTGTATGTTCCTGTGCGTACAGGACCGCTGTCGGCTCGCAGCTGTACGGCGAGCTGGAGCTCCGAGCTGCACGCCTTCCTCACCACCAACCTGCTGCTGCTCACTAAGGTACCGTACTGTATGTTCCTGTGCGTACAGGACCGCTGTCGGCTCGCAGCTGTACGGCGAGCTGGAGCTCCGAGCTGCACGCCTTCCTCACCACCAACCTGCTGCTGCTCACTAAGGTACCGTACTGTATGTTCCTGTGCGTACAGGACCGCTGTCGGCTCGCAGCTGTACGGCGAGCTGGAGCTCCGAGCTGCACGCCTTCCTCACCACCAACCTGCTGCTGCTCACCACCTCACCACCGACTAACGTATTCTAACTTTCACTAGTAAGTTTTTTACTATTCACCTTATAAGTGTACAGCCTCTATGGTCGGTGCAGATTGGCGATGCGGGCAGCGTACGTCGGCGACTTGCCGCTGGGGTAAAGGTCCGACTACACCGCTGCATAAAAAAAGGTGACCGTACGGAACCCCAGTGACGCGCCGTAAACTACGACTGTAAAGTCTAGTAGAAGGCATGTGATAAAATCGTGACATTTACGACGTGTCCCTGCGATGCCGTACCTTTGCCGTTTTTTAAACAGCGCTGTGGAGAGCACGCGATAATAATGATACGCTTAGGTGCATCAGTAATCAGTAATCAGTGTGTTTATTGCGACTGCGAGTGAATACCGTCACCGTTTTTAAGCATAGGTGTGGTCGGACCTTTACTTCATTAAAACATGTTGACTTGTGACCGAGCACCATTAGCGTAATAGAAAGTACGTTTGGTGATTCGTGATTTACTTTACGAAAACACGTCTTACCCCTATAGTTTTTATTCAGCATTTTGCCACCCTTTTGGCTTTTCATCTCGATTCCGATAGACTATGATATCAAAATTAATTTTGTATTATCCAGAAATGTCTGCAACTGATACCACAAAGATTAGAAATAAATGAAAAGTGGATTTTTTTTGTCTCGAGCATAGAGAAGTAAAATAAGGTCTCGGGCCAGACTTGAACTCGCGACTGGGTCGCTCTTCCAACTAAGCTACCGAGACTTCACTCGATGACAGCGGAATACTTCCACCATATCATTCATATGCGCCTAGCGACATCTACCGTAACTCTTAAAACTCTTAAAAGGCTACCGAAGTTGAAAGCCATAATACAATTCTATAAATTATCTAACTTCCGTAACTTTTCATTGTCCTTTTCATTGTAAAATATATTCTCTCTGCATTTCGTCCGATTAAACAATTGTTTTCCCTTATTCCAGGTGCGACAATCTCTAGAAACGCTATCTGGCGTGATACTAACGGACATGGCGCACACCATGAACGACGTCCCCAACGAGACGGCGTTCAGTTAGCCCCCGGGAGGCCGGGCTCACGCCGGAGCGTAGGAGAACATGTTTGGATCCATTAGGAGCAAGAACAGAAGAAAAAACAACACCCATATTGAAATAAAACTTCAGGTCAGACGGGACGTAATTATTCAGATGCTCAGAAGACATCAATTTGATGTGCTTATGGTTGAAAAAAGAGAAGTCATCTTTAAAAACAAACTAAGAATAATATCGCTCAGAAAACACATCAAACATACTCGCACAGGTCAAAAGAGGCCCGAGTAATCTACGTCAACGCTTAGAAGATGATACATCATAATGGGTGTGTTTTTGGGATTACGATTTATAGTTAAATAAAAAACGAAATATTGCGATGAGTGACCTGGAAAAGTAACGTGATAACGTGATCTCAAAAGGTTTTAACTGTTAACAATATTATCTTGTACGAAATCACGAAAATATGACCCGCGATTGGCGAAAAACTTCACTTTGAAGTCTTCATTCCGAAGGTGAAAGAAGACCTAGACTGATGGATTATGTGGTATTTTACGCTTATGTTTAAGGGCAGGCTGTCAACTGCCGTGTTATTTATTTGTAATTTAATATAATTTATTTCTAGAAACCAGTATGTGTCGCAGGTTACACCAATTTATTTTAAAGCATTTCTTTCTTAAACAAAGCGTGCGTGAAAAGACACACGCAGAATTTATTTTTCAAATAAACGTGCAATAAAGTGGATATAAAAACAATTACCCAACTTTGCCCTGGATAATTAATATTAATACCAATCCATTTCCATCCATTGAATACAAGAAAATAGACTGTTTAATGTTATGATTGTAAAACAGTCTGACGGGCATTATTCTCTAGGGCAAAATGGTCACAGTATTTAAGTTTTTATCAAATCATAATTCATTATAATTACCCTTCGTCTGTAATGTCTAATTTATTGATAAATATGTGATTATTCATGTATGATAGTATAGGTTTATTGGAACCAGTTTGGATGTCTGCAAGGCATTGTCTACGTCATATTTGTGTCAAACACAACACTTAGATAAGGGTAGGGTGTTTGGGATATATCATCATAGTCACAATTAGATTCAGTTATACCGTTTCGAACTAACTTTTTCACACAATAACTTTTCAGTACTAAAAATTATGTCCAGTATGTGTTATGTGTATTATCTAGTGTTGGCCGAAACGTTAATGCAATTAACCATTATCCAGTACAAATTGAACCATAAACTGTAACCGTCCGTTACGGTTTACGGTTCAATTTGTACTGGTTAATGGTTAATTGCAATTAACGTTCGGCCAACACTGGTTGTATTGAACTCAACATCACATATTCGCGAAAGTTGTCATGTAACTGATGTTCGTTTTATACTGGGTTCATGTATTTGGGCTGCATTACGAGTACGCATGGTTCTGCAATTGACTCATCTTGAGGAATATGACCCTATGATTTAATTACTCATTAGACCTCTTTGATAATAATTTAATTTTAACTTATTAAGAGCATTGTGTGATCAATTTATGATTTTCTACTATTTTTATTCTTTGTATTTGCATTTTTATTTATTCATTTCATAAGTAAACTAAAAAAAAAATAGCTCAAAAGTTTAGTTCGCCGCGGTAATGGAAGAGCATTTACTGTGTTTACGTAATTGTGAATGTGATAGATCGTTAGAGCGAGGTGCTAGTAATGTTAGGATAGGACTACAGACATTCCCACAGACAAGGCAACAAGGACAAGGTACGAATTAATGACGGTAAAGGGTTTTTTTACCCTCGTTTCATCTACTAAATAATTGATCAAAATACGGCTACGGTTTGTCCACTTCTTCATTTAACCCAATGAGTTTTTTCCCTTATGTTTTAAAACGGCGGATTGCCATGCCAACTCAAAAACAAACAAAGAGAACTGTCAAACATTCCACACAAACAAACTTGACGAACTAAGATTACAGTTTAATTCCTACGACAAAAAACTCATTAGGTCAATTGATTTTTGGACACCGAAGGAGCTCAAAGTTGAAATTATTATCGATGTCCAAATATTAGCTGTTATGCTAATCTGTACATTCTACCTAAGACAGTAAGACTGTTATTTGAATGGATTATTTCGTTAGTACTTGGCCATCGCAAATGATTTCGGTTTGAGTGTGTTCGCATTTCTTGCCAATCATGTAGATTGATTTATTTTATTCATAAATCTTGTTAATTAGATCTTTAGTATCATAGCATATAAATGAGCGCCAGTTATCTAAAAACTCCAAATATAAATTGCCATAAGTATGGCAAATGGAAGTAATATCACACATCATATGTAAACACAAACAGAAAATATACTTTTTTTATGCCTCGGTCTAAATATGAAATAGTCGGCTAACAACAAAAGCTCAAGCCATAAATAAATAGGTATATTATCTCGATATCATACTACTCGTAGATGCGAAGTCATTGAGTGTTTGTTGTCAACCGACAACACACCTGCATTGTCAACCTAAGTTTAAGATGCGGAACGTGAAAAGTTAATTAAGTAATTTTCGACATGTTTATTATCTTTTTATAGTGAACTGTTATCTCCTGTTTAATTAGGCTCGGGCTATATGTAACAGTTATATTCTAGTCTTCGGCGAAAAAGCTCAAGGTGCAAATCGGTGTTACTAGCGTACTTATTGTTAGGTTTCCATTTATCTGTCACAAGCCAGGTGTATGCTTCATTTGACACAAATCGGAATAAGGTAATATCTGATATTAGACGCCCCTATTTTTGTGTCGAATTGGCATAGTTCAGGTTGAACCAGAATTCAGGGCAAAAATAAAACTGTTATAGGTCCAAACGCAATATTACTTTTTCATTTAGACAGCATTTTTCACTCCGATTAATGTATGACATAACGACTGACTTTTCATTTTTCCAGAGACATTTACAAACTAAGTAATTTAAAATAACAGAATGTGACCTATAAATGTGATGTTTTTGTCCTAACAATGGTGCATTTTGAAAACGGGTTTATTGTTTATGTACATAGCTCATTAACACTTGATTTCCCTTAAAATAAGTATAAGTGTACTCGCCCTTTGCAACAATCGTGAATTTTAATGTTATTTAATCATTTAGTTACACTATAATCAAGTGCTTTCTTCTAGTTATACTTGGTGTATCTGTGTTTAGCAAATCGCTGTTGGTTTTGTAAAATTCGCTCACGGAAGATGTTTGTTATGGAAGGCCTAATTTAGTTGTACTAGGTTACCGCGGTGCCAAAGTTTGCGCAAACGAAACCGTTACCTGCTGCACTGGGTCCTAAGAATACCTAGGTTTGTTACAGTAGAAGCCTACTTCGATGTATGAGCAGTGCCCTATCACAAAGATATTTTGTTTTTCTTACCAACAACAGAGATCTCCGCTGGTCACCTGGCACACTGACAGGTAGAATGAGTCGCTCATAACACGACAGATTTTATTGCAATAAGACATAGGCAGTTAGGCACATAACCGCCTTCGTTTATAATTTCGAGTTGGTAAAATTTTGGACTGAAGATGTCATCGTCATCGATATTCAGTTTCTCTAATTGTTTATTTATTGTTTGTTCTAATGTATGAATGGTCGCATCTTGACCGTATTTGCCCAAAGAATCGGTTGCATTTGTTTTTCAGAATAGAAAAACGAATGCTGAACCAAATTTGTACAAAGACGGCCAGACATTTTGACAACTCGCAACAATTTTCAGTAAAGTAAAGTATTTCTTTGTGATCAGGGCACAGCACAGGTATATTGCAAGTCCATTTGTTATTTAAGATCGCTTCAATTCCATTCAATCACTCGAGTCAGGAAGGAGTAATCATTAATATTGCCAAAGACAAAACTAGACTAGTGGAAATATCAAAATGTAGCTTAGTGAGGTTTGTACAATAGCTAGGTTGTAAGTAGGATAATGTGATTATTATTATTTTTGTGACTTTTTTTAGCAAAATGTACCACTTTGCTGGTTGTCAACAAAGTGGACTTTTGTTTGCATCTTTGTTTTTAATTGACAGAGTGTTACCTTTTGACCGGAAACTTTTATGATGCGTTCGGTTTTAGTGGGTTGGTTTTTTAAGGTTCCTGTATTTAAAAAAAAATTAGATCATTTAACTTAGATATTGTAAATGAAATTAAACATAAGGTACCTGACCCATGTAAGGCTTATTTTTTTTTAGATACATAAAAACAACTGTGTATTTTAAGAAAAAAAAAAAAACTAAAATTTACTAAATTATTTATTGAAACATCGACATAAAATGTTACCGTTTTTGTAAAAAGGATCTAATATTTAAAAAAAAGTGAGCTTTGTTAGGCACTTACATGCATCCGGTACCTTACCAAACATCAATAAAATTCATTAAAATGAATTAGTTATTGGTAACAGCTCACTAAACCCAAACAAGCATAGTGCATTGTTACAGTGTTGCAAATGTTTTATTGTGTTGGATCATTTCTACAGCGTAGGAATTGTTAACTTGGTTGTATGTTCGATATTTTCTGTATCTGTTTAGAGTTGTGATTCGTTTATTGTTTGTTTATTGTAAATAATAGATAAATTTCAGTTTATTGAATATCAACATCTTTAATTTCACCCTTAAAATCAGATATTAAAGACGGTGCGGAAATTATTAAGTACTTATTGCAGTGATAACTCTGGTAGTAACCGTTTTTTTTTTGTTATCGAAATTGAACCGTTTCACTTAGTAAGATAGGCGATTATGAAAGACAGATTTTGGTCCAGAAGAGAGCTGTCTCACTTACACCTTGTCAAATAACGTCCTTACTTTCGTAATCAAACGGCTGTAGCTCTGCTGCAACCTACATATATACCTATATATGCAACATTTTAAATTAAGATAGAAATAAAAAACACGTTAAAAAATAAATATTTATTAGTAAAACAATGCCTAGAGAGAACTAACTTCGTTAACAAAGAATTACGTCTAAAAGCATGGAGTAAGTATACTACTTGTAAATGCATTAAGATGAATAATCATACATCCGCTGATTTTGTATTTATAATATAAGATGAAAACATTAACCTATAATAATATGTGACACAGCAAATCGCTGGAACAAATATTAACATACATTGGTGTCGTGGATTTAAGGAGTTTTGTTGATCGTTAAATGGAATAGTCTTAGGTCGGGTTGCACCAAATGGTCCGCGAGCCAGGCGAAAATTTCGTCAATCATCGCCTTCCTCGCGAAAACTCGTATAGTGGTTAACGGCTATTTAAGATGCACCCTAGTGGAAGTCAGCTGCCGCTCCGTTGGTGGGTTGAGGAATGGCAGCCACCGAAACACGTAAAAAAAAAAAATGTTTTTAGTCATCGCCTTCCTCTTGATACTTTGTCAGATGGTAGTTTAGGTGCTATTGATAGTAAAACCAATCGTCAGCCGGTTGTATCGCGGTGGAAACATCGTCAGCTGGTCACATGAACTTGTAAAAAAAAAAAATGTTTTTAGTCATCGCCTTCCTCTTGATACTTTGTCAGATGGTAGTTTAGGTGCTATTGATAGTAAAACCAATCGTCAGCCGGTTGTATCGCGGTGGAAACACCGTCAGCTGGTCACATGAACTTGTAAAAAAAAAAATGTTTTCAGTCATCGCCTTCCTCTTGATACTTTGTCAGATGGTAGTTTAGGTGCTATTGATAGTAAAACCAATCGTCAGCCGGTTGTATCGCGGTGGAAACACCGTCAGCTGGTCACATGAACTTGTAAAAAAAAAAAATGTTTTCAGTCATCGCCTTCCTCTTGATACTTTGTCAGATGGTAGTTTTGGTGCTATTGTTAGTAAAAACAATCGTCAGCCGGTTGTATCGCGGTGGAAACACCGTCAGCTGGTCACATGAAAATTTAAAAAAAAAGTTTCAGTCATCGCCTCCCGTTTGATACTTTGTCAGATGATAGTTTAGGATCTGTTGTGAATAAAAATAATCGTCAGCCGGCTGTATCGCGGTGGAAACACCGTCAGCTGGTCACATGAACTTGTAAAAAAAAAAAATGTTTTTAGTCATCGCCTTCCTCTTGATACTTTGTCAGATGGTAGTTTAGGTGCTATTGATAGTAAAACCAATCGTCAGCCGGTTGTATCGCGGTGGAAACACCGTCAGCTGGTCACATGAACTTGTAAAAAAAAAATATGTTTTCAGTCATCGCCTTCCTCTTGATACTTTGTCAGATGGTAGTTTTGGTGCTATTGTTAGTAAAAACAATCGTCAGCCGGTTGTATCGCGGTGGAAACATCGTCAGCTGGTCACATGAACTTGTAAAAAAAAAAACTGTTTTCAGTCATCGCCTTCCTCTTGATACTTTGTCAGATGGTAGTTTTGGTGCTATTGTTAGTAAAAACAATCGTCAGCCGGTTGTATCGCGGTGGAAACATCGTCAGCTGGTCACATGAACTTGTAAAAAAAAAACTGTTTTCAGTCATCGCCTTCCTCTTGATACTTTGTCAGATGGTAGTTTAGGTGCTATTGTTAGTAAAAACAATCGTCAGCTGGTTGTATCGCGGTGGAAACACCGTCAGCTGGTCACATGAACATATAAAAAAAAATGTTTTCAGTCATGGCCTCCCGTCCCGTTGTTTGATACTTTGTCAGATGCTGCTGTGTTGCTGCTGCACAAAAAACTGTTTTAGGTGCAGAGCAGGCATGAGTTTCAATAAAATTTTAGTTAATTTACTTTCATATATTTAGTGATAGCATATCAGTAGTGTGTTAGTGCCGGTTCTAGACCAAAACTTTTCCGCTAGGGGACGACACTAAATCTAATAAAAAATACTGCAAAAATGGAAAATATATCCACCTGGTGCATCAAAACATTCAAAGTATTTAAGATGCACCCTAGTGGAAGTCAGCTGCCGCTCCGTTGGTGGGTTGAGGACTCCCGGTTGATACTTTGTCAGGTGGTAGTTTAGGTGTTTAGGTGGTCAGTGAACTTGTAAACTTGTGAACTTGTTGGTTGATGTTAAAATAAATGTATTTTCTTTGTTTCTTTCTTTCTTTCTTTAAAAAAAATTGTTTTCAGTCATTGCCTCCCGTTTGATACTTTGTCAGATGATAGTTTAGGTGCTGTTGTGAATAAAAATAATCGTTAGCTGGCTGTATCGCGGTGGAAACACCGTCAGCTGGTCACATGAATTTGTAAAATGCTAATTTACTCATTGTTATCCTTATACATAGTAATTTATTAATCTCATGAAAAAGATCGTTAACTATTTATAAGCATTTGGGTATACATATTTTCATTCCTTTTGCTTGATACCCTCTAGCCACAAAGACGATAAAGAAATTAAAAGTAAAAAAACGTTGAAACTTCATTCCCCTCCAATTCATTTCTATCCATTCCTTCCAATATTTTCGGAGAAAGAAATGAATCAAAGGACCACGGTGGGTACGTATTTTACCGGTCAACTAATTAATCTAATTCTGGTTGTTTAAATAAATTTAAATGAGTACTAAAATAAATAGATTAGCAACTAAAACGGAGCTAAGTTATACATATAAATATGAGTAGTGTTTTAATGCTGTTACAGCTTTTGTTTGTTTTCAGAAAGGTAACAAGTATTTATTTGGCAACTGAATTATTATAGGTACTCGTATTGGAGACCATTTATGAAGCACATTTTAAAAATAAATCGTCTATCTATTAATTCAAAAATGAAGTTGTTTTAAGTCATGGGTAAATGTTGTTGTTGTTGTTGTTAGTTGTTGTTGTCCTATGGTACCCCATCGGTACAAAGGGCCTTCGTGAGACGTCGCCATCCGCTCCTGTCCTGCGCCTCGCGCTTCGCGTCCCTCCAACTCAGTCCTGCTGCCCGCAGCTCAGCGTCGATTGTGCGCTGCCACGTGCAGGGGTCGGAAACCGGTATTTGCTCCATACAAAAATACCGGTATTATTACGTTCTTTTTCGTTCTTTTGTTTATAATTTCATTTTTAATGGGACATTTTAATAATGCAAAATTGTTTCCTAAATACATGATTCAGTCCTACGTAATGAGCATAAAACAATTCAAAATATTGGGCTATTTCGGGGTTTAAAAAAAATACCGGTTCCGAGCCCTGGCCACGTGTGCGCCGGCCGGCCCTGTCGCTTGTTCCCGTGCGGCTTCCACTTGTAAGCAATCCTGGCCGTGTTGTCATCTGGTCTTCGGAGGGTGTGCCCTATCCACTTCCACTTCCGTTTCGCGATTTCTTGTTTGACCGGGACTTGGTGGCATCGATTCCATAGATCCTTGTTGCTGGAAATGGGAATCCTTGTCGAAGGAATGGATCTTAAGCACTTGGTAAATGAGAAAATTAAAAAATAAAGTTTTTCAAACTATATCGTGTTATATATCAAATGAAAGAACTCATTGTGAGAATCTCAAATATTTTTTGAAGTGAAACTTCTTATGGCACTTCCAACTGACAGCGTTAAACGTTTAACGCTACCATACATAATAATTTAATTTATACCATACATAATATACATACATATACCAGGCGAACATAACTATGAACATACAAATACAAGAGTGTGACCAGTAAGTTGAATAGGGTAATTTCCCGAAAGTAGGGTAATTGATGCTCTTCTTAATAAATCAAGAATAAATCGCTACCATAGATAATTTAATTTTATACTCTATTATTAACTCACTAAAGTTAACTTTCGCTCGACCAGCACGGTGTCTTATCTCCCTCTCTCTCTGTGTATACTTGTTTGATACATACATGTACCAGGCTAACATAACTATAAAGGAGGTTTAAGAATTATATAACTGGAGAGGTGACAGATAAAAATGCCAATAGATAATTTATACCAACGAGTAAAGTAAGTATAATAGGTAAAGAGAGCACTTGAAGCATTTTATGGAAACTGATTTGAAAGCGCCATCTTTGATTTTATTCTGAAACTAAGTATATATGTGTGCGTGCACAACTACATATGCATACATACGTGTACTTTCGTCCCACATAATATTAGGTCTACTTGGCCAGTTTACAAGTACCATTTTTTGTTTGTAACAAAAAACTTTTATTGATTGCAAGATATCAAACAAAAAAAATTACTTGTAAACCGCCCAAGTAGTCCTAATATTATGTAAAAAAGATTTAAAAGAGTTGAATGAATATAACAAAACCATAATAGTAAAGGAAGTATTTTTATTGCTTTTCAATTTGGTATACAAAGATAGTACCTAATAAGAGCAGGTGTACCAGGTTGTCCCATAATGACCTGGACTGACCCATTTCTGCGCGACATGTCATGACATGTTATGCACTATTGGATAGCAATGTCCAAAATTGAGTACCGAAGTGTCATAAAATTCCTGTTTAAAGAAGGATTATCTCCCGCTCAAATCAAAGATCGTTTAGATGGCGTATTCGGCGAGTCTTCTCCTTCTTATAGCACCGTAAAAAACTGGGTAAACGAGTTTCGATTTGGTCGGGAAGCTGTCGAAGATCTGGGACATGATGGAAGACCAGTGGAGGTCCTCACTTCTGAAAATATCAACAGCGTCCAAGAGGAAGTTTTAAGTGATCGCCGCCTAAAGATCAGAGAAATAGCAGCAAGACTAGGGCTTTCTAAGAGCACCGTCCACCGCATAATTCACGATCATCTTCACATGAGTAAGGTCAGTGCAAGGTGGGTACCTAAACTTCTATCAGCTGTTCAGAAAGAAGAACGCGTGAAATGTGCCTCTAAATTTTTGGAGCTCTGTGGCGAAAACCCTAAAAGCATAATTAAACGGCTGGTAACTGGAGACGAAACAATGGTGCTTTATTATGATCCCGAGAGCAAACGCGAGTCGAGTGGCGTTTTAAAAACGAAAAGCCCCCTATTAAAGCGAAGGTGCACCAGTCCACCAAAAAGCTGATGTGCACAATCTTTTGGGATGGCCATGGTATCCTGATTGTCGATTTTAAAGAACGTAATACCGTTATAAATGGCTCTTATAAATTTTTCAATATATTTGTACATTCTTATACGATGGCCCAGCGTAGGCCAGTCCAAGGGACGCAGCTATGCGGTGGAATGAGATATCAATATCACTTGCTCGCTCTCGCTCTAACGCATAAATGCGTCCCTTGGACTCCCTCGTGACCTTGTAGATACTACTACTTTCCGAATCAGAAAATAGATATTTTGTCAGCGCATAAGGTGGTAAAGATTGACAACTAACTGAACTAACGGATTAGCGTCTTTAACATTTCATACAAGTTATATGGGTCAAAATGGAAGTTTAATTTACGATTACTCCTGAGATATTAATTTAAATTGTATGGTGTAAGGGACCTTTGTAATCTGTATGAAATGCTTAATATAACTGACGTATTTAATTTGGTAATTATTATTAATACTGTATCCGTGTAAATAGCTTTGCAAATACCACATACTATGAAATCTTTTTGTAGTAAAGATAAGAATGGGTATAGTAAGTTATCCTTAAAAGATAGACATACACCATCGCGGACTTTTTTGTAGAGCAATGAAAGAGAGATCTTTCCACCATACATTGTTTTGTTATATCTCAAACGGGTTGGGCAGCGTTTTCGATTAAATGTGTTAGCCAGCGTGATTTTTTTCTGACTTGATTACCAAATATCGTCATATTACAACCAATTTACACAAAACCTTAACAAATTATACGACTTAACCTTCCTCAAGAATCACTCTATTCATAGGTGAAAACCGCATAAAAATCCGTTCAGTAGTTTTCACTGAAATTATTACGATATACTTACTGCTCGCTTAATACTTTGATAAAATACAAGCCTATAGTTGCAACCGCTGTGTGGCGCTGTCTTCGTGCACGGTCCCAATAACCATTATTCGATAAATTGTCCTTGAAATGAATAATGTGCTGATTTTATAACGTTTTCAAGGCAAAATCATATTTTTCTGCCTTAATTTTGATTTGAATTCTTTTTGCATACCTACCTACATCAAGCCTTTTAAGGCCATCCCGCCGATTCGTCGCCGCCGCCGACTAATTTTGACCGGCGGCGCTCATATCTAATCAGTAGGCCGAGCACATGATTGACGCGACAGTATCTCGCCGCGAAATAGACTACCCGTCTTTTACTAACTGTATGAATTAAAGAGGGACGAGTAGTCTATGTCGCGGCGAGATACTCTCGCGCCAATCATGTGCTAGCCCGGCTGATCACGTCTATTTTTGCATTAGCATATTATTACACTGTCATCGGACATAAAGAAGTAATTTAAATTTCAACTGAATCAGATCACGGTTGTTCCTAAAGGTAGGTATTTTAGTTTTTCGTAAATAACTCGTAACATCATATAGCAAATTTATATACAATTTTCCATAAAAAGTTTCTGAACACTCACTTGGATCAAATATCTGGACCCAAAGAGGGAACAGTGGCTTGGTAGAAAATAGGTGGCTGACCGAGCCAATTTTGATTCACAACAGCACCTAAGCTATAATCTGACAAAGTATCAAACGGGAGGCGATGACTGATTTTTTTTTTTTTGACAAGTTCATGTGACCAGTTGACGGTGTTTCCACCGCGATACAACCGGCTGACGATTGTTTTTATTCACAACAGCACCTAAACTATCATCTGACAAAGTATCGAACGGGAGGCGATGACTAAAAACAATTTTTTTTTTACAAGTTCATGTGACCAGCTGACGGTGTTTCCACCGCGATACAACCGGCTGACGATTATTTTTAATCACAACAGAAGCTAAACTATCATCAGTAGGGTGCATCTTAAATAGGCGTTAACCACTATACGAGTTTTCGCGAGGAAGGTGATTGATCACGGAAACTGTTCGTGGCTCGCGGTCTATAATGAATTAATGCCTCAACTTAATAGTTAATAACCACCAGGTGGGGTTCGTTCACCAGACTTAGTTAATTCGGTCGTAAATTATATTAAATAGTCAGTTTAAATTTAAGGAACGTAAGGACATTGTATCCATGTCTGTTGAACGGACTATAGAACTAAGTGCAGTAGAATGGGAGCAATTTTAAGATAAAGCGGATGATACCTGTATTATTGTACAAGCGGATAATTTCAACAATTTAAAGTACAAACTCTGTCACGTGACAAGTTTAATCGAAAAATGGTTCTCTGCAAATGGCATGTTAATTAATCTTGACAAGACAAATATTGTTCATTTTCGACTATAAAATACAAATACAAATAAACTGAATATTGTAGTAAATGACACCTAAATCCCACAAGTAGACACTGTGAAATACCTAGGATACCAAATCGACTCAGGACTAACGTGGGCCCCGCACATACAATCCACCTGCGACAGACTTGCCTCAGCCTGTTTTGCGCTGTCCCGAATAGCACCCAGTTTATCTATTGAGAACTTAAAGACCGCCTACTATGGATATTTCCGCGCAATACTTTCTCAAGGTGTCGATCTTTGGGGTACAGCTGCTGATCGAGATAGACTGCTTAGAATGCAGAAACGCGCCCTTCGTATTATTGATGGCAAACCCGTTGACTATCCTGCACAATCTCTGTTTAAAAAACACAAGATATTAACGCTACCGTGTATATATATACTGACCGCATGTACGTATGTCAGAACAAATATGCACTTGTATAAATCCAGTGGATCTACCCGCAGTGGCCCAGCCCGCAGGTTGCCTATTCTTCTCGCCCCTAAATGCAGGCTCGCGAAGTCACGAAAGTCACTAAATATTATGGGACCAAAGCTTTATAACTCAGTACCGACCGATATAAAAGAATCGAAAAGTGACACAATATTTAACAAAAAGCTAAAATCGTTACTTGTAGAAAAGGCTTACTACTCGATCGACGAATTCATGATGTCTATGCGAAATGATCATTGATTCCATATCGTAACTTCCTCTAAACATTTATATTAACCTATTATTGTGTATAATAATTTTATCTTTATTTTATTCTTAAGAATTTGTGACTTGTAAAATGTACTTTATTTTACCAATAAAGATCTGTATATCTGTAAAGATGTAACACTTTAAACTCTCACGTTTTGTACACATAATTAATGTCATTACCGGGTCTAACGCGATTAAATTTCATTATTTTCCCTTTTATTTCGACGTTTCAACTAGGTTTACAGTTAAAGATAAAGATGTGTTTATTTGTACAAATGTAGTGATGAACATAGGTGGACGGTAATTTTGGATGCGTACATTTCACTTAAAGAAGCATGCAAATTTTTCTTACTAGCTACGTACTATAACTAATAAGTTATACAATAATAACATCATCGGGATACAGATCATACATGATTTCATTTCTACCTACGGTTTTACAATATTACTATTACATAAAATTATTTATTCAATTACAGATGTGAAATATTCATTAATTTTATAATAGCATTTATATAAGTAATTTCTTACTAGAAGGTGATATTTTAAGTAGGACAGATTCCATTATGCTTTCAAATATTTCAAAATTGCTCCAATTCTACTGCATCGTTCAACAGGCATGGATACAATGTCCTTACGTTCCTTAAATTTTAAATGACTATTTAATATCAGTTTAATGTCAGCGATGCGCACAGGGCCGCAAGAGAGAAATTTCACGAGTGGACACTCTGTGGTAGACCGGAAGTGGGCAGGTTATTTAATGAGATGTGTGAAACGCGAAGAATATTCAAATCTCGCTTAAAATGGTGCCAGGACCATCAAACCCAGATAAAAATGAATATTCTAGCTTCACAGCACTAAAAAAGGACTTCCGGTCATTTTGGAACGCCACAAACAACATGAAGTTTCGACCTTCGTGTCCTGTGAGTGTTAATGGCAAAACTGACACCAAAGACATAGCTAACACTTTTAAAGATCATTTCGTTGTCAAATCACCTCTTGTGCGGTCGCAGGATGAGATGAACGGTGCTGAGGTCAACGTGAAACCTGGACCGGGATACTCTGCTAAGGATGTAGCAGAGGCTATTAAATCTATCACCCGAGGCAAATCCCCAGGACACGATGGCCTCAGCATCGAACACCTTCAAAATGCGGGTCCCCATATCTCGAGAGTGTTAGCTTTGTTTTATACGCTGTGTGTAAGGCACTGTTATCTGCCCGAGGATATGATGAAAACTGTAGTTATTCCTGTACCCAAAAATAAAACTGGAGATTTGTCCGACACCAATAACTACAGGCCTATATCCCTTGCGACTATTATTGCTAAGGTATTTGATAGTGTGCTTAATGTACAATTAAATAAGTACGTGAGCCTTAACCCCAACCAGTTTGGTTTTCGACCAGGGTTATCAACGGAAAGTGCAATACTGTGCCTTAAGCACACTGTCAATTACTATTTAAACAGAAAGACGCCAGTTTATGCGTGCTTCTTAGACCTGTCTAAGGCTTTTGACCTGGTTTCCTACAATATCCTATGGAAAAAACTAGAAGCCATTAAATTACCTAATGAGACCATACAAATCCTGAGGTACTGGTATGGAAATCAGGTCAATAGCGTTAGATGGTCAAGTACCTTATCGGACCCGTATCGGTTGGAGTGTGGGGTGAGACAGGGGGGGTTTGACCTCGCCCACACTTTTTAACCTTTACGTAAATGAGCTTCTCGAGGCGCTCGGCAAAACTCATGTCGGCTGCCATATCGACACAGTTTGTCTGAATAATTTGAGTTATGCAGACGATATGGTTTTGTTGAGCGCGTCGGCTTGTGGTTTGCGAAAACTTTTATGTATTTGCGAGACCTACGCCATCCATCATGGGCTAAAATATAATGTGGGTAAAACGCAATACATGGTGTTTGAACCTACTGGGTATCGGATACCCAAGGTACCTCCCATCAACCTGAGTGGTACTCCACTGGAAAGGGT
The DNA here is from genome assembly GCF_947568885.1 of Cydia strobilella. NCBI lineage: Eukaryota > Metazoa > Arthropoda > Insecta > Lepidoptera > Tortricidae > Cydia > Cydia strobilella. The sequence goes on from NC_086057.1 coordinate 11,617,435, forward strand.
GAGGGCTTTTAAATATTTAGGCCATGTTGTCACCTCAGACCTAAAAGACAACATGGATATCGAGCGTGAACGGAGGGCCCTGTCGGTGAGGGCAAACATGATTGCGCGTAAGTTTGCGCGATGTACTAGGGAGGTGAAATTAACTCTCTTTAGAGCATATTGCACTTCCCTCTATACGTGCAGCTTATGGACATACTACACGCAGCGGGCCTATGGGGCTCTCCGGGTCCAATATAACAACGCGTTCCGGGTCCTGGTGGGGCTGCCTCGCTTCTGCAGCGCGTCAGGGATGTTTGCTGAAGCACGCATAGATTGCTTTTATACGACTATGCGCAAACGATGCACATCCCTGGTGCGCCGGGTGCGGGCCAGCCCCAACCCCATCCTGCGGTTGATAGCCGAGAGGTTTGACTGCCCATATATGAGGCACTGTGAGGACATGCATGTTTCTAGAAGTACTTATTATGTATAAGCTACTTGGGTATGTACTTCTAGAAACATAAGTCAGTTCATTTCAATATTGTTTATTTTTTATTATTTATTGTAATGTTAATTTTTGTGATAATAATTATTCTGTATATATAGTGATAGATGTAAGCATTAACATAGCTATAAGTACTTACTAACACAAGCTATATGAGTCTGTAAAGTTACTCGAAATAAAAATGATTTATTATTTATTATTTAATATAATTAACGACCGAATTAACTAGGTCTGGTGAACGAACTTCCCACCTGGTGGTTATTAAGTTGAGGCATTAATTCATTATTAGTTCAGTAATACATAAAATATCAATATCAAAATCATTCAATAAAGTTCTATCTGTAAATATTTTCCTCTAATACATTGAATGTTTTAATGCACCAGGTGGATATACTTTCCATTTTTGCAGTATTTTTCATTAGATTAGTGTTGTCCCCTAGCAGAAAAGTTTTGGTCTAGAACCGGCACAAACACACTACTGATATGCTATCACTTTATACAAGTTCATGTGACCAGCTGACGGTGTTTCCACCGCGATACAACCGGCTGACGATTGTTTTTACTAACAATAGCACCAAAACTACCATCTGACAAAGTATCAAGAGGAAGGCGATGACTGAAAACAGTTTTTTTTTTTACAAGTTCATGTGACCAGCTGACGATGTTTCCACCGCGATACAACCGGCTGACGATTGTTTTTACTAACAATAGCACCAAAACTACCATCTGACAAAGTATCAAGAGGAAGGCGATGACTGAAAACATTTTTTTTTTTTACAAGTTCATGTGACCAGCTGACGGTGTTTCCACCGCGATACAACCGGCTGACGATTGGTTTTACTATCAATAGCACCTAAACTACCATCTGACAAAGTATCAAGAGGAAGGCGATGACTGAAAACATTTTTTTTTTTTACAAGTTCATGTGACCAGCTGACGGTGTTTCCACCGCGATACAACCGGCTGACGATTGGTTTTACTATCAATAGCACCTAAACTACCATCTGACAAAGTATCAAGAGGAAGGCGATGACTAAAAACATTTTTTTTTTTTACAAGTTCATGTGACCAGCTGACGATGTTTCCACCGCGATACAACCGGCTGACGATTGGTTTTACTATCAATAGCACCTAAACTACCATCTGACAAAGTATCAAGAGGAAGGCGATGACTAAAAACATTTTTTTTTTTTACGTGTTTCGGTGGCTGCCATTCCTCAACCCACCAACGGAGCGGCAGCTGACTTCCACTAGGGTGCATCTTAAATAGCCGTTAACCACTATACGAGTTTTCGCGAGGAAGGCGATGATTGACGAAATTTTCGCCTGGCTCGCGGTCTAAAACCGTCTGTCACCGTTTTAGCGTTCGCAAAATTTTATTGTATGGGAAGTTTCATAGTTCTCTGCTGCTTAACGTTGATCAGTCTGTTAAGTGTGGTTGTGGTGCAACTGGCCCTTAATCTGTCTTTATCGTGCATGCATTTGTTAAAAAATAAATGACTGATGGCGATCATTGTGAAATACCTTTAGGCAAACCAGAGCTTTACTTCGCTAGCTACTAAAACGTTAGCTTTACTTTTTTTCATGTCATAGCGGATAGGAGGATAGGCTTATTAAGTTCAATTTTATCAATAGAAATGTCATATAGGTAATCAAGTTTTTACAGACGGCTTGTAATTGCAACTATAAGTCTCATGTAGGTGTAGGTATTTCGTTGTGACAATACGTACTCTTACATCTTGAATCGAAATTTAGAATAATCTGACTTTTGCGGGCGTGTACTTTGCTAGATTATCGCGTAATGGTATAAATTGTATACTTTTACAACTAAAGTTATACCTAGTCGCAGTTGAACCTTATGAAATACGTCGTTTCGTGAACCAGGGATTTCTTTTGGCAGGATTGGTCCTGAAAATGATTCCAAATTCTACTTAGTACCTAAACAGTTATTAAACTCAGACGTCACCAAGGCTAAAAATCCCCTCCCCCATGCATCAAAAATCTGGGTGGCTCTACTTTTTAAATACATCTTAGGAACTCAAAGATCATTTCTGCCAAAGGAAATCTTTGGTTCAGAGAAAACCGTAGTTGATCTTTTTATGTGTACACTCAGCGTCAAATACTCTGTAGCAGTTGAAGTGGCCAAATAGTTCGGTACACCATACTAAATATATGGTGTACCGAACTATTTGACTACTTTACAAAGTATTTGAGGCTGAGTGTACTAATGCTACTATTTACTGTTCTTTCTCAAATATATTTTAACAATTTCCATACATAAAAAAACAATAAAAACATTGTTTCAAACGGCCAGGCTTCCCCGAAATCTGGGCCAGTGTACGTTTTATTTCTTCTTGGAGAGCGTCCGCTGCTTCTCGGCGTGCTGCACGAGATGCTTGTCGGTGGCGAGCCCCTTGCGCGCGCGCACGGCGTCCATGTACGCCTTGGCGCGGTTCACGCCGTCCCACTTCTCCCCCCACTGCAGGTACTCCTCCTCGGTGCGGGGACGCCAGAAAGGATCGATTTCTATCACCTGGAACAAGAAAGGATACTTAAAAGTTGTGGAGTCGTTACAGTAAAATGGAATGCAGCCAAAATAATACCTATAACAGCGACATAATATAGGTTATGGATTAGCTGTATATAGGCAACAGTGGTCAACTACTAAGATCCTATGGTTAGACTTTCGTGTCGGTTTTCTGATATCTGCTTTTATATCGTGGTAAAAAATAAATATAATTTTGCCAGTCCTGAGGAAGCAGGTATTTCAAAGAAGTGATGGAAGACATGATGAGATTGTCCATTTTTAGTGTTCCGTGCAAAACTTTGTTCACGTAACACTTATGGGATGACTTCGGTCTTGCAAATCGGTTAAATGCGTTTTTCTCAGTGACCGTTTGTCGTAGATAGCTAAAATTTGGAACAGTTATAGCAATTACCACTACAAGTATTGTAAATAAATTAAATATTTTTTATTTTAGGGGGAAATTTAGGGGGTTGAGAGGGGTAAAGGTGAAGTTATTTTGTATTTTTAAGAATCGTGTGGGGTACCATTAGAAAGCTTGCAAAAAATCGAGCCGATTTCGATATGCAATGCATTTAAAGGTGCAAGTTTTAATACAAAAACGGATTTTTCTATTATTATTTTTTTAAATTAAATAATAGTCTTACAAGCTGCTACTGGTGCTTTTAATCTAACTATCTTTCGGTGGTATCACACTGATGTGGGGTGTGACTGATCATAATTACATAAAAACGCCTGGCGGATTAGGATGAGCAGTAACTTGCTTCCGTAATTATTGACCATACAATGAACAAAACGAGGTTTATATTTCCAAGGAAATTCGTCGTTGCGCAGTACATGCTATAAAAATATCAGTTCCATATAACGTGAATTCAAATGGAAACACGGGCGCAACTAGGTATATAATACAGGCACAGGTATATTTATCTTCCAATATCTGAACCACAGTTGAGCTGCCGCCAGGCCGGAGGATGGGAGTCCTGACGTCCAGGGCCACGAGATCAGAGCGTCACGGGCATCAGATGGACTCTGAAGGGCACCCGGTCCGGTCTGCAGGAGTATCTATATAGGCACTTACCTCCCAATGGCTGAACAGCAGCTGTGGCGCCGCAAGGCCCGAGGTGTGCGTCCTGAGCTCCAGGGCGAACTTGAAGCTCTCGGCCACGGGCATCATGGCTTGGACGCGGAAAGATGCAGAGCCGGTCTGCAGGTCGCTGCCTACGACGCGCCCGCCGCGGCGACCCAACGCCGCGTAAAGTTTACCTGGTGACAAGGAACATTCATTAATATAGAATTTATTTGTCTTAGGCTCTTGGTCGCTGGTGTACGCTTTATGCAGCCTATAATGACCGCTTGAACATTGCGACCAATAGCCACAGAAAAGCCCGAAATGTGCTTAGAAATAAGGATTGAAAATTCTTTTTACAGTACTACTAGTATTCCTACAAATTTCGAACACAGGAATAGAACATGCAAAATCGCTTTCAGTAAAAAAGACGCCATAACTATCTAAAAAGCCATCTTTCCAACTATTTTTGTAACTGTCAAGTGGCGTAAAAACCTCGTATCCGCAATCCGTGAAGTCAACAGGAAGCGGTGAGAAAAAAACGAGCACCCAAAAAAGTTCGCTCCGTGGGCTCGAGTCTTGACCAAATATTCGGAGTGCAGTCGCGTAGAAAAATTCCTCGGCTCTTTTAAGGGCAGAACACACGGGGCAGTGCGGTGCTGAACTTCCCACCGATCCGAGCTTTTCATAATTTTGTACAACTCACGGTCATTGTTTTAACCAACTCATAATCGTGTGTATTATAATCGTGTTGCCGGCCTTTTATAATCTATAGATACAAGGATTGAATGTGTTGAGTTGTTGACTGGTTAACGGAGGAAATCAGGATTCACATAACCGACACAGTGTATCCTCATGAATAAAGTGTTTGCTCTTCTACAAACAATAGTTGTATTGTTGAATATAAGATATATTAGATACTTATAAGACAACTTAAAAATATGCATGTTAAGTAGCTAAGCTTAGTCTACATAAAACTTATGTAGTATTGGATTTAAGAGGTATCATATAGGTACAAGCGTAATCGTATCTGTGGACCTAATTAAGAACGAATTTGAAAATTCCCATAGATGACTATATTTTTCGACTTCTAAATATTTGTCCACGGCTCGCTACGGAGCTTGCTCAGTGGTCCATCGTACCGTGTGTTCTCCGCCTAAGATTCGTCGCGGTCATTTTGAGATGCAAGGGGGGCTTCCGGTCACGGCCAGCATCCGGTTCAATAGGTCACGTCTCTGGGAAAATTAACGTGTCGTGGAATGTTCACAATGCGTCCGTTTTCACAAACAATCAGTGGGGAATGCTGTTAAAAGCTTTGGCAATAGTTCCTTCGGATGCTAACAATATGGGCAAATAATTTTTACGTAAACTTTTCGATAGGCATTTTTTTAATCACTCAAGTAGGTAATCATCGAAATTACACAGCAATTTATAATACATCACGACGTTTCGAACCCTTTACAGCGTTCGTGGTCAACGGGTGACTGAGGAAAAGCTACAATGTGCAAAACTACCCACACAAAAAAAAGAACCATAATAAACTATAAACTTTAAGGCTGGTTGGTTGTTTGCTTACTGAAAACAAAAAAAACTAAAAGAAGGTCAAAAGAGACGGTATCTTTAAGGGTTAAGAAAGCACGACTAAGGGTCGGTTGCACCAAACTGTTTGTAATCGTTAAAGAGTTCGCTAAATTTTATTGTATGGAAAGTTTCATAGTAAACCGCCGCGGCGCGCCCGGTGATGTTGATCAGTCTGTCAACTGCGGATGGTGCAACTGGCACTAAGTGTTACGTCAAGTATGGCGCTCTCAAACTGCGTGAACGGACGTTAGTTAGATGACATATAAGACGGATTATAGGTACGAGTACTATTAGGCACCTGATACCTACAAGGGCTACAAGTCACAACACACCGAAGGTTGAGACATAAAGTAGAGTATCACGTCTTTGATTTGGGCACGTATTTGAGGTTACCGGCAAAAACAAACGAGTGCGGTTACGAACGCGGGCGACGGACGAGACGACGGAATGTTGGCCACCAACTACACCGGGACACTTAGATAATATTTAGAGTAGGATAGAGCCTTCACTTATATCATGTAAATACCTAACATACCTTACAGCAACCTACGAAATTTCCAAAAGATATTTTGACCGATTATATCTTTGCTGTTTTAATTGTTTATTTAATTTTATTAACAGCATTCAAAATATTGCAGACATATTGTTGCTTATAGAAAAATGTAGGTACCCTGGGTTCTGTTTCAAATTCTTAGCATTAATGCTTGTAGCAAAGAGGATGCTAAGAATGTGAATAAGAATTTGAATGCTGTTAATAAAATCAAGTAAACAAGCAAAGATATAATCGGTCAAAATATCTTTTGGAAATTTCGTCAGCATATAGATAGGTTCCTTTAAAAGTGATTTAATAAGACCTGTCACCTGTCTCACCCCTTAGCGGACAACAGTAACATCCTTACAAAACAACAAAACGAAAACTGAAATGTATCGAAAGAAGGGACATTCCAAAAAAGTGTCTTTCTTTAGTATATTTTTAAATACTTTTAATAAAGCTAAGAAACCGATATTTGCCATGACAATGTTTGATAACTTAGCTTTAATTTTAAAGGTAAATGATACAGACATTTGTGCAATTAGTTAAGTTACCACCTTGTTGTGGAATGCCCCAGAAGATGGTTCCGTACAGGAGCTTTACACACGTTTGACGCTTAGTACCTACTGTTTGGAACCTACATAGTATATCTACGTACCTCTGTTAAAATTCAGCCAAGGTATCTCTAATTTCAGACTCATCTCTTAAAACTCGAGACATTTCTCTCAACCACGTAATGGCAGGTGACGTAAGCAGAGGCTGCGCGCAATTTGCCTCGCTCCACGACACCCGCTTCCTGCGGTTCATTCAGCACAACTTTATGAATGGCCAATCACCACGCGGCAATCTTGGGAAAACAAGTATTTAATACAGTACCTTTTCATCGATTTATCTGCATGAATACAGTTTTATAAAAGTCTACCTTGTGCGATATAGGATAAAGTTTATTTTTCAAGACGCAGCAGAGAAAAATATACCATGTTGCAAGTATGAGTTGGTATGCGCGTGGTGGCGATGTCAATGAGTTGCAGATATGGGCATGTGTGTAAATGTAAGCAGCTGTTAAGTTACTTGAATGTAGGTAGTTTTTATATAATTGACATTAATAAAATTAGTTATCGCCATCACTGGAATTCTTCTTAAAAGAAAATAATGTAAAACTTTAACGACACTACACTCTGGTACTTGTAATCTTATATCTATTGTCCATTTCTTATTTTTTCCTAACTGTCAAAACTGTCTCCTTTCCCGCTCTTTTTCTAATAAACTGTTATATAATGTCCTGTGTTGTCTGTGATGTCCATAACAATAAATGTTTTTGTGTTAGGTTCCCAGCACAATTCCTTTTACCAAATCAAAATTATTCACCGAACATTCTTATCGTGCGTGGTACTTACGTCAAATCCCTCCTGCCAAAACCCACAAGAGGGGAAAGCCATATATAAAAAAAATAGTTATCGTGACATAATATATTATTTTCTAATCTATCAAGTGGACGAACACTATAGCATGCATGGACGAAAACTAGCGCAATGCCCTATATTCTTATCAATTTACTTACCTACATATTTGTTATGTGCCTACTCATTTGTACTAGGTACTACTTGTTTTTAATGCCTAATAGTAGATGTCTGTGATTGTGTATATTTCTTCAAGATTTCTTTTCCGCTAGTAGCTGCTAATCTTTGGTAATTTCTCTAATTTAATATTTGTCCCCCTTGATAAATACCAATAGTATAAGTTAAAATGTGTTAATAGAGTAAAATGACTGAAATTGAAAAGTCCAAATTTGTGCAGCAATGTAGATTTATGTTCAAATTTCGTCAAGTGGACAAAAACTAGCGCAATGGCCCTATTTAAGAAATTTTAATTTCCTGGTAATCAACTTTATTTAAAACTGAAAATATTGACCTAGCACCTAATTTATTCTCTTAAACGACTTAAACCATAGGAATTGAAAATGTATAACTTGGAGCTTTTGTGTATTCTACAATACAGATTTGTAATTCTTAATCACGTTAGTCTTTTTAGGATCTCGTTGTCCAAGGACACGTTCAAGTAGCAAGCATCCATAATGACATGATCCAGCAGCCGGCACCGTTGCGGCCTATATCCCGGTAACGGCGCGGAGGACATCCGTCTATCACGGCCGATTATGCCTAACGGGACTCGCGTTCATGTTATAATATAATGCTTTTTTTATGTGGACCTAATTAGAAAACAGTGACTAAGATGTTGTTACTTTCTTACTGTGAATTTTCAACTCTAATTCGTCTCAAAGTCTGAGGTTTGAAAGAGTTTCTCTCTCATCCTAGCGTCTATTCCGGTTGCGTCTTCAGCTGCTGGATTGGAGCCCAGGGCGCTTTTCGACTTTTCACACGGTTTTTGGAATTCTCTTTTGTGAGACCATTGGCGCGTGTGTCATTCCTCGCAACAGTCGCAACATCCCCAGCAATATTGTATATTGAAAAATGACATACAGTTATCATTTCGTACAGTGATGACCGGGAGCACCGGACCCAAGCTTAGCTGACCACAAATTAAGGTGCCAGTAAAAACCGTGGCAGTGATAGAAGGGCAGAATACTGACGTCAATAAATAGTGGTCCATTTCCTTTGGCCGCCAGCCGCCGTTTCCGACCACGCTCATATTCTCACCGACAACCGAGCGAAGGAGAGCTTTCGCTCCGGGAAAACCAGTATGCGTGTTACGTGTGACCTCAAGATCTGTGTCAACTGTTAAGGTCATATATACGGGTAAAGTAATGTATCGTGAAACCATCCACCTATATTCCAGTACTACAACTATGGTGCGCAACGTAGGTAATTAAGCCTATCAATAAGAATGTTATTTTTGTTTTTGTGTGTGTGTGACTGAGTGTTCCTTGGAATTAAGATATTCAGATAAGGGTCACCTGAACGAAGATATTTGAGTTAATTTTGTTCCATGGTTTGGACTGGAGCTTTGGACTATAGCTGGGTAGTTTTACTGTACCTAGGAAGTAAATTGGGTTCACTAGACTTATATTGACCGGGATATAGACCGTGATTACCTTATGTATTGTTTTTGAGCTCCCGATATCCGATTCACCCGTGAACAAGATGCATGTAACTGCGTCGAAATATCGGGAGCTCAAAAAAAAATACAAAAGGTAATCACGGTCTATATCCCGGTCAATATAAGTCTAGCGAAACTAACCGTGAATCATTGAAAACTCTTATAGTAAATTGGGTTCTCTAAATTCAGACGTATACATAAAATAGAAACCAACTTTAAAAGCGTTGGATGCCTAGGCACAACAAATAGATGCCTGATGGGTTGGATGTATAGGCAGGGTGATAGGACTAGTCCTATTAGCATTAAGACAATTAGACGAGCTGGGGGTCATGGGTTCGAAGCCCAATCATCTTTGGTTGAGCTTATTACTAGTTACTTTTCGGAGGAAGAAAACATCATCAACATCGGAGTAATCCCAATAAGACGTTCTCCTTTTGGTTTGAATTCTGGGTTCCTCTGCGTTGGAAGCTAAATAGGCAAGAAACTAATAGTGCCATTTATTGAGATAGATAGATTTATTTAGATTTCGTGGTAGAATATACGGCACATTGTGGGGAACATCGCTGTGGGTCTGTGGGTGTAGTGGGTAGGTAGGCTCCTCACGTTTTTACTCACTAGAAAGAGCCGGGAGGTGAGAGTCCTACTTACCCCCCAAAATGGGCCCACCTCAGGCCAGGAGGCACGAAATGCGTAACTTACCACTCCGTCAAAAAAAGTTTCATTGAGATTAGATACAATCAGAAAAGCTCTGATGTGGAGGAGAAAGGGCTCGAGACCAACCGCAACCGTTTGGAATAACGTCGCTGTCTCACCAAAAGGCCGAAGTATACACAGACATTACATGCGGCTTTCTGAGCTACACGAAAGCTTAGAAAAACTAAATAAGCACGGAACAGGACAGAGATTCTGGTTCTTTTGCCGACAATTTTTGAAATTTGTAGCGTTGTTATGTACATCTGTTAATAATTATGGTTCTTATTCCTGGAACTTTTTAGGGTTCCGTACCCAAAGGGTAAAAACGGGACCCTATTACTAAGACTCCGCTGTTGGTCCGTCCGTTTGTCTGTCTGTCTGTCTGTCCGTCTGTCACCAGGCTGTATCTCACGAACCGTGATAGCTAGACAGTTGAATTTTTTACAGATGATGTATTGCTATTGCCGCTTTAACAACAAATACTAAAAACAGAATAAAATAAATATTTAAGTGGGGCTCCCATACAACAAACGTGTTTTTTTTGCGTAATGGTACGGAATTCTTAGTTCGCGAGTCCGACTCGCACTTGCCCGGATTTTTATTTTATTTACTAATTCTTGAACCAGAGTGATGGCTTAAAACCAAATAAAGTAGATTCGTACCTACCTAGTACTAGTTTCAAAAAAGTCGCAGAAAAAGTTATGTTTATTATTATGTATTAAATTTATGTTTGAGTGAGGTTATGATGAAAGTTGTACTAAGAAAATTTTCTCGGGTCTAAACAATCTAAACCATCGGTAAAAAAAAAAAAACTTCTTTTTACTGCATAATCTCTAAGAGTACTTTTTCGTTAATTCCAGTGACAGAGTAATGCTGACACAAGAGAGCCCGATTACTGGAAGCTAGAGCAAATCTGCATATTATTGATGTGATGTATTTTTAGTAATGTCATAGAAATACATTTTACTAAAATACTAAATTCAAAGAAAATTCTATTCTGATCTGGAACTTCGCCATTTATAAACAGATTGAAGGGAGAAAATGTAAGCGCACATAGTAAATTAGGACATAAAATGATTATTTGTATCCCAATTTTAGTGCCGGATTACTGGGTATACCGGACAATCGAAGTGCCGGATTAACGAGATTTTACTGTATAAGTAATGATCATGTTAGACGTCTGTCCCGTCCTATCCTTCGGTCGCTCAGATCGTTTCCACATTAATTTTCATCCTGCCCAGCTTCCTGCCAGATAGCGTGTAAGAGCGCATTAAGTCCGATCGGAACTGGATGTGATTTAATAACATAACATAACCCTTCCGCCGCACCGAGAGAAAGATTGTTTATCTTTTTTTTATGACGGCAAAGTAGACTTCTATTACCAAGTTGGTGGTAAACAAAAGCGTGCCTACTGCCGCCTGTTGCTACAGATATCGGTTGAATGTTTGAAACTTCAGGGATGTCGCGTGCATGATGATGCCAACCTTTTACAAACCTGCATCTATGTATATTTAGAGAACAAATTAAATTATTTTTATAAAAAAATTGATAACGCTGAACGTTCATTCCGTCACTGGCGACTACATTACCTACTGCACTGAAAGAAATGTTTGCATAACAGTCACAAGATATGTTGTTACTACCTGCGAACTATGTGTTACACCAGCCGACAGTTCCGTTTGTAACAACAAATTAGGATATTGAATAAAATTTATTTCTTTATTACTTAAGATCAGTAATTTCTTTTATTACCTAAGTACCTATACAATGAGTTCGACTATTTATTTTTCAATCAGAATGTAACCTTTACAAGTGTCCATTTTGAAGATTTTTAAGTTACTAGCTTTCATTAAAACCAATCGAATGTGTTTCCACATATATTCGCACACGTGGTTGAGTGATACCCGACACCAAGGCATTGCGCCGGAAATGCAGTGTTAGTATTATGTGATATAACGGGAAATTTCAATACGACCAAACTAAATCATATTTTATTTGCATATTATGTAAATATTTAGTTTATGTTGGTTACGACAATTTAAATCGGTAGGTACTATAGGTAGTATTGTATAATGTTTCCTGATCATATTAAATGAAGATTAAAACTAAATAGGCAATAATAATGTGGTTTCGGCGGCTTTTCCAGTTTCCAGTCAGCGATGCGACAGCACAACGGCGATATTTATTTAAACTTTATATGATGGTGAGCTTAATCTCTACCAGTCAACCGTTCAGTCAAATAGAAACTTGATATTAATATAATCTTTTTATTTTGGCTACAGATAGAGGTGGCGCAATTATATTCAGTTCTCTTATATCTCAGTGCATTTATAGAGATGTCTCAAAATAGACCATGCTTATATAATAAAATTATATTAATAAGGCACCTGTAAACTTTGCGAACGCCTAGATCACTTAATAAGGATGATTAATCTGATCGAACAAGCGGGGGTTTGGCAGTAGGCGCCAATCAAGGTTCGGTTATAAGTCGCTAAGTCTGCAAACACACACACAAAGTAGAGTCAATTTAAAACAAATAATTCACTGCTTAAAAATTGTTTTTAATGTAGTAGGAGCAGACGAATCGCCTGCTTTCTAGACTTAAAATTAATCTTAAAAGCTTATTATCTTAATTCTTAACAACCTTTATTTTTTGCCCCGGTTGATTTTCTTTAAGCAATGTTTCTAAGTAGATGTCGCCACAAGAAGTCTGATAAGGTCAGGTGGGATAAGAGAAACATTATTTATTTGGCTTGGGGCAAGAGAAACCGTATGAGGAAAGTCCTTCTACGTAAGTATTTTTTAAGTTACTTTTATTTTTAGTATTATAATTTAATTTAGTTTTTAATATCTTTAAGTGTCCCTAACTGATACTGATACTAATACTGATACTTGGGGTAACTCCAGCCAGCAGATCCTGCAGCAAGGACTAGGAAGGGGCGACTAAGTACAAGGGGGAGACGATGTTGATAAAAAATAGCACTGTAAGCTCGCATGACTGCTGATTCAACCTAAGCGGCAGCGATTCGGTGGAGTATGTCAGCGTCACATCACTCCGGCTAAGCCTCAAACGCAAAATCAATCACAGTACGCTCACTAACCATTACGCAACAACCCCTGCCACCCCCGCCGTAGGCACCCGCAGCCTGCCCGAGACACCGGAGCACCCAGTAGATAAGACTGGAGTGTAGGGTTTGCAGTCAGGATAGTAGAAGACAGGAAATTTTCAGCCGACCCGAATACGAGGAAAAGGTAATTATACAAGTGCCTCCTGTGACAAGTCGAATAGTTTTGAAGTAACATCTACTTACCGCACTACGCATCTTAAATGTCTTGGACATTTTGTTTGTATACGGTACCGGCCAATAATACCTCACCTTTCACCTCACCTCACCTGTGGTCACCTTTGAGTGTTTTTGTATGAGCTTGTATGGAGTAAACAATATCGGTTAGTTTGTAGATTGCATATTTTACTAGTCATTTTATACAAATATATATGAATATTGCAATGAAATACTGTGAATAGGGTACTCAGCATATTACTAAAAACCTCTAGTAAAAAAATGAAGTTAACAATACTAAAAAAAATAACGTCTATGAAAAAACCATTACATGAGACCAATTTTTCTCATCGCCCCGTACAAAGGAATACTACTAGACTACATTTTTATGTAGTCTAGTAGTATTCACTGTTTTCAGTGAGGTGGACTCACATATATAAAAAAAAAGTTATACCGTAAAACATGGAGGTAATATATTATTGGCCGGTACTGTAACTACCTTTCTTAATGAGGTACGTAAATGAATTCATTAGCCTTTATTGGCGTCTATGTATTATTTACGAACGAATTCCACTTTTAGTACATTCGGATTAAGTCTAACCTCGAAATCCTTCCAAAGTTATGAAATTTGGTATGTATATTAATTAAAGGTCTCTTTTTCATGTCCACGCTATTTCACATTTGGGGACCTCAAGGAATCGCAGCCATCTTGGAAAATGTGTACCATCCCGGAGAAATTCGCGTTTTACTCTAAATCTACGTTCTCTGTGAAAATATGGTGTAAGGCGACATTATACTTATTAAATTATACACAAAAAAGTCCTAGGTATCTTTGCGGAAAAATACATCTTGTTATAGAAGATAGTGGATCCATAATTGGTAATAAACATAGTAAACCGAAAATGTGGTCTATCTTTAACATTCTATGTTTACACTTTTTTATGATAGAGAAGGCAAACGAGCAGATGAATAGCCTGATGGTAAGCAATTACTGTTGCCCATGGATACCTTTTTATTTTATTTTATTTGTTGACGGAGTATTAGGAATGCACTTACACACGGTGTGTGGGACTCGCCGCTCCTTTTCCCTCTCTTGGCGAGAGGGAGGGAGAAGTTGGCCTTACCCACTAAACCCACTCCGGCGTTTCATCCTCTTTGCCGTTCGTGAGGGCGCATTGGGATCGATAACATTCCACCACGGCGCCCTCGGCAGCCCCGGCTTGTCGCCAGGGCACCCTCACAACGGAGGGGGGATCAGAAACGCTTGCCCCCAAACGATGTATGGGGCCGTGCAGTGCGGGTGCGGCACCCGCTGGCCTTACTAGGGCTCGAGGCGACCTTATGCTCTTCGCCTTCCACCCTGCCGCCTGCGTCGGAGAGGAAGCGCGTCAGCAGCCGCCTCTCGCTCCCTCTCCTCCTCCTCCTCCTCCTTCTGTGACATGACTTCCTTGCAGAAGGAGGTCACCACAGCATAATAGAGGCGATGCTGTGTAGCGAGAAGTCCGCCTGCCCCGTCGCTGCCCCTTCCTTCTCCCTACCCACTCATCCATTACCGGGAGGATAGCCCCTATGGTTCAGGTTCCATAACGGCTATCCTCCAATGCCCATGGACACCTGTAATACCCTATGGTATTGCCTGTAACCCCTATGGGTTGCGTGTGTTGCCGGCCTTTAAGGTAGGAGTACGCTCTTTTCTTAAAGGTTTGAAAGTCGTCTCCATACTTAACTGATGACTAAGGATACTAAAAAGTAGGTGACAATCACAATGAAACTGACATATAGTTGTGCGATACATATTTGCATGTGACATCGCATAATATATTGATAACTGGAGCACAGTGGGCAGACGTTACCTTGCGGAGGCTGACGAGTTGGGAAACTAAATTGTCTTTTCAATTAGTAAACGCGACAGCATGTAGGTTTTGTGTCAAACAAGCCAGTAAATGTGTAGACTCGAAGGCGAAAACGTTCAATAATTTTCTTTGTTTCACATATTAAGTTACAAGTCGTCGTCGTCGTTAAGGTACAAGTTTACGAGTAGTAGTCGTTCTTTATGCGCATAGCGCTTATAGCAGTTAATATAAAGAACTAGACTTATATTGACCGGGATATAGACCGTGATTACCTTCCCTATATCCCGGTGACCCGGTATCCGGGTGATTATATCCCGGTCAATATAAGTCTAGTGAAACTAACCGTGAATCATACAAAACTCTTAATATAAAGAAGTAACTAATAGGGCTATAATATGAGATTCTTGAGACCTTTTGACATTGGGATATTTATTTTCCCTACTGGAATCAACGTATCTATGATCTTGTCTATGATGGTAATTTTACCTGTTATTTTCTTACCAATGCTAATTTTATGAAAGTGCCGGCTGAAAAGTGGAAGATCCATTTGATGAGCTGCCGGTGCCATATTTAAGGCCGAGTACTTGCGTGTGCATTACACCACGTGTGCGTTGACGATGACGTAAGACGTAGCGTGTGCAGCATCCCTGTCACACCGGGTTACCATTTTCTTACTATTTCGATACCTACCTAATAATTTCCGAAAATAATTCATCGGTGGTAAAGGAAGCAAGCCTCGTACTTTTATATCAAATGCACGAATTTGTTGCTTATACGGCACATTTTTGTTATCTATCAAAATAATGTAATGTTAAAGTAGCTTTATATAAATAAACTATATTTAACTTTATACTCTTCATATAAATACTTTGGTATTCACGATCAATTCCAACGCGTACGTCACGCAAGCGGTGTGACAGGTCTTATGAGCATTCATACTTTACAACGCAGCGGAACGCGAACGTCTACGTGCACGTCAACGCGCAAGCATCCAATGTGGCCTGGCTTTAAAGTATGATTTATTTGAGATCGATTCCCTAGGAGCATATGCTCTGAGGCGTCTTGGGTGACAACTTTGCGTCTTTGAGGTCCTATTAAACGAGCCGACCCACAGTAATCTTAATAAGGCTTGTGTTGTGGGTATTAGACGACGATATACTAGTATAATTATAATATATATAACAAATATCTGCGATCAACACACAAATACATGCCCATACCAGGATTTGAATCCGGGACCTCCTGCTTCGTAGGCAGGGTCACTACCGACTAGGCTAGGAGACCGTTAAATAATGATTGAAACATTATTGAAACCGTTAAATTTTGTCGACCTGTCGGCCCTAAGACATTGTGGATCTTGCATAACCCAGAGACGAGCAAACCGCAACTTACTCATACTTTACGCACTTGCATTGATGTCAATTTCACAATCATTTTGCATATATTATGCACATTCGAATTGAGCTTTAACGCATTGCAATACAAAAGCACTTAAGCTTTTTATAAAATTTCATAACAAAATGTATGAATCTAAATGCAACGTAGAATAAGCAACATTTTAAAAGCCGCATAAGGAGGCGCAGGTTGTAAGTCAGGGGCCTTATTCTTGAATGTTTCGAGTTACTATCAAAATTATACCGAGAACGTTTTGATTGCAAATTCTAGTTAGAGCTTAGTTATACTTGACGTGAGCGGGATTCATCGTTGAACTACTCATAATATAAAGGGGCCCACTGACTATCCGTCCGCCGGACGATATCGGCCTGTCAGTTAGAACAAAAATTTGACAGTTCCGAACAACTGACAGGCCGATATCGTCCGGCGGACTGATAGTCAGTGGGCCCCTTAACTGGTATTATAGTTTAACTCTTGCAACAGTGCAATAAATTAAGTCAATGTAATAAATGTAATAATTTTCTGGAATTTCCCCCCTTTTTTATTTAAAGGACAATCAGCGTCTATAAAATTGTATTGTTGGACCTGAAAATTCTTCGGCTATACATTATAAACTCTTTTCAAGGTGGTCCTTCCAAGTCAGTTCTTGTATAGGTCCAGAGACAGAGACCACATCCAATTGTGGACAATTCTGGACGCGAATAATTTGACTGGACATTAATTGGACTCTTTTCCATGCACCACGTTTAGTACTTTTTTTTGCATAAATAATATAATTATAAGGCGATTGATAAGAAGTTATTATGGTCAACAGAATGGGTGAAGACTTCGCTGCATGAAGCTGATTTGTATATTATGGTAAGTTAGTAAAGAAGTAATATATAAACTAGTTTTATCTAGTCCCAAGCGTCAGCTAGTTACCATTTAGAAAATCACCGCGCAAGTTCTCTACCAAACGCCTGGGATAAGTGTTAGACCTATAGTCACTTTTATTTATTTCTTATTTAAATATTTATTTTGTATGCAACAAGGTAACTGCAAAACAAAAAACACAACCGTGTTGACTTTCAGAATACGGCTGCCAAAGTAGGCCTGCGTGGGTCGGAACCCACTACCCCGGTATGTAGGTTGTGTTTACCAGTTACATAACGTCTTACGGCACGCGGGTCCAATTTTTTTATACCCACTCGTTGCATATAGGAAATGATGGTGGGAGGGATGAGGACAAATTGGTTTGATTTGATTTGGTGATTCATGCAAGTAAACAAACCAAACTATTTCTCCAATTTGATTATTCACCGACAGCTCCCAACTTCCCAAGGTACAAGCTCGGCCTATTTTGGGGACCACTGTAAATATTTCTTGGTGAAATATCTATTATTTTAAACATTTTTCATTTACATTTCTGGATTAAGAAGTAGGTAGAGACTAGATACAGTTGTTGGCGATGCTGCTGTACGGTTATTTCTTCCCTTTTAGAATACATACATAATATGATTCTACCAGAAATATATTTGTACTGGCAAACATGATTGAAAATGTATAGTTCTTAATATTATCCGCATTATTTACTTCTTTATTTATGATTAGGCTTTTGAATGAGACTTTATCAATATGAAATTTAGAAATGTGACTGATTATTGTATTGTAAATTAAGTTATGCTCAAATAAATATAATCAATGCATCGTCATTCAAATAATAATGACCCTAAAATCACAGATTCGAGCAGTTTCAATAGCTTACATATACGATTTATAATTGACTAATTTTGTATTTTATGTCTTGCTTATTGAAGACTATTATTGAAATACAGTTATCGTTTTCAGTCAAAATTACACCGAAAAGGCACTGCTCTCATACAAATGCAAAGAGAAATCATACTTATATGTATATGTTATACATTATGTACAATGTACAGAACTGAATACGTCACAAATAAAAAGAAAAACATCAATTAGTGAGTTTATTAAGCCTATTCATGGGTAAAAGTAGCCTTCGGCAGGTTTACAAATCGTCGGCTCGTGCAAAGGCCGAGCGCCAGAAATAGACCGAACGCGTGCAAATACTCCCGCGACTCCCCTGGCTACGAACTTTGGCAACGACGTCTTAGAGGAAAATGGATCATCGAGGTCCTCCAGTATGCGAGCAAAAATATATTGCTTTAACGTAATACGATCTGGTTACATATCAGAATAGGTACCTAATTGATTTACCTAATGTTGAAAAACCTATGCTCGATTCACCTAATTTTTTTAAATACCTAATGATCAATTAACCTAAGCTCATAACACCGAACATAAACGAAATATCTTAAACTCTAATAAAAAATCTTTACTCATTTTTTAAGCTTGATAAAATAAAACTTAAAACGGGTGTCCGGAAAATAAATAATAAAAGTAACTTCACGCAATTAAGTTCCTTTTAAAATAGTTTAAAATAATGTGAGTAAATTGTAAAATGGTGTTATCTTGCTACACTTTTTTTGTAAACCAGATAGTACAAGTAACCACGACATAACCGAATGGTTTACCTAAAATGTTAGATAAAATATATAGGTAATTATATTGTAGGTATGTTATGACATAGCGTTTGAAAGAAACATCATACCAGCTGAAATACATCTAGAACATTTCTCTTCGCATAATTTTATTATTTTTGCGAAGTTGGCGGTTGGCCACTTTAAATGTATGCAAGCAATATAGTTTTTTCAACAACTCAACATTGTATCTCAAGAGAACTAATTATTAGTAGCTCCACGATGTCGTCGAAAATCGAAATAGGTTCACGCTCTTACCGCTGGGCCACCAGCGCTCTAATATAATGATAATGTAGGCAATTGCTGCGATTTAAAAAGGTTCTCGAGTGAATGTTTTCGTAGTTACCCGATAATTTCAGGTCGGCATACGTCATTCCAGAGGCCAAGAATATCGAGACAACTTTGACATTACACGTGTACCATCTAATCAGAATGTAGGTAACGGTGAATGTAGGTGATGTCGCGTTGGACTATTTGTTGGACTTTTCCTGGAACCGTGTCAATCATAAGATTTAAGGCTGAATGTTGATAACCTTTGCACTATTTAAAATAAAATGAATAAATTAAAATAAAAACTTAAAATTATTACAAAGGTTTCAAATAACGTTTTTTTTTTGGAGATGGGAGATGCTGAAAAGAACTTTTACTGATCGAATAATAAGTGATAAAATTAATTGATATCTCAATCAGAATTGGTAGGGACCTATTGTAATTAATTAAATTAAAGTGACCCTTGGCAAGTAAAGCTTGCATAAAAATATCATAAATTTTGCTCTTTACATTAGTGCTACTTTCATATTATTAATTATATTATTATTATTATTATTTTTTAATTTATTTTCAAAAAAGTATAACACATTTTAAACTTATACAAGTTTCGCCAAACTTGCGTTTAACGGCGAAATGGTGCACTCATTTTCAACCAAGTACCTTAATCTAAATTTAATGATTAACTTATATTACTAAGGTTAATACTTTTATATTACATTAACAAAGTGTAAGTTGTAGGTATATATGTTGTTGTTATTCTTTGAAACATATAAAACAATATAATAAATAATCTTTCAGCCTATAAATATACGTCTCACTGCTGGGCACAGGTTTCTCATGCGCGAGAGGGCTTGGGCTATAGTCCCCACGCTAGCCCAATGCGGGTTGGAACTTCACATACACCTTTGAATTTCTTCGCAGATGTATGCAGGTTTCCTCACGATGCTTTCCTTCACCGAAAAGCTAGTGGTAAATATTAAATGATATTCCGTACATAAGTTCCGAAAAAACCCTATGGTACGAGCCAGGATTTAAACCCGCGACCTCCGGATTGAAATTCGGACGCCAGATCCACTCGGCCACCACCGTTTCGTTGATTCTATTTTAAACAAACTTATTTAAAGTGCATTTTGTACTTAAATAGCTTCTCGAATAAAATGGAAATAATGATCGCCTATTCTAAGTTACGTATCACCATTAATGGATATTTTCAAAGTGTTATTAAACTTATAAAGTAGCATGAGGTGTTCCAGTAACATTAGTTCAAAGTTCCAAATAAACCATCGCGTGCAACAAAAACTGTTGATTTTAGCAAAGTTTAAAACTTAAACACGGCGTCGTTGCTGCAAACGAGTCAACTTTTACTCATTAATAGAGATGGAATGATGGTATTTTATATTCTATTATACTAATATTACAATACAAGTTTTGATCTGAATATCGTAAACAATGTCAAAAAACTGGCCAAGTGCGAGTCGGACTCGCGCACGAAGGGTTTCGTACCATTACGAAAAAAAAACAGCAAAAAAATCACGTTTGTTGTATGGGAGCCCCACTTAAATATTTATATTATTCTGTTTTTAGTATTTGTTGTTATAGCGGCAACAAAAATACATCATCTGTGAAAATTTCAACTGCCACGGTTCATGAGATACAGCCTGATGACAGACGGACAGACGGACAGCGGAGTCTTAGTAATAGGGTTCCGTTTTTACCCTTTGGGTACGGAACCCTAAAAATGACTGCGGTCAATTCGAACAACGTGATAATTACTAGATACGAGAACAATACGAGATCTAATAGATACGTTATAGTTTAGTTCTCAACTAGTTATCTTTTGCAGTTCGATTCGAGAAACCAATTGTCATTTCACACTACAAGTATTGTGACGTTTTGGGATATCTAATAGATCCATTGGCTAAGTAAAATCTTAAAGAAATCGTTCAAGAGGACATTCGGAATCGCGGAAATGTCAAATTTTTACATGACTTTTTTAAATATCTCGTTATCGTTTCTGTTTCATATCTAATAGTGGATATATATCTACTCGTAGTTGATATCTAGATCATTGTTCAAATTGGCCCGTATACCTCTCGCGTCTAATAATGGTCCCTAAGACAATTTATTTTTGTATCAGTAGTCACGTAAAATGTTTGTAGACATTGTTTGGAAGTTTTAGCACATTCATTTATTCAGAAACGTAACAATTAACACCAAATTTTTCACCACAACAACGTGAGGAAAATATACTTAGTATAAACGATTACAAATAATCCAAATGACCAACAACACACAAACAATCATACAAAATCATCACTTGAAACTCAATGCCAACATGAGAAAACGACTTAAAAATGTACATCGAATTACTTTACCTCGTGTAATACGAGTAAAATGCACCATTCTTATCTTGAAGAATAAAAATAAGGCTCTATTTATTACGAGCTGGTGTAGTACAAAAATAGTTATTTGTTTCACAAGGGGGCAAAGTTGTTGTTTAACTTCTCGTGCTAATCTCGTGAATCACGGGCGTAGCGAATTGGTCGAAAAATGGAATCTTAAGCGTTGCGAGGGTTGCAAGGCACAGCTGCATTTTTGATACATAAATAAATATTTTTTTCATTTTCTTTTTCATTTTCATAGAGTGAAACACAAATTTTTCACTACACTAACACAAGGAAAATGCTAACTAAAAAATATCAAACAACATCAAAGCAAATCAATTCAAACTGAATGTTATTGAATATTTTTCATTCAAAAACATTATTTAAAAGTCAATTCTACCAACAAACATAACAAAACAAGACAAAATTTGCATTTGATAATTTGCCTCACATGTGAATGAAATGCAACTTTACCACTAGTGTGGTGAAAAAATGTTACCCTACCCTGCATCGTCGACTATTCGGTCTGTCTCTAGTCATTAACCTGTGAACTATATTCGTGATGTTACTTTATTATCAAGATGGCGATGTCAGTGGAGTGCTTTAAGAGCTTTAGAGGCGGACTCGTTACTTACATTTTATAACCTTGCTAAATAATTACACCATCACTACTAAAATGTCGTACCTAAAAGGAATGCTTTGGGCAAATACGTCATTCTCTGTAAATACTTTAGAATAAAAGTGCTATTGGTAAGCTGCATAATAGTACATTATTGTCGAGGCTCGGAAGTAGCTACTTGCTGGCTGAGGATTCGTTTTAAACGGACGACCTTGGGAGTCCGTTTAATTGAATCCGAAGCCAGCAAGTAGCCTTCCAGCCGAGTCATATATAGTGCTTTTCTCAAAAATGGCGCAATAAACACAAATATAATAGAAATATTTTACAGAAGCAACGTTATTATGTATATATTTTCACAGAAAAAAGTAAAAAGATTTGCTTTGCCGCCTTTTTATTTTTTTAATTAAAAATAGAAGTGTATTTTTCTGCTGAAAATACGCCAACCTATTTGAGACACCAAAATAGTCGCGGTACCAACATTGTAATAATAAGTACTGATCATCTGTTTGGCTGTTTAATGGACCTATGCCTTCATTTGATATGGCCACTCCAACTTTTAAAAAGTTTGGAACTCGACAAATAATGGAATTTGTATGCAACATTGCAGTCCCGAAATCGAGACTGCAATGTTTTTTACTTTTTAATTTTTTGACTGACCATAAACTACGCACTTCGCGACCTACTTTTTAACCGGCAACGTCGACTTTGCCGTCCATTTTTGAGAAAAATATATTAATGGTTTGATTTATTTGATATCAGTCGTAAAACGACAGTTAAATGCTGTGGGGTATAAAATAAATGGTGCATTCAAGTCATACAACGTTTTGTTTACAACTATCATATTGTCTTCGGTTACCACGATAGTTGCTCATGAAATAAAACTATGGAAACGGATTATATCGCGTATATTGAATTTATAATACATCCCGACGTATCCCTTTACTTTTATTTTTGCACTTTGTAGCTTTTCCTCAGTCACCCGTTGACCACGAACGTAAAGGGTTCGAAACGTCGGGATGTATTATAAATTCAATATACGCGATATAGTCCGTTTTCATAGTTTTAGATATATATCTACAAAAATATCCTGTTATATGTGGTTTATAGTCTAGTAATGAATTTCTGCAAAATGATAAAGATACGATTTTATGTATAGCACGGACAGTTAACGTACAAAATGTTATTGTACCTAATACAATAATGTTCTGAATTAAAGTAAAAGTTGCCTTTGAAGTCGTATAGTACAAAAAATTGCATTAATTTTGTTATTGTTTTTTTATATGCGAGCGGCACAAGATCGGTCGGAGTGGCGAGCCTTGGGGGAGGCCTATGTCCAGCAGTGAACGTCTATCGGCTGACATGAATGATGATGATCTTTATACCTTATCAATTATTTTCCTGTAACGTAAAACCACCTAAGAATAGTCCGGTACCACAACTATGGTCGATAAGTTCAACACGTAAATACCAGTGTACTTTTTGGATTTGTCTGTCTTTCTTCCATTTTTAGGGTTCCGTAGCCAAAGGGTAAAAACGGGACCCTATTACTAAGACTCCTCTGTCCGTCTGTCCTTCTGTCTGTCACCAGACTGTATCTCATGAACCGTGATAGCTAGACAGTTGAAATTTTCGCAGATGATGTATTTCTGTTGCCGCTATAACAACAAATACTAAAAACATAATGAAATAAATATTTAAGTGGGGCTCCCATACAACAAACGTTATTTTTTTGCCGTTTTTTGCGTAATGGTACGGAACAACCTTCGTGCGCGAGTCCGACTCGCACTTGGCCGGTTTTTTTTTCGCATAGAAATACGACATTAGAATAATAGTCACACCTAGGGGCCAATTTTTGAATTTCAACCGCTCGACT
This sequence comes from Cydia strobilella, assembly GCF_947568885.1. Classification (NCBI taxonomy): domain Eukaryota; kingdom Metazoa; phylum Arthropoda; class Insecta; order Lepidoptera; family Tortricidae; genus Cydia; species Cydia strobilella. The sequence continues at coordinate 11,641,584 of NC_086057.1, forward strand.
TCGATTAAATTTCGTTCAATATTATTTCCACTACTAGGCGTTTAAATTATACTAATTGAATTGAAAACGAGTGGTCAACACCATTAGATTCCCAATTTCTATCGCTTATATTTCAAAAATAGCGTTTCGACGTTTTCCACAGATTTTCGAATGACGAACTCGAGCACTCGAAATTCAAAAATTGGCCCTCTAAACGAAGACATTCGAGTTAATTTTGAACCATAGTTGAGAGCGTTTGGACTATGGTTAGGTGATTTTACGTTATACATATACTTTGTTCTTAAATTTGATTCTACTAAATAATATACCTAATACGTACGTACCGACATAATGGTAATGATTAACGTGGCATCCTTAACCAGTCCTGTTCCCCAGGGTCCCGCCAAACGGCAACATTGACCATTAAGCACATCACCAAGATGCCGTAAAAAACCTCAACCGGAACTCTCACTTCCCAAGAACCGTGCTTACGAGGAAATACCTTTTTTTACAAGACATTTCGAGTGCGCGTGCCAACACTAACGTAAGTTTCAATGACACGTATAGCTGTCCCTGTCACACTGGTAGGGTCGTTCACAAACTACGTGAGGCATTTAGGAGGAGGACAGCGGTGTCTGGGCTTTTTTAGGATGCACCGTGAAAAGGTCTAATTTAAGGACCATACTTAGGTAAAGTATGGCGCGTCCAGCAGGACGATTAAGATCTGGCGTGATATCACATACAATCTAAATAAGTACAGGAAAAAAGTATATGACTGTATATTTTTACATATACGATGCTTATTTGTGTAGTTTATATAGGTATAATATATAATGAGAATGCCTTAAGGCATTAATTTCGCCTTCGTTTTCACGTTTGTAAAATGACGACGCCGTTTGTAAAATGCCGAAAGCAAATAATAAAAAGTCCGCATTTTGTAAAAAAAACCTTATGACATTAACAGCGCCGTTTATTTTGGTCGTATTAGTTCTTAGGTCTTTAATTTACCACGCGTGGCGCTGCACATCAAAACTATGGATGGTATAGAAAGGATCGCAATTTCTTATGGCAGAATTGTTGTAAAAGTGACCGCGTTAAGCTTTAAATAATAGTTCCTAATCTCTCCGGTGGCGCTAGTTAGGCTCTGGGACATGAGTATAACATGAACCATATAAGGCAACAAATAACCCGATCAAATTACGTAGGTTGTTTTTGGTAGTATTTCGGTGTATGGTGGCGCCGCCTAATTACTGTTTTTTGATGGACACTTTTCATACATAGAGATTTGGCTCCTTTATACAGTCTCCATGATCAAAACTATGAAAAACGTTGGGTTGTCCATCAAATCTGGAGTTCGTCGGACTGCTTCGCGGGGCTCCTATTTCTGGGCGGTTTACCCTTCGGGCATCTGAAGTTGCCTAACGAACCTAAACTACCTTTTTCATAGAAACAATTAACGATTTCAAAAAACGCACCCGTAACGGACGTATGCAGTATGCCAAAAAAATCACAAATAATTCGTAGTATAACAACGTGAGAGGATATTACGGTTTGTTTTGCGGTTTTTGAAATAAATAGATTCTTTGTTCCTCCTCCATACATTTTCTTCGAAAAAAAAAACATAACTTTATGCCAAATCTTCCCAAATTCAAAAGTTTCCATAACAATGCTGAGCAAAACCTTCAAATTTCAGCCCACCGTGCTCCGTCTAGTTAAGTTGTGAAGGAAATGTTTTTGGAAAAGAAACAGTACGGTGGGACCATGGTAAAAATAAATTACCCGTTTTCACGTTTGTAAATTGACGACGCCGTTTGTAAACGGCGGATTCTTACAATTTGCCTGCGACATATATACCAACTAGATATAGTTCAATTCTACATCTACGGTCAACAAGTTCATATCGTAAGTACGATCAATACCAATATTATTTTTGATGTTTTGAATGAGTTTGTTTATTTAAACATATTTTGAATTAGAACTGCGACATTTTAATAATAGTCACACCTGAACGGAGATATTCGAATTACATAATTTTGGACCATAGTTGGGAGCTTTCGGCCTAGGTATAAGTTGGATGGTTTTACGGTATTACGTATTTTAAGAACGGTCCCTCTTCAGGTATACTCAATATACCTGTCCTTATCAGACACGAAGGGCACAAAAAGTGCTGACCACTCGAGTTTTGAGTGCAGTCTCCATTGTCTAGCCAACAATGCGGCACTTATGCTGTGTGCTTATCTCAGAAACGGACCTATGCATACTTGATTCGGCACTTCCTTGAGCAAGGCTTTGTTAAGGGTTTTTTGGTGATAATTATTTTACAGCACTGTATATATCATATTGTTGGGTGTAAACTATTTGGTTTTAAAATGCAGATGGTGCCATACAATTGACTTTAGTTTCTCAGGCAGGTATTAGATTGGGATATGCATGCAGTTTTAAAGATAATCTTATACCTTTAAACGAGCAATTGTGTCTATAGTACCTATATGTATTTATTTATATATTTTGGGGATCTCGGAAACGGCTCTACCGATTTCGATGAAATTTGCTATATGGGAGTTTTCGGGGGCGAAAAATCGATTTAGCTAGGTCTTATCTCTAGGAAAACGCGCACCTTTGTGTTTTTATATGTTTTCCGAGCAAAGCTCGGTCTCCCAGATATTAATAGTCATTATATGCGGACATGTATTTTTGTAAGTTCGATAAGAAGAGCAAAAGTTCGTAATTTTTTACGACGGTAATAATTTTATTACGACGGACAAGACGAAACTATATGTGTTTCGTTTTTGCCATTTTGGCTGTGGCGTGGAGTCCACGCTGTGGACTATTAAAAAAACCGGCCAAGTGCGAGTCGGACTCGCCCACCGAGGGTTCCGTACTTTTTATTTATTTGTTGTTAAAGCGGCAACAAAAATACATCATCTGTGAAAATTTCAACTGTCTAGCTATGTTCGTGAGATACAGCCTGGTGACAGACAGACGGACAGACGGACAGCGGAGTCTTAGTAATAGGGTCCCGTTTTTACCCTTTGGGTACGGAGCCCTAAAAAGTATCAGTTGCTATTTTATGGCAGAACTCTCCATTATGCGTGGCCCAACACGCACTTGGCCGGTTTTTAGATTACCTCCGCCGAGCTTTTATTAATGCGAGTAGGCATTGCAATTAATAATTAAAGTTGATCGACTTATTCAGCGTGTTGTCTTGAAAAATATGATCTAATTTTACTCTTATTCAGCACATCGAAACTCGAAAGTTTCACCGCATTGGCATGATATTGACATTTAATATTTAGTACGACATTTAGGGATTAAAAGTTTCTTTCCTCTTTTGATGACTTGGCGTCACGTTAATATCCACCCCTAAGTTTGACGTCAATGGTTATTTTTGGCACATTACTCAGGGTTATATACAACCCTGGTATAAGGTAAGTATAATTATTCTTTTATGAAAATTAGGGGACGAAATTTCAACGGTCATTAGGGCAGGGTTTAGTCGGCACCGGTAGGTGATGTCGATGAGTGCGGCGGCGGCAGTCCTGGGTTTGGGTTCTCATCCCGTTTAGAGAACTACGATAGAACGGAAGATATGACCGTCGCGTGGGTTTTTTTTATCTTAAATACTCTGAATATTCTTCTGTTTAATTTTTTTATCGTCAAATCCGCAATATGACTAGCTATTTTATATTAAAATTATTGATCTCCGGGGCATTTTGACGATTGTGTTATTTTTATTGAGCCAACGTTGAACCTTTAAAAATTTTGTTTGGAGTTTGCCCTTGCAAATAAAGTCGTTTCCGTGTGATTTTTTTGATTGCATTTGCTTTTGATTAAAACGTTATTTTTTACGTTCAATATAAAAACTACAATTGTGTCGCTTAATTTCAACCTCGGGTAAATCCATTCGACCCACCTAGGAAATATCTTCCCTATTACCTTTTCTTAATACCAAAATCGCAAAACCTGACAGTTGGATTTACCCGAGTTTGAAGTTAAGCGACTCAATTATGCTTTGTTACGTTTTCTTTATATTTAAGTTTTTTATATTTTTATAATTTTAAGTTTTATATATTTAAGTTTTTTATATCAATCTTCCCGTTTTTGGCGGTAGGCACTCAGGACATCAAACCGTAATGGGCAGCCCTGTGACTGCCGTTTTGTAACACTCGTTCACATGTTTACCAAAATCACGCGAGTGCTCATGAATGGCCACTTCTGACCTAATTCTTGTCATTTGGCAGCTGCGTAGGTGTACGTATAACATGAAAACATAGACAGTTAAACAAGTTATTATTAAGACAGGTACTCGTAAGTATCATTAAAAAGACGCATTCCAGATCAAATATTTTATTCGATTTCCATATTTTTTATTTTTATGTTAACTTATATTGTTATTTATTTTCGTCAACTGAAGTAGTTTAATGTTTATGATTGTATTTTTATTATTACTAAACTTAATTAGTGTTAAGGCAATATTAATTTTGTACGCCAATAGGCAAAGCAGATACTTCTGTTTGTGTATTAAGACCCTATTATATGTTATACAAATAAACGTATATTCAATGTTGGCGATATAACATAGAATAGCATATAGATAACTGATGTAACATATAAGTCATATAACCTACCTATAACAACACACTCAAATTGCAGTAATTTTTACGATATAAATAGGATAGGCAAACGAGCAGACGAATCGGCTGACAATAAGCGATAACCGTCGCCCATGGACACGAGAGGGATCAGCATATCTTTTTCGAAATGAGTTAACTTCACTTATTGCAACAATCATCATCTATTTCATCTCTCTCAGCGAGCCAATACAAAAAATACACTCAAGTCAACGAAACCTCTTTGTATGGACATATTCAGTCAATACGAGTATGACGTTTTCAATGCTCTAGTCTGGAGATATAATACTACATATAGATAATAGATACCATTGAGATCTGGTGACGTGATTCTCGAAAATAGTGAATGAGACTTGACTTTGAGTAGAGATTGATAATCTTTAATATTTGCTAGTCTCTGATAATACCGAAAACCTATATTTGTACCTTCATTGGGCGTTGTCTGACATTGCGTGTCCAAACCTATTAGGTGTATTAACGACTAAAATAAAAAAGATATCAAATATCGCATTTATATATTACTGGGCCCTATTTGACGTTATGTTTCGACTGCTCATGAAATCGCAAAAATTGTCACAAATCTTGTACAGATGTCAAAGCTGCATTAGTTACTGTTGCGGCGTCGTTGTTACCGTCGCTGTATCTGTCAATTTCCTTGATAAAACGAATGACGTTCGCCGCCGCATTACTGCCGCAATTATGAAGTTCATTCTGTCACTCGTTATATCAAGGATATTGACAAATACAGCGACGGTAACAACGACGCCGCAACAGTTACGCAGCTGCAGTTGACTTACGAGCATCACCTTTAGTATTCAATCAATTTATTTTTATCGCTTATGAGTTTTAAACATTTTTGACGTTTTCAACCAAAAGGTACCACATTGTCGCTTGGTGATAAGGTTGATTTCTAATTGAAGCTATATGGAAATAGCGCCTTACTGACAAGCGACAATAAGTACCCTTTTGCTTGAAAATGGCACAATTTTACTTATTTATTATAACACACCTTAAAAAAAAGTTGAAATTAGACCTAAAACAAATTAAAACTAATAAAAATAAATTAAATTACAAACTAAACTAAAACTACCTAAAAAGTGAAAGCCTACAAATAGAAAATTTGACTTAATATGTGGAGTACTGGCCATGTATCTTATATTTAATGGTTATTATGTTGATCACTGAAATGTTAATGTTTCTCAAAATGTAATGTTTTTCTATTTTGGGTAGCCATGTAAAATGTAGATATGGTCGATATGTCACATGAAATTCAAAATGCACGAGTGCTGGCACCGGAAGTAAACAAGTACCTATATAAATAAATATTTAAAAAATGTACAAAGTTACTAACTCCTTGTAAGGTCTAATAAATACAAGCTGACTTGGCTTGGACCTACCAGCAATAAATTTTATATGTCAGTGACGTACGAAAACATCACATATGCCACGTTGACATCATTTACGTCCATATCTCCTAAAGAGGCTTTACAGTATTCAAAACGCAACGTCCTCCGCCGAGCAAAACATTTATCATTTGAGAAAAAAAACAAAACACGTGCCACGGCCTTTAGAACTTATATGTATTCAACCAACATAAACATACACTCAAAATATGTATACGCCTTTCGCCTTATTACAACGGGATAAGGTGCAAAAGAGTTAATATGTTTTTGACGTCGATCCTACATTTCTCAATGGTCTTATAGCTTCGTGTAATCCCGTTTGTCGCGAGCTAGCGACTCGCGTCTAAAAAACCGGTATAGCTAGATCTGTAACAACTATGCATAATAGAAAACCGGCCAAGTGCGAGTCGGACTCACGGACCGAGGGTTCCGTACTTTTTAATATTTGTTGTTATAGCGGCAACAGAAATACATCATCTGTGAAAATTTCAACTGTCTAGCTATCACGGTTCATGAGATACAGCCTGGTGACAGATAGACAGACGGACAGCGGAGTCTTAGTAAAAGGGTTCCGGTTTAACCCTTTGGGTACGGAACCCTAAAAACGCTCTTAAAGTGGTTCTCTAAAGCCTTTCTAGCAAGTCCTCGGTAAGCAGTCAGAATCACACCCTTGCGCGTAAAAAACATATGTATAGCTACGAGCTGCAGGTAGGCATGTATAGTACGATAGCGACTGTCCGTTCATTCATAAGAAGCGGTTCATTCATGCGGGCGCGAGGACAGTGAATGGGAGGGAGCGAGACGCCAGATAAAGCTGCGTTATATTGTATAGACAATGGAATTTCATGAAATCGTGTTCTACGAAATACTTGAATGGCATTGTTTTGTTGAGTGCCCATTGAAGTCGTAGTGGTGATCAACGGTTTAAGGGTGAATACGCAATCCTTTTTTGGTTTAAGTATTCTAACATGTAATGTGTTAAGAGGAAAGAGAACGGCCGTTTCTCCATACAAACGTACTCCCCATTTTCCTCTCTGGATATGAATTTATGGAAAATATTTATACATGATTTGATGCATATTAATCATAGCTGCCTCTACGTTTGACTATTTTGGATTTTTTGATTATTATAAAAATTAAGGGCGAAAATCAGATTTCATACAAACTTTTAAATGCTCCTACCTCTTATAATAATATAAATTCGAAAAAAATCCAACGTAGGAGCATAGCTGTGGCCAGGGCAGGCCAATTCGAACGTACCTCCACTGATATGATTCAAATATCATGCTGATGTCAGTAGGTATTGCCTTGCATATACCTATATGTATTATTAATTTAATAATTGTTTTGTTATAAACTGTAATAGATGTCATATATTAAAGAAAAATTGACAAAGCCCTCCAAAAGGATTTATAATTTATATTATATAGTAGTGTGACTACTTAAAAAACACAAATCAAAACATTTAATTTAAAATAATTTGATTTGTTCCCAGAGTTGTTCCATTGTTTTTGTTCTTCTAATTGTAAATAATTTTTGAATATGACGATGTACAATTACTACAATTAAAATATATTCTATTCTATTCTACACTTTCGAATTGGCTGTATGACTTCGTAAATGTCAAGACAAGATTATTGTTACTAGGCGAGTTGAAACAAGTTTAGTTTAAGATGTTCGACGCGTTCGGTGTCTTGATAATTGAAGGAGTCCCCACATTTTTAATGGTTAATAATTACGAATTTGTCCTAATATTATAGGTATTATCATGGGTATTATTTACGTAACAGATACACTGTAGATGCACAATTGCACATACGTAACGCGGCAATAAGTATACAAAAATAATTAAAAAGAAAAACTTAATTCAAGCTTAGGTTATTCAAGTTGGCGATGATAGTGGACACCGCTTTATATCAGAGCAACAAGATTGTGTAGAAAAACATCATCGGTAGGAAGTCAGGCCCGCGCGGCCGCAAACGGTCTTGATCCTCGGAAGACGCAATTATTTTCTTATACAAACTTATGTTTTCCGAGCTTTTGAAAAATCTTCATTTTCTAATTGATGTATCATGTAGGAGAGGTATTTGAACGTCGATTGAGATTTTTTTTGGGATAATACATTACCCCAATGATTATAATGTATAATATTCTGGAAATGAATAAATAATTATATAGAAACAAAAAAATTCTATTGACCCACACCTATTTTAATTTGACGATCGCCATGAGACATCTGTATGAAGAACATTGTCTTCCTTTGCTATTATTTAATATTGTTAATAATTGAGTTAATTATTCAACTAGTAATGATGGTTTTTAAATTGCGTATTTGATTGGCATTTGTATATAATCAATATTTGCTTACTAACTTGACGATCATAATATGAATTCGTATAGATTAGTCTAGAGTAACTTATATTGTAACTTACTATAATGAAATAAATAAATATGTCTACTTTGAACTGAACTACTTTGATAAAATTTTGAACGATTGAACCACAATATTTTTACGACAGTGCCAGTTGCACCATCCGCACTTGACAGACAGATCAACGTCACCGGCCGCGCCGCGGCGGTTTACTATGAAACTTTCCATACAATAAAATTTAGCGAACTCTTTAACGATTACAAACAGTTTGGTGCAACCGACCCTTATAATTGCTTTTCAAAAACATAACGTTGTTAGAATTATTCGTGTTACTTACTTTTTCACAAGTTTCAGAATGTCATGTGGCAGTAGAAACATTTACGACATACAATATTTCATACTTATAGTACTTACTAACTTTAAATTACGCCCATGTAATCTCAAGGTTCGTGTCATTTTGCTTACCTGAAAAAAAAAAAAAAGATTTTTAAAGTTAGATTTTAAAAAGCTAACAATAAATATAATAGGGATGTTGAGATGAATCGCGAATTTATAAAATTTTATGCTTTTACCATAGCAGGGAATATTAGAATGCTGAAAATCATATTTCGTTAGTGTAAATATGCGTAATAAATAAATTAAAAGTATTTAAAATAATGCCCAGCATCACGTGACTGCGAACGCAAACCGGAGCGCGCGACGTCACGGCATGAGAAACGCGCACAGACAAATGGTCAAACCTGGTGGTCCTCTGGCACCGACAGTCGTTTGTTTATCACCTCGTTACGTCATCCAGATCACGTAACAGCTTGGCGCGTTTTTGCGCGAAATTTAAACACAACTAATTAACGTCGATTTTTTATTAAAATTAATGAATAAATATATTTTTTTTGCAATAATTACGTGTCTATCTATAAAATGAAAACAGTTCAAAAATAGTCAACATCCCTATTGTAATTGATTTACAATAACTATACTTTGACCGTTATAATGTTTTCTACACTACATAGGTACTTATTTCTTAATCCCATGTAGAATACTTGATTAGGCACGTTAAACAGACGCAAACAAGACTTTAATAGTGTAAGTTATTATACGAGTATTATATATAACTTGGTGCTTTGTATGAATCATCTAACATCATATCCGTAAAAAACGTGATGATAAAAAAAATACTAAACAGAAATGAGTCCAAATAAAAAGTCAGCTAAGGCTTTCAAGCTACTTAGTATCAAGACCAAGGAATCGCAGTCGGAGGTGGTTATACCGGGCCGGGCGCGTAGGCCACCTCATACCTGGCTCGGCGCGGCGCGGCCGACGCCAGTATTCGCCCGCCCGACCTCCGAGCAACATCGACAAGTGTACTTAGTGTAGACCATGCAAGTGCTCAGCGTTACCCTGGCCTGGCTGTGCTGCGTGCAGGGCGTCATCAGGACGCCCTTGGAGGCCTTTAGGCCCTCGGCAGAGATACATCTGAGGAGGCCGGACAAACTACCCTTTTTGCCGCACAAACGACCTGTGCCTCCCTTTAAGAGTGGACTCAAGATTTTATACCAGACTGGGGTAAGTCTTTTTACACTGAGGGAATTGGAAACAGTAATTTGATCTTTAGGTACGTGTTATTGAGATTGCCGCGTTCTGGTACAGCTAAGAAAATAAATGTTACTTACTTAAAGTAACGTTTATTTTCTTTGGTTTTACCGGAACTAGAATAAATTTTGTTTAAAATGCTCATTGTGCTCTTTATAATTCTAAATATCACTGTAATCGACGTGTAAATAGTTATTTAAAACGTCTACTTTATTTTATACGATACCTAAAATCGTTTTCTGGGACTCCTGAGTTCTTGTCAGAACTGTAAATCTGACGATGGAACCTAAGAGCTTTGAAAGACTTATAGGCATATACCTATATATAAGTACTCATATATCTCAATGTAGTATGAACCATTTTTTAAGTAAATTCTTATTTAAGTAATCATAAATCAAAGATGCAAGTCGGTTGTCATATACGTTTAATTATTTAGTAAACTATGTACTACATAAAGAAGGTACTTACATTAAAACTATTGGTACATGTGTAAGTTGTTGTGTAGGTATGTGGAAGTAAACGGACACGTTTATTCCTGTAAGAATTAGTAGGGAAATATCGATCATAACCAGTTTTAGGTCTATCTATTTTATGTAGTTCTTTAATGCCTTTATACATTTATACATCATACTTTATACATTTCATACATTGGATTGGATCATCATCACATTTCATACAGATGAATTTATATTATAGCCCTATAGGGCTATAGCCCAAACGGTTGACATAATTATTTTGATGTGCGAGGTGTCCTTAGAGTTGCCTTAATTATGATAAGTACCTAGTGATTTTTTTCACTTGGGTTTTACCTATGGTTTTACATAATCATAATTTGTCATATTTGATTAATCCTATAGTTAGTTCGATTTGGTTTATTAAGGCAAAGCTAGGGGTTAAGATTTCCAATATTTTTACCCCTGTGAACTATTAGAGAGATTGATTTTTCTTCTACTTTAAAATGATTTCAAGCTAATAGGTACACGTAAATACAAATGAAATTTAAAATGTGTCGATTATTTTTATATTGTTTTATTTTACTTTAATTAATGATTATTTTAATGAATTGAATATATTATTTAAAGTCAATTATGACGTGTAATAATATGTAATTTAATTTATTCTTTATTAATTGTAATATTATTTTAAATAAATGAGTATGAGTATGATGCCAACTCAGTAGTCTCAGTACACCATGTAACAGCTTTGTACCTCCACGGGCGTTTCTAACACCAGGTGTTCGGAACCAAAGGCCTAAGCTAAGCGAATGAATTATCTGTTCTTTAGGGAGAAATTTATAACCATCTCCTTTTCACAAATACGATTTAGATCTGTTGCTATTACTGAATCAACCAACCCTTTGACGCGAAGATTTTTCAGGTGAAAATACGCTCAATCGCTAGTTACATTGTAAGAAAAAAGATTACCTAAATAACGCACGCTAAGTATTGACGTAATATTAACTACATACTGTTCCAATACGGCCGAAGGAATCCTCCCACCAATTAGATCAATTAAAACGGACAAGTATAAAACGAGCGGTTAAATTTTACAAACACGCCACACTGGGCCCCGTGACTAATCATACCGAGGATGCTTAATAGCTGTGAATATGGCAAAATATACGGAAATCTATTACTTTATAATTACATATGTAAAACGTGCTGTTAAAATGCGCGGTTCAAATTCTGATCATTGCGTAAAACGACTTTAGAGCGGACCGAGCTAACTTTGCATGACATTTACAATGACAAAGCATGGCAATGTCATCAATAATATCAAATTTCTTTGAAAATAAGACGTTTATTATAACACTCCCTCACTGTCCTGTTCAAGTTTGTGTAAAGACTGCAAAGTTAGTTTAGACGGACTCTTAAAATGCGATTTTAAAATGTGATTTTGTGTAGGTGCCTTACACGCTTTTACCTTCCCCTATCCTATTATATGGGAAATACCACGTATAAGGGCATATTTAATTAATTATTAGGTATCCTTGATATGTTCTCCTCGGGAACTTATCCATTACTACGAGTACATCTTCAGAAGATTAACCAAAGTTAATGAATAAAATTGCAGCAGTTTACGCGGGAAAAGGATAGATAGATTGACAGACAGCAGAAAGACAGACAGGTAGACAGTTGTTTCCATGAATAATATATCTATATGGATACCTCTTCTTATATGGATAAATCATATGAATGATTTCCTACCTAACTTAATTACTTATCACAAAACATTACCGAAACTTCTAATCTATGAAAAATGTCGTAAATCCTATTAAGACTGGAAAAACACCGACCACACTAAGAAACGTACAATTTCATTCAACTTACTTTATGATTCAAAGGTATGTTAAACGTAAAGATTGGAAATAAAAAGAAAAATAACTGAGACAACAACATCCGCAAGCAAATACGTAATTATCTCCCGCCATCGATTTCCTTTCAGAAAATTGAAGCTGTAATAAAATGATTACATTCCTCGCCCGAAAATGAGAGGAAATAAATCCGGATGTCAAGTCTTCAATTAAAAAAATTGATAATCATTATAATAATTTCAAAGGGGATAATCGTCTTCGCTCTACTTTACATTTTAAGACGTTAGTTGCAGCCGTTGGGTTTTAAACTCTATGTATTGGGGCTTTGGGATTGGAATCTGGTGAGAGAATGGGAATTTTTAAAATCGGAATTGTCTGAATGGGTGCGTGGGCGCACGCGTAACACCGGTGGCGGCAGGTGTTCATTCACTCATTCTTATCTTGACAGCTTCGATGAGTTACGGCTACGGCCTGTGTGCACGGATTCGGTAAAAAAAAGTCGCCTCTTTTAAACTTAACGGTAACCATTCAAGGAATGCAATGGGGGCCTTGCATAAAAATATTCACGTCATTTTTATAGTTAAAAAGGTGAATTTTACACATTGCATTATTAGCATGGAATTAAATTGGAGATCATTCTGTTGGTGTTGCGTGAATTTTGTATTTATGCATCGGTTTGATTTGTTTTTATTTCAACAGTAAATTGTACCTAAGATACATTTCAATGATGAATTCAATACCTAGTCAGAATGCCTGATAACATTGAGGCTCATTTCAAAATCTGGTTGGTAATTTTTATAACAAACATTGCGTTCTTGATGCGATAACAAATCGATGAATGTTTCCATTTTAACTTTATCTTTTATATCATAATCTCGCTGCTTTTCCGAAGCATTATCTAACACACCCTTCTATAAGACACCGCAACAATGCATTTTCGTCTTGGCAATTGTTAATTTTCGCAATAATCAGGCATGAAGTGTCTGGGAGGGTCAAAGAAGCCGACAGCCTATGAAAAAGGAGTTTATTACTGGCTGAAATTTGAATAACAAAACTGTCTTTGCCTTCACATCTAGCCGCCGCCACACCTCCTCACTTACAAAGCTTATCTAAAGACTCTAAAAGACCTTTAAAGTTTCAAATGCCGACAGTTGGGGTTGCGTAATCGGGGTCGTAAATAAGATCACATACTAATTTAGGCTTTAGGGCCATCAAAAGTAAACTAGGATGTTTTTACATTGGCAAGTAGATAGATGCGAGGTGGTTTATGGGATAATTTATTTACCAATGGTGATAAAACAAATCGTGTGGTAAATATTGTAATGATTACAGTGAAATTTTCTAATCTATATCCACTTGATTTTCTTCAAACTCGTCATCATAAGGACAAGTCGACTAAGTGAAGAGACTAGTTTGTCAAAAATCGAGTGCTATTAACCCATATACACATTTATTAATTCAGTATCAGTACAAATAGATTCACAAGAGCTGAGCTGAGGAAAAAATATTGGAAAAACTTGAAGTTTCATCTCAGGATCGTAACAAGTCAGACAAATCAGACAATACAAAATTACAATCAAACCACTTGTGATTGTGATATAGAACGTTCAAGATCCATTCCTTCCTTAGCATTGACAAATCTAATCTGTAACCACATGGTGCAACAAAAATATGTATTTAAGTATATACTGTCCCTTGACTTTGTGAATCTATAGTACACTCTTTATTATGAAATATTCTTAGTCATTCTCTTATCTATTAAATAATGAAAACATTGACTAACTACTCGCTAGACTGATTTTAATGCTAACAGTTAGAACATTTAAAATAGGCAAATCTTTTTAGGTCCACGATAAGGGTAAAATGGCGACGAAATAAACGTAATCTGATCTAGGCTCGCCACTGTTTGTTTGTTAAAGACTAATTTAGCCTAGATTATCCTACTGTATTTTATTACTTACTCGTAAGTGCTACAGTCAGTAGTAAACAGGAATGGAAGGCGAAGTCTAAACTAAATTGCTTGCGAATGTTTTTGATATCAAATTTCATTATAGTCGACGTTATGGAATAATGAGGAAATAAACGGTTAATGTAGTAACAATTTGTAAGTAACGAATCTTTTATAGCATTGCGTATGTAAATGTACGAACAAAGTATATTTCAGAAAACTGTAGAATCGACAGACTTTCAGATAAGTTTTTCGAATAGCTTCCTCGAATCCTCGTAAATGTTATAAAATATTGAGTCAAATACTGCTTACAGTATGGAAAATGAAACTCGAATCACACCCCTGCCAATTGATCACTTGTCGCAAAATAGCTTCAGAGACAAATGAAACACTCGTGTTGACAATGTGGGCATATCGGGTGTCGCATTATATTGGCCTGAATTATCCGGCCCGCACGATGGTTACTGCCAAGCCTAAAAACAAACGTTGTAACTACAGTACAGAAAGTACGTACATAGTTGAATACCCTTGATTTTTATAAATTCATAGACGCTTTTTTTAATGAACGTTATTCACAGGCATCCTCTTTTTATCTATCTACCAGCCAAAGGCTTCCAAAGCTCTCCCCCGTCGATCGCCGCAAAGTGCGGTCCTCCGCAGCACTTTCTTGTACAGTAGTGTTCGTGGTCGCCACTATCATTCTATCTTCGGCCCAATTATCCATTGCTACTTCAACGTAATCCTACGAGATATGTAAAATGCTTTGGTAATTTTGTGAATATCCATATCTAATTGTACCACGAAGAGAAGCCCCAAGCATAGCTATCTCTATTCCACGTTCAAAAGTCGTATAACTGACAGCAAATAACCCGAACCAACCCAAATCACGATTCAATCATACGTTTACGTAACTCGCTTTTGTAACGGACGAAATGGAGACCAAATGGCCATTTTCGTAAACAGTAGCTGTCATGTCATCAATGATCGCAAATTAACTTGTTTTTAAAAAATTTATAGGTCGCTGGCAACGACTCGCTGCACTAGTGCTGTGCTAGCAGTGTTAATACGATTAAATGTGTTTTTAATATTTTAGCCGATGCGATCGCGGAAATTGTATGAACACTCCCTTCACTGGTCGTCAATCATTTTAAATGGATTACTAGGGCACCGGGAAAAAATGGAGTAAAATATTAAGTTCGTTACTCAGGAACTTGATATAGCTACAGATTTTCCTAATAGACTAATAGAGGAAAGTCACATCCTCTGCTTCTGGCTGTGATATAATTACGTTGACGGAAGCCGTGTCTCGTATTTTAGTCATACTCATAAGACCATAAGTAATTAAAAAGTAATCCAGCTACCATGTTTCCTGTCCATGGTATAATACCCATAAATATCATTTACCAGGATTTGCCCGCGACTTCGTCTGAGTAGGATGATGATAATGATGATTAATAAAAAAATATAATATATCCTTTCTCGAGCCTTAAGCTATCTCCATACCAAGGATCTACATCGGTTCAGCGCGGATTAAGCGCGATTTGGGAGTCAGAGAGTCCTAACAAAGGTTAGGATTTTTTGGCTAACATAGGTTTCAAATGTATTTTTACCGAGTTGATATCAGAGCTAACGCTTATCATTAACATATAGCAGATGTCTCAGATCTTTTTAATCACGGTCACTACTGGATAGTCTTCTTTGGTAGTGTATGATGAGTGTATGATATTATGTGCGTTTATCTACTCACCTACCTTTGCCTTTATCGGATAATCTGTTAAATTATTTTATTTTTGAATGACTTTTGAAACACTTTCTAAGTATGTTCGTAGCAAGTTTAAGCTTTTTACTTGAATCGGTACAAGCAAACAGATTGATTTCCACGTACATACCTACAAATGCAATAGCATCTATCAATGTATGGATTTATTTGTTGATGTCGCTTTGCTACTTGTTTACTGTAGGTAAAGAACGTACGTGCCTACGTACCGTACTTATACATATAGGCAGCAAGTAGGTAGATCGACAAAGTCAATATCGGATGTATCGGCTTGAACAAATATCCGATGGATCCGCGGTAACTGGAGCTAGCGCCGTGTCGCTGCAAGTCTCGTATTTGTGAACTCGCTGCCTATATTCCTTGGTTCAATATTACATAATGACAGCCAGGTGATATATAATGCAGTAGTTTTGAATATTCCTAACCTAAACTGGCTGGTTAGGTGATTACCTACTGTTGAATATCTAGTAATAATCACCATGCAAAATTGATCAAATAATGAAAATTGCCAATGTCAAGTTATTGGCGTCTTCGACAAAAATAGTTTTTAGGAAGTTAAGTATTTATGTAGTTCAATTCGAATTTTCCAATAAAGTACTTATTAATTTTCTTTCTATACCTATGTTAAATTAAGTTGAATCAAGTGGCGAATACAATTGTGTGAAGATAAAAATTCAGGAAATTACCCATGGTAACGAATATTCTTATTTACTTCCAAAGGAAGCGTAACATTTTCCATACCCGCTCAAAAATTTCGTACTAGTACGGAAGTGAACAGCAAACCTGTGTTTGTTAATCTTTTTATTACATTTCTGTTACGTGCTGAATAAACTAGACAGTTTAGCATATAAATAATTTTATCATACAAATGACTTTAAACAGTTCTCATGGCCTTAACAATGGGCATACCTTCACGATTAACATCCTAATTGACTAGGCTATCCAAGCAGCTATTTAAATGTTATATTAAAGAACATTGCTTTCAACATATGTATATGACTACTCAAGTCATGTAACGGAGTTCTTTGCGAATATTTCAATTAAGTAAATGTTAATTTTATTCAGCGTAGGTATGTTGAATTTATTACGTGATAAAATGACACCTCCTATCGAAGTTAGAAATCTTAGAGGGATTCACAAACTCATATTTCTTGTACGCTGAACACGTGCTTTCTTTAGATGAATATTGACACAAAATTTTGTTTTGGCGATTTCATCGGCCATAGTAGGTTTCAAGCTAATTTCGTGGCTAGGTATTTTACAAACTTTGCGATGTCACTAGCCGTCAAACAATTAACTCGACTACAGCTTCTGTTTTTTACTATTGAGAAGCATCCCTCCACGTTACGGTAGCTAACAGCGTTTGAATTTTTTATCGGAATAAACACTTTTTGTGATGACAGGATTTAGACAAATCTTGGCTCCGATCAATGGGTTTAATGAGATAATTTACGCTTTGGTACGGACACACAAAAAAGGCCGAGACATGCGTCAGTAAAGAAAAGTGAATGCAAAGAGTGACCTCGGCAGGGACGAGCTCGAGCCAACAATTGATGGTAAAGGCAAATGCACATGGCAACCAAATATGTTTTCTATATAACTATCTTCTATATACCTGGTAGTTTTTCTTGTAATCAGAATTATTTAAATCCCTGGTTACGTCTGTAACTTTTTACTATGCTCTTTGTGATCATCACATGTGATGAAAGCAGCTAAATAGATACCTTATAGGTATTTTTTAACGAACTACGAAGACGCTGACATACAAATTGGTGGAAGTATGAACTTATGAAGGGACTTGTATAGAGAATACTTTAGGTTTACTAACACTTACTGGTTATCGTTGGGTTGAGTATCTTTTAGAGTACTTCTTTTTGTAATACAGTCAATGCAAAAATGTAACGGTAACGCTAAAAGTGGCTCTATCATAATAACATTCTTATCCACAGGGACGACAAACAAGTTTTTAAATAAGAAGTTGCAGTGTGTATAGGGCGCAAGGTTTAAAAAAAAGGAATAGGACTCCAAAAGGATGGGACACCTGTGTTACGCAGGCACAAAAAATACTCCTTCTTATTTTACTTATAACGAAACGGTTAAAGCAAGTGGCTTGGTAAGAAATAGAAGTGACATATATTTTTTTTATGAAATAGGAGGCAAACGAGCAGACGGATCACCTGATGGTAAGCGATTACCGCCGCCCATGGACACCCACAACACCAGAGGGGTTGTATGTGTTAGCTAGCTGCTATTTAGAAGCAGCCTGCTACTGAACTTATTGTTTCTGTGATACCTATAATATTGCTGGTAAAATGTTATTTCGTGACTATCTATAAAATAATCTATCTGTTATTGGCGATATTATCATTTTACGCAATAATAGAAAAGGCTTTCCAACAAAGTAAATAAGATTTTATCTGCGAATTTATTTATACGTACTAAAAATAACTATTGCTATTTTTAATATATAGAATCTCAAGTACTGAAAAAGTGTATGCATCCAGCCGGTAAGGACGAAGCGTAAATATATGTTTTTAAAACTAGCATGCATATTAAAAATATAACTAATTGATATACCTACATTTTAATTGAATTTATATTAATGGCAGGTAATTTAATAAATAATAAGTTAG
Organism: Cydia strobilella; assembly: GCF_947568885.1. NCBI lineage: Eukaryota > Metazoa > Arthropoda > Insecta > Lepidoptera > Tortricidae > Cydia > Cydia strobilella. The sequence goes on from NC_086057.1 coordinate 11,660,230, forward strand.
TCGAAGAAATACATGAATTGGTTTAGTGTGGCAGTGTAGGTATGGGGCATTACCCTCTTTTATCCTTTCTTCCTTACTTTTCCCGCGCGTTTTTAAAAGCTTACAACTTCGTATGTATTTTTGTAAGTCCCTGAGAAACTGAGCTCTTAAGCTTTCGAAATGAAATTTTACTTATAGTTTTAAAGCATAGATTCTGAAAGAAAAGTGTGAACTATCACTACACCTTTTAAAACAAAGTACCCCAGCCGGCGCTGCGTCTGTCTATATGTATGTATGTTCGCGATAAACTCAAAAACCTCTCAACGGATTTTCATGCGGTTTTCACCTATCAATAGAGTGATTCTTGAGGAAGGTTTAATGTGTGTAATTTGTTAAGGTTTTTTGTAACCCGTTCGAAGCCTGGGCAAGTCGCTAGTCTCATATGAAATCAAGGCTTAGACGGAAATCGTGTAAAGACGTCAGTTGAAAGAACTTATACAATAGACTAATTTGAACTATATTATTAAACCGAAACATACTTTTGTGTACTCAAAACGAGAGAAAACAAAACGACAATAAATAGTTAAGGGGATAGTCGAAGCATTCAGAAACACTTGAAAAATAAAACCCTTTCAACCGACATATCTTTTTATTCTATTGCGTTGAAGATTTTCCCAAACAGACAACACGAAATAAAGAGGGTAACGAAATAGTACTCGTATCCGACTTTCGAGAGGACATTTTTGAAAAAAAAAAAAAACCGGACAAGTGCAAGTCGGACTCGCCCCCCGAGGGTTCCGTACTTTTTAGTATTTGTTGTGGTAGCGGCAACAGAAATACATCATCTGTGGAAATTTAAATTGTCTAGCTATCACGGTGTATGAGATACAGCCTGGTGACAGACTGACAGACAGACGGACTGCGGAGTCTTAGTAAATAGGGTCCCGTTTTTACCCTTTGGGTACGGGACCCTAAAAAAGCAGCGTAACCGCAAAATCGTCTCGTTGCGAACTGATAGTATATCTAGTTTGATTACCAAATGATAAAAGGGCTTCCGCTAGCTGGTGCGGTTGCACGGAGCGGGCCAGCGGGTTAAGGCCGTTCCCTCGGTTTGCCGCTATCACTGTCACATTTCGCAAGAAAGAACGGGAAAGACCATGCGCGCCAAGTGTCAATTTTGAACGAATTTTGACGATTTTTATTTATTTTAAAAACGTTGCCTTACAATATCGAAATTAGAAAGCTGTCAAATTACTATTTAAGTTAAGATTGTTTTTTCTTATTTTTTTTTTGTTTATATAATAAATAAATAAATAATCGAGTAAAGTTTAATTAAAAGTCCAAGTTAGAGGGTACTTTGGGAATTAGTTGTATCGAGCGAAGTGTCATCATTCGTATATCGGAAGCTGTGTGTGAAAAATATGTAGGTAGTTCTTGATTATATTACCTTTAATAAAAGGTAATATAATCAAGAACTACCTACATATTTTTTCCTCGTCTACGAATATCAACGTCTCTTAGAAAAATATGATCATATAAGGAGATTTTTCGCCTTCTGGCTCAGGGAACGGCTTTAACGTAAAATAGTATCAGCACCGCTAACTGGCGCGGACGCATGCGACGGATTTTTCCTACAATGGCACCCTCGTCAGCTTGCGGACGCCCTAAGAGATAAGAAATTTAGAGGTCCATCTTAAATCGTTAATATCAGGCATGTCAAACGCTGTCTGCTATAATTCGATATCTGTAATTAAATAACATACAGTTTGAATGAAAATCAGTGAAATCGAAGTGTACTTAATTAAGTATCGATACATAATAAGATCGGACTTTTCCAACGACCCCATTATTGAACGGATACAATAACAACGGACGAAATGTTACATTATTCTCCAAAGAATCAAAAGGCTTGTCACCGAGCCTGTAATGTCACGAGCTGTCAGAAAACCAGTTAAATATGGCCGTCAACAAGTCTTAGGTTAGCATCCGTCTCAGAGGGCTGGCCACGTGCGTCTTGAATGGGTCCTCCGGATGGAAGCTACAATGGATGCGTGTGGGTCTGTGAGTGTGTGTATGCTCACTTACAGACTCACACGCATCATATAAAGGTAAAGTTCAAAAATGTTGTATCCCCGCTATAGGAAATATGTAGCGTTTTGTAATTTTTTTATACAATAGCCTAGCCTAGCCATAAACCCTACCTTACCGACTATACTCATGCGATTTGAATAATATTAATACCATTGCGAGAAATCTTTCAGTAGGTAAGTACTTATTGAGGTGGTGACCTAATTTTCTTCGTAACTAACATTAACGTCGTTTAGGACTTATAAAGAACTTGGTCTTTCAAAATGAACGTTCTCTAGACTTCCGTCAAATTTTACATGACAGCTACCGACATTATACAGACCCTTCTGAAGAAGAAGAAGGGCAACCAATCGGTTAAATGGTGTTTATGAATGACAATTGTGTAGCGTTTAGAAGATTCGAGGTATTTAGTTTTTAAATAGGTTTTGAAAACGTAGTCCTAAAGTTCCAAAGAAGTTTTATGTGGGAGAAAAACTGGACGGATGAACGACAAATATTGTCATAAGGGTTCCGTATCGTACTTTCTGAACACCTATGCTTCGAAGAATAGAAATTCTGCGTAGGCGAAAAGTGGGGCGGTATTCATTTTGTAGTCGATTTTGTATAGTCCGATTCTGATACGTTTTCATTCATCATCTTCCTCGCGTTATCCCGGCATTTTGCCACGGGTCCGCTTGACAACTACTATAATCCTAAGAATTGACGTAGGCACTAGTTTTTACGAAAGCGATTGCCATCTGACCTTCCAACCCAGAGGGGGAAACTAGGCCTTGTTAGGATTAGTCCGGTTTCCTCACGATGTTTTCCTTCACCGAAAAGCGACTGGTATAGTATAAATATCAAATGATATTTCGTACATAAGTTCCGAAAAACTCATTGGTACGAGCCGGGGGTTTGAACCCGCGACCTCCGGATTGAAAGTCGCACGCTCTTACCGCTAGGCCACCAGCGCTTCAAAAAACAATTCAAAAATTATGTTCGGTTTCGGTCGGACACTAATAAGAGGATTTAGATTGCTGACAGCTTAAGACAAATGCAAGTCCAACGTCATCAAAACTGGCGTCTTCAGGAGCTCAAGCAATCTTACATAAAATTAAGAATATGTACATTTCTTCTTTCTCCGTGCCTTTTCCCATTTCATTTGGGGTAGGACAAAAAATCAAGAACACACTTCGTGCCTACAACATAAGTTGAGGTGTTATTATTTTGGCTGTGACTTAAAAAATATAAATGGCTCTACTCTGAAACCAGTTTGTCCATATCTATAATATTGAACACCCATGTACTCGTACTCAATGAAGGCTAACAAAAGCAGTTAAAAAGTGCTCGAGGCCTCATATTAATAACGCTCGTAATAAACATCTTGTAATAAATAATGTTTAGTCATCTACCAAAGCTAACCGAGAGTAACAGGCCAAATTTAACCTTGAGCGGTCCGTATTAGGGTTTAAAAACGTATGATAAAAAGTGACGAAGAGAGGCAAAGTAGATAGCGGCTGATATAACCAGTGGCGATGTGTAATCGTAATTTGTTGGCTACTTGTATTACCAAAAGTGTTTTTATATTGACTTACCGAGTCAACCATTTAAAGGTAACCAGTCTAAGCTCGGTCTCTGATTACGTATAGTCAGTACGGATTTCGGTGTAACAGATACATTGGTTTTTTCTGAGCTGTAAGCTCTAGAAGCAGTGCTGCAGTGTGAGGGTCGGCCGTCCGTCCACGCCTAAGGCGAATCCGCTCCCAAATCTTTAAAAAAAAACAACCACAAAAACTTAACAGCAACAAATTAATTGTATAATTTCGTCGTTTCCTGTGCCCTTTTGATGTCATGCAAAAATATTCTAAGGATTTAATTTGCATTTGATTTTGAACGGTTCTTGTTAACATGGTTCACATTTATTTTATTTTGTATACGTACGCAATTGCTAAGCGGGAAATGTCGGTTGTTAACATCGTTTAAATGATTTGCACTTATTTATAGTGAGCATACATTTCGTAAATACACCGGTCAAGGAGCGATTAGCAAGATTTACTTAGAAATATATAATTCTACCAAAGAGTTTATTAAATAAAAGAAGCCCTATAGGTAGACAATACACAATACACTCATAGATTAATGGCGTTATTCATAAACACGAAAAAACCGCCATTAGCTATTAATCGATTGTCTTGATCTTCCAGTTTAGTTCGTAGATGTTAACTACAAAAAGATGAAAATTGTCGATGAATCTCCTATTTCAAGTGGAGCTAACGTAGCAAATAAATGTAAATGCATACGTAGTTTGTATTATCTAGTTTCAAGTTTCAACACTGAATGCCTTTCCACTTATTTCACGTCGGCGCATAAAAAGATAAAAATAAAATAGATTTGTTTAACTTTTGACTAAACGAACTAACAATAAAGTAGGTACTAAATCAAAGATACGTGCGAGTAAGACGGCAAAGTGCTCAAAGCACGTGGGGGATAGGGATAGCGGTAGGACGGTTGTGGAAGGTCGGTCGGTGCTGGTAACAAATTATTTCATTAGAGTGGGCGCGGCGCGCGCGCAAGCCACCTGTCCGGCAACCGGATACCTCGCGTCCCGACCCGCTCCACCCTCGCACCACAGCCTCCAACGCAACTGAAAAACAACCTTATCATGAAAACTGTAGGGTCCATATCTCAGGGATCCAAAAGGTGGTGGGCCACGTCTGGTTTTCAAAACGACTTAGAAAAGGACGAAAACGCAAATGTCGCCCCCGGTCAGGTCTCAAATAACGTTTCCCAAAAATCATTGACACAACATCCGTTGAGCCTCCCAGCTACAAATGGCAGGTCGTTACTAAAATCAGTGTCTCGAGTCAAATGAATAAATTAGGTACACGCGATGGTCTCGATTAGATATCTTAATGCGGCTTGAGATAATCTTGGTAATGGGTAAAGAAAATCATTAAGCGATTGATTCAATTTGGCCTTTGCCTTGTCTTGACTAACGCGATAACGTGATCAAAAGATGCCACTGTTACTTAACCTACTAGTCGCTATCGGCTATAGATTTCAGGGACTTTGACTATCCCAGAATGGTACTAGTTTAATATTCCATCTGTTTGCAAACAACCACATGTAGTTTTCTGTACTGAGTTACAAAAACGGAAAAGTCGTTTTTTCCACGTAAATTCTTGGCGCCCGTTTAAACTGAGGCACACGTGAAGTAAGTCAACATTGTGCAGTGTGTTCCTCGGCTCGGAGCTTTTTGTCCGCACACAAAAGGGCTGTATCCGGTAAGATCGGGCCGCTTCCGCGAAATCTATCGCAACAAGAAACGGGAAGTATATCCGGAACAACGAAAAAACACCAGTTTTTTTCAAACCTCCGAGTTGTTAGGGTTGTCACTTGTAGTAGTTTCGATCTATATATGTCGTGTTGTACCAGGTAGTAAAAGAACTTGCATAAAAGAGGAGGAAATTACAACTACTACAGAATTAGAATGTAATCAAAAGTTATTAAAGCATTTTTAACGCTGTTAAATTATGATGAATATTGATGATGATGATAATAAATTATGGTTATGAGGAACTAAATTTCAAATAATTTTGTTTGGTCGATAGATATTAAAATTAAGCTTTTTCTGACTTTCAAGTACGATATTCTTACTGGATTCTTAAAGAAAATGTGTACTTATTATGGTAATTGTTATTATAGTTATATTCCTATGTCCTATATTATAGTATTTAGTATGTGTATACGGATATATATATAGGTAACCTTAATTAAGCATTAAATCAAGTGGAACAAGAAGAAAGTTCGTTGTAAATATTACGTTCGGTTGTAGTTTGAAGGGATGATAAACTCCGATTACAAAAACTTCAGCAGTCTGCTATTCAATACTAACAATTTCTAAGTTAATTAGGTATACCATATGCCCTAAGTAGCAGGCAACCCTGAGGTAGTACTCAGTGTCAATTTTCCCACGCCCAACAGGTTGCCAAGCACGTCTTCCTTCCGGAGTACGACCAATGGTCCTTTTCGTCACAAAAAAATATTTTTTTCGACACCAGATTTCGAGCACACATGTTCCTCAACGCCAATCAAAAAGGCATATTTCTTAAGGGCGTTTATATGCCTTTAACCATTTCGGAAGTAGAGTGTCAGACCGTATTGTGTGAATGATAATGATTAACATCTTATGGGGTATAATGATCGGTTTCTTGGCGACAGGTGTGTAGGAATATGGATTGCACATTTCATTTTTCCCACGAGCGATCTTTTGTGGCGATTTTCACCTGACTTTTGGGTCAGAAGGCTATTAAAATTGTGAATGACACAAAGCTTTTACAAACATATGTCTTCTGGATGGACTATAAAGGCTATTCAGAGTTTGATAAATGTATGTTTGCAGGTTATTTAATTCAATGTTTATGAAGCTATGTTGTGTGGCGATGGTTTTGACACCGGTGTTCCTATTCAGAATTGGATTTTTTAAATGATATGGTCCATATTTTTAACGTTAAATTTGATGTTTATGACATGAATTTACAAAAGGCGTTAACGGATGATAACGGTCGATAGTAGCAAACAGAATGTTTTCTCGTAGAAATTGATAGGTGAGGCGAATGGCACACTGCTATACCTGGAATGTAAACGGCAATGTGCGTGGAATTAAAAGACCCATCGATCGCGACAAATCGATAAATGTTAACTTATAATGTACCCGGGCCATATTTTAAAAAACTACATTTTTACGAGTTGAATGAATCGAGCAGCATTGAAGCGTTTTTCTGTGACTATTGTCGAAAGACATTTTGTTTAAATTGATTTTAGTTTCAGTTTTGTGAAACTTTTCTTTTTCTGAACTTTTCAAACTGTTTTAGTAATTTTATAACCAAAGATATAGTGCCATATTCAATTACCTATAGTTACTGGACTACATTTTAAAATAGTTTTATACAAGGTACCATTTTTGGGAAATCTAGATGAAATGGTGGGAGTAACATACGATTATTGCATCTGTATTTAAAAATCAAACATTTTGTTGATTGCTATAGTATATACAATAACAGCGGCGATATATCGACAATGCCTTTCTTAGTCTACTAATTACAATATCTACATAAACATGATATACACTGTGTACTTCGTGTCGTCAGCGCACACTATAGTTTGCATAACAATTATTAATTACTTATTTTGTACTTATGCAGAATAGTAAGAGGCTTAAGTCTGTAACTGATACAACTTAGGGAACAAATCTAATTATTGCATATATTCTCGAGACATTAGGACTTTCGCAGTGACTACCCTAGCCTAGCCTAGAGGTCCAGTGTGGCTACCACCAGTTTAGCACTGACATAAACGCTATCGGGAACGTATCTAACTTACTTTCTATGCATCTCGCTCGCACTCGCACGCATGTTAATGCGAGCGAGATGTATAGAAAGTAAATTACGTAGAATTATGCGTATATGTCAGTTTTGACACTGTCAGTGACTCATAATGGCACGGGCACAGGGCGTTAGCCGCGTAAGCTGAAGAGTGAAGACGAAAGTTCGAATCCGGCCTCCGCCACTGGAGGGCTTGGTCACTCTTGATTTATTTTTCGCCCAACTAAAAATATGGTATGAATAGTTTGGGAACTGGAAGTTTGTCAAGTAATTTTCGCCGAAACATCAGTAAACCTACCTACATGGCATTTATTTCAGTCTGTAACTGATGTTAACGTTAATGTTTGTCATTCCAGGTGTCAGAGGATGACCTGCCAGCGTGTAGGCCGCGGCAGGTGTGCAGCAAGGTCGACCTGTACGACACCACGCAGCCCTGGCTGGAGAAGAAATGCCGGTGTCTGGGTCACAGACCGTGCTCTAGGTACTTACCTAATAGTATTTTATGAACGAGTACTGTTGACGTCAAAGACACGTTTACATTTTTCGCCTTATTACAAAGAATTAGGATACAAAACTGTAAAAATGTTTCTATATGAGTCGGAGACTACCAGGTAGTGTCTCCGACTCATCGAAAACTGATATAGGTCCTATAATCGGTAGTGATAACAGCCTAAGAAAGCCCACACTAGCGTCTCCCGCGCCTTGGCGCAACTGCGCAGCGACATGGTTTTTCATATAGCGTTGAACTGGACGCCGACGCTCAAAAAACGCTGGTGTGGGGTCTCACAAACCACACACGGAATCGCGAATGTATTATAGTTTTGTGCGATAAATAATAATTATGTACGTGTACGAGTATACGTGTAGGTACACATAGTTCTGTGAGGTACACTGATAAAGAAGCATTGTTGATATTCGATGATATTCGAGATGTAGCAAAATCGTACCTACTGATAGTGCTGATGAAGGTTTCTAAAATATTCCACATGGGAAAAAATTCAGTAACTTCTCACATTCTTGTACGCGCAGTACCTACAAAATGCGTCATTGTTGCCAAAATGTTTAGTGCTTTATTTGTTACTGTGAAAGAACAGGGATGTTGACTATGACTATATTTAAAATAGAATATTTCGCCTCACGCACGAAATAAAGCACAACAAAATTATCACATTTTTTTGTATAAAAAAAAAACTATTTTGTATACATAGCCAATTGCTTTGACAGTTTGAAAGAAACTGATTTTACTAGTCTGTCAAATACCCTATTCCTGAGAAAGCAGCATTTGATAAAATGATTTCTACTAATATGTTTCCATAATTTTTCAGCGAACTCACCGCCGATGACAACCACACGCTCGCCGACAAGACCACCCTCTACAAGACCTGTGAACCAGTCAAGCGGCTGCCAAAGTGCCGGTACTTCAAGGACCCCGCGTGGACCATCTACACGCTGCCTGACAGCAACGCCACGCAGCAGATCATCAGTTGCCACTGCCCTAAGATGTCGGTCACGTATCTGCTAAAGAAGCTGCCGTATACAACGCCAGGCGGGGACCAGGGCAACCAGTACCAGTTTGCGTGCTCGCCTATCAGTGTTAGTTGCTTTTTGTTTTATTCACCTATTACTCCACCCAACGGCGCATTTTAAAGTTGAAAAAACTAGTTGGGATTAGAAGGGATTTAAAATGACAACGTTAAGATAATTCTTAAACGGTGAATGGTGACAGGTTAGTGACATTGTCCATATACTGTGGTCACGCAGCCTCTGCCTCTGCAAGTTCGTCATGTATATAGTCGAATAAGACGCCGTTAACGACACCTAGTAGAGAGCAGAGGCAGTAACACAAGTTTGCGAGCACGAACACCGTGTGAGCCTTTCCTTTCTTTTTAGTTCGCGCGGTCGTCGTGGGATGGCGCTGATGACAGTGGGAGTTTTATTATTATTGTATGGTTTCGACTTAAAATATATATGTATGTGTAAATATGTAGTACATTACGATACAAGTGCGAAAAATAGTAAATTCGTAACGATTGGCGATAAATTAAAACACGCCCGAAGGGAGTACACATGTAACGTACAACGTTTTGCAGTACATAATGGCCCTTTAAACTTTCGACATAGTCACGTAATGTGCTAATTATCGCACTAGTGCGGTAAAGTAGCACCATGTGTGTTGTAAAGTTATATTAAAATCCGAGCAAAACTTGAGTGCTTGCTAAAATGCAATGAAAACAAGGAAAAAAAGTTTTCCGAAGAATCAAATCTAACTAGCTAGGCCAATTTCATGTCCTTGCTTTAGTGTTTGGTAAAACGGTTTTACATTGCCATCTCACAGGAGAGATAACGAATGCAAATTCTCAACCTACCGACACCAATGGTCTCCCTGAGTAGTTAGCATCATTACAAATCAAGGTTGACGTTCAAAGGGATCAAACACATCTTACAGTCCTACTCCTTTACAGAGACTACGCTGCTCTCGAAAAGAGCCATGCAAGCTGTTCAGCGTGCGCCGGCGGCACGAGCAGATTGACGAAGTGAACGCCAACACGATCTGCCAGTGTCCGCGCGACCACTCCTGCCCCCGGCACCACACGGAGCCAGGCGTACTTGCTGGCGTGACGTACGCGGCTGAAGACATCCGCACGTATCACGGGTACTGCATGCCCGAACCGCCTGAGACGTATCGGTTTGTGGGCGAGAAAGACTGAAAATAATTACGCTTTATGACGGGCTTAATAGAGTCGCGGAATTTTTATCTTGTTGTCGATTTTTTTGTCTGTACGGTGCAATTATATAACAATCTATCCTATGGTTATTACCAAAAATATAATCGTTTTTCTAACTAAAGCATACCGGGAAGCTGTGCACCAATTCGTAATCAAACCTAGAAGGCAAAAATCCGACAGCAAGATACGAATTTGCCTTTATATATTTTATCGTTGTGGATAAGACAGGCTTGTTAATTTATTCACAGCTATAAACAATAGTCACGCGACAAGTGTTGTACGAACGCCTTTATTTTGATTACAATGACGCTAAGTATCCTTACCACGACTGCCTTAGCAGTGTCAAACTGACATATTCGCTAACGTCTGCGTAACTTACTTTCTATACATCTCGCTCGCACTAATATGATATGCGAGTACGAGCGATGCATTGAAAGTAAATTATGCACACGCTAGCGAATATGTCAGTGTCAAACTGGTGGTAGCCGTAAAGGTTGCTTTGCTCAATACCTGTTTAGTACAAAAACTTATAAGGCAGCTCGAAATGCTTTTTTATTATTAATGCTATTATTTTTAAGAACTGGACAAATAGCCCTATCATTAACAGAGACCAGCTAATCGTGACGACTATAGCAAGTTTCTTTTCATAACTTCAGTAGGCTGAATCTTTGTTAATTGGGGTAAAACACGAACAAAATGAACAAATCGTGTTATTTATTAAACAACGTGTTTCACTTAATATTGTGAATTTCTTTTGGGGTGTTGAAAAAAGTGATCCAATTTGAAAGAGAGTATCAAAAATTTGAATCGAAAACAAAAAAAAAACAAATGAAAAATCTTGTGTGACTTTTTTATAATTCCCCTCATGTAAGGGCGCGCATATTGTTTCTGTTATAGTTATTATGTAAATAATAGTTTTAGAGTAAGTAATCATTCCAAACGGTTAGTATAGATTAATTATTGATATTTTAATTATTTACTTGCCATATGTTGCGTTTGTTCCGAGTCTTCCATTCCAGTCAAGAAGACAAAATTGTTTCATTATTTTGTTTATGTTTACTATTGTCTAATAGTTTTTGTTATTTATGGCGATATAGGCGTGGTCTTAATTATACTCGATTAAAATATCTTTAAACTTTTTATATCCTTTTACAACCTTTTTACGAGACGACCATAGGGAATAAGTTACAAAATGTTGCAGTTCCAATTTGAAAGAACAAATTAGAAAATGACCCAGTTATCAAAATGACTAAACTTAAGTTAATTTAAACATAATTAAAGGGTACTTTCTTATTATTTCATAGAAATGTAAAACTTAAAAAAAAATCTACATTTCCATGAAATTATTTGCAAGTGTCCGCTTTAAGCCGAAACTTAATGTTATATGAAAATTAGTGTCGCAAAGTGAACATTGGGAGTAAGATAATAGTACCCCTAGTGTAAATTTCATTTGATAGCGTGACGTGACATACGCGTGACATAAATTCTTATTTTGTATGGTTTTTGAGTTTCCAAAACGTCCCGCTTGGCGCGCTGTTTAAAATTCCATACAAAATGAGACATAACCAGGCATCGTAAACTGCGAGCGAAATCCATTGAAGTACTAGGGTTGTAACTGGTTGTCAACTAGGGTTAACTGGTTGTCAACTAGGGTTGTAACTGGTTGTCATACGTCATTTCAATGGATTTCGCTCGCAGTTTACGATGCCTGGACATAACGCAAACGCGTACGTCCGTCACGCTATCGAATTAAAATTACCCTAGGGGTTCTGTATAAGTTATGAAGCTTATGTTGAATTTGCAAAGTATTTAAGTTCAGGAGTCGAGGCACTACTGAAGACGTGAAGACTGTATCTATGTAAATATGAATCATGTTTCTAAAATGATACCTTGACGTGGTTTGTCTTCCTTATTTGTTTTATGTATAAATTTAATCATAAGTTAAATTATTGAAGATAAATAAATAAATGTTTCGATATCAAACATTATTTTATTAAGGTTACGAAATTTCGGTATTGGATCCTTTTCTAGATACGGATATATACTACATAGAAGTAAACTTTGAATATGTATATCAAATGAGGTAAACGGTATGTCCGTGATATCGCCACATTAAAAATAACGGCTAAGCGAACCAAGATACTGCGTAAAAGGCGTTTTCAGCTTTCGCGGCTACCGCCATAAGTGCCATAACCTCTCTACACCATCAAACATTCATTCCCATTTATTCTATTATCCGTTGTCTTCGAAACGCCTAACCCTAATCATGTCCTTTAGAGTAACCATTATACACACACGAAACAACCAAGTAACCACTATAAGTCTAAGGTTCCTGCACCTGCACCTGGTTTTTAAGCTCGCTTATTTTCATAAATTCATAATTATACATTTATAAGGGTGAATGGGTCTAAAATTTTGCGCCCATGTTTGCTGGTAGCATAGACAAAACTGCAAGTTCAGACTAGAAATAAGAAAAAAAAACGATGTCACATTGTCAATGTGCCTTACTGTTTATCTCAGACGGTTGGTAAAGCAGTTAACTGAGTTTTCAGACTAAAACTAATAATTTATACCTTACATTTGCTTCATGCAGCCTGATGGCTTGGCTGCAGTTCACAGCTTACCAACTTCTTACCAACTGCCGCAGTAGTTTATCATTGCCCGAAACGTGACAATAAAAATGGTTGACGTAACTTCGATGTCTACGAGATTATTCACAGATTATCGAATACTGTGACGAATAAGAAATTTCTACGTTACGTCGAAATGCGATAATGGCTTTTAAATGACATTGTTTACAAAGTTCAATAACTATAAATGAATTTAGTTACATAAATTGACCTTTCTTATTATTTAACCATTTTAACCATTATTTGAAAGGAAATCTATGATAGGTAGTGTTTAAATTTCATCTTATTAATTCACCGTTGCGTTGCGCTGCGCCGCTCAAGAACCACGCTGTACCAGCGGCAATCGGTTCTGCGAGTACTTCGATGTTTTCAATTATTAAAATAATCTTGATGTCACTTATTCACATAGGGAACTTCGGGAGTTTTTAAAGTTTTTATTGCTCTAGGCCTCATTGTTGGTCCTTGGAAGACTTATTTTGGCGGGAGACTTTTATATTGGGTCGGGAGTCAAAGGAAATGTCGGGAGAATTCTGACTAATCTTGACCCTAACCATCAATGTGCCCGCCAACACTTGCCCCCACGCCCCCCCGTATTCAAGAAACTTTAAAAGCCTTAATTAGTTTGTTTATGCTTTATACTCTTCTTAACAAAAACATGACAGAATTAGGGCCAGTTGCACCAACCACAATAAACAGACTGATTAACGTCAAGCAGCAGAGAACTATGAAACTTTCCATACAATAAAATTTAGCGAACGGTAAAACGGTGACAGACGGTTTGGTGCAACCGACCCTTAGACAAACGATTATTAGCTATATTAAATATATTAATGACGGGTCACTCACGTGTTTTAAGTCGAAAACGCTCATCATCATTAATATATTTAATATATTTAATATCATTAATATATTTAATATGTCTATGTCTCACGGAAGTTTTGTTATTAAGATTATTAGCTAATTGAGGTTAGTAGCGCGTTTATAAATATAACGCCATTCGGCTTGGTCGATAGCCTTAGGGTTCTTCTAATACCTACTCGTACATAGCCGCCACGTATGTGCTCGTGGTTCTCGTATTTTACCTGTCCGTAATATCTGTAACATGTTGTGTTTGTAGTGGTTTTTAAACGTGTGGTCGGCTTTATATATGCTTTCATTAACGTAGTTGGTAAATATTTTCCAAAAGCTTGCTTAATTATATTAAACATAATTTTATTCTAATTACTTAAATAAATTTAATTAAACTTATTCTAAAATTTACCTATATTGAGTGCAACCTTCAAATTTTACACTGAATGGCAATTAATACAATATATTCTCATTACAATGACATCAGTCGCGTGTGCTTTACACATTCTAGACCGCGAGACAGGAACAGATTTCCATGACCAATCGCCTCCCGGGCGATAACTCGTATAGTGGTTAACGACTATGTATGATATACCCTCGTGGACGTCAGCTGCCGCTCCGTTGGTGGGTTGAGGAATGGCAACCACCGAAACACGTAAAAAAAATTTGTCATCGCCTCCCGTTTCATACTTTGTCAGATTATAGTTTAGATGCTATTGTGAATTAAAAAAATCGTCAGCCGGTTGTATCGTGGTGGAAAGAACGTCAGCTGGTAGCCTGAACATGTAAAAAATAAGCGCTTTATCTTTTTATTATAGTAATACCAAACTCATGAAACTTTGCTTGTAGCATTTCATCAGGCGCTTTAATAAACTACGCAACTTCAATTATGCATTACGCATACTTTGCGGACACAAATGGTAAGGCGCGTATTTTTTACATGTTCATGTAGACAGCTGACGATCTTTCCACCGCGACACAACCGGGTGACAGTTTTTTAAATTTAAAATAGCATCTAAACTATCATCTGACACAATGTCGATCGGGAGGCGATGACTTTTTTTTTTTAATAACCTGTAGTATCCCACTACTGGGCAAAGGCCTCTCCCTTAGATTTCCATGACTCCCGTTGTTGAGCTGTTTCCGGCCAGTTATTAGTGAAGGTGTCTAAGTCGTCCCGCCATCTCCGCCTGGGCCTGCCACGTCCGCGCTTCTTTTGCGGCATCCACTTGGTGGCTATACTAGCCCACCTATCCGGATGCATGCGGCAGACGTGACCTGCCCAGTCCCACTTCAGCCTAGCGGTCTTCTCCCCTACGTCAGCTATGCCTGTTCTGGAGCGCAGTGTAGTGTTTCGGATGCGATCCATCCTTGTGACAACTAGTATGCTGCGCTCCATTGCTCTCTGGCAAACCTTCAATTTGGACTTCTGACTCTCGGTGAGCGACCATGTTTGGGCACCGTAGGTTAGGACAGGCAGAATACACATGTCAACGAGTTTACGCTTTAGTGATGACTATTAGGCGATGACTAAAAAAAAATATTTTTTTTACATGTTCAGTCATCAACTGATGGTGTTTCCACCGCGATACAACCGGCTGACTATTTTTTTAATTTTAAAGTATCAGCCGGCAGGCGATGACTGACAATATATGCTCCTGGCCCACGGTCTATTCAGGGAGTTAAATCAAAATGGGTAAGCGAGAGAAAATAAGAAACCTATGAAAATAAAAATAAAACCATTTATAATAAAAAAAACGGAACCCAGCAAAAGACGCAAAAACAAGAAGTCGTTTTCTTTTGGTAATGTAATAGGTAGGTAGTCGGAGAGTTCTGAGACTATAAACTAAAAAGACACTGATGTGATAAACCATGTTTGTAAACCAATGAAGGCTGCCAAAGTTCGTCTTTTTATTTACCAATAAATCTTCGTTTTCTTAAAACCTATTAAAGTAGATTAAGCAATTTTTCTAAGAGATTTCTCCCCTTCTAACCTCTTAATTAAAGTCGTTTAACGACTAGTGCAATTTTCAATATCGTCTGATTGCATTAAGTAAATTCCTTGCCTACTCAGTGTCAATACAGAAAACCCATTTATTTGCTTTAATCCGTTACCAACGGTACACTACAAATGATAAAGCTTTGTCGCTCGGATTCCGGTCAAATAACGTAGGTACTATGGTCAGTATAGGGTACATATTGGCGATTAAAATTTGAATGGACGTTATTTTTGGTTAACAGGTTAAGTTTGCGCTAAATATCAATTTAACACGCATTATTAAGATAATAGCAGGACATGAACGCAAATACGGCTTATAAAAGTAAACAACCTGGTACTTGTACGATACAAATGCGAAAAGTAGGAACATATTTAAACGAAGCTTGTGATATTATTGATTAACTTTCTTAATTTCCCCTGGTGTGGAAATGAAACAGAGGAAGTATCCAAATGATAAGAAATAGTGTTCATGTCATACGAGGGACAGAAAACGTTGGTATAATAGTGGTGTTAGCTTCAGCTAAGACGCATCACAATGTTACTGTCTGTTGTTTACTTTCGGATTCTGTCGGCAACAGCGCAGCGCTGCACCGTAACTCTGATGCAGTCTCGATCTAAAAGTATATCTCTTCAAATGATAAAAAAAGTTGGTTACATTAATAATGAACCTAGGTTAAAGGCCACCAAGCTATTTAGGATTTTGGGAAGTTGGGACCAACAGCTGGTACTATAAACATTGGGCAAATATACAAATTTACAAACAGGAACATTAAACATACATTGTGTCGGGTAAATAGTTGTTTTCACGTTCTCTTGTATTGTGAATCGTAGTTTCGTAGGTATTGTATAGTAATTTATTGTTCTTGTTAGCATAGCAGCTAATTGTACCTACTTAACAAATATTATAAGGTGAGAGTACAATCGGAATCCATTTGGTTTACTGGTTTACTGATACAGGTTAATTGGATGATGCCCTTTTAAATCCATTACGTTACCATTATAGTATTACTTAAGTGTAAGTAGTACATACCTTTAAATATAATGTATCTCAGACCCGTAGGTACATACCCATCTTAGCTCCTACATCTCAACTGGTCAACAGTTTTGTTTCTGTTTTATATTCTTGTACGTGTACGATTATGTAAGTGGCAATCAATCATTATTCTATTCTATTTTGAAAAAAAGTGATCATATTTTTTGTCACATTGTAACATGACACAAAGAAAGTAACGTATTAATCTTAGTTATAAATAGTGTGGAAGTTGGTCAAATCGATACAGCCAACCGTTAAAACTGTGCACGTATGTAAGTCACCCGCCATTAGCCTTTTAAGAACGGTTAATTCTCTTAAATTGTAGCAATGGGTATAAACGATAAGATTACTGAGGTTTTAAGACGCAAACGTATGAAGTCCGTATGTGGCATGCATGTCTTAAGCACATTTTAAAACGGTTTAGCTAGATCGACGCGACGTACGTTGATATATACAAATCATTGTAACAACCTCAAATCACATCAAATCTGTATTTAAACATATACTTTATTAATACAGAGTAAAGTGGGTTTTGCAAATAGGTACAAAATCTAAGATACGAGATTAATAAAACTGTCAAACGATGTTGGTAAGATGCCGGTCGACCACGATATAGATTAGTGTAAGTAAGTAAAAGTGAGCATTAGATTTTACTCGGATTTGCGGTTTGAAACTGTATCACGGATGTGATGGAAAGCCGCTGTGTCATTATTTCATGATGTCCAAAATGAAATGATGGAGTCTTTTAACGATGTCCAAAAAAAGGAAGAAATTCTCAATTTGACTGTAAGTATAGTCTAGTTAACCATTTCCGACACTAAAAAAAAGTAGGCACGAAAGATTAACCTGTCATAATTTTTTTTAATTTGATAGTTTTTTGTGATGGTGGTTGGGTTGGGCAGACTATTGTTTTCTACTAGCAATGTCTATTAGTTAGGGTGTACTTTGGCTGTGTAACATAAAGTTATTTACTTTTAATTTGAAATCGTCTAATAGCGAAATGACTTACCAACTAAGTTGTGACAATTTCCTGTAAATATTGTATATAATACTTTTTACTCATTACCCTTTTAGCCACTTTTATTCATCATAGAATGTAATTAGGTATCTATAAAAAGTCACCAAAGTGGAAAAGCTAATTAATGCTGATAAATGTAGCCTCTCTTTTTACAAGTTCATGTCAAACTAAAGTATCGACATCGATCGTTTATTGCTTATTTATGTTTATTTTTCGAATTCTCGAAGACTGCTGGTCCGATTCCAATTTGGTATGGAAGGTAAAGTAAAGGTAAGCATTTGAGCATAATCCCATCCTGAATCTCTCCCTGAGTATTCGAGGGATCTCTTCGAATATTGCTTATAGTGATTTACTTTTTTTTTATAGTAACTTGCTCATGGAAAACACTATTTGCTTTGACAGTTTTGACAGTCTCTCCTGCTGCGAAGAGCTAACAAAGATTATTTGTCATAGTCGCTCGTAATGTATTGTCGTGCTCAAACATTGCGCAAACATCAAAAAGATGTAACGGATACTTTTTATAATGGCGATTATTGTGCTAGCGGAAATCGGATTGTATAAATTCTTATTGTATTTATTACAGTTTATTATGAAATGGAGTAAACGGATAGTTTATTCCGTACTGTCGGGTCGGTACTGTCGGTGTATGGATTGAGCGGCCGTTTCATTCAGGCACTGAAATCGCTTTATGAGGATTCCAGTGCTTGTGTGAGAGTAAACGGGTCGTACACTGAGTGGTTTAGCATCGAAAAGGATGTTAGGCAGGGATGTGTAGCCTCACCGTGGTTGTTTAATCTGTTTGTTGGCGACTGGCTGGCATACGACCTCTTTCGAACATGTTATTTTGTAAAATCCTTTTACTCTTGCTTCTTCTTGTAAGTCATGTCAGTCTGCCTTGTCACCTATAAATATTGTGCCGTATTTTGTGGTTTACTATTTAATTAAAGGTATAATTTATAATACGTGTTTCCATCATCCCACTGTTCATGGACAGTAGTTTGCATGATTTGAGAAATGATGAATCTGGGCTGAGAATGAGTGGGTTACCCGTCAAATGTCTTCTTTAGGCTGATGACCTGGTATTGCTAGGGTCATCGGGTGAAGAGTTGCAGGAGAAGGTAACTGGAATGCATGGATCTTTTGAAAGGAATTGAATGAAAATAAACGTAAGTAAGACGAAAGTAATGGTATTTGAAAAGGAAGAATATATGACAAACTGTGAAATTTTGATTGGTCAAGAAAGAGTAGAACAACTGAGAGTTTTGTATCTGGGAACCCTGTTCACTAGGGACGGTAAGCATGATAAAGACATTGAAAGGAGAGTGAATGCTGGAAATCGCGTGAATGGGGCACTTAACGCTTTTATGAGCAGCCAGAAGGTGTCGCAAAAAGCACGGTTGGCTGTGCATAGAGGGGTGTTGATGCCTACACTTATGTATGGTAGCGAAAGTTGGGTATGGCAGAAGAGGTATCAGATTCAAGTGAATGCAGTGAGTGAATGCTCTATTTAAAAAAACGCATCAAAATCCGTTGCTTAGTATTAAAGATCTAATCATACATAGGGACAAACATACCTACAGATAGCGGAAAGCGACTTTGTTTTATACTATGTAGTGATAATAATAAGAAAGACACGAGAATGTGTTTCTTTATAGCTCGTCACATCGCTAATATTGTGGCATAGTAGTGAATGTCGTGATATTACAAAACTGACCTTGTTTGACGCCTCTATTCATTCTGAGGAACAAAACCTGACAATCTAAAATATTTTACAAAGAACGTCACTAAGTAGATAACAGTACATATGGTGCTACTTTACCGCACTAGTGCACTGAGCTGTCCTACTTCTGATTAAACCAAACCGCTTACTTCGACACGAAAGCCAAGGTTAAATAAAACAAGTAATTGTGTTTGTGAACGCAGGATACCGCGTCTTCCCATCTCGGGGGCGACCACCCGGGAATCTATTTGGCCGAGGCTGGGGCAGCTAATAATCGACCGTACAACGTCTGATGAAATTACACAAGTTGTTATCTAGTAACATTTTAGCACCTAAAAATATATTGTCCCTATTAAATTTTGACATCGCCTAGAAAGAAACTATAAAAAATTAGGTTGGCAACAATGCTTACAGATGTGTTGACCGCGTATTTATTTCGCGATTCGTTCTCATCTATGTGAATTCTACTAATTGAGGAGCCGATCGATATAAGGCTCTTTTATGTTGCGCTGTTGCTTGATTTTATTTTGGTTCTCGTCAAGCCATAACCAATAAGTATCTCCAAACTGCCAACTTCAGAACTTGCGTTGAAACTTTTTAAGTTCAGTGTCGCTCATGGAGGCCTTTATTTTTTCTGAACACTTGGAAGCCGAGTTTTGGGTTGATAATGTAATTTATTTTTAGCCATGCTATGGTACAAAGTCAAATAAAATTTAGACTTTTTTTATTTTATTTACCGGAACGAGACGGTTACGAGAGTTTTAGACTTACCAGTCTAAAACTAAAATGGTCTAAATTTTATTTGACTTTGTTTATTCTGTCACATATTAGCTAGTTACATTACGTAGGTATATTACAGTACAAATCCGAGGTCGGCAAATGCACATTTCAAGAGTCCTAGCTACCTGCGGCATCGAAACGAAACATGGACGCTAACGAATTCCTCTGCATATGTAAGAATTGTAGAATTCTTCTGAATGTGAATGAACGCGGAAGCTTGCCCTTTCCTTGTTACGCATTTATAGCTTATATACGGTGTATGGGGAAGCCAGCATCGTATAGCTAAATCATTTTAAAGGTTGGCTAATATATGGCCGCTTTAAAGTTTAACTGCCACTTTAATCCAGGTTTATTCCTTGCGTTACTGATGGTGGCCGTATATATGTATATAAAATATAAATATTAAACTTAACTTAAACTTGACTACCATTTTACTACTAAGCTAAATACCTATACCTATATTATACCCGCTAGGTTCGGAGCTTAGTTGGTATTCGAAAAATAGGAAATAAATTTTCGGCCCGACTAATGGGTGTCTCAGGCGATCAAAAATATCATATCACAATGCAGGTTCATTCTTTGCCTAACGACTAACTCTGGCGTTGCGAAGGGGCAACGCCGTCAGCATCCTGGACACTATATAGAAGCTGACTTTGGTGAGGAATTTTATATTTAAGTATTTTGTTAATATTTTCTAGTATTTAGTGTGTTAAGTTTATTTTAATTTAATTTAACTTTTTGTTATAATATAGAAGGCAAACGAGCAGACGAATCGCCTGATGGTAAGCGATTACAGTCGCCCTTGGACACCCGCAACACCCGAGGGGCTGTACAGTCGCCATCCGATATATCGGAGCGGCCGTGGTGTTCACAATATCTGAACGCGCACTCTATCGCCTTGCAATGGAGGCGTGTTCGGATATTTGTGAGCACCTTGGCCGTCCCGATATATCTAATGGCGACTGTAAGTGCGTTGCCGGTCTTTTCTTGAAATTTCGAAGGTCATATCGGTCCGGAAATACCACAGGCGACAGTTTCATTCTACAGTTTAGCTGTGTAAGCAGGAAGTTTCTTGAGAATCGCACAGTGGAGGACTGCTATCATCTAAGTGGTGAATATTGAAATGTTGCTACCTTGTTACCTATTATTCACTGTTTTTAATGTGTTTATTTATTCAATAAAATCAGAAAGATAATTAAAACACACAATTTAAAAATCTCGCGGCTAGACTAGATGCTTCATCTGTTTTAAACAGACTGTGCTCAGCATTATAGCGAAGCGAACTGCCCTTTTGCTATTTAAGTACAAAAGCGGTCTTCGTAACGTAGCTCAAACTATTATAATAGGTACCGCTGTGGTACCTCTGAATGGAGATGTCAGAAATACTCCTGACACCATATTGATTACTTGACACCTCAGGCTACGATGATGGTTCGAGTGTTAGGTATTAGTAATCCTACATTTATGCAGTGTTGGTTAAGTAACTTAAGACTCTTTTGACCTATCTTCAGAACTCAATCAGTTTTTTAAAATACCACGACGGTGGCAAACAAGCATACGGCCCGCCTGATGGTAAGCAGTCACCGTAGCCTATGGACGCCTGCAACACATATTACATGCGCGTTACCGACCCTTTAGGAACCTGTAAACCTGTTAAGTTTTTCAGGCATTATGTAGAAACTTAAGTTCTTTTAAACTTTTTACAGATTTTAGCCTTTTGTAACTCGAATCCTTTGTCGAGATGACTCAAAAAAAAACCGGCCAAGTGCGAGTCGGACTCGCGTTCCAAGGGTTCCGTACATTACACAATTTAAACAATGTATTTTGTCTTTAAAAAACCCGTAGGGGTCGGATCAAAAACTAAGACTAAGTAATTAAGTCCGACTCATGCTTGACTGCAATTTCTAATAGGTTTTCCTGTAATCTATAGGTAAAGATCTATTTTGTGTATTTTTTTCAAAATTATAGACCCAGTAGTTTCGGAGATAAAGGGAAGAATCGTCATTTTTTGCCTATTTTCTTGTATAACTTCTAAATTATTTATCCTAAAATTATAAAAAATATATATTTGAGATTGTTACAATGAGCTCTTTCATTTGATATATAACACGATATGTTGAAAAACTTTACGTTACATGTCCGTCGTTGGGTCACAAAGTTACATATATATCTGTACCAAATTTCAACTTAATTGGTCCAGTAGTTTCGGAGAAAATAGGCTGTGACAGACCGACAGACAGACACACGAGTGATCCTATAAGGGCTCCGTTTTTTTTCCTTTTGAGGTATGGAACCCTAAAAAAAGGAAGTCTACAAGCTAGTGTGTTTTAATATGTGCCTATGCTACTTAGGCAAAGCACCAGTACTCGCACAGTGATTTGGTGAATTATGCTGTTGGCTAAGCTAAGCGGGACCTTACACTGTATTAAGATAAGTTGAGAATAGTTCTATGTACAGCGAGCTGCAAAAATGCATACCTACCATATGAATGGTATTCATTCATAAAGTGGGTAAATATACTTTTACAGCTGGGTGTACAGTCCACCATTACAAACCGGTGTGATGTTAGCGGTCAAAAGTTGGCGGCCAAATGTTGGCGCCAATCAGCCAAAGTACTTAATTTTTGCGACAAACACAACGATATAAACATTCTTACTGTGTCAATAGAATAGACCCACGAGCTAACGTCCGCGTTCCGCTTCGCGTAATTACGACCGCTCAATAAATTTTCAGGGCTACTGCCTGCGCCTACGCAACTTGCGAATGCAAATTTGTCCATAGGGCAGGTCGAAGGAGATGAACAGAGCGGGAATAGTAAGATTTTTTAAGGTGTCCTGAGAGGTGTGTGTTATAGTTTTGTTCTATGAGATTTCGCTTAAAGCTGCTAGCCCCAAAACCTGTGCTGGCGCCATCTGCAAAATACTTAGACTGGCCAACCCCATTGTAATATAGCGATAGTATAGCGATTCTTACTGAGCTTTAATAAAGTTCAAACATTAAACCAGCAGCAGCAGCTTCATTGTTTGCAGCTGGAGTTCTGAGACTGAGACTCTAATATCAGGGAAATGTTCTTTACGGTCAAATAAGCTTTGGTGACTCATTTGGTAAAGAGGTGGCTCAGTGACCAAAAGCTGTGAGTTCCCATCTCACGTGCTCTTATCTTATTGTAGTTTGAAGGTTGTTTGCTGTAGACTGAAGACAAGTAGGTTGGGGCCTTATTGAAACCCTGGGGCCGTGGGGGCCTAGCGCGATTCGCCTCTAGGCTTCCGGTGACCAGAGGGCTGGGCAAATATTCCGCTCAACAGAGGGGCAATGTGGCTAGCTTTCTGGGCACCCTACCAAGCGATCACGACTTGGGGTAATTTTTATCTAAGTTTTTAAATTAAGTGTTTTACTATGTTTTTATCCACTTGTGTTTCGTTACACTAAATAGATGACTTTGTTTTTGAAGATTAAAGGGAATCTTTAAGAGCTGGTGTGGTAAAAGACAAGTAGGTAGGTACTTTGTACGACAACAAACAATTTTTGAAAACTTTCACATAAGAGTTATCTGTTGAGGACCTAGTGAAACATGGTATTTTGCAGAACGCAATCTTTCTTCGATCAAGCTGTCATTGTGTGTCGCAAAGCTTATCATTAAGCTGCAATCAACTTGCTTATAATGACATCACTCTACAGAGGGTATTCGACTGCAATTTTTGTGACACGGTCGCCATTTGATACGAAGATTATTTTGAATTAAAATCGTCATTTGTGAAACGGTTAATAAACTTCAATTGGCATATTTTAAATACAAAATGTGATACCAGTGAAATGTGGTCACAGTGATATCTCTCGTCTTTTTCCATAAAATTTGGCATAAAAATAGTTAAGATATTAGCTTTTGCCCGCGACTTTGTTCGCAATCTTATACAACCTTCCACTATCAAATCAAATGACGAGTTTAAGTATAAAAAGTTTTATTTAGTTCGAATTTTGAAAGATTAAATCCTCCGAAAAATTACATAAAATATAAGCGTCATATTACGAGTTTTTATTAAAACAAGTCGAATTTGCCCCCAGTAAGTGTGTTCACTTGTTCAGTGTGTTCGCACCATTATGCTATAGGTGCCAAGCGTCAGATCATTAAGTTCAGTTATTCACCGCGATCATATTGATTATTACGAGAATGGACCTATTGGCCGACCAGCCTAATAAGCCTACAAACACATACACCTGCGAAAGTGTAAGATACCAAGATACTTTGGTTGTGCATATGTTGAAAAGTACAAGTCACTACAGGAAGCTCCCAGTTTCCATGCATTCTATGGTCGAAATAACAGTATGTATAAGCATATATTACTACATGCACTTAAGTACCGAATCACGAACGCCCGTGCGACTATCTTTCCAATTGGAGGGACTGTATATGCAACCTACAGACTACCTAATAATGTAGTAGATATGCTACTCCCGTCACATTCCTGAATTATTTAAAATAATAAGTAGAACGTGTTTCTTTGCGCAGTTGTCTACGTCTTCATTTTTGCGTGCGTTTGTCATATAAGTTTACATAACCAACGTTCCTATTTCAGCGTTTATGTAGTAAAACAGGTCTAACAAACTCTTTAGATCTATCCTATATTTTTAGACTAGGTATTAAAAACACATATGTACTTAATTGTAGCCTGTAACTAGAATTGCAAGCGCCCATTGGCTGCGGTGGCTTCTTTATATCAGGCGGGCCACACGCTTGTTCGCTACCGCTGTGGTATTAAAAAAAAAGTATATTTGTAAAAACGTCTCGTAAATGGATATAAATAAATCTCTATCTAAAATTAAACGGTCAATTTTATAAGACAAGTTTTCGCTGAAAGGTGTCAAATGTCAAGTTTCGGCGGTTCCGCAGCCAGCTCCCAGATGTCGCAGGGTTGGTTGAGTTGTATACACGTATCACGTTGAGATGTGTAGGTACCATGGTGTTAGTTTTAAGGTTTATCTATCGATATTACTTAGTTGTCTGATATCTATATCTTTTTAAATCATCACCTAAGTAATCTATGACGGAACATTTGCGGCAGAACTTTGATGTAAGTAAATCAGTCAGATCTGTCTCCAATTGAACGCGACGAATGGGAAATAAATTGCAAATGTCGTCCCATTGAATGGCCACAACAATATCTTTAGTAATAGATAAAGTAAATCTGGAAAAGCGGTTCACAACCTTTGTTTTCGTATTAGATTCAGGCAAAAATATTACTCTCGACTCGACTATCTCGACTGAAGGTTTTAATTACTTATGGAATTATTCGACCATCATTAATTAATAATTTTAAATATTCAAAATGGATAAAGTTGTTTTATTTTAGTAAGACGTATTAGTAGTAGCATCAAATGTACTCATTGTTTAATTCCATTATATAAGTTATACCTAATTTGTTATAAAAATATTTATATCAGTCTTAAAATAAAAATAATACTCATAGTTTTCATGTGTAGGTATTTTCTGCTTTTTGTCTGTTCATTACAATTATTTGAAGCTACTGACGTAGGATGAGCTCAAGACATTCAAATAAGGATTTAAAAAATTAGTAAGGTCAATACGGATAAGTGTGGCTGCCAGATAAGAAGTGTAACTGGCGTTCATACCCGGGTCTGTGTGTTTAGTGCGAGTTCATAGATTTGTCACTAAACACTAGTAGAAAATGTACGAACTCTTAATAAACACTAATCAATGTGTAAACAGGCCCCAATGCGAACACCGGCCACACTTATCACGCATTGACAATTACCTAAGTTGTTTTATTCCCTTACGGACCAACGGTTGGGAGCCTCTGGTCTAGATCGTTGTCAGTACGATTGAGCTTGCCCATGCTCCATATCTACTCTATCTACTCTTCAACGATCAGCATTGAACGTTGAGGAAGACATTGAGGTTGACCGATTGACTATCGGATTGTAATTCTCATCAGACTAGGGTTGACATATATCAGGATTTCCCTTGATGTCAGGATTTTTGGTCATTTGTCAAGATTGGGGGACTCATGAGACTTAAACTAACTATTAAAAGGTAGCTATAAGTCCCCAACCCGCATTAGAACGCCTCTCGCGCATGAGAGGAGGCATGTGCCCAGCAGTGGGACGTGTATAGGCGGAATTATTATATATTTTATTATATACTAGCGAGTCTATAGTGACCCGCCCCGGCTTCGCACGGGTAGTTCAACTAATTTACACGTTTACAAATTATACATAGAAACCTTCCTCTTGAATCACTCTATCTATTTAAAAAAACCGCATCAAAATCCGTTGCCTAGTTTTAAAGATCTAAACATACATACTGACAGACATACATACAGAGCAGAAAGCGACTTTGTTTTATACTATGTAGTGAAGTTTAGAGTTGGCAGACGAAAGGGAAGGTTATTTAGTGCATAGCATAATTATGGTGTCCAATTAACGAGTAATTGGCTCACGAAAGGTTTTGGAATAAGTAATATAATGGTTATATTTTATCATCATGGTTAATGGTACCTAACGCTAAATCGCGGATGATAGTATAAAATTCGACTGCTTCTTTTATATTTTTCGATCTCCTGGTTTATCGGAAGAACGGCTGTCTCGGAAGTGTCAGGATTTTTCAGGTCGTCCGGATTTTTGTCAGGATATTCTATTTTTTCATATGGCAACCCTAAGTTACAAAGTTGGAATTATATTCGACTGTTAATTTTCATAGATCGTGACGTTGCAAATATTGTTCATTGGTCATTTCTAATTCTCCATATGTAGGTATGTATATATCATAATTCACAGATGAATTTCTACTTTGGCCACACTATGTGAAAAGTGGTATATAACCACTATGCTACTAGCTTTCATAAAGATAGGTACCTCGAAAAACGTTCTTGTTTTTAAAGCTATAAAGCCCTAATTCTCTTTATTAATAATCCATTACCTTATCGCGTCACATTGCCGAGATTGTCGCAGTTGAAGTCGCCAGACTGGCCAGACGACAACGCAACGCGTCGGGCCGGGCGACGGCTATCCATGATAGTTTGATAAACAGATTAACGTAAAACAACAGGGAGTGCTCTAACGAATTGTTCGTAAGTATTAATCCCTATCGCTTCTTCCGCCATAGCTCCACGCGACAACATTTCCATCTTCACCACTTAGGTGGTTGACAGTCCTTCACTGTGTGTTTCTCCAAAAACTTCCTGCCTCGCACAGCTAAACTGTGGGATGACATGTTGGCCGAGGTATTTCCGGACTGCTACGGACTTAAAAAAAAGAGCGCGTACTCGCATCTTAAAGGCTGGCAACGCACTTGCAATCTCTGGTGTTGCGGGTGACCATCGCTTACTGCTAGTTTCCCTAAAAAAAACAGTGTTATCGCTAGATCCATCAATATCAGAGCTGTATTTCTATGTGTTCGTTGCCGCTGCTGTGATCAGCTGTACGGTCTTCAGTTACAAATGCCTTATAGGGTTTAATGCACTTATTAGAGATAGGTACACGTAATAAGCCGTGATTGCTAACTAATATTGTTGCAAGAAATCTGTGATAACACATTTATTATTCCAGTCATGTAATGTTATGTAATGTTTTTTTTTTTTTTTTTTATATGCAGTAAAAAGTATTGATCCCACCAAAACATTTCATTTATAATTGGCGGCCCGGCCAGGAGTCACTAGATTTTACTGTAAACTTTTACAGTGTAATCACTTTGTATGTAAATACTAGGCTACATGTTAAATTTAAGCTTTCTAGGACATCTGAAATCTAGTTCTATATTTCTTAAAATAAAATAGTGTTAAACACATTATATTAATTTTAACTTTATACTAAGTGTAGCGCCCATTTATTCGAGTCGGTACGTATTATTTGTGTGTTTCTCACAGATGTTTGTTCCCGAGTTATGGATGTTTTTTATGTACTT
This sequence comes from Cydia strobilella, assembly GCF_947568885.1. NCBI lineage: Eukaryota > Metazoa > Arthropoda > Insecta > Lepidoptera > Tortricidae > Cydia > Cydia strobilella. Next base: position 11,688,333 of record NC_086057.1, read on the forward strand.
AAGTCTCTATCTATAGGTATCTATTCGTATAATATTAATTATAGTACCCAGAACAGAAGCATTATTGAGCTTACTGTGGGACTAGGTCGAATAGTGTAAGACTGTCTTATAATATTTAATTTAATTATAGTAAGTATTAGGTAGGTTAGTACACTACAGTTACGAGTAAAAATACATTAGTTTAAAAGTAGTAAAAGCAATATATTATTGTATGATTACTAATAATTATATGATTGCTAGTAATCATGCGTTTATGGTCTTTACATACCGCTGTACTTACGGTTAGCTCTAATCAAGGCGTATTTACGATATACATATATATACATGTATATCATTTACCGCCGGACATTCAAATTAACCTCTGGTTGGCCTGTCGCATTAACGAATCCCACATTTTCTACGAAGCTAATTTCTGTTAAGAAAATTATGACGATAAAATTATATGGGAGGTCGTTTAACCGTCTACGTGCCTAGTGTCGCCCAGGAAATGATACTACCTACTAACTTCAACCTACTAGTTTCTTCTATTATTACATTCATAAACCGTATTTCAACGAGATAAGGAATAGTAATGATGGCTGCCCAAACTATTTCACGGTAAATACCGTATTGTGATAATCACAGAAGGGCAACCTGTTCACCGAATCGGAATTTCACGGACCTTAAATAGTTCGCCCGGCACCCATTCCGTCCATGAGAGCAATTGCTCGCTGATTCAACGCGAATTCACGTTTTGGTACCTTTTGCGGTAATGTTCCCAGATCAATTAAAAAATCTGCAAACTTATAGCACAAGAGGTCGACCCCCTTCTCGTATACTAATAAGTTTCTCTGAACAATACAATGCAATACAAATATTCTTAATTGCTCTCAAATATCAATTGAAACAGTAGATATTAAGCGGAACTTACCTATTTACGAAATATTATTTGATATTTACCAGTTTTTACCCTTGGGATATGAAAAACATCGCGAAGATAACGAATTAATCACAATAGTATAATATAGTTGATTGAAAGAATAGACGGGGCCCGGCGTCGTTACCGTGGAAACACACGGCGTTGGACAAATTTACGGCCCATAGCCACCGCTTTCGTCAAAACCTTTCGTTTCGTGGAAAATAAATAGGTACTTGATACTATTCAAAATCTAATTCCAGTCAAAACATTTTTTTATCTATTTAAAACCACAGATTTTCGAATATCACAATTTGATCTGACAAGACTGCGGGGACAAGATGTAACGGAAATTTATTAATGCTGAATATTTGGTTGAACTGAACTGAACAGGCATGAATTCCGTCGGACCAACGGCGCAGGCGGTCCCATAATGTTCACGATTTCGGTACAACGTACGGTTCTTTTTCAATTTGTGATTAAAATTTAAAATGCGATGCGATAAGCGACATTTGTTTCGCCTAAAACGGTTACATGGGTCAATAACTTTTTTACTACGAGTTAAGGTTATGCGTTTTCTCTGTGGAAATCGTAAGATAAATGGAGTTTAAAGCCTAATTTTCTTGCTGTATCCTATAGGCATGTCAAAACCTTCAACTTTTTCAACGTTACATAATAAAGGTCTTGGAAGAAACGAATACAGAACCTCCTCCTATGAAATTGAAGTCGGTTAAAAATGTATCCTAATCGTTAACATTTGAAATGTCCACAGAAAAGACGACGATTTTCCCAAATGTTTTTGACTCATCAATATATCTTGTTCTGAATGTCTAACATATTTTACAAAATGTCATTAAAAGTTGAAACTATATACAATCTTATCTACAATTTAACTGTAATAAAACGTTAATAACGTTAACTTTCAAAATATTTTTCTTTGACTTTTATACACAAACGCAAACCTCAATTAAAAATTTAAAATTATCAAGAATATGCACTTATTTTTTTGTCAGCGTATTTTTGGGTTATATGACTATGTATGTACTCGTAATAAATAAATAAATATTATAGGACATTCTTACACAAATTGACTTAGTCCCACGGTAAGCCCAAGGAGGCTTGTGTTATGGGTACTCAGACAACGATATATATAAATACTTAAATACATAGAAAACACCCATGACTTAGAAACAAATATCTGTGCTCATCACACAAATAAATGCCCTTACCGGGATTCGAACCCAGGACCATCGGCTTCAGAGGCAGGGTCACTACCCACTAGGCCAGACCGGTCGGACAATAAAGCGAGCAATTGCAAGGCATATTTTTTTGATATTTTAGCGAGCTTCGTTGTGCAAGATATTATTGTAGATGCCTACAATCTATGTTCAACGTACAGACAGATAAAAAGACAGAAGCCTACTTATCAGAAGAGAAAACTAACAACGGAACTCATACAGCCGCTTCATTGTTTTACGGCACAAGATTAGCTTTAGAGCAGACATATTTGTCAATAGGACGTCTATTGTATCGAGAAGCGCTGATGGTTGCCTAGTGGTAAGAGCCTGCGACTTCTAATCCGGAGGCCGCGGGTTCAAACCCCGGCTCGTACTAACGAGTTTTGCGGAACATATGTACGAAATATCATTCAATACCCACGTCGCTTTTCGGTGAAGGAAAACATCGTGAGGAAACCGGACTAATCCCAATAAGGCCTTGTTTACCCTCTGGGTTGGAAGGTCAGTCAGATGAAAGTCGCTCTCGTAAAAACTAGTGCCTACACCAATTCTTGGGATTAGTTGCCAAGCGACCCCAGGCTCCCATGAGCTGTGGCAAAATGCCGGGACAATGCGAGCAAGATGATGATTGTTTACGTCCGCGCAGAAGTCGTTAAATTGCCCCCACCTTCTCATCTACGTATATTTTTCCGACTCAACTACAATTACTATAACCCGATTGCATACCGGGACGAAATCTGTCAAATTTCATCGAAATTTTTGCGTGATAGAGGAATAAAAATGGAAACATACATACCGTCAGTTAAAAATTTAACTTTTTTGTTACTTATAAAAATGAAATATTTGCAATTTGGAAACAAAGGCAGGTTGAGTTATTAGACTTATTAGGGGAGGAAAAATGTGAAACTTCTCTACTTTTGATTTTTGTCCCTTTTAATCTACATGCGTGTCAATATTTTTGTACCTTTTAATTTAATGCGCAAAATCAAAATAGAGTCGGTGCTTGGTCTACTGAGTTCTATCTCTGTGGCTTTATGGGAATCATTCTCCAATGACAGTTCTACAACATGCATTAATATGACTTCAAGAAATCGCACCGACTTCACGGTTAGTTCACTTAGGCTTTTCAATCGTATAACAAGTACTGTTATTTTATTATGTGCTAATTGCGAAGCGAAAGCTTTTTCCGGCAGTTTCCTGTCGACTCAATCAAACGTGAGAAAGCATTTAAGGCGAGATTCACTCAGAGTATGTGATTTACTGATTTTGTAAATGGTTTCAGTTTGAGATACTATCTAAAAATCTACCGATATCTTAAAGAGAAAATGACATAAAATTTAATAAGCATCAATTATCGCGTCAGTTATTTTGGGGATAATACTTTTGGATGTAATTTTTGATGTATGCGCATATTGTTTGACTCAAAATAAACGACAATTTACTCCAGCTACGATTCACCTTCATTTTATTAATACTACGTCGGTGGCAAACAAGCATACGGCCCGCCTGATGGTAAGCAGCCTCCGTAGCCTATGGACGCCTGCAACTCCAGAGGTGTTACATGCGCGTTGCCGACCTTAACATCCCCTCGTTGAGCTCTGGCAACCTTACTCACCGGGAGGAACACAACACTATGAGTAAGATCTAGTGTTATTTTATTTGGCTGCGGTTTTCTGTAAGGTGGAGGTGGTTCCCCAGTTGGGTCATTCTCGAGCTAGGAGGTTATAACCAAACGGAGTAGCCATTAATTGGCGTTCCACTCTGTCGAAAATAGTCGGCCAATGGTCATACACAACGTATGGACTAACGTTCATCTGACATGGCTATTTTTACGTTACGTGTACGTTTGACGTTCCCCTCCCCCGCAAAAATCGGCACTTTTTTATACAGAAAATTACAGACACGTGGCGTCTCCGTTTGGTTATATCCTCCTAGTACTCGAGTCATAAATATTATACATATATGGTATAGAAGACGCTCTTCTAAGAGCTAGTTGCACCAATACTTATGTGATAAATTCACTTAGCAGTGAATTATGAAACTTCCCTTACAATAAAATTTTACGAACGCTTTAAATGTGACAGACGTTTTGGCACGACCGAGCCTTAACCAAACGCACCTTAAACTTATATGTTTCCTAGATCTGTTCGAAAACGTGTTTTACCGCTGAATGATTAGACACTGAAAGTACAGGGTATTAAGTTCTAGTACTGGGATTAATGAGTTGAGCCGCCTGGGCGCGCCCGCCTGTACTTACAAAAGAAGTGAATCAGTACCTTGATAGTTGATGTTGAAGTTTTCTTTGTTTTATGGCGATAAGCGTAGATAGTAGGCTTGGATCATAGAGTATATTGAATAGCTTGGATTGTGTTGTGATGTGACTTGCTTGTAAGAGTGAACAAACGTTTTGTAAAAGCCGTTTGAAGGTATCTGTCACCTGTACGGGCTTTTAGGTATTGACACCCGTAAAAATAAATGATAAAATGCGGTGTAGAGATACTTATGTTATCAGTTTAGAAAATTCTATTAAGTATTTCCGTTACTTACTACCAAAATAATTTCTGGACTTTCAATCTAATATAATATCATTTTAATGATTTGATTTATTGACACAAACAACGTTTTAACTAAATTTTTGTAGCATTTATCGACCTATTGGAAAGCTCGCCCAATATTCTTCTTACGATTACCGATTATTGACTGTCAGCTATCAAAGATACCGGAGTAAATTAATGTCATTTATTAACACAGAATAAATAAAATGATAAAGTTGTTAAACGACCAACACTAACCTTTTTTTATCAATACTATACTAATAAAAGAAAATGCAAATTGATCGTAAACAAGTTAAGGTACTGATAGATAGCACTGCGTCGTACGGTGACTTATGGTCGCCATCACCGCTGGTCTAACGGAATTTGTCGTTTTCTCCGGTGGTAATGCGAGCAACGCGATGGCAGTGACAAGGCGGGACTGCTGGTCAGTAAAGTGCAGCTGAGTGCCGAAATCACGGTCGAATACTCTTAGAGACCATTTTTAAACCGCGCGCACCCCAGGATGACTACGCCAGCTCAGAAAAGTACATTCGTGTGCATTGCGTCTTTAGATGTGAGCGTAGGTGATTTGGCAGGGCAATTTAGTAACAGTAGGTAGATATGTTTCTACTCCCTCAAACATCTGTTAAATAAAATTATTTTTCTAACTAACAAAAAAGTAGAAGTGTTGGATGAGTATAAACCAATTTCAAAGGCATTTTAAATCTGACCAACGTTTATGAGAATTATGAGTTAGCGCTGTTATACTGTGCGGCTACCACAAGTTTGGAACTGACATAAACGCTATCGAGAACGTAACTTACTTTCCATACATCTCGCTCCTACTCGCATATTAGTGCGAGCGAGATGTGTAGAAAGTAAATTACGTAGACGTTGGCGTATGAGTCGCTTAATTTCAAACTCGGGTAAATCTGTCAGATTATGCGATTTTGGTATTAAGAGAAGGTTTGGGTAGATATTTGCTGAGGGTCGAATGGATTTACCCGAGTTTGAAGTTAAGCGACACACATGTCAGTTTTGACACTGTCAGTGACTCATGGTACGGGTACAGTTCTAGTTTTACATGCATTACAGTAACGTAAAGACACTTTACAAGTTACGGACCATACACCTGATTGACCTAATCTCCCGATTTTCCGCTTGCATCCGCGTTAGGCCTATTGAATTTGAAGGGTATGAAAATTGCTAGGTAACACAATGTTTGTCTGATATATTCGCAAAACAAAATGTTTACTATACCATATTGAACCACCTCCCATGCATGTAATGTTATCAAACCCAACCAACCGTCAGAGTCTCCAAAAGTCAGCTTACAAAAGGTTGAAACAGTAAACAAAACAACCGACCGGACGCATTTCCACAATGTCGGACAGTCGGACACATGCATTGCGACGCGTGCCTTCTGATCCCAATCTAGCTTAAGGACACGGGGACGTGAAAGTCGCAAGGACTAGAGATCTGCGAAATCTCGTACCTAATGGCGACCAACGGCATGCGGTTTGGAAGTGCGTGAATGTCGGAAAAAAAGTATACTTATACTGAGAATAGATAACCGCATGGATGAAAGGCATGTTCCTTGACTAGACAGAGAAACATTACTAAATATGGAATCTTTTTAGCTCCAGATATAAGGCGTGTTCAGTTCAACAACTAAGTAAGTAGGTAGTTGTCTTCAACATTTTTCTTCCTTGCTTGTTATTTCTTCCATAACAAATACTTTTGCCTGATAAAATTAGTAGTGAATGTTATATGTACATACGCGGTTCCATTAGCGTAATACATTTATTTACTACCTTTGTATTCTCACGTACATGTACATGTAAATACATATAACATTCAGTGTTTTGTTCAAAACGCAAAACAATTAGGCGTGTAGTAGTGGTATAGTATATAACCTAATATTAGGAACGCCTGAATAATTCATTTCTCTTATGGAAGCAAGCGTTAAAAAAACCGGCCAAGTGCGAGTCGGACTCGCGCACCGAGGGTTCCGTACTTTTTAGTATTTGTTGTTATAGCGGCAACAGAAATACATCTTCTGTGAAAATTTCAACTGTGTAGCTATCACGGTTCATGGGATACAGCCTGGTGACAGACGGACAGCGGAGTCTTAGTAATAGGGTCCCGTTTTTACCCTTTGGATACGGAACCCTAAAAATGACGTATTTGTATTGGGCTAGTTTTTTACAACAAAAAAAAACCGGCCAAGTGCGAGTCGGACTCGCGCACGAAGGGTTCCGAACCATTACGGAAAAAACAGCAAAAAATCACGTTTTTTGTATGGGAGCCCCATTTAAATATTTATATTATTCTGTTTTTAGTATTTGTTGTTATAGCGGCAACAGAAATACATCATCTGTGAAAATTTCAACTGTGTAGCTATCACGGTTCATGAGATACAGCCTGGTGACAGACGGACAGCGGAGTCTTAGTAATAGGGTCCCGTTTTTACCCTTTGGGTACGGAACCCTAAAAACTGTCGAATTGATAACCTCCTTTATTGAAGTCTGTAAAAAAAAACATCTCAACATTTTTAAGTTTCTTTTATTCGCTCGACAATTTCTTTGCTGCATTGTAACCTTTTATGCTATATGAAGATGTGATTTAAGCAGATGTATACCTAGTATACGTGTTCCCAATTATCTAGGCGGGTATCATCCGCCTCAGTTCTTTCCGCGAAATCTCCTAGGGAGATAAACTTTACGTCAACAAAGTCAGGTAATTTTGTAGGCAAAGTAATTTATACGGTTACGTTAAAAACCTGATTTTTCTCGTATACTGAAACATGTTTTTCTCAAAAGATATCATTTACAAACTAGCTTGGCGATGGATTATTTATTGCTTTTATTTCCTCCGACGTTTTTACTGATCACGTACTAATGACCGAAAACCTATTGTATTGTTTATTAGCAAATCTTATAGCTAATTTCATTACCTTCTAACATCATAGTGGCCGACGGTCGACTGATAAGTACTATTATTGCATTACGTCTACAATTCTTTTCTGCACGGTTTTTAAACCGGCCAAGTGCGAGTCGGACTCGCGCACGAAGGGTTCCGTACCATTACATTACAAAAAACGGCAAAAAAATCACGTTTGTTGTATGGAAGCCCCACCTAAATATTATAACATGTTATAGCAGCAACATAAATACACCATCTGTGGAAATTTCAACTGTCTAGCTATCACGGTTCATGAGATACTGTCTGGTGACAGACAGACAGACGGACAGACGGACAGTGGAGTCTTAGTAATAGGGTCCCGGTTTTACCCTTTGGGTACGGAACCCTAACAACAGATCCTTAACAATCATTTTGTTTCTAATCTCTTTAAGAGGGTAGTGGATCCCTGCTTCTCCATACAAAAGTAGTCCCGATTTTGCTCTTTGGATATTGACATTATGAAAAATACTTATACCAAATTTGAAATTTGAATTTGATTTGATATTAACCACCGTTATATCAAACGAAAGGGTCGTTTGACTGTTTTCGGTTTTTTGATAAGAGTTAAGGGTAAAATCAAATTCCATAATAATTCAAATATCAAAAAAAATACCGAGTGTACAAAACGGACTGGGTGTAACATTGTTATTGTCAATATTTTATTATACCATTATTCCAGTAAAACTTAGTACTAAATGGAGCGCATAAGAGTTATCATTACATCCTCCAACGTGCCCTCACCAGTAAAACCAGGATTCAGAAAAGTTTAAAAACTGTAACCGTTTAGAGATCAACTTACTCTGGTTGATAAGGTGTTTTCGGTAAGGGTTTTGGAAGATCAAAATCAAGACGCGTACATTACACGGTTTGTGGTAGCATTTCGGGGGCTTATCGATTTGGGCCTGATTTTAAAGACGTGCATCTGTGTAGGCACGCACCGGATTTCATAGCTTATGATTGGATAGCGGTACAAGTACCACAGGGGCTGATTTTTATTGGTTTTTGATTTAGGACTGGATTTAGTTTTTCAAACTCTGATGTTGCTCCACGCATAACAAACGTAAGTATGAAATGTAACAGTACCTATCTAGAAGTAAACTTACTTAATTATGTACCGTATATTCTTGCATAATGTTACAAAATTCAATTTTTAGTTTTCGAAGCTCAAATGGTACCATGATGATTGGGTCATAAGGCAAAATCTAAGACCCGGGTATGTCCTTAAACTACCTCCAACAGAGAGGTGTGGGCACTGTGAATGACATCTCGCTTTGTGTGGTAGGGCACAGGACAGCGGATGTCATTCCAGATCTAGAGCAGAGCCCAACTGGGGAGGTACCTCCACCTTACAGAAAACCGCAGCCAAATAATACTAGACCCTACTAATAGTGTTGTGTTCCTGCCGGTGAGTAAGGTTGCCAGAGCTCGAGGGATAGGAGTGTTAGGATCGGCAACGCGCATGTAACTCCTCTGGAGTTGCAGGCGTACATAGTCTACGGAGACTGCTTAACATCAGGCGGGCCGTATGCTTGTTTGCCACCGACGTAGTATTAAATATATATATATATATATATATATATACTTAGTAACTAGGTATATAGAAATATAAATTCATAAAATTTTTGTTTCACACTTTAGTCTACTCTAGAAAATTGAGTTCTTTCCATAAAAAAATTAAAATTTACTCCAGATTTCAAGATGCGATGTCATGGATGAGAAAAACAAAGAAATTAGATTAATAGCGATAAAAATAAACTTCAAAATGAATGACGGGGTCTCTATTACAGGACACGAGTTTTTTTTTGTCAGATTTTTGATAAAATTTCGTAAGTTCAAACTTAGTAAGTGCTCTTCATTCTGGGCGGAATAAATGCCAAATCCGAATTTAGGACAAAAAATACATGTAATTATTATGTCACGAAAATACCATACGTAACTCAGAGGAAGATTTTGTAGGACATACGCTTATATTGTACAGAATAGGAAACTATCTAACAACCAAATTTTAAAAAGGAAATGATCAGGGAAAAAAATGGCCAAGTAAGTCTTCTTTCCTTTGTCCATTTAATTCACTTGTGTCATCTCACGTACTCACCATCAATCACCATCAATTTAATGAAATCGATATCGTATTTTTAAATTATAAATATGGGGGCGTCCCATATGTTATCATATTTTTGCAAGTATTGTCATATTTCTCTTTAGTTCTACTCTGTAATCAACTGTTATATTCAGCCCCTTTTGTTGGTTGTGTTTACTTTATGTTTTGACCAAATTCGCCAATCATCCGGAAGGCGTAGCGTAAGCTTATTGAATAAAGTTTGCGATATTTTTTCTGTTTTGTTTTTGGCGCAAGAATCAACTTCAGTGACCGACATGCAAAATTTTTGGGGCAAAAAAATAAACGATGCGTATTCTGCAGGCTGCCCACTTCGATTACCTTCAAGAGAAACCGTTACTGTGGTTTTAATTACTGCGTAAAAGGAAGGAAATTACAGTATAAATATCTTCAGGTTTAAACAAAAAATTAAATAATACGACAGTTCGTTTTAACGGTTGAATAATATTTTCTTTTTATCAGAGCGAACAAAGAACTCACAAATATCTACACGACATTTGGTGCATGTTCAGATCAATAGTGATCAAGCCAATATAAAGAAGCATAAGTACTTATTGTAAAAAGGTTGGCGAAAGCTGAAATGTTTACTTGTCAGTGACATAAGTGACTTTGACACTTTTGACAGTGACGTATCTGTCGTAGATTTGTTGGTCTTGAATTCCAGTTTCGGGTTTAGTTACCTACTTATTTTATTTTCATCTAGTCTTAAACAGGCTAATTTGAATAAAAAAACTTCATCTACACAAGTAAAAACTTACGTTCGGAAAAGTAAAAGCAGGTACTATTTAGGAGATGGTAATAATTAGACCGCAGCCAAGAACCTTTGAGTTACTACTTGAAATGGAAAAAGTCGTAGCATCTAGTGAACTGTAAAAAAAAGCTTTCGTGGTAACTATTCATATATGAAATTTCATATTACACAACTGTAAGTATAGTACTGTAGAGGGCTGCGTTCGCGCGCCCCGGCGAGCGGCGCCGGCGCAGTCCCGCTCGTATCGTCGCCGCGGCCGCACGCGCGATGGCCCGCCTCAACGTTCTGTTCGCGTTCGCCGTGCTCGCCGCGTTTGTCGCGCCTGCCGCCGCCGAACCCCCGCATCCGCGCCTCATCGACTTCAACCCCTGGGCATGGCTCCCGGCCAACAGGAACCGATCCCCTTCCATCATGGACTACTTCTTCCCACCCTCCCGAACACCCAAACAATCCATGCTAGACCCACCCGCTGACCGTACACCCCCACAAACAACAATAACTACCGTCGAACCCACCACCATCGAAGAACGAACGACCCTACGTAAAACCACCAAAACAAAATCAACACCCGCGATCCATTCCACAGCAACTATTCAACCGAAAACTAAAAAAGTAACCCATAAAACACCGGAAACTACGGTAGAATTTAAAACTCAAACCACTAAAATCGAATCACCAGTTCCGACCAAAGACGCGACTATTCCATCCACTTATCGGCCGACGAAGCATTACACGATACGGCCGGTCGTGCGGACGACGGAAACGCCAACCGTCCAAGATACAGAGACGACGTTGAACACGGATAGTACGGAGACGGTTTCCGAGTACGACACTTCGGGAACGACGGCCGAAGGGCCGAAGGATACTGCGCCGACTTTGAGCACTGGAAGCGAATCCAGGGCCACGGATCCTGGGACGAGTACTGCCACCGTGGAGTCCAGCACGCAGCCGGAGACCACCGTCTCGGACTCCGCAGACAGCCGCGAGGGCTACCTCCCCCTCCGCGACAAACCCGTGCAGAACAACGTCAAGATCAACGATCAAACCAAAAAAGAGGTCAGTGATTCAAACGTTGTTTTTCCTAATCAGTTACACTCTAATAGCCAAAGCTTTCCTAGTTTTTACGGGCACTGAATTCTATCATTAGCGCCGATTTAACGGCGTGGGCCTAAACGTAAATAATGTTCGCACTTTGCGCAAAATATGTTCTAACACGGGCGTAAATTGCTGGGAAGAGCTGTGATATCACCCTCCGCTGTCAGTTCATAGTCAGCACATAAATATCGCCTAATGAGCCCTTAGAGAAAGGTTACCGTGCATTCAACAGAAATGCTTTCCCACATTAATTGTGCAAATTGATATGAATTATTTATTTCTTAGCAGCTCTATCTGGTTGCCTAGAATGGTAGAAAAAGGCTCTACAATAAAAAGGGCTATGTTACGCTTTGTACACATTTGTAGCCTAGAGCATTAATCGTAAATTGCTCGCTGTGTGATATTCTGAATAAGACAGTTTAATCAATGATGCCGTTTACCTGCCACGGGTCATTGCGTAAACATAATGAGCTCAAACCAAATAATGTTTTCTTCGCTAGGAAAGTGAAAAACACAATTTCTCATGTAAAGTTTTCTAAAACGTTTAGTTGTAATTATTCGTTACATGAGCTAACACTATTTAAACAGCGAACTAAATTGCTGAAATATGCCGACTTAATCCTTCAACTATTTCGCCGACATTCCATTATCCATAATTACACAAAAATTAAGATAACAATGGAATTCATTCAGGTGCAAGTTAAACAAAAAACGTAACGTAAACAATTATCATGTAGGAACTCGTATTTTCAGTCATTAGGCTCCGTTTGTAAGCCCGGACGCGGACCTTGTAGGAACAAAATACTTACCAAGACAATGTAATAGACTATCCTGATAAGCAATACCTGAGACATTACTCTGTGATATTTGTATTTTTTTAATATACTTAATGAAGAATTATACACATGGTAAGTTTACGGTTTGACAATAAATCAGTTGCAGCGGTTATAGCTACGAAATTTTCATAACGAAATTTGGCAAAGAAATAATTACATAAACACTATTCATTTTATTTTTACGAGTAATAGATGAACCGGAACGGAAAATATTACACCTTCTAGCCATCATTATGACCACATGACAGAATAATGACATCGAGTAAATTAAAATAAATTTGACTACAAAAATTCTAAAGAAGGGCTTAATAATGAATGTCTATAAAACCAACGTTGAATTGTTGCCTATAAATACGTATGCGGCATCGAACACAAACCATCAAAATATCGCAAATATAATAACTTCTTACATAAATCGTTTTCCATCATCCATCCATCCGTACCGTATCCATCAAATACCGTAAAAGATAAGAAAAATCAATGTCTAATCACATCGGCGGTACTTTCCTGTCATTAGTCACTTTGTGGTCACTAAAATTGTCGTTCGCAAAAATTTGTCCGGCAACAAATTTACTTTGGTTAAAGACGCTATTCTTTTGGAAAACTTTCTCTCTTATGCAGTTAATCTATCATAGTTAATGAATGAACGAGCATTTTCTTAACATTGAAAGTTCTTTTGTTGCGCTTAGACATGGCTGTCACTTAATCGGTTTCAGGATGTTAGGATCTGGACAAAAGAATTCCGCTTTAAAATTGTCTTTAGGAATAGGTAACATCTCTAGGAGTTTACTAAATAAGTGACTAATATTTGATTCTTGCGGTTCGCTGTGAACATAGTGAAAGCTTCACCTTTTTGAGCTGAAAACCAATATGAATTCTTTGAACTTTGGAGATGTGAATTGTGAATGATTGACAAGATTACTTTGGATGAAATTGGAGTAATAGCATCACGGGAAAAAATGATCTCGTTAAACTGCGTTAATTGAATCAAAGCGCGGTTCGTCTCGAATAAATCTCACTTTCGCGAGGTGAAGTAAATATTTAAAAAGGTCGCATCGTTACTAATCGTGCCTAATTAATCAGTAAGCAAGGTAGAAAGTCCAAGTATCTATCTATTGCGAATTAGAAGAGAAAGGGGCATAGTACCTTACGTAGGTACCGAGAACTAGGTTGTACTCGCCGTAAACAGAAATTGCACCGACGAAAGTGTTTCGGAAGGGAGTTGAGATACCAATAATTTTAACATTGTAACGATAATAGCTTAAGTATCGTTGGATAGACATAAATCAATTCTCTAAAGTACTTTGCCGATGTTACGACTTTGATATGGTCACAACCTCTTTCAAAACACACAGTTTTTATATTTATATTTATTATTATATTTTGTGCATCCATTGTATTTACCACAAGAAGATTCGAAGATTGTTTAACCTATTTGACACAGATTACGTCGGATGGACGCTGACGTTTTACAGCTGCAGTGGTCAGTCATATAAAAAGAAAGTTCCATATTGTTTTTTCGCTTTTGTAATGTTGATCAAATTTTTGCAGTGGTTAGATTTTCATCTGACATTTCACACTTGGTCAAAACAAGTGAAAGTTTCATAGTTTCGTCGCTTGCCTCCGGATAACAATTATCGATTTGTGGCGAGATCTTTGAATTAACGAGAACCTCTGCCCCGGAATATCTAACTTTTGCCTTGGAAAGTGACTTATCGTAGCCATTACATTTTCGTGTAACTGCCAATCTTTGCATATAAATACGCTTATTATGAAACAGATTTAGCCCACGAGTCAGCATTGTGTGTTTTGCTTTATTTAAATAGGCTTGACTTGGCTAGACTAGCTAGCAAATATTACAATGTTATATCTTTATTACCGGAGTGTAATCATAAACTTACCTCTCCAGCAACAACTTAATAGCCGGTCTAATGATATAAGTAGGTAGGTAATATTAACATTAAATTTAATAGTGAATACATGTTTACTCACATTATGTAATAATGAACAAATAGTTATGAACAAAGTTCAAAATACAGGAGCTTTACATATGCTTTCTTTGGACAACTGATTTATAACATTAATGAAACATAACTATTTAATTTTACTACATATTCGTCGTGGAAGACGCTGTGTCAATGCCAATTGCCCTTTTTTGTAACCTGCCTAGGTCTCCCCCTACTTTAAAGGGCATGCAATGTGTGTTATTAGAGCGAAGTAAGAAAATATCGAATGGTGTGACAGGATCTCATTACCACGCTAGTCTGAGTAGCAATATCAGATCAGGCTGCTTAAAACCAGAGACTAATAATGAATATAAACAGTCTGTATCCATAGTCTCGTGCCCAGTCGGCGAGGTGTCAGACACAAATTATGGTGCTTTGACCTTCACTTAACCATAACGCCATCTAGAGACCGTTATAAAAGTAAAAATGTTTGGCGTTACAGCTAAGCGCGTAAAACTACACCTGTATTTTTTGTGTACGAGTACACAAATAATTATATATATGTTTTACATGTATCCAGGTATGTAACATAACCATGTAAAGTCCGTTACTCTAGTTTCATCGACTTGGCAGTTACAAAGAATAAAAGCGCCATATTTGACATTGTACTTGGCGTAGTCGGACATCATAAAAACGAATCCTCACAAAATTTGTTGCTCAGATTTTAGCAGTGTTTATTATCACATGTCTCTGTTCAAACTAAAATAAAGCCACCGAGCGTCGCCGGCGCTAGCTAATGATATCCTCCAACTTCTTATTGGTTTATTTACAAACATGATGGAATGTAAATGCAATATGAAAGTACCTATTCCAGAGAATCTTTATCATAACTTTTTAATGGTCTTACCGTGTTTTATTCCGCGCAAGAGTTCTATCTCGAATCTTTGCTTAAATGGACGCCGAGACGTAAATAACTTAATAAACGCGACTGGACTCGCAGGGTAGTATTTATTCAATATTATGGAAATAGAATTGCGTAAGCTGGCGAGTGAAATTTGAAAATAAAAGTAAAGAAAATGAGTTTATAAAATAAAATACTGTGCAGTCGCCTGCAATGGTAGAAGCGGGCAAAAATAAAAGATACTTTATGGCTTTGCAAATAAATTTCTAGTTCTCGTAAAGGCACAATTCTTGTATAGTAATTGTAACTTTAAGCATTAGTTGTGCTTGTGTAGAAACTAGCAAATTTTAAGCAAGGATGGATGGAATTGGTAACTTACTTACATATGTATGCAAATTTTCAGCTTCATGGATGTCAGGAAGTGGGTCAAATTTAACTTGTAAGATTTGACCCGTACAAACATACATATTTACATAGATAGATAGGTACATAGATACATACATTGCTAGTTAATAAAAAGCTTGAAACAGAACGTTCCCCTGCAGACAACAATCCTGCCACAAGTAAAATGATAGTTACTCACTACATACTGCATTATAGGTACTATCTGCTGGCTGAAACTTTGAGCCTGAAAGTGGATTCATTTTACGATACCTATCGTAAACAGGCTTTCAGTACCCAAATTAAACAGACACAGGGGTACACGCATTTAAAGTTACGTAGGAAGTAAATAAGGAGGTAAATAACTAATTACTAATAACATAATAAGAAAAAGTAGAAAATAATATTTGTATCAAGGACGCCCTCGGAAAACGTTTGAAAGCCCCTGCTTTAAACGTTGGTTTACTATTGTAATCTCACTCCATACGGTCTTGAAGCACTTAGTTCAAGTTATTGGGCTGTAAACGAAAGATACGGGTTCATACAGTCGCTGTGTGATTGCACATTGTTAGCCTCTATTACACACCCTTGCTTCATAGGTAATTGGATTTTCAGGATAGAGGGGATTGTGATACTTATTTTGTTGGAACCATTGGAAGGCAATTTAGTTTTTACTTAGGTCTGAATTTTATACTTATTCATTATTATTAGTGATTTCATTTGCAAGATTCGTCCCTCCGAATGCAGCGTACATTTATGAAGTTTAATTAATTATTTAAATATTTTTTAAACATTTTAGTATAATAGTAGTGGGCGAGACATTATCAATCAAAATAACTTTAACCTATGTGACTTAGCATGAATAAATGATATTGAAACCGAATAAATAATATTGTCATTGCTTTGTTCAATTCCTATTTTCCTATTATTCTATTCCAATCAGTATACATATACACTGTCAATTGTAAAATCATTAGTATAAAATAATTATATTCTAAGTTGTCGTGAGTGTCTGGCCCACAAGAAATTTGGTAGATACAAACTTAAAAAAAAAGCCTGTATGGCAATAATTTGAAAAAGCAGCAATCATTATGAAAAGAAATGTTTTTTGTAAAAATTTCATTTTTGGTACAAGCTTTTATCGCTGACTGTACTTTTCTTTCCACAGGCAACTAATATACTCATCGAGACAATTCTCAAAACCCCAAACACAATTAGGTTTCATTGTTTTATTCCCACACGAGTTCCTATGGCCACCTCCTGTCTCCATCGTCAGATCAGATCGATGGTACCATAATATTGCATTGCCACCAGACTTACATGTGTATGCAAACAACCCGTACAAACATAGTTACATAAGTACATACATACTTACATAGGGACATTACAAGTTAATAAAAAGCTTATAAAAATAAAAAATGGACAAGTGCGAGTCGGACTCGCCCACCGAGGGTTCCGTACTTTTAAGTATTTGTTGTTATAGCGGCAACAGAAATACATAACCTGTGACTATTTCAACTGTCTATCACGGTTCATGAGATACAGCCTGGTGACAGACAGACAGACAGACAGACGGCCAGTGGAGTCTTAGTAATAGGGACCCATCTTTACCCTTTGGGTACGGAACCCTAAAAATCATTAGCATCAATACTTTTAGTAGCACGTTTTCGAAACGCTTCGCTGCTGCAAAAAGTTGTCGCATGCTTCGAAGCCTAAGCATCGTCAAGAAAAAGCAAGTTATACTCGTAATGAAGGGCTTTCGACAAATTACGGTGGTACAAGTAATAACATAAATCTCGTCAACAGATGTGGAATAATTGAGATGGATCTCGTCTCGTGCCGCGAGTTTTGAACATCCGTCGCGTGAGGCGACGTGACGTTTTACTTGAGCGGTTTATATATGTCATAATGACTGGATGAATTACGCTGACGGTTAGCAAAGTTGTTTCATATTGTGGAACGTGGCCTTATGGTATCATGACAGTATTGTCATAATCAGTATACTCGGTAGGCGCGTTGACGAATGCAGTATATTGCACAGTGATAAAGAGAGTAGAAGTTTGGAGTGCCGGCGACAAAACGCACCGCAGAAAGACTTACATAAACAAGTGAATATAAACTTTGCATGGATCTATTATTACATACGAATATCTTATGGATGATGTAGCGCAGTCTTTATGCTTTATCCATTTCTTATAAATACATAAGTCAAAATGACACATTGAGACAAAAGAGTAATAATAGCTACTTATGGCTTGCAGCGCTTTTAGATGAATAACGCCTTTATTCATTACTTAAGTAAGACAAAGTTCTCGGGTAATACTATAAAACTACCTAAGAAGCGAGTTTTTTCAAGTTTGTTGATACGAAAGTGTGGAGCTGCTCATCCAAATAGATAAAAGTATTCGTTTGTTTGAACAGTAAATTGATTATGAGTGTAGCTATGACTTAATAAGACGGAGATTATTTGAATTTCTGATTTATTTATTTATTTTATGACATCGTGTAGGCACATTATGCAGTAACTATGGTTTCCAAAAGTCGACGTTTGACAATTCAGTTTCCACAAAACATATCGCGCCGTATAGCATCGTATAGCATCGTCTAGTTAACCTGTTAACTCGAGGGCAAGATCATTCTTAGGCATTACACACCCTTTTTACAATCAATAATTCTTTAAACAGTAAATGTGTATAATAGTTTTCAGATAATATTGGTTCCGAATGAATAATGTTATGTTTTCTTTTAACATAATTCATTTTCGATCTGAAGAAACCAAATTTAAAAGCTCTTCTGAATTTGAGTTTAAAACCATAATTTAAGAATATGAATAGCTCCATTTAATCGAGAATCACCCTTTTAAGAGGCTTACTATAATTGAAATTAATGAATCATTGCATTCATAAGATAAAATCTAAGGATTCTAAGATGAAAAAATAGTTTTATTTCAAACTCGTGGAATGCAAAGAATCTTCGCAGCTGAGACTCGATTCCAATTAGATATGTAAATTTTGCAAATCCTTTTACTTTCGCAAATTAATAACGTAAGTGAGAATTTTAGAATATCCCTTCATTAGTATATTGAATTACATCATCATCACCATTTATTTCTCGTTGAATAATTACACACTTCCGGAACTGCATAACATAAAAACAAGCCTAAAAAGCTAGTTTTTTTATACTACAATGGTGATACACAAGCGTACGACCCGTTTGATGGAAAGCAGACACTATAAGACATAGAACGCTTGCAATACCAGAGGTGTCACTAGCTCGTTGGCAAACTCTTCGTAGGTAATACGAGAGTTCACTGTGTTGACCGGTTTAACCACCGCCAAAACTATTTGGAGCTCTAGTAACTTTACCTACTCACCATCAGAAACACGACCCCCCATAGGTAATCGTAACAGCAATACTAATTCGGTGCTAATTATCGGTGCTTATTCAAACAAGGTTCACGAATTCCTAGCTAACAATGTGGACAATAGATGGAGCAAATTCAACTTTTAACAACAGAATTGGATTTAACAAGATAAAAAAATAAAAGAAGACTTAACCGAGAGCGTGCAGCGTGTAATAACTATTATAGCTCACTCCAAAACTCTAACACTTTACGTAAAACGTGAAAAATTACGTGAACTTGCGTCCAATGACATAAACGATTCGTCGGACCCAATTAAAGATGGCGTTACGTGATGTACCGGTACCTGTATCTCGGTACATTCGGCACGCGATCGCACATTGCTAAGAAGAAGAAGTTAAGAAGTTCCAAACGCTTGCCAGAACGCTTAGGTTAGGTTAAGGCAAAACAAGTATTACTTAACTTGAAGGTCTATTTGTGACGTAATTTGCAGTGAAGCTAGCTCATGTGCCAATATAATGGCGCAAGAAGCGCTGCTAGTGGTATGAAAATGTTAGACTACGCTTTCTTGTTTCCAAACGTTGGTATAATTGGCTTGGTCAAAGTAAAATCAGGAGTACTAGTCACTCCAAATCTCCTTAAAACGAATTTGCGGTAGGTCCGCCATTTAAATGATGGGTATGGGTTTTCATATGCCGATTCTAGCGATTCCACCTATAAGTAGTTAGCGTATTCGACTTATGAAAACGCGATAGATATACCTAGGTACTTACTTAAGGGGCCCACCAGTCTGCCGAACGATATCGGCCTGTCAGTTGTTCGGAACTGACAAATTTTTGTTCTTACTGATATCGTCCGGTGGACTGGTAATGGGTGGGCCCCCTTACCGCTTAATGATTTTTTTTCGATACGCGACATTTCAGTTTTATTGTTACTACTCTGAAGGCCAAAGTATATTGGTTAGAGCCCGCTTCGCCTGCCTTCACACAACCAACGCGAATGTATTGTAAGATAAGTTACCGTTTCGCGCAAACCGCCAACCGCGGACAGTTATCCTGAATCGCGATAATTAAGTGGGGTAAGTGTGAAATCAGATATGGTTGATTTGTAGAGATCGCATGAGTTATCTTTCTGTCAAATTTTGGAATAATAGGCATCATATACATACCTAATAGATTAAGACAGCATTTTCGACGGACCCCTTTGCCAAATATTTATTTGAGAGTTTCTTTAACGGTGACATTCGGATGGCAATTGCAGCTGCATGAGGTACTGTTACCGCATTACTGTTGCGGTTCGCTGCCACATTACTATCGCGTAATACCCCAACAGTAACGCAGCTGCAGTTGCCTGTCACCTTTACCTATTCAGAAAAGTGTCATTACATTCTACTTTGCTTAGCCTGAAAATCCTTTGTTTTTAAGAAAGTGAGATTAACATATGAATGATGGAGGAAGACTATGCTAGTATAAAAAACACTGCCAGAAAATCTATTTTTCTGTTACACTTTAAACTCGCGTATTGTTAGACCCGGTAATAACATTAATTATATGTCTATTAATCCATTTTGACGATCGTAAGGTTAAAAGGTCTTCGAAAACCCTTCTTCGTAAGAATCGTAAGTATGTAACCAATTCGCAGTCATAAAGAAAGCTTGAAAAATCATAACAAAAACACATCAATACACTCCCAACAACGGCAACAACCATTAGCATAAGCGTCAACGTTTATGTCTAGTTCGTTTAAAATTCCATTTGGGTTTAGGCACACATATAAATCGCGCGACGTCTAAGAAGAAAGATGAGCCCGAGAATATGTAAAGTAAGTAATTTACGCGCAGGCGGCTACATCGTTACCGGCAAAAAGTTTACTTTAAGTACTTAAAGTCTAGGTACGTAATGCTCCATTATTTATACGGGTCGTGAAATTAGTTAGGGAAATATGGCTTCATTTAAGTACGATCCGGGCAAGTGGGTAAAAGGAAAAACCTGGTCATTGTAGTCACAAATAAGTGTACTTACTGAGTTACTGAGCATAATAGAAAGAATAACACAAAAACTTTATTTAGTTCGTTAGCACTTTAACTCACGAACCAACTCAGTTAAGGGGCAGGCCTACAATAAAATAATATATGAATGGCTAAACCTTCCAATACATATAGGTATAGTTAAAATCAGCTTTCAAGAATTTTTTCCAGTAAACTGTCTCAAACTTAAAATAATAACCCACGCGACTGAAGAATCCGGTAGAGTATCAATATCAATATAATACACGAGTAAGGCAATATAATAATAGAACAGATTTATCTCATACCTGTGGGAGTTCACGACTTGATAAGGAAGCCGAGCTTAATTGTTTGCTATGGCAGAAAGTAATAAACATTTCATCGTTCTAATACCACCGAGAAGATGGTTAAATTACATTTTATAAACCTTATGGCGAAGGCATAAGATTCACCTGTGGTTAGTTAAAAGTTTTGTTGTTGGTAGATAAATAGCAATCGGCTCTAACTAATGATGGGACAAGCTGCGCTTCTTATGTCATTAATAACACTTGTAGGTTTGGGGTACTTGAAAATGAATCATGTTAAGAGAAAACAAAACATTTTTCATTCAGAACCAATAATATCTGAAAACTTATACACTATTACTAATTACAAAGAATTATTGATTGAAAAAGAGGTGTGTAATGTCTAAGAAAAATCATGCCCTCGAGTTAACAGTTTAACTAGACGATGCTATACGGCGTCATACGTTTTTTGGTAATTGAATTCTTAAACGTCGACTTACGATCTACAGCAGCTGTCAAATTTGAAGCACACCCCTTCCTTAGACTTGACGCCTCTTCTATTACCTAATAACTAAGCTAATAATAAACACTAAAATGTTACAGAAATTTATAACATCACACCTTGTCCGATCATCGTACACCGTTAATGACTTTACAAACGCATTAACACTTAAGAGGTGTAACATGATTCGTCATCAGACTAAATAAATATGAAAGCGGAACTACAGAGTTTTAATCATATTAATTGCACGCAATTCGTTTCAAATGTAAATGTTTTATCGCGTTTTGATGAGCGAAATTGATTTTGATGAACTCGCGTTTGTAAAGAGTATTAACGTCATGTAACTGACATACAATATATATGAATTCATTATCATTAAGATTATATTGTGCCTGATAAACATGTTTAATGAGTTACGGAACAAGCTACCGGCCATTCTGTATACAACTTTCGATACGGACTCTTCTTTTATGCTTTGTAACTATCATTATCACATTATGGCTGTTAATCATGCTATATTAATTATCTGGAATGAAATTATAAAAGCTGTTAGTTTATTTTCATAAAGGAAGAGAATACAAGGGTTGGTAGAGTTAAAATTGTGGATTTATGGCTCGTCACTGCGTGAGCGCGTCGTCAAGTATCCTTAGAATATTTAATAGTGGATAAACTGGACAACTTGCAGAAAACGTCACTAAACATTACGAGCACAGAGACGGCAAGAAACTAGGTGTTTGACATGTTCTAGCACATACATTGCGCGAGAAATGTTGACAAGTGACAAGTGGTCAAGTGCCGAGACAAGTGCAATTTGTACAGCGCCCATCATGCAATTCCTTACAGTCGCTGCTATTCTCAGTGTGTTCCGGTATTTTTACGGGCTCTGCTGATTGCACCGATGAGATATTGTAACCAGCAAGCCAGGCAAGATTTATTACATTAAAGCTAGATGATATTTTATTGCATATCAGCCGAAGGACTTCCAGGTTTATACAAAATCTGTCTCCGAATATAGACCATCTCGTCCAGATCTATTTTATTCTTCCGACGCTGCAACTTCGGATACTTTCATGTGGAGTACATGCATATAATTAAACCCTCACCTGTTAATCAGTAAGTCATGCTTGTATGTTCAAGATCACATCAACAATAATCAACATTCCCTAAAGATGTTTCCAGTAGCTTTTACCAAACCAAGCATGTCATGCAAGTGAAGTATAGTTTTCAAAGGCCCTCGATGGTATAAAATTTCACTCCGCAATTATGATTGATCGGTTTATAATAATTGCTCATAGGCATCTATTTATAGGAAGCGTCAAGTTGTTTGAACACATAACTCATCAGAATGACAGGTCATTAAGATCGCATTCCATCAAAAGGGAAACTTTTTGGTCTGAGTTATTGGCACTATTAGGAAAATTACGGCCCAGAAAGTTTTATGGATAGTTCGGAGGCCACTGTGTGTTAACTGAACTATAACTGCCGAAACTGTTATTGGTGGCAACTCGATTTGGTAACGTTTAGACAATCTCTGATGTTATTTATTACAATACAACATTCTTTGTTGCACGTGATAATAATTTAATACTCAGAACGTAAATATAGTTCATTATAACGTAAATATAGTGTAATGTGAGTGTAATATATAAGGTAAAATATAGTTGATTATTTTCGTTTTAGTTGCGATCTTTACAGTTTAAAAACAGGTACGGTTTAATAGAAAACGAGAAATTAGTTGCAACTTTTAATTTAAATACCGGGATCTTATACTAGAAATATTTTCTGATGAAAAAGGCTGTAAATGATCGTGGTTAAAAGTTTAGCTTAACACAATTGTATAATATTTAATGAGTAAAGTTCTAGTTATCTAAGCTAGTTTTTACATATTGAGGAACCACCGCAAAACTATTAGGTACTTACCTCTAAAATGGACTCGGTAAAGTGGTAGTGCTGTACAAATCGATACTCGCATTGTAAATTCTACAAATTTTGACCGACTACTTTGATTATACCACCCGTCAAATAGAAAAAAAAAACAGCACCGATATCCGATAAATCGAGTTAGCATAATCATAGTTCGATAAAATCACCGATATTGATCTATTAGCCGATCTGCGTGATTCGTGACACAGCATTGTGGAGCCGCATCTATGCTTTTAGTATTAGAAAGCAAAAAGTATGTTAATAGGGTGTTCTGTGTACGTAGAAATCATTTTCGCACTCAGTTGCTCGTGAACGTACCGTGTTTGTTTTTGCTTCCAATCTTACTGTTGCATTGTTACAAAATTGGAGCTTAGCTTCTACGGATCAAGGTTACCATTTGGTTGCTGACTTTGGACAGCATTTGGATCTCTGAATTGTTGGAAAATGTTAAGGTAGTTTACTACAATAACGAGTAATAATTTTTATTTCGAAAATCATTTGCGATTGCGAGAAATGCGTTTGTATGAAGGTGCAATTAGTGAGTTCTGAGCGAACAAATTCGCGCGAGTAAAGCTAATAGTGTGGAATGAGCGATAGAAAGCAAATATAGGGTACACGTGTCAAATGAAGTGTAGTGTCAAGACAAATGGAGTGCTTTACAATGCATAGTTTAAATACTGCAATATTTGTAAAAGCTTTCTACATCTATGAGAAGTGAAGTCACGTTTTGAGATGTCTTTGCCAATAAATCCGTTTTCGTGCTCAATTCGAGATCCTATACATATTTCATTCCTATTTCCAAGTACCTTAACACCTATTTATAGGTTCTATGGCTTTAATCACGCATAATTTATATCCGCTAACTACTCACTAAAATTATAAGTAAAAAAACTATATAAAAGGGGGTCCATAAGCGTTTTAAAGCTATCATTCGTCAATAACAGTCCATTATTTACGTGTAAAGCAAGTATATCTTAAAATGCGTAACAACTAACTATTCATAGTGAAAGTAGATAATCACTTAATTCAGTCGAAACGTCAAATAGGCGTGACTCTTTCTCACAGTAGTCCATAATACCATTGAGGTTAACCATTGTGGATTAAGGAAAAAATACACCTCATCAAATCTGACAAAGACCTCTTAATAGATCGTGATTTGCCAATAACATGTATTTTTGTGAATCTTTGTATCTTTTTAAAAAGATTGGTGTATTTTTAGCTCCATTGTGTAGGTAATTGGAAACCATACAAATGAGCTTGAGGTAGGATGAGTTTTGGCTTTGTTGGTGTATTTTGTGGTGTGGTATGAAAAAGTTTTATGTGCATATAAAGTAAGAAACACGATTACAACAAGCATTCCTAATTCCTGGCTCGTGTCTTGGCAATAGTGTTCTAGATAACTGCACATCTATGTAAGTATGGCATCAATGCCAATAAAAAGAAAACTTGTAAATTTCCAGCACCGCCTCAAAATTATACATTTAGTCACTTACCTTGAATTAAATTTCTTTTTGTGAACCATTACCGTAAATAAACCTAAGGATGATGATGACTATGACGTAGAAACCTAATCTCTACTCTCCATTACGATAGCTTCATTACATACCTGGAACAAAAGAAAACGAATAATTTAAACAAAAAAGCTCAACGTAATGATGGCACAACATTGGCGAATTTCAATTAGTACGCATAATAATCGTTATGTTAGAGGCCTTGAGCGAAAGTACCGTTGACCCCTCTGTTCATTATAAGAAAATCGAAAGTAAATTAATTCGGCCATAACATAAGTTTGACAGCAATTTCATTAACACGTATTTTGCCACCGCTTTATGCTCGGATTGAAAAAGTCGTGTAATCGCAATCTAAGCACATTCGATCGGATCATGATTCGGCTTTTTTACAACTATTGTTTACCAGATGTTTATTCTGTAAAGCTTCAAGCGTTGTATCGTTACTAAAAGGACTTATATTCGATGGTCATTGTAGTGCATTTTAGCAATTTTAAACTTGATCAGAATCGATCGTGAGTGAAATCAGTATAGTGACTTCACTAAATAGATTGATTTAAATCGTGATAAACAAAGAAATAGGTAGAATTGTTTTAAAGTTGCATAAAATAGCCCAGCAGTGCAGGTAACAACGATATGGCAAACTTTTTACTAACAATGGGTACCTAATATAAAAAGAAAGTAGGTACATTTCTTTAGAAGTTTATCTTTATTTGCTATTGTCATATTCATATTGACTACAAGAGTTAATTAGATGGGTAAAGGGGCTCACTGATTACTAGTCCGCCGGACGATATCGGCCTGTCAGTTGTTCGAATCTGTCAAATTTTTGTTCTAACTGACAGGCTGATATCGTCCGGCGGACTGATAATCAGTGGGCCACTTAAAAGTCTCTTCACCTTAACTACTAACTCATAATTGGTTATGCATATATATATATATGATAGTGTCACTGTCAGAATATTTACAAAAACTATAATCAGAAATAGCAGAATGTATTGATTCACAAAATATAGGGCGATTCATACAAATGTCACGTCGATAAAAAAGATGCAGTTGCATTCTATAGGCAATATAAAAAGGCAGGTAATCCATCTCTTTTTTCCATAATGTTGAAATATATCTTAATGCTGCAACTCGTCCCCGCAAATATGATAAAAATGTCGTGAATCTCATTGCGCAAGATAGCCACGATTTCCTGGAATATTTGCATGACTATATAACATACAGTTTGTAATCAGTATGCGACCGTTAAGGCACTTAAAGCGACCATCTTGGGACAGTCTGGCAAGAAGTCTATCCAGTACGGTTTAGAGTGCACGCCGACGTAACAGTACTTGTTACTCGTATCATAAACGAGTATTATGATGTAAACAACCACTTTGTACAACGTTATCGCAGTGATCATCGTCGGAGTCATAGCTTAATAAAATGCCGGTGCGTTTTTTGTTTAGGAAGATAGTAAACCCGAAAGGCATTCTCTGAAACTCGAAGCGCTTTTATAGAACCGAGCTTGATCTAGTTTTCTTTCGTCGAAATTCGTCGAGGTAAATTAGAAAAGTGTTAGTAATGAGATTAAAAGATCAACAAATAGATTGGCGTAATTTGAGAATCAATCATTACAAGGCCAGGTAAAAAAGGGAGCGGTATTCCGACTGACTTGCTTAGTTTAGAAGTCAAATTCTTGTTTAATGATGAACATTAAAAACTCAAATTAAAAAATTAAAATATATTTATTTAACATAAAACGTAATTTATCAAAGGAACATTGCAGTTTCACCTACATTTCTTTACAGTCTCAATTAAATTTTAATTAATCATCTCACGTGTTAATTGTTTATCATAAAATACGTAGAACTATAAACATGTATTACTTTTACTTGTCTTCAACATTGATTATTTAATATAATTTTGTCCAAACTTTACAAACGGTTTCACAATTCCTTATTGAAGTTCAGACGGGCAGATTTGTGGCCGGAATCCTCAGTTCTAAACTTTCTTAATATAATATCGGTTTGTTTGGTGGGTTTGTAGGGTGTGTATATCAAATATATCATTAAGTCATCAAATACAATCTTTCAAATTATATTACTGTAATTTCTATGTCACGATAAAGAAATAGTAAAAAAATATTGATTTTAAAACAAAACTAATGCAAGTGAATCATATTGAAAAGTATGTATCCATCATTATATCGCAATTACGGAACATGTGCAGAAAGTCAAAAAGAAAGTGAATATTTCTAGAACAAGTCATAAAATAAATGCACAATGTTCCTGTTGGCATATTCTCGTATTGAATGAGAAATAATGTTCTAAGAAAAAGAAACACTAAGAACTATGAATAGGCTGTTAAGCAAAACAGTTCTCAGTACTAGACAGACAATTATACTTTCAGCTCCACTTGTTAATGTCTTTGACAAACATGCAAATTAGGTTTCTGCACTTTATGTCAAGAATAAACAGCCAAGTGATCACAATGAACGCATATATCACAAAATGTCGGTTAGCAACCAAACCTTACGCAACCGACTTCAAAAAAAGGAGGTTCTCAATTCGAAGGAATGTTTTTTTATGTATGTTCACTGATTACTCTGAGACTATTAGAGCGAGTTCTACAATTTTTTTTGTTTGAAATAATATGCTTTCTATACATGGTCAAATTGTCATTAAATCAGGATCTGATGACGGGATCCTGGAAAAATCGAGGGTGTACTTCAAAAATAATAGGCATACTTACAGTGATTTTGATGTGGGTGTTTCAATAGTAACTCCAGCACCATTCGGTAAATCCTGTCTCAAAATTGACAGCAAAGCGGCAGGAAACAATAACAAGTAATGCCATATATAATAGTAAATTTGTCGCTACTGAAATTGCGTAGTTCGACTTAAAAATAGAAATAGTTCATAGAAATAGAAATACTTAGAGGTCAACGGACGATATACCGTAACAGGTATCCATAAGTGACACTGTAAATAAACTTTAATGTTTTAATTACAACCAAGAATGCGTATAAGAGGAATATGCCTTGAATTCGTGCTTACAAATAATTATGTAAATTGCTTAAACATAGTAAAGTTGCTGGACGTGTGAATAACTTTGACATAGTAAATAAAATGTTGCTAAGTGCGGCGGCAAACAGTTGGTATTGGAGCACAACCATACAAATGCTTCAAGTGTTGAGCAAAGCTAGGGTAACTACGAGAAGACAACGGTTTGTTAAGTCACTTGCTTTTCCACGTAAGTGAAATGAGTGAAAAACATTCCATATTAAAATTTTAAAGTGTTAATACATATTTATTGACAACGAAAATGATAAAAAAAATATTGCCAAAAATGTTCCATTTAAAATTCCAACGATTTGCGGCGGCAATACCGATAGTTCGAAATCTTACAAATGAAAAACCTGCATTCTGGTAACCCAACA
The DNA here is from genome assembly GCF_947568885.1 of Cydia strobilella. Lineage (NCBI taxonomy): Eukaryota > Metazoa > Arthropoda > Insecta > Lepidoptera > Tortricidae > Cydia > Cydia strobilella. The sequence goes on from NC_086057.1 coordinate 11,717,003, forward strand.
TTGCACTTTAAAATAAAGCAAGAGAGAACCAGCTACATAATACATTATTTAACAACCGTTTTTTATAACAACATCCGGTTCGCTCACTCTAACTCTAGGTGAATGACAACAAACGCTGCCTTAACTCTGATTCTAGTTTCCTCAAAAGGACTAGATGGAAAACGGCATACTCGCAGTCATACGTCTAGTTAAGTGAATTCATGTCTAACGACTTTCTCATACGCGCTGTAATAAAAGTGAGCAGTCGGGTTAAAATATATAATGATACATGACATCGGGACAAATTATATACACGACTGGACCTTGAAGATCTTGACTTGAAAGCATGTTTGAAGTAAACGGTTATGGCAGTATAGCTTGTATAAATATGTTTTAAATTGTACGATTAAGTCTCTTGTTTTCTGAAAAACTTGCATTTAATCAGGCAGGCTAGACAGTTGCTGAGTAGAAAGAATGCCATCAAGAGAGAAGAACCATAACCTAACTCGACATTATAATCAAGATTTTCCGAACCGTTAATTTGTTAGTTTTGTAACATAATAATATATATATATTTACATCAGTCAGTTTTGTGACCGCTAACTACCCGTTAATGTTACAATTTTAACTGAAAATGCCGTTTAATCCGTGGCGAGCGGCAAACCGAGTAAATTATCAGTGAATTCATTATGCCGGCGATTTTATCACGATAAGACGTATCGTCTCCCGTTGTTGCGTTCAACGGAATTGTGTTCGATAAAGCACTGTGTCAGTTAGCGGTAGCTGCTTTTTTTCCTTCGGCTCCAATCCACCATGCTCCGCTGCGCGGGCATTCGACAGGCTTAATCGCGACTAATAGACGCTGCATTAGGGCCGTGGGGACTGCGTTGACAATGTTTTGGTGACTGTTATTAGTCAGGTATACCTAAGGATTTGCAATTTATTATTATTTAGTATTGAGATTACATATTAGGTACCTTCATGATATCTATTTTGATTGCTTTTTATTGAAATAATTATGTTACAAGGATTAAGACACCAACATGGTCCACAATTCATAAAATTTTCCTTCTAATGTCCCGACCTTAATAAAACCGATAACGCTGACGCCTGCGATGCACTTATGGCTACGGTCACGTAGACTACCTGGTTTATCTGCCGCGGCATTTATTCCGTCGGGAGCCATAAATTGAATTACATACGCGATAGAATCCGTTGAAATTATTTCACCGTTATCCCGTGAAATAAGGCAAACTAATCTTGTTTTACAGTTCGTAGAAAAACAACTGGACCCCCCAAAGGGAATCAACCAGCCCAGGAACGACACGGTTGAATAGGTTTCCTCTCATTTCTATATATGGAAATGGTGTTCGTTTGATTAAAGTCAGTGCACATGGGCCTCACAAGCGACGCACATTTCGCTTGACACGTGACACGCATGCATCAATCAGTACCTACATATTCGCAATCCTTAACATTCGTTCCGTAATGCAACACAGTGGCACGAATAAAGCTTGACCCGCGTCAAACCAGAGAAATTGTCAAGTGATATACGTGCTCAATCCACAATGTAGGTTGAAACTTTCGTCCGCTTATAGCCATTTCCACCGCAATGCAAACAAGAGCGGCGGTCACGTTTCCGAGATTGCGAACGGAATCTGTTTTTCGATCATTGATACCGTCGGACACAATGGTGTTAATTTGCGGTGTAAGAAACCAAAGCAATATTGTTTAATTATCTATCTGGATTAGCGCTTGCTCGGCAGAAACCATCGGCGCTTCATTGTCCATTTCTCGCGTTCGAATGGTCCGGATATAATGCTTCTGCGTTCTCAGTACAATCGGCTATTACAATCCGCGTTTTATTGTTTTCTCGACTTTTTTCTGGAACTTTAAAAGTAATTGCAACATTCCTTTTAACTAGATGTACTAAGAGTTCTTATAGCAATATCATTTATATTTAAGTAGTGTAGTTTAAATCTTGTTTAGATTATATAGACACGTCTCGATCGTACTTCGACTTTCCTATGACCAAATTTGGGTAATTCCAAGGGATTTGAAACAAGTTAGAGAATTCCGTGCTTAATTAAATCCTCTTTTTGCCTTTGCGGTCTTGTGGCATGTTGATATTATCATTAACACGTTGAAATGAAAAGTGAACCTGGTCTTTATTATACAGTTCACTTTTGCTTTCTAAACTTGCTTTTTTTCATGTGATTCCAAATCGTCATTACATCTAATCGCTCGTCTTTTTTGCGACGCTCAAAACTACGGCTAGCTGTGAAAATGTGATTACTATTTTCAGCATTCTAGCTAAAGAAAGCATAATATGTAATGTAACCACCACTTTTCAATTTTTTATTTTTCGGAATGACGTTTAACGATATTTACCTATTTATTTGATTTCAAACCTACCATTCTTAAAACCACCTTTATTCACGACTTGTATCTTAATTCTTATCTACCTCAATAATTCAACTTCTTCAATAAGCCAACAAGATTTTGGAGCATTCCATCGTTACGTAAGGGTCATTTGGACCCATTTTTTCGACTTTCCGAGCCTGGTTCTTTTTTGGCTCGCCTTTTTATAGTGTAATATTAGTACCATCTTAAAGCTGTTTAATTTACTTTTACTATAATACGCAAGTCGACAAAGTAATTCGGAATTAAAACAAATATTTCGTAAAAAACTCGCATGCAAAATACGCCATTATTTTGTCCTACACGTAGACATTGCATATATAAAGAATTTTGTTAAAAAAAACTAGATGAAAAACTTACCGTTTTCATGGAATGCTCCTTTTGTAGGTTTATCATCTTGACTGTACCTACACACTCTCGTCTGCATTTTAAATATTTCACTTCATTCGCATTCAGGGGACCTTTTAAATCAACAGAACAACCTACAACAAGGTAGGTAAGGTAGTTATACCCAAACATGAACGCGATGTTTGTGTTTCTTTATTCCACCATAACTTCTGAATACCTTAACCGATTCCAACGTGTGAGGTATGGTTAGAATCCTCACATAATTCCGGGTAACATAGGCTATGTGACGTCATCATAAAAACAATATGGCGGACTATGCACTCGAAATTGCAAGGGCCTATGATTTTTTTTTACTTATCGAGTGGGATATAAAAGCAACAATAAACAGGTGATATTTTCATTTTAGTAGCAGAGAAACATTACATTTTTACTATCAAGTATTGTAATGTTCCTAGAAAACACGATAAACAACATAGCAACTGCATCCTACAAAAGCATGTGACAACAGTGGCGAACATAGTACACAAAAGCAATATTATGACAGGTCATGATTCACAACAGATGCATCCGCAAAACTATGATTCCAAACGTTTGCCGAGCATGGACCAGTCTAAGGCACAAACTAAATCAGTATAACTAATACCTCCGATTGTTAGGAATCTCAGGGTTGACAGGTGCCCTGGTTAGATAGAGGCATGGACTCGCCAGCGCTCGCGCTACCAACACGAACACAGTCAGTATCGAGGGAACGATCGAGCGTGAGCCACTCACAGGTTATATATATCGTGACGCCGCTATCTCGGATAACTGAGCGGATCTAGGATCCGTGGAAAACCGACCTCCGTACGGAGCTCACGCATCGTAGATGCTTCGTAACAATACTTAATCTAATCTTGGCTCGATCTTTATATCTTTACTGTTAGATTCGCGGTAGCTTATGCGATTGGGGATGCTGTAGCTTGGAAAAGATTATAAATATGTAGGTAGTTAGTTGTGGTTGTGATAGTAAGAGTAGATACAAATTTATGTGTAATAGGATCGTGGAAAACCGTTTTTCACGCGGTGTTAACGTATCAGATTCTCGAGTCGAACAAGCCTTACCTAATCATAGTTTTTTTTTTACAATATAGTGTTAAAATTTTGGATTGTAATAGTGCCATAGCTGTGTAGTATTCAATAGTGATATGGGGTGTTATCGTGATAAGTAGTGGTTAAAGCACCGCGCGGACATTTAATGACGCTTTCAAATTTTATGCAAAGTTATAAAATTTCAAGGGAGGAACGACTGGAACGAGTCATTGGCCTCACATAAATCCCACTAGATCTTATTATGTAATGCTCTCTCATGCTACTTGTTTTGTAAGTAGGTACTTTACTTATAGGAGAAGATATATGATGAATAATAAGAAAGTTTAATATTTCTTCAAACATTGCTATCATGTTACAAAAGATCCAATTAAAAATGGATGGAAAGGATAAAAGGAAATATGGTACTTTCTCTTTGCCAATTTGCAGTAAAATGCTGACTTAACCGGTAGAACTACGATAATTCCGTATATTACACTTAAAAGGATCCATCCTAATGTTTCCTGTCTTAAATAACAGTTTCACTTACTCCTGTAAAAAGGTACCATTGGCTCGGAAAGGTGCAATCAAGTCGCGGTTATACAATTACGAGTCCTATAAATGTATACATTTGACGTCAGTAATTGAGAAATTTCAACGTGCATGCAACATTCGCACAGTAACATATGTACCCACAGATAAACTAAAACCATAAGGCAAATGTATAATTTAATTTTCATTTTCAGTTTGCGAAATCAATTTCCAAGGAGGAAGGAGAATATTTATCACATAGAGTAAGTATGAGGAAGAAGCTCCATGAATAAACCAGTTAAATGAAAGACGATTAACTGTCTTAGACGTTTTCATTTTCTCCTAAGATTTAAGAGCGACCTGTTTTGACAGCCAGCTTTTGCCGTCTGAACGTGGGTTAGAGCAAAGATAGTTGGTGAAACCACACTATTCATATTTGACAGGGCGGTCTACACTTCAGACTAACGAATGAGGTTGTATAGACAATTATACCTGCCCCCGGTAACTAATGGAGCCCTTATATGGCTCCCTAGAATGGGGTCAATCGCCAACCGCCAACGGTAACAATCGAGAGATTTGAATGGTTATACAGAACTTGACACAACACGATATGGCATGAATGCATCGTGGTGCTTGAGGTAATAATAGATACGTCGTGTTTGTTTGTATACAATGCCAAAGTGTTACGAAGATGCCGAAAGTTATTGCAGAAAAATATGTGATTCTGGGTTAAGCGTTTATGTTTGTTTGTCAGTTTACGAAGACAAGTGTGAAAATGATACAATCTGAGTACGAAGGGAGAGTTTAAAATGAATATCTACTTGGAATTGGGAATATACAAAAGCGTTTCTCGTGTTACGTACGTTATCCAAAGACACAAAGAGGGAACTGGAGAAACGACCGTGGGCGTATCGCAATTTGATTTACTTATTTCCTTTATGGCAGTGAGAAACTGCGAAAAGCGTTCGGGCAAAAATCGTCTATTGTGCATACCAGATTGCAATATTTTTACGGTCGACGATATGAGAAGGTGGGTTATTTCCGCCACTTTGGCTCAGCTGATGTACAGCCTTGGGGCGACCGCGCCGACCCATAAATTTGCACGATCCATTGAGGTTTGAATTTGCTTGGGGTAAGGCGGACAAAGCTTGCGATTCCTCTGTATAATACCGACGCCGTGAGGAAGGTCGCACTAAATCCGCTGACCGTATCTGACATCGGACGTTTACATTACTTATATTAGATAATTACCTAACCTTCCAATAACGGTTTTGGGCACTATGTCATCCTAATCCTGAGGCATCTTCATGGTATTATGTAAAAGTTAATTCGTTGTGGTCTTCATGTGTCAGCAGTCACCAAATCAGACCCATGAAACATAAAAGCCTGTCGTTAGAAGGTTATTTACACCGTGATATAAATGACAAAGAGCATTGATAACGGTACCCTTATTGAATTACACTAAACAACATTTTTGTCTCGACGATTTTACGCGTACCAAAATAAAACGCGACTAATGTTATCTGTTTTTGCGTTCTTTTTGTCTGGTTTTCAATTAAAACCGGGCACTAGTTTCCGGTCTGCTGGTTTCCTCGTATTATGGTGCTCGATGCCTCCGGGGCCCTTACCCTGCGATACAATGCGAGCCCAAATTATCCAACGATGCCTCCCAACGGCTCTATTGTGCCTCGGAATTTGTGAGTAACGGGAACTTGCATCGGAACGGCTATAAATGTGCGTAAGATGCATTTCGCTATGCTTTCAGCGCAATAGGCACATCTTGTACTAAGTGGTGTGCTGCGGATATGGTATACTAACCCATGCCCGGAATACGCATATTAATCTAAATTGTTTTATTACTTTTCATTTGTGGTATATAAATGTCTTAAGATTGTATTTGATCTTGTGTGCATTATTTTAGATGACGTTCGATAATTTTGGTGATATGATGAGATTTTGGATAAGTAAGTATCTGCAATCAAAATTCCGACTTTTTATTATACCCATGATCATTACTAATGTTTAATTAGTTTGTACTTAGGTCGGATGATTAGCCGATAACCACAATGTTCTTTGCTCTGGAGATATGCAGGGGAAAATTGGATATCCTCTTTTGGATGCGACAAATACTTATTACCATTTTATTATTCTTAAATATTCCCTTAACCCAGTAGTATTCTTAAAAGCACACCACTCGTATTGCACACTAATATTAGACTGTCTAAGTATCTGTCTTACTCCGAACAGCCTTAACCACTCAATGATGCTACTAGAAAATTGTAGAGCGTGTGTTCAACAATGTTTAAGGGGTACTCGAGTACTATGGAATGCGGAATGAACTCGAGTTGCGGATCTACATTAAATACTGGTTTATGAATTGAAAATTTATTAAATTATTACCCAGTGCTCGTTGATGATAGGCATTTTGTAGCAGAAAATAGATAGGTACTATATAATCTATACACTTATACTTACATAAATACAACTAAGATACAAGTACAAAATAAAATAAGCCGCCTCTCTATGGTCTCGAGGATGCTGGCAGCATTTCTCAACTGTATCGCATCGCAATTTGGATGCAGATGCTCTTGTTGAATTAATACATGAAAATCATACTACAACTGGTATTCTATGGCGGAACTCAGCCTATCTATTTTGTCCTAGATTTGTATGGCTCCTTTATGAATGAAATTTTAGAGACGAGTAAACGTAAGTAATTAATTACTCTGCGATGCTAAAACAATACCCTGTATTGTTTCATCCCGTAAAATATCGATTGTATTACGTTTAATTCATTTTAATCGTCAACGATAATTAATTATACGTCGGCGTCATCATTGTCACATTTCTAAAGAATGTCTTTATTGACAGTTGAAAAGACGCGTGAAAGCATCTATCCATTGTGTGGACACGACAACCACAAAACGCTACTGACGTCCCGGACGCCTAATTACTTGGTCAGAACAAACTAGCAACTCATTTAGGAAAATGAAAAGGCCGTTTGAACGCGCCCCGTTCCATTCTCAATTGTTGCTCGGTTAGAGGTAGGTCGGTTACAATAGCTAAGGTTATCAGACCGGATGATGAGGCCTTAAGATTCAATTCAACTGCTTTCACCTATTAACTCTTTGTAAATCACTCTATAGACTGGGGTCGTCAGTCAATAACGTTATATAATGATGCATGCTAATAAGCATAAATTATTGTCCTTAACGTATCTTAACAAGGAAGTCAGACAAGCGGTTGAACTTTCTCTTGTACCTACCTTAAGAATAGGTCCCTACTTGAACTAGGGGCTAATTACCTACAGTATCTAGTAGAATGTTTTTATTGCTATATTTAGATGACATGTTTTTGCTAGTATAGATATTAAGCATAATTTACGTGACAAATGATGTAATTTGCCTACGATGACTTGGATGCCAGTAACATGTCCATCAGCATCGCATTAACTCAGATATGCATTGTGATGGTTCTATCTCTAGATATCTGAGTTAACAGAGATGGTGTAAAGCCGTTGTAAATGGCTGTGTTGTTATGGGTAATCTGATGCGAGATACTGAGCCAGATACAATAGATACACGTCCAGTGTTTGTTATATCGTGTTATATCGGTTAACTGATTTTGAAAATCCGTTTTTTGGAAAATAGATTTTAATGTTTAAATTGTTACACAAAACGTACAATATTTAAATTTAATGAATATCATTAAAAAAACATGTTATTTTCCTATTTGATGTGAATTAAAATTTTGTGTGAAAATATTGAAAATAAAGAAGGTTCGGAGCAAATTGGAATCAAACAGCAAACTTTCTTTTACAGATCCATAATGCCGAGTAAAATGAACTGTCATCGTTTTAGACATGGGTGTCATCTAATCTGTATGTTGTAGTCCAAGAGCCAACCACATTTCCATATCGTTTCGACCCAGAAACCGAGGCGCGTGAGAATCGCTAGCGGGTCAACCCCGCTAATGTGATACTCACGATGGACGGAACGCATCTCTACAGATGCAATATTGGAGTATTACAGTGCAAGCCCGGTTTGACTAATTTAATAATTTTTATGGGTATACGTACAACACGGTACACGGATGCCAGTTTAAATTTCAGCATGTGATTAAATTGAAAAAAAAAAAAAAAAAATGGTAACCGGAAAAGTTAAAAATGGTCTGAAGGTAATAGGGGGGTCCGAAATTTCAAAAATCCAAGCCGTGCCAAAATTAATAGTTAGGGACAATAGGTAAGTACATCTGAAATATATTGTATTATATATTAGCCGAAAAGTTAGCAAATGTCACCTGCAACATTCCTGGCATTGATATAGTCAACCGCTATATTTACTTGGGCTCCCAAATCTGAAATGATGGCAAATGTGTGTCCGAGATAAGAAGGGCGAATCGGGATGGCAAAGGATGCTATGACCCGTTTAAACAACATTTGGAAGAAAAGAGGAATTGGTATTAAAACCAAGATCAAATTGATACGAGCACTGGTATTCCCTATCTTCCTGTATGGAGTGGAAACGTGGACTATCCTGGCTAGAGAGGAAAAAAAGGATTGATGCATTTGAGATGTGCCAGGACCTCGTGACCTCGTACTGCCAGGCGTACTAATGCATCAATCCTAACCCAGCTCCGAGTGAAAACTCGTCTATCCACCATAAGTATGCCAACAACACATACTCTCATATTTCGGACACACAGTGCGCAGAGGTGACGAGTTTGGAAAAACTGATTGTAGTTGGAAACACCGAAGGCAGATGATCACGCGGTCGTCTCACCAATAAGATGGACCGATCAAGTTAAAGACTCGTCATCCTCTGATTTCTTTCTACACGGTCGTCAAATGCGCGTTGGACAGAAACCGGTGGAGGCAGATCATCTGCTCCAGATGAAATTCTGATACTGACCACGATCCTCAGACACGATCGAGGGACCGACCAGAGAGAGATTATATATTATCTGAAATATACATTAACAAATCATTAAAGTAAAATGTGAAATAGGTAACTGTATTCGAAAATAAAACAATAGTTATTTGTTATACAAGGGTGCAAAGTTGTATGTTACCCGCGAGTGTTTCAACACACGAGAAGTAAAATACATTTGCACCCGTGTGTAACACAAAACTTTTCCCCTCACTATAGCGAGGAAAGTGCAACATCCACAGGCGTTAGATCATCTTCATCACTGGAATCACTAATTTTTTTACGATATTATAACAGAAAACACTAGAAATTCTGATTTTTACGTGAGTCGGTGAGAAGAACAGTAAAAATTTTGTTGACATTTCTGTTCTGACGTATGAAATGCCAACGATGCGTTTTGAAATTGCATCGACTCAACTTGTGCGTTCAGAATTATATTTAACATCATTACAAAAAATCTAACGTTTCTTATGGAATTTTAAGGTTTATGACTTAAAATTATTAAATAAAGCTAAATTTGGTATTTTTTATTAGATTCTCAAACCATTTATTTAATGATAATTAATATCGAACGAACCATTATCATGAGCGTTTTACGTTTTGTTATCTGTCAAGCTACTTAAACACGCTCCATCCAAGGTCAAATTACTTTCCCCACTAGTGGATAAAATGCGTTTTTCCCCGCTTGTTTTAAAGGATAATAGACGGCTTTCCGAGCTAGTGAGAGGAAAAAATACTTTCTATCTCAAAGGTCTACCTATTTAGATATACCTTCACCCTAACTATAAATATTCATAGTTAGTACAAAGAGGTCGGACAAAGCACGAAGAGAACAAATCATAACTCACCAGAACAAAGGTCATTAGGTGAAACCCATATTAATACGCCACATTTCACTTTATTACGAAAGGCTTAAAGATCATCTAAATGGACCTACATTAAACTCCCATACATGGTTCGTTAGTACAAAAACGTGACTACGGTGCTAGCTCCTGGCCCTTCAGGGTCGGCGGAGGTTGGAATCAATTTGATGAAGAAACCGATGCAACTGTGTCAAGAGGTTACGGGGAGTCGCCCGTTAGTTCGCGCGGGTACGCAAAATTACTCAAACCAATCATAGACAGAAGACCCTAGACCATAGACTACACATTGTAAACTCCGTAACTCGCATTGTGAAGCCTATACTGGGTGACATTTTAGGTGATACAAGATTTAGATTTATATTTGTTTATTTCAGGATAAAAATTACACTATAAATTTGCATCAATGTTCATGTCAATGCTTATCTTCTTATCATGATCGTCAAACATTGCATACTAACAAATATGAAGATGCACGCGATAATATTTACTTATTTCTATGATCAAATTTTACTATAGCAGCAACTCTAAAATCACAAACAGAACTCCTCGTTTCCGTACATTGCGTCGCATCGAACTTTAGTATGGAACACCTAATTATTATTTGCGATTTCAGGGTTGCTCTCATAACAAAAGTTGCTCATAGTAATTGGCGCAGTCGTGTTAATATATATCTTTACTGTATCACGTAAACAATTATACGCCGTATGTACGAGTAAGATGGTTACCAATTGTATCTTCTACGCAACGATTTCGATTCTTAAATAAGCTCAGTCCTTTAGAAGTGCTATTTTGTTTTTAGGTACTTATTGCGATTACTCAATAGCGCTTATAAAACATACACCGAAATAATATTAGGTACCTACGTACTAAAACAGTATTTTTGATCTAGGTAACACAATTGTGGACTTTTTAATTTAGACGCGCACATATCATCAACTATGGGTGCACCAAAAATGAGATATCGCGTTTTTGAGCGTTTTGAGTGCCAATACTTACTGAGCACGAGTAAGCATAACATGCTCTATCTTGGGTCAGTGGTCGGAGCCCTAGACGGTAATACAAAATTGCAAGACAATGTTCCGTAGCGGTCCTATATGACAGTTACAATTAAGACTAGTCGGCCGGACTAATGATACAGTACAGAGAAATGCGAAGAAATTTAGGGCGAGTGGTATAAAACCATCAGTTATTTGTGCTGCAAATTAGTATGTGGAATGCGGGTTTTCTCTCGTTTTAACCTACGTTCGTTATTTCTAATGGACATTAATTAAATTGTGATGTAGTATAGCGATTCACCTACCAGGTACAGGGTCATCGGTCATCACCAGCCTGTATTATGACCTATTGTCGGGTTCAAGCACCGTCCCACTAAAGTTTGGACTATAATCCAATCCGGATTTTAAACACAACTTTGAATATCTTCGCAGATGGACGCAGGTGGTTTCTGTGTTGTTGTTGAAGTAAATAATTTTAATTTCAAGTTCATTTATTAAAGTTTTGCATCCAATGTTTTTTTTATTAAGAAACGCGCGGTCGCTAAATAAATACCTACCAACTTAACTTTGCTTAATATCGATAATAATGAAAAATAACGTAGAAGAGTAACGAAGTAAAATTACTATTCTTATAGGAACGAACGAAACACGGAAACATACATAATACTCGTAATTCATGTTTTCTTTCTTCGGGAAACAGAAGTGAATTCGTCATAAATTAATTGCTCGATCGGAAGAATGTATGCAAATTAATCCGGAAATGAGATAATTTGCCGATGAATTAATGTGCATACGCAATGAATAAAAATGCAAATAGGTAGCAAACAATTCTGGAGGAATTCCCGTATGCATGCGGATTTTTACAACGTTGTAATTTGTATACGTACCTATGTGTATGTATAATGATGTATATGCTTCCTGATTACGTTGACCGAAATAATATTTTGAATTCTGTGCAGTGAATCGCCAGTTCTCAATTGAAGTTTTCGGTTATTTCTGACATATTTTCCCTGAAATAAAAATACCTACTAATATCTACATACATAGTAAGAACCATGTAGAATCGCTTACTGCCTCTGTCCTGCAACTCCTGCAAGGCTTATCTTATTTCAGGTGGTCTAGTATTTAGATTATGACTGCACTGCTTTTTTTACAAATACAAGGTGTTCACGAGGAAACCGAAAGATTTTAACCACGCTTTTCTGAGGCCAAAAGAAGGAAAAAATGTAATGTTTTTTTTTTCGATTTTTCAGATGTATTTGTACATAAAAAGTAAATATTATTGGTATACTTGTCACTTAAAATGGACTAACTTTTTTTTCGTAAAACGTAGTTTTTACAAACTGTTACTTGACACTTTTTGACATCTATCAATAAGGTTACTTAGACTACGTCCCACAGTGGCAACACCGACATCAAAAATGCGTTTTGCACTATGTAACAATAAAAACTTGTTTATTTATTTATTGGTAATTAACTCTGAAACTAGGCAAATTACAGAAAAGTTTATAGGACATTTTAGTCTTTAAATATGATCAGGAATACGCTGTTAAAATTATTCGGTATCCTTATGTTACACCGTGTATAAAGGTAAGCTAATAGTTTCGCTAAATGTATATATAAAGTAATTGACAATTTCAGTAATGCAAAATGCAGCGTGGCGTGGCATAAAAAACAGTACCTACCTATTTTCTTTGAATACATACTGGTAAAACGGGGTGGCTTTAGGAAAATTTGGGGTTACTTTGATAGTTTTAAAACGGCCATAAAATTACCATTATTCATTATTTACTGAAACTGTGCGTGTAAATAGTTAGATTACTATATATTAATGTTCACCTAGGTACTAAAAAAAAGCCCGCATAAAAATATATTATGGGTTAAAAATTGAAATTTCAAAGTCGCCCCTGTATTTTAAAGTCACCCGTTTTATAGGCATTTAATATTCTATAAGCATAGATGCTTACTTTATAAAGTTTTTTTTTATACACCAATTTAAACTAAAATTAGTAGCATAAGTAAAACCTCTCAAGTTTCTCTAAAATATATCCATGTGATAAGTATGATGATCGTATATTAAATCTGAGACAATATGATAAAGCTGCATCACATTGCAGGCAATATTCATTTATCACTGGCAACACTTGGCAATAACGCTAATAGGTGTTCGTAACTTAAGTCTAGGCTATATAAATTGCTGAAACGTAACTGTATCCCGCCTTAGTTGCAACTTTATTAACTTTAAGCTAATAAATGAACACCACGTCAAAATACTTTTTTTGGAATTAGTTTTTAGGTACTATCGTTATGTAGTGACAGTAAAGTTTTTTAACATAATTTTTCATGTAAGTTGACGGATGATTCAATAGCCCAGGGGTCAAACAGGTAAAAGAATACCTAGTACAAATTTTCAGTTTCACCCTTAGTCTGTAATTTTTTTAAATACTAAAATGGCAAATTGTACCTATTACCTATATATAAATAACCACACGCAGCAAGGGATCCGCGTTTTGTCAACCCCTGCTATTTATTCTAGAGACATTCAGACAAACGCAAAATAAAGTCAAAATGGAGTTGCAGGCATCCATAGGTTATGGTGACCGCTTACGTATGTTTGTTTGCCACCGACGTGGTATAATATTTTGAATTAAAAAACAGCAAATTAAAAATATAATTTGCGTTTTTGAAAAAAAATTTTTTTGGAGAACGTAAGCCCTATATAGAATTGTTACGGTCAAATGAAAGTAGATAACTAATATCATCTAGCCAGGTTAACGCTGGAAACATCAATAGTTTTACCTATTCCGTAGTTTCTGAAATGCTTACACTGTCTGTTATTACATTACAAATAAGTTTCGGGCACAAATTTCATTTTCATATTGCTTTTATGGTTTATTTTTTGCACATTCAGCTAGCTATCTAGACGATTCCAACTAGTCTAATCAGTTTATTATATTGCTTTGCTATCAGCAAATGTTTCAAATGTATACTTGTACAATTACAAGAGATGATACTTAGAGTAAACTTGTGTAGACTTAAAACAGTTCAAATGTTAAATCTAGTTTGATCACAGCTTTTAGGCTTTTTTGTTGCGTATTGTCCTTCTGTGGCAATAATAATCGTGGTATTATGTGGTCAAAACGCCGAAAGTTTCGCCCTTCCTTAACATACTCGTATAATAATTGTAATTTATTTTCAGTTTTAGGTGACCTCCCGTTTATCAAAAGCTTGTAGCTTGTAATATATATTTCGGAATTATGTAGTGTGTGTGTGGTGTGAAGTTGGGTGATAATATTAATAGTACCATCGAGCTGATCTGATGATGGACGGAGGAGATGGCCATATGAACTGTGATAAAACAACGCAATCTAATTAAGTTTAGGTTTGTTAGAATTGTCGCGACGAGTATTAGTTGCCTGTTGAAAGAAAAGTACAGTCAACGGTAAATGCTTGTATCAATTTGATTATAGACAAAAAACTTAGTTTCATATAAAACTCTATAGCGTGTATCAACCCTGCCTAAAACGCAGGTCTAACATAAATCACAAACTAGTCCACATGCCGGTTAAAAGATACATCAAACGCGCCTATTGGCAATGTACTATAGCGAATTTTCAATCAGGTCCATCATATATCTCCGTCAAAGCGATTGACGCGAGCAGGCAATCTGCGTCGGGCGTATGGCCATTACTCTAACAGGCTCGTGACAGGAACAATGCATACATAATTATGCATCTTTAGGAGAGTTGCAGTTTCTTAAGTATATTACGCATGCACCTTGAAAGGTGGGCTAAAATGGTTACCGAGTGGGACCCACAGAACACCATAGCTGATGCTGGCCGGGGTGCAGGTAGGCCGAAAAGGAGATGGCGGGACGACTTGGACGCATTTTATCCGGATTGGCGGGAAACTACAAACGACAGGGTCGAGTGGAGGAAGCGAGGGGAGGCCTTTGCCCAGCAGTGGGACACTAAATTAGGCTATTAAAAAAAAATACGCTGTCAGGGCAAAAGCATGCCATACCGATGCGATATGAGTTAAGGTCAATATGGGCAGGTGTGGCTGCTTGGAGTGCTTGGTCGTTACATTAAAGTCGGTTTACACATCGATAAGGTGTTTATTGCAAGTTTATTCATTGCAATAAACACTTACCAATTCTAGAACCCTTTGACACATTTCAAATAAAAAACACTTAGATAAATAGTTCTTTTCTATTTGTATATACTTGCATATATAAGGCAGTTTACTTTCCATTTACTCTCCTACAATGAATGTATATAAATAAAGGAAAACACTAAACAACAAGGCACTCAGGCATAGCTCCGTAATTGACTAGGTAGCCTAACAATTGGTCGGTACTCTTTAATGACTTCAAATAACAGGTTCCTTAATACCGGGGCTTCTGTAATATTTCTAAAAGCTGAATAATTGTTACGTGGCAAATACCATGAGAAGGAGGCGTTCAGAAACGTAAAATATGATATTAATTTAATAACATACTTAGTGTGTCGCAGCTGTTTAAGTAACGAAGAGGCCAGTTGATTATACCGTCACGTTTTACACCATCGCGTACGCTGACGTCTGATCGAAGGATTTCAGAGGTTTTAGGTAAACATATAAATCGAAGCCGACAGAACCACGCTTTTGTCGTCCAAGTGATATTCTGGTTTTAGGCTACCTTTTTTGTATGTAGTTTGGTAAGTTATTGTTATTTGGGCCTTTGTCTTCAAATTAAAGTATCGTAAATCATTATCTGGTAATATTGTGACAAGCGGTAGTCTACATTTTACATACGGTTAATTTTACATTAATAGTTATTTATGTGTTAAGAGTTAAGAGTAGTCAACCGTTGGCGGTAGGTATTTAAATGAAAATGAATGAAAAGCAAAATCAGATTTGATCACATTTCATATTTCTGAATACGCTCTAGGATGATGCGCCTGCGTTCTTTTGTTTTGTTATATTCTTTTGCGTGTTTCAGATGTAGGTACTACTCATTATTTACAACGTGAATCTATTAAATAATATTCACGACTTAGTCTGAGTAGAACACTTTCAGCAAAAGTATGCCTATGCTAATGTAGGTACTTTACGTGATAATTTTGCAATTTGTGTCGTTTTCAAGAAAAAGGTACCATATGGACGCTCTGAAAAGTTATTTGTATTACTATACCAGCAAATTACGTATGGTAAGCGACAAAGTGGCCTCTTGCACGAAAACGTCACATTTTACTAAATGTGACGTTTTAAGTACTAAGCAGCGACATTACTATGTCACTATAGTCACTACATAATGTTCATACATAGCGACATCACTGATAGGTAAATAATTAAATAAGTAAAACATCCGTAACTCGGGATAATTCCGTGCTCATCACACAATTAAATACTTTTACCGGGATCCGAACCCAGGACCACCAGCTTCACAGGCAGTCACTACCAACCAGACGAACGGGGTTATCAAACCCATGACGCCAACCCCGTACAAGTATGGCGCGTATGCGACATCTCATCACAATACCGACCGATGACGTCGGTTGTATAACATAAGCACCATAACGGCAGTTGGCAGGTGAGGGCCCATAGATCACTTAATAGATGGCTCAAGTTGAGACTCGTGCTTACAACGCAATGGCGCTATCGCCGCAAGCGATAGCATGTACTAATTTAGTAAGAGATGATCGATCAGTTTAGTCGAGTAAACGTGATTTGGCTCTCTAACACTTCATAGATAGCATATTCTAATTAGTAGTATTTGAAAGAGACGTAACATACAATCTTGCACAACTTAAATATGGATACTTCAGAGGCAATATATCAGTACGAGTACACTGATGAGAGCTAAGTTTATAGCTAACACTTTTAATGACATCCAATATTTATTTCTAATTGCCTTTCAAGGTAGACAAGGCAAGAAACCAAAGACAACACAAAATAATTCCACTATTTATGTTTTTTTGTTGTTACATTACATTACTTTTAGTCCGCCGTTAAAACATGAACGTATATTGTTTCAATAAATAAATAACGGATAAGCAGTAAAAACATACCAAACTATTAAACTTCAACATTGTCTATGGGAGATAGTCTATGCGAGGACCCCTCTAGCTATTACTCGGCAAAGAACCTAGCCCAACGATTTGTGGTCGCCTACAGGCGAACACAGACGTTAACTGTGAGCTCATTTCCACTTCGGATTTGTACGAAACCGCAGACACCTTGCGCCATACAAACCGTAAAAGCCCTTATTATAAAGCTGTAAGAGTTCTCTGAAATATGCTTTTCACGCTTAGGGGAACGACTTTATGAGCCGTTAACTCATCAAAACCGGGTTCTGTAACATTTTACAAATTTTAGAATCATCAATGAAAATATAAAATTTATTTTTAAATCCGAACAGCCTTATGAAACGGTCATTTTGGCGTTAAAGCAAGCAAGACATTGAAGCGCCGATTATGTACAAAAAAACCGGCCAAGTGCGAGTCGGACTCGCGCACCGAAGGTTCCGTACTTTTTAGTATTTGTTGTTATAGCGGCAACAGAAATACATCATCTGTGAAAATTTTAACTGTCTAGCTATCACGGATCATAAGATACAGCCTGGTGACAGAAAGACAGACGGACAGACGGACAGCGGAGTCTTAGTAATAGGGTCCCGTTTTTACCCTTTGGGTACGGAACCCTAAAAATAGATTTACCTATACATCACTACATATTATAAAACAAAGTCCCCCGCCGCGTCTGTCTGTCTGTATGTTCGCGATAAACTCAAAAAGCACGGAACGGATTTTCATTCGGTTTCAACCTATCAATGTCTAACTCGTACGAAGCCGGGACGGGTCGCTAAGTATAACATAATCTTGGACAAAAATTATCTTACAAAACTACATATTAGCGAATACGCTACGTCAGTCCGGTGTGATCCTATAAGCTGTTAGCCGGAACATAGTAATTAAAAGATACACAATTAATTAAGATCTTACGATTTGCGTGATGGCAAACCCCGTGGAATGTCGATGTTATAAAGATTATGCTAATTTACTATTTCATCGAGATGTTATCGACTCATGATTAATACGATAGGTTATGTATTGATAAAGATTAAAGATGGATCGCATGCAGAGATGAGTTGCTCCAATATTTTGTTAGTACATAAATTACATACATATATTACATAAACACCTCATGAAGGGAGACCTACCTCTATCACTCAAACGTAGGCTCATGGACATGTGCATACTTCCAGTCCTCACCTACGGTGCTCAGACTTGGTCTTTGACGGAAGCTCAGAAGTCCAAACTCGGGGTTTGTCAGAGAGGTATGGAGCGCAGCATATTAGGTGTGAAACTCGGGGATCGCATCCGGAACACTACGCTGCGCTCTAAAACCCAAATAATAGATGTAGCTCGGAAAGCGGACAAGTTAAAGTGGGACTGGGCTGGTCATGTCTGCCGCATGCCGAATGACTTGTGGGCCAAAATAACCACAGAGTGGCTGCCCCATGAGTCAAACCGGGGATCCGGCAGACCTCGTCGGCGATGGCGGGATAACTTGGACTCCTTTTTGAGCGACTGGCCAGATGTAGCTCAAAACCGGGAGGAGTGGAAGAAGAGGGGGGAGGCCTTTGCCCAGCAGTGGGACACAATAGGCTCGTAATAATAATAATAACATAAATTACTACATAGAGATAGGTACATTGATTCAGTAAAGATGCGTAAAATCTAAGACAATTTCGTGCTTCGAATTTGACAGGTAAACGAGATTGTTACTAGGTATGTAACACTTTTATATGTGAATAACTTAATATGTACTTAATATTTTTGAATGACGAATGGTTTCAGTCAATTTATTCAATATAATATTAAGAATACTTTTCGGAGAACCCTCATAACAGATCGAAACGTATGACGAGCCAAATTCACTTCTGAAAGTTTATTGAGTGACCCAATAATATATTTTGTAATAATGTTATTACAACACATTGGTAATCAAATTGCTTGCAATATTTTTTTTACAAAATTTATAAAAAAATATCTCAGTATTTTTAATTATCATTCGTCAATCGGCTACATTTTGCCCATATCAGATCGCACGCGACTCAATAAGTAAAACACGGCTAATCGTAGAGAAACAGACGCATACTTGCGTCAGAGTAAGTGGGGCTTACGGTCGTCAACTATCACGGAAGATGATAAAAAAAT
Organism: Cydia strobilella; assembly: GCF_947568885.1. Classification (NCBI taxonomy): domain Eukaryota; kingdom Metazoa; phylum Arthropoda; class Insecta; order Lepidoptera; family Tortricidae; genus Cydia; species Cydia strobilella. Next base: position 11,736,334 of record NC_086057.1, read on the forward strand.
CGACGTTTCCGAGCTAGTATCGCACGGCATGTCTTAATAGAGTAGAGCAAACTCATTCCGATCGTTACAGGTTACCCAGTATAAAAGTGATTGGCGTACGAAGTGTTAGGTACGGATCTTCAGGTCACGTTAAGCTGAACTCGACTGTGCTTGGATCTTGTGGCCAATGGTAACACACCAGCCAGTAGTCGACAACAATAAGCGGTGAGACGCATGACAAAAAGTTTACAAACACAATAAGCAGCGGTTCCCGACCTTGCATTTCACCTAGGAACTGGGCTCTGGTCGTGCAAGATCGCACTTCTGAATCTGAGTTACATCGTCATCCGTAATACCGTTGCGGATACCGCTCAATCGTCATAATAAGAGCGGTCGTATTATGACGATTGGCCGAGAAATATGGCCGTTTAACCTAAAGAGAAATTTTATAAAAGTGCCCATTATAGATCAATTTTTCATTGAACAACGCTGACCTAGCTTTCAGATTGAGACTAGCTACCAAGCTATACCTAATGCTATTTGAGCGCCACGTTTTATAAATGACTTCCAAGTGCAAAGAAAAGAAGTCTACAAAATTTAAGAAATTGCATTTAGAGCCACTTGAACTCAACTATCTGTCACTGTATCGTAGTCCGTAGTTCATCGTAGTTCTTTAAACTTTCTCTATGGAATGACAGCGCTGCAACCCGTCTTTATAGATGACTTATATGTGAAGTTCCACGGGTAAAGGTACTTTATGGCGGTTGACACTTGCGCTATTTTTAACGATGCTGCAATACTCATGCGGTGCTTAGTGACGTAAACGCCGACCGCCAATGTACTTTTACGTTTGGAACTTCACATATAATATATGGTCAATATCATGTGAATATCATGGTCACGATTGTTATGAAAAGTTATCTCGGTCATGTCATGGGGCAATAAAATAAAATGTCGACGCACCTGTATACAATTAAGTTTCATTACTGTAGCATCTTCATAATGCAAGCGTTATCGGCTACCGAACAAAGAAAGGCAATGAATACACATAGAGTGTAATTTAAATAATTACTATTGTTACACCACTGGCATTCGCGCGCATTCGCTGATAGTTAATACAGCGTGGGAAATAATTGAAATCCAACAGGATTTAGAGATAGGAACAATTAAGAAATACTGAATTTTGAAATATAAATAGAAATGATAATGATGTATGTACTGTAGGCGACGGATCTAACGACCTCTTTGCTGCGCGCGTGCTGGCAGGCTGGCCGGGACGGATGCCGCTGCCAGCGCGCGTCTTTTGTTTTATTGTATAGATTTTCCTCGTGCTCCTTGCAGTGAGAGACAAATGTTTATGATTAGTTTTCACATCGTTTGTGATTTATGTGAAAATAGCTTGTTATTTGTATATATTCTGTGTTTCCTTATGTGCCATTGTGTGTAAATATTGTGTAATATACTGTACAGACAAAGTTTTCGCGTATTATTCAACTTCTGCGGTCCGACAGCCTACAATGTATGTATGTAGCGCCGTGCCGCCCACCATCCCGCGGTGTGCATACTCCATGCCCGAAATCTCATTCACGCAGAGGGATATTCGGCGGGAGTTGCTATCCCTAAACGTTCATAAGTAAAGCGGGCCAGACGGCATTCCAGCAGCGAGTTATGTCCCGTGTTAGCGCGTCTTTTCACACCCTCTAGCAACAAACGGCATGTTCCATCTTCGTGGAAGACGGTACTTGTGCACCCTGTGCCTAAGATAAGATAAGATAAGATATGGTTTTCGCCACGGTCACTCGACTGCAGGAGAATCAAAATCGGTGATATTTGCTCGGAGAGTTATCATGCTTAAGTAGCAGTACCTACAGCCTTGGCCTCCGTTTGGCTTCCAGTTGATGCAGCGTATAACGTCATATGTATGGGATGAAAGCAACATATCTGTAGAATTTCTTGGAAGCGGCCAATAGGTATACAACTGAAATAGTTTTGGGAATGTAGGGTTTGATTTATGTAATACAAACTTGTTTTGAAAATACCTAGTTCATAACTATTTGTTAAGGAATAGTAATTAAACTACGAATTCCACCCCTTAACCAAGAAGCTATGCTGATTTTATCCATAACCATTGTCTATAGGAAAAAACTAGGAAAAACTACATGTTCCAACACCATAAATGTAATTGCGATAATTGTACAGGATTTTATGTAAATCGAGACGTGGGAAAAAGATTGACTAGATTTCGAAATCGATGATCTAGGAGATATTGAGCACTTTCCCTCCTCGGGTGGAAACTGAGCCGAAAGCAAGGGTTAGAATGCTCAGACGCATGTAGACCGTGTCGGCAAGCGCAGGCGCCACAGACATATATACCTACCTATGGACGTCGCATAAACGATGGCTGCTGGTACAAAATCCGTGTTGTTCCTGTCGTATTTTGAGGTTAGTAGTGGTAGTAAAACACTTTATTTATTGTACAAAAAGAAACATAAAACAGGAAAAAACACACATCATTTGTACAAAAGCGAACCTTATCCTTTCCGGGATCACTTTCAGTTAACCTTTGAGCAATTGAGGAAGAATTGGAGAACGGTAGACATCAAAGCTGTACTAAACGGCATAAAAAGAAAATATTTAATTTCCTGAAAGATAAATCTGCAATATATAGTATGGGATGTGAGATAAAACAAATATATAAACAGTTATATATACTCGTAGTTATAATATACCGTTTTACCGTGTTCGGAGACTTAATTTGACGGGCTTCAAGAGGAAATTTGGAAATCTTAAGAATATTGCCGTATCACAAAAAAATGCGCAATGGTGCGGGAAAAATGTATGAGATATATACGGCAATTAAACTGCTGCCGTATGCCGTTTTTTGATAATAATGAATGTGAATTGTCGTATTTTAAGGCAATGACTGTATCAGGAACAATACTGAAACATTCTTTGTACTATGGCAACCCCGTACCGTACAACGGAGAGCGGGAAAAACACTAGGTGGATCGATCCAGAGAATACGTCAAATAAGCAAAAGGCCGCCTAGGTTCTACCCACTGACAGGACGCAGTCACTCAAGCAACGTTTCCCTGCGATCTTGACAGATCAGCCGCAAATCGCTTGTTGCCTTATTAGGCGGTTATCACACTGGTTGCGATTCGCATGTCGCTCCGATGTTTGAATGAGACGACGCTAAGCGCATATTATAGCGACATCCTACCCATCCAGTGTGATAATCCCCTTACACTGAGTTTTCCGAGACGTGGTCGCCGATTGCTACTGACGAATCTTTTTGTCTTTTTGCCATCGGGTGCGTATTCTAATATGTATATGTCAACGACGAACGCAACCGACACAACAAAACGCCGCGTCACGCCCAACTAAGCCACGCAACAATAAGAAATAAACAATAATAATTTATTCGCAAAATTTGCTACGACTATGGAAGAAATTGTTCATGGTATATTGTTTAAAGTCGGCAATGAAATATAACGATACAGCTTATTGTAGGGGCATACTGAACTGTAGGAACCGTTTTTAATTTCTTTTGTTTACCCAATATGAAAAGGAGGGTAATGTTGTGAGTGTGTCCATTTCTTTGGCGTGCCCTACAACCTACATACATCCCATACTTGACGGATTTTAATTTGTGGTATCGTATTCGTCTCCGTTGTGGGAGGAATACTCGTACTTTAAATATGTACTTATAGCAAACCTAATCTTAATCCTAATCCTAATCTTTTGATAGCAAACATAAAATCATACGATTGATGATCATTAAATTTTCTGCCAAGTAGTTACTTCTCAGCATTGCTGATATATTTATTATAGGTAAGGTTTTTGTAATCTTTACAACCGTTATGACTATGAAATTATGACAATTTTTTTGCGTTATTTATGAAACATAAAGTCTTGGATACTTTTATAATGCTCTCTTTAACAACTACCATTAAAAGTAAAAGTCCAAGTATCACATTAAATATTATTATTGCATGATTGCAATACATTTAAGTTTGAATTTTGATAATGCATAATTAGAAAGTATTTAGGTACTTAGTTAGGCTCTTAGGCTACATTTCTCAAAGTTCACTGACCAAATAACCTAAAATGAAATAAAATGACCTGTTAAATCATAGAAACGTAAAGTGGAATTATGCTAATTTCGTGAAGGTCGCGTCACAATGCGATGTCACGCGCTATCAATAAAATAAAGTCGAATCCCGCTCGCACAACGGTATTATGCGTAAGCGGCGGTATAAATTGTCTCTCGATCTTTGTTTGAATAGTGAAAATGTGAACAAAAACTCGGTTTGTATTCACGACACACTACCGTTTGGATTACTTCCGAACCATTCACGTGAGCTCTAATTCTTTATAGTATGTTCGGGACATGAGGTCATTTTATAATGGACACAAGCAGAGATCGTTATTTTGGGAATTAGGCTGACCGAAATGCGTTATTCTACTCGATCAGCGAGTAAGGACTGAATATATTTGTAGCTTTTCATCAGAGAAGGTTCTTTGGAACATATGGACCTATCTCTGATAGAAACGTTCCTTATGCACATGGAGACATGACTTATGCAAAGGGTCCTTTTTCTGATAGAAAGGTTCCTTATGCACAAGAAGCATAAGGACCTTCTCTTCTGGAAAGCCACATTTGTGAGCATATGCCCACAGTTTGCTTTTTGAATCATTTACTATGTGACCAACACCACTTAGTACTGAGTGCAAATTTAATGTGGACCTACCTGAAATGAACGGTCGCAGTCTACCAAACTAGCAAGGAACTGCCAATGAGTTTTTTTTAACCGACTTCAATTTCATAGAAGGAGGAGGTTCTGTATTCGGTTGTGGCTATGTTTTTTTTTTTTTTTTTTATGTATGTTCACCGATTATTCCGAGACCCGTGGTCCGATTTGAGTAATTCTTTTTTTGTTCGAAAGGAGCTACTTCCAAGTTGGTCCCATATTAATCTGGTTCTGATCTGATGATGGGATCCCTGAGGAATTGAGGGAACTCCTCAATTTTTAAAGGCACATGTATGGTGATTTGGGTGTTTTCATAAGCAACTTTAGCATTTTCTCTCGAAAACGACCAATTTGATAAATTGCACCTGATGATGATGATTGTTTTGAAGATAGTGATGATGATTTTTTTATTGTAGGATGTTCAGCGAATACTCCGAGACCCGTGGTCCGACTTGAACAATTCTTTTTTTGTTTGAAAGGAACTACCTCCAAGGTGGTCCCACATTAATCTGGTGCTGTTCTGATGATGGGATCCATGAGGAATTGAGGGAATTCCTCAATTTTTAAAGGCACATGTATGGTGATTTGGTCGTTTTCTTAAGCAAATTGAGCATTTTTTCTCGAAAACCACCAATTTGATGAAGTGGAGCGGATGATGATGATTGTTTTGATGATAATGATTTCAGCGATTACTCCGGCACCCATGATCCGATTTGAGTTATTCTTTTTCTGTTTGAAAGAAGTTACCTCTCCAAGGTGTTTTCGTAATATTTTTGGTTTTGATTTGATGATGGAATCCGTGAGGAATTGAGGGAACTCCTCAATTTTTAAAGGCACGTGTGTGGTAATTTCGGTGTTTTCTAAAGTAACTCAAGCATTTCCTCCCCAAAACCACCAATTTGATGTAGTGCAACTGTAGCCTAACCACGAGTTTGACACTAAATATTCTTCGTAACTTACTTTGTACACTAATATGCTAGTACGAGCGAGATGCATAAACAGTAAGTTACGCACACGATAGCGAATATATCAATGTCAAACTCGTGGTAAGGCTACTGATAACTTCCCTCGTATGTGTATTATGATTTTTGATGTAGGTAGTGTTGGAAACAACCAAAGAGACTGAGAGGTGAAGGTAGAGGGTATTAGTGTTTGGGGGGTTTGAGGTTGGGGGTTGAGGGGAGGTGAGTTGATGGGTTGGGGACTGTGGGGTTGGGAGTTAAGGGATCGGGGGTTAGGGTTAGAAGTTAAGGGGTCTGGGGTTAGGGGTCGGGGAATGGCGGTTGAAGGGTTGGTGGTTTAGGGTCGAGGGGTTCAGTGATCAGGGGTTGATGTGCTGTGAGGTTGAGTGATCACCGGGTTTGAGGGATTGGGTCAGTGGCGGGGCGGAGAATGGATTTAGTGACAGGAATGATTTCCCAGACGGACTCGAGGAAAATTCTGATTATTTAATAAAGTTTACGAATTTACAGTTAAACATCATTATGTTTTTCATTCATGCGTCACGCTCTTAACAATGTTTTAAAACTAAAAATGGAAAAATAAAAACTTTTATAAAAAAAAAGATAAACCGACTTCAAAAAGGATGAAATAAAATATTATCCTTTTTAGGGTTCCGTGTTTAAGTATATGCGTTACCAACTGATATTTTTGAAGTCGGTGCCAAGCCAAGTACTCCAAGTAGTAACAATACCAGTCAAAAATAATCAGCTTTATGTCTATAAATCCCATTACAACTGTACAAATATTATAAACGTGAAAGCAATTATGTCTGCCTCTTTGTTACCTTTTCATGGCTAAACAACTGAACCGCTTTAGCTGAAATTTTGCATGAAGGTTCCTTGAATTGTTTTATATTTTGAAATGTAGTCCTCTGGATAAGCGACAGTCCCAATCCCACACTTGCGTGCTATGACTGTTCAAGAATTAGTAAGAAATGCTCTTTAAAAAAATACGACGACAAAACGTATTAGATTTACACTAACGTGCCGACAAGCATGGTACGAACTGCGCCAAGAAGGTTCAACCGTGTGTTCTGTTCTGAGGTGTACAGAAAGTTCGTTTATTGTCGTCGTGTACGCTGCGTCTTACATAGGCGAACACTCGCGAATGCGAAGCGAAGCGACGCGGCACGGCGCGGCCGGCCCAAGGCGTTCGCGTTCGCAACGAGATCGCCCTCGTAGGACACTTCTATATCTATGTATCTTTATCGAATTGCACCAAAATCATTATGAATATATGGTTTAAAATTTGGCTTGGCACCGACTTCAAAAATATCAGTTGGTAACGCATATACTTAAACACGGAACCCTAAAAAGGATAATATTTTATTTCATCCTTTTTGAAGTCGGTTTATCTTTTTTTTTATAAAAGTTTTTTTTATAAATGGGTTTTTATATAGATATGGAGTAAGCACTTAGCTTTTTTATTTCTCTATGGTTGTAGCCATATGCTTTAACTAGTACATAATTATGCAAGAATTGCAATAGATTCCATTTCCACAAGAGAATTTCATCACAGAATATGCTTATGCTTCATGTACAAAGAGGACCATTCTATCAGAATTTCTGATAAAAAGGTCCTCATTGTACATGAAGCATAAGCATATTCTGTGATGAAAAGCCACATTCTGTGATCGAGTTTGCATTACAATAGTAGCGAGACCTCCACTCGCCCTCGCTCGTGAATGAATGGGAATACACAGCTAAGGGTCAGAACATCTGTGCCTATCTCCGGAACTGTGTACGTTTTTGTTAAAACGGTTATATCGTTGCATTTCCGCCACAATGCGATTTTCCGGAAAATCTTCGAACACGATTGCCGCAGTTGTAATGTTGGAATTTCTTTTGCTATATAGTTTTGTCGAGGCAGAGGTGTAGGGTTAGAGCCGGCGTAGCTTTATTTGACGTTTATAAGGTAGGGCACTCAAGGTCTATTAACACATTGCTTATTATTACATCATTTTTGTATATGACTGTTTGTTGCCTAAATAAAAAAAAGCGCATTGTAATATGCCTACTTGAATAATAAACTGTTTTTATTTTTAAGTATAAGCTGTATAAGCTATATTGCAAACTGTTATTCTATGTACAGATACTAATTAGATATTCGACAAGATTTATATCCTTCGGTAAACATAATAAGACTAGCATGATGAAATTTTAACTACAACATTGCTTTGTGACTGAAGTTACGTAGTGTGTAATTAAGTTTAATTATTATTCGGGAAGTTTAATTACATTGCACAGTATCTATATTTAGGTACTATACTTACCAATTTTTCGCCGATGTTAAGTTGCAATATAGTAAAATAAATGTTTATTACCTGAAACAAATACAATTTAATGCTATTAACATTAACAATTGGAAAACATAAACAGTATCTTTGGATTCACTACTGGAATACGTCAATGGAAAAGGCAATTCGCCTAAAGTAATACAGCTTATTTTCTTAAATAATACGATTTGGTTTAATCGATATCAATGTATAAGTTACAGTTGCAGTTAACCATAACACTTATAACTGTAACATCAATTAATAAATCACTATCTCGATGATAAACAAAACAAAATCGAAGAAAATGAAAGTAAGTCAGTTATCAATCCGATCAAAGGCAATGATTCATGTTCTATACTAAATTATTTATAAAACAATGCATGGAGATATTTATCAGACGCAAATGCATGTACACTTCCGTGTTGCCATTGCTTTTAGACTCGAACTATCAGGTCAACTAGCTTAATTATGACTGTGATCGTGATGATCGTGCTTACTTGTACCCCTTTACAAGGTACAAGGGTCTAGTTAGACCGAGCTAAGTTGACAGCGATTTCAGATAAAAAGCGAAAGTGTAATTTAAATATAATTTCATAGAAGTTTGACGTTTAAAATAACACTTGCACAGTCTGGGCTATCAAATACGCTGCCAACTTACCTTGGTCTAACTCTATTAAAAACATACTAAGTTAAAAACGTGGGAGTAGAAAGTATATTCTTATCGCATTAAATTAAAGAGTTACAGTCCAAGCTAACTCTCAGTGCCAAGCTACTAAGCTTCCCTTGGGACTTCCCAGGGAAAGTGACAGTATGAACGTCAAATATTTATGTAAATATGACGTTTAGAGTAAGTTCATCCACACTGATCGATTAAATGTTGATACAGGGTTGGGTTAGACGGAGTTATATAAATAGTTCGCTCAAACTAACTGTTGGTTTGCGCACAATGAGCAATAGAATAACACCTTCGAGAAGCTCACAAAACATTTATAGCTTGATTGTTAGCCACGGACAATCTCTGACTTCACACTATGAAGCGTTTAGGAAGCATCGCGGTTACTATAAATAACGCTTTCCTGTCCTTGGTTACTTTTCAACGACCAAACGACCATCATTCCTTTGGGATGTTTTAATGCGACTTTATCTGGTTTTTGTACACTTAGGGCCAGTTGCACCAACCACAATTAACAGACTGATTAACGTCAAGCCGCAGAAAACTATGAAACTTTCCATACAATAAAATTTAGCGAACGGTAAAACGGTGACAGACGGTTTGGACCCGGGTATGTCCTTAAACTACGACCAAAAGAGAGGTATGGGCACTGTGAATGACATCTCGCTTTGTGTGGTAGGGCACAGGACAGCGGATGTCATTCCAGATCTAGAGCAGAGCCCAACTGGGGAGGTACCTCCACCTTACAGAAAACCGCAGCCAAATAACACTAGACCCTACTAATAGTGTTGTGTTCCTGCCGGTGAGTAAGGTTGCCAGAGCTCGAGGGAGAGGAGTGTTAGGGTCGGCAACGCGCATGTAACTCCTCTGGAGTTGCAGGCGTACATAGGCTATGGAAACTGCTTAACATCAGGCGGGCCGTATGCTTGTTTGCCACCAACGTAGTATAAAAAAAACCGACCCTTAGGCAGTGATCTGAATGTAAATTATATTCTGTGAGTATAGACAGGTATGCGTAAGCTGTTCACAATGATTCCTAGGCAATGAAATGAGTGCAAGTGGTCGAATGCTGAAGGCCTACCGCGAAAACCGAAGTTCGCAAATTGCGGGCATCTTCCTCTTTTAGTCAAATTAAGGCGTAATTAGAGTGACAGAGAGAGATGAAATGTGCGAACTTCGGTGTTCGCGGTAGACTCTCTGATAGCGACCCCGCAGCGGCGCTCCACTACAAGGCAGAGTCGGCATTCGTTGGTGGTTTTAGGCGGTGGTCCTACCACTGGTTAGTCCGTCATCCCTCCTGGTTCCCCCGGACTAAGTGGTAATACGTAAACGTATTTCCCCCAACGTTGATCATTACTTTACTGACCCGCTAGTAACATCTTTGTGAATGACTAGTAGCCTCCGGCTGATAAATCTAAGTAGGCTAATGGATGGGTGAATCGTCTCGATACTTTTGATACATGATCAGATTCGGGAGACAGAAGAATGGGCAATAAAATAACCAATTACCGTCTTTCTTTTGTTTCATCTGATCTAGAAATGCATGGGAAAGGGAAATATATCATTTGATGTTCCGACTCTCCCATGACTTGGAGTTCGCCGTTAATTGATAAAGATATGGAAATGTTAATTGATTAATTTAAATCGAGCACAGCGGTAACCTACTAGCAGTATCTAGTTGACGAACTCCATTTTAAAAATGTAATTTCCCCTCCCTGTATATAGTAGTAAATGTAGTCCCTCTTCTGAGCCTACTGTTTTTAATGATTAGGTACGCGTAGGACAAAATCGTATTTTCCCGATAATTTAGCAAGAAAATGGAACATAGGTCGATTATTAGATTAAATATCTTAAAAATATTTTATTATTTTTATACTAAATGACTGTTCGTTAGACGACTCCTTTCTAACACTTTTTCAACTAGTCTTGATGGGGCGCGCGGCTTGCCGCCATTGCTCATTATTTATTCTTGCGAGGCAACGAACGCACGTAAAATCATAATTTTGTTTCAAAGTCGTTTAAAATGCCTATACGTAGTGCACTTAGTGCAGACATTATACGATTTATACGAGAATACGAGCTGTGGGATTATTCGTTTCGTATTCGTTGTGCAATATAAAATATATTTGTTATTGAAATTGTTCATCATCCTGGAGGTTAGTCGAGAACTAACACGAAGGAATAAATCATCCTGGGGGTTGGTCGTGAATCAACACGAAGGAATAAATCATCCTGGGGGTTGGTCGTGAACCAACACGAAGGAAAAAATTTTCTTGGGGGTTGGTCGTGAACCAACACGATGGAAAGTCTGTTCGTACTTCGAACACCGATTGCGCCCGGGGGTTGGTCGTGAACCAACCAAAGGTTTAATTAAGATCGGACAGCGCGCAACGAAACAAAGGGCCCTAAATAATCATATTGTGTTGTGTTAAAGAGACGAGGGAGGCTTTCTTTTCATTTGGTTTTAGATGGCCCAACAGAAAAAACTCAAGCAAAATTGCCGAGTGATAATAGATTCTTCAGATCCTGAAGAAAAATCAGATACTTAAGTGTAACTATTTTAACTATTTTTGTAAAAAACTTACACTTTGTGATCAAATACCTTGCATTTACTTAGTACCGCGCGGGCCGTGAGTCCACGACTGGTAACTATAAACCTGGGGGGCGGCCTAGAGTCGTCACGAAGATAGAACTTGCTTGGGGTTGGCCGTGAGTCAACACGATAGCAATGCATAACACAATTTAATAAATCTATAGCGGTTCTCGATCAAAACCACGCACATTTTAAAACACCAAGTTCAAGTTTTTCTATGGGCATAAAGAATTATCTTTTAAGTTCAAGTTCAAATATACTTTATTCATGTAGGCCTATTTATGTAATCTAAAACCTTACGGGTTTTATTTTGAAAAACATTCGAAGTCTACCCTCGAATTAAAAATATTTCTTTTAAATTTTTTCACCAGCGCTCCGCGGTTCATTTTTGATTTGTGCGTGTCAGAGACACGTCGGTCTAGCTGCCGAAATGTTCGGCACAAGACTACATTGCCTTTTAAAATAAATCCTTACATATAAAATATATTTTGATTTTTAATATCCAATTATAGGTGACAGAATAAATTTTACTCACACCTAACCCATAGTACGGTACTTTTATCCGCCCAGAGGTTGAATTTGAATAAACACGAGACTACCTCGTAAATTTATAATTGAAACAATACAATAGTACCTATATTGTTTTTATATTACCCACATAAGTATAACTTGTCTCTAAAAGTGGGAATTGCTAAATAGGTGTACCTACATCACGTCACGTGATGTGAATCTGATCGAAATTCCTAAACTTAAGCTGGATAAAATCTCTTTTACCACAAACGTTTATGTTCAATGCACTGTCAATATTAATTAACATCGTAGTTATGGATAGTTATTTCATTTGCACATGCCGACGCTTTTTAAGCGCCAGTGTATATGTTATAATCTTATAAGTCATTTAGTGTAGTAAGGTATAACTAAGTTCTATTTTGGTCTAATAGGTTTTGAATGTAACAAATAATAATAGGGATTGAAGACCTAGTGGCTGAACTTAACATCATGGGAGAGACTAAAGCTCACAGACTCCGTTGGTTGGGCCATCTTGAGAGAATGGATGAGGATCGGAAAAAAAAGCAAACCTGAAAAAAAAAAGAAAAAAGCATACCTGGGCCGCCCAGCAAGAAGACGTCCTATTGGACGTCCCAGGTATCGCTGGTGCGACAGGGTGGAGGCGGATCTGCGCGAGCTTCGAGTCACCAATTGGCGAGAGGTCGCACAGGATCGGGAAAAGTGGCGCTGTCTTGTGTCGGAGGCCAAGTCTCATTCTTGGTCGCTGAGCCAACGGAGTAAGTAAGTATAGTTTGTCAAAGGACTGACTCATTTCAAACATAGACACAGAGACTCATACTATCTTTTTCTTACACTAGTACTAGCACCCAAAAGAAAAGGATGAGTACAGTTTTTTTTGTTCTTATTTACTGCCAATTTGGTTTGACCAACTATAAGTAAGGTTTTACTGTCAACGTCTATAAAGAGTGCAAAAATTGAAGACAGCACAATTTATTTTAATTACATTTGTTCATAAAAGGTGATATTCAACGCAGATTTAAGACTAAAATAATCGATATTCGGTCCTCCTGTCCTGCCACCTACGCTAACTTGCCCCAGTAACTCATCAAAATCTTGCATATTTCACCCATTTTCAGTGATCGGAGCTTATTTGTTGAGGATATGCAATTTGTATGGCACTGTAAAAAGTTGCAGTGCAACATTAAAGTACCGTTAGCTAAAAATCTGTTAACATAATTGTATAATTCTTACAAAAAAACATTATAAAACAAAAGGCTGAAGCCGGGCCGCACCCAAGCCTAATAATCATCTGCATAAGAGAAGTGCAGGAAAGTGGGTGCAGTGCAGCGTGCCAGTGACCTAGAGTTGCAACCACAGATCGCTTACCACTAGATGGGACATGTAAGACTTGAGGTCGCCACTCACTTAGCCACCACGTTGAAGCCCCATAATAATTTGGTGCACCTTGGTTACTTCCAGTTTGTGATCTACAGATGCTTTTATGCTCGTCAATTTGAATTTATCGTAATAATCGTAATAATTTACCTTATCGTAATAATCATGAAATCCAGAGGAACAACATATACTTTTGAGCGGCATGTTTAAAATATCGATGTTGAGTTCTTTGCTAAAAACAAATATAACGATAAAACCAACCGATTGACGCAAGTCATGAGTACATACTACAGATCACTGAAATATAAAAGGTAGTGCCTCGTTGCGTTGTAATCTTTACATGACATTACAAATATCGAGCGTGATATGGAGAGAAGGTTGACTGGTTAAGAATGCCAATGGGCAGTAAGTCCGACATTTGCAAGTACACAAATACAGTTTTGTGCAAAAAAAACACCAGAAGCGTATTATTATCTTTACAAGTAAAAGAGCGCCTGTGTTATGACCTCGCGAACATCGCATATTCTTCATAAAGCGATGTCTGTGAGAAGTAATCTATCGTTGCAACTTGCAGCCTACATAGGTCCGCGAGTGCAGGTTGTGGAATTCAGTTTAATTCAATTTACCGGTAATTAATTGTAATGGTCTGAACTTGGAATGCGAAAGCAATTAATTTGTATCGTTAGTTTTTTGTTACAAAATTCACCTCGTTTTAGAAGTTTCCTAAGTATGGAAACCTCGTAGGATATTTGCTTCACGTTTTTAGGGTTCCGTACCCAAAGGGTAAAAACGGGACCCTATTACTAAGACTCCGCTGACCGTCCGTCTGTCTGTCTGTCCGTCGGTCACCAGGCTGTATCTCTTGAACCGTGATAGCTGGACAGTTGAAATTTTCACAGATGATGTATTTCTGTTGCCGAACAACAAATACTAAAAACAGAATAAAATAAATATTTGTGGGGCTCCCATACAACAAACGTGATTTTTTTGCCGTTTTTTGCGTAATGGTACGGAACCCTTTTTTCTAGTATGACTTTGTTGGAGTGATTGATAAATATAGCTATAAATAACATGACAACTATATTTATCGCAATGTTTTCTCAATTAATATAATTTCTAATAATAATGTTTCTTTTTGGTTTCAGGTAATTAACATGCTTTCATCTATGTTCGACATTACAATTAAAGAGCGGTAAGTACTTGTAATCTCGTGTAGTGTACAGAACATCTAGATCAATTTAATGAAAATTAATTTAGACTAAGAGATTTTTATTAATTCTTAGAATTTCAATAATAAAGGAACCCACTGACTATCAGTCCGCCGGACGATGTCGGCCTGTCAGTTAGAACAAAAATTTGACAGTTCTGAACAACTGATAGGACGATATCGTCCGGCGGACTGATAGTCAGTGGGCCCTTAAGAATGCTTTCTCTGCGAGGTGGATATATAGGTCACACTGGAAAACATTTACTATAGGACCAACCCCCAAATCGCAAAAAAATGGCTATTAGATATTATTCCTTTATCTAAATTTCGGCTTGGCTGCTGCTTTCTATGGCAGAACCATTTATTTAGGTTGTTGGAGTCGGTCCTATAGTAGAATTTGGTCAGTATGACCTACATACCTCGCATTTAGAAAAACGTTGAAAATACTCTCATTAGGTATACAGATTAGCAGATTACACCGATAATAGGGTCTATTCAAATGAGTGACAATTTGCAAAAACCAAGCAGAATAATCACGTAATCGTGTCAAAACCGAATCCGTAACTCTGATAGAAGAAAGTGCATAAAAACTTGCCAAGTGTAAGCCGGGATTGCTCACGGAGTGTTCCGTATTATGACACTTTTATAAAATTTAGTTTTTTTTTTAGCCCGATTGACACTTGTTTTATTTAAGATGTTTATTTAAGTTTTAAGGGTCTAGAGACCGACCCAACAAAAAATATTTTCAAGCGTGACTTTGCGTTCATAGTAATTATAATTAGGGTCAAAAGTAGGTCGAAATGGTTCGTGTAGTTCCTTTTTCTTTGAACTTGGCTAAACACGTTACCGCGTGTCTAGATACCTTTAGGTGATACTACAATAATATTGCTCGGCTATTCCGCCATAGAGCAGTGTTATTGTAGTAATTGTGAAATAAAACTGAAAAATCGTAATTTTTGTATAGGAAGTTTTTATTTTATTTTTAACATTTGTAGTTATAGCGACAGAAATATTCTTTCCTTAAAAAAAAATCCTGTTTACTATCACACACATTAATTCGTTCATCAGTAGGTATGAACGAACGAATCATCGGGATGTCATCGAGATTGCCCGAGATAAATTTACGAAAAATGCGACAGAGGCTTAGATAGGTTCCGATTAGCATCCTTAGCGTACGGGACCCTAAAAACTGTGCATCACCGCAAGTCACTACGGGACATGCAAAAACTAGACCAGGCGGTCCAAGGCTTTTTAGACCCTCTGTTCACATTGCTCAGCTAATCCAACATAGATGTGACCATGAGATGTATAACTGCTATATGTTAACGGAATTCAAGAAATATTGGTCCTAAAGTTTGTTATAGGCGATAGATACAAGACTTGGTCCCGCCAGACCTAATTGTGATCGGGCGCCGTTGAAAATATAACGCCTATAGCAGTAAATTCCGATTCAGCCCAGAAAAAATCATCACAGTGATTGTTTTTGAATATTTAAAGTGATCGTTACGCTTGACTTGCGCGAAAGTCTCTTGTTGGGCTAGGTTAGCTTTAATTTAATACCTTGTCCAGTCAACGTCATACATTTTAGGGAATGAGTTGTTTAGAAATGTACGTAAATTATGTCTGACTAATCAAATACATCTCTGGAAACAAAAACGGATCGGTTGGAAACAAATTTCGACATCCGAACTGCAAAAAATTATCGCACAAAAGTACTCATTTGTACCCAAAACAAAGGGTGAACTTAAAGTTTTGCCCGGTACTGTACTTACTAAAATGTTGAAATCGACAGCAACATCAATTTACATGTGTGGCAGTAATGCAGTCGGTAGTACCTAATGTCGCGTTGCGATACTGCTGCTGCATGCTGTTGGTGTAGTCTGACTTAACCTTACTACAGGTAACATTAAATTTAAAATACCTAAATATCACGACAAAATGACGATTCTGACGTTTTCTACAGCAATGCAGTCGGCTGCATTACTGCAGCAGTATTACAGCGCGACTTTAGATACTGCCGACTGCATTACCGCGTCAAATGTGAAAATCGATGTTGCTGCCCGGATTTTGCACATTTGCGGCAGCAATGCAGTCGGTAGGAATGTTGCGCCGCATTACTGCAGCAGCAATACTGGTGTGGTCTGAATCTGTACCTTAATCGTTAATAGGCAACGTGTTTTGATTCGCGCCCCACTTTCGTACACCCGACCTTCAAATTTCCCATATCTCCTAAGTCCTATCCCTGTCATATAGTGACGTAGCTTATAAGCCGCGATACGTCGACCTTTAACACCCTGTCAAAGCACTGAGAACTGGTAGCGAATCGGTAACTCTCAGCCGTTAAAGAGATCCGTATCTATACCTGTTGATCGCCGACCTGTGGCCTAACCTGCGTAGGTACACACTTAAGAGGGGGCTAACGCAAAATTGTAGTTTTCATATAAAATTTATATACTTTATATAGTAGGGCAAATAATATTAATAATTAAACGGGCACTAGACTAATATATTTCCAAGGGTAGGTTCTAACCAAAACATTAAAAGGAAAGATCACGAAAACATGTCTAATTTTCATTTATTTGCAGTTGTATATCGTTCCATGTATGCAATGGTATGCCATTGCAGTATACCTAATTTTATTATAAAATAGCTAGTGACATACTCGTAGCCGAGGGATCAGAAGCAAAATTTTAAAAATAAGTATATTTTCAGAGTAATAGAGATAAAAAGTAAAAGCTCGCGCGACGGCCATATTATTTGTTATCCTTTTGATTTCCTGGCTTTACGCCTTCTCTTAAACGGTATGAGAACTCGCAAGCGAGTATCGTTACATTGCGGTATTTGATCGATGGGTAGAATTTGTAGGACAGTAGCCGGCAATGTAACTAAACCCGCATGCAACTCACGCGGTCACCT
This sequence comes from Cydia strobilella, assembly GCF_947568885.1. NCBI lineage: Eukaryota > Metazoa > Arthropoda > Insecta > Lepidoptera > Tortricidae > Cydia > Cydia strobilella. Next base: position 11,753,638 of record NC_086057.1, read on the forward strand.
TTACAGAAGTGAATCATTCCAATTTGAAACTGTTTGTTTTCTTCGAAGTGAAAGGCTTTGTAGTTTTAAGAAAAACAATGATAGAATTCCGTTTTCGTGTGTAGAGAAACTAAGCCGCATTCCGATGGTGTGTTATCTTTTATCTTTATGTTTTGACCCCGATTTGGTCAAATCAATATCGATTGCAATTTAATTCTGTATCCGGGAATACTCGCCAGCGCCACGCAGATAATAAAAAGCTACCGATGAACTCGAACATGTTTGCCAAAAACGATTGCCGAAATAGTTTAGATCAACAATTATTTATCACATCCTGAAATAAAGTATGATATATTGCATAAATAATGAATAACCATAAGAAAAACATAAATGCTTGGTTAACATTCGTGTGTTATACGAAGAAGCCAAAGGACGAAAATTATTGGTAAACGTTTTTGTGTCACCTACAACATATAGACACGTTACCGTTCTTCGTTAAAATACCTCCGCTTCAACCGTGCACCTAACTATATAAACAACTATTATCAAGTTCAAGTAGAAATCACTGCAATAAAGGCGACCTTATTTGGCGCTCGACTCGTGATTTCAGAACAGGGCCCATTGTTTGCGCCATTGCGCCAAATGGAACAGTTAAGGTTAAGAGGGCGGCCATATTTTCGGCGCCCGCGCATGACGAACACCTGTCAAAGTGTAGATGCTCCAATGGGCAGCCTGATAACGATACCGTTGCTCTCAGGAGATATGGTCTTTTTATAGAATCTAAGTATGACCTAACGGGGCTTGATAGGAATGACTATTTCCTGTAGTCATGGGTTTAGCGCTGGATTAATGTATTGAGCGTTAATAAAATGTACAGTAAGTAATAATCCTGTTTACTATAATTAGCGCGTCCACTGAACATCTTCAAGTACCTTTAGTTACCTAATTGGGAACGTTCAATTAATTAATTATATCTTTACCTGAAAGTATCAGCAAATTCGCTCTTCCAAAATGTGGAAATCCCTAATTAGTGAATAGCAACTATTTTGGGCAGACTTCTAACTACAATTAGTATTCTTCTAACTATACTCGTAAGTATTCCTAATTGACTTAAGAATTTAAGGATTTCTCTTATATTGGGTGGAACAGAATGAGGGACTTTTATGCAAACGGGGAATTGTTGAGGATACGTCTTTATTTTTCACTTATCACGTTAATATTTCTAACCGTTTTTGAAATAAGTACAGTTTGTTAAACATTAGTGCAAAAATTTGCATGTTTCAACCCTAGCAAGACATCCTATGAATAACATGACATGTGTCAATACTGTCAATTTAAAATGTAAATTACTTATTAGGGTTGTCACTGATTTAAAATTATTTAGTTTTAATGATTTTGTCCAGCTTTACGATTATAATAACTCGATTGTAGATCACTTATATAACGCTATCCTTTCAGCTCACTATCTAAATGTTCCATCCTGTATATGTATATACTAGTCTGTTGATTCTACAAGCTACCTTCTTGTGAGAATCTTGCAGTATCATAATAGGGCATGACACTGTATTTAAAATAAATTATTTCACACCATGCATCAGATAATTATTAGAAAAACATAGCAGTTATTTTTAAACCCAATTTCTATTTATTTAATCAATCGGATTGAAGTATAAAAAGTAGGTGAGTTGACCGTGACGTCATTGTGTATAATAAAATGTTTCGTATAATAAAATTCCATATTAGCAAATCGTTTTGACAGTTTAAGAAACTGATTTGAAATAAAATAAAATAAAGTAATATATATGTAAGTTTATTTAATTATAGTATGTATAGTATGTATATGTAAGTTTATTTTCGGTAGTGTGTATTATTCATAGCTATATTTTTTGTTTTAAGTTACCTATTCTGCTTTTTTTTTGTTCAATGCCTGCACCTATTACTGTTTCTGTTTAGCCTAATGGTTGACTGGTAGAGAATGCCTTTAGGCATTAAGTTCGCCATTTGTACTTTGGTATATTGTGCAATAAAGTTTAAAATAAATAAATAAATAAAATAAATTTGACTAGTAGGAGATCCCTATTGTTAATATAAAATAGTATTCTATGAAAACGTTCAAAAACCGTTCTTCGGAAAAACACAAGCGCACTAGCTATTAACCCCGTTGGAGCGCTACAAAATTCAATTTCGCAAACAATATCGCAACGAAATGGGAAAGTGTCTAATTCTCTCACATGCTGTCAAAGATCACTCGCAAAAAAGTTTTTAGCCAATCAAAAGCCAGCTTCTGTTACATAGCTGATTGTTTATTCCTAATAACCCGCGAATGTTGGCGACACGAGTTTTTGAACCAACCAGTGTAGCTCGCTGTTGAAACCGCCCAAAAAATGCTTGATCAGAGATCGACAAATACTGGCCAGTTAAAGGTTTCGTCTCGCTGAGTGACCAGAATGATCTCCTAGTTAAAAAGTGTTCACACAGATTCAGCACTCTTACCAATTTATCGGTGCATTAGCTTCGGTTATCCGAGCTGGGTAATTGCGTTACGATTGCCGACCACCGACTGTAGTTGCGACTGGCTGCAATTCTAGTCGCTAAATACATGCTTGCACGGGGCGTTAAACATATCTGACAACCCCGAGTTAATTTGAGGTACCTTTGTTTGGGATTGCAGTATTCCAGAAGCAAGCCGGTGAAAATTGAGCTCTTAGGAAACTTTGCTAGTGATAGTTGGTAATAAGTGGTGTCCGACCGAAACATGTTTTTTTTTTGCCGAAACCGAAGGTTCGGCTTTGGCTCTAGTTTCGGCCGAAACTTAAACTTATAGATTTATTAAAATCGTTGAAAAAAATTTCATATAACAGCTTTTACACACATATAAAGTCTGCGTCGACCGTCCAGTGGCGCCCTCAGTAGGGGAATGGTATTTTCTAATAAACCAATTAATTTCTGTATACGTAAATCAGTATATTTATATTGTTGTCCTACTTATTCCCCAACTTTTAGTATTTGGCACATAGTTTAGTTTCATAGTACGAAGTACCACTTCGTAAGTTTCGGCCCGGCAGAAAGGTTCGGCCGAAACCGTAACTACGGCAGAAACATGATTTTTTGGCTGAAACTGTGTAACCGAATCTTCGGTCGGACACTAAGTAATAAGTATGATGCATAAAATAGCAAACAATAAGTCGAGGTTTTCAAAAAAGGGCATTTTCATTTTAACTTGTAGGTACAGTATAAGCTGCAGAAATAACTTACCCCCTGCATAGATTTTTTCCAGGGGAGGGGAGGTCGGTTATCTCTGCAGTTTACTGTACTTAACGCGACAAGTTGTGTTTGAGTCACGTCTCACTGTAACTTTCCTGAAAAAAATTACGGGGTTTGACATTGACTGTCAGTTTTATGACGATTGCTAACCGGCCGTTAATGGTACACAATTAAGTGAAAACGCCCCAATTAAAATTAACACATTCGTGTCACAACATGAACGTTTCAAAAAGAAAAGCTTTCTTCACTCATACAATAATTATGTTTTTTTTAAATCAAAATAGCACCCGGACTGATTTTTTACTTCTGCTACTCTTGTTTAAACATAGAATTGTGCAGATACGCCTCGATAGAACCGACTTATGGCTCAGTGTCAGTGAATAGCATTGACTTTAAATAGAATTCAAATTGAACAGAATAAAATAAAAACTTTTTAACACGTCGCATCGCTGGGCATTTTTTTATTCGATGTTCGGGGCTAAAAGAGTTTATATGAAAACGAAAAATAACTGATATTTTTAATAGGCTTATTACCATCTTTATTACGTTATGTATAAAGTTGTTATACACTACGATAATAAAGATAATAGATTTTGTAATCTAATAACCCTTTAGTGTAATTCATTGTTCATTTCTTAATAATAGGCCAAGTTCGCAATAAACTATAAGGCATATTAAAATTAATAAGGACGAACAAAAAGTAGTCACACAAGATGATTGCGGGAAAAACGGGTGCATGGGTTCATCGCTCCGGGTCTCCGGGCTGTTCCCACCGGCCCCGCGCTCCCCGATGGTAATAACCAATGATCGCTTGCACACTAGATGTCGCATACCAGTGATACAAGACGAATAAAGGTTACACTCCAGAACGATATTCCTGTTGATATACCGTTCAAACAAGTTTTAAATTTTCTATGGGACGATTACCCTTCGCGCCTACATTTTATAATTTGCCGCTTTTTTCTACTGACGGAAATGGCTTGACAGACTATACAATGTGTGACGGATGCACCATGAACCACGCTGATGGATTCGCCATCCGAATGTTTCTTCACATTTAACACGTATTGAATAGCTCTCCTATACCACAGACTTACTCAACCTTGCATAGATAGTATAGATTGCATAGATATCTACCTTAAACTAGAAAATAATAGTTTTTTTAAGACAGGCATTGATACAAACGAGCGTGTAGTGAAGTGTCCAGTTCTGAAAACAATGAAATTAATAACCGTAAAACATTTTTTTTGAATGGTACGTAGTGGGGATACCCACTTCAGTAGGTACCGTAATTAGTGCGCGCGAAAAATAATTCATGTAAATCGAGTTCCTGGGACAAACATCTTATATTTTGGCTTAAAAGATGTGTTACATAACTGAAGATTACAAGGACAAGAGCGTCTGTGTACATAGTGCAGAGTTTAAAGGACGTAATCTATGGTAATAACGCTATTCACAATGTGTAATAAGTTTCACTTTGTCTGTGCATAAAAAGGCAAATTACTCTAGCGTAAGGAATGCAGAAAATTCATAGGAAACTGAGCATGACACTTGAGAGTGTAAAATGTCTTAATTAATGACTAATTGTATTTATTTATTCATTTTCCGATTTAAAATGATTACAAAAGGTAGTTAGTCATAACTACTCCTTACCGCTTTTTGTGAAAAAGTACCAGCATTATGTAAGAACAACATTGAAATTGAAGTTTGACCTGACCGCTGCCCGCAGAACGCTTCCAGTGTGGCAAATCATCTAGGTAACGCTCGTGGCATTAGCAAGTTGGATAGCTATGGACCGCCTAATGCGTAAATAAATATTTTTGTTGGTATTATTTACATGTGGGTAGCACTACCAATGCTAACAACGTCGGTCGACAGTGGCCAAAACAATAATTCATTTCTTTGATTTTAACGACCAGAACTATGTGAAATATATTCAAAGTTTTAGTTGACAATATAAAGCTCCATTTAGCATTAAATTAGCGAGATATTCAAAATGATATGATCACACTGCACAGCTGTCATGAGCTTCTGCAAATCATGTTGTCCACCTCACCCGTTTAGCTAACTTGTTGTTAACGGTTCCCGCAGATCTCGGAAATTAAGTTTTTTAAACCTTACATTGATTTCATCTAAAACATAGTTCTCTCTATACAAGGTCCCAAGCACGGTAAATAGCTGCCTGACCTACCCCAAGGGGACTAGCCAAGATAACAATCGTACAGTGGGCTGCGAAATCGCATGGAGAAATTATGAATGAATTCATTGATAAATTCGCCATGCACTCTTACGGCTGATGGTACATTGACAAACACCAAATGAAAAGAAAAAATAGCCACAACCGAATACAGAACCTCCTCCTTCTATGAAATTGAAGTCGGTTAAAAATGAATTGGGATGACAGATGCTACAAAAAGCCTCGTGACTATTTCCATATATTATGTTTCTATTGGCGTTTTCTATCAAAGATTGGCATCTTGGTTAGCACCCTACATTACAAACATCTAAACTGAAATTAAATCATTTTACGGTTTAGACTCACTTGTTTTAGTCACTCGCGCGACATGTAAACCGTAAAATGATTTAATATTAGTATGTCTCACAACAGTTTAAATTCGATCTAAACTGAACATTCAAAACCCTTTTTACAACAAGATAAAGGCCTTAGATCAGTTAAGTATATAGCTGTACAGTCGATGTCAGATATATTTACACTTTTGCACTCTCCTTTGCAATAACGCGAAAAACGTAAACATATCTCCGTCTGTACTAGTTCTTGTAAATTCACCATTAACTCCAAGATTGACATTACTTTAATACGATTGACTCCGTTCAATCGTGACAACCAATAAATGCAGCCAATTTGAGCTTAAGGGGTAACTGTATCTGAACCGTTTCGGTGGACGCGCATTAAAACTGTCCTTTTGACCCAGTAAGATCAGTTTCACCTTAATATAGTTGTTCGTGCTGGCGATACACTAGTAAAATGTGTCTCCTTAAATAAATATGAGACCGAGCTTCCTCTTTTTGAGCTTTAATCATGAATCTAGTATAACTGGATCGCGCATGAGGGGTGAGGGGAAACGACCGAACGGGATTAGTCTTAAGTATCTTTCAGTAGGAGTAGCAGAGAAAGCGCTGTTATTGTTTGTCCTTGTCACAGTCTCGCATTTTTTTAAATTCACCACCGTAAATTTTGTATGTTTTATGGTGGGCTACAAATCTACTCGACCAATCATATTGTCGCATTGCGGATGTTTTGTCCCTCACGGGCGCACGCGTATAGCTGATCTATGTAATGCTAGGTCTATGGCTTTAATACTGTATAGGGTGGCCTAACGATATGTCAACAAATTTTTTAGTTCGGCATTTCGTTGGCAATTTTAACAAACCTTTGCGTCTGTGTTTCAGAACTAAAGAAGAATATATTAAATAATACTTATCTACGTTTTATTTTAGTTAAATGGTTGTAGTTTTAACTTTTAGTGACATTTTGTAATAAACACGTGTAAGTATGAAAAATATTGCCAATAATTCTTTGTTAAAGTTTTATTGGACCACCCTAAATGTGAGTGATATAATAATGCTCTCGGAACTGATTTTGTATGCCGAATCCTCGGTCTCGGTAATGTTTTCTACCTATAACCTACAAACAAGTACGAGTACCACCAAATCATAAGAACTTCGACCCATTTGTCTAAACACTATCATCTAAACATTAATATAAAATTTAGAATAGTAGGTACATGTGTGGAAACATGAAAGTGCACCCTTAGTCGACCCAAAGACCTCGCTTCACTCGTTGAAAGTACATTCAATTGTAAGAAGATTACAGCAATCGTTTAAACATAATTTTAACCGTCTAACAAGCGGTAATTGATAGAATCTAGTCACTGTAAGATGACAAGTGCAATTATCATTATCTATTTGTCGAACAGTTGGTCAGTCCCAACAGCAACACTTAACTGATCATAGGTGAATCTTATGCCATTGGAATAGGGTTTACGAATTGTTAATTAACAGTGTACAAAATGGCCGGTATACCCGGAAGCGTCACATAATAGTTTAGAGTGTTTATCTTCACGCGATCTGGGATCACTTTCTAAAGGTAAAAATCCGATTTAAATCAATGCTAGATGCCCCTAAGGCGGAAACCTATTAAATTACGAGACGTGATGATGGTCTTTTATGACAATGTAACGTGCAATTTGGATATAAATAACAAGGTTGTTCCCAAAATTATTGACGATCGTAGATTAATAAAATAATAAACTGATGGTTTCTTCTGTCACTGTCGATTTCAGCTTCGCTCACAGCGCCCGTAGAGTTCTAAATACATCATATTTTAGCCGAAGTTTTAAAACGTTCCCTGTCACAATACAAAATGATATGACAAAGTCACCCGTCGAAGTGTGCTTTCACTTTGAAGTTGTGAACCCATAGTGGAAGCACGGGCTCCTGAAAAAAAGCTTCATGACTGATTGGAACAGGAAAGGAAACGTGTTAAATGTCGGATGCATAAAACCTGGAACTAATTTTCACAGAAGTTCGATTTCCAGAGATCTCCGTGAATCCGTTGGACAATAATTTTCCCAACAGTTTAACAAACATATAAAAATAAATAGTTACTGTAATGTTGGCGCTCAGTTACAACTTAACCAAACAATGAAAGATTTATTGAAAAAATCTTTAAGTATTCCTACGGGGGTAGAAATGGGGTTCGAACTTTGTATTGAAGTCCGATCGTATGCTACACGTACAAAGACGCACGCAAGAGCTTGATAATACCTATATGACTAAACGTTTAATCTGAAGTCATAATTTTAATCTAAGGTCTGTTTTTTTATTCCGTAGACTAAAATGACGTTTCATGTGTAAGACATGACATTTCTTAGTACCACATGAAATGTCATTTTAGTCTACGGAATAAAAAAACAGAATATAGTCTAAACGGCGAAAGCTTTCCTAGCATGTTAAATATATCATTATCTTATTTAGTTGCAATTTTGTCCTGCATTTGATAATATTCTCCTGCGCCATTTTCGGAACTTAAAGGCAATTAAATCCGCTGCGAGCTGTGTTGCGAACGCTAATCATGCAAGTCGCAGACTAAATTACAAATAAATGGCATAAACCTTTGCAACATACGAGTAACGATGTTTTCCGTTCCGAATAATAAATTTAGTGACATTCTTAATGCTTTGTAGCAGCCACAAGGTTTTTGTTGTGTTTCATGAAAACTTTCTACAACTTCTTGATATTATATGATTCAATTCAGCCAGAATAGATTGGAGACCGAAGATGGTAATTAGAAACTGAAATAAAACAACGCAATATCATCTATACTCATGGACAAATGTAGTGGAACGCAAAAAAAGGTTTAATTACTGGATTACAGCACCTAAAATAATTTCAAAATTAGTATATAATCGTTTTCTTTGCGTTCCTCTAAAATTGTCCATGAGTGAAGTTTACGCTCGTCAGATAGTCTAGATTAGTCTCGAAGTTGTATAGAAAAATACGAGTTTTCAATTAAAAATAAAGTTTCAGGTATAACAAATTCAACTCTCGCGTTTTGTACACATAATTTATGTCATTAACGGGTCTGCAGCGATTAACTAAATTTCATAATTTTACCTTTTTCCGACGTTTCACCTAGGTTGCTGGTAGTAGGAGTCTTCCGTGACCACAGCTAGTGCAACCTGGCTGAAACGGCGGAATAAGGTAAAATAATGAAATTTAATCGCGTTAGACCCGTTAATGACATTAATTAAAGTTTCAGGTACCAGTTACAAATCTCGTTTATAACTTTGTTACTAGGTACAATTGTAAACGGATAATCATTGGAATGAATTATTTTTATTAGAATTTGTTAAAAAGTAACCATTTTACGACTAGCGACTGTTAGCAACACAGATTATACGACTATCTCAATTAGCAATAAATAGGATTAACTTTATATCAAAATTACAGTTAAAGAAGTTATAACTAGAAAATAGATACGCCTTACGGCACAACATAGTGATACAATGATTATGTGAGACCTGTACTTATGTACCTTACCTATGTTGAACAAATAAATGCTTTTGACTTTTAGATTTACACAGAAAATAAATTATTTTCTTTAATTAAATTGATAAGCAAACCAGGTAAAGCCTTCATTCACTCAAGTACAGACATACCTTTTATAGATAATAAATTGATAACTGATAGCAGTGATAGCAAGTATTTAAAAACGGTGATAATACAAATTAATTGAAAGAAAACACATTCAAGCAATCAGGTGCTATAAGCTTCGTCTTTCACTTTTCCTTGTCAATTTCTTGGTTTGTATCCAGAATCTTTTATGGAAGCCAGTTAAAAAAGATCATCTTATGGAAGCAAGTTAAAAGTACTTGACGCATATCTACGTCATAAATGCTACCTACCAGAAAAAGATATCACGACTATAAGGCACTAGAAGATAAAACGTGTTAAATTGATCGGCGCTTTTATAAACATAGAAATGACGCTGTTATAATCGCAATATGCATTCCCTCGATTATTCAAATAGCCGCAATGACCAGTCAGTAGGATAATGGCCGCGTTAAAATTACGCGGTAACAGACTCAATAGCATATTTGTTTATCCACACCTCGTACAATTTCACGCGTCGCTCTCGTTTTTTTCTTAATAAAAGAAGAAAGCTCACACGTACGTTTACAACAAAAGAAAAAAATGTTTGAATAGCAATTGGAAGATGGTTGTAAAAAGCGTTGCAAGATGCTAAGTCCGCGCTAAATTACATCACGATGATCGAAAGCTGCAGCGAGATAAAACGAATGACCCCTAAAGAAACAGTTTAGGTTTGAGGCCTATGATTGATCCGAGACTATAATTTAGACTGAAATTATAGGTGAAGTCGTATAAATCGCCACACGCCGGCCACGATTTGTAACGTATTGTAATAACGTAAAAAAGCTTTAAACGAGAGCCCTTTCTCTGAAGGCTTTCTATTTTTATGTTTAGAGGTTTTTGTTCGTCTGGCTTGTTTATTTGTTCGTCTGGGAAGCTACTTGCTTAAAATATGGCGATAAAACCGCACTGGTGATAGCACCGTGTTTCTTTTACAATTTCCCATCAGATAATGGCGGTTTATCGCACTTTGTATGGCCCATTATGTAATACACTTTTACACTAGCTTGATTCAGTTAACTAACATTAAACCTGACTAGGCTTAAGTTCAATAAGGTGATAAAAGTAATGAGTGTCTGCGCTGTAACCGGTTGGTGTTCTTGATAAATAATCATGAAGCGACTCAATCCAATGCACTAGTGGTAGCTGAATGGCCCGGGAGTGCGACTTCTAACACCTTGGGTTCGAATCCTGGCTAAAACTCAAGCTAGTTATATAATTTGATATTTGCCACTAGTTTAGAAGTTCTTCATATAGTTGATATAGTCCTAATAGAACGTTGTAAAAAATAACGAGATGGCTAACATAATATTGTCTTCGGTTACCGCGATAGTTACTCATGAAATAAAACTATGAAAACGGATTATACCCAGATAAATGCTGCGCGAGGCAATTGAGATTAAGAAATATTCAAACTTTAATAGCGAGTTTCTTGCCGGTCCCATATTGGGATACCCTCCTACAATTTAGGAGGGAATTAAATGGGATGCGTAATAGCGACGGTGTAGCGGACTCTTTTCAAATAAGTGAGTGGTGTGGGTGCTGTAAGGCGGGAGCGAAGCTTTAATGTTTTTCGCTCGCGTCCGTACCTCGCAACAAATTCCTCGCTCACATACCTACTTCACTTGTTTTGTATGTACAAAAACCTTGCTCCGCTGAGCTGTTTGTACTACAGCTGTGCTAGCGAGGATAGGTAAATGAAGAGTTCATGACAAACACATCCCTCGCTAGGCATCCTCGCAGCTTTGGTAGAGCGAAGCCTTAGGTAGGTGCGCGCATTTTAAAAATCATTTATCTGTAGCGCGTGCACCACGAGTGACCACGATGCTGTGTCGTTTTTTGCCGCCAACCGTCGACTTTTTCCCAAACTTTTTTCTTCGAAGGCCGAATAATCTGGGCCGGATGCCGATGCGCCACGGCATCACCTAACTAGGTTGAATAAAGTCAATAAATTACACTAACTATAAATTAGGTACACGATTTGCGTACGTGATAGACGGTAGAAAGCTGTCCCTTTTCATGATGATACTGAATTCACTTCGATTATTCTTGCTTAAGAAAAGTAAACATAGTAGTAGTTTTAGGAGTACCTAACTTAAAATTTATTAAATTGCACTTACCAATATAAATATATTTTAATAAAGAGTAATATTGATCTAAGGCAGGTGCTTCATTTTAAAAAAGTTACTTAATTAAGAAAACTGACTTCGTTATCACCCTAACTCGGTGCTATGAAATTGCTAATATTTGCATTTGATTTTATTAAAGAACAGACTTAATTTTTTTTTATTCATTGTTAAGGTCTCAGTTAGTGCCCTTAAATCTTGTATGCGGTAAATGCGAAGCATTACTTCATATTGTCGGAGTAGATTTTTCCATCCATCCAGAAACATTTTCGAAAAACAAAAATACAAGCCACAAGAGCACAGCCTAGCTTACATTAACTAGAATTAAGAGGACCAATGCACACTAAAGCCTAAATGTGCCGGTTTCTACCAAAAGGGTACTTATTGTCGGTTGTCAATAAAACGCTATTTCCATAAAGCTTCATTTTGAAATTAACCTTATAGACAAGACAACCGACAATGTTGGTAGTTACCTTTTAATTGAACACGTCACAAATGTTCAAAGATATGCAACTGCTCTAGTTCTAATCCTGAATGCCTACACATAAACACACATACATCAATAATCATACATCTCTGCATGACCCATCAAAGTGATATCAACGTATCCGCTCATTTCTAACTTCCTGATAATTTCTCTTGTTATTGCAAAAACTCATAGCAAATGGGACTTTGACAATGAAATGCGGGTTAGAGTAATGAAATGAACAATTACCTGATCTCACTGTCTCATCAGAGACATATATTTGATAAGGCCTACATATCCATACTAGTTGCGATAGATAGACATTTTTTAGTTGGTGTGTGTGTTGTGGCAATACGTTTAAATCTATCTATCTATGGATCAATGCTTGAAAACTATCTCGGTGTTAAAAAAAATAACGTTCACGTTACAATGTTAAGTAAAGGGCAAAGTGTCTTAAAATAAATAAAATTGAGGTCTCATTAATGCACTGAACTATTGGCTAAAGAGTCATATTAGAAGCATCTTATTTTTATGTTTATATACTTAACCACAATTTGACTTTGGCTATTAAATAACTTGACATTTCGTTTTATATTAAGGGCATTGCCCGGTAAAGTTTTTTTTTTAATTTATCGCATTTATTTTGTGGCACGACCTGCTGGCCAGGCTGTAAAACAAGTATGAAACTATAAAGAATAGGTCATTTGATCGTGACGTCACATGCTAGTGTTTCATAAAAATTCCATAGTACTAAAATCGTTTTAACAGTTCGAAAAAAGAAACTGATTTGACTAGTAGTCAAATACCCTATATATTCGTATGGTGAGGAACTTTGTATGTAGACCAGTATCTCTAATTTACTGGTCTCTGGGTTATGTGGAGCACAAAGCCACATGCAAGGCAAAAAGTCGACAACAATCTTAACTGGCGGCGTTCTCAGCTATCTGGGATACGTATTTGGAACAACTACAATATGACATTTTATAACCATTAAATAAGACGCCTAATTATTTTAATGGGTTTCGTACATATGTGCTGTTCACTCACTACTGCATTGCACTTACTACTATTTGTATTGTTCGGAAACCAAATTTAATATACCTAATAAGGGGCTGTAGAAAAATCTTAATAGCGCGAAGTAGCCGATAGCACAGCGACATCTAGTGTGATATTGGGCTAAACATTACTACATTTAACTTAGTATGTAGTATTAAACTTTTTTGTCTAACTCTGTTTAAGTTACGAAATTAAGACAGATCAGATGTACTATTTAAACACACTACAGCTTTCAACTTATCTGTCAGATGTGGATCTAAAAGTATTAGCATTAGTTGCCTGAAATAAAGTATTTCATTTTATTTTATTAGCTGACACTCGTATGATGTTTTTATGAAACTCGTTTTCAGCTTGATTCATAAACCCACACTTGTATTTTAATGCCTTTCATTATGTAGCAGTCACATAATAGTATTTTATAAGGGTACATAATGAGGGTTCTTAAAATTCAAGGCCCGAGAATTTTAAGACCGCGCCGCGCTTCTTATGAAGTTGTTTACGATTTCATTGGCAGTCATTTAATCTACAAATAAGAGCGCTGGAGTAGAAAAAGTAATATTATAGTTTAGACGTCGGATTTCGTATCATTATGTTGAATAGGGCCATGAACGACGATTCAAACGCATAACGCGCTAAAATAACTACATTACAAACCGTTATAACAAAACAACGATATTTTAAACCCCTGCTATTACCGACATTAAACCTCTTTAAACCGCATAATGACACAAATCATAGTGCAACTGCGTGAAATTATTTCTATGATGAAAATTACTTCATAGAATAGGTGTTAAGGAGTTTAAGGACTCTTCTTCCCATATAACTTGTAGACTTTTAAGCTTTTATAGGTAAAGCTATATTTCAAACAAGGATTTTTAACTTTAATTTATAGTACCTAATAGGGTTTAATTTTACGTAATTTAGGTATGCCACCCTGTACCCCTAGTGTAAAATTCATTCGATAACGTTCGCGTTTGTGTCCTCATTTTATATGGAATTTTGAGTTTCCAAAAACGTCCCGCTTGGCGCGCTGTTCAAAATCGCATACAAAATGAAACAACGCAAACGCGTACGTCATTTCACGCTATCGAATGAAATTGATGCTTGCTAAAGGGTTTAAAATAGAGTTTATATTTCGAAAGCTTAACTTCTATGTAAGTCAGAAGGTATTAGGCGGTACAAAAGCTAATTACAAATAAGATAAGTATCTTGCTAGTTGTTCAAAGGTTGACGGCGGTAGTCAACCACCGTCGAATTACAATAAATTCCTACTGCGGCTTCGTGTAGGCCTGGAGATAAGTAAATATACGATACACATATATTATACTTACATATACATGACATTACAATACTCTTCATGGGAAACAACACCCAGGAGGCGTACCTAGGTATGTAAAAACCGATTATGAAATTAATCTGGATTTGTTTCTTATTTATTAATAGCGATTTTTCCCAGACACCCTCGGATATCGGAGAAAAGAAACTATACAGTCATAATAATTACAAAACACATACGTATTCGTACATGCACATACCTCAAGAAACAAAAATGTCACCCAAAAAAGAAAGGGGGGACATGAAAGTATTGTACAGAAGGGGGGCGCGGCGCAATACAGATAGGAAGCCTTTGATCTCAGATCTATGGAAGTAAGCAGAAAGGCTAATGAGCAGGGGCACCGCCGGGGCTATCAATTTACTCAAAATAAATATTTCCACGCGGAAGCCACTGCTGTGTTATTTCAACAGGCGGTACATTCCAATCGCTCACAGAGCTCAAGACACTTCAATAGACCAGTATAGGTACGCTCTCCGACGCTAGTTGATAAGGATCGCAAGGTCTAGTTACGCTGGTTCCAGCATTGCGCTCGCGTAGACTTCGGGAATGCCGCCAGCGTATTACCTAGCCGCAATTGCCTGCAAAGGGCAATTTAGCCATAGACTCAAACCTCCAAGCACGAGCAGAAATTGTAAAGAACTACCAAGTCGTGGTTTGAGGAAACGATGAAATAATAAATCAAAATAATAACAGTGATGCGTTGCGATTTATGCGAAGGTAAATCAGGAAGTCTTATTATGAACGTTATAAAAGGTTAGGAGGAAACTGTAATTATCGGTAGTGCCTAAATAACTTTCTAAAGTTATGTCATAGTAAATGTAATGTACAGTTAAATCGTATAAAAGCAAAATGAGCTACCGAAATTTGGACGAGTGACATCGTAAACGAGGACTATACCTAAAGACTGAAATAATATATCATTTTCTGTAGTAAGTCGAAAATATGTTTTTATTGCCTAATTACTGTTAGCAACTACTTAAACTTTTCTGTCCGTATCCCTCATCAGACAAGTTTAGCTACATGGTGTACCGTCTCAAGATTATAAGAATGTTCATAATTTTCAAAAACCAATAAATACTATCACATTATTATTCACATATAAATTAAAGCCGTAACCAGTAAAATATGATTATTGTCAAGAGGGCGCTGTTTGACCTCATTTATAGGGTGACAGTTCAGTATAGTATGAAAAAATTAGTTCCAGTGAAATTCCGC
Source organism: Cydia strobilella (assembly GCF_947568885.1). Taxonomy (NCBI): domain Eukaryota; kingdom Metazoa; phylum Arthropoda; class Insecta; order Lepidoptera; family Tortricidae; genus Cydia; species Cydia strobilella. The sequence continues at coordinate 11,769,254 of NC_086057.1, forward strand.
AACATGGCGCGTGATCATATATTCCTGGTCAGGTTTTATGCAAGTTAGAGGCCAAGCAATAACAAGGTATAGAGGGAAATATTTGGAACACAATTTTTGACTCCGTAACTTTGTTTGGACTAGTTAGAAAGTTAACATATCAAAAGTCCCCGGCCGTAGCCCTTGAGCTGGGAAACTCACATGGGGGATAAGAAGGTCCCATTTTTCAGTTTTTTACTTATATCTTGGAAACTTTGCGACATGACTATACTTACACAAATTAAAGCTGATTTTTGCTACATGTTTAATTCAGTCAAATTTTTCGATATCCTGATCATCATCATCATTCAAGATATCGAAAAACATGACTAAATAAAACTTGTAACAAATTTAATCACCTTTCATGTTGTATAAGTGGCCATGTCGCTTAAACGCATAGTTTCAGATATAGGTATAAGCGAATAACCGAAAAATGGAACCTTCAAGTAAAATAAAAGCTTACAAAAAAGGGTTTAACCGGTAAGAAGCTAATGACCATAAAAAAAAACAATAGAAAAAGTGGTATCGCGCAAGTCTTTTCACTCATACCTATCATTCGGGTCGAAAATAAAAACAAAATTGACAAAGTATAAATATGTCTGTGTTGATGATACTTTTACTTTCTAATTACCTCAACAATAGGCATTACAGCAGCCAAATAGTAAAAGAAATTCAAATAGCATAGTAATGTCGGCACTTTAAAGCTAAGGTCAAGTTTGATTAATGATTCGTAGGTAATACTTAATGATAATGTTGTCTCATTTGTCATTCCTCTTTCTGAATGGTGTTATAGCACTCAAGGAACGATCAACTAAAAACAAATACTAATTTGACGTGTGAACAAATTGAATGTCAAAATCTTTTGTTTTATCTTCATGAGGTAGAATTTAAGATCGATCACAGTATTCACATTACACGTCTATACGACCCAGACACAGTACCTACTTACGTACTCCGTATATTAGGTATGCAATGATGTCTCATAATTCGTTAACCAATTTTTTACGAAATGGTATGTTAACGTCTTATTTCATCAGGGTGGTCTATATTTTTTAGGATTCCGTACCTCAAAAGGAAGAAACGGAACCCTTATAGAATCACTCGTGCGTCTGCCTGTCAGTCTGTCCATCCGTCACAAGTCACAGCCCATTTTCTCCAAAACTACTGGACCATCATCATTAGCCACAGCATCTGTTGTAGATGTTTGTTGCGGCGCTTGTGGGTTTACGGGGTCCCGCACCGCCGTCGATGGCTATAGTCCTATAGCAGCGCGGCATTTCTTGCCACATCGATCGCACACAAAACGCGAGTCCGCTGGAGGTGGTAGAGCACAACAAAGACTTTTCTGCTTTAGGTTCTCCAGCCAATCGTCATGTTTTGATATTCCGACTTTAATGTAGTGACGCTAGTCGGGTCTCATCTCGGCGCGAAGCGCTCCCAATCGTCGGTCCGAATACTTACCAAAACTGTTCATATTCATCAAGTTGAAATTTGGTACACATATGTAACTTTTTGTGACCCAAAGACGGACATATAACGAAAACAAATGAATTTTAAACAAAGCGGCTACTTTTGGGGGGTAAATGAGAAGTTAAAAAATAAAGTTTTTCAAACTATATCGTGTTACATATCAAATGAAAGAGCTAATTTTGATAATCTCAAATATATATATTTTTTGTAATTTTAAAATAAACAGTCATTTAAGAAAATAGCCAAAAATTACCCCCCTCCCACCTTTATCTCCGAAACTACTGGGTTAAAAATATACACAAAATAGTTCCTTACCTATCATCATCATCATACATTTAAGAGTTAGACTCTTGTCGGTGGAGCGATTTCCATGTATGTCGGTTCTCTGCCTTCTCCTTGACAGCCTGATACGACGTTGAGTTTTTCCTTTACTTGATCTATGTACGTTCTCCTTGCCACAACTCTCCCTTCAATTATTGTTAAATGTATCCTTTGTGAGGTGAAAATAAACATATTTTTTTATTATTTAATTATGTTTTTGATTAATTCGTCGTGTCGTAGCAGGTGTCCAAGCATCTTTCCTCTTCTGTTTTCTATGGTTCTCAACAAACTCCTCTTCTCTCCTACTATGCGTAACCTCTTTATTTGTTTTCTTCTCCGTAGAACTGACCTTTGCCATACGCCGTCAGCACCACATCTTAAAAGCCTCCAGCCTTTCCCTATCACGTTGCCTCATTATCCACGTTTCGCTTCCTTCTTTACCTATAGATGAAAGGAAAACCTATTAGAAATGTGCAGTCAAGCGTGAGTCGGACTTAATTACTTAGTTTTAGATCCGACCCCTACGGGTTTTTTAAAGACTTTTCACTTACGTTTCTCATAAAAAAATACATTGTTAAAAATTGTGTAATGTACGGAACCCTCGGTGCGCGAGTCCGACTCACACTTGTCCGGTTTTTTTATCTTGAACATACTTAAAAGGATATGTTTGAAGATAACGATGTATACCTGCACCAATAAATTACTCCCTACTTAACTTAAACAAGTTTGCACATGATGGATGAATGCTCAGTAAATCGTAACGTTTTAACTCAAAATTACGCTTTGTAGCAGTGGCTATTCGGAGTATAATATATGAGACTTCCAGCGTTGTAATAAAATAACAAGTTTTTCATTATAAATGACAAGTGCAACGAATTATAGGTAACTATTGTACGCTAAAGCTTCAGGCTATGCAATGCAGTTCGAGAGTTATCAGCAATAAAATATTATTTGTTGTTCGTACATGTATAGATAACGGATGATAGCCGGGTATTTCTAAAGGGAATGATGATAGAATCTGTAACAACCACCATAAGGTATGCGAAATATTGTATGGAATACGAGTAGTAGTTGAAATATTCTATTAAGATCCCATGATAGCAACCGTTAGATTTATAGAGCTATAAAATGATCCAAAGGTAACGAATAAAGTTTGTTGAATATGATCTATGTATGGCTAAATGCAGTAGGTAGTTAACTTACTATATAGTTAAATTTAGTTGTAACGTTTTTCACATATGAAAAACTGGCATTAATAACAGCAATCCCAAAAGTTTCAACTACAAACCAACAAAATGTATGCTTCGTTTGTATAAAAGAAGGATAGTGACCTTTTAAAAAGATGGACTGTCTATAATTATAAAACAATTATCACCTAAGTAGATAGGATCTTAAGTTAAAAGGATTTTATCTTACGTCATTGTTTTCTAGAAATATTAGCGAATCACGCTATTATGCGCGTTTTATTCGGGTTAATAAAATCTGTTTTATTTGTAATTAGAAATGGCTAAAGAATTCGCAATAGTTTACGATCTTATCAAGTGTAACGGTGCCGAAGTAATAATAATCGTTCACACCTTTTTCATGGAAATAAACTAACAGATAAAGTTTATAGCATTTGATTAACATATCAGTTTACGCGTTTCCCATGCTTGCGGGAAGGAACTAAATCTAAACGCGCATGAGAACGCGTACATACATGTGATTACCAATGTTTCCTCGAGGTCGAAGATATGTAGCCAACTTCGCCCTATAACAATGGAATAAAGGCCTACACATTGATTAGTGTGTTCATATCTTTGCTGCTATGCATAAACAAATACCCTCCAGCTGCTCAGATGCCTAAGAAGGGAAGGTCTCCCATTCTACTCTATTTTGAATCTTAATTTTGACAAATCAAAATGGCATTTTTTGACGTGTTTAAGGGAGTTTTCGGTCGGAGTGGCGAGCCTTGGGGGAGGCCTATATCCAGCAGTGGACGTCTATCGGCTGACATGATGATGATGATGAAGGGAGTTTTCAGAAAATAGTGTACCCAATTAGCGTGAGTAGTTAAGAAAAGTTAATCGCTGTCAGTTTTGTGATGTGGTGACAAATTAGCTAAGCATGAAATCTTTATGGGAGTTGATTCACCATTTTTTATTTGCCTTTTTTTAAATTGTAGGTAATATGGCTTGTAGTTTACCAAAACAAAGTTTTTATTGAAATTTAATGCTTAATTATCGTCACAAAACTGATAGTGATATACATTTCTTAACAACTCAAACTAATTGGGTAAATAGGTACATTATTTTCTGAAACCTCCTTAAGTAAGCCTTAACAATATAGCCTAATGTCCGAAGGATACATTTGTGACTACTTATCGAATCTAAAAATCAGGTACCTAGAGTACATTTTTTATGATTGATCTACAATCTACATACAGCAATGTGTACACTTAATTTTTTATATATTTTTTATATTTGAGTAAAATATTTATTTGCAGATTTTCACGCCACAATAAATAAGACAGTAAATAGAAAGTCCACTCCAGTCCAGCCATTAAAAATTTGGTTTTTGATGGAATTTAGCATTTTGAAGTGTGTAATAAAAAAGTTTTTAACTAATTTGTCGACGTAAAATGGGGTTAAATAATATGTTATGTTGTTACAATACAACCCACCGTACTTTCAGAGCTTCACTCCACTAATACATTAGGTACAGTGTATTCTAGTAATAGTTTAAGTACATATTGAACAAAATAATAGGACGCTCCACAGTCACGAACAAAATACAAAATAAACGTATTTAGTTACATCGATAAATACATAAATACGGAAACAAAGAGCACAACTATAATCAGGGTTTTAATAATTCATAAGTACGGAACACGTTAGATTGCAGATTCTGTAACTTGCATCCTTAAGCATATGCAAAGCTCGCTAATATATTCAATGAGTCCCAGGAAAAGATAAGACGTACTGCCCCTGGTTTTCGTTTACAAGAAACTATAACGCGGGGTTACAACATGGGTGTGTTGTACGTGACTATTACTGTAAACGAATATATATTGAAAAATGGTAATTCAAGAAGTGTAAACACTTATTTAACCTTTTCTATCTTCATACACATCTGAAGATTGAACACCATATCTTGTGTTTAATATACATATTTCGCTACCTATTCATATTTCAGCAAAATCAAACTTCGTTAAACAAATGAACATTAGTAATTTGCTAGCAAAGTCTGTCATAATTGTGTACGTTTGTGCCATTTATATACTAATTGAATGACCTTTCAAATTAATACTCGATAGTTTCGAATATGCTTCTATATTTTATATATGCGTGAATGTAAGCCATTAATAAAACTTCCAGAAATGGCAATTGTCCTAAGGACTTTCGTAACAATGGTGTATAAACAGAACCCAGTATCACACACACACGATTCATCTCCACATCCGCAACTTTTCTAATGCTGATATGTTTGTAAAACGGTAACCGTCCTACCTATCATAACATATACATACAGTTACATCACTGCATATTTTATACATGCAGAATAACAGTACACTCCGCGTACTCGTACTACAGTTAAAGTTAGGTATGCGAATATTACTTACAAACGAAACTAGGTCAATGCTGTTTGACCTTGCAAGTCTAGGCAAAGCTAAGTTTTGTGGGGATTATTGTTTTATACTCGTACCATCTCCTTTGGGATTGGTCTCTATAGACTATAGTTAATGAGAAGACAACACTTCTATAAAATGTGACGCTCTACGCACGCTCAGACAACCGAGAACAAAAGACCTTACGATTTTCACCCAAATGCAAATAGTCAAAACTAAAGTGGGGTAACTAAACTACTTTAATTGGTCATCAATTTTTAAGTAAATATAGTTTTTTACGCGAGCTTAAGAATTTTAAGATGTGGGCTTAGAATACAGCGTTCTGAAACAAATTCCTAAAATTTTAAAAAGCAATGACAAATATTACCCTATGAATCAAACTCACCCCACTTTACCCATAGTTAATGATATTCCGTTCAGAGAATATCGAACTAAGACTAAGATTCGAACCCACAACCTTAGGCTTGAAAGTCGCACGCCTAAATCACTCGGCTACCACAGCTCAGGTACCCTAAGCTGATAGCACCATAAATCTGTAAAAATTATGGGTCGAAACGTTTCTGTTCCGATGGAATCAATTAATGGGGAGTAAAGTAGAAGTCACGATAGAAATTAAACTGGCTTTCTTATTGCATCAAGGGATTGACCTAGGAGTGAGGTCTGGTCACAGTGTGGGTTTCATACCGTAACTTGACTCAGTTATATATATTTAGAGGCTGTTAGCGAATACATTTTGATTAATATAACAACAAGCCCACCTACCGAAAGACATTATTGGTAGACAAGGGCTTTCCTCAAGGATTGCTGTAACAACCGATCTTGAACTGCATTTATTGACTGTTTCTTGCGAGTTGCGATCGTAATTAGACAGACCGTCCAACTTGTTAGGAGGCTATCCCACGCTGCGTCTTCCGTTACTTCGCTACTCGAGCGCACCTTTCTGCTCTATCTAGCGAGCGTCTATAAAATTTGCGAGTAAAATCGATTAAATTTCGTGGTATTTTGGTACGAGGTTTTTGTTGTATCAATAGTAATTCTGACGAAGGCGTGATATCTACACATACATATGTATACCTATATAATGCTTGGCCTTTGACTGGTAGGAACTTCATGTTTATCTTTAGTATTCTCATTCACACATGATTACCAGGAAACCGCCTATTGCGCCTTTGACCTCATCAGCCATAATAAGGCAAATAATCAACAGAGTACGAGTACAGCGAGTCAAACCTCAGGCGCTTGTGCCGAGTCAACATACTGTATTGAATTTTCCTGCGACTGAATCGTGATTCGCAAACGCTTTGCCAATTTAATATATTGACAGAGCATAGCTTTCTATAGTGCAGCGCTATAAAGACAAATAGAAGAAAGGCAACCGTACAAATTAAATACTTTACTTTTTAAGATAGATTTAGATTTAGATATTTATTCTCATAATATAAAATTACTATATAAATTATCATAGACTAATCTACACGAATTTATATTATGTTCGTCAGTACATACAATTTACATTTTTTAATAAATTCTAAAATACAATTTAATTACATAATATACATAACATTATCAAATAAATTCAAAATTACAATTTAAAAATGTCTGAGTAAGTAATCATAATTTTATCCACTTATGTCAAAAACAAAAATTCGTGAGTAACTAGTTACGAGTATCTCCTAATGATCGTCAAGTTCTAAGTAAAAACTACGAGGATGGATCAAAAAGTTATTAGAACTACATATTTACAAAACCACTTTACGCGTAGTTTTATTTTAATTTTAGACTGTCATTATGACGCATTATTTGACAGTTATTTGTTTTCGAAATTCTCCCGCCATTTCATTGTAATTAATTATTTTGTGCAACAAGTTGGCAAATTAGTTCAATTATGGGAAAAAATGAGTTGCGTGCCGTGATAAAATACCTGTGTTTAAAAAAAATGTCTACCAAAGAGATTTTTTTGGATATTCAGCAAACTGTTGGCATTAATGCTTTACCCTATTGTACGGTCGCTTACTGGGTTGCTGAATTTAAAAGAGGCAGATCTGGCTGTGAAGATGACCCCCGATCAGGCCGGCCTTCCACCTCAGTTAATGAAATAAATGTTGAAAAAATCGAAAAAATGGTGTTAGAAGATAGGCGAATTACTATTAACTATCTAGCAGAGACCCTTAAGATTTCATTTGGTAGCGTGCAATCAATACTAACGGATGTTTTAGGGTTTAAAAAGGTATCCGCCAGATGGGTTCCACGAATGTTAACCGAGGCGAACAAAGATTTGCGTTTGGAGATTTCAAAGCGAAATCTAAAAATTATCGAGCGTGATCCGGATACTTTTTATCGGCGTTTTGTCACCATGGATGAAACATGGCTTCACCATTTTGATGCCGAAACGAAAAAGCAAAGCATTTCCTGGAAACGCCCGTCTTCTCCGCCAATGAAGAAATTTCGAGTATTTCCGACGGCAGGGAAAGTCATGGCCTCAGTTTTCTGGGATACGGATGGTATCCTTTTGATTGACTATCTGCCAAAAGGAAAAACCATAATAGGTGCTTATTACACGGAATTGATCCCGAAAGTGCGGCAGGCAATTAAAGAAAAACGTCGAGGAAAATTGCGTGCTGGCGTGTTGTTCCACCATGATAACGCTCCTGCTCATCGGTCACAGATGGCTGTCACTGCAATCCGCCAAGCTAGTTTTGAGATCTTCGACCACCCACCCTACTCACCAGACTTAGCTCCGAGTGATTTTTACTTATTTCCCAAATTAAAAGAGCACATCCGTGGAACTAAATTTGATGACGAAAACGTTGTGGAGGAGTTTTTCGAGACTCAAGGAAAAACATTTTTTTCGGAAGAAATAAAAAAACTTGAAAAACGGTACTTAAAATGTATTGAAAAGAAGGAGATTATGTAGAAAAATAAAAATAAAAACAATGATTATCTTTTGTTTTTGACCCTATTTCTAAGAACTTTTTGATTTACCCTCGTAGGTACAAATTATAATACAAAATAATTTATGAAAAACATGCCCATATATCATATATCCCCAGTCGTGATCTGACGCCTCAAAGGTTAGTAATTTGACTAAACCGTTGATACAATAGTAGATTCTTAACCAAGGGATGAAATGATGCCTTTCACCGGAGTTAAACACTCTACTTTTCATTTCGAATACGAGGAAAATAAAATGCATATTTTTTTTGTTTACATTTTTATAGTATTTCTTGAGGGTACTTTCAATTAACAATTTAGGCAAAAGTGTTGTTATTTATGGAATGGGAATTTAAATATCAGAATGGAAATTTTATAACAAATTCATTTAAACCCAAATTTCAATTGCTTATTGTAAAAAAAAATCGTACTTGGAACGTAAAATGCTCTAGTGCAGACACGTATCATTTTCTGCACACCTTTTAAGCACAATAATTAACCTTTTTCAGAGCATGAGAAATGAAAAATGTTTATTGAATACAAATTTGCCTCCTTCACGGATTTTAGTCTACAAATTGTGATGCTTTAATAGAATAATCGATTTATTCAATTAACAACTACAGTTAACTGGGAAATGAAGCGTGAACATGATTTAAATAGCGGCACCGGAGTTCAAAACACTTGATTGGAGCTAAAAGGCAGTATGTTTGTATGAAGTATGTTTATATAGCGTTGTCGAGTTGAATACCTGTAGTAGTAGGATGCCTGTGGTTGATGAGTGGTCAAGGGAGTATAACGTGCTGGGCTATGATTATGTATTACACGCATGCGAACATGTTTAGTGTTTCTCTAAAAATAACATCATCAGAGGAAATCAACCTTAAATCAATAAAAACTTTTTATTATTTTTTAAAACCAATGTAGCATAACACAAAACAAAGAATATTGACCGCCTATAATATTTTTGTTTGGGTAGTTTTTACTTTTATGCTATTTTATATTTATCTTAATGCGAATTTGCATCTGTGGCATATATATTGTCATGATTTATTTATGTTTACATGACAGATAGCAGTTGAATAATAATTATAATGTGGAAACATCATTGCGTTACCCCGATTAGTCCAGGGGTAGTTGGGAAAATACCTGGCAACACGGTAGGTAGCTAGGTAGTGGGGCACGGGAGCCAGTTGGACTGGCTCGTGAGACTCGTGCACTTAGATCGAGGCAGTCAAAGAGGACACATCGTGAAGGATCAGTCAGATCAGAGTACCTGCAAGTACCTCCATTGTTGTATAAGTGATAATTAGAGTAACCCATAGAAGCAGAATTACCACAAATCATATTTTGTATTAAATAAATATAAGAAATTGAGTAAAAAATACATTCTGTTGATATAGGTTTCAACCTATCAATAAAACAAGAAGAGAACAGAAAAGTTTAAATATTTAGATCAGTACGGTTTCACTCACTATTATTTTTAGTCGCTTTTGGCGACATGTTTCGGATTCTTCGGGAATCCTTCCTCAGGCAGGCAGGCATATTTTGAAATATGTCTCACGATAGTTTAATTACGAATACAGTTTTTAAGGTTAATATATCACAACATTATTTTGCTACCCTATTTTTACCCAAAAATGTCGCTTCATCTAATTCTAAATCCCATAACAGTCAAGCTGTTACAAAATGCCTATAACCAAAACTAGTTACGCAATTTGCTTCAAAATACTTTCTAACAATGCACACGCGAGGATGCGGTCATTATTGAGCCGACGCGAAAACTCGGCACGGGAGATGTGATCGGGGAAATAAAACGAGCACTGCAAAAGCGGAGGCAGAATACATTTCAGCCGCACGACTAACATGCCAATAAAATACCAAGTCCAATATTATTAACTGAATAGTGAACACTATACTTTGAACGAAGTCTTTTACTAATTTGATACTGACTAAAATAGGTTTTACTCCTCATACCTATTAGAAAAACCGGACAAGTGTGAGTCGGACTCGCCCACCGAGGGTTCCGTACAAATTGAACTTTTTATTTTTTACAAATTTATATAGTTTTCCTATTTTTCCCTGTATTTGTAGAAGGTATAAGACGATATTACTTGCAAAAGTTCATAGCTCTACGTCTACGGAAACTACCCTTTAAATTTTGATTCCGTTTTTGCGGCATAAACGGCTGTATCTTTTTTTATGTTAACTTCAACGACGGACAGCAAAATGATCCTAAAAGGGTTCCGTTTTTTTCCTTTTGAGGTACGGAACCCTAAAAACACCTTGGGGTTGACCAACATTAATTTATAACTCAGGAAGAAACTTGACCTCGTCACTATGCTCAATGTTCCATGCTAGATTTCCTATTTACGCTCTGCATTCAAAACCCCTCTCTCGACGAAATATTTCATTATCTAACTTCTGCATGAATACAACTATATTTGTGAAAAACTAAATGTCGCGAAAACTAGTGTCTAGATAATTTGCATGATTTCATTATACAGCAAATAACAAGACAAGTTACCCACTAAACTAATACATACTTGATTATCTGTGCAAATTTTTGCATGTAAACTTGTAAAGTTAAAGTGGATTCATTACAAATCGCGTTACGTGAATATAGATCGCATCTTTAATATAGATAGGTATCTGTTACTTATAATAAATAACGTAGAATAGCGTCACTGATATGTATACCTACTTATCTACCCGACTACACAGTTACTTAGAACAGTCTAAAGTGGCCATTACGGCATCCATCTTCGTAACACGAGCCAAAGTTACATAAAAGTGCACTTGATGATCGGGCAAAAACCTTTCCAGACGCTGTCACACGATGAGACTAGACTAACCGTTAGTACGAAACACTATCGCGGAAGGGAAGACAATGGTTCAAGTGAAAAAGACTAATTGAGGGCTGATGACAAGTGTTACCGTATAAAACGGGATGAGGAGGCACATGTCGTGGACAGCTAGCCTTAGCAAAAAGCAACGAGCCTGAAGCAAGGGAAAAAGTGAACTAAGACACACAGGTTGGCATTTTGTGTTTAATTAGTCCGATGTCTTTCGGTTTTGTGGCGTTGTGGATATTTATAGAAGTCGATCTAATTATTTGAACCTAGCTTTGGAACCTGTTCATTTGTATTTGTAGCTTTTTGTTTTGACACATTAAGAGACAAGTATTACTGTTATATTCTTAAATCTTAATCAACATGTTTTAAATCGATCTTTGTAAGTAACATTACTAAGCATTAATTGTCATTACGTAAGACTACATTTATACGCAAGGGTTAAAAATACCTACATAAACAGAAAACAATATTTAATTGATAACAATGATAACCCTACGACTGCTTGGACTATCAGATGCCAATAGGCGCATTTTACGATGCATACCCTTCCTTGAACGGACTTTACAATTCAGTTCTTTTCTAAAGCAAACATCGGTCGAAAACTAAAACACCTTCCTGAGCTCAAGCTCTATTCTAATGTCCAATATTGGCACGACGTCGCATTGTTTTACGTGTAACTTACAGCGGCATAGCGAATTTATCTCCAAAGGCAAATAGCACCGTTTAAGGCCGGCCAGTCACCGGCATTGCGCGCGCCAATTATGTGCGGCAAAGTATTCATTACATGGGAGATGCTGAGTAAAATGTATAGGTCCCACGGATAAGCGTAACGTACGGCTGTGAGCGCCTTATCTGGCTATCGGATGCTTGGTACAGGCACAGCACGTGCCTTTGCATACGGAGATTCAGCGGCGTCGATAGCTGATCGTAGGATAGGGGAGAGTAGGGTAATTGCGAACACTTATTGGATATTTTATTAAAGTTACGATATTACTTACTCACGTTTATTCACTCAGGGCGACATGCCATGTCATTAAAATGCAACACGAATAATGACAGTTTTACTTAAAAGATGATTATTATTATTATTATTACGAGCCTATTGTGTCCCACTGCTGGGCAAAGGCCTCCCCCCTCTTCTTCCACTCCTCCCGGTTTTGAGCTACATCTGGCCAGTCGCTCAAAAAGGAGTCCAAGTTATCCCGCCATCGCCGACGAGGTCTGCCGGATCCCCGGTTTGACTCATGGGGCAGCCACTCTGTGGTTATTTTGGCCCACAAGTCATTCGGCATGCGGCAGACATGACCAGCCCAGTCCCACTTTAACTTGTCCGCTTTCCGAGCTACATCTATTATTTGGGTTTTAGAGCGCAGCGTGGTGTTCCGGATGCGATCCACGAGTTTCACACCTAATATGCTGCGCTCCATACCTCTCTGACAAACCCCGAGTTTGGACTTCTGAGCTTCCGTCAAAGACCAAGTCTGAGCACCGTAGGTGATTGATGATTGTTACATTAAAATAAACTCAGTTATATTATAATGGTATCTTACTTAATATTTACAAAAAAATAATTTTATTCTTAAAAAATGGACGTGTCCACATTAAAAAAAAAAGTTTTTACCCTTTAGTGTTCAAAATTACTCGATCGTAAATATGTACATAAAGAGTTGGCAACAAATTAGTGATCACGATATCTTAGACTTGACTATAGATACATAATTATGAAATAGTGATATTGGACTTTTATGGCTCTATAGTATTTAATCCTTTATGTACTTAACTAAACTTGATAACCCGACTCTCCCCTACCTCACGGGATAAAAGCGGAGACTGCTGACTTGCTCAGATGGAAATCTCGAGCCGATTCCCTTTCTATTATTCTATTTTGAACATTGAGAGAACATTGTTGCCGGTATACCTACAATAAAAAGTATTATATATTGTGGTTTCTTTTTGATGATCTTAGGATAATGGCTACTTTACCTAAAGACGTCTCGGGAACCAATGTGATATCTATCTTATACCTGGATTTATACGTCAAGTTACTTAAAGTCAAGTTATTCAAGACTTTTTTTATACTAATGTCGTTGCAACGCTCGTTACCGTCGGTGATACGAGTACAATGTGTTTACATTGCGATCTGTCAAATTTTACTTTTCGAAAAGTATTCAGTTTGTTTAACAACCATAATAACCATAGAGTTTAAAGGGTCGGCAACGCGCGTGTAATATCTCCGGTGTTGCAGGCGTCCATAGGCTACGGTAACTGCTTACCATCAGGCGCGCCGTATGCTTGATTGCCACCGACGTGGTATAAAAAAAAAGTTAAACCAAGAAAAGTCTGCAGAGTTAATGACAGCACACGGAGTGCCAGTGTTATTTATACGTCATAATTTCATAGAAGTTTGACGTTTAAAATAACACTTGCACTGCGTGTGCTGTTAAAGTCTCTGCAGACTTTTCTTTAAGTGTTTTTAACAACCATACATTCAGCACAGTTGGCAACTTTTATCGGGTTTACATTAAAAAGTCGATCCGAATACTGGAAACTTTAAAAATGGACTTGCAAGATTACATAGTTTAATTTAAATCTAGTTACATGTCACAAAGTGAAGTTAAAGGCGTGTAAAAAAATACGACCACATGTTTTTGCAACGGCTGCGTTATAATCATGCTCAAAGTGTGTAATTAGCAACTTGACACGCTTATAAAGAGAACTTTACACATAAGTTCTCCCCTTAGTAATTATACTAGACTAGAAATCTTATTCATGAACTTCGTGTAGCTTTGTGGCTTGTGGCGCTTGCAAATTTGCATCGATTTTGCGATGAAATTAAAACTATGTCGGTCGTGTTCAGTAAACTGATGTTTGATAATTTTTAGTAGTTATGTTAAAAGACATGAGCGTTTTGGCCCAATTTTTTGGGGTAACATTGTCGACGGCTAGATGGAATAAATTCACATATGCTAAGGTGTTATTCTTTACTGCGACTTATCCTTTAATTTGGGCCCAGATGAGCTCACTAACATATTTCGAAGCATATACCTATTACATAAATTTAAAAATTTCAAAGTTAGATTGCCAAGTTTTCAAAGCCTTTGGTTAACTTTGTTTATTGTTGTTTTGGTTCTTGACAGAATTCAGATAGACCTAAGAACACACGAGGGCCACGACTGCCACGAGCTACATGTGACGCTCTTGTCGTGAATCCTCAAAACGGATCCAAAGTGTCAAGCGAAATTCGACCTTAATTATGTAAGTGCTAGTCTCACAGGAGCTTTCTACTTGGAAAAATACCTAGGTTTAATTTGCCAGTGCTTTGGTCGTAATGCTAGTAAATGTATCACATAGATAGAAATATTAATGGCAGACTACTAAGACCATTTTCAGCCATTCAGGCATAATAAAATGCGGCTTTATATCAGTAATTTAATGCGATTATACTGGTTTTCGAAGCACCTGGTTCGCTATTCCTGTTTAGTTTAAAGGAGGCAGGTAGACGCCCACTCTAAGCCCTAAGCAAAGTCCCTGCTAGTATTAAAGCCTTAGAACTTATTGGTCGTATATACTACACGTTTAACTAAAATATACGCCTGATATCTCCCAAGGTACAATGATGTCCAACGGCGTATGTCTATTACTAATCATTTCATCGTATCTCAACATCGTCCTTTAATTATTCGCGATAACGACATGCATAAAAACGCATCGCGACAGCAGGAAAAAGAAAATAAATTGCTTTTGCGAATTAAGGTAATGACATCTGTTAAGTCCTGTTTATTGCATAAGAAAAATGACGTGTTTATAAATCTTTAAATACTAGAAAACGAGAGATAAAGAATAACATAAAAATCAGTTCAGAAATGACGGAGCTCTGAGGTTACAAACATAAAAAAGAACATTCAAACAAATTGAGAACCTCCTCCTTTTATGGCGGCCGTGCCTACATCAGTATTGGATCAGAGTCACGTACGGAATCTGAACATAACCACTTGACTCCGTTATGGAATAGTATATAGCGTAGCAAATAGTTGTTTTCACTTTCTGTTTTATGCAATGTATATGGAGAGATAGGTGATTTCAAGTAGCAGCCGGAAAAGGCCCGACCAGTTCTGATATGTCGTTCAAGTACCAAGTCCGTTACTGTGAGGCAACTCCTTGGAGCCGTTTACAGCGGGACTTTTTAGCCGATTTCCAAAAGCAAAAGGTTGAATGTTCATACTTTTGTAAAGATACGCTGTGGCTCGAAACAGTCACGCATCGATTTGTTTTTAGTAACTGTTACGCATGTTCATAACTATGTGGCAAAATATCTCACTGCAAGAAAGCAATTAGCTTTTTTAATGTACCTAGAGGAAATCTGATAAATAAAGTAAGGGTCCTGGTACTAGCCCCAAATCAGACTGCAACTCGTCGTCGTCTGTTATTATGACATCAGCTGCTCTCGTTAAATACATGGCGGAACATACATACGCCATCTATTTAATTTGGTATCTTTATGGATTGTGACATTGACATGGTCTGTACATCGCATTGGGCACTATCTCTTAAAATTTAAAGGAATTGAAACAATCCCGGGCTGTTTTTTACCACTTTGATATTCAAGAATAAACAACATAGGTATATTATTTCTCGATGCGGAAAAACATTCGGTTAAATCCAATTAAGTCAATAGTTTTCCTAGATTTTGAGTTATTGAACAACAAACAACGTTTTCAAGCTCATATACCGGGTGTTTCCTGTAACAAGAGGAATAAATTAAACTGGAGGCTGTACGCCTCAAACTGACCATCATTTGTTCAGCAACTTTTTAAAATTATGAAATTTTTAGATTATATCTTTTGCATACTATTATTTATTATATTACATATTTCATACTATTACATATTCAATATTATTTTCAATGTACGCTGCCATCTGTGTGTTTGACGTTGCTTGTCACCCTTTAAACTTTAAAGTGTAATGAAAATCAAAACACAAGTTATTTTTAGAAGTTGCTGAACAAATGTTGGTCAGTTTGAGGAGTACAGCCTACAGTTTAATTTAATGCTGAAAATCTCTCAGGTCACTGTTTCTTATCCAGTTAGAGTAATACGAGAACAAACAACGTTAAAGTGTAATAACGATAATCATCTATCACACCCGACAGGATCAGGTTGCAGATTGCCATGTAGCCGGGAATTTGTGACGGCTGCCGTGAGGCGCCTAACAACCGAACACTAACCGAACAAGGCGCGAACGAAAACAAGCTCAATGGTCTGTGGAGAACAGGAAATCTAATTATTTATAGGCTGGTATGAGGGACGCTTTGCATTCTTATGTATTCTGTGAAGAACAGGGCTTCCCAACATTTTATACGTGTATTTTTTATACCATGTTGAAGGCAAACAAGCATACTGCCCGCCTGATGGTAAGCATTCACCGTAGCCTATGAACGCCTGCAACTTCAGCGTTGTTACATGCACGTTGCCGACCCTTTAAACTCCTTTTTTGAAGAACCCCATAATGTAGGCCCTCGGGAAAACCTCGCACACCATATGCAGAAATATTTCTTTTGTAGAGTTGATAGAGGCTCTGTTTCTCTGATAGATCTTGATAGCAATTTTTGTAGTGATAGCCAACTTTAAAATAGGTTAGTTTTCATTATTGGTAAAGCTATACAGGTTGGCCAAGAAATATGTGCATTCCCGTTGCCAGGGAGGTTTTGGGATTATACTGAGCAACTTTTACTATGGGACCAACCACGAAGTCGCGAAAAAAATTTACCCTCCCATAGAAAATGGACCAGCCAAAATGTATGAAACAGCCAAATTTTTTTTCGCGATTTCGGGGTTGGTCCCATAGTAAAAGTTCTCAATATAATCCCAAAATCTCCCTGGCAAGGGGAATGCACATATTTTTTCGCCACCCTGTATACGTCTTGCTTAAGACGCCCCGAGGCGTCTGAAAAGAACAACATCTGAAAATTCACCTGATTATATGTAAAAAGCATTCAACGTCTCTTCTATTAGTCCTAAGAGCAATCTTTTAAAATATATAGCAAATACAATGCTAAGTAAGTAAAGTTCAATGCCCAATGCTTAATAAGAGGATACGAGAGATGAGTGCACTTATAGAAGACATAAACCTAAAATCTTATTATAAACTACAGAATTGCTTTATACACTACAGACGAAGGTACCTTATATAGCCACTTAGACATAAAACTACAAAGTTTCATATCGATGTCATAATCGTCAAATTGATACTGCAACTCACGTACTAATCTACCAAGGAAGAGGTGAAATACTTTAACCGTTATTGGCCCATATGTCTGCTACATATTTTCGCAAAGTCTTAAGCGTTAAGATTTTTCCTACCAAGTTACAGTCTTCTCAATGTAGTGTCCTAGCCATGTGTGCCATAGACGAGTCGACTTATCAACCTCATCATTGTAACGTGATCTCCAGGACTGTTACAGCCATACGTGATCTGAGGGCGTACTTATGCTGGTTTGCCTAAGCCTTCGACTCTTCCGCATGTTTAATGACGCCCTTAATTGCATCGCGTAGGTCGAGTAAGGAAGCGTATCGCGATGGCGCTGGACGTGGGAGATCCGACGCGTCCGATAGGTCTTCCTGCCCACGCAACAGCCTAGGGCTTTCCGTTGGCTTGACAAATGAGCGTCGGAAAACATTGATGTCATTTTGTCACAACTACTTAGCTTAGCCAATGAAGTGGCGTTTTCGAAAGCATCACGAATGTCCAGAATGGATCCATTATTTTATTACTTATACGTTGGTCAGATACAAGTAATCCAAAATCTACGACGAAATGCTTGATCGCATAATCCTTGCAAAGACGAATCAGTAAAACTCATTTCCCGTCAAAAATTAACGAAAATTCTTTTAAATCTGTGACAATTGTCATCGTCATTATCATATATCGGCTATATATCGGCTGTTTTTGCCGATACAAAAAAGTAAAAAAAATGATGGTGGCAAACAGGAATACGGCCAGCCCGATGGTAAGCGGTAACCGTAGCACATTGTCGCACCTGTCAGAGTGGTAAAATAGGGGCCTATGGTCAACCTGCCCCCTGTTTTACAACGGTGACAATGTCACTTGACAGTCACAATGCTCCATGCATCGCTGGTCCAACAAGTAAATAACGCTAGGAACCTTACTTATCAAACCAAAAACGGACAGGAATTGTGTGTAAATTGTCAGCTATGTAAATTTTCAGCATGGTGAAATAGGCCCCTAGTGGACACCTGGGGCCCGTTTATCAAAAGCTTGTAGCTTGTAATACAAGTGGAAGTCCCTTTCTAACAAAAGCTGTCAAAAAGGGACTTCCACTTGTATTACCAGCTACAAGCTTTTGATAAACGGGCCCCTGACCTCGTCATTCTGTACTTAGCTGTGACGAGTCAACCCTTGACCACCACTAATCATTAGCAGCTATTAATAGTGTTTTGTACAGCTAGTTCTGCGGGCGACCTCTGATAAAATCTAAGGAAAATCTATGTGCGTTCAGACTCTACATTAGATACTATGACTTACCGACTATCGGCGACGCGAACTAATTTTAATACGAAAGTGGACGATCGTACGAAATCGCCTTTCCATACAAACGTCTTCAAGTCTTCATTTTCCTCTCTGCATATTAAAATATTTTTACACAATTTGATTTAAGTGTCTCGACTCCCTTCCTTTGGTTTATTAGTATTTTTATTATTATTATAAGAGAAACATTTAAAAAAATGGAATTATTCGTTTTTAGGGTTCTGTGCCCAAAGGGTAAAAACGGGACCTAATTACTAAGACCGCTGTCGGTCCGTCCGCCTGTCTGTCCGTCTGTCACCAGGCTGTATCTCATGAAATTTTAGATGATGATGTATTTCTGTTGCTAACAACAAACACTCAAAACAGAATAAAATAAATATTTAAGTGGGGATCCCATACAACAAACATGATTATTTTGCCGTTTTTTGCGTAATAGTACGGAACCCTTCGTGCGCGAGTCCGACTCACACTTGGCCGGTTTTTTACTACTAATTCTTATTTTATTATTTATTTATACTTTATTGTACATAAAATAATAAGTAAAAATGGTGGACTTAATGCCTTAAGGCATTCTCTAGCAGGCAATCACTGGGCCAAAAAGAGACGTTTGTTGGTGCAGATTTTGTACAGTATTTATAATAGTAAAGAAATCGAAAAAATCCAAAGGAATTGGCATAGCTTCGGTTAATATACATCAAATGTGAATATCAAGAGAGGAAAATGGGTACTACTACTACGTTTGTATGGAGAAGCGGAGTTATTTTTTACGTCTTAAGGTCGGTTGCACCAGACCGTCTGTTACTATTAAAATGTATCGGAAGTTTCAAAGTCCTCTACTAAGTGAGGTTGATCAGTCCATAGATTGTGGTTGCAACTGGCCCTTATTGAGACTTACACTAGTTAGGGTTAGATGCGATTGGAATAGGCTTAGGTCGTAATTCACGCGTATAATACGAGTACCGGGTCGGCGTACAGATTTACCATCCGATAAATTCAATTTATCTCATTACTGAACGGTTCAACGCACTTGAGCAGCGGTGTAACACCGGTGTACCTATAGAGTATAGACAAACTGAAAAATATAGTGCAAAAACAATGCTAAGACGTCTTAAAACCGGGCTGTATCAATAAATAAAATGTTAAGTGCAATAAAAGATTATATTTATTAACCGTGCGATGCATAATGCCAGGGACAGAAAATAAAGACTAGTGATTAACAGATTTTAGAGCTTTGAAAAACACGTAATCTGAAAGTGACTACTTTGTCCAAGTTAGTGTTCTGCAATCCGCGGTTCGCGAGCTAGTGAGTTGAAAATGAAAATGAAAAAATGATTTATTTATGTATCAAAAATGCAGCTTATTACATAGTAGAAGATTATGACACTTTTAGGAGTTTATTGTTTATTGTTATTTATTGTACAACAGTGTCACAGAGGTGTTATGTAATGCATGTGAGTTTCAACGGTGAATTAAAACTCTTAACTATTATACACGTACATAGCATATCTATCTGTACAGAGTATACAGTATCATGAAGAATATAATTCAAAGCAATCCTTTAGAGAATATAATTCATTCTTAATGTAGAGTAGGCTGGTGGTCTTGAAGCCACCTTCACAATTAACACTCAAATTATTAGATCACTGGAACAACATTTGCGGCTCTTTGGAATTCCTAAAATTATTCATTTCTACTGTAGTTGGGTCTTTTGTGTATTTCTTTATATTACATAACATTGCAGGTGTGATTAATTAATATATGCGCTCATGCCAAATTTTAGGTTTTCAAGCACTAAAACGGCCTGTGAGCTATGTCGCGGACGGACATGGCGAAACTATAAAGGAACCTTAAGGAAAACTATAAAGTTGGATATGTAAATGTATAGATCCGTGTTCGTACAGTTTTGTTTTACTGTTAGCAATGATATTATCTCGCTGATGTCGTGCTAAGTATATACTTAGTATAAATAAGTATACCCTACTAATTAAACACATGCAAATTTTAAGAAACGCCTAATGTCGGTAATGCTGCTAAAGCCATGTGTAGGGGCTTATTAAAATTCCAGTGCAACCGGCCGTG
Source organism: Cydia strobilella (assembly GCF_947568885.1). Classification (NCBI taxonomy): domain Eukaryota; kingdom Metazoa; phylum Arthropoda; class Insecta; order Lepidoptera; family Tortricidae; genus Cydia; species Cydia strobilella. The sequence goes on from NC_086057.1 coordinate 11,790,077, forward strand.
GGTATAAATAATTAATTGTCAATAAGCGACGAACGGTATCTCTATCAGGAATCGAGATGGACACAGTTCGCTTCTAAAAAACAGGAGTTTAAGACTTATACTTATACAACATACAATACAAATACTCTTTATTGCACATGGACACCCCAATAGCAGAAAATAATACAGAAAGAAAACAGCAACACATGTAGAAGTAAACCATAGGTATCGCTAAAAAGTGGTTACTCCCATTAAAAAAAGTGATGTGAAGTATGACTTTCTTTAATAGGTACTAAGTCGATTGCAAATGGCATGATGATGGTAAGAGGTCACCGTTCCTGGGAACGCACATTATCACTGTGCATTGCCAACCCTTCAAAAACCTGTACATTCCTTTTTACATTTTTGTTATTCTCTCAAAAAAACCTCGGCACATTTCACAGCGTTCGCGGGAGGAAATTCCTCTGGATGCCGCTTATCAATTTTAACACGTCACTCACGTCACGTCACGATAATACAATACAATATGAACTTTTTTTCACATTAAGTTAGCAAGTTCGGATTTTACAGGAAATAAAGATGAAATGGAGTGTTAAGTTATATGGGAATGTGAATAGGTATTAAACTCTACGCAGCTGAAACCGCAGAAAAATAGTAGAAAATAATAACTAAAGTTTATATACTTATTATTCTTATAAACCTCTTGTCTGTGTATGCACCCTGATCGATTTTTTAGTCACCTTTTTACCCGACTACAGCAAAGCAAAAGGGGTTATTGCATTTATTTAGAGAAAGATTTTTCTTCTGGATGCAGCACAACCGATTTTTGGCCACCACACACAAATGAAAGGTTAAAACGGGTCACTCGAGTATTTTGTGTCGAGTTGCTCGACAAGTTTCCATTTTAACATTGGAAATCTAAACCTTTTTTGTACAACGTTGGCTTCCCAGACGATATCCTATTGCCTAATCTGTGTGCTATGCCTGCGACGGCGAATAGAATACCGTGGTCCGCGAACGCTAATTGTACGTTACGGGGTATCGCCTGTAAAGTCTACATCGAATATGCACCTTACGCCGTTGTAAATGAGGCGAATGTATACACATTTTTAAACGGCGTAGCATGCGCGGCGTGTTTGTTTTCAAACCTCATTAGTTTTGATGTGTGATTTATCTACGTTTTATACTAGAAACAATGCAATGAAATGATTCCTCCGTAACAAAGAAGAGATGATATGTATCCTCTCAGACACATTCAACACTTTATTGTTTCTAAGTATATAAGACAGGTTTAAACACAATAAAAAAAACCCGGCCAAGTGCGAGTCTGACTTCTGTACCATAACGCAAAAAACGGCAAAAAAATCACGTTTGTTGCATGGGAGCTCCACTTAAATATTTATTTTATTCTGTTTTTAGTATTTGTTGTTTTAGCGGCAACAGAAATACTTACATCATCTGTGAAAATTTCATCTGTCTAGCTATCACGGTTCATGAGATACAGCCTGGTGACAGACGGACAGACAGACAGAGACGGAGGGACAGTGGAGTCTTATTGATAGAGTCCCGTTTTTACCCTTTGGGTACGGAACCCTAACAAAAAACACTCGGTTGGAACGAAGTTAAGAAAGGCTGGTGACGTGTTCATATTCATGTTTTTATGCTCATGCTCATTGTTATGTTAGGTATGATTTAGATTTATTTATTTCATGTTATTTATGTTTTGTTATGTTCCATTATGTTGTTACGTTGTTATGTTATGTTATACGTGTTCTTCGTGTCCGTGTCTGTGTCCGTGTCCCTTATCATCATCATCCCCATTCTCCTTCTTTCTCAATCATATGGGTTGTGACGGAAAACTCTTACACCTTTTTTCGCCTAGCCCCTATCCGCCAGCCGTCCTATAAGGAACTTCGTTCCAAAATATATACCTACAATATACATAGGCGAACTTCTTACCTTACCTACGACGACGTATCTACTGTTAGCGAATTAAACCTAAAGGGTCCGTCGGACGATATCGGCCTGCTAGTTAAAACAAAAATTTGACAACTGTTCCGAACAACTAACAAGCCGATATCGTCCGGCGGACTGATAGTCAGTCGGCCCCCTTAAAATAGCTGTGCCTGCGACTAAGGGCCTATACAGACGGATTGCAACCCGACTGCAATTTGTATGAACTTAAACGTCGTCGTGCAGTTCCCATATAAGTTGCAGTCGGGTTGCAGACCGTCTGTACCGGCCCTAAGTCTGCTTGGGATTCGGTCTAGTCATGTACCTCCAAGTGGTTGAATTTCAAAAATAAAATAAAGTATGTAGTATGTATATCTATTCTATGTCCATAGTGTCCATACCCAGGCTGTCAAACGATAATCAAAATCGGTTCAAGCAGTTCAGCCATGAAAAGATAAACAAAAGACAGTTACTATCGCATTTACATTAAGTAATTTAAGTATTACGTATTATCTCTTATGTAAGGTGAATATCAATTGCTCCTTTTAGCAAAAAAGGATCTTGCAAGTAATTTCTATCAGAATAACATCAACTCTTCCACTTGCTTGTACTAAAGCCATTCATCTTGTTGGGTCTTCGATTTATAACATGCGAAATCTTTTACGCCCTCTGCGCGGACTTCTTTCCCTGACCATTACAATGAGACCTCGTGATTTCTGACGCTGTGAGATAGGAAATTGAATCTTCTTTAGACGAGTTATAGTCCATATTTAAATGGTAAAGGGTCGCGAGTAGCCGTAATTGCGTAACGCGATGTGGGTCTACCACTCAAATATAGAATTTAACTGCTGTATACAAGGTTCAAATTATTTTAGCTCTAATAAGACACGCTTCGGTTTCAAGCTTTTACTGTGAATCGTAGATTAGTCTGGTTTATTGAGGCGAACGCTTGATTGTAGTCAGAATAGTTCTGTAATTATTGTAACAGTCTCAGCTCTTCCTTATTCATTGTAAATACGGTGTTTTTTGTCTATTTTCACTTCATTGATTTATAGTGCATCATTACGCATCTTTATAGGTAAAAAACTTAAGAAGCGCCCTTCATTATTGAAGTTGTGTATTAGAATGGTTTTATGGAAGATTTAGAGAAAAATACAGATAAGTACAAAAAGTTGAATTGGATAATACATACCACATTGGTAGGCCACGGTAGTGTCCCGCAAAGTTTTTAGTTTTACGTAGGCCCTGTACTAAGCTATTGCCGAAAGCGACGACATGTACTTCATTGTTAACGGATGTCTCGCACATAGGTAAAAAACTTTTTTTTTTTAAATAATAGTGTACCTACGTTAATTTCAATATTACTAAAAGTCGTTCAATTAAAACGAGTCTTATCTCATCTAGCGTCGAATGATGGTGGTTAGGCTCAGTTAAAATATAATTGTGAAGAAATGTTTTTATTTCTAAATTAAGTAACGTGGCCAAATTAAATTTACTCGTAATTTACTCGTGTGTTAATTAAGTAAACTCCCAAAAAATGACGAAAAACATTTTGCGTGACATTTACTCCATATAAAAACTCACATACAAAAACATGATCGCTAAAAACAATACCTACACTTCTCTTTTGGGCAGTCGTATAAAAATGAACTGTCTGTACTTAAATTTAACCTCGTCCAAAAAACGGTACAATTACCTGATAATTTATATTTAAATTATCAGTGATAAACAAAATATAGAATTTTGCGGTAAAGAATTTCTATAAAACTTAACAGATGTTATAGTCGTAAAGTGTTCAAAATGATCTATTCACAACTCTGTCATTCAGATCAAATTGGCCATGTCATTTCGCGGCTTAACTATAAATAACAACAATGATAACGTGATTGTAAACCTAATAACACCTAGCAGTTTCTTGCCAAGGAAAGTGTTTGGAAGCAATGGGGCGTAATACGAATGCTATTTGAATAAGCAGTAACATTGCTTGTACAGGTTTACTCAGTAGTCATGTTCTATTTGTCCATGGCTTTGCTATCTGCTTTAGATCAACCAGTATAAGTCTGATACAAGGCAGTGAATCAGCCAAGTTCGTAAAGAGAAAAGGTGATACACCGGCTTGCGACACTTTCGTGCCATTTACAATCAATAGCCTCCTATCCTAGTGAGGGGAGAGGGATTGTATATTTGCTAAATACAATAGGACAGTTAGCATCGTATTAAGGGGCCCACTGACTATCAGTTCGCGGGACGATATCGGCCTGTCAGTTGTTCGGAACTGTCAAATTCTTGTTCTAACGTGCCCCCTTTAGATAGTGGCCATGTATACCGGAACATCTTTCTTTTTATGATATAGGTATGGGCACTAGAGTTAAAGTCATGCACACAACGTGATTTTAAAAATTTGTATTCTTTTTTCGTACCGATAGCAAGTTGAACCTCCAACTGCTGACGGACCAAACAGTTTCTCGAAGGTTTTAATTTTTTTTAGCTTAACATCGTGCGCTTGAGTCACATTCACTCAATCATTCATTCAATACTGTTTTTGCGATTAGTACTCTGTGTAGCTGTGTGAATAATCATTCACCTCAACTCTCCTGACGATACCATCTAAACCTAATATTTAAAGGCATCATACCGTATCGCGTAGGTATATTTGACTACTTTGACCGTCACTATTTATTTGATGCTGACTGGTCCAAATTTTTGTCAATGATGTATTCTGCATTTACATAGACATAAGTAATCGTTTTATCTGAGTACGATCTGAGTCCATCTTAAGCCGGTTAAGAAGCAATGTTAGATGAGATGGAAATAGGAATCCAGGATAGCGGTGTAGTCATTCAATACGTCAATTTCTCGTTATGGACTGTTTCTATCATGCAATTCACACTGCGTATCTGCTGTTTAAAACATAAGAACGTAAATCATAGGATTTCACTGCCCCATAACGGCCGTAACACCAGTATGAATTGGGAATTTATTGCGTGAAAATACGGCAAATAACTAAATGAGTTTTCTCCTTACGGCCTTTAACTTTAAACGTGGTGGGATAGACTGAATCGCACTTTATTTCGTGCTTGTACAAGATTACTGTACAACTAACGCAGCTGCTAAGCACTTGCAAACATGTTTAAACTTGGACTAATAACATTACGACAGTACGACAGAGAATTGGGGTTAGAATCCTTAGATACAATTAGCTTTCAAACAAAACTCAATTAACTTTTACCCATGACAGATATCATTAATCCTTATCCTATACCTTGCTTACAGTATGTAACACATCAAGGGTTTATTTTATGACACAACTTGTAAAACGCTCCATTCGATTAAACAAGAAAATTTTATAATCTTCATAAAACGTTAAAAAAAAAATTCTCTTTAGAGTAGATTAAAATCGCTAAAATAAAATAACTACAGCGAAGCAAATAAAGTAAACCTGCACAAGTAATAAAGCAATCAATCAACAATAATATAACATAATGTTGTTCACAAACTTTTTTCGAACAAATCGCGTGCAATAATCAAGTCAATGTAACAAGATGAATGATTTATAGAAAGAAAACGAGATATGGGGCGGCATTCGAAATTAAACATTCTCAACTCGATTTGATATTGATTTGACATTAGGTAGGTACTGGTAGTATATCACTAATAAATAATGTTACTTATATAAACTTACACATATTGCGCGATTTGATTAGATAGGGAAGGGTAGGTCATACTGAATTAACTTTTCGGAACGAACTTCAAAATCGCGAAAAAAAATTTGGCTGTTCCATAGAAATCAGCGGCATCTTTTAATTCTCCGCGGCATTGGTCCCATAATAAAAATTGTTCAGTATGACCTATAAATTCACTACGCACAGTATAGCTGGTGAAAAAAATCAGCCTGTGTATATAAGCACAGACCAGGTGGACTGAGAGTAGCATCAGATCAATATCAAATCAAGGTAAGGTATTTACAGTTCGAATGCCGCTCGTGGAGCGGATATGGTAATATATCGTATGCCGGTTCTTACGCATCGCTTACGCAAGTCAACCCTGAACCTGAATCGCTATTCGCTAAACATTTAGTCGCGAGTGCGAGCACATCCCCAATTTAACTTGATACTCTGCTATTTTAATGACTATTAATTATTAGTTAAGTCATTTCCAAGCTAAAATGCTAGTATTAGGCGGGGCATCTTGCCAGGCAGAGTGATGGTAGGTGGTCCAAAATGCTAACAGATTGGTTGCCGCTGATGAAAGAAGCACCTGGCGTCCCTTAGCTCGTTGGGTGTACGATATTAGGAAAATCTCGGGGCGTTTCCGGATTAGACTAGCCCAGCGGCGGTAGCTCGATTGCGTATTAATCGCCTGACATCATGTCTGTCCCGTTTTAAGAACAATGTAAGTGCGAAAGTGACGCATGACATAGAAGTAGTGTACATGAAAAGAGGCCTATGCTCAGCAGTGGGCGACAGGGAGGCTAAAATTATGATGATAATGATACGTGTGCCGTTACCACTCCTTCATCTCAGAAATGGATTTATAAGAATATCGTAACATACGCAGGGCTTAAGCTAGTAAGTACTAAGTCTAAGTATTAGCTGCTGTTGAGGACGTTAAAGGCGTTAAATATAGGTACACCAGAAATAACGATATGACAAAATTGTTCGAAAAAAGTTAGGTTGCTCTTTATCTCGTCTTGGCGAAGCCACTACCGTGCCCCCAGGGATACAAGTCCTAGTCCGTGACTGCAAAGTTTTTCGAAGATTGTCTAAGTTCGTCTTTCTCTTATAATAATCGAGCGACAGAGATAGAAATAGACCAAATTCACCATAGACTAGTGAGGTCAGACTTATATGGTCGAATAGCGTTGTGAAAACCGCCCAGTGTTGAGGCTGGTCACGGCCGATGAACGCTCAATGCATTCATTCTTTAAATCAATAAAGCATTAACTCCAAAGCTAACCATTCAAAACTCAATCTTATTACCTACATCTCAACAGAGTACAAAAAGTATTATATAGCGAAACGCGTTGATGCTGTTTTTATTTGAAAACTTCTTGGTCGTTTGTGGATCTGCAAAGTTCGTCGAGTGTGACTCTGGGTGCAAATGAAGGGTACGACGAAAAATTTAGCGTAACAACGGACGAATATTGATGCTTTTCGGGAATAAAAGTGTTGCCGGGAATATTCCGGGAATAATGCTTATTAGTGACAAAAAAAAGTGAATACAAAATCTGAATTTCATTTTGTGGGGATTTTTATTTTTTTAAGATAGAAATGTTTTTATCTTACATTTATAAGCACTTAATTTTTTATATGCGAGGGATGGGCGGTAAAACCCGATAAGTCTAGATAGATCGATTTTGTTACTGAAATAAGAACTCTACGCACGTCACATATATAGTGCTAATTTCAAAAACCCATGCACTACTTACTCGTATCGGGTCGTAAGAAGTTTATTTTAATAGCAATTATGAATTGCGTTTGATTTTTATTACTATTGATCGTTAAACTGGTAGCAATTTTATGCCATAATAGTTAAACTAATCGGCACAAACAAATTTCTGATGAAATATGCAATGAATACCGACTCATTTAACTCAACTAGGCTGGCAAGTAATTGTTATCCGACTATAACGACCAATATAGGTAACGCTAGTAATTATGCCTGTAAATATTCGAACTAATAGTTAATTACTGCTTTCATTATTATAATAAATTAATATAAGTCATGTTTGTAAAACTTTCTTAGATATCTACTTATTTTTCTGCTATCACTTACAAATAATTCTTAAAATTTATTTTGTAAGTGATAGCAGCAGAATGACAATTCGAACGCAATTTTGAAACAGGAACACCTTTGGAGATAAGAAAATGTTTGGATGGTAAAGAAATAGAAATTAAAATCGCGTTTTTAGAAAAAAAAAATTCAATGATGTTGAATTAACGTGTGCCTATTAATTTTGAATTTCTCGTTTATTAATTTCCCTTTTTATTTTATTTGTTTTAATGTTTAAGTTGCGAATATTTCCGCGGATGGCACGTCACTACGCCCAAATACATTATTGGAAGATCGTCACGTTTTACTCGTAGATTTACGTTGTTCGGGATACGGTTATGTTTCAAGGGTAAACAGAAATTTGGGTTAGGACAACAAAACGTGTTCGCACGTGCTCCATCTCGGGTTTATTTTTCCTTTTATCTATTTAATTCAGTATACGGGTCTAAAAGAGGATATGTGCGAGCGAATTCGATTTAGGAAGTTGATTTTATTAAGTCCCGATTTAGTATATTTTGTCCGTAATTAGAGGTGTTAAGTAAACTCCGGTTACTATTTATTTATATCAATTATGGCATTATTGGATCGACAATTTTAATTTACTTTTAAATAAGTATTAAACATTTGATATTTTTTTCTTGTTTTCAGGTACAGAACTACAATTACTACAAACACAAGGACTGTAGGTAAAATACTGATCTCAAACAAATTCACACAAATGTCACAAATCCTGGAGGGCTATGTTATAAATTTACAATTACCTAACTGTATTAGATGTAAAATTCTCTCATCTCAAAGTTTTCAAACTTCATTTCCTTCTGTCACTGGGTCATCAGTCTCATTACAATGTAAAACCAATAGAATTATCTTTAAATAAACAATACCAGCAAATCATGTTCCAGTTATTAAACTAGACTGGGCTTGGCAACAAGGCCATGACAAACAACCGCAGATGAGATATGACGAGGCATGTAACCATTTTAATTATACCCTTGAATCCTGTTTGAGCTGTCGTTTACCACATAATTTTAGAACATTAATAGCCATTTTAAACACACATTTAATACGAAAAATGTTAATAGTTTACATTTGCATTTAATTAACAAGTCGGGTAACCTCTTCGGCGAACCTCCTAATATCCTTCAAATATTAGGAGGATTAGCTGACTTAAGAGGAGGCATAACGCAAATTACAGTTCGGGAATTAAATTATTACTAACCCAATTGAATTATTATACCCTATGGTATTCCGCACTAGGCCAGCGAAGGGATTATATAGCTCAATAATTTCTTTCATATGAGAGAAGGCTTCGTGTACACCAGTGAGACGTATACAGAAGAACAAATCACGTTTAACTTTATGATACTTTATGTCTGTAACGAAAAAACGATAACCTATGCGTAAAAATCCGTCTGTCCGTATAAGCAGCAGAGCATACAAAAATACAAGAAAACCCACATGCATACACTTAAAACATTACCCTCCCTACGCAAGTCTTAATTAAGTAACCACGTTTTTATGCAATTTTACTGTACCTTTAGAATCAGATATTATTGAACAGTACTTAATTGACGATCGAGCACCTAGTTCACGTCAGCGGGAAAAAAGATCTATGTTGATGGCTGAACAATGTACCAACATAAAGTTAATAAGCGGTTGGCCATTATGTTGTAAAGTATCAAGATGTTGCGGTCCGTGCAGGGGAAGTTCTCAGATCGCAGATAGGGTAGGGAGGTCATTTAGCAATGGGAAATAATTGCGTGTACATCTCATAAAGTTTTTATACGGTTTTTTATTATTCTGATTTTAATTAAGAATACTGTAAGAGTTGTGTAGAGATTGTGTATACTGTTGTAAATAAATATAAATGCAGCAACTTATAATCCGCGAGTATGAGAATTTGCCAGCTTAAATTTAATTGTATTAAATTGACAAAGAGTCAAAAGTTAATTATACGTATAAAAAAGGCCTATAGGTATATTACGTACAAGTATACTACGTGTAGCACGCGGGTCGTCAGGCGGTTACGGCGTTAAGGGGCCCACTGATACCACTACCAGTCCGCCGGACAATATCGGCCTGTCAGTTGTTCGGAACTGTCAATTTTTTGTTCTAACTCCGGCGGACTGATAATCAGTGGGCCCCTTAATTCATAATTATGCGCCTTTCAAATCTAACAGCCGTTGATAATGTTTGTCCCTATCTGTCATTGTGACATTTGTGTTTCTTAGAATGAGACATACTCGTTATTTAACCGATGAATAAGGCGGAAATAGTAGTAACAATCAATAAAGTGTAGTACATCGTATACTTCCACTATTTCTACTACTCTAGTTCAAATTGTATTCAATATATAGTCAAATAAATCGAGAACAAATAGACAAAGAGCTCAATATGCATGCAAGTCTAAAGCTTTATATCTCTCCTTTGAGAGCGACTTTGCCCAATCGTAATCGTACAGATACCTATATATAACCTATGTAAGCGTGTGTGTAAGCTCTATGCTTACCTAGAGCAAAGATACATTGATTGAGTAAGATGCGTACAATCTAAGACAAAGTCGTGCTTCCAATTTGATAGGTAAAAGAGATGGTGCTGTACAGTGAGCTGCGAAATTGCATGGAGAAATTTTCATTGATAAAGTCGGCATGTATATGGTGTGATGGTACAGCTCCATACATTTTGCGGTAACTGATTGTCAAAAGTTGACGTTTGACAATTCAGTGACCGCAAAACATATGGCGCAGTAGCAGTACAACGCCATCTGTTTTGGATGTCAAATTAAGGGACACGATTTTTTCTTAGACTTTACCTCTCTATTACAATAAATTCTCTTTGCCTAGAGGAGTGTGAGTTTTCCCTTTGAGGTGTTCGCTTAGAGAGACTGATCCTTCTAGTGGAAATATTCGTTTCCAAAATAAAACTAAACCTTAAATAATTTTTTACAGTTTATATAGTTGATTTCCGGCAATTTATTAACATTCCGTTTTTGAAAAACTACAGCGCCTAAAGCGAGGTTTAGACTAGCAAGAACTTGCATGCAATTTCCATTACATTGCGGTATCTGATAAACATTTTGAATGCAGTATACCTTAGTAGTCAGCAATGTAACGTAAATTGCATGCAAGTTCTTGCTAGTTTAAACCTCGCTTAAGGATTCGATTCTACTGCTGCAGTTAAATATTTGAACAACAAATGCGGAGATTTTTATTTAACTTTTATGTTTGCTATAAATCGAAACAACAGATGTGGAATTCTTTCTACTCATTTTAAACTGCAATAGACATCATATATGAAAGACGAAGTTTCCAATGCTTTTCCTGATTGTTTCATCAACTAGATCAAATATGTGGCAATAATGTTTTGTCATAGTACTTACATTACGATACAAGTGCGAAAAGCAGGAAATTCGCAACGAGTGGCGATAAATTAAAACACGACCGAAGGGACGACGACGTGGCCCTCAAAATTTTCTACATACGCACGTATAGTGCTAGTTACCGTAATAGGTCGGTAAATTAGCACCACATGTACTGTAAAAGTATATAGTATATTTAATATGTACATACCAAAGCCAGAAAAGTAAGAAATGTCTTCGATGAACTGAAGCTTTCTTATTTACTGGGCGAGGTGTGTATACATACAATTTTTTTGTTAGATGGAGCCGGAAAGCGGCAACGGCAGCGCAGCGGGCCAAAAGTTGACACTTTCCACTGCCCTGGCCGGTAAAATTTGAAAAAAAAAAACTAGCAGCTTAATAGCAAAGAACTTGTTATTGGGAAAACTTGACAAATCGCTAAAAACATTGTCACTTAAGCAAAATCTGTCTTATAATAAAAATAATCATTTCTATGCAGGCATCGCCATTTAACGAGGGAACTTAGCCAGCCTTATGGGCACCCTTCCGCTGGCGACAGACTTGGGGAACTTCTAATATTCTTATTTACGCTTCTTTATTAGATTTAATTTAGTTAGTAATATATTTAGTAATATTTTATTTTAGTTAAACATAGTTTTATTTTCTTTAAGGTTTTACAATGTGAGTATAAAAGTACAATATACTCGTAAGAACACTTACAAAATATTATAAAAAATATATAAACACATTATTTAAAAAAACCTAACCTACCCTAGGTTAGCAGCGGGGCAAGGCTGGTGGTCAGGGCCGCAGAGTGAAAAACCGACGTATACGATATACGTATTATTATTAATTTTATTTTTCAAGTATTTAGTTAAATTTAAAAATACTCAGTGAGTGTAATTTCGACTACTTAAGATACCTATTATCGGTATTCATAGTTCACTAACCTTGATACAATCGCGATGGTACAGACCGTTTCACGAGGCAATCATGATTGTAAGATTTACTTTTAAGGTAAACATATCGGCCGATCTTAACATCATAACGGAGTTTACGCGGTTTGTCACAGATCACTTATACATTAACGGCGTTTGTAGATAGTTTCCAAAAAGTTGGAAATTTTCTCAGAAATTTCTGGAAAATTTCACAGGAAACCAAAGAAAACTTTCATTTTGGAAAATTCCCATACAAAATAAAACCGGCCAAGTGCGAGTCGGACTCGCGCACCGAAGGTTTCGTACTTTTTAGTATTTGTTGTTTTAGCGGCAACAGAAATACATCATTTGTGAAAATTTCAACTGTTCATGAGATACAGCCTGGTGACAGACAGACAGACGGACATACGGACAGACGGACAGACGGACAGCGGAGTCTTAGTAATAGGGTCCCGTTTTTACCCTTTGGGTACGGAACCCTAAAACAACACGTTTTAATTTTTTTTTCATGTGTAATTTTCGCGACTGAAAACTATCCGACGGCACATCAGTATTTATAAACATCTGTCAAATCTAACAAGCCATGGAGAATGGTTATCACTATCCGCGTCTTTTGACATCTGGGTTTGTAAGAAAAATACAAAATCAACAAATCAGTCAAGGACTCTACAGTTTATTTCAAAAAAGGAGACACGGGTGGTATTGTATGATTTCTGTAATATTACATAAAATTTCAACTTGATTATAGGAGTCGATATGACCTTCAAATTTTAGAGTAGGTAAGTATATAACCAAAACTCGGCAGAGTCAAATCAAAGCAAAAAAAAGTATGCAGTGTTCGTAAGAAACCATGTAAGACAATCTAAAGAATGTAATAGGAGGGTAAAGGGTCTCCATAATGTATATTGATTGGAAAAGAAAGTACGTTTCGCATTCGCTTTTCACATCATATCCATTCTGGGTGCCAATGCCTGGTCCACACCTCCTCGTGGTCCCTCCGGTAACTGGAGTGAGTAGTAGATCTATGAACTCTTGTTGGTAAACTACTTATTCCAGGCAAACGTGGCAGGAAGTAAAACTCGCCAAGACGCATTGGCCAGCGTGGCGATTTAAGGCTTATTACCTCTTCATAATGTAATGGAACGCTCCAAAAAGTAATAACATCCCAAAATCAGTGATCGATCATTCAACCTGGCCGTATATTCCCACCGCTTACAGAACCCGAGCCAGCATAACTGTAACCTTAAACGTAACAACAATGCTTAATTAGATGGGCACTGATTAGAGCCCGTCGAAAACTCGCTTACTTTTGGAATATTTCTGGACGTGACGTCCGGCGCATGGATAATAGCAAGCAATAGTGTTCCATTCGCTTACCGACCAGGGACAACGCTAAGGCATTGTGTTAACGAAATTTTTGATACTGACTGTACCTACCATAATATTGCATTGCCACCCAACTTACATATGTATGGTAAGTTTCAGCTCAATCTAATAATGGGAAGTGAGTCTAATTAGCTTGCGAGATTGACCCGAACATACATACAAACATTGCATGTTAAACAAAAGCTTGTAAAAATATCATAGTTGCATCTCTCTTGTGGATAGATGGCACGTTACACTGGCGCCTTAGATCTCGACTTAAGCGCACGCGCACAGAATCGAAACAATCGGTCAGGATTAACCTCCTCTAACCTCCTGATGACTTGGTCTCCGGCGCGGCGCCTCGCGCTGTTATCCGACCACCATCAGAACGGTATTCGCTAAGCGGTTAACTTTACCGATAACCCCTCTTTTAATGGCGCATAGTAGTTTTGGATACGAAAAAGGTGAACTTGAGAACAAAAATAAAATTTGTTAAAGTGGATTTGCCAGGAGAAAACCGTCTCATTTTTTTTGTATTCAAAGCGCTATATACGCTACACTTAACTTGCATGGACCTCTTTGATTGCCGAAATCATAATTTAAGAGCCTGGCTCTTGTCGGTGGAATAGACCCCGGTTTTCGTGATCCTCAATCAAGTTCCTTAGGGGTCTATAAGACACACCATTTGTTTTTTTTTCTTTTAGTTGTTGCGTGTGGTTGTTGTAGCTTGCTCGTGGTTTTACTTTGATCGTCCAAAAAGAAAACCTTCATCATTTTCGTATTAGACACAAGACACAACGGTGTCGCAGATCGAATCACAAGTACTTTATACCGCTCTGTTTATCAACAAACAACGAAAATCAATCAATCGTCGAAGCATAAAGAGAAAGCCTGGGAGCCCTTAAATTAATTTTTAGTGGAATCGATCAAATTGGTGATTCGCAGGGCGCCCGAGTGAAAGTTGGTGCGATGATGTATAAAAATAACAAAAAGTTGTGACCAGAGATTGGAGTGGCGACGTGAAGGTCGGAAGAGAGCATCGCTATTCAACAAACTTTACAAGCTGTCCGCCTTAACAGGACCAACATAAATCCTATTATTTCCTTATTCATAATAATGAATTTGCATAAAAAGGAGTTACAAAACTTGGTACATTATATTTGTAAGAAAGTCTATCCTCTTAGCCGTCCATGCACAGCATGCAAATCTTACAAACTAGCCTAAATACAAAATATTTTATGAAATAATAATTTTATTTACAATTATAGCTAAAACAACAACATAATTAAATAAATAATTTGCAATACCTTCAGATCAGAAGTAAAAAGTAAAATAAAATAAAGAAGGGGATGCGTAACCATTATAAAATTTAATTGAAATATAATGTCAAATATAAATAATAATTAATTAATGACCCGAAACAATAATTTGATGTAATTTTTTTTATTAGATTTACTTTAATTTATGTTGTCTAAAAGAAACGTCCCTCGAAAGCTGTTAAAAGGTAGCCGTTAAATTTCCGCCGGCAACTTGTTAAAAAAATTATACACATTATATAGCACTGCTTTGAGAAAACTTTACAAGCCTCAATTTTTTAAGTTACGTTTTATCCCTTTCTTACAAAATTTAATACATAAGTCAAATTGACAGAAGACAAACGATCAATTTTAAGTACGCAAACGTTCGCTCTTCTTTTATGCCGAAAGTAACCGAATTAATTGTAACAATTGTCCGGTTCGGAAGTTTATAAATATGATATTTATACACATAATGTCCATATCCAAAGTTCCGCTCAAAAGGACCGTCACCATATTTTTTGGAATAAAATGAAGTGACAAGAAAAGAAACATTGATCGGTTATCTATTAATGTAGTGGTAGTTTTGTTACTTTTGTACAGCTTTTACTCAGGTATGATCTAAGAATCGCTATGTTTTGGCAGCAAGAATACTTTTCAACAATGCGGGGCATGTCTTTATTTTAGTTTATTTATTTCCTACCAATAGTTCTTCAATTGTTATCCACAAAATGGCGTTTAATTTATTGTATTTACGTAAGAGGAATGATCCAAACTAGTTACACATGAAAGGTCAGATTATATTTAGTACAAGACAAGACTTTGTGAGAAGTTCGAGATGTGTGTTGCGCACGTGCCAATACTCTTTTCAGTACAATCATACTTTGTTGGAAAGAGAAAGTAAAAGTGTCAACTAGCGATGATGATTTGATGATGTTATTCTGTACTGTGTTTCTGTGTATACTATTACAAGTTGGCTTAAGTAAAGTTTTAGATTAATTAAACTAGAACTATGTAAATGGATTATATCGCGTAAGTATAAATAATATAAAATACATCCCGACGCGACGTTTCGAATCCTTTAAAGCGCTCGTAGTCAACGGGGGACCACCGTTCCGTGTGACCGTTTACATAGTTTTATTTGATGAGTAACTATCACGAGAACCGAAGACAATATTAATTCAACTAGTTTGACGACAAATTTAAAAAGAAAGGTTATTATTTTACCAGCTACATTCTACAGGGGGATTTTCTAAATGGGGAACTGGGGGCGGCTGCTACGTCTAAAGGTTTTAGGAGACCATCCTTAACTTTTTAATTAACGATTACCTATTGACATTCACAAATAAAAAAAATATCGAATACAATCAATGAGTCTTCGATTACAACTCAAATGACAACAGCACAAAAGCCTAAGCTTACAGATTACAAGAGTAGATATAACCACCGAAAAGATACAATCGAAATCAGATCTCGCAGCATGCTATAATTTTACCATTCCATGTATGTAATATAATTTGTGTGAATAAAACATGTATGACTTAGCGCGTAGAAGCGAGGTCAGCTTACACCAGTTTTTTAACGTTCCGAACCCAAACGGTAGAAACGGGACCCTATTACCAAGATTCCACTGTCCGTCTGTCTGTCACCAGGCTGTATCTCATGAACCGTGATAGCTAGACAGTTGAAATTTTCACAGATGATGTATTTTTGTTGCTGCAATAACAACAAATACTAAAAAGTACGGAACCCTCGGTGGGCGAGTCCGACTCGCACTTGTCCGGTTTTTTCTTTGTCATAACTCAAGCCCAAAACAAGTAAATGCACCAAACAACATGAACACAAAGCCTCGTTGTGAGCTTATATGTCAATGCAGGTTACTAGAGTAGATATAACCACCGACAAGATATTATCGAAATTAAATCTCCCAGCAGGTGCACATTGTGCGACACTGGGGCTCCGGAGCGTAACGGTTGTTTGTTCACTTTGCACGATCTTTTACACGTGTCAAAGACGAATAGGTGAAACGGTCTGTCGCCCTTTAAAGTGATAAATGATGGACTAAACCTTTATGGTCGGGGAGCCCAAGAGGGGATTTGTGTAGTTACTCGAGCTCGTCAGATTAAGATATTAAGACATCATATTCATCAAACGGGCTCTGCAAATTTACGCTACGATTATACACGTATTTAAAGGTACAGATTGCTAAAATCATAAACCCTACCTTTTGGTTTTACCGTAGTCGGGTGAAAATAGTAGAAAGCGACATCGAAATGTCACGCGGACAAGTGCCTTCTATGGTCAAATAATATTTGCCGAGTTTAAGATTTCACTAATATATTTTCCATGACACTATCGCCATGCCATTTCCACAGTTCTCTACAATCATGAACAAATCCTAAGTTGCTCTGTTTTAGGGCTTTCCCACATTGTCTCTTGTCTGAGGAACCTTTCTGCCCCGCCGGCCATAATTTAGCGATCAGTTGTCTTTATCATCCCCTTATCAATGTCGATCGAAGCTACATTTGAACATCAAGAAATAAATGAGCGACGTCGTATATGTATTAAAGGGTGCCGGAATTATATTCGTGTAAAAAGTGAGTTGTAAACTAAATAAGTTTATTAACCTGATCTGCCGCCGTGACAGCGCAATTGGCAGAAAATCGCGGCACCTGACCGTGAAGAATTGTCGATGTTGTTGACAATCTGTATGCTGTAGAGTTCTGTGAAACACCTAGCACAGTATTATAAACTCAAGAGCGGGAATGGATCCCCATATTAGAATGGGGCGGCATTCTGCAATGTGCCTTCCACTATGGGGCTTTATATGCAGAGTTCGAATCTATTCGCAAAATTGAACTACTTTCATTATTTTAACTATAAAACTCCTGTGAGACTCAATTGGATCGAAACATGTCGAGTTATTCGACTTAATAATACGTGAGTTTTAATATTAATAGTACATTGTGCAACATGTGCCGTAAGTTAAATATTGCAAACGAGAGTATAGTTAAATCGCGACGGCTTGCCGGAACGCAATATTATTACGCCCCGAGTTACACACAATGTTTTTCATCACACTTGCGATACAAAAATGAAGTATAAAGACATAAAACTGTTAATTAACAGTTGTTAAACTGTTAACTGATAATACTAGAAACTTCATAACTCCCTAGGGAAAACGCTTTTTCTATAGTTCCCGCTAAGCCTGCGTGCAATTCAACATGTACTGAAAAATAATTTAATATACTTTCATTATAGCACCAAACCCGAAATCGCAAAAAATATTGGCTATTACACATTAGTTCCTAGTTCCTAAACCTATTAGATAGGTATATCACAACAAGACGTCATTTCAAACCTTGCCAGCAACACACATCAATCGGGCCGATTTTTTATCGGACGCGACTAAGTTGCACACTCTGCACGCCCTGCCACAATTTGTTCCCTTATACGTATAATACATGTTTTATCGTATCTCGAACCTATTAATTGCCAACTTTATCGCTATGGCGAATTGCTTCTGATTTTTTCCTGTAAGTATCCTTTATTTGTAACTAGCTTTTTCATGCTACTTTGCTGCGTGTGTTTAAACTTACGTGCCTTATTCTACTCCCTTAGGATATGATCGATGGCACCGACTTCAAACATATCAGTTGTTCTGCATATTAAATAGATAATATTTTAATATTATTGAGCAAGCTAGCCTCTGCCTGGTATGTAAACTGATACGGATATTTACATATGATAAATGTGTGCTAAATTCTGATTCATCAATACACTCTCGCCGCCCACGTAGCCGCCCACGAATCAAAACTTGCCAAGACAAATGCAAGATTCAATTTCAATGGAATGGGAGACCTTTTTACAGGTCTCTGGGCACCTAGACGATACAAAGTTACTTATTGCGTGTGCGACATGTAACACATTAGCAGTGACAGTTGACACAATACATGTCAAATATTAAGTACGAAAATTTGGGCAAAGGAAATATCAGATTTTCGATACATTTTGTTTATAATTCCACACGCATTGGCTAAGCACACTACGGAAAACCAGCGTCACAATTTAAGACAATTTAGCTTCACATTATTATAGGTGTTATTATTATTATTTTTAATGCGTAAGTCCGTAAGTGGTAAGTAGTTCCAGATAAAGTTGACCCATTTAAAAAGTTTCGCGAACTTCGGGGTCATTCGTGTTGCATTAAGCAACAACCAATTTGTTGTAACGACAATACTATTCGCACGGAGTACGGAGGCACCCAAGCCCGACGATCCCATTCAATGATGCTTCTATGTCAATGATCTAGCTATCGACGAGTTTAACTACAGTGTGTTTTATTTTCTTGTCCGTTGGTTGTTTAAGGCTGAGAGTTTAAACTGAAATACATGTCATATAGTAAAGAAAAAGTGATCAAGCCCTCCGGTGGCTGAGTTCGGAATCAATTGGGCGGCTACCCGGCCACGGCGCTACCCATCCCAAATTCTCTAGTATATGCATTTTCAAAAGCCTGGGCGCCTTTGACTAACTCTAAAGGGCGAGCAGTACGTGCTTGTACCCCCTATACGAATAAATTATAAACTGAAATAGGTGTCATATACTAAAGAAAAAGTGTCCAAGCCCTCCGGAGGACGAGACCGGAATCGAACTAGCGCTTTAAGTTTACGTGGCTAAGCTGTAATCTAGTAGTTAGGTAATAGGTAGTATATCAGAACTAAACATAGATGACACTGTATCAGTGAGCTTCTATCGAACTTTTAACAACAATTCCATTCGCACGCGAAAAGACAATGAGCACGGCAGAGCAGTTATGTCATTCCTATCGCATACCGAGCTAGAGCGAGTCGGAGGCTCAACTTAACCAGTATAACAGCTCGACCACGGTCACGATTCTAGTGATGAGGAAACCGATGCAAGGAGAGGGACAACATCGCACGGCGATTATAGTGGCAAGTCACTAAAATGGGAGGGAGAGGTCGGATCGAGGCGTCTTACTCTCACATAAATGGCCACTAGCTGTTGCCGTTTGCTGCCGCCGCGATCATCGGTATTAACTCGTATCTCGTATCTAATTTCAGCAACTCGGTTATTAAATTATATTTCTGAAAATTCAGCTAGCATGATTATTTATTGTCCTTTTTTAAATACTATTTTAGTATTGTGACTACGAGGAGAAATTAAGTTATACCGGTAACGAACTCTGTAGATAGCTAAATAAAAACGCATTCTTTTACAATAGCATAAACTGTGGAATTAACTGCCGCTTGTGGTATTTCCGTACCGATACGACCTTCAAGAAAAGAGCGTAGGTACTTCCATCTCATAGGCTGGCAACGCACTTACAACCCCCCATGGTGTTGCGGGTTTCCATGGGCGACGGTAATCGCTTACCATCAGGCGATTCGTCTGCCCGTTTGCCTCCTATACTATAAAAAATGTACCTCTAATTGTTTTTTTTTAACAGTGAGGTCACATTACTCTGGTTCACGTTAGAACTCGAATGATAGCACCGATGAGAATATAGTTACGAATACATTCTTCAATGCAAGTTATCGGTTGTATCTCAGCAATTCTAACTTTACGTGGAGTGGAGTAAAAAGCATTGTTAATTCTATTAGACCGCGGGCCAGGAACAGATTTCCATGACCAATCGCCTCCCGGGCGAAAACTCGTATAGTGGTTAGCGGCTATGTATGATGAACCCTCGTGAACGTCAGCTGCCGCTCCGTTGGTGGGTTGAGGAATGGCAGCAAATAAAGTCTATAAAAAAATTTTTGTCATCGCCTCCCGCTTGATACTTTGTCAGATGATAGTTTAGATGCTATTGTGAGTAAACAAAATAGTCAGCCGATTGTATCGCTGTGGAAAGACCGTCAGCTGGTCACATGAACATGTAAAAAAGAAAATTCTTTTCAGTCATCGGCGTCATCGCCTCCAGTTTGATACTTTGTCAGATGATAGTTTAGATGCTATTGTTAATAAAACAAATCGTCAGCCGGTCGTATAGCGGTGGAAAGACCGTGTTACGCGTTTCGGTAGCTGCCATTCCTCAACCCACCAACGGAGCGGCAGCTGACGTTCACGAGGGTTCATCATACATAGCCGTTAACCGCTATACGAGTTTTCGCCCGGGAGGCGATGACTGACGAAATTTGCGCCTGGCTCGCGGTCCATATTTCCGTTATCGCTTTGTGATGGTTCATTTGAACAAGTTTTGATACCTACTTAAAAATAGCTATGCTTGATAAATGTCTAGTTAGCTTTTTATGAATTTATCTAAGGCTCAGTTTGTGAAACTGAAGGATTGATTATTGTGAAATGCGTCTTCGGGTACCTAATTTTGTATGTCGAATCAGATGAAAATCACCACGGTTTTCTACATTCGGAACTACCCGAATATAACAAGTTTGGGAACAAATCAAATTATTTTATTAAATATTTTGATGTGTTTTTTTTTAAAGTAGTCACACTACTATATATAAATTAAAAACTGTAATAGATGTCATATATTAAAGAAAAAGTGAGGGCTTCGTCACTTTTTCTTTAATATATGACATCTATTACAGTTTTTACCCGAATATACTTTAAATAGAAATAAATACAATAAATTGATAGAGGCTTGATAGAAGATTGATCATAAATTGAAATTGATACAGGGCCGTTTTTGTGAAAAATGTAACACCATTAAAAAGTGATCGGAAATCTATTTGTAGCCTACCTATCTCCTGGTCACGAATATTAACTCTGATATAATTTGTGATAACATGCGAGAAATTTTTATATTTTTTATCTCGTTATTGACAGATATGCACAAAATTACTTCATTGTAAATAAATTTTTAATCTCCTTGAAACCTTAATCATACCATGTATACCCTTAAAATTTTAGTTAAGCACTAAGTATTCAGTCTGTTTGAGCACCGCAAAATTAACCAACTGTACATGTACTACAACTATTTTTTTAATACCACGTCGGTGGCAAACAAGCCTACGGCCCGCCTGATGGTAAGCAGTCACCGTACCCTATGGACGCCTGCAACACCAGAGATATAACACGCGCGTTGCCGACGTTTTAAAACCCTGTACACTCCTTTACAGTACTACAACTATGATTCACATTTTTTTTTATCGCGTATATATATATATATCTTTACTTGAAAATAATTGTAGTGTATAACTAGCCTTATGAACCGATTTTGCATGTACAACCAGCCTTAAAGTTTGTAGTCTATGATTGTTCATTATTTTAGTATGTGGGTATTTTTGCACTTTGTAATTTTTCCTCAGTCACCCGTTGATCACGAACGCTGTAAAGGGTTCGAAACGTCGGGATGTATTATAAATTCAATATACGCGATATAATCCGTTTTCATAGTTTTATTTCATGAGTAACTATCGCGGTAACCGAAGACAATATTATGATTCACAAGTTCAATAAAAAACCGGTCAAGTGCGAGTCGGACTCGCGCACCGAGGGTTCCGTACTTTTTAGTATTTGTTGTTATACTAAAAAGTACGCAACAGAAATACATCATCTGTGAAAATTTTAACTGTCTAGCTATCACGGTTCATGAGATACAGCCTGGTGACAGACAGACGGACAGACGGACAGCGGAGTCTTAGTAATAGGGTCCCGTTTTTACCCTTTGGGTACGGAACCCTAAAAATTAAGAATCAATACTAATGTTCTTTTTAGTTTTCTCTTCCATTCCATTAAATTGTATTTAATGTGATTTCTGACACAATGATTGTATTGTTTAAGAATAAAATAAATGAAATGATTCATAAACAAATTTTGCCATAGATCTACAAAATTCCAACAATAACACCTAAACGAAGATGTTACTCTTAATTTTGGATTTTGAAGTTAGAAGCTTTTGGACTTATAGTTGGCTTTTACGGCACTCAATTTGTTTCACGAACTATTGGCGATACGCCAAACAGCAACTACACTGTAAAGCCAATCAGGAATTTAGTAACAGCTTAAGGCTATTGGTACAACTGTTAATGTATCTGTTCTACATTAGAAGAATTATGGGAATAGTATAGTGCGTTTTTTTGGTATAATAAAAAAATGTTTTATTGTTAAAATTTGGAAGCTGCTTTGTGTGTATAAAAGTTTTTGTAGTGTTAGTTACTTAGTATGTTACCATGTGCCATGTGCGGGTCAAATCTTATAAGATTTGGTATTCTTAGGTATGATAGGTACATATAGCGTTGCTATACGTCAAGATTTCCCCTGATATGTCAGGAATTTTGGTCGTTTGTCAGGATGGGGATTGACGAGGGACTTGGAGAGTGTCAGGGTTTTTTAGAAACTTCAAGTAACCACTAGAGGTTAGCTAAAAGTTTTCAGTTGGGCAGAGGAAAGGGAAGGTTATGCTGTAGCTACGGCGTATTGTGGAGAGTTAAGGGGTTAGTGGCCTACGAAAGGTTTTGAAATAAGGGATTTAATGAGCGGATTCTTTAAAGAAATTACCATCCAGGAAATGTCAGGATTTTTAGGGTGGTGTCCGGACTTTTGTAAGGATATTCTATTTTTGCATATGTCAACCCTACTTTATAGTAGTATGTAGTATGTGTGTTTGTGTTTAATATATAGCCTCCTTTTTTAGCTCCTTGCACTTCTCGTTAAATTGACTTTTGTATGAGTTTTACATTTCCGGCTACCCAAAGGTTGTCTGGAAGAGATCGCTTTTTAGCGATAAGACCGCCTGTTGTTACCTGGTTCTATTCTTCTTTAAAATTTCTTTGTAGTTTTACATGTACTTATGTAAAATGTATAATTATTGGTGCAATAAAGAATATTTACTTACTATGAATGACCTGTGACAACGTAATATAATGATGACATTGACTTGATCTGATGGTAACCGATGGTGGAAACCCATGGATTTGATAGAATTGTTGAATAAGGGATATGAATGTACTAATGACTCAAATAAATGTACAGTCGGCGGTAAAAAGAAGTACATATGTAGGTATACTATGTACTTAGGTCAATTTGAACCACTTTGCGGTGCCTGATTTAGGTGAAATTTGGCATACTTTCGTATTTCAATGGAATACAATTCTAACATGAAGCTGATCCGATGATGCAATCGGATTGCAGCCAAAGGAACCATTCGATGGAGAAAACATAAACACAGAGTTTAAGCTCTTGTTTAAGCTTGATTAAACAACGCGTCTTAACCTTTATATTTATTATTTTCAGACGGTGCCTCTCCCTGCGGGTTCTACGAACGTGCTGGCCAAACCCACAAAGTACCACTACTATCCACACAACCAGCATATCTATCTGCTTCCAGAATGCGCCATACAACAGGTAAATAGTTCAGTACCTAGTATTAAGATTGTTGCAGTGCCCTAACGGGGTATCATGTACCTACTTCAAAATGTTTTGTACCATCCTCTGTAATGAACATGATCGCAATAAAGATATATGAAATATATGAAATATAAATAAACATTGGTAATGCTGATTACAATATTTCTCTTCCTCCCTAATAAATGGATATGTAACTGACAGTTCAGTTCAGTTCCCCGGACAAATACCTAACCTCTTAACCTCCAGGCCAATCCTATTATCGTCTATCAAAAACGAAACATACAAACATGAAAAGTGCATCCAACATTGAACTATTATTAGTAATAATTTATTACTAACGAATAGAACCCGCGCAGAGAACCAGTATTTTGCGCCGTGAGTTGCTGCCGTTTTGGCACCAAACCATAGAAGCGGAGCGTGAATCTCGCGACCTAAATGCGTAAGCGCCATCAATTTTATGGCGCTTACGACGTTTGGGTCGCGTGGTACAGGTTGTGATTGCGACAATTTCATTGTTTGGTATGCCGTTATAGTTATAATAACTCAGTGGAATCCAATGATTTCTATTCGCCCGGTCTATAAGTAAGGTGACAAATTGAAAGTAGGCCGCCTTCACCTGATTGAGAAGACAACATGCAGAATTCCAAACATCTAAACCTTCTCATTTTTACACTTATTGATATTGATTGTGGGACTAGGATATATAAAAATGTCTGTATTAGCTCGTTCAGGGGACAACGTTGAATTTAAACCATCTACGGAAACTATACGCATTATCATATAAATGTGTATGATGCATGGAAACGAACGTTTTCCCAAAAACAGCGATCACCTTAAAATAACGAATACATCAAAACATCATAACAATTTATAAACCTTATGTCAGAAGTGTCTAAATATAGGAAAAATCACAGACCTGTCATTTTTATGCTTGTCATCCAGTTCTGTGGGAAAAATTCACTTTTCTTTTGTTTTCATGCAGCCTATTAGTACCTATGCTATATTTTGTCAATTTTCGTTAGTAGAAGTGGCAAATTTAAAAAAAGTAGGCGCGAAGGGTTAAAGTCCCATAGAAAATTAGAATTTCGCGCCTTTTTCTACTGACAAACTTGTTTGACCGGCTATATAAATAACCTATTATACCAGCAAGTTCTGTCCTTATTACTCGAGTACTCGTAATTGCTAACACAATGACCAGATATTTATTTAATTTAAAATTAACTGATTTAATATGGGTTTCAGGTTTGCAATGCAGTGTACGTGCGTCTAAACTACACCCAGCCTCTCTGTGCCTGCCCGGCTCGGTACCGGGACCCTTGCTCCGCGAGTCTTAACGCTGACGACCTGCACACCACCAGGCTAACTACAGATTCTAAGAAGAAGGTGAGTGTTAAACTGTTTCTTGTGTCTAGCCTGCGTGACAATGGGAAGGTTTCATGTAAATGACAGTCATCGGTATTCAATTAACACTTTTAGTACTATCTGTCCTGAAGCATCATGATAAAGTAGAACACTTCTGGAAACCTTGAACACATTGGATTTAAATAGCCGAGATCCATCAATAAGAAAGATACATGAACATGAAGATGCAAGAATACATGAACTGTAAAACTAATGTATTGTAACATCCCCATACTAAAACTAACTATGAAAAAACTATGAAAAAACGGATTATATCGCGTATATTGAATTTATAATACATCCCGACGTTTCGAACCCTTTACAGCCCTTTGCAGCTTCAATATACGCGATATAATCCGTTTTCATAGTTTTATTTCATGAGTAACTATCGCGGTAACCGGAGACAATATATATATATATATATATATATATATATATATATATATATATATATATATATATATACTGTATCAATGCAAATAAATAATTTCTGATTCCTGCCTATTTGAGTAATTACGACAGTAGACGTCGAACAAACTTTGGTTGTACGCCAGTCTTACAGTTTTGTTTTTCGATCGCCCGATTTATTTACCATGTGTTTAAGACGAAAGTGGAGGACCCGCTCGAAATCGCCTTTTCATACAAACGTAGTCCTCATTTTTTCCTTTTTGGATAATCTTTCTTTTCTTCCTCGCGTTATCCCGGCATTTTGCCACGGCTCATGGGAGCCTGGGATCCGCTTGACAACTAATCCTTTCTGGATAATAAAATAATTAAAAATATTTTGATACAATCTGTTGTATATCAACCACAGCTATGCCCCTACGTTTGATTTTTTTTCGAATTTTTAAGGATTATAAAAGTTAGGAGCATTTAGTTATTTGTATGAAATCTGTTTTTTGCTCCTTATTTTTACAATAGGTAATCAAAATATCCAAAAAAGTCTAACGTAGAGCATAGCTATGGTTAATATACATCAAATTATGTAATAATATTTTCCATAATGTAAATATCCGGAGAAAAAAATGGGGTCTGCGATTGTATGGAGAAGCGGCTGTCCCCTTTTCTCTTAATTACGCTGTCAAGCGAAGGTTTCCTTAATTTCTAACTTTATTCCTATTATTCCAGTACGCAAACAAAGCAGTGACCTTAGTGAAGACGTGCGAGGCCGTCTCCGAAATGCGAGAATGTCGCGCTCCTCGAGATTGGTCGCTACTGGCCCTGCAGAACATTAGGACCGGCAAGTCGCATTACCTGGTCATCTGCCGGTGTCCAGAGAATCATATATTGGGTAAGTTTACTTGACGAGAATTGGAATCATGATCTCATTCACTCTCCGGACTCACATCACACGCATACTGAGGAGTATGCACTTTTGTATCAGGCGATGCCGCTTGGCACGATTGTTCCTTGGTGATCCAAATTAAGCTGATCTCTAAACCCTTGGCACCCCCAAAAGATCCGGTTTAGCCCATTTATTCTATTTTATAAAAGTAAATTGTACTATGCCACATGCCATTGGCTGCAAGCGGAGAATTTAATTCAAATTTAGTCAGTCATACCCACGCCCACGCCCGAAACCAGCTTCACAGAAGATGCTTTAGACCGCACATAACGACAAACATACATAATCTAAAGTTTCTGAAAGTAGGGTTTAAGACTCGGATTTCCAACAACACATCGTCTTTATCATCAAAATGTAACTAATGACAATTTTTTTGTTTTTAATTGCAGAAGGACCAATGTCCCACGATCAGCCCACCTACGCATCGGTACCCGGTATCAGGGTGTATGGAATGATGTGCGTGCGACACAACCCTGTTTACCAAGGTAATATACCATATCTATAACTCAGGGATGAATGGAAATTCATTTGAGCTTATAACCGCTCCAATTTTATGGACACAATTTTGACGAGTTGGGTTGAGTTTACCATTATACCTATGTTTCTACAAAAATTTCTAAAATCGTACGATCCAATGTTCCGTCCCGAATATCTGAAAATGATGAAACTTAGTATCCATCGGCAATAAAACCAAATATCTATTTTATTGCCTTCAGTAGGTATGCAATTCTATCCCTGTCTAGTCATATCGATGGAAAAACACTATTTCCTACAGGTCGATGTTTCTAACCAAATATTAAAATTTCACAATTTCTAACGCTACTTGTCCAAAAAAATATGCCAAATATACGTTATAGTTTACAGACTTATAGGCACAACAACAGTATGATAACTGTTTAAGCAAACTTATTTTGCCTTTCCGTATATTATGCTGTCACCGTTTCACAATATTCAAATTCGTTTCATTACTTCCAGGGTTCACCGCTAACCGATTCGCCGCAGTACAGAGCACCACTAGCGCGTACAAAGTGGACTACTCCCAACCACACGCGTACCCCGACAAGCCAGTCTACAACCGCTACCAGTCACCCAGCTACCTGACTCCAAACTACTATAACAGGAGGTCCAGGGTCTCGAGAGTCAGAAGAAACGCTGACTACCCCCCCTTTCCATGGTACAAAGTCAGAGAACTGGCGCGATCGTTACACTGGATCGATTAGTATAATTTTAAGTTTAAAAAAGTATGTTGGGTTCATTAAGGCTCTTGTAATCGTTGCCTCCTTGAATTCAACGAAAACTTTAAAAAACGCTTCCCCGTTAATGTAGTCACAGAGAACTTTCCCACTCTAAACTTTCGTTTAGTCTGATGAAAACACTGCCTACTCAATACTCAACTGAATTTATTAGTTTTAAAACTGAGACTCTGTAACCAGTATACCTTACTTATTTATTTCAGTAATTATATTGTAGCAGTACCTACGTAACTTATTTATGGCATGATATAGAATTGTTTGTTTGCCAGAAACATAGAGATAACCATGACTATAATAAGATTAGTATAAAATGGTAAAACAGAAGATAATTGCCCCACCATCACACAAGGCATGCTATTTAATAAAATGTTATGTGGAAATCTGAATTTAAAATCCTAATGGCTCCTCTACAAGATGGCCCAGCGATGCACCAGCGAGATGGCCATGCGATGGTTGAGAGCACGCACTATCGAATGGGCCATGTGTAGATGCGTACGCACCATCGCTGGCCCACTACCTTGTGCAGACGAAACACCGAGACCGTGGCCATCCCATCGCTATCCCGCTGCGCGATAAGCCATCCGACACCACTACCCTCTATACGCGCCCGCGTGGCGCATCTTAGTGAGCCATAAAAGTTTTGCGAAAAAAATGCAAAGGTGGATCGAACGTACCTAGAGTTAGACCAAGCTATGTTGGCAGCGATTTTGATAGCCCAGACTGTGCAAGTGTTATTTTAAACTTCTATGAAATTATGGCACTATTTAAACAAGTGCACAGTCTAGGCTATCAAAATTGCGGCCAACTTAGCTTGATCTACTGGTATTTCAAAATCGAAAAATACATTTTGGTAAAAAAGGCAAGATATTTTATGTTTTAGTCGTTGTTTTTTGGAGTTTTCATGGGATACATTCAGATTTTCACGTAATTATTAAAAAAAAAATGCCTGTAATTAGAATGTTCTTACACAAAATGATGTGATAATCAATTTCAGATATTTTTTGTGTAACGTCAATGCATTTATAGTTATTTAAGATTTTAGATTTAGTATTTACATTATTTATTTAAGAAAACCATACTTAGAAAGTTCAGGTGTAAATAGTAGTTTTAATGAAATAAATGTAATTACGAGGATTAAATTTAAACTGAGAGAGTTTTAGTGTTTGGTATTTTTCTTCTTATCATCCTTAAAAATCTGATTTTCTAATATTTATTTACAAGGATCTACTATTCAAAGAAATATCTAATCGGAGGCCGTACTTATATGCACTATTTTCTACAGTGCCACAACCATGATGTGTAGAAAAAAACAGCCTCAAGTTTGGTTCGCCATTTCACATCTGAAAACACTTACCTAATACTTTCTGATCGACGACAATGTCGCAGGAGTACATAGCAGCCATCAACCGTTGAGGTTGCACTTGGAACGCCTTTCTGCATCCATCTTTCACCGCTGACATGATTTGACCTGACAAATTGAAAAATAAATAGTTAAAAAACTGACGCTTTAAGGTTAATAACGTTGTGTCGTGTGTGTTGTGTGTGTAAAAATCATGTTCATGCATGGCCGATGATGTACCTAAATATAAAAAATACCTGAAAGTGGTCCAAAAGTATGTCCAACATCTTCCCCCTCAATTTTGTCCAAGCTCCATTCTTCAACACAGAAAGCAACCCCCATCATAGGTTCCTCGCACAATGGACCAGCCAAACTTGCCAGTTGGAACCCGTTCACAAAACTGCTCTCATACTCAAACCTGGGATCTTCTTTCAACTCGTTCTTATGATACAAGAACTTTGTATCGTAATCCGGTGTTTGATTGAGCAGTAGATTTGGCCCGCAATTTCTGGGACCTACAGACCAAATTTGCTCAGCTACGTTGCTCCATTCTGGTCCCAATTTAGAGCTAATATTCTTCAGTTCTTCTATAAATGCTTCTATTAGTTTTAACATACGATCTGAGAGCTCATGGGTGCCATTTATATTTAAGTTATCTAGTTTATTTTCGATGTTTTCGTTCTTTGATGAACCGTGCAATGATTTGATATGTTGTGATACGGCTTTCAGTAAATCTGTGGATTTGTCTAGAAGGGCTGTTATTTCGTTAGGTAGAGGTCTGGCCCTTATTTTTATCCTACTTTGTTTGTTATTGGTCAGCACAGTAAGAACAGGGTCTACTTCGGTCTCATTTCCCTTGTCTATGTTTTGGGAGTCTATTTCTTCATTGGCCATATCTATTTTGGGTGGTTCGATAATAGTTTCTCTGAATGGAACGATGGGTTCTGATACAGTGATTGGTATTTTCGCGTAGTTTCTGAAAAAAAGGGGTTATTTAGCGAGGTTCTGCTGATTGACCGCTAGGTAATTATTACCGAACGAGGTAAGACGAGTAAGCGGAGTAAGTACTACATCAAATAAAGTTTAAGTAAACTTATTTCACCTATAGATAGTTACCGGTACATTAAGTGAACTTTTAGTTAACCTTATGCGCCTTGGGTGAACAGAGTAAACGAGAAACCTGTTTTAAATTCGACAATGACGTAAAGATGAACAGAACAATTTTCATTTACTTAACTGACCCAGGTAATTTGATTTGGGTCACAGAGTTAACTACAGGGATAAGAAGAGAAAAGAAAGTTGTGTATAAACGACTATAAAGTTACTTACTTCAAGTCTTCCAAACACCTCTCCAGATGCACTTCTCCAGCCGTCACTATTACGTGTTCTCCAGTCTCCTGCAGTAAAACTTGGACGCACGAGTCTGACTGGTTCAGCAATTTTAACCCTGAAATAAAGGTATCTTAAACTTCTCAGATAGTGAAATTGAGATGGCTAAATCGAAGTTAAGAGACATCCTTGATATACGGACATCTTCCAGAAAGGGTGATGGCAAAGCGTCAAATATTATTATAAAATTTCCGGACGGCATTTTTATCAATTGGGCAACTAAGGTGCAACTTTTGAAGGCCTAAATTCGGAATTTGGTTCTTTTTTATAGGTTTTAAGCACCTGATTTTTTTAGCATTTTTTGGCCTCTAGTCTAGCGTATTTTAAAATTCTGTGTTGGTCACAACAACAATCGAAATTACAATATGGTTAGGTAAATTGCCATTTCGCTTCCAGCAGTTAAGTTTGACTTTTCCACTGATTATCATTATTTTTTACCACTGATAGTGTCGATAGTGGCATTGTGGACTTACGGCCATTACTCTCAAGCTAAGTAAGGATAGGATAGGAATACAACACAACTGAATGTTATTATGCAAATAGAAACCAACTTACACAAAATCTCCATTCAAAAACACTAAGGTTCGCTTAAAAAAAAGTTTGAGTTTTTTTTATGATATAGGAGGCAAACGAGCAGACGAATCGCCTGATTATAAGCGATTACCATCGCCCATGGACACCCGCAACGCCATAGGGGTTGTAAGTGCGTTGCCGGCATTGAGGATGGGATTACGCTCTTTTGTTGAAAGTTTTAAGGTCGCATCGGTCCGGAAATACCGCAGCACCGCAGGCAACAGGTCATATAACTGACATGATGGAATAAGTATTATGGTATCTGCGAGAACATTGCTGATTTACAGCCCTCTCGAATCAAATAAGGATTTGCCGAGTAACCCTTCGACCGCCAAATACGTCGACTGACGCGCGCGGCTGCAGCCCAATATCAACCTTAATGCATTGCGACAAGGTTCACGATAAAGCGCCGCGCGGCTCGGCGTTCACAAGGTTGCACACAACACAACTTACCTTTAACCAACTGCGGCAACTGCGAAGGGTTCGCCGGTTCCAAGGCCACCCTCAGTATGGGAACAGCAGCGGATTGAAGCTCACTGAACGCCGGACAAGCGGTTGTGGTGCTTAGCGTGGCGGTTTTAAGGACGTGTTCGTCTAAGCCACCGATTCCTAGGAAAAAGTTCAAGGGACGTTAAGATAACCCTATTTAAGGCATATTGCCAGTCCTTGTACACGTGCAGCCTGTGGGTCAACCATACTCAGAAGGCAATCAGCGCCTTGCGCGTTCTGTATAATAACATACTGAGGATGCTGTTGGGTCTTCCCAGGTACTGTAGCGCTTCTGGGATGTTTGCGGTTTCACAAATAGATGGCTTCCAAGCCATAATCCGGAAACGAACAGCTTCCATTATGCGCCGAGTGCGTGGGAGCTCCAACAGCATCCTGAGTCTGGTGGCAGACAGGCTAGATTGTCCGATAGCTGGACACTGGCATAGTCTGCATGTTAATATTTAAACTTAATTTTAGCGTTGACATTTAAATTTATTTTTGACTGCGCATAATGAATTACTATTAATTTTTAATCTTAATTTTAGTATTTATTTATCTTTCATCTTAGGCTAGGTTTTTATAATATGGATATAAAAGTAAAATACAAAAACACTTACAAAACATTACAAAAAATATATAAACACATTATAAAAAACCTAACCTAGGGTACCGCCGGCAGCGGGGCAAGGCCCAAGCTGCCGGTGGTCAGGGCCGCAGAGAGAGGAACCGGCGGACTATCCGCGCCGTGTCCAAGATAACCGCCTTCTGCATCTGACCCTTGATCCAACCACCCAGCGAGAGTCTCTCTAGGTGTTGGTCGAGACTCTTCGCAATGAGACCGTTCGCTGACACGACTATAGGAACAATGATCGTCGAGTCAACATTCCACATGGCGGTTATCTCGTGAGCCAAGTCTAGGTACTTGCTGGACTTGTCCTTCTCGGCCTTCACGAGATTATCATCATGGGGGATGGTGACGTCGACGAGCACTGCCCGGCGCTGCGTTCGATCTATCAGCACGATGTCAGGCTTATTGGCTACAATAGTCCTGTCAGTGATGATAGACCGATCCCAATAGAGCGTGGCACGACCATTCTCGAGAACTGGCACAGGCAAATACTTGTAGTACGGTACTTCGCGGTCCACAAGGCCATATAGAAGAGCAAGCTGCTGGTGAATAATCCTGGCTACGAGATTATGTCTGTGCAAGTACTCGCCGTTAGCAAGATGAGAACAACCGGAAATGATATGCCTGAGTGACTCTCCGGGACGGCGGCATGCCCGACAAATGTCGACCGTACCGTCCTTCAGGATATATTTCCGATAGTTGTTCGTCATCATAACTTCGTCCGCAATTGCACAGGCAAAACCCTCGGTTTCTCCGAAGAGGTCCCCGAATCGTAACCAGTTCACCGACGCGAGCAGGTCTACATCGGGTCCCGTGAGGGCCTTGTAGAACCGCCCGTGTAGCTGCTTATCCTTCCATACCGCCTTGCGGTCCGCAGTACTTTGTACCACAGGTTTGTGCCAGTTCTCGTTTGCCAAGGAGAGCGGCGTGAGTTTCCTGTCTACTGCCACCACGTCACAATGTATCCCACACTCGTTGTTAAGGAAATAATTCCTGAGATTGCACACCTCGCGGTTGTGGAGATCTTTGGCGTTTAGGAAGCCTCGGCCTCCACACTTCCGTGGGATGTACAATCTCATAACTGACGAGCGTGGGTGTAACATACGGTGTGTGGTGAGCAGTAGCCGGACCCTCCGATCCAGGGCATCCAGCTCGGTCTGAGTCCACCTTAGTATGCCAAAGGAGTATATGAGTAGGGGCATTACCCAGGCGTTGAAGGCGCGCACTTTGTTGCCTCCTGACAAAAGACTGTTAAGGACTTTTGTGAGCCGACTGAAAAAGCGCTCCTTCACCGTCCGTCTAATACCCTCATCCTCAATACCTAACGACTGTGACATACCAAGGTATTTATAGGTTTCTGATTCAGAGATAGATCTGAAAGACATAGTCTCAGAAAGTTGTAAATTTATTGAACTTACAACCTTCCCCCGCTGTACATGCATAACCGCACACTTATCGACACCAAACTCCATTCTGATGGCGGTACTGAAAACTTCTGTGGTTTTCAGTAGCACCATCAAGTCTTGGTTATTTGGCGCAAATAGTTTGAGGTCATCCATGTACAGAAGGTGAGAAATGACTTCACCCTCTCTCCGAAGCCGGCAACCTAACCCTGAATCCTTCAGCAGGGTGCTGAGGGGATTCAGAGCTAGGCAGAACCACAGGGGACTCAGACTGTCACCCTGAAATATTCCTCGCTCGATCCTTATAAAGTCCTGCGGGCCAGGGCGGTCATCTCCACCTCCTGGTTGACGAAGGACTGTGATCCACTGCCTCATACATGCACTTAGGAAGGATATTAAAGCTGCATCAAGTTTATACAGCTCCAATACCCTTCTCAGCCATGAGTGAGGCACCGAATCATAGGCTTTCTTATAGTCAATCCAGGCGGCCGAGAGGGCCCCCCCGTTCCGACGAACTTGTTGGCATATGGTCATGTCTATGAGGAGGAGCTCTTTAGTACCACGGGACCCAACCCTACATCCATTCAGTATTATTATTTAATCAGAATTTAATTAATCTATTATTATTAGTACCAGTATCCATTATTATAATCAATCTATTAAATTTAAATGTCAAGATTTATTTATTATTAATTTTAACATAATTTTAATTTTAATAATTTTAATTTTATAATTTTATTTTAATTCTTATTATAATTGCAACTGTTATCTTATTGTGTTATGCTTATTATGTATATGGACCAATGTTGTCTGCAATAAATGATAAATAATAAAAAATAAATAATAAAAAGAGTAAACAAGGGAAAGTAACTATAACATGCTTTAAGTATTAGTATGTATGTTACTAACACAATAAGGACTTTTGTTCGAAATAAATTATTATTGATTGATTGATTATCCTCCAACAGCCCATACGTGAAAACTTGCCAAGACAAATGGAATTTTGATTTGTCAAAATAAAGATTAATAATAAAAATGAAATGGAACGGGAGACCTTTTTATAGGCCTCTGGCTATAATAATAAACTATAGATTACTTTAGCCCCTCAGGCGGCAAGCTACCTCGAATGGGACGCTCCCTGACAACCGCGCATGCGGCGGTCGCCATTTTTAGGGTTCCGTACACAAAGGGTAAAAACGGGACAGTATTACTAAGACTCCGCTGTCCGTCTGTCCGTCCGTCTGTCTGTCTGTCACCAGGCTGTATCTGTTATCTGATCTGTGTAACCGTGATAGCTAGACAGTTTGACTTTTTTGCTGTTTTTTTTTTCGTAATGGTACGGAACCCTTCGTGCGCGAGTCCGACTCGCACTTAGCCGGTTTTTATTTTTAATAAAACTTGCCGCCTCGCGACTGCGCGGCGCACGGCGGCAAGTTTCCGAATGTTCGACGTCGACGGTGTCCGAATATTTCTTAAGAGTTGTTGACAACATTCGAATACCTATACATAAATTACTGAAAAATATAATACTGCTTATAGTTTTGCCATTATTCAAAATCTTACCTATAATGTTGCCAGCAACTGCCTCATCAATTTCTTCTAATTCTCTTCCCATCAAAATGTATAATGATTTAATCCTGAAAAATTTATATGATATGAAAAACCTTAAAGTGAGAAACATGTCAAAGCTAGTAGCCACAGGGACACGAGGGACAGAACATACGAAATTATAAACACGTTTTAAGATTCCTGACAACATACCAAAAACAACCTACGTAATTTAGTCGGGTTCATTACAGCTTGTGGGTTTTGACGTGGCACTTAGAACTTTTAAGAATTATGCAGAAATGAAAAAGAAAATATGACAACAAACAATAATAGCATCCAGTGTGATAACCAACCAACAACTATAAGGTCTACAATGGTCATACAAAAGTTGCTAGTAAGTACTTACTCTGCACATGTGATATGTTCATCACTCTTCAAGTCTTTTAACTTCTTATTAGGATCTACTCTAAAGTCTTTTATATCAAGTATTCTGGACGGGTCATGTTTTGGTCCTAAAACATACACTTTGTCTCCTTTTTTCAATCCACCACTAAATACTCTAGCAAATGCAATAAATGCAGGTTGATTATCTTCTTTTTCAGCGTCATTGCTGTTTTCCTGAGCATTTTCGTCTTTATTTTCTTCTGTCATAGGTATAGCTTGTGAATTAACCTCATTCAATTTCATCTGCTCTCTCATCTGTCTGGCTCTTTCTCTCCTTAGAGCCATCTCTTCAGCGGTTAAAGCCTTTGGCTTATTTTCCGGAAGCACGCTTTTGTCTACGCTAAACATTTTAGAAATGTACACTATAAGAGGCCTTTCTGAGCTATCACATGCTAGGAAATCTTTTCTTAATTCTTGCGTTTGTGGATGCAAAGACTGGAAGTCACAGATTTTTGTGCACATAAGTTTTTCAACTTTCTCCAGACCGATTTCTTTAGGTGATGGTAGTTTTGTACAAACCATATTTAGTACAGTTTGCGATAAAGGTAGCCACTGCATCATTAGTGACTGCAATTGTATTCTGCTGTCTGTATGTCTAAGGTCTCTTGTCGTAAGTTTTATACCAAGTTTCTCACAGATAACGGGTACTTTTTCTTTTTCGTTTCTCATGGCAATAGTTTCATAAACGTTCCATAAGTTATCTAGGACTACTTGGACAAAAAGCGGTTTTTTCGCCTTTTCTTGAGCTCCTTTCATGAAGCGTTTCGTTTTAGAATTCAAGTAGAAATCCCCCCACAAAACTTTTCTGAGTATTTCTTCTTTTACACCTGAATAAAATGTGATATTAGAAAAACAAGTTTTTGGCAAAAAAATAAATTTTGGTACAAGTACTTTACTTTCCACAGGCAACTAATACTCAATGAGACAATTCTAACAACCCCAAACACAATTTGTTGCGCCGTTTTATCACAGAGTTCCCATGGCCACCTCCTGTCTCCATCATCAGATCAGCTCCATGTCATCATAATATTGCATTGTCAACCGATTTACAAATTGTCAAATTTTGCTGCCAAAATTTGACCCACATTAACATACTAACCGGGCAAATTAAATAGCAGCTCGTAATAATAACAGTAATATTGGTGGCAAATATTTTATAAGGTGGCTGACTGATTAACGAATTTGACCATTCAACAATCTGTCATTAGGATAGGTCAATATTTCAGAAACATTTACGGTTTTATGGCAATCCTTGAAATGCTAAGCACTTACCAAGTTTTTCAGAGAAAAGCCGAGCAAACGTATGGACTGTGAAGCCCCAACCGTCAATAGCACTTGCAAACACAACATTCCCTTGTTCCGGAGAGAAGTAGAGGTTGGAATCATCAGCATCCTCTAATGCTGAGGTCCAATCGTAAAAATTATTGTCTTCCTTAGGTTTTTCTTTCGTTTCCTGAAATAAAATTTTATATAAGTACATTACTAACTACTTGAACCAATTATATGATTAACAGAATTATGACACAGAATGATTTTAAATTTAAGTGGAAAAATGGATGAGACTTGAACTCACGACTTCTGAATCGATACTCCAACGCTCTGCCAACTGAGCCACCAAGACCTCATCCATAGTCAGCAAATCTTCCCACTATATGGGTTTAGGGGACCCAGAGACCGTGAGTTCAAGTCTCACCCAAGGCAGTAATTTTTCCACTTAAATTTATCCTAAGTTTACTAGCATTGTTAGCAGACGTTTCTTCTTGTTAAAAATTAAAACAGAATAATGTTACTAAATTACACAACACAATAGATAGGGGATTTAATCTATGAGAATTTCAATCCAAAAATCAATATAGTTGACTAGAACCCATTTGAAATTAATGGTGATGGTGATATAGCATTATGTACTCGGGCAAAGATTTGACATCAATATATTATGTTATACAACCAGACAACCTCATGAATACTAATGATTGCCTCTTTAAAGTACAATTGGCACCCATTTTTGAAGGAAATTTGACACTGCTGCTTTAAAATAAGGTAGAATGGGCATTCCACAAAAATATCTACTTGGATGGAGATGTAATGGGTATGGCAGCATTGGCAGCTACCTTAATAACATGCAGAAATCTGTATTTTATTTAAAGCTAAGTTATTAAAAGTTATCATGCCAAATACTGGCTTCTTAGCTGTCACAAGCAATTAAAAAATAGTGTCAATTACCCAACACTTTTTTAGATTGCCCCCTTTGGATTGATAACCATATCTATTTGATAATTTGGAATTTCCATAAGAAAATACTTAAAAACCTAACTGTCTGAACTGTTCATTTTGTTACTGATACAAGAAATTGATGTGAATATACTCCAATAAGAAACTAATTAGACACAAAAAGTAAATAATTTTATTTCAAGCTAAATACTAAATTACCTGCTTATCAATCTTAGTTTCCTCATTACCCAACACTTGACTAGCAAACAGTTCTCCCATAACTGCATTAACTTGTTCCATGACCTGTGTGAGATGCACATATGCATCCAGTGGAGTCATCTGCATTTCTAGTATGAGTCGGTCAATTTTGTTCAACACTAG
Source organism: Cydia strobilella (assembly GCF_947568885.1). NCBI lineage: Eukaryota > Metazoa > Arthropoda > Insecta > Lepidoptera > Tortricidae > Cydia > Cydia strobilella. The sequence continues at coordinate 11,828,471 of NC_086057.1, forward strand.
TACAGCTTGAATGTTCTCCGAATAAGCTTGCTTTAGTGCTAGCCTTGTTTGTGGGCATACACCTTCTACTACATCCACCTGGAAATAAATAAATATATATTACTGAATTAAAGTGATATGTATGTGTTAAATAAGTTAAGAGCCCACCACTGTGCACACTAGTGCCACTGCTAAATAATTGTGATTATTTAAATTTACTGATAGATATTTAAAAAAGGAGGCCGCTACGTACTGTATTTTGTATTTAAGTACCTTTTGAATGCAACAAACTAGTTTTTATGTTGCTGGATTTGTTGATCTATGAACTCACAACAAAAACGGCCGTTTTAACTTTGGACGCATAGATTGACGAATCTAGCAACGTTAAAACTATTAAAATGTATTCAAAAGGTACTTAAATACAAAATACCGTACATAGCGGCCTCCTTTTTTAAGTATCTATCGCCAAATTTAAATAATTACAATTATTTAGCAGTGGTGCTAGTGTGCACAGTGATGGGCTCTTAACAAATTTGTGAAATTATGTTGACATGTCCAGGGAAATATTATTGGTTAGTGTGTAAAAACCTGAACCTTATTAATTCTAATATGATTTTAGACTTTATCAATAATGTCAGTAATGTGTCATTGACATATCAGGATAAACCATGTCTGTAAAATTGGGAATAATAAGTTGATATTTATTCTGTTTTGCCTTAAATTATATTCTCTTATTATTTGCGTTGACTTAACAAGTTCGCTGACAGTATGTTAACAGGCGAGGTAGTTGTTTGCTCAAAAACGCTTAACTGCATAACTGTCAGCAAGTGTTAAGCAATATTGATATGCAAGATTACAGTGTTTCCTGTATTTCAAAAATACGCTGATACTACAGGAACCAATCAATTTCTAATGTTTTGTTTTTATAATAACAAATTTACTTACAACAACAATAGCTCCATCGCAAAGTCTCACAGCTGTGGACACTTCACTAGAGAAATCAACGTGTCCGGGTGAATCTATGAGGTTGACAAGGTATTCTTGCTTCTGCACAGCGTGATACAAAGCTATACTGCTGCTTTTCATGGTTATACCACGTTCCTGTTCATCAGGCCGGCTGTCCATGTAGCGCAGCTTCCCCGACATTCTCTGCGATATGATACCATTGCTGGATATCAAGGAGTCCGCCAGAGTCGTTTTTCCATGATCCACGTGTGCCACGATGCAAATATTTCGAATATTCACAGGTGTGTTTTGAAGTTCTAAAAGTTTTGATCCGTCTACCAACCGCATCTTGCAGATATTAATCAAGACTGCTCACAGTATTGTTCAAATTGTTGTGACACACTTACACTGTTGTTTTTATGTGTGAATTGTGTTGATAACGTGTTAAAATGTAAGATAAATTGCACAATGTTGACCAACGAACGAAACATTCACGCGCGTAACGTCACTGTCATTGTCAATGTCAGATTTGGCAAGTCAAATCCAAATCTGACATTGACAATGACAGTGACGTTTCCGTTTAGAAACGTTCGATGAAAAGGGCCCCCTTTTCATATATTCGTTTGCTATAGTTGGTCATTCCAAATTACTGACAATAAGAACAAAAAAATATACTCATCCTTTTCTTTTGGGTGCTAGTACTAGTGTAAGACAAAGATAGTATGATTCTCTCTATCTATGTTTGAAATAGACAATCTATAGTTGGTCAAGCAAAAATTCTCAGTAAAAAAAGGCGGAAAATTTAAAACATGTAGGCGCGAAGGGATATCGTCCCATAGAAAATTTCATTTTCGCACCTTATTTCAACCAACGACTAAAGTTAAACAGATTGTAGTTGAGTTTATTTTAAAAATAAATATAAAAAGATGTATAATTATGAGAATATTGAGAATGTTATTTCCAATTTGTAAACCGTAAGAAATTTTATTAAAGCTTCGTGAAATGTATTTTTTATAGTTTGTGAGAGGACTATATCATTTCAAACATAGACATAGCGAATCATACCATCTTTGTCCTACACTAGTACTAGCACCCAAAAGAAAAGGATGAGTATGTTTTTTTGTTTTTATTTACTGACAATTTGTTTTGATAAACTTTTATAACAAAAGCCCGCTCTGAAAAATTTGGTACCTACTTATAAAATTAAATAACGAAATGCGAGAAAGCCTTAAGGCGCCTTTTTAAATCACAATACGGTTGCCAAAAACTCGAAAAAAGTCATGAACATAGGTCTAAAATACTTACATCCATGTCTAAAATGCACTTTAAAAAGATATAACAGCACAAAAACTAAAAATATGAAAATTATTTCTAAAAATGAGCAATATATTGCTTGAGGGAACTCAGCGATTACTTTTTATTATTATTAATTAAATTATATACATCATTAAGCATAATATCCGCGTCCAGAGCACGCACATCTATCTTGCTCTCGCAGAGTGAGAGAAGAACACGAACCTACTGGGCCTTAAATAAAACTAGCCAACTATGTTACTAGTTATGTAAGTTGAGGCACTCTGTCTGCGGACTTTAATTAAAAACTATTTTTCTTAATTATGCTTTCGCCCTAGTTTATGAGTTTTATGACTTTCCTTTGGATCGTTGGAAGTATTCATAGGATCGAGCAATTAAGGCAAGCTACTTGGAATATGACGACTTTCGGGACTAAAGTGAATCTAGAGTTCCAAAGCATTTTATACTGTATGATGCCTGTGAGTATTTCAATACTTAGAGGCGTATTCAGGCTTTAAAATTTAGATTGCAATAGTTATTTTTGCAACAAGAGAGGAAAGTTGGTTTTTCTTGCGAGTGTTTATTTTGAGTCCCGAGAAAGCGAAAGATCCTATAATTGAATCACGAGCGAAGCGAGTGATTCTAAGGTAGAATCTTTAGCGTAGCGAGGGACTCAAAAACACGAGATGTAAAATAACTTTGCTCTCGTGTTGCACACATAATTTTTCACCTCAGTAGTGAGAACATATTAAAGGTTAAAATGTATTTCGAATTACACAGAATAAACAGAAAAAAAGTATTATAATATGTACCATACCATACGATACGATACGATACGATACGATACGAAACGACACGATACGACACGACACGACACGACACGACACGACACGACACGACACGACACGACACGACACGACACGACACGACACGACACGACACGATACGATACGATACGATACGATACATACCAAAACCGTACCGTACCGTACCGTACCATACCAAACCATAAAAAAAATGTAATAAAAATATGAAGTTCATGGCCTTCACTAAATTAAAAAGCTACATTGTTTCACTCCCTGGAGTGAGGAAAGTCGTACTTTCCTCACTCCAGGGAGTGACGAAAGTAGGCTTGTTCGAGCTGCTGAGGTGAAAATTAAATTAGCCTCAGGTCGTACATCATACATTCAATTTATAACCGAGAGCGTGAGAAATTCTAAAGATGAAATTTATTCCATTGAAAATATCCAAAAATAACGAATAATGATACCAAGAATGAATGAAGATGGAGTTGATAGTTCTTCGAAGATTAAATGATAAATGTTGTTGTGGCGTTTATATTTGTTTCTAGCAAAAATGTACCAAGAACCAAGAATGATAATAAGTTATGAGAAAACGACAAATCAGACAGAAGTATGACTTTTCTGTTACCTACTTCGTGCCTACTTCGTCAATTTGAATATTTGTTTGAATCACTCGTGCACAAATTTTAGAAAAAAATACAGCAAATTTTACCAACGAAAATCTAAAGCCTAGTCCTCAAAAAATCCGCTCACAAACGTTAGGCGGTTATAAAAACTACATAAAGTGGACACAGGTACACTAAATAGTGTTAATAAGGTGGCATTAGCGCTCTATTTCCTACTTAAAAATGTGTGCCCATCTGTTTCGCTTGAGCACCCTCTAAAATATAGGTAATTGTTGTGACAAGCAAGGAGCTTAAATCCTTCAGAATCACCGCTTAAAAAGACAGATGGAGTATTACGGCACTGCACATTTCGCTTCCTTATACCCAACTTTAGTGCACTAGTGCAGGGTCTCTGCCTCTCTGGTGTATTTCTAGCTTAATGGGCGTAGGCGAGGTGATAGTTCCAGCGAACCAGTGTAAGGGTGCCTTTTTACTGAGGCGGAAATGAGCGATGGGAAGAATAAACCAAAAGCAATTAGGTAGTTGACAATTTTTTTATGATATTAGTCGATCAGGTTTGTTTTGAGGATCAAATGTCTGTATGGGACCCATTTTCTTAAAGCAATACAAAAGTCACAAATGATGGTGTCTGGCACCCGCACTTTACTGAGCAAACGCTCTAACAAAATGGCGACACATCGTGACGTCACTGTGTCGCTTTGCTTAGATAGAAGCCAAGAAGATTTTGTCGGTGAAATGTTGCGTTTATGTATATTGTTGCTGTAAAATATTTTTTAAATAAAATGTAAGGAATCGAATGGTACCGTTAATTTTTTTCCTATTTGTAAGTTAAAAAAAAGTTTTTTTTTTCGAAACTTTGAGGTCTTTGAGGTGTTGTATTTATTTATTATTCCCATATATTTTTTAAGTTTCTAATTGAGTGTGATAAATTGTTCATTTTCTATCTATTTAACTAGATTTATTTATACAATTCAACATATATCTTATTGGTTGTATCTAATACAGCCACACATTACAACCAATGCTATTGGTACCTAGATTCCTTTAATCTCTGCTCGTCTCCGTCTCAGTGGAGAGGCAGCCTAAGTATCTTTCTATTTACCTATCTCAAGAGGAGAAAAACGGGGTCAGTCGTGTGCGGAATCCTATTTTATCTCCGGCAGATGGTAGCAGCTCAGCCTTTAAAAGCCAGCACCAGTCCGAAAGGCTCTACACCAAGGACGCATTTAGGCGTTAGAGGGAGCAAGTGATATTGCTATCTCATTCCACCGCATAGCTGCGTGCCTTGGACTGGCCTACGCTGGGCCATCGTGTAGAGGAGCCATAACGCAAGACACTCGCAGGTGTGTGAGGTGGCTTTCATAATATTATGATTTTTATCGGCTCGCCAGTGCAGCTAGGATAACTCTTTCGCACAGTAATTATTTACTTACTAATAAAAAAATAAATGACCACCAGCAGAGATGTGTTACAAGGCCAGGGCTATAACCGCGAGAATCGAAGTTCCCAAATTGCGGACATTTTCTCTGTCACTCTAATTAAGCCTTCATTGGAGTAATTTGCGAATTTCGGTTTTCGCGGTAGGCCCTCAGTATGGAAATGATGGTTTTTTTATTATTATTATAAACTGATCGGCGATTGGCCCTAGTCACACCTGATGGAAAGTGAAGACAGGGCCTAAGATGGAGCTCACCGGTTCAGTAACAGTCTATTCACTCTTGTTTTAAAGAGACCGAGGTCATATTGGTCATATTGGTCATATTGGTCGTTCTTGTCTAGGTACGTGACAGTTCTTGTCTACGTGAAAGCGGATAAAACGATGTCCTTCCTTCACCTTTTATCTCGCGGTGTTGAAAAGTGACGGTTATTTTATCACGCGTATGGATGGTTTAGAAAGGATGACAATCTCTTATGGCAGAATTGTTGCAAAAGTGACCAGCTTTCAGCTGTAAATAATAGTTCCTATAATCTCTCCGGTGGCGCTAGGTAGGCTCTGAGAACTAAGAGTATTGTAAGACTCTATGACATGAACCATAGAGATATTATAATGTAGAGATGAAATGGGGGAGGGGCAGCAAATAACCCGACCAAATTACGTAGGTTGTTTCTGGTATGTTGTCAGGAATGTTAAAACGTGTTTTTAATTTTGTTGCATTGCGTATGTTCTGTCCCTCACGGTCACACAGGTGCACATCTATATAAAATACTAGGTGTTATGTTCTAGGTACTTCAGTGTATGGAGGCGCCGCCTATTTACTGTTTTTTACGGTCACTTTGATACATGAAGATTCATTTCTTTACCTCTACCTTCCATAATCACGCGGATAAAGCCATTCATAATGATGTCTGCAGTACTCTGTAAGCAATTGAAATGTAGTCTGCAGTAATGTCTCACCTCGCCACCGCCGGTTTCCGCTATTGCAGAGTTGCAGTTTGCCCCTAAAGCTATATTGCGGAAAATGGAACTACTTATACTAATTTTAAGAGCAATTTTTACACCAAACCTAAAAATATGAAAATTTATCGATCTTATTGATATTTTTTTTATAAAAAGAAACATTCTAATAAATACGATATTTGCGATCCCGGGCATGCACGGCCGTGAATTCACAGCGCCATAAATGAAATAACCAACGCAAATAATTAGAACTTCCCGATTAGACAACTTTGCCTTTTAAAAATCACAGGCGCTTGTATTGCCAAAGCGTTGTCAAATCATTTTGGATAGTGTAAGTTATTGATTCCATTAAAAGTATATTATGAGACATAGTAACTAAAATAATGATTTAGGATGTTTACTAGCTCAGAGGACTTCTTATGTATTTCACTTTATCTTCTTTATTATTTTACTTTTTTCATAATCATAATCATAATCATTTTATTGGTAAAGCTAATTTACATGTCAGTCTGGGTACAACTTAAAAAAATTACTGGAAATAAATAATCCTTACATAGTAAGCGCAATCACATTACATATCAGTTTAAACCAAAAAGATACAAGGTAATAATTTAATTATATAAATCTTGAAATAAAACTATGAAAACGGATTATATCGCGTATATTGAATTTATAATACATCCCGACGTTTCGAACTCTTTACAGCGTTCGTGGTCAACGGGTGACTGAGGAAAAATTACAAAATGCAAAAATACCCACATACTAAAATAATGAACAATCATAGACTACAAACTTTAAGGCTGGTTGTACATGCAAAATCGGTTCATAAGGCTAGTTATACACTATAATTATTTTTCAAGTAAAGATATATATATATATACGCGATAAAAATAAATCTTACTTAATTATAAAAGTCAACACTTAATAGAAAGTAATCAAGTAGTTTTTACAATTATAATTCCTTGGTCATTATGAACTCGTCATAATTGTAGAACGGGCGCTCAATAAGCCATCTTTTTAGGCGGTGCTTAAAGCTGCTTGCATTAGGAGCCGCAGTTATATTTTTTGGTAGGTGGTTATATACCTTGGTTATATACCTTTCTCTTCGATATTTCTAGGTTTCTGTACCCACAGGGTAAAAACGGGATCCTCTATTACTAAGAGCCCACTGTCCGTCTGTCTGTTACCAGCCTGTATCTCATGAACCGTGATAGAGTTTTCACAGATGATGTATCTTGGAGACCGAGCTTTGCTCGGAAATCATAGAAAAACTCAAAAATGCTCGTTTTCCCAGAGAAAATGCCTAACTAAGTCGATTTTTCGCCCCCGAAAAACTCCCATATAGCAAATTTTATCGCAATCGTTAGAGCCGTTTCCGAAATCCCGAAATATATATACAAGAATTGCTCGTTTACAGGTATAAGAATACTAAAAAGTACGGAACCCTAGGTGGGCGAGTCCGACTCGCACTTGTTCAGTTTTTTTTTCTTATCGTTTTTGTTCATTGCTAATTACTGATAGATTGGATTTATGCCTAAATTTGAGCGATTTGGAAAGGACTGCACTAACATGGAAGAGTGATAGAGAGACAGATAGCGTTTCGTTGTCGTAGAGCAAATAATTGTCATCTTAGCAAGGCAAAGGCCTGACACTCTTTGATAGAGAAAGATAGTCTTATTGCGATTCCTATAAGAGGAAAGAGATAATAGTGCCATGCTTTGTTCTTATCACCGACCGGGTGGCATCATAGGTAGGAGGCGATAGCGAAATACCGAAATTTATAAGAGTGAAAGAGAAAAAATCGTATGCTACCCAAATTTTATATGAATATTCTTTCTTTACCCCCGGTCGCTCGGTGGCGCGTCTATAACTACTTGTATATACACTATATACTAGGCCTCCAGGAAAAACACGTATTTTTCGCCTTGTTGTACAAGTAGGTAAGTATTTTGGTTTAATTTATTTAGCCGCGATAGCTAAAGACGCCGGTTCGAATCCGGCCTTCACCACTGGAGGGCTTCGTCACTTTTTCTTTAATATATGACATCTATTACAGTTTTTAATTTATTTAATTTATTCACATTATTTCGCCACTTCTCTTCGTGTTCTAATGAAAACCCTTATAATTTGAAAACAACACAACAACGAAAGTTGTAAGTGCCGTATAAAAGATCAATTTTCAATTCATCAAATCAACCCATATTAATTTACGTTCCTAATCGGAGCTTCGTTCTTACGTTTCTCAGAAACCCTATAGATATTAGGTAGCGGTGCGGTTGCCTTTTACTCCCGTATTTAATATCCATAACAAAGATAATAAATTGGAAGGTTTAAGGTTACTATAAAGGCTGGCGGCCACTAGACTCGACGAGGCGAATCGAATCGAATCGCAATAATTCGCCTTCTATACTTACTATGAATGGTAAATTCGCTTCGACGCGCCGCGGCTCTTTGTCAATAGACGCAGTTTCATAGTAAATGTATAGAAGGCGAATTATTGCGATCCGCCTCGGCGAGCCTAGTGGACGCCAGCCTTAAAAATGTTTTGTTTATGTTTCATAGTAAATTTGGTATGTAATGTAGGTTACTTACCTGTCTACTAATGTCAGAACTCTAGACTAATAAATGTGTTCCCTGACAATACAGAATTACCACTCGGTAGAGCATTTCTGGCATTAATTTCGGCTTTTTACTGACTTTTCTAGACTTTTACTGTGTAAAACAATTAAAAAAAACCGGCCAACTGCGAGTCGGGCTCGCGTTCCAAGGGTTCCGTACATTACACAATTTTTAACAATGTAATACAGCGAATTTAGTTTATCTAAAACTTGTTTTTGCTCTATTTCTTTTTTTTAATAAGCTATTAACTAATTACAGACCTAGATATACCTCATGTCATTGTATGTGCAAAGTTTCATTATCTACAATCCAACACATACATACATACATACATATAATCACGCCTATTTCCCGGAGGGGTAGGCAGAGACCACGGATTTCCACTTGCTACGATCCTGACATACCTCTTTCGCTTCCTTCACTTTCATAACATTCCTCATACACGCTCGCTGGTTTAGGGTGCTCTTGACCTGGCCTTTCTTCAGGATTTCCCCGATCTGATCAGAGAAAGTCCGCCGAGGTCTGCCCCTTCCAACTCCCGTTTCTACCTCTCCCTTATACACTCTCTTTGTTAGCCTTCTTTCACTCATTCTTTCCACGTGTCCAAACCATCTCAACATACCTTTCTCAATTTTTGTCACTACATCTTCGCTCAGGCCACACTTTTCCCTTATCACACTGTTCCTAATTCTATCTTGTAATCTCACACCACACACACTTCTCAACGCTCTCATTTCCACTGCATTCACTTGGCTCTGATGCCTCTTCTGCCATACCCAACTTTCGCTACCATACATAAGTGTAGGCACCAGCACCCCTCTATGCACAGCCAACCGTGCCTTTTGCGACACCTTCTGGCTGCTCATAAAAGCGTTAAGTGCCCCATTCACGCGATTTCCAGCACTCACTCTCCTTTCAATATCTTTATCATGCTTACCGTTCCTAGTGAATAATGTTCCCAGATACACAAACTCTTTCACTTGTTCTACTCTTTCTTGACCAATCAAAATTTCACAGTTTGTCATATATTCCTCCTTTTCAAATACCATAACTTTCGTCTTACTTACATTTATTTTCATTCCTTTCCTTTCAAAAGATCCATGCATTCTAGTTACCATCTCCTGCAACTCTTCACCCGATGACGCTAGCAATACCAGGTCATCAGCGTAAAGAAGACATTTGACGGGTAACCCACTCATTCTCAGCCCACATTCATCATTTCTCAAATCATGCAAACTACTGTCCATGAACAGATTAAACAGCCACGGTGACGCTACACACCCCTGCCTAACACCCTTTTCGATGCTAAACCACTCAGTGTACGACCCGTTTACCCTCACACAAGCACTGGAATCCTCATAGAGCGATTTCAGTGCCTGAATGAGACGGCCGCTCAATCCATGCACCGACAGTACCGACCAAAGTTCATTCCTTACCACTCTGTCATAAGCCTTTTCCAAATCCACGAAAGCGCAATAGACCTTCTGACCTTTGGCCAAATACTTTTCGGCTATGCATCGCAAGGAAAAGACTTGATCCGTACATCCCATACCCTTTCGGAATCCCGCTTGTGCATCCCATACTTTCTCATCGGTTTCTTTCACTACTCTTTCAATCAATATCTTTGCATACAATTTGCCGACGACGCTGAGTAAGCTAATGCCTCTGTAGTTTTTGCAATCCAGTTGTGATCCCTTTCCTTTGTAAAGAGGTACAATGATGGCCTTGCACCAGTCCCTGGGCACTTGACCGGTTCTGAAGCACATATTGAAAAGGCGGTACAACTGACTTGCTACAATGCCTTGTCCAGCTTTCAGCATCTCGACAGAAACTCTATCATACCCTGCAGCCTTCCCTGATTTCATTCCTTTCAACGCTTTCACAATTTCATCCATGCTAATACTATCTTCGTTCTCCGACACGTTTTCAATGCTTTCATTCAACTCCGAAATTGACGTGCTTGCCTCCTCTTTATCAAACAAACTTTCAAAATACTCTTTCCATCTTTCTAAGATGCATTCTTCCTCATTCACTAATCTTCCATTCTTGTCTTTTATTGACTTTAGCTCAGAATTCTGGGTGTTACCCCTGGCTAAACGAACGGACTTCCAGAAAAACTTTATATTTGTTTGGAAATCTTGAGAGAGCCTTTCTTCCATTTTATCTTTCTGTTCGTCTTTCTTTCTGTCTACTAACTCCTTTACTAACACTTTCATTCTTCTATAATCCTTTTTCGCTTCACTGACTTCGTCAAATGAAGCCGTGTGATTTCTTTGGTTAGCTCTTGTGGCTAACCAATCCAACCACAACTTTTTCTTCTTACACACTGCTTCTTGCACTTCTTTATCCCACCAAACATTCTTCTCCTTTTTTCCTTTGTGCCTCTTCCTTACTCCACATACTTCACTTGCCACACTTACTACTTTATTTTTAAAACTATTCCACAATTGTTCAGTCTCACTAATCTCATTCATACCATTGAATTCGGTTTTTAATCTGCTCCTATACTCATCATTTACTCCTTCTTCTTGCAAATTTTCCACTTTTATTCTTTTTAACTCGACAGTAACTGTACGGGGTCGTTGTCTCCATCCTTTAAACAAGCCACTTAATCGGCACATTACCAGGAAGTGGTCAGAATGGATACCCGACCCTCGATACACCCTGGAGTCGATAACATTCTTCCTAATTCTTTCATCCACTATCACAAAGTCAATCATACTTTTCCTAACATTCTCCGCCTCTCGAGTGTATAAGTGTATCCTTTTGTGGTCAAACATCGTGTTTGTTACACAAAGGTTCCACTCTTGGCAAATTTCTAACACGCTTCTCCCATTATCATTCACTCTCACGTCACCGTACATTCCAAGAACCTTTTCAAATCCGTCCCTTTTTATTCCTACCCAGCCATTGAAGTCACCTAACAAAACTAATCTTTCATTACTCTTACATACTTTCAAAACCTCTCTTAGTTCATCCCAAAATATCTGCCTTTCATCCCGAACGCGCTGTGAGATACTCGCACCCCGGTCTACTGGAGCGTAAACTCCTACCAAAAATATACGCATCATTCCCACTTTCAGTCTAATCCACATCAGTCTGGAATTCACACATTCAAATTCTCTCACACACTCAGCCATTCTTGCGGAAAGTACAACACCTACTCCCTGACAGGCGCGATCCGAACTAGGTACCCCAGACCAATACGCCGTGTAGGTTCCATGCAAGGTGGTATCGCATCCTTTCCGTTTCGTCTCATTAACACACAAAATATCAATTTTTCTCTCATCCATCATCTGCAAAACCTCATTTAATTTCTCTTCCATTCCTCCTCCAACATTCAGCGTAGCAAAGCGGCTCTCCGTGAGCCGCTTGTCGCCCCCGCGAGAAACGAGACGTGACGGGTGGCGTACCACGTCGCCGCCATTCGGATGATTATTATAATTTTGAATCTCCATTGCGTTCCCACGAGTAAAAGGGATTTAAATGTCCACAACAGCAGAGCCCTGTACTGAAGCAAGGCGGTTCACCACTGTGTCCTGTGACCGCCAACACAGACACCCTCCGTTCAACGCCAGTACTACCCTCTGGCTATGCATCCCTCGGCACGGGTCGGCTAACACCTTGGATTTGGGGGTTTTATATTGGAGTTTTCCTTCTCCTAGACGGGTAGCAGCACAAAATGCTAACGAGGCCCATCTCCCCGGGTTCTATTTTGGAGTTTTCCTTCTCCTAGACGGGTTGCAGCACAAAGCTAACGAGGCCCATCCCCCCGGGTTATATTTTGGAGTTTTCCTTCTCCTAGACGGGTTGCAGCACAATGCTAACGAGGCCCATCTCCCCGAACCAACACGTAGTTTTAAAATGAGAGCGGAACTACGTTTGTATGGGAAGGTGCAATTCGGCCGAGCTTGCCGGGGACTCTTATGAATCTTATGTAATTTTACATCTCCATCCATATCTCTCTAGTTAATTAGCTTAGCAAACTCCAAACTGCTGAGTTGACTTGGAACTGGAACTACGGATTTCCGAATGAGAGATGTGATTCGAATTCATATGAATGAATACACGAGTACGAAGTTACGAACTCCTTATCTGCATAATAGATTGGCGCTTTCAATTTTTTTGGTACAAAAGGCTAGATAGCAAAGATTCATTAATGGTATCAATCTGTCGGGTTTGTTTTTAGGATCAAATGTCTATTACCTTTATTATGGGACCCATTGCATTAAAGCTGCAAGTAGCGGTCGGCAACCTTTTAGCCGCCATGGGCCACATAGTAGGTAACGAAGTTGAAGCGGGTCGAAATTTGTTAATATTTGTGACTGTAAATAAGTGAACGTGACGTCAAGGTCACTGGCCATCTTGAAGTGTGGACAAAACAAAAAAAATGCGTTTTTGCCGGTAAAATATTGCGTTTATGTATATAGTTGCAATACAATCATTTTTTGAATAAAATGTAAGGAATCGAATGGCACCCTTACTTTTTTCTTTTTGGAAGTAAAAAAAAAAATTGAAACTCAGGTCCTGTATATTTGTTTTATTTCCATACATTTTAATATCCACATTATTGTGATAAATTACTCATTTGCTATCTATTTTACTAGATTTTGTTATAAAATTCAACATGTGTCATCATCCCTATTTAAGGTCTAGTCTAGTGATATTTTGTATTGTTATGATACGTATTTGTATTTGTATTATAACGTACTAGAATAGGAAACTCATCTATATATAAATACTTATCGAAATCTAACGAAAAAAAAAACAACTTCGCTCTGACCGAGAAAGACACGCCGGAGATGGAGACCCTGACCAACTCTCGGGAGCACTCGGGTCCGTGGGGTCGTTACTCCCTAACAGCTCACCACATTGCTGCCCTGCGGGCAGAAAGTGTTATTATTTTATTATTAAGCGTTGCGTTTTAGGGTCAACAAGAATATGTATTTGAACAATCAAGACAGACACAAGTCTGCCTGCATGTCTGCCTACAACCTCTGATAATGTCAGTGTTACTGAGTTTTTGTCAAATATTTCATTTTTTATACAAAAGTACATTGCAATTATCTAACTTTACCTACCTGCACACATGGAAAAATATAAATATGCTGTCTTGCAAAATCACGACCAACAAAAAAAAAGTCAAAGTACGGTATTAGAAATGAGAATTCGATTCGAGTCACAGTCATGTTTTTGCCACGGCTGGTGCACTGCGCTTAGCACATGTATGCCTCTGAAATCTCATTCAATTATATGCCTTGTTCACATGCAGTAAAGGCGGATTAGTTTTCAAATGCACATACGGTGGTTATACTGCAGAGTTGCAAACCAACTATTCAATGGCGTGAGAATTCCCTCAGGCTCAATCCTCGCTCCCAGATAACTTACTTCTAGATTTTTTATTTTATTTATTGACCACTACATAGTATAAAACAAAGTCGCTTTCCGCTGTCTGTATGTCTGTCCCTATGTATGCTTAGATCTTTAAAACTACGCAACGGAATTTGATGCGGTTTTTTTAATAGATAGAGTGATTCAAGGGGAAGGTTTATATTATTATTATTATTATTTATTATTTAAGTTGACAATTGTACCTTAACAGCTAGAGCCACAGCGGCACAAATTGGGAGACAGTATTACTTATACATTGGGTACAAAAGTATTTTCAAAACAATATTAATTATACTTATATAATACTACTTACAGGCATCTCTCGCTCTATCACTCTCTTACACTCAATCATCAGTCGTCCGATTGCACTCACAAACAAATCACACTCCGGGTGTGCCTCGAGCACGGAGTTGAGCAGAGCGTGCGCGCGCGCGACCGGCGCCTGCGCGTGCGCCCGCGTGCGCGCGGTGCCCTTCGCCAGCAGCGGGTGACGCCGCGCGCGTATGTACTGGTTAGGCACAAATAATCGCATGAAGGCCTCGACAAGGGCTACGCTATCTATTGTGTTTCTAATAACACCGATCGTGAATTTCGCCAAAGAGAGCAACCTCCGCAACTGGAGCGAGTCGTACCCTAGATGTCCCTGCAGAAACAGAGTAGGGTACATATACGGATAATAAGTGTGTATTTTTTTGTATATAAGAATTTGTAAAGGTAAATTAGTTGAACTACCCGTGCGAAGCCGGGGCGGGTCGCTAGTTAGAGATAAATGACAATTACATAATATTTGATCCAAAAGCATCGTTAAACCAGAATGGTTTGTAATGCCCCAGATGGGGCATATAAGAAGACTCGCGGTCATCAAACTGAATTCTCACTGTCTTACAAAAACGATGACAGGACACACAAATCATGTTGTCACTTCCAAACGCATAACATGCTCTCTTGTTTGGTTGGTAAACTGCACCTTAATCATTCTTTGGAGTGGTTGTGAGCTGAGCGAGTCCGACCAATTGAGTTATATAAGCATTATCTACATATTGGCTCTCTCATACTATGTAATTATAAATAAACAACCGTTCATTTTAGTTGCGTTATATGCCCGTTAATGTCCTGTTCTTATGTGAAATACAACTAGTGGCGCTGTAGACTTCGCGAGCTCCTTTGCTTCCCAAGTCATTTTAGAAAATTGCTCCCAAAATTTGAAAGATGCGATCTTCTGTAGAGTAAAACAGCCGGACAGACATACGAAAGAGTTTTTGAAACGGAGAAGATTCGCACTGGCTCGGTCAAATATCAACAAATGTTGACTTTTAAGCTTAGAATAAAATTAAAAGTGGAAAAATTACTGCCTTGGGTGAGACTTGAACTCACGGCTTCTGGATCGATACTCCAGCGCTTAATATTTTTTTTTATATATTATACATTTATTCAAAGCTTAATAGCATCGTTCGCAGACGTTTCTGCTTGTTAGAAATTAAATATTGACTTGTTGGATGTAGGTAAGTAAAGGAGCGCCTATATTAAGTGATTCGTGAAAACGGGATCTATGGGTGGTAGTCTACGCCCCAGTCCGAACGTTCGAACAATGCTTCCCTAACGTAGGATTGTGTGAAATATTGTCAATGTCGGTTTTAGAAATTCTTGAACATTTATCCCAGGTCGCGAAATTGGGGTCACAGATTTTAAATGGAATGAAATTTTGGTAAAAATTCTGTTTTTTACCCCCGACGCAAAAAGAGAGGTGTCTATATGTTTGACGCCAATATTTGTCTATCTGTCTGTCATCGCAGCTCTTCAGCGGATGGACCGATTTCGAAGCGGTTTTTTTACGTAGGTATAAGAGAGTTCCCTTGCAGTGATTCTTAGCTATGTTTGTTAGAAATCGATCCAGCAGTTTGAATAGTATCAGCTCTTTTCCAAAATGATGTAATGCATTTTTGGTAGATGTTTATGGTATAACATAGGCGGTTTTTTTTAAGTTAAATTTAATAGTTATTAGTACTTTTACCGATGAATGTACTTTCCTTTAGATAGTGTACCGTAAAATGGGGTGAGTAGGGTTCGCGGGGAGAGTTGGGTTATGAATGGGGAGAGAAGGTTTGAAAGGGGGGTGAGATGGGTTTTTAGGGCTACTGCTACAAAAATAATGTATTCCAATTTAAAATGGCGCTATAGTAATTCTCATAATAATAAAAAATCGATCCAACAATCTTCCAAAATCACCTTTGTATGAAAACCCATCTCACCTCAATTACGAGGGATAACGGGGTGAGGTGGTTTTTCCTGTTTATCGTCAAAGTTATGAAATGGAACTACCCAAAATAAAAACTAAAATACAAACGTCCGGAACACTTATTATATACACCATTCAATTTGCATATGTAAAAATAAAATGTTATCAAGGTTTGAATGTCAGTTTTGCACCTACTCACCCCATTTTACGGTATGTATAGTCAGCAGCAGGACTTGCTCAACGAGGTGGTCAACATGCTATACAATCTAATGTCATTTTAGGGCCATTCTCTGAGATTATGTCTGCGGATGCGTCTAATTTCCGCAGTCCTAGACATCCTCTTTTTATCATAAAGGCCAACCTACGTAGCTCAAGTTCACTACCTACCTAAGTTTGTCGGCAAAACAGATTTGTTCCAGACTTCGACTTCGTAACTGGCAGACATGAATATTCAACGGCCATTAATGTCGAATGACGTTAAACTTCTGAGGGCAAAAGTTTTCTTAAGCCGCCAACTACCTACGATGCACTTGTTTGAGCAAAACTAATAGGTCATATATTATGCAGATGGGTGAGCCAATCTAAGTTTCAAATTTAACTTCTGCTCGTTACGGTGTTTTCTACTAAGACTGAAAAAGTTACGCAGGCGTATTAAGAACGTATTTCTATTATAAGTCTCTGATGTATGGGCAAGTTAAAGTCAGTGTTTGACACTTCGAGATAAGAGAGAGCAGTGAGCATACCCCGGTTGGACTGGTGCAATTTGGTGCGACCTTTAAAAAAGTGTATGGACACGTGAAATTTGCTTAATCGAAGGTTTACATTACTTAAGTTATTGACCGAGCGTTAGCGAAGCTCTCCGTTTTAGCTTGGGTAAAAATGCTTTCGTATGTTCAGATGTTTTTCGGTGCAGGTCGCATTTCTTAACGAAATCTCGTGAAATTTTGTGACCAGGTCGTTAGTTAGATAGAATTTGTCTGTCGTTTGGAAAAAATAAAAAATGGAGGAAATTGGCATAAATGTAGTGAGGCCACACAGCTGATCACACGTCCTGACCAGCTGACGAACAAAAAATAGATAAATTGTAATAATCCTACTTCCTCTTAACTGATCAGCTCTGCTGTTACCCATAAAATAGACATCTAATTTATAAGAAGTAATTGCCGCATTCCTTACATTCCTACGCATCAATACCATATGTGACACCAGTATATAAGGCATGCATTTTACCAATAAAACATTCATTCTTTACTCCACTCTCGTGTTGTTAATATATTGAACGCCCCACACTTCAGTTAAGCGCCAGTAGGGTATATTAGATAGACGCTGCCAGTAGCCATAGGCCGTAGGGCATTTAAGACTATTAAGAGTTCGCTGTGATAATGACTCAACGAAGTACGACCGAAGTTTGACGACCGGTCTGGCCTAGTGGGTAGTGACCCTGCCTGTGAAGCCGATGGTCCTGAGTTCGAATCCCGGTAAGGGCATTTATTTGTGTGATGAGCACAGATATTTGTTCCTGAGTCTTGGGTGTTTTCTATGTATTTGTATATTATATATATATCGTTGTCTGAGTACCCACAACACAAGCCTTCTTGAGCTTACTGTGGGACTTAGTCTGTTTAAGAATGTCCCATAATATTTATTATTAAGTAAGTATAATTTTAACATTTTTTAAGCTTTTAATGAGGTCTTCAGAGCTCTCAGAGCCACTAGTCTAAGTTTGATGATACAACGTACTCTTATTTAAAATATCTGGGAGACATATAAATACTTAAAACCGCGCGTTTTCCCAGATTATAAAACCTAGCTAGATCAATTTTTCGCCCCCCAAAACCCCTATATAGCAAATTTCATCGAAATCGTTAGAGCCGTTTCCGATATCCCCGAAATATATATATAAAGATATATACAAGAATTGCTCATTTAAAGGTATAAGATAAGATAAGACAAAACCATCAAATACTATAATTATTTTACTATAACTCAAGTTCTTTTGAGTCACGCTTCAAACAATTTTCATTTATTCCCTATCCCATAGTGTAGGTACACTTACAAAAATACAACTGTAATTTACACGTGAAATTCACGCGAGTGCTACAAAAAGTGTAAAAAGTTGTCTCATTTGTGCAGCCGTACGGAATTAGCATTGCCACTTATATATAAAATAATTTTAGTCTCTCGTGGGCCTCGTGGCAGAGCGTTTAATCCTAGCTTTATTGCAAAGTTGGTTTTTAACGATTTCTGATTTGCGTTTTAGTACCTACTTAAAGTCTGCGTAATGTGCGTGTAAAGGCCAACAATATTTGTGGGTAGTGGAAGATGTAAGATTTATTTACTATTTGACATCTGTCAACTATGAATCACTACATAGTATAAAACAAAGTCGCTTCCTGCCTGTCTGGATGGATGTCTGTCCAGGAGCGGTATTCGACATGCGTTAAGTGACGTTACGTGTTGAACTTCAGTTGAATGGAAGAAATCGTGTGTTGTCGAATAGGTAAATTTGACATTAGCAATCCACAGTTAGGTGACAACGAAACCAAACCGAACCACGACGAGTTCAGAGCCATTTAAACCGTATAGTAGTAAGAAAACAAAGTTGATTTTTGTTGAATAATTTTTTCAATGAATGAGTTTTGGTTGTACCAAATGATACTTTCCACGGTTGATGAACAAATGATTCATTCCACTGTTGAACTGATGTTGAAGCCGAAACTGACAGTTGTGCATCTCGAATAGGGCCCCTTAGATCTTTAAAACTAGGCAACGGATTTTGATGTGTTTTTTTTAAATAGATAGAATGATTCAAGAGGAAGGTTTATATGTATAATACATCAGCATTGCACCCGTGCGAAGCCGGGGCGGGTCGCTAGATTATTCATAAATGTGTCCTATACCAGTAGGCGTAACTGTTCAGGACTATCGTGTGACGTTTCACAAAATGAGAGTATTTTTGTAATGAACGCCTATTAACTAAAAAATGTTTCACACTATAGGCGACGAACGCTGTATCTATTCATCCCAGACGCGTAGCAAGTTATTTTTCGACGGGTTTTCACGCATGCACCCGGTACTCTCAATCTCAATGCAATAAAAATAAACATAATATAATGGTTAGTAAATGCAATTTATTTCAGAAAAATGTGTTTCTTTTACAATAAATATCCATTTTTTTAATTACTGTAAATAAACCGAAAATTGGTTACTGTTGGTTAAAAAGGAAATAAATATATCTAGTTTATTTACTCGCACAGTAAATTTGTTATTCGGTTAAAACTAGTTTCAATGTAAAACAATCAACTGAGTTTGCAGTTTTTGAAACTAGACCGCGGCAGGATGAAACTTTGTGGGCGGTAGTTTCAGATTTGGGTGGCATCGCTGGTTCGCTGCAGACAAAAATATATTAAGTAAGAACAACAAGCTTTAAGGGGTCGGTGCACTTTCTTTTATAGGTTTATTAGTAACTAGCGACCCGCCCCGGCTTCGCACTGGTGCAATGCTGATGTATTATACATATAAACCTTCCTCTTGAATCATTCTATCTATTAAAAAACACGCATCATAATTCTTTGCGTAGTTTTAAAGATCTAAGCATACATAGGGACAGACAGACAGCAGGAAGCGACTTTGTTTTGTACTATGTAGTGATTTGGTGCAGGCACGTTCACTGCCGGCGACCTGTTTGGCGGGTTTTTTAACTTTTCTATTCGTAGGCGCTTTTCACTACATATAGTTTTTACCGAGTTATCGGCTACGACGGCTACGCTCGTAGCGCGTAGCTCACGCTGGCATTAAATATGTTGTATAGCAATTCAATGGATTCAATGCCAGCAGCTTGAGCGTATTTCAATATTATCCAGGCGATCAATGCTTGATAGTAATAATACACTTGCTTAATTTCGCAGATCGACTGGCAGGCTTACTAATGTGTCTTAGAAAAGTTTTCGAAATGGAGAAATTTCCACATGAAATAAACAGTGTCAAAAATAAAATAAAAACCTAATAAAAACCTTTGTGTCCTGTGAAGTTTTCATGACATTTCTAAAACATGTTCTAACTTTTTGGATACTTTCCGCATCTGTAAGCAGGCTAAACCCTCGAGCTTACGAAGATAATCGCCTTAAATCTCATGCGGTCCGGATGATCGCATGTGAATAAACAAACAACGGACTCAAAAGAAAACGGAAGGCAATTTCTTTGCAAGTATACATTATTCCTGGCACGTCGGGCGCGCAATTAGCCTGGCCGTACAGTTCGCTTTATGTTCCCACAATAGCCGAGCATTGCTATTACTGATCCTCTCTGACCATAGTGAAGCCAGTGAAACCGTGATCTCGGATTTATCATAACCTACTAGAGATTTTACTACTCACCATCGCCAGATTCAATAATGAAATCATCTGCCATAATCTCCAAATTCAACCGTACAGTCTCCAAGACCTCATTTACAGAGAAAGTACAATGACCTCATTTTATAAACTATCCAGCGACATAATCAACAGTTAAAAAAAGTTCAACGGCACATAAATACATATCGTCTATACCACCTATTCTCCACAATATTTTCACATTTTCACATTCATCATCATCATCCATCATAATACAACGTCATTCCAGTGTCACAATTTATGAGAGCTGTAAAAAATCCCACAGACCTTACGGATCCAGCCGAAAGTTTCCTTTGTTTTCCGTGAAATTTTCCTGAAATTTCCGAGAACTTCTTCAACTTTATGAAAACTTTCCGCAGCATGTCTGTCCCGATGGATAAACGAAGGGCACACTTATACCGGATGGCCGAATGCGCTCGCCAGCCCTACGCTCAGCACGGGAATAGAAGCCAGCTTAATGTAAAAGGCGTGTCTAATTCTACATCAAGTGTTTTCTTGAAAGCATAGCCATAGCCATGGCGAATTGAATAAATGTTCGCCCATAAATAGAACCAGCTTTCCTAGAAGCTCGTGACTTTTTGTACATTTCTTTTAATTTTATTCCACCGTTGAAATTTTCAGTATAAATTGTACACTATAAATTCTACAGTATAAATTCTGTCGTTAATTGGTCTTCGGTATTTATCATGGTTTTATTTTACACCGTTTACAGCAGTCGAGTAAAATTTTAACTTCATCGTTGGAGATTGTCTACGTGAGAAAAGTTGTAATAAATGATATACGTTTTGAGAAATTAACAATATAGACACTGATAACAGGCACGTTAGCACTAGCAGAATAGTTCATCTGATTAATAATAAAAAAATCCTGCACTAAAGGATGACTCACGTTAGACCGGTCCGTGTCCGGGCCGGAGCTTCCGGCGCTTATTTTTCTATGACATGACAGGTGATCTTGATGCTTGACGTGATGCTTTCCATAGAAAAAGAAGCACTGGAAGCTCCGGCCCGGACACGGCCCGGTCTAACGTGAGTCATCCTTAAATCGATTTTGATAAGTCTAAGAACCACCGCTAGAAAACCTGATTTAAAAAAGGAAACTTATCCAAATCGGTTTACCCGCTTAAGAGCTACCACAGAAAGACACACATTCATATCACAAGCTATAATACTGCTCTTATTGCGTCGGGGGTAGAGTTCTGCCGTCCCCGGGAACGTTCCTGGGAATTCCCGGGAACAGCACAACTCTAGCGTCAAAAGCTAACGAATACACTCTACTTAAACGGTCCTTAACACTGTGACAAGTGTCGGGAAATAAGTCAATACCATTTGAAATTTTAATTAACAGAAACTACTAAAAATTAACGTATGATATCTGAAGGGATAAAAATAACTTTCACTGCTCAAGCTTTAATATAAATAATAAATACCTAGTAGTAGTAGGATCTAGACACCCAACAAATGCAACACCAAGTTAAGAGATAGGTACGAGCTTTTTAAGGTATTATTATTAATGTTAGCGGACTTCTAGAATTGAACTGGTGAATTATAAGAGCCTCGGTAGAGAGTATCATTTCGTTCCATTTGGAGTTGAAACTCTAGGTCCATGGGGTCCCAGCGCGCATAAGTTGTTTGCAGAAATCGCGAAGCGTCTGGTTGACGTAACTGGTGACCGAAGAGCTGGCGGCTTTCTCGCACAACGTATCAGCATTGCGATACAGCGGGGAAATGCCGCCAGTATCCTTGGTACAATGCCTCAAGGGCCTATTTTAGATTTAAGCTAGTTATTAATTTCGTTTACGTAGTACCACTGTATATATCTTACTGGTGAATTCGATGTAAATAACTTTTTAATTAATCGTCTGTAATTTGTAATTTGTATCCTCTTTCAAAGGATCGGAATTGCCATTCAGCGGGGGAATGTAGCCAGCATTATGGGCACCCTTCCGCAGGGATCAGATCTGGGGGACTTTTTTACTTAGTTTTAATTTAGTTGTAATTTATTTTATAAGGTTTTAGTTTCATTTTAATTTAAGATTAGTTATTGTATTTTAAATATAATTTGTATGTAATGTAATTTTTATTGTGGATATTTGATAATCCTCTTTTGTAGTTTTAAATAAATATATTTAATTAATCGTTAATATGATATATGGTAGAACATATTTTTCGCACTTTGTGAAAACCAAAGCCGATACGCGATCGGGACACTCTGTTTTTGTATGGGAAACAAAAATGTTCTCCTGGGCCACCAAAAAAAATACATATTTAAGTACTATAAACTGTAATAGATGTCATAAAATATATTAAAGAAAAAGTGACGAAGCCCTCCAGTGGTGAAGGCCGGATAAATATTTAATAAAATAATTTGATTTGTTCCCAAAGTTGAATATTTAAGTACTAGTATCCCTGGCCATTCAGCGAGGTAATGCCGCCAGTATTTTTGGCACATTTGGTCCGGGGGATAATCAGAGTGGGGGGTAATATTGTATTTGTTGTAATTTAGTACTAGTTAAATTGACTATATTTAAAATACGTGATAGATTACAAAAACGCATAGATTTGCAAGATATGATTTTTTATTTTGTTGGAAGTTTGAGATTGGGACACGACATGACAAAGAAAAGTTGATCGACCCACAATAACATTTAAAATGTTAAAACAGTTAACCGAAGCGAAATTAATAATTTATTCCATAAATGATCCTAAATTTCACAAAAGCACGCAACAGTAATCGCCACGCGATTTTGTAAAGTCAAGAAAAGTTACGAGATCATGTTTTAATTTGTTATGAGACTTATGAGCCGTAATATTCTGTGGCACGACTGGTGAAGCTTTTTATAGGATTTCCAGGGGTATTCAGATTTTTAAATCTGTTATGGTTTTGATGCTGCGAGTCGTGTCATAATCATAATCATTTATTTGCACATAAAAAGGGTTTTACATAGATATTATAAAAGTTACATGGTCTAGCCTTTTTAGCTGTTTTTGGCAGCATGCAAATGGGTCCTTATAATACATTAAATTTGTATTACATAAGACTACCTTAAATTAACTTAATTAATTACTAACTACATTAACTTAAATTAAACTAGAATAGGATGCACAAATAAGTTAATTTTACAATTCAATACAAATTACAATACAGTCCCAGCAATTGATAATAAAATAATTAAGTTCATATGTAATGTCCAGGTAATAAATATTTATAATACAAAATTTACTAATATTAATTTTAAACATTATGCGCAATAAATTCATTAATAGAGTAGAATACATATTAAATCACATTTAGAGACGGGTCTATCGTGAATTTATTTTGTTAAAATGCACTTTTCGTGGGGTAGTCACACAAATCTCTGTTTTGACATTTTGCTGGGACGTCAGTTAGCCGCGACCACGACCAGTGACACCGGTGTCGAAACGTCGGTAAATAAAGGTAACAAAATAAATTCGCGATAGACCCGTCTCTAAATGTAATTTAATATGTGTTCAAACCGCGAAAGTTTTAAATGTTATATAAGAGTAGAATGATTTTGTCAGTAGCCATTTAAAAAGCGCTGTTTTAAATTTAGTATATGTCAGATCTTTTATATGCTGTGGTAGTTTATTGTATATAGTAGTGACACCCATACAGTAACAGTTTTTCTTAAAAACAACAGTTTTTTGCTGTTTGGGTACAATAAGCCTGTTTGTATTCCTAGTGTTTCTAGGAAACACCTCAATGGCTGTCTTAAACAAGTTAATATTTAGTTTTACAAATTTAGAGACTTCAAACACATAGAGACAGGGTCGAGGGAGAATATTTAATTCAGAGAAAAGAGGTTTACAAGGTTAACTCTCGTAAGGCATCCCTCTCGCACTTATTCGTACGCGCGAGATGGCTCGAGATCGAGAAATGGGGACTACGTTTTGTATGGATGTAGAAAGGGCTAACGCAAAATTGTAGTTCTTATATTGACTTTTACACGTTTTAATTAAAAGCAAATGCCATGGAAAAATTCACACGGAAACTAGACTATATATACATTGGGAGGCTCCAACCAAAACTTTAATAAATTAAGGTTGCTTGATAATCTTCATTTTTTTCAGTTGTACATTCCTACCAAAGCAGTATAATTTTAGTATAAAATAGCAAGTGATATAGCCCAGGGATCTGACGAGCAAAATTTAATACACAAAAATATTTTCAGAGTAACTGAGATAAAAGGTGAAGAGCGCCTTATCTTTTGTTTCCTAATTTTCTCGCTTTAAAGTCCCCTCCAAATTGTAAAATCTGAATAGCGCCCGTCGGCTGTTGTCACGGAAATTTGATTTTGCGAATGAGCAAATTTAATATTACGTCCGTAATGTTGTAAAAATGTGACAGTTACATTAACGATTTGTTAGGGCGCCCCTGTGTGGGTTCAGGGGTACTTTATTAAACATCTTTTTATGTCAGGTTGCATTGCATTACAATCAGGTGAAATATCCGCTATATCGCGTTTTGCAGTATGAAACATTGAACTATTAAGTAATACTACGTATAGAACCGGCACAGAGAACCAGTATTTTGCACCATGAGTTGTTGTTGTTTTGACAACAAACCATAAAAGCAGAGTGTATCTCGCGACCTAAACGCGTAAGCGCCAGGATTTTTACGGCGCTTACGACGTTTTGGTCGCGTGGTGCAAGTTGCGATTGCGACAATTTCACTGTTTGGTATGGCTTCTCTATAATAATAATAACTCAATGGTGATGACTGTAGTGTATTGACGCTTCGAGCGCTTACGTCATGGTGACGTCACTGACAGTTAGGGCCAGTCGATATTATGCCGTGAGCAGAGCCGGACGTACCGCGTGATGTTCGTGTTGCCGAATCGTTGGAAATACATTACATCGTATGATATACTGAGGTAAATACAGTACATTACATGTGGCGACGAGGAAAACAAGAAAAGAGGAAAGGGAAGACACGTCAGTCGATCTCGATTAATTATCAAGTTTTGTCAGTGTGCAAAAAATTGGTTTAAAATCGAATCCACTGTTTCAAACAAGTGATAAGTGAGAGTACGCACTGGTGGTACACCTTTCACACTCACTTCTAAAAAACAAAGAAAACAATATTTCCATTCGGTAACGCCATCTAGCAATATGATCTTTGAAGCGTTGAACGTTACAATTATAATTGTAGGCTTTAAAGTTGGATGTCGACTAACAACAATTAGATCTACCTACAAATAAAAAAAACATCTCGGAGGCAGCCAGTGTTAATAGCACTGTTTAAAGCTTATAGCCTGCCAGGCATCAACACTGCAAATAATTGCATGTTGACTTCCACTTTTAAACGTAGGTAGGTAGGTACAATGACACTACATTCATGGTTGACATGTTCACACTGGAGCTTTATTATTGCAACTTAGTTCCATCAGAATGCAATTGTGTGATGCAAATGTAATACATAGTTGGTTTATTTAAATATTATTGTAGTGAGAGGAAGAAAATATTTACTTTGCTACGAGTAATGTGAATATGTAAGGTGATTCCCAATCAGGAGCCCAAGTGACTTGATTATTTTGAAACAGCAGATTACAGAATCTGGACATTAAATTGTCACACGTAACATTATGGATGGCATAATGAAACCGATTTATGAAAACATAGCAGATAGATTTATCTGGTCATTAAGCTTCTAAGCGTTTTATTGTAAGGTAAAACGCTGCTATTCGATTGACATGTAACAGCTGTAGCTAGCAGATTACCGAATCTGGACATTAAATTGTCATGATTTATGAAATCATAGCAGATAAATTTATCTGGTAATTAGATATACATAAAACAGCTGCAGCTAGCAGATTGCCCAATCTGGACATTAAATTGTCACGCAAATAACAGTTACTATAAAATCAGTTACGACAGATAATTTGATCTGGTCATGAAATTGACATGGCGGGTTACCGAACCTGGACATTAAATTGTCACGTTAAATTACCAATCTGATTACAAAATCAGTCACGACAGATAATTTGATCTGGTCATGAAATTGACATGGCGGATTACCGAACCTGGACATTAAATAACCAATCTGATTACAACATCAGTCACGACAGATAATTTGATCTGGTCATGAAATTAACATAGCGGGTTACCAGACCTGACATTAAATTGTCACGTGAACAACAAATCTGATAACAAAATCAGTTAGGACAGATAGATTAATCTGGCCATTAAATTAAGATACGGGTTACCGTATCTGGACATTATATTGTCACGTAAATAACAAATCTGACAACAAAATCAGTTAGAACAGATAAACTGATCTGACCATTAAATTGAGATAGCAGGTTCACGTACCTGTGCATTAAATTGTCACGGAAATAACAAATCTGATTACAAAATCGGTTAATACAGATGAATTGATTTGTTCATTAAATTGACATAGGTGCTTAGTACCCTAGCAGGTTCCCGATCCTAGACATTAAATTGTCACGTGTATATTAAAATCTGATTACTAAATCGGTCAATGCAAATAGGCATATCTTTTGTCTGCTCATTATATAATATAAATATAGACTGAAAAAGCCAGGACTAAATAGTCATGCTGTGTATAGCAAAATTGGTGTCAATCGACAGGTTCATTAAATCGGCATCGTACTTAGTACGGCCTATTGTTTAATACATTGATGTTGTATTATATCGTCATACAATTGACAGCAAGGTCACACGTTGTATTAAAATAAATGGGTATACCCTGTAATAGGTCATCCAATAAAGCGTTTCTAATATGACGCAAGAAATCGCTTGAAGACCTCAAGAGCGGGGTAAAGTTATAATCCAAACGAAATTATATATATATATATATAGTGAACTGTGCAGATATAATAAATTATCAGCGAACGCAAATAAAGTAAAATGTATCTGGCTTATTTATAGATTTGATTTTGAGGTACTGGCATGACCATCCATCCAGTTATACTGATTTTAAAAAAACTGGATAGTCTACAATCTAGTCAGTATACTTTTGATTAAATTTTTAAATAAATGAGGTGAGGTAAAATTTATTTGTCTACCCCGAACATTTATATAAACTAATGTCGGGTAGTTTAGTGTTGTTTACCAATATCTCAAATCTCAATTGACATTTGCTGGGACGTCAGTCTTCCGTGACCACAGCTAGTGCAACCTAGTTGAAACGTCGGAAAAAAGGTAAAATAATGAAATTTAATCGCGTTAGACCCGGTATAGACATTAATTATGTGTACAAAACGCGAGAGTTTAAAGTGTTAAATGAGGTTAGCTAATCAAACAGCTACCTTATACAGTAATATGTAATAAAAAAAGGAGTATTGCCGATATAAAGATATAAATTAATTAAACAATGAGTTAAGTAAGCTTATTCCATAATCTAGTGGATATCAATTGCAAATACTTTAACTTGGCTGCTAGTCAGCGACATCCAATAATTTTATAAAAAAAACGGTTGCAGGAAAACACTTACTGGTCATTCGTGACGTTTATATTACATAGCTAATAAGCTTCGAAGATTTAAACGAAATTCGCAGAACTTTACATGGACACTGCATTCATTTGAAAAGGAAGGGATGAAGGTGTCTGCTTGAAGTCGTGATTATTTAGCAAATTCATAATAATCACTATAATTAGTTACTAGTGGCTATGTTGTGAAACACTTGGTTCGTTGAGTCATTGTCATTATCATAGTGAACTCACAAGGGTCTTAAGCGCCATGGACGCTGTTGGCACTAGTTATTTAATGCCAATCTACGCAGTTTGAAAAATTACCAAAACCTGGATCGGAAAAAATATATTTAATCTGGTCACAAAATTTCATGATAATCGGTCGGAAATTGTGACCTGTAGAGGAGAAACGAAAGCATTTGGCTCAAGTTAAAACGGAGACCTTCGCTAACGCTTCGGTCAACTTTTGAATACAGTGTATAGCAAAAAACTAAATTGTGAACGTTTCATTACACAACTACGGTACATAAATGGATACTTGTAAATAAGTACCAGTGATATTAAAATAACATTGTGACTTCAGACCAAACGTCACATGTCACACGGCTACTATACAAAAAAAAGAAATTATGAAATAATAAACATTGAATGTTTTATTAGTAAACCTACGTCCGACATGTTCCATAGGCATATTGTTAGCTACCCTACGAGTTGGTATGTCAAAGGTTGAAAATGTGAATATATGTTTAAATTTAAGTAGATAGCCATAAAAATAAATCCAACTAATATATAAAATAAAAACTAAATAATTAAGCTATGCAGCTAGCTTATGTATGTATGTAGTTCGTAGTTTTAACCGTCTGCACGCGCATACTAAACTACATGCGGGAAAATAAAGAATTCTAGAGAAAACATGAAGTCCATTTTAGTGGTGAACGATACCACACGATACCATGTACAATATATTTATATGTATGTACAAAGAACATAGCGAACAGTGCAGTCATTATCATATATAGGTATGTAATATGGGTAATGAATAAGCAACTGCCTGGTTTCACATTACCACAAGTATCTAACGAATTTGCTCTCGATTGATGGACGTTGCGTTGTATTGTAGATATATATACACATAAACACATTTGCAGGTCTATAGATACTATGTGTATAACTCGTAGTTAATGGACTGGACACATACATTTGAAAACCGATTTATAAAGCATCTTGTGTATAAAATATAAGATTACAATAAATAAATATTATAAAATAAGTTTTTATTGGTCTAAAATGTAGGTATACATGTTATTTGAACATACACAGAAAATTTCACAAGCTAGCAATTATCATTGACCTTCTGAAAGTGATAATAAAAATAAAACTAATGTTGGTTCAATATTTAATGTATAACATGCTGTATCACTGACTCAGCACAAATTGCATAGGAAGCTTATCTTCGTGAATTTGTATAAATGTTGCACATAATAAAGTAAACAGAAAATGTACGTGCACAAAGCGTATGTAACTAAACAATCACGTTTCAAAATAAAAAAGGTAAACATGAATTTCACCAGAATCAGTGTGAGATTGATGTAAGTGATACTGATGGTTGCCAATTAATTATTAATTCTATGTATAAAAAAAAAAGATGTGCTACAAACAATCACATATGGGTTCTTGATTTTCTGAGAGACAAGGAATTTGGAATTTAAATAGCTAATCCGTAGCACTGAAAGAAAAGATACAGCTCCGTAGCTCCGTTCTGTATTCACTATAAAGATGAAAGTAGCAAGGTAATTACACTGCACTGTGGGTACTGTGTATCTTGTAATGTGGTTATATTATCTCATATTATTAGTGTAAGCATAATTAGATATTTTATTCGGATGATGTGTCATTCGCTTCTGTAAGACTGTTAATTGTGTCAGAAGTTCAAACATGCAGTTAGAAAAAGGAGAGTAAAAACTAGAAGTGGCTAGCGTAAATGGAGTCCTGTAAGGCCTCTTTTACTCACACAGAAGTATAAGAGTGACCTTGCCTGCTTGCCTTTCTTATAAAAAAACTTCCAAGTCTTGAGGCCCACTTGAAAAAATGAACTTTTGAATTTTGTAATTATACTGTTTAGTCCACAACCCTACCTTGTCAAATCAAAGTTGGTTGGAGTTCTGTATATTGTATTAATAATAATGCATTGTATATAAGAACAACTTGGTTTAGGTTGGCAGTGTAGCTTATAGCTTAAGTGGCATTGTAACCTGTAAGTACACTTGTACAGTATTGAAAGTTGAAAATAAGCAAAAGAATGAGATAAGATAGTGAGCCATTATCGAGTACTCAAATAGGATTCGTTAAATCACTTTCGGGTAGTAGAAAGCTACACAAGGTGTAGATAAATTAAATTTAACAATAGGAAATGTAAATAAATAACAAACGGACCAGAGATAAACCAAAACATGATCATCATGTCAGCATTCAATCGTCATGGGTTATAGAAAAAAAAATGAACCGTCATTGTCACCAAAATTGAAGAATGTCATTAATACTGTAATGATTGTTCAGCTCTTATTGTCTAGCTAATCAAATATAAAGAATTGGGGCCACAGTTTTATTTGGTAGAACTGTTTTGGACAACTAGGCGAAGAAAAATTAAAGGCCTTGCATCATAGTATTTCCACACAGACCACTCCCAAATGATAAGCTCATTAGCTCATGCAGTGACTTAGATGAGAGGTTTCTAGAGGGAAACTACTAACTTGGAGCAGTTGGAGCTTCATGAAATTATTTCAAAATTAATACAGATAATAAACTCAGTACCTAAATAAGTTAATTATCACAGACTGAGTTGGCTACGAATTGTTTTGTTAGGCATTACCCGATGATGTAGTCCACTATCCATATCACGAACATTTTAGGAACGGTTTTGACGATTATAAAAACAAGGGGATTAAGTATAAGCACTTAGACTTTACGGAAAAAGGGGGAAAGGAAAAGGGATTCAGGTATCAGACTTACAGGAGCTATCGACAATACAGTAGAGAAATTGAAGATTACAAAAGTCCCAAGTGGGGTAAGTCATAGATCTCGGAGTCTTGGAGAAGTCCACCCAAGGCAATGGTACCAGCGCATTCATAGAACGTTGGGTATGTAATTATGTATTGTTATGATTAACTTAGTTCTCGAAAAATAAACAAAGGAAGGGATGTAGTGTATTGACGCTTCGAGCGCTTACGTCATGGTGACGTCACTGACAGTTAGGGCCAGTCGATATTATGCCGTGAGCAGAGCCGGACGTACCGCGTGATGTTCGTGTTGCCGAATCGTTGGAAATACATTACATCGTATGATATACTGAGGTAAATACAGTACATTACAATGACCACTTAAATTTTATAATTTTATTTTGTTTTGATGCGTTTTTAGATGGAATTTTTTAGAAAATAATTTTTTTGACAAAAAAATATTTTTGATACAAGCTATTATCGCTGACTGTAGTTTTCTTTCAACAGTCAACTTATACTCAAATACTCATCGAGAACATTGAGGTTATGTAGTATTATCACAGGGCTTTCTATCATATATATCAGGGGATCAGATACCTCGATTGTACCATAATATTGCATTGTCACCCAACATACATTAGAAGGTGAAGATTCGGCTTAACGGAATAAAGGGAAGTGGGTCTAACTGGGTGGGTGGGTTAGCTTGCAAAATTCGATTGGAAACATACAGATAACTGGACAGGTGAAACCAAATTCAAACTTGTAAAATGATACGAGTATTTTTTCCCAAGCAGTTATGCTACTCTCAAAAGTATCGAATATGAGAAGGAATGCGTTTGGATAAAATACATTAACCCAATGTTTAATGTATGGAAAGCTGACCCCTACTAGTACAAGAGATTTAAAATCTAAGTCACGTCTAATAACTGTCACTTTCCTGACAAAATGTATGGGGTTTGACATTGACTTTATTAGTTTTCTGACGATTGCTAATCGGCATGGTTATTGGTTATACAGTTTAAGTGAGGTACTGAGGTACTTTCATGGTAACCAAACTAATTAGTAGGTAGGCAATTTTAAAGTAAATTGTAGTATTACCTTTATCTGGTTTACAAATGAGCGCAATAAGATAGCAAACTTTTTGTCCAAATATATATACCACTCACTAGTCCACTATCCTACCTACATTTCATTTAACTATTCACAAAATACCGTTTTACTCAAAACGGCCAACTTTGCTGCTGGCCTGCGTATATTTCACTGAATCACTACTAATTCTAATTGCATGCATGAAACGGATCCGGTCTGCGGGCCCTGCCCTATTTAACACACTCAGTATCAACTATTTCATTAATTTAACATGGTTCAAACTATTCTGCGTTTGATGTACAATTTATTGTCCATTAAATTTAATAATTACTGTTAAAAAGCACATAACTATTGAGCGTTGTGACCGTTACAATTAATATAACATTTCAATTCAATTTCAGCAGTGTATTATTAATACTCGTAGTCTGTTTATACCTTAGTTTCACGTTAAGTTTTTGGATTGACAATTGGATTTGTGTACGCATTTACAAATTATTTAGTTATTTAGAAAGTTATTTAACCTTAGGCCGCCGACATACTTAAGTACCTTAATATATTTGACAAGTTGACAAGTCAAAATCACCAAAATAGATCAACAATTTCAATTGAAATTAATTATTTAAATAATAACAGCATTGAAATTAAAATAAAATGTCACAATGATAAGCAAATCAAGCCGTCATTGTTTAAAAAAATTAATAAATAATAAAGACAGATATTAAAACTGTCCACGTAGTATTTCCTGGCTTATGGCTCTTTGATGTTTAATACATTTACGACAGTCAATATCCACATAGCTGACCAATTCAATGAATTAATCATTTGATTAAAAAGGAATGAAAGGAAAGGATTACGAATGGATTTTCTACATCAAACAAATATCTGTCCTATGGAATGGTAGGTGATGTCTATCGTTATATAATAAATAAATAAATAAATATTATACGGACATTCATACACAAATTCCCAGTCCCACGGTAAGCTCAAGAAGGCTTGTGTTGTGGGTACTCAGACAACGATATATATAATACTTATACAAAATACTTAAATACATAGAAAACGTCCATGACTCAGGAACAAATATCTGTGTTCATCACACAAATAAATGGCCCTTACCGGGATTCGAACCCAGGACCATCGGCTTCACAGGCAGGGTCACTACCCACTAGGCCAGACCGGTCGTCAAATATATATAACACGATGTAGTTTGCAAAGCTTTGTTTTTTAATTTTCTTATTTACACCCCAAAAGTGCCCTCTATGTTTAAAATTCATTTATTTACGTTACATGTCCGTCTTTGGATCACAGACTTTCATATGTGTACCAAATTTCAACTTAATTGGTCCAGTAGTTTCGGAGCAAATAGGCTGTGACAGACGGCAGCCAGACGCACGAGTGATCCTATAAGGGTTCCGTTTTCCCCTCTAAGAACAAATTAAATTACTTTCTTATGAAAGTCCTTCGGGTTCCGTTTTTTTCTTTTTTAGGTACGGAATCCTAAAAATCATTGAATAAATATGTTTTTACCGTATTTTTATTCCTAAAATTTTACATTTCTAAATACATTAATGTGCTTAATTCTATCCTCTAACAACAGAGGCCTTGTGTGTAGACTTCTATTTAAAAAGAATAGAAATAAAATAGAATAAGTTATTGAGTGTTAATAAAACCTGTCTTATTTTTACTCGTGTCTTATTTTTTACCCCAGCTTACCCTACTCCATATAAAAATGAACTGTCACAGTGATAATCATTCGACGTGACCAGTATAGGTACCTGTTATCCAATCTGGGGTAACGGCAGTGCCCCGGCCAAGACGAGCAAAGCGAATCGAAAGGGCACTACCTACATTTTCTCGAAGCGCTTCGTCGTTTTTTTGAACCCTCATAACTTGGGTCTTGATTATACCAGGTAAACAAGATTCTCGGAATATGACCGCATGATTTTTGAGCGTGGCGTGCTGCCTGCTGGCGTCCCGCGTGTCGGCCGCGCCCGCATCCGCTACCGCCTCCGCGTTCGCCACCGCTAGCTCTGACGACGAAGTCCTACCACAGATTAATAAACTGTTACTACCCTTGCTCCACACCGCGGAGCATGACGTCACAAGTCTTGGGGTGCTTTTCGGAGAATTATTTTAACACTTAACGACCATAGCATACATTTCTTGAGAAAATCTGGTTCTATTAAGTAACGAATTGTATATGGGATTATAAAGAAACCTAATAATATATTTAATTTTTCATTGGCCCTGAGTTGTTTGATAATAAATAAAGCATTGTATTAAAACATTTTGTCTTATGCCGCCTTATATTACCTAATGAGAATTCTGACATTTGTTCTATCTAATCAATGAATTTAAATGTAAACAAATAAATAAATAGAGTTGATTCCCGTAGGTAATAACCGTTAGATACATATTTACGACCTACTCCAGGGGTCGACAAACGTATAAATATTTGCGGACGATCTTACACAGATCAACTTGGCCCCAAACTGAGCAAAGCTTGTGTTAGGCGACGATATACAAGCTTATATTGATTAATACATACATAGATTCATATATAACACCCATATATCAGGAATAAATATTAGTGATAAACACACAAATAAATGCCCTCACCGGGATTCGAACCCGCAACCTACTGCTTCGAAGAACTGCTGACTAGGCTAGGCTAGGAGGACTGAATAAATTATAAAGGGATAAGTCAACCACATTAGAAATTGTCGGTGTTAGGAATGTCAAACAGCTACTAAACGTTGATTTAGCTGGTATGAGTACTCTTCTCCGTACTCTACTACTCTTGTTTGGGTGTCTTAAAGAGCCACTGATTGCCGACCCCTTACCTACTCAGTGGACGCAAATCCAGCCATTCCAGTAATTATAATTTCAGAGTTATTGAGGTAAACCGTCAAACGTTAAAACCCACGCGATCGTCAAATCTTCCGTCGCAACTATCGCATGGCGCGTCGTATATTTTGTTCCTTTCTAATTTCCTGGCTTTACGCCCCCCTCCTATAAAATATGTATCAGACGGAAGTCACTATCATTGCTTCAGTCCTGTCTGAAAATCTAGGTATATTCGAGACAGGTAAATACAACTGCTAACTACATAGACATAGTATATCCAAGTAGTTATAGACGCGCCACCGAGCGACCGGGGGTAAGAGAAAGAATATTCATATAAAATATGGGCGGCATAGGATTTTTCTCTTTCACTCTTATACACTTTCGGTATTTCTGCATCGCCTCCTACCTATGTTGCCACCCGGTCGGTGATAAGGACAAAGCATGGCACTATCTTCTCTTTCCTCTTATAGGAATCGCAATAAGACTATCTTTCTCTATTAAAGAGTGTCAGGCCCTTGGCTAACGACAATGCTAGTTCTCTATCTAGACGAGACGAGAGCACACACACCTACGTCTGTTCGATTGAGTGCAGTGATCCTCCTTTTGGTATAATTTGGTGCGATAGATCCAGGATTGGTGGAATTCTAATTATCAGGTATGCATTCAGTAGATATGTAAAAAATTCTTGTACATATGTATGGAAAGACGCTTTAAATAACATACATTGAGAGTAGAGTTGTTGGATAATGCTGTGAAAATAAGCGTGTGCCATATCAATCTATAGTTCTTTAAATATATAAGTAAGAAGGTTACCAAAAAGGTGTTTTGAATTTTTCAATAGTTTTAGAAAATAAGCGTGGTCCAACAACTTGGCCGGTTTTTGAAAGATCTCGGATTAACTAACATTTAAATACGTATAATTTAAATTACTATACTTTTTAATTCCAATAGGTTTTTATTGTTTTGATTTTTGTTATTAATTTTGACATTATTGTTGGTGCAATGTTCAATATTAATTGTGTTTGCATGCATTGTACCTAGGTACTATGTTTTATCTACAAATAAACGATTCAGTTAGTTATTGATTGAATGCTCTGTGTAAGAAATTAGTTTTGGTCTGATGGTCATTTAATGTAATATTTGCAAATGATATACCTATTACCTGTAGGTATATTACGGCGTAGGTAATACGTAGGTAGGTAATATATACGTAAAAAACAATAGTAAAATGTTCACATACCGACATACCTAAATTTATTGTACCTACATACAATAAATCAGTACGTAACTACGTATAAATATTTTCACCTCAGCGGCTCGAACAAGCCTACTTTCGACACTCCCTGGAGTGAGGAAAGTGCGACTTTCCTCACTCAAGGGAGTGAAGAAAGTTCGACTTTCCTCACTCCAGGGAGTGAAACAATGTAGCTTTTTAATTTAGTGAAGGCCATGAACTACCACTTCATACTTTGATTACAATTTTTTTTTTTCTGAATTATTCTGTGTAATTCGAAATACATTTTAACCTTTAATATGTTCTCACTACTGAGGCGAAAAATTATGTGTGCAACACGAGAGCAAAGTTATTTTACATCTCGTGTTTTTGAGTCCCTCGTTACGCTCAAGATTCTAACTTTGAATCACTCGCTTCGCTCGTGATTCAATTATAGAATCTTTCGCTTTCTCAGGACTCTAAATAAACACTCGAAAGAAAAACCGACTTTCCTCTCTTGTTGCACAAATAACTATTACATACATGCCGGCAAAACAAACTACATACCTACCTACAAGTAGCATCCAATACAGTAAAAGGTTATTCAATCGATAACCTGTATAAAAATAACAACAACTAAGTTTCCAAGAATTACTTACAAGAAACGTTTTATTTATAGGTATCAAATTATTTATCTTTAAATACCTAGGTAGATATGTGACATTTGATGCATTGGCTTGTGATTTAAATCATCTTAATATACTTATAATATGTATTTTATAGTCTGTTGACCTGTTGCAAGGTAGCTTTTCACATACTATTGGAGTAAAATACTCTTTATTTACATACAAGATATATACAGTGGTACTACGTAAACGAAATTAATAACTAGCTTAAATCTAAAATAGGCCCTTGAGGCATTGTACCAAGGATGCTGGCGGCATTTCCTCGCTGTGTCGCAATGCTGATACGTTGTGCGAGGAAGCCGCCAGCTCTTCGGTCACCAGTTACGTCAACCAGACGCTTCGCGATTTCTGCAAACAACTTGTGCGCGCTGGGACCAAAGTTAAAAGTAAATTTTTTGTCTCATTTCAGAAACCAGTATGATAATGAAGGTGTTGAGTGTGGCTTGTTGCCTACTGGCAGCCCGCGTGTCTGCCGCGCCCGCCGCCGCCACCGCGCCCGCCAGCCCCGTTCTCACCAACGGCGGCAACATCAACGACACCATCTCCCAGTCCACCCTTCTCCATACTGCTAACCACGACGTCACATGCCTCGGGGTTCTGTTTGGAGAAGACAAAGAAATCGAAGACAAAGTTGTGTTCTTTATAGAGTCAGATGTTAACAAACAAGGAGAGAGAGTCGACTACGGTCTACACGCGTTAACTAAAGACCCCACACATCCTAACCATACGGTCTCAACTAAACTATTGGACAACGCCAGGGACATCGCTGTAGCTTCCTTAACGGAAACGGCGTATTTCGCTGCTAAAGACGGGATATACGTTTACAATAAGAAGAAAAACTCAGCAGAAAAGTTCGGATCCGTCAGTGACGAAGTGATCTCGATCGCGGCAGAGAATGCCACCGGAGTGCTTTACTACGTGAACAAGCAGCATCAGCTCTACAAGGTGACCGAAAGAGGACAGAAGGCTACTATCGTCGATGTGGTTAAAAACGCGGATCAAATTACTGTCGACTACAAGGGGCACCTGTATTATTATACTGTCGACAAAAAGTTCTACGTGTACGACGGACAAAATGCAAAACTAGTTGAAGGCGTCCCTAGTAATCGGAACAAAGTATCGTTCTTGAGGACTCCGGTACTGGTCGGGGACTACGGTGTAGTGAACGTGGACGGCGATTACTACGTGATATACGGAGCGGACGCGTCTGGGCATGCCGCGAGCGGCGGCGGCGCCGGCGGCAGAAGCGCAGTGTCAGTCGAATCCGGCCTTGTCTTGTACTTTTCCGTCGACAGGAAGATCTACGAACTTAACATTATAGAGAAAGTTGTTGAAGGCATGATGGAAGGACTGTCCAGAGGACTTAAAACAATGATGGAGGAAATGCGAAATACGTTTAATTCGTTTGATTTTTAGGACATCCTTATTACGTGACCTTTCCACATGTGTAATACACACAGAAAAATTATCTAAATTTAATAAGCATACGCACACCCACTCACACGCACATAAACACACACACACACACTCACACACACAATCGCACACAAACACATATCCTCCCGATTATTAAAACTTTATTAAAATTGTAGTCCACCCCATATTGTACCTTGCATATACCTATAAAAAAGGCTTACTCTATTAAGAACAGATTTTTGTTAAAATTAGTTTTATTATACTTAATTTCTTTCTATTTTTTTTAGTTGTTTTGAAGAAATAGTAGTTTATATATAAATTCTGTTATACCACCTACGGGAGCTAGAGCGGTGTCTCTTGACACAAGTGTCATGTACGCTTAAAAAGAGGCACCAGGCCAGTTATAATTACGTTTGTTTGTGCGAACTCAACAAATATATTTTTTTACATAGCTTCTTATACCTACCTACAAACCTAAAAAATTTACTTTTGAAATAAAACTATGAAAACGCATTATATCGCGTATATTGAATTTATCCTACACGTATCCCGACGTTTCGAACTTTGCTTTGTTTTCTACCCTTCTAATATTTATTTATTATTTACTTTTTGAAAGTATGCCTTTACATATATTTACTACATTCCTCTACGAGATCTTGTACGTAGATATTATTTTATCTAATGAATTCCGATTTATTAATGATCTGTTTCGTGATCTTTTTTTCTGTTTGTCATTAAATGTTGGAAATTCACCATAAATAAGCATCTGCACTGGAAAGATCATGTCGAACAAATTTGCAACTGGCTAAACAAATTTGTGTTTGCTCTCCAAAGACTCAAGGACACGGTCTCAATTGAGGCCGCTCTGACTGCTTATCATGGATACGTGTCCTCTGTTCTTCATTACGGGCTAATTTTTTGGGGTAGGTCTGTCAATGTAGAGTTTTCAAAATACAGAAAAAATGTGTAAGGGCTAATGTGTCATGCTAGTCCTCATAATCCTTGTGTTCCCTTATTTGTAAAGCTGCATATTCTTCCCTTACCCTGCTTATACATAAGAGAAATATCTTTATTTGTTAATAACCACCGTGCACTATTTACCAAACGTAGTGAAGTTATGCATAGGCAGAATAGGCAGAAATTTGTAAATCTACTTTTCAAACCACGTGGACATAAAATGATTTATGAAAAAAAAAAATATAACGTGTATTTTAATTTATAATAATTATAATAGATTACCTGATGACTTAAAGATACTCCGAGTTAACATATTCAAGCGCAAATTGACTTGCTGGCTTATGGACAGATGCTTTTATAGTATTAAGGATTATTTGAACAACTGACATTGCAATTTTAATTAGAATTTTTTATATTTATTTTATATACCTACAAATAATTTTTCATTTAATTTTGATATTTTTACTAATTATTCATGTTTGTATTGCTTTATGATTTGATGTTAGAATGTGCTTCTCTGTAATGTTTCTGCACGCAGACTGAATAAATACACTGGGATTTTGTTATTTTTTTTGTATATGACCTGCATGTATGTACGTGTATTCTGTGCAAATAAATTCTTTGAATCTTTGGCCTGGCTCGTTTACTACTTGCAAATTGCAATGCATGCATATTGATTCTACTATCATTTGGTTGTAAATAATCCCTAAGGTTTTTCAGCTTTATTAAATATCTTTTATATGTCTATCCATGATCACCTAATAGGAATATAGTCATTTAATTGATTAAAAAACAAAACTTTTAATACAGTCAGTAACTTCTAAAAGTTCTAAACTTGTATATGACATGTAGTGATCTACGAATTTGATGAACAAGAAAGCCTTCTGAGAGTTCTGACCGATTGATGGACGGACAAATAAAAAACAGATTCGTAGTCATAAACTCATAAAAATATGAACGCTTTAAGCATTGAAAGGGTATTGTTCTGAGCTTGTAGAGGAAATGTTTGATTTATTTTCCTTTCAACATGGCGCATAGGGGTGCGTGTGAGTGTTCTATGGCGCAAATATACGGCACGTTGCAAACTCGAGCTCCGCAGTGGATATTTTATATACATAAATACCTATGTATGAAGAACATGATTTCATTTCGATGATCACTAGAGTTGGATCACGTTAAGTTGTCATGCCAAGTGCCACATGTATTTTTACTGCCAAGTCTGTGCAAAGTTAGCATGGTCTGGTCCCCTAGCGTAAAATTGTAAATTTCATTCGATAACGTGACGTGCGTTCGCGTTTGCGTTATGTCTATTTTTGTATGTGATGAAACTCAAAATCCCGTCACGCTATCGAATTTACACTAGGGGTACAGTCTATGACGGCGCTTCCCGACTAAAAATATTTTCTCAGAAACATACGTATTCGCACTTAAACTATCGTGAGACATATTTCAAAATATTTATCAGTACGGTTTTTACTCACTATTATTTTTACTCGCTTTTGGCGACATGTTTCGGATTCTTTGGGAATCCATCCTCAGGCACGAGTGTCCGCGGCGGTTGTACGTCGTGCACTCAACACACTCGTGCCTGAGGATGGATTCCCAAAGAATCCGAAACATGTCGCCAAAAGCGACTAAAAATAATAGTGAGTAAAAATCGTACTGATAAATATTTTGAACATACGTATTTGTCATGCAGTGCAAGTGTTATTTTAAACGTCAAACTTCTATGAAATTATGAAATTATGACATTTTTTTTTTTTATACCACGTCGGTGGCAATCAAGCATACGGCCCGCCTGATGGTAAGCAGTTACCGTAGCCTATGAACGCCTGCAACACCAGAGATATTACACGCGCGTTGCCGACCCTTATAAATAACACGTGCACTGCGTGTGCTATCAAAATCGCTGCAGACTTTTATTGGTCTAACTCTACCACTGTACCTAACTTGCATCTGATTTAACCTAATGTAGTTACACGATATGCTTTAAAAAAGTTTTGAAAAAATTAAATGTTGGGAATAAACTAGGTACCATAATATGTACAGCCAGCTGCAGAAAAAAGGTACTCTCCCCCTGCATACAAGTGTATGCAACAAACGTAACGTGTAAAGTACAAAATAAAAGTACATAGCAGAAAAATCGCTTGGTATCGCACATTACATTAGAATATGGTAATTTGTCGTCTCCCATGTAAAACCAGCAGTAACGTTATTTAGGATGATGATGAGTAATTTAAACTTGAAAGGCAAATGCTTGATAGTATAACGTGGTATAACGCCGCGATGCTCGTCAACAAATCGTCTGTATGTTCATCGCTTAACTGATACTGGCAGCTTTTATAGGCACATTGCGTTTCAAAGCCCTATTTGAACCAATAAATCGATAGCAAACTATAGAAACCATTCAGAAAAGAGCGCTCACCTACGTTATCCAAGTAGTTCGGGCTCAAATAATCATGTCGTTGTAATAAAGCGTTATTTCTAAGGTTGTACCTAATTGTTTGAGAATTGAATTTATCTTTCGTTTCTGCAATAAAACCTGAACGATACGATCTACAGCGACCTTTTTATACGTTTTAATATTCTTCAAAGTTGCGGTAAAATGTTTCCATATTTTATTATAAAACGATAGCTCTTTTAGGTATACATCTTTTGAACAGTTTTTTATTTTATTTAGCAGAATTGTTTGGGAACGAAGTTTCTATTTTTGATTTTAAAGATAAATTGCTATTGTTTTCGCAGATGTTACGAGTGTATACTCGTACAAGCAAAGGATATCCCTTTTAACTACAATCTGATAAATTATGAGATTGACAATACATAAACAGTCCACATGACACACTTATCCGACACGTATCACTGGCAGTTATGTTATGCGTTTTCACGTTTGTAAAATGACGACGTCGTTTGTAAAAGGCGGATTCTTCCAATTTGACTGCGACATATGCACGAAGTTCCGAAATTTACCATTCAGTAGCTATGTACCACATGCCATCTGCACCATATTTTACGAGTACATACTTTGTATAACCAACTCCCAACTCGCACTCGACCGCTCTTTCATTAAAGACGTCACAGTAGTTGCAAAAGTTACATATTCTGTATGTTTCCCCTCAAGCTACCCAAAGTATTCGTGAATATTCATAACTTTACTGGTGGAATGCTAACTAAGGGCCCTTCTTACCCAACTTCACCTTAATTGCATCCGAAGTGAGAAGATAAACGGATCTCACATAAATGCCTTTCTATTAATAATTTAATTGCCTTATTCATTTACGGTATAATGTCTTTAAGTCTGCGTTCGTTGACGTCAGGTTAATGCTACTGAAATTATTCATTTAAGCTGAAGTTATTGTTATTATGTTCTCCAAATGGTATTTCAGCGTCGGCATTGAGGCTCTGTGCGGTTTGTTGTCCTGATAAAATTTGATGCGGCAAAGCCAAGAGTTCCAAGTTCCAGGAGTTTCAAGAGCCCATTTCCCTTTCAGTGACGCTGCTGTATTCTCGATCCGAATGCCAACTTAACACAACTGTTTTATTTAATTATATAGATTATAATAAATGGGTAGATTAACTCTTGATGGCCTTGATTGGTAAGGCATGTAGTAAATAAAATTAAGACTCGCTTTTCATTGAAAACAACATTTTTACAAAACCGGAACAGTCGCAATAAGGCCTAGTTTCTCCTCCGGGTTGGAAGGTCAGATAGCAGCCTAAAAACGAATTCCTGTCTGTGCCAAATCCAAAAATTCGGAATTAGGGTCGAGCGGCTTAAGCTCCCTGAAGCGCTGATTATATTAAGGCGGTTCCCTGAGCCAGAAGGCGAAAAATCTCCTTATATGATCATGTTTTTCTAAGAGGCATTGATATTCGTAGACGTGGAAAAAATATATGTAGTTTTTAGAGTTTTGAATGATTCACGGTTAGTTTCACTAGACTTATACTGACCGGGATATAGACCGTGATTACCTTTTGTATTATTTTGCGTCGAAATATCGGGAACTCATAAATAATACAAAAGATAATCACGGTCTTTATCCCGGTCAATATAAGTACGTAGTTCTTGACTATATTATCTTTAATAACATAGCTCCGATACATGAATTATGACACTTCGCTCGATACAATTAATTCCCAAACTAACCTCTAACTCGGACTTTTAATCAAACTTTACTCGGTTATTTATTATGTGATACTATAAACAAAAAAAAGGAGTAAAAACAATCTTAACTTAAATAGTAATTTCACAGCTTTCGAATTTCGATATTGTAAGGTAACGTTTTTAAAATAAATAAAAATCGACAAAATTCGATCAAAATAGACAGTTGGCGCGCATGATCTGTCCCGTTCTTTCTTGCGAAATGTGACAGTGGCAGCGGCAAACCGATGGAACGGCCTTAAGTACGTCTCCATCACCACCGGTACACCGGTACGGTAGGTACACCGTTGGTCGGACACTTTTTGTAGGGAGTCCGATCGATTTTCCTACAAAATGTGACCGACGACCGTGTAGCTAACAAATAGCGAACTGAGTGAGTAAGTGAGCTGTAACAAATAGCAGGACAAAACTGAAAACGTTGATTGGGATAAAATAGGTTGAATAGGATCACACAAATTTGTATATGACCCAGATACGTTAATTACGCCGCTAACCGACTTGGCCGTACATAGTACAATTAGTGCAAAATTCAATATATTCAATAAGCTAATTATACCGAGCCACTTTATACATACGCACATACATACTTTAATAGTGCGAAATTACAGTAAATTGTTGTTCGTGTTTACGCAAATATGATAATATTATAAGTATAACTAATTTACTTTTGTACAATGGTCAAAGTTCCCTTATGGCTATAGAAATATTAGAAATTGTTTCGGATTATGTCAGTCGTAGAGTATACATTGGAATATTGTCTACGCCCTGCAGCTTTGTTTTCATATGTATGTAAATATTATTATGATTTCTAAGGTGCAGTTTAGCCAAGTTTAGCTCAGACGTAATATCTACAAATGTACGATAAACATAAACATAGACATAGACGGTAAACATCCTAATGTGCGACATAGTAGGCCAAGCAATAAGAAGGTATAGAGGGAAATGCAAGGAACACAATTTTTAACTTTGTAGCTTTGTTTGGACTAGTTAGGAGATAAACATATCAAAAGTCCCCGGCCGTAACCCTGGTGCTGGGGGGAGAGGGGGGTTTGAAGATTCCATTTTTCGATGAAAAGAGATTTAATTTGTTAC
Organism: Cydia strobilella; assembly: GCF_947568885.1. Classification (NCBI taxonomy): domain Eukaryota; kingdom Metazoa; phylum Arthropoda; class Insecta; order Lepidoptera; family Tortricidae; genus Cydia; species Cydia strobilella. The sequence goes on from NC_086057.1 coordinate 11,873,064, forward strand.
AAGTTTTATTCAGTCAAGTTTTTCGATATCTTGTATAGTTTTTGAGATATCCGCTCTTGAAGGTTTATTTAGGGCTCTCATTTTTATCTTGATTATCTACATCAGTAAAGCTGCTAGGCCGGGTTTGGTAACGTTTTCGTATAAATCGGGGGTGCTGAATTCATTTATGGTATCAACAATACACCTTTCCGAAGTAAAAACATATAAACTTTAAACAAATAACTTTTTTATAACTCCTCTTCACGCTTAAACCGCTGAACCGATTTAGTTGAAATTTGGTAAATAGGTGTTTTAAGTCCCGAGACAGGATATAATATAGTTTTTATCTCAAAAATCATAGTTTGAAGGTGTGAAATTTGGTGTGAGGGGAATTCAGCTTCTTCGCCGAAGTTGAATTCCTGAGGCTAATACTCTTTAAATTTAGGTTTGAAGTCATGTTTGGTATCATTATCAACTAAATCAAACATGTAAACCATCCCAAATATTATTTAAATAGGTTCAGCGGTTATTGATTCCCCATACAAATTTCCACCCCACTTTTCACACCCTTAAGGGATTATTTTAGTTATAAAATCTATCCTATGTACTGTCCCGAGACTCAAACCATCTCTGTACCAAATTTCAACGAAATCGGTTCGGCGGTTTAAGCGTAAAGAGGAGTTTTACAAAAAAATATTTTTAAAATTTTGTTTTTACTTAGGAATGGTGTCAATGTTGATACCATAAATGAATTAAGCACCCCCGATTTATACGAAAACGATCCCAAACCCGGCCTAGCAGCTTCACCGATGTAGACAATCAAGATAAAAATGAGAGCCCTAAATAAACCTTGAAGAGCGGATATCTCAAAAACTATACAAGATCTCGTAAAACTTGACTGAATAAAACTTGTAACAAATTAAATCTCTTTTCATTTTGTAGAAGTGGCCAAGTCGCTCAGACGCATAGTTTCCGAGATATAATCGAAAAACCGAAAAATGGAACCTTCAAACCCCCCTCTCCGCCCCAGCACCAGGGTTATGGCCGGGGACTTTTGATAAGTTCATCTTCTAACTAGTCCAAACAAAGCTACAAAGTTAAAAATTGTGTTCCTTGCATTTCCCTCTATACCTTTTTTTGGGCATTTATTTCCTGGCCTATAGTGACACTGACAAGCAGTCGAGACGACGTCTACTACTCTACCCTCCTAAGGCCCAGCCATACGAGAAAAAAATCTAAAATTTGCCAGTGAAATTGGAACCTCATTTAAAGTCCGTAAAATGTGTCTACTTTGCTCCCCACTTTTGTGTTCCAGACGTGCTGCAACGGTTTTTATATATGAAAAAAACTGTATTATAACCTAATTTAATTTTGAGTGCTACAACGGGATATTTAGTGATGGTCTACTTTAAATCAGCTTACACATCAACACACCTAAAAATTGATTTTATAGATTTAAATTAAATTTAGATTTTTGAAACAAAGTTAGTAGGTATTTTACGGTAGGAAATAGAGTTGATTTTAGTTGCGTTGAAATTTGAACGAAACAAAACGAATGCAACCCTATTCCAATTGAAAATGATTTAATGATCGAACTTAATAATTAAGTACTCAACTGTAATCAAACGATTTTAATATCGCATCGAATACACACCAAAAGTAAAACGGACAATGTGGTCAAAGAGTAGATCTAAGGCGTAAGTATTTAGTTTCGACAAGTCGTTAAATGTTATCTCAGTGACCTAAGTGCGGTCAGATTGTGGAGGCCCCTTTAATTAGTGACATAAGTGACCAGATAATGATTATGTCACAGATAACATATCTAAACTAGTTAAGTTACTAGAGTTAGACCAACTTTGTTTCTCTGGACATACTTTGCAATGACAAAGTATGGCATTACCACTAGTTGTCACACTACTTATATATAAATTTGTAACTGAAATGAATATCATATATCTACTTACTTAAGAAAAAGTGACCAAGCCCTCTAGTGTCCGAGGCCGGAACCGAACCGTCTTTGGCTTACGTAACTAACGTAGTGTACATCTAGGCAACCCGGTCACTTTTACGCAGAGTTTCGCGTAATATTCCCTATTGGAATTCAATAGGATCATATAGGATTTAATTAAACTGTGTGTACCATTTTCGAATATATTTTTCAATTTGTAAATATCTTTTCGTTTTTGTAATCGAATAAAATACTAGCATACTTCCTGTAAAAATACCGTTACGCGAACAAATAACTCAAATATGTTAAAACTGTTTTCGACCAACATGAAAATTAAAGCGGTATGAAACAGCGGCGCACCTGGCTCCATATTGCCTCGACACGGATAAATTGTGACGTCAGCGTTTGGTTTGTTGCAGTACACGGTGGTAGGGGGAAACCGGGAGACATGAGCCGTCGGAAAAGTTGAAGCTGCTAGCTATATGGGGCATTTTCTATGAAAAGGGACCTTATTGTCGATGGCGCTTACGCCGCACAGCGTAAGCGCCATCGACAATAAGGTCCCTTTTTATAGAAAATACCACTTGTGAGGTCTGTTTATCTGTCAACACAGTATATTCTTGTGATTATGGTTAAAGGATTGGCAACGCGCATGTAAATCTATTAGACTTGCTTGCAACTATAGGCTTCGGCGGTCACTTAGCATCAGGTGGGCCGTATGCTTGTTTGTCAATGTGGTAATATAAAAGAAAATAAGAAATTGCATCGTCAGCAGCGTATGCATATGGCTTAATCATATTTTTTTATGGTGCGTGTAATGTCCACCGCTTTACGCCAAACTGCCATCGACATACAATATTCTTGTGTATAAAAGAAAATAGTACATTACGATGCAAGTGCGAACAGTACGAAATTTCAGATTTGCGAAAAACCTATTCGCACGTATATCGTACAACGTTTTGCAGTAGGTATATACATATGGCCCTTTTAATTTTCGGCATAGGAACGTAAATTGCTAATTTCTGCTCTAGGGCAGTAAAGTAGCACCATATGTACTGTAAGTCAGTATGAAAGTTCCATAATGTCACTTATATTCCAGTTTTTGTTATACCTACAATACCTACTACACCATCTTTTAGAATTTATTGTTTTATTTAAAATTTTATTTATTTGATCTAAATATAAGTATATATACATCAAACATAAGTATATTTATATGCGTCAAACAAAGAAAATGTGGCCTAAACGTGAAAGATTAATTCAATTCATTAAATATTATATTAGTTTAATTTTTAAGTAGTTTTATTTTAATGTTAGTATAGTTTTAATTTGTTTAAATAAATAAATATTATAGGGACATTCTTACACAAATTGACTAAGTCTCACGGTAAGCTCAAGAAGGCTTGTGTTGTGGGTACTCAGACAATGATATATATAATATACAAATTCTAAAATACATAGAAAACAAATGTTTAGTTTATACTTTTAATGTTTTTTATTATTTGTAAGATTTTTCTAAAAATAAATAACTTATATATACATTGAATTGAAATAAATTTGTATCCACTTTAGTACAGTCGAATGAGAAATCGTATGAAGATTACTACTTAACTTACCTTAGGGTAATATATTTCTGGAATCGATCTTCGATGGAGTATATAGGCCCGGTAACCCGAAGTTCATTCACCTACGTATCTGGGGTTCCATGGTGATTGTTGTTTGATTGCAATTTTTGAGTTAGAATTGAGAACTTTCATATAAAATCAGGAGCTCTTTCTATACCTGTTGAAAAAAAAGTCTTAAATATTTTTTTTGTTACGTTTTCAATACAACTATCAAAAAATGTAAGAAATTATAGGTAATCTTTATTTCTCGTATTAGGATCGAAAGAGCTCGTGATTCTGAGTGGAAATAATATAAAAAATCAAAAAAAATTACACGTAAGTTTAGGGGTACAACTTTAAATAAGAGAAAAGTAAAATACCCCTATAATGGACTTATCTCATTATTGAGACTTATACCACAGACTGTGAAATAAATATTTATCACCAGTTTTCAGATACTGGCAACATTTTACCATGAACAAGAGTCATAGAGCTACTTATGTCTGACGTTTCATTAATTTCTAAAAAGAAGTGGCGCTAATGATCAAAAAAATGTACTTAGCTTTAATTTGTTAATTATAGTGGAAACCAATTTCAGTATCTTTCATTAAACAAGTCGAAAACAAAAGACGAATACGACATTTCACATTTAATGCGCATGGCGGTAGAAATTGTACAGGTATCGGTTCTATCGGTATCAGTGAAATATCAAAAATACTGTAAATTTTATCTTAAATGTCTCATGATTAGTGACGTTACCAGGTATTATGGATGGTATACAACGGATGCCAATCTCTTATGGCAGAATTGTTGCAAAAGTGACCGCTTTCAGCTTTAAATAATAGTTCCTAATCTCTTCGGTGGCGCTAGTTAGGCTCCGGGACATGAGTATAACATGAACCATGAACCAAGGCAACAAATAACCCGACCAAATTACGTAGGTTGTTTTTGGTAGTATTTCGGTGTATGGTGGCGCCGCCTAATTACTGTTTTTTTAATGGACACTTTTCATACATATAGATATGGCTCCTTTATATAGTCTCCATGTCAGGTATAATAGAGATCTTTTTTTTGCGTGTAATGTGTCGGATTGAATAGGCATAGATTAAAATTGGTTGGGCGATGTAATTGAGTCAACCAACCTTTTCTTACCACTCTGCCAAGGTTTCGGTCTACTGGGGTCACTTTTATTACCCTGATTTTGTTGTATCCATTCACATGATTCCGATTTTAACAAAAGGTGCCCTGAATTGCTCTGACATTTTGCAGATACGACGGGACAGTGACATGCATGTTATTTTCAAAAATCGATAACTTTGTTTCTACTAAAGCATTTGCAACGATTCTTTCTATTTCATAAATATAACAAAACGAAGAATTTTTTTATTGTGTAGTTAGGTGCTGTTGTAATAAAAATAATAATTAAAAATACACCAAGTTGACCCAATGAAATAATTACTGATTTTTAGTAGAAACCAGGCTTCACTGAAAATCAGCGTGAGAGCGCCAACAGTCCGAGACTGAAATGGTGCCTTTCCCCCGAGTTAAACACTACTTTTCATTTCGAATACGAGGAAAGTAAAATACATGTGCATTTAAAAAAACACGGCTAAGTATAGTTTAATCAGTAGTATTTCTTGAGGGTACTTTCAATTAACAATTTAGGTAAAAATATCGTTATTTATGGCATTGGGAGTTAATTAAATTATCCAAATCGAAATTGTACAACAAATCTATTTAAAACCAAAATGTTAATTGCTTATCGTAAAAAAAAAGAAAAAACGTAAAGTGCTTCAAAGCAAAAACGTATCATTAACTGCACACTTTTTAGAACAACAACGACCCACTTTCAGACCATGAGAAATGAAAAATAATTAAAATAGTTTCTGTTTCTACAGTTTCTATTTTTTGGCTAGTAAACATTCCCGCACCCAAAACCCCGGCGTAAGGTGATAAATTAAGGGTGACTCACGTTAGACCGGGCCGTGTCCGGGCCGGAGCTTCCGGCGCTTACTTTTCTATGACATGACAGGTGATCACGTGATGCTTTCCATAGAAAACGAAGCGCCGGAAGCTCCGGCCCGGACACGGCCCGGTCTAACGTGAGTCATCCTTTACTCTTACTACATACTTATAAATACTACTTATACCTATAATAACAATGCAGTTATTCAAACGCTACAGTACTCTTAGTTTAAAAGTATATAATGCAGATACGCAAGCTAATTTAAGCGAATTTGTGATTCATTAGCAGCTGCACAAGGTTTTAGGTCAGCAGGTCAAAATGCAATTTGTAAGAGTTCCATTCCGACTTCGTCTTTCTTTAATTACATTCATAATTAAGGCAGACTTTTGAAAGGTTTGGTGACAAAACCATTCATTAGTTGCATAAATATCTACAGGCTGACCCAAAAATACGTTCAATATTTTTTTATTGCGGTATATTGTTGATAAAATTCAACAAACGTTTTACGTTTGCATTTTAATGCTGAAGGAGAATATTTTAAAGATAGTACTTTTTATTTTAATTAAATGATTAAAGTTTAAATTTTAATGTAATTTTGTAAAAAAACGCGTGAGTAAGACACAATAATACATAACTAGTAAAAATACAGTTACTACAAAAAGCTTCACTGTATTAGTTTTTCCAAGGTTTTTTTTATAAACAAACAAGACATTTAAAAAAGTAGGCATAAAGCCAGCTCTATTGTGGCTCCATTTCTTTCCTCTCCACATTACTTTAAATACCTCATTATTTCCTATAGGCGATATTAACGGAACCCGCAAAAAACAACGGCGTTTACTTTACACGTTTTTTCAGGTAAATAAGGTATTCATGACGAGTCTTGGTACCGGGACTGTGTTCTTATTCGTTGCGCGAGCACAGGCACGTCAAGGTTATTTAGCACCAGAGAAATATGACCTTGAGATTTGTAACAAATCTACTTTTTCTTGTCACGCGTTGCCATGGTCGCCTGGGTCAATCTTTAAATCCGAGTTATATAGCATTTCAATTATCCAAACATGCATGTTTATGGTTATAACAAATGGGCAAATGGTTATAATATAACGTGGGCCATGAGTTCTTCTAACAAACTATGCTACTATATATTGTCGCCTGGTTGGCAGCACAGAATAACAACAAGTATTAGTTTATTCACCCAACTTCCTTGGAGAAATGCAAATGGGTAACTTTTTCCCGTGGGTCCCGTTTTTCCTGAATGTAAGTAATGTGCCTAGTAGGAGATGGAGAACGCAATTATCTATTCCACGATCGTGGCAGGGTAAGCAAAATCCACTTCCTATGGACACTTTCCACAAGAATTATTGCCGAAAATATTTACAAATAAGGTCAATCGGGATAATTACTACTTTGGGGTTATTGCGTCTATTCGAGTTATTTTTTAAACAAGATTAGATGCTAAAGAATATAATACTCACCTCTCATCTAGAGGAAAAGACCAGAACTACTTGGACGACAACACGTAACATAGAGGGCGTTTTACCGAATCATTTTCAAATTGTTACCTATTTTTGAGAATTAGTTTCACCCCAGACCTACACGGTGTATGATGTAAGTCAACAAAATCCGTTTACATCCTTATTTTCTTTTAGATATTTGGTAATATTTAGTAATAAATGTGCACAAACAAATGTCAAAATTGACTTTTTAACTTACAGCGACAATAGGTAACTTAACAGTGTTGCTCCACGTTGCTTCACAAAAGCTAAGTAATTGGCGGTGTGTATGCGCCTTACCAAATGTGGTTATTCCAAATTCGAGAGAGAGTCAACATTTCGCTGTACTCTATCTTAGTCTTGATTGTAATTTAATATGTTATAATTGATTGTAATTTATTATTTAATATTTCACATTTATTACTTCCTCGCACAGCGCATTAGTATTGCAATTCAGCGGGGTAATGCTGCCAGCATCTACGGCACCTTACCGAGGGGTGAATTTTTATTTTAGTTAAGGTTTAGGATAGGTAGTATATTTTAGTTACGTTTAGTTTATAAGTTTTGTTACTATATTTTTATTTAATTTGTTCCAATAATTTTTTTAAATTTTTAAAAAGAAACAAAACTGCATATGTTGGTCAAAAACTGGCGGTCCGATCCTTATTGGCACGTATTCTGTAAGTGTTGGGAATGAGACCTCTGGTTACTTAGCATTTATATATGTGATGCAGTCTCGAGCCGCTCTGACCGACCGTTTCCGATGCTAATAAGATTCTTTTATTGCCAACATTAGAATATTGAAAGAGTTTTCGCTTTTGGTAACCACAATGCCTCAGAATAAGAACGGTTTCGCAACGATGGTAAACGACGTTAGGGAACAAAATTTATGTGAAATCGATACCATCGTCAAATATTTATTTTTATTTCTTTACATTATTTACAATCATACATATCACTTACAGACTATATAGTCCAACGGGTGATAAATATTACATAAAAAAACTAAATATTATTAACAGATAACAAACATACAATTTTAGAATATCGCAATAAAACAAAGCTGAACATTAAATATTTGGCAAATAACGTAGTTGCCGGCTTGTAGATGCTGCGAACTTAGTCAGGTGTAGTCAATAAGTCTATGTTAGTAGATACTTCATTGAATATTAATATCGCCCTGACAGTAGGTGAATTGGCCAGATTAAGTAGTTACGCGCGGTCGGGCGGGCGAACAGGCGCGTAGCACGCCGTCGAGGTCCTTGGCACCACCAGTCCCAGTGATACGTGAACCCATAGATTAGTATATGTTATTACCGTGAACCTACGATAGATCTATCCTTTATTTCCTAAGAGGGTAGAGTAGATTTATCTGAATTTGAAGTTAAGCGACTCAATTGTTATTTTAATTACATTACTTATACCTACTAAGATAGTAAGTACATTATATTAGCAAGAAGTTTAGTTATGGAAAATATTTTGATGCGGTTTAATATATTGGAGTCATTTGCATTATTAGGTAATGTAGAATGGTCTAAAAACAAATTAGATTACTTTCTATGATAATAATTTAATTTTTGTTTTTCAAGTAGACACACTACTGCCGCGTACGCTTCGGCTGTGGAATGAGCTCCCTGCCGAGGTTTTCCCGAGGGGCTACAGTATGGGGTTCTTCAAAAAAAGAGTGTACAGGTTTTTAAAGGGTCGGCAACGCGCGTGTAATATCTCCGGTATTGCAGGCGTCCATAGGCTACGGTAACAGCTCACCATCAGGCGGGCCGTATGCTTGATTGCCACCGACGTAGTATAAAAAAACTGCATAATTATTTATTATTTGTTTATTTATTTATTCTACACCAGTAATTGTTCACTATACGGAAAAGAAAGAATGTCTGTGGGTGACAGAGAGGTATGGAAGAAAAAGACATACTGCGCCGATCCCAAGTGAATGGGACAAGGGCAAGCGAATGATGATGACGGAAAATAAAGAATAATTCCAGCAAAGATGTATATAACATCCCACTGCTGGAAGCAGGCCTCCTCTTAGGCACGAGAGGGATTCGGCTGTCTGTAGTCCCCACGCTGGGCCACTGCGGATTGAGAAGTCAGATTTTTTTTGCCTACATTTCCTCAACCATTACGTATGTACAGTCAGCAAAACTTTTTAGCTTAGTTCTCTTGGTTATAAACGTACTTATGCATGGGTGCTAAGTTGGGGTTGAAAACCAAATTATGATGCTTCGACTTACTGTGTCGACATTTTTTAAATACTCTTTTAACTTAATATTACGTGCAGCCCTGAACCAAATAATCCATACTATCCATACTAATCCATACTAATATTATAAATGCGAAAGTCTGTCTGTCTGTCTGTCTGTGTGTTCCCTCTTCACGCTTAAACCGCTGAATCGATTTAGATGAAATTTGGCATAGAGATAGGTTGAGTCTCTGAGAAGGACATAGGATAGTTTTTATCCCGAAAATCATCCCTTAAGAAAGTAAAAAGCGGGGTGGAATTGAGATAATTAATGAAGTGTCTGCTAATTTGTGTGCATAATATGCTCAAATTGAATAATTACTATAAGACTTTCTCCAGGCGCTATTCTTACTCTAGCTGGGGTTACTAAGTCCACGCAGACGAAGCCGCGGGCAAAAACTAGTCCATACTAATATTAAAAATGCGAAAGTCTGTCTGTCTGTCTGTCTGTGTGTTCCCTCTTCACGCTTAAATCGGTGAATCGATTTAGATGAAAGTTGGCATAGAGATAGGTTGAGTCCCTGAGAAGGACATAGGATAGTTTCTATCCCGAAAATCATCCCTTAAGAAAGTAAAAAGCGGGGTGGAATTGAGATAATTAATGAAGTGCCTGCTAATTTGTATGCATAATATGCTCAAATTGAATTATTGCTGTGAGAATTTTTCCAGGCGCTATACTTACTTTAGCTGCTGTTACTAAGTCCACGCAGACGAAGTCGCGGGCAAAAGCTAGTTGGACATAAAATAATGTCGTAACAGGCAGGGCTACACGGAAAAAAAACTTAGCTGTGGTAACTTAAATTTAGTTGTGGTTGCTAAAATCCTTCCAAACTATACGGACAACTAAGTTTTTAGCTACCTTAGCAAAGTGTTTTAGCCATAGTTGCAAAGGAATTGTTTGAATGTAGATTGTAGATATAGCAATTACACGCGACAGTTTATTTGTATCATTAGAAAATGAGTCTTATCTCAAAGCTGATAGGGCATTTTTTATGCTTTTAGGTTTGCCGCTTCGAAAAATATGTTGTTCACTGTATGCACATGCTGACTTGCAGAGTTGTTGTTTCAATTGCTTCCTGACAGTTGAGTCGGCTTAGGCCGTAAGATAAACCTCATGGCTCCTTTTGTCTTTTATTGTACGCTTAGTTTTTCTTTTGTGCAATAATGTTTAAGTAAATAAATAAGCTACGGACCGCTACAAACAAATAAAAATATTTTTTCCTTAATTTTTGTGAATTTTGTGATAACATGCATGTAAAGTTGTAAGTCCGTGAATGTGAACGTAATCTAGAAGAACCTTGTACGTTATTTACTTCATATAAAATCGGACATATACTCGTAACCGTAAAATGGGGTGAGTAGGAGAAAAACTGACATTCAAACCTCGATAAACTATACTTCTTGTACCTACACAGTTTGAAAAATAAATGTTTCTGATTTCTGATTTCTAAAATTTTAGTTTTACATATGCAAACTGAATGGTGTATATAATAAGTGTTCCGGACGTTTGTATTTTAGTTTTTATTTTATTTTGGGTAGTTCCATTTCATAACTTTGACTTTCATATAGTACGATGGTGATTTTATTGAGGTGTGCAATAAAGAGTATTGTATTGTATCTTATTGTATGTTCCACAAGTCCGAGACGTAATGAAGTATAAAAATTACAAATGTTCAATTTGGTTTTGTCTCTTTTTCTTCCATTTAAATATTTACACATATAATTACTTAATTGACATATATAATAGGCCCATCTAAACAAAGCTATTCGAGTTAATTTAGGACCAAATTTTGGACTATAAGTTTGTTAAGTGTGTTGTATAAGACTTATACAACACACTTAACAAACTTAGTGTGTTTGGTATAATCTATACAGGCGTACCATTCTAAGTAGGCTCTCCGAATACACAAAGTTGTGCTGGACGCATCTTGAGGTCATGTTACATCGGTATGGCGACGACTTGACTCAACAAAAACATGAGAATATATTACACCAGGAACTAGGTAATGTTTTCCTTCCTTGTACGGGTTTTCCAATTTGGGATGAAAATGCGCTGCCATTTTTGTTGCTATGTTGAATGGAAAATCTAGGTGCACCTGCTTGCCTACTGAAATTGAAACAGAGGGTAAATTGGACTTGTTTCGCAAACTGATATGACGATTTATGGCCACTTTCGTAAATGGCGAATTTCGTGATATATGACGACCAAGTCACATGAATTTCGATGTCACGATTTGTGTAAGTAGGTACTTAATTTTCTTGAGAAAATAAATATGCAGGTAACTAGAATAATAAAAGGTTTGTGTAAGTACTGTATACGTACCTACCCGAAAGTTCTCTTCATGGTTCTAAACTTTTTTTTAAGTAGTTACATTTTACAAGATTTTATAGAATTCGTTTGATATAAATCTAATCAGAAATTAAATAATAGGTTTTATTTACACACAAGATATATATAGGTACAGTGGTACTACGTAAACGAAATTAATAACTAGCTTAAATCTAAAATAGGCCCTTGAGGCATTGTACCAAGGATGCTGGGCATGGCATTTCCCCGCTGTATCGCAATGCTGATACGTTGTGCGAGAAAGCCGCCAGCTCTTCGGTCACCAGTTACGTCAACCAGACGCTTCGCGATTTCTGCAAACAACTTGTGCGCGCTGGGACACCATGGACCTAGAGTTTTAACTCCGAAATAAATCAGAAATAAATGCCATAGGTAATTCCTGTGTATAGTTTACCACAAGCGCGTTGAAAATTGAATCTTTATATTTATTGTGTTTAAGTGTAAGTTTCAACTTGACATTTTTACAACTGTATCACTTAAACTGGTACGGTTCCAGCGATATCGCCATTTTCAGTGAGTTCGCATCAATTGTTAGCTACGTGCTCTTAACGGTTTCCTAAGCGCGGGCTCTAGTTTTACCCGTTATAGAGTGATTCTCAATAAACAGTGTATTGCATTTTATTGTAAAACGCAGTCTACTCTGTTCTCAGTAGGTATATTTAGGTCAACTACAGCTGCGTTACTGTTGCGATATTAGTGCTACGTCGTTGACGCAACCGCTGTATAAAAGCTGCTGATGTGTAGTGTGTTCCTTGATAAAATAACATATAACGGATAGGTACAACGTCATAATTGCAGCAGTGATTCGCCGGCGAACGTCACTTCTTTTATCAAGGAAATTGACAGCCGCGTCACTAATGCGGCTGCAGTTGACATTTGACGGTCAGCTACTTTGTTATCGTTACTGCTGCAGCGTTGGCTTGTGGTATTACCTGTCCAATTTTTGATCAAATGTGCATTGCGTCTCATTCTCTCATTAAGCAACATGTGAGACGTAAATACAAATTTGATTAAATATTGGACAGGTGGAGTACCACCCTTAGGCGGGTGTCACTCTCAATCTCGGACACTAAAAAAATAGAACATTTGTAACTTTCCGCTGCCAAACATCTGGTTTAAAAAATGTTTATACCACGTCGGTGGCAAACAAGCATACGGCCCGCATGATGGTAAGCAGTCACCGTAGTCTATTGATGCCTGCAACATCAGAGATATTACATTATGCGCGTCGCCGACAATTTAAAAACCTGTACGCTCCTTTTGGTTTGTTCGACAATAAGAATTTTGTAAATAGTACGTAATTTGTAGGTAGTGTATTATGGGGTACAGCGTCAATCAAAGACATTGACCTTATACTGGTTGCCCTGAGTTTTTAACTCGCAAACTTGCCCATGGAATGCCTCCTCTGAAGAGGCAGCTTTTAGTGTGAGTCTTTATCCCGAGGGCGCATCCGGCGGCGACACGCCCTCTACATTAAATAGCTGCAATGTTGTTCAACTTCGCGCGTATGAGGGCTATTCCACTATTTTTCGTGTCATGCTCTCTGGCAACCCCATTTTACGGGTTAGTGGGATGGTGCAAGTGGCGCTAAGACACATAAGATGACATGGATATGACATTACGAGATACGAGCTTTGCCAACAAGCGTTGACAGTTACTTTAAAAAACTCGTATCCCGTAACCTGTGTGGTGTATTACATTGCGGGCCGAATTATTTTGTATGGGTTAAATTTGCATTGTATTTCTAGCAAACTATCTCAATATACTTCTTAGGTCCTTTGCTAATCACCGTTTAAATATTCGCCTGTATTGAATTTACACATGACTGTGAATAAATCCAACAATAAAATCTTAAATAAAGCTTTTTGAATAGGCCAATGCACTGTAATTGTAGTGTTATTGGAATAATTGGAAACCAGATCATTTATAATTATGCTTATTACTTATTGAAATGATTATATAGTAAAATATATCTAAAAGATGAAACTTAGACGAAACCATGGCAACGAGTTGCAAACAAAGTGAGTGGGCCAAATAACATATTGCCAAAGACAAATTCTTTTTAAAATTTATTTACGTGTACTTAGGTACAGTCGCCATCAGATATATCGGAGCGGCCAAGATGCTCACACATATCTGAACACGCACTCTATCGCCTTGACACTAGATGCGTGTTCAGATATTAGTGAGCGCATTGGCCGCTCCGATATATCTGATGGCGACTGTACCTACTACTTATAATTGGTTGGTATTGGTATGGGTATTACGCCTAAGATGAGTGTTAAGTAGTGTTAAATTGTGTTAAGTATAAGTAAGTATATTTATATAGATTTAAGAACCTAGTATTAAGACATAATGATATATAAAAATATTTTTTATCAATAAATGATCGTATCATATCGTACCGTATTCTAAAAATACATTTTACTTACAATACCTTCCACTGGCTCACGGAACAGTACAATAACCTAAAAAGACGATTAACCAAGGAATTGTGAATTTTAAGCAATAATTAAAATAACAATTCGTAATGAGGTCATGTATTGGTAATACTTTACTTTTACGATGTTATTATCCTTGTTATTTATTGCTTTAAGCTCAAGGAAAATAAACAAGGGTAAGGAAGCTACAAAGATTCTAACTAAGGATTCCACTCAACATGCGCACATACACCCATATTAATTATATTTAGGTAGAATAGAATAATCACAATATTCTTCCATTAAACATATTACTACATAATTACATTAATTATTATATTAATGTATGATGAGTAATATACAAACAGACTGATAATAAAATTTCCTTGATACAATAGATAATAGTTTATGTGACTGCTACGTAATGAAAGGCACAATATAAGTGTGGGTTTATGAAACGAGCGGTAATTCAGATATTACATGCAGTGTTGTCAACACATGTTAGAAATTCGAATGTCATTATAAAATCGATTTTGATGTCATGATTACCTACGCAATAATATAATTTTCATGGAAAAGAAATAAGTTCTTACAAAACAGTTTATTTATGCTTACCGTTGATTGCGGTTTTTGAACGCACCATAGAGGGTGATATTGTGTGTAGCATTTTTTTTTAATTTGAGGAATTCATAGATCTCATGCAAAGAATGGAACCAGTTCCTGATGTCCAAGTGTGTTGAAATTTAACATAACAATGTAGCTCGGGTAGCAATGCAATATTTTAGTACCATCCATAATATCAATACAATGGAGACCGAAGGCGCCGAAGGCGGTCATAATAACTTTGCAATAAAGCAATGAAAATAAAGAAACTGAAATAAACAATGCAAGTTCGGGCTAGGTGGAATCGACTTGATGGGTAGTAATTGTTAAAGTGACGTACAGTCGGACTAGTCGGAGATAAAAGCTTGAAGGTACCGAAAAGGTTTTTATTGATAAAAATCATTTAGCTCATATTTTATTAGAAATATTTCAGTTGTACAGTCGGCATCAGAGTTAATAATTTACAGGCCAATTCTAGTTTTAGTAATTACATTCCAATATGATACTGATATGATACTGATCTGTCAGTGTCAAAAAACAAAAAAAGTGACATTTCTTCAACCAAAAACGTTAGTTTGACACTGACAACAGATCAGTATCATATTGAAATGAGATCTAATAACTAAAACTAGAACTGGCGTGTTACTCAAACGCGCATGTGACACCTCTGGAGCTTGTTTGCCACCGACGTGGTATAAAAAATATCTGAGCAAATACTTTATCTTCTCGATAATAAAAGCTTTGTTCAGATATTTGTAAACACCTTGGCCGCTCCTATACCTAGTTTATCTACCGGGCTAGCACATGATTGGCGCGGAGTATCTCGCCGCGACATAGACTGGGTAGTCCCTCTTTAATTCATACAGTTAGTAAAAGACGGGTTATCTCGCGGCGAGATACTGTCGCGTCAACCATGTGCTCGGCCTATTGATGGCGAGTGTAAGTACAAATAGGTAACTGTCACTCATTAAAAAGCAGACCTAAAGCTCAGTTTAAAAAAAATGGGAAATAAAATTATTTTTGAAAACCAGTTAACCATCGTCAGAAGCCTCAACTAACTAAAAATAAAATTGAATTTGTAAACTTCCTCCTTCTTCCAATTTATGCAAAGTAATAACTCGAAATAAAGTCCCTTAACAGGAAAAGATCATGCAAATTTTATTGTACTGCGTGCTAAAGGATATTTTTTTTTTTAATTATTTCAGAAATGTTTCAGCAATTTTATGCCTTTGGCGTATAAACCCTAACAACATTTATACGTCATTATGACGTTAGCGACGTCATTATGACGCCATAATTACGTCATTATGACGTCGCTGACGTCACTTTGCTACCTGGGAACGAGTGTGTACTGTATTATCCGGAAATCGGTTATTCCAAGTTGCGATTATGCAGCCGACGAGCGCCAGAAAATTCATATTATTTATTATATGATATTGGTTTACAAAAAAGTGATTTGTGTCTCGTTTAAGGAAATATGTCAAAAATATGCGAATGGTTACAAAACCTATGAGGAAAATAAGCAATTGAAATATAAATATAATGGGGAAATATGCGAATGGCTTCTGCAACTTAGAAAAAACGATTTCCGGAAAATACAGAAGGTACACATTCCAGATACACGCGCGGTTAACAATGTTATAAATACATATTCAGGATAAAAATAAATTGACAAAGAAAAATAATCAATTTGATATACCTTATTACTAAGATGTCAGTTAACAAATATATTTATGAGTAAATACCAGCCGTTCCATGAATTGACATTTGAAGTTTACGTTAGCGTCAACAAATGTGTTTTTTTTTGCGTATGATTTGTGGCATTAAATGCGGTACATGTCCAAAATGCATACCGTCGTATTTTTTTGTTTCAGCTCCGCGTAAACTGTCACGTAATATTTACGTGTTACTGGAGAGCAAAACACTGGACCGGAGACAATATTGGGAGCACAGATTTATTTATATAGATTCTGCTTTATGAACTATTATACTATTATTCATGCTTAGATATAGGCTCTTCAAATACTTAAAGAGCCATAAACCGTAGTACCACTTGTAGTACATAACAGCCAAGTTTGAGCTAAACAGGACTTCAATCGAATTAATACTTTTCACTCCCAATGTCACTTCAATTTATTATTATCCTTTAGCCGCTCTAACACATATAAAAGGCCCTCCGTTGCACAGTGGATCGAAATGACAAAAAAATGGATGAACTCCCACTTAAACACTTACTTTGGGATTAACCCTTTACGGTAACCTCATTAATGCTAATTAACGAACGATAATGAATATCATCTGAGTAATTAGTATAAATGCATAACTTGCATTATGCCGAGGTTGCTAATGTACCTATTAATTAATTACATATTGTAAATGTTAGTATTTTTAAGTAATAAATTAGTGAAACGATTTGAACTTTGATTTTGTTAACGACATCATTATTTATAAGCATATTGTGAAGGTGATAACTATTTTCCATGTTTTTAACTTAGCGTAATCATTTTACTTAGCAAATGTTATTTTAGTTTATTGTAGTGCCTAATATCTCAAATTATTATGCTAATTTTGATATCAACCGTGGAGTTTTATTGTACAAACAGTAACCATACAATATTTTTGTATAATCTATGAAGTGAGATTGTGTTCACAAGTTTAATACGTTTCATTCATAGGTCACTTACTTTCATGTTTGCTTATATTTAAAATTTTCATATTTTTCTCGTAAGTATAAAATTATTTTTTCTTTGTCATAGTTATAAAAATGTCAAAAATATGTCGTTTTTACACTAAATTATCATTTATATACCGTTAAACTATTGAAAAAAAAACCAAGAAATTTTTTGTTTTTTACTGACTTTTGACTGGACTATAAAAAAAACGGGCACCTACCGAGATAAGCTGTGTACTACTTTCTACTCTTTTTAAGTAGGAGAATAATATTCTAAAGGTTAGAAAGCGGGATCGGTAATAGTTTTCTTATAATAAGATACCTATTTTTCAGTTTCATACAAAAAAAAACCAGATTTTATTTTTTATTTTGAAAAAAATTATATAACATTTTTTATTCCTTACATCATTTTTAACCGAAAAGCATTTTTTTAAATAAGGTTTTAAAAAAAAAAGCGAATGTCCATTTTTTTGTCATTTCGATCTACTGTGCATTGTTGTATTTTGCATCTTTATTTTAACAAATAAAAACACATTTGTGTTGGCAAGTTTAGCATTGTGGGCGGCTAGAGAGTATCCTGGACATACCAATTTTATTTGCATGGTTTTGGGGTAATAAGATGGATGGATGGATGGATGGACTAACGATTTACCAAAACGGGCTATCACCTAATAACCACTCGCTGGAATGTTTATCATTGAAATTTAATTCCAGTTATGATTTAAAACGAAATTTCCTAAGATATCAACACAGTATAAATAAGTAGCGAGTATATTTCGTCTTAGGTGCTCCATCCATCATGTAAGTGATCAATGTTTGAGAGCGTCCATATATCCTCTCCTTTTGTTTATTCTGATCTTCAACCAATATTACGAGAGTCCTTGTTTTATATCCAATACTGCTGAATGTCAAGGATTTATTATCGCAAATTGTTGTTGTCCTTCGAACGACCTCGTTACACATGTAGGGCATACGGGACATGTGGATAATCCCTCGAGGAAAAAATATTTCCTATCGTATCTGAGCAACGACTGGTGACACCTATCTAAATTTAATATGCAATAAACGTCTGCTCCGTAACCCCGCCAGATGCCTCTTAATTGTCATGGCGGTACGAGCACGCAGCGTGATTTTATTAGGAAATAATTCAAAAAACATATATGTCTAATCTATGGTAATCCTATTTTTCGAATTCCATTACTTTTAGCATATTACGTTTTATTCAAATTGTGTTCCACTGTCGGGTCTTAATGATGTTTAGCTATACTTTAACGATGTTTAGTACTGACGCAAAGTTATATTTTTATCGATATTTTCAAATTTGGTGTTTGAGCTATAATGATCCCTTTTCGTAGGCGTACAATGATCCCTGGAATCATTTTACCCCATTAGTAATTTACTATGAGCATTTCCTGTACAGGCCAAAGCTACCTACATAACATTATCATGTCGAGAATTTATGTACGCAGAGCCACTTACCCTTAGGAAGAAATACTATGGGCTCTTATTGAGGTAATATTATGGATCGCCTTTTAAAATAGCAAGCAGAATCTGTGCCTCTGCTGCGTTAAAAAGAAGGCCAAAAGAGAAGTAATCAGTATCTATCTTTTGAATATAAAGAAACACTGGTATCGACTTAACGCTTAAATTATTTAGATGAAGAAAGATATCACAAAGCAATCATCTGTGATCATTTTAACCCTACCTAGGCTACATATAAAATAAAACAACTAAAACTAATATTGTCTTCGGTTACCGCGATAGTTACTTATGAAATAAAACTTAAAGTTTATAGTCTATGATTGTTCATTATTTTTAGTATGTGGGTATTTTTGAACTTTGTAATTTTTCCTCAGTCACCCGTTGACCACGAACGCTGTAAAGGGTTCGAAACGTCGGGATGTATTATAAATTCAATACATACGCGATATAATCCTTTTTCATAGTTTTATTTCATAACTAAAACTAAACCTAACTAAAAAAATAGACCAAAATTCTATAAAAAATTTCTATTCAAACTTCTATGAAATTATGCCGTTTAAAATAACACTTGTACAATCTGTGCTCTCAAAGTATTTGCCAACTTAGCTTGGTCTAACTCTACCTAAATTGATTTAAGTGAATTACGTGTACCACCGTCAAGGTAAATTGATTAAATCAGGGGAAGTATTTCTTAAAATCCATTAACTTCAAACATTCTCAAGAGACCAAATCATAAATTCAAGCCATTTTTTGTAAGAACAGTGAAAAGGAAAATTTATTCTCCCGCGCGGGGCTTTGGATAATGATAAGAAGAACTAACGTTGTCACGAAGAGGTACTTTTCATTGCTATTCTGATTTTGTTTTGACTTATACAGTCCGCTACTTTTGATGCTGATTGTACCTGTACACTGACTGTAACAGTAATGTGCCATGTCATAAATGACGGATGACGGAATGATTTCATAGGATGACGGGCTAATTAACCCTTAAATGCATGATTTTTTGTATAACTTTTTAATAAATTGAAATAGATGTGTCATGCTGTATAAAAGTAATAAATGTGATTTTGGATAGCTGCATATTGAGCCACGGACCATCAAATATACGATGCATATATACATCATTATGCATTTAAGGGTTAAGTCATTTTGAATAATGTATCTACGTTGATCATTATAGAATACTCATGAAATAAAACTTTGAAAACGGATTATATCGCGTATATTGAATTTATAATACATCCCGACGTTTCGAACCCTTTACAGCGTTCGTGGTCAACGGGTGACTGAAGAAAAACTACAATGTGCAGAAATACCCACATACAATATCATTAGAATACTCTTCCTAGGCAATTAGATAACTACCTACGCAATCACAATCGGTATTCCGTACATGTAGCGTTATATTGATTTAGTGAGAATGGAAAATTGATTATCTAATGTGTTTCGAGATGGACTTACATCTAGCACCTTTTACGGTAATTACTATTTTATTAAAAGCGTTTTTCAATAAAAAGACATCAAGATTGTTTACCCTTTTTCTAATGTTTAAAAAAACGATGTATAATTTTATTGATACATAAGTACCGCATATTTCTGGTTCACACGTCTGGTTAGCACAATTCTAGAAAGCAGAGAAGCATTTGTTCAACACACATTTTTAGGGTTCCGTACCTCAAAAGGAAAAAACGGAACCCTTATAGGATCACTCGTGCGTCTGTCTGTCTGTCCGTCTGTCACAGCCTATTTTCTCCAAAACTAATGGACCAATTAAGTTCAAATTTGGTACACATATATAGAGTACACGTTTAATAAATAAAATTACAATATTATAAAATTAAAACTAACCTATTAAACCTAAACTGTATACACTTAGTATATAAAAACTTATTAATCACAAACTAGTCCCGTCAAAAATTTCCTTTTAAGTCCCGAACTGTTCCCTACCTGGCCCAAATGTTCCAAATATGCCAGCTGTGTTGCCACGCTGAATGGCTAAGGATATTTGTTGGACCAGGTAAGATCCAGCACGGGGGTCACAGCCTCTGTCCCTCAACCGACGCCCGATCTCCCTGACCAGCTTTTTGGCCTCGGCGCACCATGGCCCAGCCGTTTCGACAGCAACCGGAATGAAGTCATACACTGGTCCAAGGTTGGCGTATTTGCTGTGTTATATTATGTAAGTTTGGGATTCGAAAACAGACATGTAACGTAAACCAATGAATTTTAAACATAGGGGCCACTGTTGGGGGGTAAATGAGAAAATTAAAAAATTACTATAATTTAACTGTGTTACATTTAGGTATCAAATGAAAGAGCTCATTTTGAGAATCTCAAATATATTACTTCGTAAATATATTTTTGGCTTTCACTGTCTCGTTTAATTCATTGAAACGGAGTAACCTATTTAATAACAGACGTAAACCGTCCATTAAATCATCTTAATTGTTAAAGTTGCCCCGCCACCACTGCGCCCTGATAATTACCGACTTTTTACGGAACCCAAAAGATCCATAACGCTGGAATCCGACCATTCCAAAAAAACAGATCACTTACCAAATGGATGAAGCAAGGGGTTATCGCAAGTTCATCCGAATATTACTTGTACGAACGCGTGAACAAACGCATTGAACTCAATGATTTCAAAAGTAAAGATAGGCCGGTTCATATAATTCCGACCGAACATTCTCGTTTGGTGAGCACCAGTGGAATGACACAACGCGATTGGTTGATGAGTTCGCATCACGTGCGTGATTGGTCGCAACTTTTTTTTTCATAGTTGCGTTGGACTGCACGATTGGCTTGCATTCGTGTGCTCACCAGTGTGCTCACCCCATTCTTGGTGCCCGTAAGGCCCATCTTTACAAAGTAATATACCTATAGGTAAGACAATGATTCTGAATAATCACGTCGCATCTTCAGCGAGCGAGGTGAGTACCAGTACTCACCATCACGGCGTCGCCGGCGTCTTTAACTCGTGCGATGATCGCGTATTCGCGTTCTATTTAGGACAACCAGTTTTTGATATCGCGTGCCCACGCGATGGTCACATCGCTTAATCGCGTGACCACGCGATGGTCACATCGCTTAATCGCGTGACCACGCGATGGTCACATCGCTTACTCGCGCGATTCTCGCGTAGTCGCGTCGTATTAGGGCGACCCCTATAGGTAACATTTGCAATTGCACATTTCTCTCAAACTAATTTTACGAGAGAGATCGCTTAATTTAACTATATTCTCTTTGGAAACTTTTATAGAGTTAGACCAAGCTAGACTCAAACTTCTATGAAATTATGACGTTTAGAGTAAGACGTTTATAATCTGTGCTATCAAACTCCAACTTAGGCTGTCGACTTACGCCATTATTAACGATGCTCCGATATAAATACAATACAATACCGCGCGACGCTGTGTGGCGCTAAGCGCCATCGACAATAAGGTCCCTTTTCATAGAAAATGCCCCAAAGCAAACTTCGATCTGTAAGTTATTGGCTATTATAGTATAAAATGTTGCAGGATGCGATAGATTATTACACTATTTTATAAGTATTCCTGTAGACATCAGACAATAAATGAACTTTAGTCTATTTTCTTAAAGGCAGTTCAAATATTCTGCTTGTCAAAACATGTATGACGAAATTTTGACTGTTATTCACAGCAAAGATGTTCGGTTTACCAGAAGGGTTTTGACCCGCTTATTAGGGTTCCGTACCCAAAGGGTAAAAACGGGACCCTATTACTAAGACTCCGCTGTCTGTCTGTCTGCCTGTCTGTCCATCTGTCTGTCCGTCTGTCTGTCTGTCTGTCCGTCTGTCTGTCCGTCTGTCACCAGGCTGTATCTCATGAACCGTGATAGCTAGACAGTTGAAATTTTCACAGATGATGTACGAGTATTTCTGTTGCCGCTATAACAACAAATACTAAAAACAGAATAAAATAAATATTTAAGGGGGCTCCCATACAACAAACGTGATTTTTTTGCCGTTCTTTGCGTAATGATAGGAACCCTTCGTTCGACTTGCTTTTGGCCGGTTTTTTATTCGTGACGCGGCGCTCTTCGCAATTGCTTCATAATACGTAGTCTAAGAGAGGCGGTTTATATTCCAACCTATCCCTAACGAGGACGACCTCTTGACCCAAATGGCTGTCGGTTTATATCTCAATTTCTCGAGAATAGTTGAAATTTGCCCATTAATCTTCCTCACAACCTTTGGGTTTATAAATCTTACGAGGATTCTTGGAATACATTTGCGAGTCCGAGGAGAGTTGTAAGAAATGAGGTTTATTTATTTTGTAAAAAATACGTTGATTGCTTGATAATCATCTTTCTGAAGTGCTAGTACATACTGAATAGCAGTAGTATTTTGAAAATAACTTTTAAACATAGATTTCGATGATCTTTTGTAATACCTACTTATTCTAACAGTGTGAAAGTAGTATGACTAGTATAAGCCTCACACGAGTAGTTATATATTTTATTTGTAAATATAGTAAAATTAGGACTCATGCCTATTTTAGTCAACCAACCATTTTTAGTACAATACCTACTTAAGTAGTTGTATTATTTAAATTAATAAATGGATGTATTAAAATCTACCGAAACTCCTTACACATTAAGTAGTTATCCATTCAATTTTCTTGTCAACTTTCAAATTCTAACTTCATAAATCTGAGCGGTCGGTACAAGCTGTCAAATTATAATAAAAGCCACGTTTATTGGCTTTCCCAACTTGCTCTTGGTTTATAACTGTCAAAATGATCCTCTAGTCCCCTTGGCGGGTAAAACAATCTTCTAACGAGTTTTCTCATTCCAACCCCTGACCACGCCATTTGTATCGATGACTTTGATTCTTGTTTGAGACTGGCAAACTTCATTTAGCTAATAGTTTGGGCTGACTTAGGTCTGCCGTTTGCGGATTGTTTCAATTACTTGTATTAGTTATTTAACATTTCAGATGTACTTCACTTGACCGTAATGAAGTTTCGAGCAAATAGTTCAGATACAGCGAAAAAAAAATCTGGTTGTTATAACGAGAATTCGGTAGACCCTACAATTTTTATCGTAGTATATGTGACAACTCTACAGATAGTAAACTCAACTATATTATTTTATTAATTAACAAATTGTACAAACGAATTGTAATCGCTTCAAATCAAATGGCTAAACAGAAAAAAATGTTAGGAGAACGCAAAGTTTGTTACAAGAACAAATTCCCATTTACTATACATTCTGGTAGTATTGTAAAAAATATTTTTTTCCGTGTAAGGACCTTTACGTAGCTACATATTTAAAAGTAAATTAAACTTCAAATATTTTTTATTAATTTGAAACTATTTTTAGGGTTCCGTACCCAAAGGGTAACAACGGGACCCTATTATTGAGACTCCTCTGTCCGTCTGTCTGTCTGTCTGTCACCAGGCTGTATCTCATGAACCGTGATGGATAGACAGTTGAAAATTTCACAAATAAAAACAGAATAAAATAAATATTTAAGTGGGGCTCTCATACAACAAACGTGATTTTTTTTGCCGTTTTTAGGGTTCCGTATCCAAAGGATACCCTATTACTAAGACTTCGCTCTCCGTCCGTCTGTTACCAGGCTGTATCTCATGAACCTTGATAGCTAGACAGTTGAAATTTTCACAGATGATGTATTTCGGTTGCCGCTATTACAACAAATACTAAAAACAGAATAATTTTTTTTTAAGTGGGGCTCCCATAAAACAAACGTGATTTTTTTTGCCGTTTTTTGCGAAATGCTACGGAACCCTTCGTGCGCGAGTCCGACTCGCACTAGGCCGTTTTTTTTTAGGATTACCTCTTTTGAAGTCTTGGATAGCAACAGTAGCTTCATTACTGTTGCGACATTACTGCTGCGGCCTTGACGTAGGCGCTTTCACTATGGACTGCTGCAGTGAAGCTCAAAGTGGGTTTTTCACTAGTAGTGTGCCTCTTTTGCATGTATGTAATGTTCATATACGCGATATCTTCCCTTATGCACGCTTTAATTATCTTTAAACGTAAGCGTCATCCCAGATCTGTGTTTCTATCACAGAATATCTTCTGTAGATACTTATATTATGGGCTATTAATTATTTTGTACCTACTAAACAACTGTTACTGTACTGTACTGTTAAAGAAAACCGCTAACAACAATGAAACAGTTATTAAGCTAATGTAAGCAAACCGTCGAGTTTGTCGTTTAAATTGACGCCGCTACTGAGAAATCACTGTCACGAAAATAGCGCCTGCTGTTGTATAATTTGTGGTTTGTTAACTCTAGTTCTATGGATATTGATGGCGACCATACTTATTGGTTTGTAGTTTTGTTAGGCCGTAATTTTAAAACAACACAAAAATCCGTTCTCTCCGGTTGTTAGCAGTAAGAAAACCTTGTTCATAAGAAATAAAGAAACGAAGAAAGAAATATATTTTTCATTCCAGTGTTCATTTGCTTAAAACGTTCGTGTTGATTTTCAAATGAAAATAGGAAACACAATAGAAGCTCAATTTAGCAAATAATATAGTAGAAACGCAATTTACTAAATAACGTACAAATGCGACAGAGTTGAAACGAAAACGGAACTGCGGCGTCATCGGTTTTCATCAACGCTCCATTCACAGACATATAGGTATGTATTGTAGATTTCGGATGGAACAGGACCAAAAGCCTATAAAGACTTTCTTTAACAACCTGCTGAACATTACGACGTAAAGACCAAAATCTTTTGAGATGATTGTTTATAAAAAAATTAAAAAAAAATTTAAAATTTAAACTGTTTATTTTTATAAAAAGACACATGTAATATTTAACTTAACTACTAATCTTAAATTAAAAAGATTTTTTGAGTTAAGGAGTCTTATCTTATATTCAATATTTATACATATAATTTTTTTCTAGGTACATAGGTCATATATTAAATTAAGCGATTTCGGTAGACTGGCCTCTTATTTTAATTAAGTATTTTTTAATAATATTTCTTGCTTGTTTACTCGTTCGTCCTTCTATAAGTGTTAATAATTCCTCTGAAAATCTATTCAAGGTACTCGGTAAGATGTACTTCCACACTCTTTGCCCATATACATTGTTTGTTTTTTCAACTTCAAATGTCGGAAGGTTCGCTAGGTTACGTAATCGCGCGGGTCGTGTTTTTTTCCTTAATTCTGTTATATGGTTATAGTATTGGGTTATAATGGCTAAATCAACCTTTTCAAACACCGTTAGCACTTTGCAGTATTTGAATAGATTTTCATAGTTATTTTTGAATTTATATTTGATTTTTGTAGGTACAATCGTTTTAAGTAGACGTAATTGTAAGTTATAAATGTCGTTTAGATATGTTTTGTATGTTCTTCCATAACTTTCTAAACCGTAACTTATGAGGGAATCGGCCATTGACATGTACAAAAGTCTTAATGTAGTGTAGGGAACTTTGTTTTTAAGTATAAATAGTTTTGACAGAATAGCTCTAAGTTTGTTACAAACATGATTAACATGTGGATTCCAGTTGAATTTCTGGTCTATTTTTAGTCCAAGGTAGGTGTGTTCCTGTACAATCTCCAGGTGAGCACAGTTACAGGCCGCACGGGGCATGTGCATACATTTATGTTCGTGGGCCACGATTTTTGGCGTTATGGTTACATTTTTATAAGGTGAGTGTATATACATAAGTTTCGTTTTAGAGTAATTTAGCGATAAACCTAGATCGTGGGCCCATTTGCACAGTGCATCAAAGTCATTTTGCATCATGTCCTGTGCAGTCTCCAAGTCCTCGTGGGCTACAATTATACATGTGTCGTCTGCGAACTGATATACGGATCCATGTTGGAATATATGATACATATCATTAACGTATAATAAATATTCCGTCGGAGCTAAAATTGAGCCTTGTGCGGTGCCGCATAAGGTCGGAATTAGGTCGCTTTGTTCGCCTGCGATGCTAACCGCGTTGTGTCTGTTACTATGATAATTTTTTATGAGATCCAGCATGGGTCCTTGTATACCATTTTGTTTTAGTTTTTCATAAAGTGTACTGTGACATAAAGTGTCAAATGCCTTAGAAAAGTCGATCATTATGGCGAGTACATGGTGTTTTTTATCTAGGTAGTCATTGATTTCATCAGTGAATAAGGACAGAAGTTGCGACGTACTTTTATTCCGCTGGAAACCAAATTGCTTTTCGTGTATTATGCCGTTACTTGATAGGAATGTACTTATCGAGTTACCTAGGTATTTTTCTATAATTTTATCTATGACCGATAAAATTGTTATCGGCCTATAATTATTAGTATCTGTGTAACTACCTTTTTTATGTATGGGTCTTACAATTCCCACTTTTAACTTATCAGGATATGTAGTTTTTTCTATGCATAAATTAATTAAGTGAGTCAGAACAGGCGTAATTTGTCCGGAGATGTACTTTATGTCTTTAGCTCTGATCTTGTCATATCCTGGGCTTTTTTTGTCATCCATTTGTAGTATGATTTTATGTAAAATTTCTTCATTGATTTTTTTTAATCGCATTGACACCAATGGAGAATTTATATAATTTTTCTCATCAAGTAACGGCGTATTACAGTTTATTTTAATGTTGTTGACATTACTATCGAAGTCGATAGCAAATTTGTTACATAATTGTGTTGCTCTTAATCTAAAGGACTTAAGTATCACATCATCGATAGCTTTAACAATTCTACCAGTCAATCTGTTTATTATTCCCCACATTTTTTTTGGATTTTTAAAGTTATTACATATTTCCTTCTTTATACAATTATTTTTGGCGTTACATATCACTCTATTCGTCCTGTTTCTATATTTTTTATATACTAACTCATTTTGTTTATTTGTAGTGTCCTTTAAATATATTTTTAACAGTTCTTTCTTTTTATCACACATGCTCAATAATTTATCAGTCATCCAGCTACTTTGTTGTCTTTTATTAACATGTATTTTTGTCTTATAGGTACAGTTTTTATAAATTGTCTGGAATTTGCCAATAATGTAATCAATTATTTCATTCGGGTCGCTACACTGAAATGCCGGGCTCCAATCTATTTGACTTAATTCTAGTTTAAGTTTTTCATTATTTAACTTGTTTACAGTTTTATTGTTAATTACTCTGGCCTCGCTGATAAGAGCGAGTCCTATTATGTAATGGTCGGCCGGCGCTTCTCGAACAACAGCTGAGCGCGCAGAATACCTAAATGCACCTCGCTTGCATGCGTCACGAATGAACAAATGATCAATACATGATTTGGATGTTCCATTTATGTTCGACTCGACTCTCGTAAACTGTGAAATACAACAATCAAATCCCATTTCATTTAAGCTGTTTATGTACGACTTTACAGTAGTGTCTGTGCACGAAATGTCAATGTTCATATCACCTATCAGTATACAGTCCGATTGACTAGGATACTTTGATAGCAAATGCGACAATTCACTAATAAAAGCAGACTTACTTAGATTCGGCGGTCTATAAATTGAACACAAGTTGATTTTATTGCCCTGAAATATTTCCACTTCGCCATATAAACACTCGAAGAACATTGTCTTTACGGGGATCTTGATGAAAGAAATACTTTTATGCGCGTAGATAATAATGCCGCCTCCTTTTCGTTGTGTTCGCAGCTCTGTGTACATAACATAGTCGTCAATCGTAAACAAACTTGCAGTTGTTTCTGTGATGTTAGCTTCCGTTAATATTATTAAATGTATTAATCTTGGACTACTGGCGGCGATGTACTCTAGTTGAGAGTGGTTTTTAATTGTTGATCTTATGTTGACGTGCAATAAAATCAGTTTATTTTGCGCGTCTGGTATGTTTTGCATAAAATCTGACCATGAGTCGTGGGATGTTTCTACTTTATTTAGGTCAACTGTATGCATTTTACGCACATTAATTAAATTTTGACAGGTTGACTTAAAAGGTTGGATAAGTACGAGATAATAATAGTAGTAGGCACTTCGGTACGTACCTATGTTTTTTGCAATTCCTTACCCACTCGCTCGACGTCTTTTTCATTTTTGATGTAGTATATTTTATTGTCACCGTCTTTTTTGCGCACCATTACCTGTCCGTGTTTGTACCATACATATTGGCAAAGCGATTTATCCCTTAGGTTTGTTTTAGCTTTCCACAGTAGATAGGACGTTGTGGGTGTGAGTGACTCTCGTAGATAAACCTTCCTGTCTTCTTCACCGCCGATATCCTGTGCAGTTAGTCTGGCTGATTTCGCAGCGTCGAACCAGTGGTCGCGTCTCCCCTCGCGCAGGGTGACCGTTATGGGCGAGTCCACTCTGGCGCGCTCGGCTTGCGCGGATCCGGGACGAGTCGGTTTCTTTTTCCTATATGTTCTAACAATATCGTTAGGGTCTTGGTTTAAAAGCTGGCATAGTGATGTCGCGACTTTCATAACATCTTCATTTTCTTTTTCCGCTACCCCACATATTTCAATGTCATTGTACACCTGTGCTTGCTCACTTTTGTGAATTTTTTGTTCCAGAACTTCATTTTTCAGCATTAAGTTTTTACACGTATTGGCTACATCTTTACATTGATTTTCCATTAATTTAAATTTTGTCTCATAATCTTTCATTTGAATTTCAAAATCATCAATTTTGTCGGAATAAAAGTCGAGGGTACGTTTAAGTTCTGCTTGTATGATGTCTTTAACGGTTTGGCGCAACTGGCGTATTTCTTGTCGCATTTCTAGTAATACTTTATCTGGTTCGTTGTTTGTTGTTGTTTCGGCCTCAGACTCTTCTTCCTCTCGGTCTGGTAAAATAACCGATATGCGTTTCTTGGAACCACCTTTGATTGGGACGCATTTTGGGCACTTCCAGTCGATTGAGTCCGTTACCACCGACAAAGCACTGAGTTGTTCTGTAGATAATGAGGCACATGATGCGTGCCACCACTTACTACACTTATTACACTGTACTCCAGGGGCCTTAATATTGACTACCCTACTGCAATTACAACATTTAACCATCTTGTACCGTTAATTTGCGTACGCGCACTCACGGGTCGCTAAGTCACAACCTGTCACTAGCGCGCTTGCGACGAGACTATAATGATGCTTGGTTATGGTCGTAACGTGATGAAACGAATACTTTAATATGAAAAATTTACAAGTACAGTAATTTGCTTCCAGTTTTAAACTAAGAAAACAGAACACAACAGAACAGGGAAACAGAATTGTCGGGAGCGGCTTTAAGGGCCACCACACACTAGCGTCTTTTGAGCGTCAGCATCTAGTCAGCGCTATCGAAAATGGCGTCGCTGCGCAGTCGCGCCAACGTTGCGTCAAGCAGCAGCCATAGAGTTGACTAGACGCCGACGCTCGGGAGACGATAGTGTGGGGTGGCCATAAGAATCAAAATGTGTGTGCTTATTATTACTCAATGCCCCATCCGTTCGCATGTTGTATTAAAATATGTCTGTAAATTCCCAACGAGTCACGGTGAGAACGCGCCATGTGGATAACGACAGTTCGGATTGGTTTGTAAAAAGTTCCAGGCCTTTATACATTGTTAACTTAATTATCGTTTTATTGTGAAGCGGGGCTTTTGTTAACATAATAATTTCAAGAGTGTAATCATGTTGAATGGGAGTTTAATATTTAGTAAGTGCCCAGGGTTTAATATTTGTTTGTGTATCTATTATATTATATTTTCATTAAATACGTCTAAAACAACGTAATTAATACGTCGTCTTTTAGAAATCCCTTGAGCTAACGTAGAGGCACCAATGACCGACAAGAACCAATAACCGACACTTTTTTTTGACCTAAGATAATAAGAGTAGGAAACCGATTTCTTAATTTTGCAACACTGTGCACTAGACAGCACACTATTGACTGGCACCCATTGAAATCTCAGCGAAATCCGTCTTTTTGTTTGAAAATGGCAGCGTGAAAATCCAGTGCGGCTAGAGATGGTGAAAATAAGAGAATTTATTATAGAAGTAAGTAATGTTTTTTATTAATAATGTGTTTTTTATCTCTTGTGCCTTGATGCTCAAGATTCCACTTTTCGAACCACCCACTATGAGGTTTAATTTTGGAATCTTTTGCTTGCTCATGAGGAATTAAACAACAACTTTGCCTCCTAGTAAAACAAATAATACGTAAATTACACATTTTGATGTTTATTAATCATAGTTACCTACCTAGAGCTGGTGGCCTAGCGGTAAGAGCGTGCTACTCTCAATCCGAAGGTCGCGGGTTCAAACCTCGGCTCGTACCAATGAGTTTTTCGGAACTTATGTACGAAATATCATTTGATATTTACCAGTCGCTTTTCGGTGAAGGAAAACATCGTGAGGAAACCGGACTAATCCCGATAAGGCCTAGTTTACCCTCTGGTATGGAAGGTCAGATGGCAGTCACTTTCGTAAAAACTAGTGCCTACGCCAATTCTTGGGATTAGTTGTCAAGCAGACCCCAGGCTCCCATGAGCCGTGGATAACAAGTCGGGACAACGCGAGGAAGTAAGGTAAATATATTTACCCCTAAAATACTGACAATAACGTCGTGTAAATATATTTTTGGAACGTTGCCTTGTAAAGATGTTTGTGAACTCGATCCTACACACATCCATACTAATATTGTAAATGCGAAAGTCTGTCTGGTCTGTCTGTCTTTGTGTTACCTCTTCACGCTTAAACCGCTGAATCGATTTAGTTGAAATTTGGCATAGATATAGTCCCGGGGAAGGACATGGGATAGTTTTTATATCGAAAATTATCCCTAAAGAGAGTGAAAATGAGGGTGAAATTGAGAGATTTAATGAATTGCCTGATAATTGATGTCAAGCAATTAAGATTATGCTCAAATTGAATGATTGCTATTATACTTTATCCAGGCGCTAAACTTACTCTAGCTGCTGCACAGCTCTTACTGATTCCACGCAGACGAAGTCGCGGGCAAAAGCTAGTTATACATAAAATGCAAAGTGAAAAATACTCGCAATATTTCAACAAAAACTGCGCAGCCACAACGGTTCGCGTTTGGCGAAGTGACATTCGGTGTAAGTGCCGATCCGTTCAGAAATATCTACTGGACTTGTGTGGAATTTGTTGTAGTAAATACGATACAAAATTCCTGTTGTTTAACGTAAATTGTGACTGGCCTCTACTATTTACTTCTATGTAGCATTGTACCAAGTTTCAGAAGTTGCCGAATTTGTACTTATAGGAAAAGTTAGAAATTTAAATTTAGCAATCAATCAAAACATGTCAAGAACTTAATAGATACAAACATTAGATATTTCTACTACTGCTTG
Source organism: Cydia strobilella (assembly GCF_947568885.1). NCBI lineage: Eukaryota > Metazoa > Arthropoda > Insecta > Lepidoptera > Tortricidae > Cydia > Cydia strobilella. The sequence goes on from NC_086057.1 coordinate 11,905,125, forward strand.
AATGTGATATAAATCTTTAAAAACAATATTTGGGTTAAAAGTTTATACAAGAATGTTTCTGGGTGGAAACTTGCGTTAAATTCTCGTGTAAATTTCTAGAAACTTGCGTATGATCCTGCATTTTTGAGAATGCTCCAACTTGCAGATTGCTACTTCTATGGCATGACTAATTCGATTTAGCTTTTTAGGGGTTCATAATCGTAGCTTATATAGTTACCCATCTGTCCAAATTTAAAAATCTATGATATGGAAAGCTTCATCTAGGTGACGTAAGGTATTGCTCATTTTGACATTATAGGTACCTATAGTACGTTTATAGTACGTTACGATGTTAGAGCTTTGCACGGAAAGTCGTGGTCGTGAGTCATTTCTAAAGGATACCGTTAGCATTTTATGCATACGATGTGCGAATGCAGCCAATTTGCAGTAAAGTAAAAACTTAAGGGGACTATAACCAGTGGACTTTAAAAAATGTATTTTATTAATAATAATATGTATACATATTATATTTATGCTACGATTGTTCAGTACGAAAGCTTAGATAGTCCATTGTTCTCTTTAAAATTTCAACCAATTATATCTTTCATTGAAAAGTTTTTCTTGTCAAAGCGATCAATTTCCTTATTTTAGGACATGCATTACGAGTAAATAGATTTGCTTAGAACTTGATGTTTTGATTGGGTAAATTTGAGAATTTTTGGATGTTCTTAATTCTAATAATAATTAAAATATCGTTATTACCAAAATAAGAAGCATAGCTATGGCAAACTGAAGTTTCTTAAATGGTATGAGTAATATTTTTTTCAAAATGTCAATACGCTAGGGGAACGATAGAGGAAATAGTCGCCAACTATCCTCTTAAGCGAGCAAGCGATAACCGACCTCTATTACAATACTAAAGAACGCCGTAAGATATAAAACTGCCAGTAAATCTATTCTGCTTCTTCATCTCTTGGAATGACTACGACACGTATCACGCGTATCTTTCAAAAGCTTTTCCAATTTACCTTACTTTTAAAAAAATTGCTTTTAGTTCATATTTAGAGTATCAAAGAAAGCTAAAATACTTGTTTTTTCATTTTAGATCCTCCATTCAAAAGGTATTTAGGGCTCAATTGGACTGTTTATTTCTAGTAGAAAAAGATCAAATTCCTATATACGTAGTTTTACAGGTACTGACAATAGAAATGGAGGCAAGCCCCTTAGGGAAAAACACATACCTACAGATAAATATATTTACTAGTAGAATAAGTAAGGTTTAAAAAGTAGGTACTAAAATATATTTTTTATGGAACTCTACGTAAAAAAATCCACGTATAGTATGTAATATCACTTGTTAAAGTTACTTAAATATTTTTATAAAATCTACTATTACCATATCGGCCCAGAAGCAGTATAGGTAAAGAAGCGATTGAAGCTATAAAGGTGCAACGACCACTATCAGAGTGCTTGCTTCTACAATTTTCCCTAGTGAATTTCAAAACTCAACTATTTACAAACGAAATCTCAACTATCCTGAAACAATACAGCTGAGAATTCGATTCAACTCCCGCAAACGACCTTTTGGCCACATAAGGTGTTGTTTTTATAGTTAATAGAGCGAGTCGAGCGATTGAATGAACCAGAATGACTCATCTTCCTGGAGTTGTCCCGGCTTTTTAACACAGCTCTTGGGAGCCTGCTCGGATAGCATAGTCGCGTTTTTATTATCTGTCCTGTCTGCGTCACTTTTGCACTTACATACTTGTTAGAACGTAACAGGCATGGCGACAGAAGATAAATTGGCGACCATCTTAGACCTACAGCCTCCTACAGAGGTCCGCTTGGCAACTACTAACAATTGACGTAGGCACTATTTTTTACGAAAGCGCCTGCCATTTGACCTCTCAAGCTAGAGGGATTAATCCAGTTTCCTCACGATGTTTTCCTTTACCGAAAAGCGACTGATAAATATCAAATGACATATTTGTTCATATTTTATTAAGTTCCGAAAAGCTAATGTTCGACAGGGTTTGAACCCGCGACCTACAGTAAAATTCGCATGCCTTTTCTATTATAAAATACAAACATTGACGACTGGCTACGCAATATTGACCATATTAAAAAACATAATTGGCCTAAGCCATTCTGCTTGTACCTTATGACCGCAATTCACTCCGTGCTTTGTTATCGACAGGTACGCTGTTTGCGTCATTTTTCTCAAAGTGCATGACTTAGCTACAAAAACTAATGAGAACCACATAGTGAGTTGAAGATGTAGATATTGGGAATCTGTTGCACTTATACCTAGATATTTGTTATATTACTATAGGATTTTAAACAAAATATTCAAAAATTTGGTAATAATATATGGAGCTGCAGAAATATTGATAAATGAGGTTTGGTTAAGGGGGACAAATCACACGCGTAATACAACTTATTACAAAACTTGGTCGTAACTACACTGTTTCTCGTGAGTGCACGACTCGCTCACTCACTGTTAATCGGAATCCATCGTCACTTCGCAACTTTTGCCAACCGTTCGCGAACTGTGAAAAGCTATTTAGTAACGAATAGCACCGCAAACAGACATTGTGCGAATCGCGTGAAATTTGATCTCAACTGGTCCACCAGGTCCTACTATCGAAGGAGATATCTATATAGAAACCTATCTTTCTGCGCTGTATAACTTTTCTTATTCAACCATTTGTCCACTGCATGTTATTTTATGTTTCTTTTCTTTTTACCAGTTACCTGCCGTGATTCTTCTCACTTGATGGTCTCGGAAGATCAGCGCTGGAAGACGCCAGCAACATGCTGTGATGAGGCCATTTAGTGAAACTTTATTCTTTGTTACATCTACGTTTTTGTTATTATTATGGGAAAATGTCTTGCTTGCGTTTACGAATAAATATATTTCTATATTCTATTCTGTTCTACTCATTCACAAGGCATTTTGTTGGACTGTGAACTTGTTCCCTAGAGGCACATACTCCATTTTCTTGATTATTACAATTTTTAGAGAAAAAGGGGGACCCGACTGCCTTAAATAGAAGTTACCCCCTTCTGAAATTATCCCTGGATCCACATCTTCGTTAAATGAACGAAATGTCACCTCACACTTCGTATAACACGGGAAGCGAATGACAGTCAATACTCTCTACATTATACTCGTATAGGTGACAGTCCATTTCTGACCGCAGCTGCGCGACTGCACCGACACTACTGCAGCGGCCTGAACGCGTCGATGTTATTGTCAATTTCCATAGTAAAATGAATGACGATATCAACTGCACGTAATATGGTGATTTTAACGTTTTCCCGACCGCAGCTGCACTACTGCTCCGACACGTCGGTGTTATTGTCAATTTCCATAGTAAAATGAATGACAAGACCGACCGCACGTAGCATGGCCATTTTTGCGTATTTGGTGTATTATTGCAACTGCGGCTGCAGACCGCACGTCAAATCTGTCACCTGCACTGAAATGTCTTTGGTCACAGATATTAGTAGTTCTAAGCAAAGAGGATATAACCGCTACGTTCTAAGGAGCTTATTACACCCACGGACAAAGAATCCCGATGGTACAGTCGCCATATATCGCAGATATATCGGGGCGGCCAAGGAGGTCACACATATCTAAACACGCCTTTATTGTCAAGGCGCTAGAGTGCATGTTCAGATATTTTTAGCACCTCGGTCGCTCCGATATATCCGATGGCGACTGTACCTACTGTAAACTTTTTTGCTAATCTATATTGAGCCCTAGGAGGATATAACAAAACGGAGTAGCCATTGGCATTCCCCTCTGTCGAAAATAGTCGGCCAATGGTCATACACAATGTATGGACTGACGTTTATCTGACATGGCTATTTTGACGTTACGTATACATTTGACGTTCCCCTCCCCCGCAAAAATTGGCAGACGTTTTTGTACCGCAAATTACAGACGTGGCGGCTCCGTTTGGTAATATCCTCCTAGATTGAGCCATGTCACAGAGCCAGTCAGGAAACTATAATGATAGGTCCGAAAAGAGAGCGTCAAATTCGGAAGTTAACTATAGTCTGGCAAACACTTCGAGCAACACCGGCTTCCGACACGTCGGAAGGGAGGAGCCCAAGCGATATCTTACCATACAAATCGTTCTGCCATTTTTTACGGAGGAAAACGTGCACACAGTCGCACTTCTCACTCACTACTTACAAAATCCAATCTCTAATGATGACACAAATACATAGAAAATGACACACGTTAAAGACAAGTCTTGCACACCTCGATCTCTTTATAATAAAGAGCGCATTACACAATTATTGTGTGCAACACGAGGTGTGTGTTGTACGTACCGCGCTAGTTGTATGCATGCACAATTGATCTTGTACCTCGACAGAGGGGAAATAGTGCGAATGCCGACTCCCTTCCGTGTTGCTCGAAGGGCAAACCAAATCTGTCAGTAAATAAGAACAACCAAAAATCTACTCATCCATTTCCTTTGGGTGCTATAGTATACTAGCCCAAGACAAAGATAGTATATGATTCTCTCTGTCTGTTTCAATTGAGACAGTCCCTATATTTTCCTATGTGATTTTTTTAACATTTCATGATAAATTCATTATATAAACTGTTCTTATATTTTTTCGTAGTTTTGCGAAGATAGCCATAAGGCCTATAAGCTCGACAGGGCACGAGCGATAGAGAGGCAAATAGAATACCGAATATTCGGCAAAGTGGCCGAATAGGCCGAATACCGAATAGTTGCGAATATTCCTGGCAACTCTAGTCGTAATATCATAGTATAGTTGGTCATCTAATGTTTGAAATGAGACAATCCTTTGACAAACTATAATTATATAATGTCGTTTATGGTGACACTTTCTCATTTTGTCATTGCAAAGCCATTCCTGAGCTAAATAAAAGAAGCAATCATTAATTTTTATTACAAGGGGCAAAGATGTTGTTTAATATCTCATGGTATTGATACCCAAACGTACGAAAGGATACAAAATTGAACTACGAGAGAAGCGAATGCTTTAAAATTTAGAATATTGACAGTTGCGGGGATCTCAAGCCATGAGGGTTAAACAAACTTTGTTACAGTGCAACACGTAATTTTTCATTACACCAACACGAGGAAACCATTTATTATTCAAATTAATTTATTAAAAGTTCTTTCTATCGCTTAAGGATTTCTTGTCTCGCCCGTCAAGTTTTATATGGATGGTGCGGTCATATCATGAAGAGTGGGACACCTGCAACACGAGAGGAATTATAAGATTTAAATTTGTGTTTCAGTTTGAAATACGAAACTGGACAATATGAAGTGTAAATTGCGCAATTACTTATAGCTCTTACAAATTATTTTATTCATCATACTTCATTGTTAGGTACCTAAAGAAAGTAAAATTGGCTTAATATGAATACTTAGAAAGATAAATCTGTAATACTTTGCTAATACGGAACGACTGTCTGCCCACCATTGGATAATTTATTGTTACGTGTCGCATCGCCATCTCCGGAACCCACTAATCACTGCAGAAATCAATGAAAGACCTGATAAAGAGCCTACCTGGCATGGTTTTGAGGGGACGTTTATCACAGACTTCTAAATCCAGCCGCACGTTTCTGACGGCCGAGTAGGTACCTATACTTGATGCAGGTGGATTAAGTAGTATATATCACGAACTACATGAGTCCCGTTTGCGTCGGCTTGCTGTGTGCGGTGGTCACGCATTCAGGCAAGAGGATGGGGAAGAAAATTTCACAATGTGATCTTACCTTAATGTTAAGAATAATATTTTTCTTCTGCATTAATTTCATTTGAGGAATTTGGTTGTATTTCGTCAATTATTAAGTCTCATTCAATGTTGAATTGCTTTTCATTTAATCGGCAATATTCCCTGAATAAACGATCACCATTAAATATCAGATTTTATATTAATATTGCGTAGCTGCCTTCGTCGGACTCTGACTATTGTACTATTGTAGAAAGGCAAACTGGTCTTCTTTTTCATGTAACATGTAGCATTATCGTCACTCGCTTCTTCTCGTAAAAAATACAAAACTAAAATAAGTATTTTATTTGTACGTCTGACATTATATGACTTGACATTGACAAGCCATCAACGAACGCTGTCGCGACTGCACGCCGCAACAGCAGCAGTCGTGCTGCTACAGTAGTGCTGGACCGCGTAACGTCGCAACTGCAGTGCAGCGGCAGTCACAAATGGACAGTCACCTTATGTATACCACATGGGGTGTTTCCGAACTGTCAAAGTTACCCGCAATACGAGTATATACTAAACACGCTACACACACACTACATATACTATATAGCGTGTATTTTTTTTAATAAAGTCACAAACGAAAACGAGGCGTATGTTTTGTATAAAATTGAAAAACTGCAGTTTTGGTCTTGTCCACAGAAATGATAATAAGTCTTTTAATGTTGACAACATAGAAAAAATAATATTATATATATCGTGGGCTGGTAGAACCCGACAGATTTTTACTATGCATTCCTGAGGCATAAGGAGCAAAAAATGTTAGGTACTTATTACGAGTTTTGGTCAAATTCGGCATCTATAAAACAAAACCGATTTCAGAAAACTTTGTATGACATTTTAGTCTCCAAATGCGGTCAAGAATACACCTTTGAAATCTGTCGGGTTTTACCAGCCCACGGTGTATTTGTTAAATTTGTATAATTTTATTTGTGGACCAAGTTTCTAGTTACGTAAAGATTGTAGAGCTATAGTCTACAGTATTGTTAGAAGTGACTTTACAATGGCCGACCTGTTTCTAACTACGCCTCAAATCAACACGCCGTCAAGAATCTGAACTCTCGACAGTCTCGACGTGTCTTCCATCTTTAGCGGTTGTCCAAAATATTTCATTCCCGGCAGAATGGGCTCGAAGCTTCGGTGTTCTTAATGCTTGTGCGAGTCGAGTTTGCAAGTATAGTCCTAGGACTTATACGTACTTCCTGTGTATATTCAATTTTTTAGTTGTAAATTACCAACCACAATTATTTCAAAAGTAAAAATAGGCTCGTTCATAATAATTTCGACCGAACATTCTCGTTTGGTGTGCCTGGGTGGAATGCTACAACGCGATTCGTGCGTGATACCCAAAATGACACCGCCGAACTGGCACCATTCTAAGTGCCAGTAAGGTCTTTACGAAGTGATATATTATAGGTCAATGACCAACCAGTTTTTGTTAAATTTTTAGAGAGCAACCTCTGGTGCGCAGAATCCGGGCTAGCTCCAACAGCATCCTGACCATGATTGCAGACAGGGTTGACGGTGTTTATTTGAACAACTGCTGCCTCATTCATGTGCGCAGGAACTTATAAATATTTAAATCTGTAAATAAATATGTAATACGGAATTGATAATAATAATAATACAATTAATTTTGCTGTTACTGACCGTAGTATAAGATTACCCATAAGCATTACTAACACTGATTGATCCTAGTTGGTAGCTGAATAAAGAATTTAATTAAAAAAAAAAAAATTTGCGTTCAATACCCGAAGGCGGACTATCGGAACCCAAATACTAATCTTAATAGGTATATGTACGCTGCGCGCTGTCCAATGTCCGTCCGTCCGACCAACGTACAAATCGTATAATCATAATATATGCATAATATATCGACAAACGCCAAAAGTAAACATTTTGGCATGATAGATGCTAAAGAAAAGTAGTATATCATCATTTGAATGCACAAAATTTTTGATTGGCCTTTTTTAAAAATAATTGTCACTTGATTGCTAACTTCTATAACATCGTCATTACTATTACTCAGTGATTATCTGCAAGAGATCGTTTTATAACTTCAAGAACGCCCGTTGTTATCTAATATTTTCAGTGAAATTTGTTTTTGGTGCAATAAACACTGATCGCATCAATATCATTGACGTAACCGTAACATACCTACTTCGGTTCGTCTATTTTGCGCATGTGCTCACGATCGCATCGCATATCTGTTGACTTATGCGTTATGTGCACAGCTGATTAATAGCACGGTCCGGAACGCGACTGATTGGGCCGATGCCGTATATTTCCTGGACTAAATACTGGATTTTAACGTTTTGCCATAGGTAGGTATAGGTAGGCGAGATGAATATTTAGACTAGACGTCCTCTCCTCCTCCTCTAGAGAGAAGACCTGTATCAATTTTTCTTCCTTTTGTGATACTTTCCTAAATGTGAAATAACTGCCTGTCTGTACGTATTTTACCTCTTTACGCTGATTAAGTCGCTAAACCGATATAGATGATATTTGGTATGGAAGTAAATAAATATGCGCAGTTTGAACTATGTATGTCAATGGAATTTTGTAAAACAGTTAATGAAAACGTGATGAAAAAAAAACTATAACAAAATCACGTTCCTATTACAGTCCGGAGAACTTAAAAGTGTAAATAATAACTCGCGATATTTCACTCGTATTGTGACTGAGCAAATACCGCAAATTGAATTGTGGCGTTTCGTGGCGTAGCGTGGCGTGCCGTGGCGTAACATGGCGTGACGTCACACGTCCGGCGTGCTGTCGACAGTTTTCAACTGGGTAATTTGTATCGCTTTTAGATGACATTGCCAACAATGCATTCGGTGTTCGGTGTTGGAATATATTTTATTTTCTATTCAATATTTTTGGAAACACGAACACGATGGATTAGGTCATCCGATTAATATGAACATGCATGTGAAGTTCTGCAGGCGTCCGTAGGCTACGGTGTCCGTGCACTTACCTCAGTAACATTCTTTAAAGGTCTACTGAACATTATTGTTCAAATGTAGTATATAACTCAGTAAGTAGGTACATAATGTAATCGTGTATATCATGTACAAATTTTACTATGAGAAATGTTGTAAAGGATCTGAGAAAAAAAAAATTAAATTCAGCCCTTAAGTTCAATTTCCACGCGAACAAAGTCGCTGACGCAGACGAAGGTTTTTGTGAATCATTTTTAGGGTTCCGTAGTCAAAACGGTACGCTTAGCTACTTGGCGGGTTTGGGGTCATGCAACAAATTTCCCCATGGGGCTAACTATTAAATCGCGAATAAAGATCTAATGGACAACTTGTCTTGAGGGCCCGAAGTAGACGACACGTCCCCGGGGACATAATTTTTCCACGATTTTCATATCGGTCCGGAAACCTTGTTGAGTATGACCATCTTAATACATTTTTGACATTCGGGATCACGAATTCAGTCACCCAGTCGAGTAAGGTAAACGTCCGAGTGCTTGACGCAGTACTAGTATATGGCATGGGCAGGCACTGTATAGGTATGTTAAAGTGACATGGCATTAATTCGAATGAAGAAAAATCCTCTTGGTTCGAATTTAAGCCATGTCACTTTGACATAGAGTGCCCGCGTCGAGCACTCGGACTTTTACCTTAGTATTAGTTTTACCTATATTTCAAGTAATTCTGCAAATGAAACATATCAAAGCCGGCCAAAATATAACATATCATACATTTCTCGAGTTGTGTAGTTGTGTACAGCAGCTAATTAATTGGGCTGCGTTATAGCAGAACTAATAAATATATGAAATCATCTAGCTAATTAATTGGGCTGCGTTATAGGGTTATAGCAGAACTAATAAATATATGAAATCATCTAGGAAAAATTTAGTATTTTATACCTCGAAATTGCAAACTTCCATAACGTTAAGTACCTACGTAACGTTAGGTACTGTACAGTCAGCATCAATGTAACGGATAAAACAAAAACTTAAAACCTCAAACAAGTCAAACATTAATTCAGCAAATAAGCCTCAGGGGCACTTTTAAATGTAAAATTTTTGCAAGCAATGAAATTAACCATAAATAACAAAATACAATAAATATCAAAAGTAACTGCCATCCTGGAATAACTTTAAAAATAGGGATACATTTCTAAAGTTAGCGTTCAAAAGTAAGGTGTTACAGTCTAATTGTTGTACATATAGAAACTAAGTTCTTTTTGTTAAGCTGATAAAATGGTGAATAATTTTGACGCGTAGTCTGATCCTCAATAGCATTGGTTGTAATCCAGCAGAGATGTGGATTACAAGTATTACAACCAGTGTTAATTACAAGTTCATTCCTCTCATCTCCGCTTCAGTGGAAAGTTAGCCTAACAACGCAATTCAACAGTTGAGTTACTGCTTAAATACTCCTACCGTCCAGCAACCCGCGTCTGATTGCAACGAACATTAATTGTCACTAATGGATGGCTCGTGATTTCTGTTACAACGATATCGACTTCGACGATTACAGACCTAGGCGTATTTTGGTCACGCTTCCGCCATTTATCGCTGTTGCTAAGACATCCGTCACTGAACGGATTTCCGTTGAATGATTTAAATTTGGCGTTTCACGATAAGGTAAGCTTTCAAATATTTGACAGCGTAATTCATTGACAGCCCATTTGTCACTTGTATTGCTTGGAATTAAGATGGCAAATAATGGGATTGAGACATTGTACTCGCAGTAGATATGAGTAGAATGTAACCTCACACACTTAAACACTCATGCCCTTAATTTATCATCTTATCTTATGACTGAGTTATCTAAAATTGTCGTCGTAAAAGTGTTGTGACGTCGTGTCGTATCAGGCTGTCAAGGTTCTCCTTGACAGCCTGATACGACACGACAGAGGACCGACACATATGGAAATCGCTCCACCGACAAGAGTTTAACTCTTAAATATATGATGAATATGATGATGATGATGATCTAAAATTGTGATAACTGGCCAAGAAATCTATCATTACCCTTTTAAATGCGAATAACACCTAAAGTCGTCGTTACTAGTCGTGGCCACCGCGCCATGGACAATATAAATGTTATAGTAATAAAGTATAGTTATGTCAAAGTAATTTTCACACTTTCAAGTAAGGTTTAGGTACATCGGTGACGTTTTTGTTTCTAACGTAAAGCGTTCAGGGTTAAATACAGATTTTAATCAGAGCCAGTACACATTCTTATTAATGAATTTATCAAGCTGCAAAAGTGCATGTGCATACCCGCACAAGATCATGGAAAAGTAGGATAAAATAAAATCATGCTTGAACAGGTCACACGGTATTATTATGCGTTATCACATTTTCTACAAACATTTCTATCCAATGTGCATACTTTTCATAAATCTTTACGTGTGCAATTAGTAGACGCATTTAATTCCAGTTTTCATTTTTAATGTGCTGTATTTTTCCCGTTTAATGTGCTTTTTCATTTTACTGTTTCTCTCGTTCTTTTTAGCTAAGTGTAATTTCTGTTGTGTAATTACTTCTACCTAGTTTAACCCTTGTGACTCCAAGAACGTCTAAAGACGCCATAAAATAATTGTAAAAAGCTTATTATTACAGATAAATGACGTTATTTTTATTTATAAACGCGCTACAATCTTAATTTGCTATTAATCGTTTATCTTTATCTGTAATTTTGACTTGTGTATTTGTAAGAAAGGGATAATAATATTAATTAATCAATCGAGGCTTGTAAAGTTTTATGAATAGTGATTTGTTTATTCCAATATCCTTATTGGTGAGTGTCACATTTAGTCATGAGAGAATGAATGAAACTGTATTATTTTTAAATCCGTATCAACTGATATGAAAAATAACATTGAATGGAAATCAGTTGTCAATTTTTTAGTTGGTAAATGACGGTAAAAGGGTTAAACTCGCAATAACATGAGAAAGTAGTTACAAAAAGTGTGATAGCGATGTTATTATTTCATCCCATTCATAAGGGCGAAGGCTTTGTACGTCCAATTCATTACCTGAAACAAAATGGCATATTTAACAAATATTAAAATTTTACACACGGTCTCGCCGAAGTGTCAAAAACGTTGATGCGTCCGCTAAAGTCGCAAACCTCGTAACTCTCACGGAGGAGTTAAGAGATTTGCAACTTTAAGTATTGTCAGCTAAAATAAAAATAAAATATCCTTGAAATAGAGTTGCGAGGTGTGCGATATTAGCCGATGCGATGTTTCTTTCATGTCACTATCTTCAAATAAGAATCAAATTTCAATAATAAAAACAAGTGTAAAATAATAGTTTACCTTATAATAGATAAATACCTATTTCAATGACCAATATTATGTTTCAGAGGTTCGATGGGTAAGTATTCTCACAATTTTTTAGGTAAGGCCAATGGGGTAAAATACCAGGGAGTTTATGGCGTCTATTTGAGTTCTTTTAAACAACGTGAATTACAAGAGCTCCCGTCTTTTACTGATAAAAGCCAGAACAACTTGGAGAATAAAACGTAAGATAGAGGGAGTTGCAAACAATTCTATTCGGGAAATAAAGAAAATAGGTAGACGCAATACTCCATAGTTGCATTTTTCCTAGTTAATCTTACTACCTTACACTTCCTATCTACATTCTACATAGATAGGTTCTACAAAGTCTACAAACCTGTTGAGTGTTTTTGACCGTAACTTTTGTAACTATAACGATATATTTACTGTAACAATCCAGCATTAATTAAAATCTAGAAACTCCTTTGAAGTCGTTGATGGCATTTTCTCCTAGTTATACTAATAGGTAAATAAAGGGACTGAAACTGGCCTTTACATCCTTTACGGGTTCAACGTACCATGTAACTTTTTAGCAAATTAATAGGCTTACAGAACCAACCGTATCCATTGCAAACATAATATGTTATAGCAGATACGCCACTCTAGAAGGAATGTCTTGCAAACACGGTTTATATTTCTTTAATGTATCTATATTTGTGAAAATTAAAAAAAAAGTCCTCTAATTAAAATAGGTCTTCCCCAATGACCTTCATAACGACTGTTCATACATCATACATTACTCTAATTCAAGGGTTCCTTGCAATATTCGGCCCACCTTGTTAGGGCCATATTCTATGTAGTGTTCTGTGGCCATTCAAATAATACAAAGCTTGTGTACACGCTCTTGTTTATCTACATAAATACATCTTGTTTATCTTGTTTGTATAATAATTCAGAACTGTAATATTTATTATATAAACGGTATTTTTAAATAATTAATCCATATTAAATTAAAACAAAAATATTACTTTGCTAATCCGCGAAAAAATAACGTGCTAGTCTAACAGTGCTAACTCGGTACAATTAATTCCGTATTTTGCATGCAATTAATGTTCCCACCCTCCCACCGCCACAACAAACAAATATAATAAACCATCACCAAAGTACAAACTCGACATCGTTTCGCCTCTTACGTGGCATTTTAGAGTGGCGTAGGTATCTAAATCTACTTCTAGTATATATATACGTTATGTTATCCGTGCCACGCCCATATCCTGGATAACGAAATCATACCGGCAGAAACTTGGCAGAAAAAATCAATGCGACAGACTTTGCAGTTTATTATCTGAATAGAAAGAATGAAAAGTTCTTGATTAATTACTTAGAAGGCTCTCTTGGAAGTTGTTAAAATACGTGGAAATTCCAATTACTGATTCCAAGTTTTGGGAGAGACTGTTTCATTCATTACCTTTATTACTTGACCTAAACAAATTTAATGTAAAGTGGAATCGTATCTTGAAAAATACTAGAAAAAAAAATTAACTTCATCTTTTCACTGAGTTTCTACATGGGTAGTGAAACAATTTTTAGTTTTAGTATAAGTTTACTTTTTTTTTTTGCCTATAACTCGCGTTGAACGATAGTCCCTATAATAGTTCATTTTTAATGGAGTAACTGTACGTAAAATGTTTGCGGGTATGAGCGTGTCAGCGCTATGCGCGTATTTAGTGATGTCTTGCTCACACACCGGAGCGGCGTGCAACTACGGAGTCGCTACGAATGCCGGCTGTACACACTCGTCGAGACACCCCGAGACAGGCCGAGAACGAGTGTGTACATGCTGCTCCCTTCTCGTCTCGCCTCGCGCTTCTCCGATAGGATCGGAGCGGTGCCGAGACTCGGCGAGAGGATCTCAGTGTACAGCCGGCATAAGTATTAGGCGGTCTTCACGTTGAACCGTATGAACCAACCCGCAAGGACCAACATGAAGACCGCCTAATAATTTTATTTTAAGTAAAATACGCAGATTTTACCGTGGTAAAGGTGGGTAGCGATACAGTAATGAGGTTGCAGGCAGTCAAGGCCAGAGGCTTCTGGGCTCTCGCGATCACAAGCACCAGGTTCTTCTGTAGATCTTGTGGCATCTCTAGCCAGGGGCTACTGTAGGCGACCGTCGCTATTTCTGTGCTCTTAAAGTGTTATTAATTACATTGTTTACAAATACATATAAAATAAATAAATATTTGGGGACAATCTTACACAGATCGACCTAGCCCCAAACCACAGGGCGGACACGTTATACATCAAATATCACTTACGTTTCTATGTGTGAACGGTACGTCTGTACACGCGGCATGCGTCATTGTGTGAGTAAGTTGCTTAAATAGTACTGAGCCGCCGGAAAACGGCCGTCAATCTGCTGTCGCGGGGCGATGTAATTCGAATCGGGGCGGGGCGATGCGTGGCCGTTCTGTATGATAATACTATTACTTATTCTGTGCCCAAACTAAGCAAAGCCTGTACTATGTGTACTTGGCGACGATATGCACACGTATATAAACAAATACATACTTATATACATAGAAAACACCCATGACTCAGGAACAAATATCTGTGTTCATCACACAAATAAATGCCCTTACCGGGATTCGAGCCCGGTACCATTGGCTTCATAGGCAGGGTCACTAGGCCAGAGCGGTCGTCGAATATAGATACAGTGTTTATTTATTAATAAGGTTTGCCAACATGTGTAATACAAATGGACTTAAATAATGAACACAAAAATCATACCAAAGTATTCACCCAATTATAGGCAAGCAAAACTTGCTAAAATTACGCGCTTACATTTTATACATATTTCCTATTATATATGTAGAATACCTTAACGTAAATGGCATTCCCAAAATAGCAGTCACCAAACAACATCGCGACAAAAATGAGCATATATGCCATTATCCAACACACGCCGACTATATCCTTGGACGGGGATTCAATCTGAAACGAGATGTAGTTTTACTAGTTGTCAATAAATCAATCATCATCATCTCCCTAGCGCTGTCTTGGCTTTTTGCCGTTGCACATGGAAGCCTGTGGTCCGCTTGACAATCATCATATTAGCTTGAAATGTGAAATGTCTAAAGATTTCATTCCGATGGTTAATGCAGCTACCATGCTATACTTACTTCAAAACTAAGTTTTACCTTACCACCAAGTTGAATTCTATTGCAGAACTGATATTGATATGAAATAAAATGATATGAAATGAAATGATATGAGATGAAATGAAGTATATTTATTGCTAGAATATAGTGTTTTGATACAATCGGTGGTCTTAAATTAAATAGTAGTCCTTATGTTCTATCCCATGATAGGCATGCATTATAAAGCAAGAGGCAAACTACAATTTAAAATATAAACATTTAAAACATATCAGACGATAAAAATTACAATTAGGAAATATTTACAATAAAATATTAATCATGTCAATTTTAAAATTATTGCTTTTAAAATGAATAAAGAGCTTTTAATAATAAAAAAAAATCAATATGTCAACATGTTAAGAAAATAATTTACTTATTGATTTTCGTCGGACATGAATTCTTTTATTGAGTAGTAACACTAGTAATAACAATTTACAAAGGGCATTTTTCAATATAATTTCCAATATGTGTTTTGTTAATTTATTATAGATTGAAATAGAAATAGAGAAATAGGTGGTAATCAAGTTTTAATCATCGAGAAGTGCGCATATACTGGTTCCTTCGATCGGTCAAACCATTTGCCGCGCGGCGGTACGCTGACATATCTGCCCTGCAGCAATTCATTTACTTACTCTATAGCCTAGATAGTAAGGGTGACGATATTTTGTCTAAAAAAGCCAATGTCTTAATTCTGCAATGGACTACCCCTTGGTGCCCATAAAACGAAATGAAGTACATACATAGAAATACCCTAACTCTCCACTTTGTTGGTTTTTAGACCAGCCTCCATACAGAGTTGCCATGGTCCCTTCTATAAAAGTATGACGTCAATACTGACCCTCACTTTTTTCTGTTCAAATCGGTGCAAAATTAGCTTACATAGACTCTATATTGCTTCTCTTAAAAAAGAAAGAACCAACTTACTAACTTACCGAAAGGAATTGCACGCCGGTGGTGCAAATAACGCTCGAGTTCAATATCAAAGTCAACGCAAACTGAACGCTAAACGCTTTCTTGGCGGTGGCTATAAACCTGAAAACCGCAAAATTAACTTAAGTGTCAAAATACTTAAATTAATCACAGCAACTCTTTATTATTGTCTGTGGGAAATGGTTCTCAATTGATTTCTTAATCCGAATAAGCGACATCACAAAACATTCAGAAATTCTATCTCCAGGAAACCGTAAGGCTTATTAGGAATATCTTTACAAACAGCCAATATTCCTGACACGTCAGGAAAATTCCTAACGTCTGGTAACCCTATCTACGAATGACAATAAAGCCGGATAAAATATTATCAACAGCATTCCTTTCCGGTAAACGGTTTTTTTTTAAACACAAAATAAATGTAACTGCGAAATATTTTGTACAAAAAAAATATTCAGGCTAATGCTCCAGCAATGTAAGCAGGTGGTAGAGATAGTTTTTTTAACATGACTAATTGAAATTAAAGTAAAGGTGCGATGCTTATTTTAAATTAGGGCGATGCGTGTAAAAAGAGTTTATTTATCTCACTCTAACTTTAAGAGCATACAACGCATTCCAGCCTTATTAAAACACGCTGACCACTGAGCGGACAGCCGATTACCTACATTGTTATTGAGCTCTTATTTTTAGTTAGATTTAACAAAAAAAAAAGTAATTCGAACAAAAATTATATACCCTTACACATTTTTAGAACTATTTTTCGTGTATAGCTTTGGTGCAATAATAATTTAAAAAAATTATTGTGCGTTTTAGACCAATGTTCTTTAATTTTTTCTATCGAGCGAAAGTTGTTAAATCAGGTTTCAAATCAATAAAGATACTAGAGTAAGGCCTCTAGATTCATATTTTTTGGCAACCGTATCGTGACCTAAAGAAACGCTTCGAGTTTTCAAAAACTGCTGGCTGAACCCACGGCATCTTAGAGCTCGAAGTACAATTTATATTATAAATTGTAAAAGTGTACTCGATACGCAGACTCAAGCAGTGAGGATAAATAACTTTCGCTATTTCGAACCAACGCTGAGGTTGGCCAAAGTTTAATATAGCAAATATAGTTGGTAGTCGAATATTTCGCTGCATTATCTGTGTCAGGTGTATCTTTGTCATACTAGGGTAACAGAGACACGTGAGGGAAAATCTATAAACTATCGCTGACCAAGGGCATGGTATAACATGGTCAAACACAAAACTGTGTTCGCGTCTTTCCTGTAGACAAACCCACCCAAAAGTTAAGGGCTATAAAGGTTAATTTTCTTATTTAACCCTTATGCACATGAAAAGGTACTCCTTTTTTTGGTAGAGTACTCCCTCATCCACATGAAAAGGTACTCCTTATATACTCTTCTTCTTCTTCCTTAGACCTTAATAGATACAGGCTTTAATTAGGTATACCTTCTGCCTGTCTAAATAATTTGTGATATATATAATATAAATAATTAATACTTATTTGAACAATCCTTACAGGCATATTTCTGAATGGAAACTTGATTTAAATTCTCGTGTTAGTTTCCAAAAACTTCCGAGAATGTTCATACAAAGAACTTGTTAAACTAATGACATATTTAATGCTGAATCTCCATTTGATAAACGTTCTCGTACTACACTTCGCAGTCCTAGTAGGAAAACTTTATTTATTACCTGTACTAAATCTTGGAACTCTCAAGAGTAATTGCGGTTTGGAACGTATTCATAGTAGTTTGAGTCGCATATTAGGAGCACGACTATTAATGACTCTAGTGCCTAGACGTCGCTCATGGCGGTTGCATTGCGGGCGAGTTATAGTGGCAATACTGCAATATAATATTGTGTATACAATTTGCAATTTGATCGAGAGAAGTTTTAAGATTTTGTCCAAACTGCTCGTGTACACTTTGACTGCTTTACCTGAGAAAACGAGACATAAAACGATTTTTTTAGTGTAAAAATTCTTTAGATCACCCTATACTTACTATTTTTTTTTCATAGTAATTGTATTACCAGGCGTATTGAAATGAAGTGCAGTAGCCTAACATACAAAAGTTATATTATGAGTTAAGAAGTGCCAAAAATATGTCGCATGTTTTTGCCAAACAAAAACAAACGAAGGGCATGGCTCTGTGATCAGCCTCTTTCAGACTATAAAGTTTAGATAATATACTTGTTAATTTATACTTTGTGTATGGAGTTCAAATGATATTTAAATACCAACCGCATATGCAACCGAAATTTGTCACAAGCATTTCTAAATATAAATTTTGTAAAATAATTTTCTTAGCATTAATTCAGTAAGTAGATCTAGTTTTTACATAATAAATTGAATGGCATCTGCATTCTACGGTGCATGCACGACACAAACAGCATTTAGAAAGTATCATTTAAGGAATGAATGCCATTAAACTCTTATAGGTGTGTGGTGGTCAAAAATTCTGGGTTCAAATCTCGGTTGTAGCAGAAAAAAAACGTTCTTAAAAAACCGGCCAAGTGCGAGTCGGACTCGCGTTCCAAGGGTTCCGTACATTACACAATTTAAACAATGTATTTTTATGTGAAATGTCTAAAACCCGGGGTCGGATCAAAAACTAAGTAATTAAGTCCGACTCACGCTTGACTGCACATTTATAATAGGTTTTCTGGTGATCTGGTAGAGATCTATTTTGTGTATTTTTTTCAAAATTTTTGACCTAGTAGTTTCGGAGATAAAGGGGGGGAAATGGTCATTTTTTGCCTATTTTCTTGAATAACTTCTAAACTGTTTATCTTAAAATTATAAAAAAATATATATTTGAGATTCTCACAATGAGCTCTTTCATTTGATATGTAACACGATATAGTTTGACAAAGTTTATTTTTTAATTTTCTCATTTACCCCCCAAAAGTGTTTACGTTACATGTCCGTCTTTGGGTCACAAACTTACACATGTATACTAAATTTCAACTTAATTGGTCCAGTAGTTTCGGAGAAAATAGGCTGTGACAGACGGACAGACAGACAGAAGCACGAGTGATCCTATAAGGGTTCCGTTTTTTCCTTTTGAGGTACGGAACCCTAAAAATTGCAAAAAGGTGACTAAAAATTCTGTAAGGATCATTATCATACACAGATAAGATGTGATTCTGATTCTGATTTTATGTAAAATATAATCAATTTTATTTTTATGCATAAAAATAACCTATTCAGAGAAAAATCGTAGATAAGTAAACCTATTGTATCTTGTTGAATATATTTTTATTTAAATTCATTACAGCAGCTGTCGAAATTGCTTTCAGCTGAACGAAGCCCCACATGGTGTACAACTTTAATTTCAGTTCAATTACGTAAATACACCATTTCATTCATTGCTTTTAAACATTTTCAGGTGTATTCAATAAGACCGATGCAGGTTGCATTAAGTAATGAAATAACTTGAGGATAGTTGTTAAATTCAATAAGTTGATTTGCCTTTTTTTAACAAGCCCCGTTATATTTTTTATTTCGTTTAACCTTTTGTCCCCGTAAAAGGCGTATTCGAGTATACATATAATAACTAAAAGAGCTTTTACTTAAGATATGTATATATTATCTTATTTTTCGGGATATAAGATACTTAGCCATTGTAATTTGTGAGGCTTTACTCTTTGTTGAAATCTAGTGACAAATTTGCTATCAACAAAGAACGTGAATTGATGGCAGCAGCTATTTATGGAAGATATTGCACACAATTTCGGTACATATAAATTTTATGATTTACTTCTTCCTCGCGTTATCCCGGAATTTTTCCACAGCTCATGGGAGCCTGGGGTCCGCTTTACAACTAATCCCAAGAATTGACGTAGGCACTATACTTTTATGATTTTGATAAAAAAAATGCAGCCGAAACTAAAATGTTACAAAAATGTTTTCGCAACACCTATTCGGAAAAGGGCTGTTTCTTCTCTGCTACGAGTAGGAGGGGTCAAAGAGGCACTTTTATGCGCTAGAACACAATTTTTTTTCATATAATTATTTTAGCTTAAATAATATTTTGAAACATAAATATTTCCACCTTAGGCGTTAACACTTGAATACTGTACTGATTATTAGTACGCCCCGCCGTAAATTATGTCATTTTGCTCCACAAGATCATCAAATAAGTTTACTCGCCTTATAATAGCGCGGTGGTGTAGTATAAAACGGTTAAACAGAACTCTGAAGGCATCATCTTTTCCGCACTTCCTCTCAAGCATGGTCTTTTTCACGAGCATCTCCATATTCTTGAAGTTGTCAATTAGGATATCCAATTGGGCAACTAAAAAAAAAAATTATAATCAATTTGTCAAGTTGCTTAGACGTTAACATATAGAAAATAATACAGAGCACAATATATACAATACAAACAAGGCACGAGTTGGCATGAGTATTACAAACTCGCAATCTAACAAGTAAGAATTACACGAAAACGTGTGATTAATAAAAAGCATTGCTTACCAGCACTACCTACTAAATAGGCTAAGCTAAGAACAAACAATACTGTAAAAACTGAAATCTAAATTACGTGCAAGTGACCAATTTTACATGCTGTTGAATTTATTTACTTACTGGCAAACAATAAAAGAGACCACGGTAATGTTTGTTCGACAATCATTAATGTTACAAGGGGTGGTTTGTACATTATCTGAAAATTATATTATTTTATTAGATTAATTTAACTTACTTGCGAATGACAACAAAGACCAGGGCAATGTTTGCATCGCAATAAATAGTATGTACTACTAACGGTAGTTTGTGTATAATCTGAAAAATATAAAGTGTATATGTCGTGGCCAGATCATTGAATTTGATCGCTTCATTAAATACAATTTTAGAATTAATCACTTCATGATATGGTTAGGCTAGGTTTGACTTTTTATGTGGCTAACCGATCACAGGCAGTGCAATCAGAATCTTTTAATGATGGTTTGATGTAATCTTCCAAAAATAGCTTAATTTGATTATCAGGCATGTAAAGCATCATCCTTTTCAATCTGATTTTTCGTAATTTACGATTGGACATTCACAAAACGGTTTAATTTGAAATTCGTTTTCCGTTCAATTTAGCTATAAACCGGTTTCAATTGATACCTATCAATCGGTCTACTGATTGCCAACAGACTGATGCAGAAATAATTATTCAGCATTACTGACAGCAGTTAATTTTCAGGAAATGCTAAATAGTGTACTTATTGTAATATAAAATAACTAAGGATATAACTACATACGTATAATAAGAATGTGTCCTTCAAATCCGACTGGAAGCTGTGTCTTGCGAACAAATCTGCCTGCTGGAATTACGCACATATGTGGCTACTGAACAACTGTCAGCAGACATGTCATAGGTATGTAACTTTTCCTGATTCCCGCCATACTTAGCCATATCACACATCTGCCAGATAGATTTGATGGGCACATCACGTAGGTACCTCTATATCCCTAGC
Organism: Cydia strobilella; assembly: GCF_947568885.1. Taxonomy (NCBI): domain Eukaryota; kingdom Metazoa; phylum Arthropoda; class Insecta; order Lepidoptera; family Tortricidae; genus Cydia; species Cydia strobilella. The sequence goes on from NC_086057.1 coordinate 11,926,724, forward strand.
TAAGTTATAACATCAAAGCCGGGGCCTTCATAAAAGATAAAATCTTGCAAACGAAAGCAAAAATGTTCTAGAGCATTCAAGTTGTCGTCGGGCTAAGATTATCTAGAACTTCTTCACAACTTGTATCGAAAACAACTTTGGCATATGTATATTTTTAGCCGGTTAACTAACAAGATATATAAGATATTTAGGTACTTGAATTTTTCAATTAATAGAATTAATAAATAGAAGATAAATATGGGATCAAACGACCACATCTGAACATGATTAAAGTGCAGGTTTTAATTACCTAAGAACATTTTTAATTAATTTTGTATCAAATAGAAACGCCTGCGGACGATGCTGAGAATAAGGGAACAATACAATGACCAAAACATACCTGGTAAAAACAAGCATAGTACAAATATGGTGGCTCATTAGCATCCACAAAAATGAAGTCCATGTTCACCGGCAAATTTTGGAATCTGTTCAAACTTGGCACCACCACAATGTGAACTGAAAGTTACGAACTGGTGAACTGATATTACTATTTCCTAGGACCCTATTCGAAAACTTGAGTCGTGAATTGTTCATGAAATAATTAAGAGTTCGTCTAAGCTAAATATTAAAGCTATGTACCTCAGTTGGCCATACGAATCTAACTTTTATCGGGAAGTATCTATTATGAACTTGGCCGACTAGCCGACTAGTCGGCCCACTAATCGGCTATCCGAGCACCGTTTAGTCGGTTAGTCGGCCAAAACCATAGTCGGTATCGGTACATAATTATTTTTTCAGTGACAAAGTGTATAAGTGCTAGTAAATAAATAGTTTTTCAGTAATTTGCGATTTGTAAACGCATCGAGGGGTTATGATTGTGTACAAAAAGAAAATACACAAACTTACTGAATACATCCACGGCCGAGCCCACTAAGAACACCCAGTACAGATTTTTCGATATCTTGATAGCGTGTTTCAGAACCTGTCTGTGAGGTCCAGGGTGGGTAGACCGATGGAAATCGACATTGTTCAGCTGGTCAAACAACTTGATGAGCAAGTCTCGTTGGCAGAACATGTCGAAAAGCTTGAAGGAAACGTAGAGCTCGGTTAAGACCAAGTTGGTGCTGTCAATTAAAAATTGTTCACTGAATGAAATTATCTTGTAGTTGCATTGCTGAAAATAAGATGTAATGCGTCCATATGTACCACTCATACTATATAAAAGACAAATCGTCTAGCATGGTACGTTCATGTGATGCTGAGTTATGAAAGTCATGACGAGAAGTGTATTATTTATAAGTATATAATTATTATTTGTGGAGGGCTGCAAGAGAAAAAAAAGGAAAAGTTATAAAATAGACTGTGCGAGGGTTGACATTATGATGATTATCTATTAGATGGTGGATAACAAACAGTAATCTGAAAATTAAGATTTGACAAGTTAAGGATGACTCACGTTAGACCGGGACGTGTCCGGGCCGGAGCTTCCGGCGCTTCGTTTTCTATGGAAGGCATCACGTGATCACCTGTCATGTCATAGAAAAGTAAGCGCCGGAAGCTCCGGTCCGGACACGGCCCGGTCTAACGTGAGTCATCCTTAAGTCGGCATCTGACCGCCAGGTTGTGTTTTTTATCATGGCCGTTGTTCAATGTAAAATGGTTGGTAAAATACACTAGGTTAAGTTAGTCATTTTTGATCAAATTGCCTGGAACTTTAAATAATTTATTGCAACAATCGCCATGTTTTATTATTGGGCTACCATTTTGTGTCTGATGAGCCAGTACCTATAGGTGTCTCAAACCAATATATGCATTAACAACTTATTGTAAAAAACTCTCACATCCTAATTAAAACATACTGTACATACCTTGAAGTGATACGCTGAATCTCACGATTCTCCGAATGCAATAATTTCACGATATAAGCAAACTGTCCTATTGGTGGTATAATAAAAGCGAAGATGGCATACAATACCCGAATTAAAATGTGCAGCCAAAACCAGATTGATATCTTAGGGTATGGTATGTAGAACCACACTCCAATTAACTTTAAAGTTTTTACATGTAAATTTACATGCTGGTGAAAATCTATCGGTTTGGATGACGACTTCATTTTAAGGGAAAAGGAATTAAAATGAAAGTGGTTTGAAGTAGATAGCCGTAGGTATGTGGTATGTGTGAATTACAATCTTGTTAATATTGGTAATTTTAGGAGGGTTCCGAGAAACCAAAATTTCTACGAAACTTGTAATTATAAAGGAATTCTAGATAGATAGATAATTTCTTCTTCTTCATACCCAGAACATACAGTATGGCATTGACCAACATACATGGCATAAAAACCGTCCAAGTGCGAGTCGGAGGCGCGCACCGAGGGTTCCGTACTTTTTAGTATTTGTTAGCGGCAACAGAAATACATCATCTGTGAAAATTTCAAATGTCAGACGGACAGACGGACAGTGGATTCTTAGTAATAGGGTCCCGTTTTTACCCTTTGGGTACGGAACCCTAAAAAAGTACAAGATAAGGAGGACAAACTTAATTACTAAAAACTATTAACTATTACTTTATGAAGCCATGTGTTGTGGCACAGAAAGGGCGCTGATTCAGCATTGTGATGCGGCAAGCCAAGCCACATTGCTGGTATTCTGTTCTGCCAGTACCTTACATAAAAATATGCAACGCTTATTTTAAAAACAGTTGGTGCAAGAAATATAAGGAAATCTAGTGTGCAATTTGTGTGTGTGCCGTGTACATTATTGTGTTAGTGTATGTGCGTCTGTGTATTTTTTGGACATTTTGTAACGTTATAGTATTAAATATTTGGTAATACCTACTACCCGAATAATGCTGTTGGCAAAGTGAACCTAGTTTAAGAAGAAGAAGAATGAAGCAAAGGGCATATGGTATTTAACATTGTTGCTTATATTGGTTAAGAAGTTGAAGTCGATATTTTATTTTAAAAATCGCTTTGTTCAAATTAAACTTGATTAAAATTCTGAAACAAATCTTTTAAATCCTAATGTTCGCTAAATGAATCGGCGTCCTGTTGAGTTTAGCCTTGTGTCTATCTTGGCGACTGGTTTAGACCAATCGTGAAAAGAAAAGTTTTAATTTAGCAAATTTCCAAAGGAACTCTAATTGTTTGAATTAGAACAAATTATCTTAACAAGTAAATTGTTTAAAAGTGTATTTAAAACTAATTATAATATGTTTTCCAGATAGTATATAAATTAGTGAATCAGGTGTTTCGGCTTTGTAATTTAAATTGTAATTAACATCATTTATTTACGGTTAACGACAAGCCGTTAAAGACAAGCCGCTATGAAATTTGGAGTTCACAAATTAAAATTAAATTAAATAATTAAATAATCTCAAATATACAGAGATTATTTCATAAAATATTTGAGATTAATGTGCCTGCTATATTTCATTTATATTTGGTTGAGTGGTGCAGTTTTTCATTGCATTAAGGTAACTTATGGCATTGCAAATCTTATAATGCTTGCTACGAGCTCATAGGAACAATACTATAAAGGTGTTGAGGGGGATGGGGAGATGACAGAACCAGATAGTCTTATAAAAATTTTCAAATGGTGTACTTACCTGAGAAAGTGCTGTTATTGTTTGTTCTTGTCATAGTCACTTTTCGTTTCTGCCTACTTCTACGAGGATTAGTTATACCATTGTGAGGGATTTCAGTACTTATTGAGGTACTACTGTAATAGTAGGTACGTTGTCATACAAGTGTGCTACGTCCTCAAAGCCACGCTCGCTTTAAGAAAGTTGATGTGTGCAATGACAAATGCACACGTGTTTCATACGACGTTTTTCAACACCCTGGCGAGGATAAAACGAACTAACATATTAATTTAATTAAAATTTTAAAAACACCGTTTTATTACATCAACAAAAATCAAACGTAGGGTCATAGTTGTGGTTGATATACAACAAATTGTGTCAAAATATTTTCAATAATGTTAATATACAGAGAGAAAAATGAAGACTACGTTTGTATGAAAAGGCGATTTCGGGTCCTCTACTTTCGTCTTAAATTTTGATGGCAAATTTCATGTTACTTCGAAATGTTTCAAAACGTTAGCGTAACTTTCATTGTATGGCGGCGGCTAGGTTCATGTGACTTTAACGTTTGAGATCGATAAATAGAAACTCCTAAACCTAAATTCCCTCGAAAAATGTCATTAGTTACGGTTACAGAACACACCGAAAATTATTTCGTGGAAACCTCCTTTATCTAAAACTTTTACGAATAATTTAAATCTTTACCAGTTCTAAGGTAATAAAGACGAAGTTTTAAAATAATTTATCGGTCCGATATACGTCAACAAATGGGATGAGAAAGGTTGCTTTAGAGAATCTGAATTTCTTTTGCTTTAGTAAAATGAAATGTAAAATATTTTTAGTGAAGATACCTATTTTTCACACTTAACAGGTGCACAAAGAGGATGGATGGATGGAATAATCGTTAAGACACAACATCACACAACATCAAACATTCATGTCTCGAACATTCAACTTTGTCAACGACGTTGGCGAGCAGACGCCACGCCCAAGATGCCACCGTCTCAAATATAATATATGTACCAGTCAGCATAACTGCCCGGAGCTACTGGAGGCTATCAGTTTCCGAGCTCCCACCTACAGGATATGAACACTGTCCCTATTCGCGATTCCGACGCCTGCCAGTAATGCTGGGGTACGAGCCCCGCTGCGTAGAATTTGTGATAATTACAATAAACGCCTAGTCTCGGTTGACATATTTAATAACACGCGATCTAACTTCAAGCGCAAAGTCAGGCTGCTCCTATAATTTTATTACCTATGTTGTAGCTGCATTTCTATTGTACTGTTTATTTACTTGTAATTAGGGCCGAACTAAACCTATTTTTGTGTTTATGTATTTAGGTACCTGCTTAAGATGTGATATGAGTAAATATCGTTATTGTTAAGTTTTAGTATAAGTAAGGATATATGTTTAAGTTCCGATAACAATGCTGTCCTAAAATGAATGTCTGAACTCCTAGTAAGAATTGTGTTCGGATGTAGGATACATTTATCATTTTATAATCTTATCTGTGCAATGTTACTGGCGTGTATCTGTTTTTTCCCCAATAAAGATAAAAAATAAAAAATAAGGAAACGATATTTAAACTTTAAAAATCTCTTTGTGAATTGATAAATATAGATATGAAATAAAACTATGAAAACGGATTATATCGCGTATATTGAATTTATAATACATCCCGACGTTTCGAACTCTTTACAGCGTTCGTGGTCAACGGGTGGGTCACCGACTATCGCGGTAACCGAAGACAATATTAAATATAGATATGTTAGTATCGTAATCGTTGCCAATATAAATGAGTGTAGGGGAGATGCATTGAGTTGAGAATCTCCCATTCCATAAGCTCCTGCCATGATGTACAACAATTCGATAAACTCTAGTTGCCAAACGGTATTACGGCTAATGTCGTTAGTTCGTATTCCAGGCAGTAGCAATGAGTTTCTCGAAAATGACGTAAATGAAATCATTATTTTATAATTACCAGATAACCGCAAAGGCAAAGATCGTGAGTAAACCTACGTAACATTAGCGAAGAAATATTAGTAGAAATAAAAAGTGACTGCAGTAGTTTTGATTGCTCAAATCAAAACTACTTGATTGCTGTTGCTCTAGGGTTTGTTGCAGTTGTATTCTCGCAGGTGCGTTGCCTCGTATATCAGTTTAGTTCGAACAACACTTTAGTAGAATTATTTATTGAACAGTTTCATTTCCCACATCCGGAATCTTCCTGGAGGCTTTTTGGATTTCTAGTAAGACTATTTTGCATAAATGTGTCACTGGGACACCGCGGAAAAGGTCTAACCCATTTTTCCTTTTTTTGTGGTAATTGACAGTCGAAAGAGTATACTCAGTGGATTCCAATAGTTACGGATTTTTTCGGTTTTGGACCCTTATAAATATAACAATTAGATCAGTTAGATCCGTCCGGGTTAAAAAACCAATAAATCAAATAAATTGCGATTAGGTTTCCAAAGCCGGACTCTTTCCAAGATGCAGCTTCTCCAGAATATGCCGTTTATCAAATATTTTGTGGTTAAAGCTATTAGGCCAAACAACAAGAAGGTAAGAGGGAAATATTTAAAATGATTATATCTATGCACCTTATGTCTTTATTTATTCTTATCTATATTAAGTATTTTTGCACTCATATCTATCTATCATAAGCTTATATACTTCCTTTAATACATATGTAACTATTAAATTCTGCTTACACACTATACCAGCAATTGTTCTGTCCAATTTCTAAAACATAGTTTACACTCATACATACATGTTAACATAATTCTAAGCCATTTAGTTTTCGACTAACAGCGAGTAAGGGATAATGTATCAAGGGTCTGCCTGAAAACCAGCGTTGTAGTAAATACACTGCAACATTATGCTGAGGCAAGCTCCTATTTAACACGCATGAATATTTCTCTCTGATGTGCAACTCAATTTCTTAGTTTTGTAAGTCTAAATTTAAGGTTTATCTGTAAAAAATGTACTACGCTATCTGTTAACTCTGCCATTTCATGTGATGTTGAATAAAAATGTTCTATTCTATTCTATTCTATTCTAAATGCTTGAAACACAATTTTTGACTCCGTAACTTGGTTGGATTAGTTAGGAGGTGAACATATCAAAAGTCCTTTAACCAGGTAGAGGGGGGTTTGAAGATCCCATTTTTCGGTTTTTCACTTATTTCTTGGAAACTTTGCATCGTAGTGACATAACTACTTACACAAAACGAAAGCTGATTAAATTTTCTACAAGGTAAATTTTCTCAAGTATTTCGATACCTTGAATAGGTTTTGAGATATCCTCTCTTGAAAGTTTATTTGGGGCTCTCAATTTTATCTTGATCTCTACATACCAGCCTTATGAATTTGGCACCCCCGATTTATACGAAAACAATACCAAACCCGGTCTAGCAGCTTCACTGGTGTAGATATCAAGAACTTGAGAGCCCTAAACCAACTTTCAAGAGCGGATATCTCAAAAACTACAAGATATCGAAAAACGTAACAAAATAAAACTTGTAACAAAATCAACTCATTTTGTATAAGTGGCCGGGGCCGGGGACTTTTGATATGTTCACTTGCTAACTAGTCCAGTTACGAAGTTAAAAATTGTATTCCAAGCATTTCCCTCTATAAGTTTTTTTGAGCATTCGTTGCCTGCCATATGGTGATTGTTTGCCTAAGAAAACCCTTCTGACTTCTGATGGTTTCCGTGTACCGGTAGTTAAGGACCAACCACCTTCTGTCTCTCTTTTTCGTTCGGAACACCGAAGAGTGTCATCTAAATCTTGTAAAATTACAAAGCATTCTCCGTCCTTACTCATTAAATTATTTGAATTATAAATTGCTTTTGTAAATTCCCTAATGATAACGAGTAAAAAAACTGCTAGTGTTATGCAACTCATATTTAAAATATCGCGGTCGTGTCACCAGATTTGTGAAGTACCGAGATCCGTAGGTATAGTGGCCCCACATTGGGTGCCACTGTCATATGGTAAGTATGGGGTATGGGGACAATTGAAATATATATATATATATATATATATATATATATATATATATATATTTAATTTATTTATATCACAAAACACAATACATACAAAGAACTTAAAGCTAAGATGCGCCACAGAAACTTATAAAAGTTTATGCGTGGTGCAAATGCATCACATCGCTCAAACTGCATGCTTATATATTTTTATATGGTATAATAAATACAATAAGGAAAATAAGGTAAGTAAACAGTTATCAGGTAACACCTGTCATCCCACGTTCCCGTCCGTTATGTAATATTTCTAGAACGCGTTTTTACATCCATTTTTATTTTCGAGGCTATTTTTAGGTAATATGAGGTAAGATTTAAGGTAGTGAATAAAAAAATATACCACAATATACCAGAATTCACAATGATCCTGCTATCACGATTGTTTGAAGCAATATTATTATTTCTATTCTATTCTATTCAATTCTATTCAATATTTTTTTTAAATACTTAAAGCTATCTTGATTAATTTTTGTACCAAGCTAAGACATCTGCTAGCGAAATCGCAATTTTATAGTTGAAAGAATAATTGAAACATTGATCGCGTCGATTATGAACTTGTAAAATAGGTCCCCAAAGGTCGCAAGTTCAAATTCTCAATTTTTCATTCAATAAAAAAGAAAATGTCTTCCCTTGATAAAAAAATATATAAACACTTTAAAAAACCGAAGCGAACTACCTAAGACTAATTCTTACCCTCATAAAGTTTTTCAGTCAAGGAAGTTTCGGATAAAGCCGAGTGACATTATGTAGTTAGGTTCCACTTTTTAAACAAGTCCGGTACCTACACAGGTTCGACGGCATAAGCCGGGGGCGGGCATGTTGCCAAAACCGACCCCATTCTATTCCGGTCGGGTAATTTTCTATCAGCTTATCGCCGAAAATGTTCTCACACATCTGGGTTTTTTTTTATAAAAACCTACTACTATTCAATGAAAGTGCGCAAGGGTCACGTAGGTGGTGCAGTTCAGTTTTTAGTTTTAATGAATCCTCGATGCGATTATATGAAATGTGTGTTTTAGTCACAGTTTTTTTTTCAGTAATTTCTATGAAATAAAAATATTGCGGAAAATTCTACAAGTCCGAAGCATACTTATGCAAGTTCAAATAATCGGAGTAGCCCGGCTGCGCGCCGCACAGCGCGAAAAATTAAAATTTCGTCATGTGTTTCTCTATTGGTAATAATAAATAATTGTTTATTTAATTTGTTTGATACTGCTACTTATTTATTAAGTATTTATTTCAACGTCTATTTATGTTATATTTTTATAATTACTGTTTACTAACGTTTATTTCGCTCGGGGCCGTCTCTAAGACAAAAAAAAAATTGGACAGTTACTCCATTAAACAACAAGTATTGTCGTAACTTAGTTATTTCTTGCAGCAAAAAATATATTATATTTACATATAATAAAGATGAAGAATTACACTACCCTGTCATAAGCCGAGGGGTGCAAATAAGTAAATAAAATTGAATAATTTACGAGTAGATTTAACTGCGGAATGTCACGGGCAGGGTATGTCAAAATATAAAATAAAAGGTCGTGTCATGCGCACTACGGGCTTCGGCTCGCGGGGTCCCAGTCAGTCGCCTCGCGATTACCGAACGGGCCTCTATGTGTTCTTCCTTCGAAACTCGACCGTTCGAGCGCGGCGTTTAAAAATTTAAATTAAGAACACGTGCGTGCACATTAGACGGTCAGTTTTTGACAGTGTTTTGAAGTGTTGTGAACTTTTGTGGTATGAAATATAAAGTTATTCGGTTAACGTAGGAAGTTTTAAAGAAAATATAAGGTTAGTTTCGTTTATTAGAAAACTTTAGTTGTATTTAGCTTCAGGTGCCAGCTCCTATGAAAATATTACACATTTTTATAAGAATTCAAAATTGGCTAAATCTATTCCTATTAATTGAATTAACGTGTAAATTTTCAATTTAGGTAATAGTTAGGTAGTTAGGTAATGTGTTGATAATTATTATTATTTCTTTATTAAAAAAACGGTGAAGTGCGAGTCTTAATTAAGTATTAAGAGTTTAGTAAAATATATAAGTAAGCTAAATGTTAGGACGAGTAACGACCAAGCCGTGTCGTTTTAATTATTTGGCGGAAATCATGAAAATATCAAATATGAATAAAGTTTTTGCCTTTAACATAGAACCTAAATTATTATTATTTAGATCTGAAAAGAGTTATATGTACATTGTGTTTATCCAGGGGAAAATAGAATATCCACTGCCTTGGACGAGACTCGAACTTACAACAATACTCTTCAAACAATTAACCATTTTATGAAGCACATTTAAGATGAAGATTTTTTTAGTTTCTAATCATATTTAATGGACATTTTTAAACCAAACAAAGCTAGACTTTTAATGTACAGTCAGCTGCAGGGATAGTTGACCTTCCTGCGAACAAATTTATATGCAGGGGTCACTACTCACTATCTCTGCAGCTGACTGAAATCAAAATTTTAGCACGCAGTTTTTTTATGTGACGGCTCAATAAGAAAGCCTTTTGGAAACCTAATTTCAATGATTAGCGTAGGTACTAATTAAAAAAAAACCGTTTACCATCTTTCAATCTATTTTACTCCCGTCAACATGTAAATTTTAAAGTTTATTCATTACATCTATTTATATACATAAAATTCATAGAACGCATTTTTAACTCAAACAAATATGTATGCACATTGTAAATTTACATAGTCATCACAATACTACTTGGGACTTCTGTGTAAGAATGTCCTATAATATTTATTTATTTATTTATCACAGTTATAATACAAATATAGGCCCTTACCGGGATTTTAAAGGTTGCATTCGGATGGCGATTGCAGCAGCGTTAATGAGGGCAATGTCACTGTTAATATCTTTGTTAAAATTTACGGATTAAACGTTCCAAATTGCGACAGCAATGCCGCAATGAGAGCAATACAATTTATCAAATAAATTGATATTCAACAGTGACAGTGAAAGGTGACAGTGTTCTCTGTGCTCAACGATGTGCACTGAGGACGATCTCCTGAGGGCCACACCCCGAGGGCTAGAAGTGGCAAAACATTGGCAGACAAAAATTTAGTTTTAAGAAGTTTGATCCCTTTACACGAGCAAGAAGATGAGGTGACGTTCGAATGTAAACTGTAGCTGCATTACTGTTGCGGCTTCGTTGTTGCCGCCACTAACAATCAATTTCCTTGGTAAAGTAAGTGACATTCGCCGCCGCATTACTGCCGCGGTTATGATCTAACAGCATTGCTACATGAAATAAAGCTATGAAAATGGATTATATCGCGTATATTGAATTTATAATACATCCCGACGTTTCGAACAGCGTTCAGGGTCAGCATTGCTACACTTTATCTAACCTTAACAAAACTTAACCAGGTTTGTAGACAGTATTGTTACTAACTAGGCCTAGACTAAATTAGTTAGCCCTAAAATTGCATAAAATTTAGGTACTGCAGGTATATAATATAGGTACGGGGTACGGAACCCTGAAAAATACTCCCGTGTTCTAAATTAAAACAATAGTTATTTGTGCAACAAGAGAGGAAAGTTGGGTTTTCTTGCGAGTGTTTATTTTGAGTCCGAGAAAGCGAAAGATTCTAAGGTAGAATCTTGAGCGTAGCGAGGGACTCAAAAACACGAGATGTAAAATAACTTTGCTCTCGTGTTGCAAAGAAAACGAAAGTAGGCTCGTTCGAGCTGCTGAGGTGAAAAAATACTTACCAAAGTCAATTTGCATGTCGGATGGTTTCCGTTTAATGCATATTTTACGCTGTGTTTTTGGAGTATTATGTATAATAGGCATTCTAAATAAATAAATAAATATTCTTTATTTCACCACAAAGAAACAAAATTTTTAAAACATGTTGCATTATTTTGTACTCGTAAGAGTTAAAATGTTTATGGGCCATTCTCTGAGAATATGTCTGCGGTTGACGACGACTTTTCATACATTTTGTATGGGTTGTGGCAATTAGACCGCAGACATATTTTTTGAGAATGACCCATTTATTTATTTCATTGGTATTTGTGACGAAAAGTGACATTTTTGTTTGAAGAAACGTCACTTGAAACTGACAGATCCGATCCATATCGTATCGAGATCTAATTTTTAACGTTTATTAAAATTAGAATCGGGCCGATATTACATAAGGGTGGATTTGACTATTTTAAATTAGGCAAGAGGCCTTAATTTAACATTCGACTTTTTCTATTAGTTTTGCCTCTCAAATGTTTCGTTCAAATGTAGATTTAGATTATAAACTAGTTAATAAATGAACGGTGTAAAATAAAATTGCCATACGATAAATAAACAATAAATGTTTCGTTTTAGTCGATGTTATTCGCGGCGGTGGTGGCGGTATGTGACTTTAGACATTTTGCATCTAAAACGCAAACATATTGTGAGGTGCGTATCATTAGATTCGACTTTATGTTTATATTTTTTGTAACAGGACTACGTGTTGGATTTTAACTTGAGACCTTATAGAATAGAATAGAAAAACATAGATTAACATGTATTTGTATAACACAGGTGATACAAAGGGTCATAGTATACATACAAATATAAACTCTGTGTGTTGCCTATGGGCGTACATACAAAATTAGTATTAAGTGATTAATAGTTATTTACGATACAAGTGCGGAAAATAGGAAATTCGAAACGAGTGGCGATAAATTAAAACACGACCGCAGGGAGTGTTTTAAATCGACACGAGTAGCGAATTACCTATTCGCACGTGTGTCGTACAACGTTTTACAGTACATATGCCCCTTTAAATTTTCGACATATGCACGAAAAGTGCTCTTTTCCGCACTAGTGCGAAAAAGTAGCACCATATGTACTGTAAATAATATTTAGCCACTTCGTTATTTAGTAAATGTTCATTGTCGTTGCACTTTTCAAAAATGACACGAAAAGTACAGTGAATTTGCTGCGTCTTCTACAATTTGTAAGCGCTCTATTTGAGGAGCGACCAAGGGCACAACATTATTATATGCCGTATATGGACTAAATACTGTAAGTGTCATTTTCAATTTCGAATCAACATATTTTTTATACCTGCGTGTAACTGCATAGCCAATCTTTAAATAGTTATATCCTTATTTTCTATGAAAATATTGAATGTTTGTTGCTAAATTCGACCGAAGTTTTTCAACTTTCCGGGCTGAGCGATTGGTTCCCGATTTGTATGTGCCGATTGTCACATAAATAATTCCCACGCAAAAAAATGCAAACTGTGTTTCTGTTCGACATTATTTTAAATAAATATAGGCATAGTTTTGCTTTATTTCGTATACAAAATGTATACCTGGTAGCCTGTAGCTGGGTAGCCTGATGAGGAGTAAATAATAAAAATACTAATAATGTTTTTTAAGCTTTTAGGGCAGTCTTTTATGTTTAAAATGTCGCTAACGCTACGTAATGACTACACTTGCTAATATACATATCCAAACATTATTTTTTAACAAAAAATGTAAAGAAACATATCGTCCTTGCTGCTTATTGCATAAATACCCCCAAACTCACCTAAAGTCGTACTTAGTCGTACCCACCGCACCATGGACAACTTGTGTTATGGCGGACGCTGTCAAAGTAACCTTTCAAGTAAGGCTTACATTAGCTCGATCGCGCCCGGGACCGTGGCGTGTGAGTGACATTTTTGTTTACAACTGTAATTATTCAAAGGGTTAATAGAGGTAGGTACTTACTTACTTTACTTAAGATAAACTTTCGTGGAATTGTACTCGTATTTGTAACACAGTCTTTAAAGTTCAAACAATTACCTTTATACTCTGAAATCTCGGTTGTACAGTCAGCTGGAGAGAAAAGGTACCCCCCTGCATAGAAGTTTGTATGCAAAGTTGCTAAGCGAATAGAATTGTTGACTGTACCTACCTTTATCCAGACGAACTAATATTGACTGGCAAACTAAAATAATTACTTGACTGACAGTCATAAACTTATGTACAGTCAGCATCAAAATAATGGATCAGACTACGCGTCAAAAATCATCGTCATTCTCTAATAACAAAACGAGATTGTCTATTAACTATATCTAAAACATCATCATTCGCTTGCCCTTATCCCATTCATTTGAAGTCGGCGCAGCATGTCTTTTTCTTTCATATCTTTCTCTCGCCCGTCATTCATCATTCACTTGCGTTCGGTTCATATCTCTCACACAGTTCACCTTTTCCGCGGTTTTCCTTTCCCGTTACTTCCCTCCACATTCATTCGCAATACCATTCTCGTATTTTATCTATATCTAGAACAATAAGACTGTGACAGATACTTATGAAAGCAAACTGTAGAGATATATCTCTATTTGGAGAAGTACGAGTATTCGAGGTTGGCAGATACTTTTGGCGCATTGTTTTATTCATGCTGACTGTACGTTACATAAGTTTGATTTATACAGGCATATTTGTTTTGTAAATACCTTCAATTAACACATTTTCAACCTAGTTTTATTATTTGAAAACATAAATATTATACCTACTAGAACAGAAAAATTTCAAACTCCGTCTCACCCTCTTCAAATTCGTTTTAAATAGTAAACGTTTCAAATTCAGAACTGTTTTACATATATGAAGTAAGTACCTATTAACCCATAATGGACTTATGAGTCTGAAATAAAGATATATTAAATGTAATTGAATTTTTAGTAAACCTGTTTGCCTATAAAATTATAAATGCATGTATCCTCTGTTGCCGACGTTTCTCGAAATATTTCACGATAGTTTTCCCAATGGATCTCGAACCTTTTCGTTCAATAACGTTAGTGGGGTAGAATCATCAGTCTATGCCAAATTCTTGCGATGATACCTTCATCAAGAAAGTGTTGGATGTCGCGATCGCTTTCAGGTTTTATGTAATATTTCAAAACTTTATGTTTTATGTTAGTAAATATTTTAAGGTAGATTTTGTAAAATTTAGAGAATATTTTAATTATAATTACGTTTTGTGAAATATAATCAATCATGTTAACTTAATTTGAATGAATATGTGTATATTGCTTTAGCCTATTTTCGGATTATTGGTTTTGATTGAAAATCTGAAAACACAAAACAAAGCATTGTACACGAACAATATATCTTATTTTTTTGGTATTTTTCTAAGCGCATGTGAGTTAAGGTTATTGACCGAATGAAATAATAATGACAAATATACATTTAGGCACGTAATAAACATATCTCCTGTGTTATGTACTACTCCACTTTGTCCTCGTAAAAGTCGTAAAAATATTCGTCTCTCTTCACATATCTGTCACTGCCAAAAGGGACATTTCTTCAACCAAAATAACGTCACTTTTGAAACTGACAGGTCGGTATCGCATCGCTGTGACTTCTTAGAAGCATTGTTAGAATCCGGCCGTTAGGCTTTGCGTTATCTGTATTTGTGGTATTTTCTATAAAAAGGGACCTTATTATCGATGGCGCTTACGCCATTATAAACGATGCTCCGATATAAATACAATGCTGCGCGACGCTGTGCGGCGTAAGCGCCATCGACAATAAGGTCCCTTTTCATAGGAAATGCCCCATTAACAGTCCCATATACTGCTTGATAGGTAATAGGTATATTTACTTTGTCTGTAATCGTTACAAGTATTATCATAAATCGTTGAACTTCGTTTCAAAACCAATAAATAATTTATCGGATAACAGCTCAATTTGTAAGTTTGATTATAATCAAATATTCCCTTTTGCTCAAAAGAACAAGTAACAACAATAACTGTCTAAAACTTGTACATTGAATTAAATTGGTTTGATCCTTAGGATGTAATACAGATAAGTATTTACTTCGAAAATAGAACGGTTTCTGAACGTCTGAATCACTCTGAATTATAAATAGAGGTCTTTTGGGAATGAATGTAATATTAAAATGCGTTGTGTAAATACTTGATATTTCACAGCTAAGAATTTTATTGTGCTATATTAATTGCACGCAATTTACTATTTCATCAGCTTTCATAGGACACCAAATTTTAAAAATTCTGATAATAACTTGCCGACTAATTATTTAGAATTTGCAACCCGGGAGCGCCATCTTTGTGACGTCACAGTTCTTTATTTCGTATTCAGTAAACTACCGAACACAAATATACCACTTGTCGGTAGTATACAGTCCAGCCACATCGAATAGTGTATGTTGCTCATTCAATTGTTTCCATGTTCTCGCGGTGATTATATTCAAATGTTACTTAAAATAATTAATATATGGCCTATATGGGAGACCGAGCTTTGCTCGGAAAACATATAAAAACTCAAAAATGCGCGTTTTCCAGAGATAAGATCGATTTTTCCACCCGAAAACCCCCATATACCAAATTTTATCGAAATCGTTAGAGCCGTTTCCGAGATCCCCGAAATGTATAAATATACTAAACTCACTGGTAAAATCTAAGGCGATAAGCCGAGACGCAGGAGATGCGGTAGACAGACCAAATTCGCTCAGCCCTTGATTTAACACTTCACGGTGCCCTACGCTCGGCGACAGACAGAAAGAGGTGGCGGCAAATTGTCCAAGAGAAGCTGCTCCCTAGAAGTGACCACGACCCTCAGTGATGAGGAAACCGATGCAAGGAGGGGGGGGGGAAGGATTTATAGTTATGTAGTTCAAAGTTCAAATTATACCTTATTCATGTAGGCCTAGCAACAAGTACTTATGAATGGTGAATAGTAGCTTGTTGCGGCGCTTGTGGGTTTATGGGGTCCTGCATCGCCGTTGATGGCTGTAAAGTCCTATAGCAGCGCGGCATTTCTTGCCACATCGATCGCACACTAAACGCGAGTCCGCAGGAGGTGGTAGAGCACGACGAAGACTTTTCTGCTTAAGGTTCTCCAGCCAGTCATCGTCGTGCTTTGATGTTCTGACTTTAATGTCGTGACGCCATTCCGGTCTCATTTCAGCACGTTTCTCCCAACTGTCGGTCCGAATGCCAAAACTGTCCATGTCCCGCTTACAGGAGTCCTTAAACCGTAGAGCTGGACGCCCAACAGGTCTTTTTACATCCGCTATCTGACCCAGCATAACTTGGCGTGGTAGTCTCCCAGGGTCCATGATATGTACGTGACCGAGCCAGCGAAGTCTTCTCTGCTTTAACATAGCAGTTAGGCTGCAACAATGCGTTCTTAAGAGCACTACCTCGTTGCTAATCTTATCTTGCCAAGTAACTACTAAGTAAGTACTAAGTGTATTGCTGTACGCATCGGAAACATGGACTACATACGCGAAACAAGAACGCAAGCTCAACGCTTTCCACATGCGCTGCCTGAGGACTATTCTTGGAGTTACTTGGCAAGATAAGATTAGCAACGTGAATAGTATGTACATACATATATTATGTAACATTATCTTATACATGGTGGCTAAAAAATAAGTGCATTCCCGTTGCCAGGGAGGTTTTGGGATTATACTGAGCAACTTTTACTATGGGACCAATTCCGAAATCGCGAATAAAAATTTGGCTGTTTCATACATTTTGGCTGGTCCATTTTCTATGGAAGGGTAAATTTTTTTTTGCGATTTCGTGGCCCTATAGTAAAAGTTGCTTAGTATAATCCCAAAACCTCCCTGGCAACGGGAATGCACTCATTTTTTAGCCAACCTGTATACAAGAATTGCTCGTTTAAAGGTATAAGTTCATTTGTGGTGCGCTTGCCGCGGCCGCTGCAGGACACCATCGCTAGCGCGGACTTCTGGCTGAAGGGTGTGGTGTTTCGGTGGTTCCGGGGCAACTTGCCGAATTCTACACCAAGTCAGACGACGCAACGGAGCCACGCTGTTATGTCGTCGCCCAAATCTACTTAAATTGTATTTTGTTATTATTTGTGTTTTCTCGTATCTCTGTATTTTTATTTGCTTTGTAGTTCGCAGTGCCTTAGTAGTAATACTGTAATGCTGTGTTTTTCACATTTTTTTAATCAAGTGGCTGCTCATGATGTCACCACAAACGTTTGACGAGCCTTTTTATTGTTATAAGGAACAAAGCCCACCTACATATTTGATATGGGTAATGACATGTGAAACCTACCAACATTACATAGGAACAAATTGTAAATAATTATGTGACTGGGGTTTTGCGAACTTGAGGCTGATCCTGTTTTGACAAGTTGATATGGTTTTTGTAGTGGTAACTATTTGGAAAACATGCATATATCAATTTGAATATATTTTATGTCAATGTCGTTAATCAATAAATAGTTAATGTCCTGAGTGCTGTAAGTCTATAATTATATTTCTGCTAATATTCCAAGAATATTACAGTTTTTATCTAATTTTGATACGACCTTGAGTTTTTATCTCACGGGCATCAATAAGTGCGAAAGAAATGCTTTATGAGGCGAATCCTGATTGCATTTCATGAGCACCAATCACCGTGAGCCACTGATTGGTGCTTACGGTCAAAACCGGTCGTATCAAAACCAGATGAAAAACATATCAAATTGTTAAATTAGAATCTGGCTTACCTAATATCATCATGAGGTGAACCGTGTAGGTGTTTGTATATAATTCAGTAACATGTTTTGCGAGAAACGTATTTATTACCTACTTCCTAAAATATTTCGTTAAGGTCAGGTGAGGTATAAATAACAATGTCAGGTGTGATAAACATTGTAAATGTAAACCACTTGTTTAATCCACGAAATCATTGGGTAGTCAGCACAGTGAGGGGAAATTGGAAACTGGTCGGTATAACCCTATCTACGAAGTAGGAGGCCCCGAGTTAGGATTCTAACTCGGGGGAGTTAGAATCCTGGTAAGGACATTTATTTGTGTGTTTATCATATATTTATTGCTGAGTATACGGATGCTTTACCGCTCGCCATCGGCAGGGTGTTCGTCCTAACACCCTAGCACCTAAATGGTCGCGTACTGTGTGGTTTAAGAGAAATTTCCTCCCGCGTACGCTTCGGCTGTGGAATGAGCTCCCTGCCGAGGTTTTCCCGAGGGGCTACAGTATGGGGTTCTTCAAAAAAGGAGTGTACAGGTTTTTAAACGGTCGGCAACGCGTGTGTAATCTCCGGTGTTGCAGGCGTCCATAGGCTACGGTAACTGCTTACCATCAGGCGGGCCGTATGCTTGATTGCCACCGTCGTGGTATAAAAAAAATGCTTTCTATGTATACATAGAAGTGAATTTTTTATTTATACATTCATTAAATATAATATTCACTATTTCAACAGTCAAGTGAGCCACATATACATCTGTTAACAATCAAACTTGTGTACTTAAATTCTCCAAGTTTAGCAATCCCAGTATCAATATTCGCCGCATTGACGCCATTTAAATTATGGTTATTCGAGCCCCTGAAGTTTTGGTAATTCAATCCGAATTTCTATTGGTAGAATGTTATTGAGTTGAATATCCGATTCAAAGCGGCCTATTGGTTTTGATAAAATGCAATATGGCGATTAGACTCGTAGCCAAAATACTATCAATAGTATTCACAACCTCAAGGTTGTGAATTGTGTAGATAACTTTTGGAATACTTATTAAATTCTAATCATAGCTTACACAGATTTCAAAATAAAAATTATAACTTTTGTATATTTGTTATAAATGTTATAATCTAATTGATGTGTACATCTCAACTACGATTTTTATTGTACATATTTACAAGCTTTTGCCCACAACTTCGTCTGCAGAGAAATTTTGCCCCGTTTTCAATCCAGCTCTGTTAATTTTGATTAAACTTGATCTGTCTGCGTTCCCACTCATATATGTTCAGTCTTTTTAAATGAATAATTTTAAATTAAATAAGATATGATTACAGAAATATAATTATGTAGTTACATAATTAAAATGAATTGTTTGGTCTTTTCTCATACTAAATCACTAATTATTTATTGTTTTTATACAACCTGAGCCAGAACGTTCAAAATTAATTAGCTTAGCGCCACTTGCACTATCCCACTAACCCAGGGTTAACCGGTTTAAACCTAGAGTTACGATGATTACCAGCACATTTTGACAATGGGTTAAGCGGTTAAACCTGGAGTTACCATGGTTACCAGTACAATTTGACACTGGGTTAACCCCTGGTTAGTGGGAAGGTGCAAGTGGCGCTAAGTGTAATAAATCGTGTAGAATATAAAATTAAACTGGTGTTTCATTTTCTGACTTTTATTATTTCCCTAATGTGTTTTGTTTTGGTAGGTATAAATAGTAAAGCTTTTGGTTTTTTATGACGCATATTAACGCATTTTACGGCACGGGGTAGGAAATTGAAATTGATGGATCTGGGTGCCATATGTTGTACCCAACGAGCAAGAGAAATTATATAACACATATAAACATTTACATTTTTAGTATGCTTCTTGTTGTTTGTTAAAGGAAAATTTATAGACATTAGAATAATCTGTTCGTACCTAGTAAGTTGTTCACTAGCTCCATTTAAAATACGAGTATTTGTTGTCTAATATTTGTTATTCCTTTTCATAAGTTAAAACTTTATATAATCAAGTACTTTTCACATTGAATTTCGATTCGAGATCGAAAATATACTTTTGACTGACAATTCGATAAACAGTCTTAAAATAATAATGAATTGTTAATTTTTACATAACATTGGTTAGGAAGAATGTTTCTTAGCTCATAATATCGGTAAATAGCTCATAAAAAGTAGGTACCTAAGTTTACTGCTCAACCTCATATCTGACTGAACTCACTTTGCAACTTTAATAAAAGAAAACGAAGACAAAAGAAGTTTTAGACGTTCACTACTATTGAGAGGTAATTCAGCATCCAATCATGGTTCAATCCAAGATAATAGTTTCTGCTAACACTGCGAGGGCTCTTTAGAAAGTAAAACTATGCTGACGTAGCCTACATACTGGCTGAACTTTGCCCGAGGCTACATAATATATGTCCGCGCCACGGTGTAGACTAAACTGGCTTAGAAACTGATGATGTGTGCTAGATATTCTGTCTATTTTTAGCTTATTTCAGCTTACTGATATGCAGTTTATACATGCCTAAACTAATACAAAATATGTTTGCGTGCTCATTATTATTTACAACGACGGGACTTAATCGCGTAAAATAAGTATTAAACCCACCTCCATAATAATGAGTAAAAATCGTGAAAGTTTAAATCAATGTTTGCGTGCTGTTTAATTTGATAAGTTAGGTAATGTATTAAGTGTTAAAAAAGCAGTGGCACTCCGGGAGTGCCAACAGAAGTGAGCAAAAGTGAAAACTTGAACAATTACGTTTGTATTTTTTGAATCGTCAGGAAATACTTTTTAAATTAAGTGTTTTTGTTATTTATAAACTACTACAACTATATACAGAGGTGTCGGTTCGGTTACGGTAACAGTGTCGCGAATTTAATGGTTTTTTCCCATGTCAAAAACCCGAGAACACAAGAACACGAGAGTGAGTTGCGAGTAGCCAACCGTTGGGAATTGGACGGAATCGTGGCGTCCGTGATGCTCGAAAACAAAAAGTCGTATGTGACTGTAAACTTCCTATTATGATATGACTATTTGCCATTCCCCGTAGAATTTGAGTAGCGAAAGTTCTTTGACATTTAAAATATCGATTATTCTAGATAAACAAAGAATAAGGGTTCATCCATTAATTACGTCACATGAATTTCCAGGTTTTTTGACCCCTCCTGCTCCTTGTCAGACTTGGTCACATTTGGCAAACCCCTCCCCCTCTGGTGTGACGTCACATTTTTCAATGAAATCGGCAAATGGAATTAAGTATTATTAATAAAAATAAAAAAAACAAATATTTAGTAATTGTATAACCTAAACTTATGAAATTATTTATTAGAAAGAAAAATTGCCTTACGAAACGAAAAAATATTACTCAAAATTCTCTAACAACCTAGAATTAAATGCAATCTTAATGTCGTAACTGCCACATAACATTGTAAACTGTGAATTTATGTGTTATTATTATAATCATTATTATTATAGTACCCAGGTTAGTAGGTACAGTAGTTGCAAAAATATGTGTGGAAATAAAAAATATATAATTGTCACTTACGCATTGATGGCGTATGAAGTTTTTGCTAATCCTAAAATTCATCATTATTCATCAATCAATCAATCAATCAATCGTTTATTGATAACAAGCGTTACACGTCATTTAACATTTTCTGTTTAGCACACTTTACATACAACTATAAATATGTCATTATTCATGTAGAAATAGGATTACATTAGACTTATCCAGTTAAATTTATTAGACATCATTAAATTATAAAATATAGCAGTATGTGACAGGCATTTAGAATATTATGTTAGTCTATTCGATTTATAAATTCATCTACCGAGTAAAAAGCTTTCTCTGTTAAGTACTTCTTGAGCTTGGTTATAAATATGGTGTCGGACATTTCAACTAGTTTTAAGTCATTGGGCAATCGGTTGTAAATTTTGGGACCTATATACCACACACATTGCTCCGATTTTTTCAGTCTGTGTCTATTTGGTAGAATATTATATCCATGACGATAGTTTGGACCACGCATTCTGAATTCCTCGAGATTCCTACGAACAACTTTTGCCACTTCTAATATATAAAGACCTGGAATGGTTATGATTCTTAATGTCCGAAAAAGGTTACGGGCAGGCGTATCCCAGGGCACCCTAGCCATTATCCTTATTACTCTTTTTTGAAGTATAAACACCCTTTGTCTATCTGCTGCCTGTCCCCACATGTCAATTCCATAAGTTATGATTGACTGGAAATAAGCAAAGTAAGCATTTCTTACACAATCACAATCATTTATTTTATCACATTGTACACACATTATTTTCACATTATTTATTTTGTGGTAAAGGAATGTTTTTTGTATAAATGCTACGACACAAAAATTTAAAATAAGACAGATTTACGACATTCTACTTAAGCACATGACATCATAAAGTTTACTTCAAGTGTGATCCATACAACATATACTTTTAAAATTCAGGAAGTTACCTACGACAAACTTTTACCATTTCCTAACTTTATTATTTGAAGCGATAATAAAACGTCTGTTAAACAGAACAGGTCGAAACAGAAAAAAATAACGACTAAAAAAAATACAAAAAAATCTCCGGTCGATATAATATAAGGTAATTTCACTAAAGCTGAGAATTCCTTTAATATGAGAATTTATACAGCTCCGTACAAATCTCGCACCAGCTCTTATGAATTTACTTTGTTTGAAAATTAGGTTATGTCTCGTATGTGTAAAGGTGACGTTCGGATGTCAATTGCAAGTACATTAGGTACTGTTGCGGCGTCGTTGTTGCCGCCGCCTGCACTTGTCAATTTTCTTAATAAAATGAGTGACAGAATCAACGTTATAATAGCGGCAGTAATGCGGCGACGGATTTTATGAAGGAAATTGACAGATACAGCGGTGGCAAAAATGACGCCGCAATAGTAACGCAGGTGTAGTTGACTCCCGAACGTCCATCTCTCTCTGTGGTCGCTCCCTCATGACTGAGGATCGTGGTCATCAGTGGATGTGGATGCTCCACACCTGGTTCTTTTAATCTGCCTCCATCGGTGCCTGTCCATCGCGTCTCTGACGACCGAGCAAAAGCTGGTTGAGGATGGGGCCCCTTTTACTTGATCGCTCCATCTAGTTGGAGACCGTCCCCGGCCTCGTTTGCCCTCCGTGTTTCCAACGATAATAAGCTTTTCAAGGCTTTCATCTCCCCTCCTCATTATGTGGCCGAAGTAGGACAATATGCGCTGCTGACAGACTGTGGATAGGCGAGTTTGGACACGAAGCTGTGAAAGGATCGATACATTGGTGCGCATGGCGGTCCAGGGTATCCTTAACATACGCCTCCAGACCACATCTCGAATGCATCGATCCTTTGCCTTTCTCGGGCTCGTATTGTCCATGTTTCCACGCCACGTCCACGATATCAACCCCTGGGACGATGTTAACTATTCTGGGCAGTTTTTTGGCACGGTCTACTACCATTAGCTTCGTCTTGCTCCTGTTTACTGTGAGACCCATTCGGTCGCTCTCCGTCTCAAGTCTCTGAAACAGCTCCTGCATATCTTCCACAGACGTCGCCAAAAGGACCGAACGTCCATAAAGAAGGACAATTAGAGTATAGCTTTGAGGTCGCTAAGCCAGGTAAACAACTCAGGCGTGACTGAGTCCAAATCTTCAGCTGGTCCAGAATACGAGTGAAGGGGATAGCGTTGGAATATAATATGATCAGTGGTCTGCTCTTCCTGACCGCACTAAACCGCGCTGGTATATACTTAAAACGAAAGTTACAGCCTCGTTCTTCGTAGCAGGTACAAATAAACACTCCTCATTGACTCCCCAAAAGGTTTATCAATAAAACCTTCAATTTATTCTACCATTATCGGCCTACCGCGCATTTTCCCGGTTTTTGTAAATCAATAATAGGATTCTGTCGTAGCGAAATTCGCCAGTGGCAACGCTGCTTAGAGAAGCTTAGCTCAGAATCCAGCACAATCCGTTCTGATTGCCGAGGCGCTTTTTTCCAAGGAACAGTTTCTGTTTTAAGAATTTAATATGCTTTCTATCTTGTTTTAACACGACCTTAACCGTGAGCACTAAGCAGCGTTAGCGGGTCACGCTGTTTAGTTCTGACGAAATGCAATCAGAGGACCTAGCCAGGATAACAAACGTTGATTTATAACGCCAAAGAGGATATAATAAGATAGAGCGGTACTGTTATAGTAAATTTTGTCATAGTAAAATACGTTAAAATGTATTTAAATATGGATAAATGTTTTTTTTTATTTGCATTAATTATTTTTATATGATTTAGACCCATGTTCTTTCACTGATATGCGTTAAAATTATAAATAACAAACGAAACCGTCAACGCCCTCTATACGAGAGTAGGCCAAAACTAGTGGCGCCATCTGACCGTGAATCAAATTTTCGTGATTTTCGAGGCACGTTTTTTTCTTAGACTGTATCCATCTATTACGGAGTTATATCTATTTTTGATAACGCCAATGGAAACTTTCATAATATTATGAAAATGGTCACATAACTTTTCGTAGCATCTGGGCGAAGGCTCCGCTCCGTAGCGAACGAAACGCAACTGACACTGTGGCACTAATATGGAAGAGTGATAGTGAGATGATTACGATACGCTACGGAGCGTTAAAGATTGACACGTTGACACGTTAACGACAAGCTACGCGCCCTGTCAGCCCGATATTTTTTCATTCTATTCGTTTGGCGTTTGTCGATATACGATTGTCATTTTGGCTAGGCTCCCAGGAGTCGTTCGTTTCATAAGACGTCTCATAAGCTAAATCGCTTGCACTTATTTGCGGCATGACACGACTCGAGTTCATATCATAATAAGGAAAAACTATATTGGCCAATTAAATTAGATCCATAAAAAGCGTTTTTACTAGGAACTAATTTCAAGGAAGCTGGAAATCGTTTTAATACCTTAATTTAGTCCTAAATGCGCATAATTTTTGCCATAATATTGTTTAATACCATTAGGTATAAAGTCCGTTATTTGTACATTATGTTTATGTTTTGTGTAATAAAGTTTAAATAAACAAACAACCGGCCAAATGCGAGTCTGTTCTAATATTACATTTTTTCAAATAGAATCGGCCTCCAAAGCGTGAAATTTTTACTCTCGACTATTTTTACAAAACGTTCGTAGCACCGATATCTAAAGTACCGAATAAACTCTATAGCGATTTAACAAGCCTTGAAATGAGGCTCAAGTTTGTATTAAGGTTTAATTTCACTTTTAATTAAACCGGGTATTAGTCAACTTGAGTCGTTTTAAATTTATGGCTTTATATTGACTAAGCCCAGATGGTAATTTAATGGATTATTCATCGTGGAAGAACACTTTTGAATTGGAAATAAGTAATAATGATTATTGATACTAGTTCTTAATGTCATTGGACGTAACTAGGTTTTATCTAATATCAAAATTTGATTTCAGAAATTGGTATTTGAATGATAAAAAGTAATAAAACGTGCTAAAGATATGTTTTGAGCTCGAACTTCGGGTCGAACAATGGTTTGAATTCATTTAAGTTTAGTTAACTCGGGGTCGATTTTTGAATATCTTTCTTTAAATTCTACTTAAAATTACAATTTAAGCTCGCAATAAAAAAACGATAAATATTAGATCGAATAATTATGCAACACATTACTAATATTTGTATGTACCTATATATATAGGTTGTATGCATGTAAACACTTTCATCATCATCATCATCATCATCATCATGTCAGCCGATAGACGTCCACTGCTGGACATAGGCCTCCCCCAAGGCTCGCCACTTCGACCGATCCTGTGCCGCTCGCATCCACCGAATTCCCGCGACCTTCACCAGGTCGTCGCTTCACCTCGTTGGAGGCCTACCGGCAGTTCGTCTTCCGGTACGCGGACGCCACTCCAGAACCTTCCGGCCCCACCGGCCATCAGTTCCGCGAGCAATGTGCCCCGCCCACTGCACTGGAAACACTATTGTCTATAAAATAAATATTGATTGCGATATTGTTGCCACCCCCTTATCAATTGACTTCGCGCCGCAACCGTATGCCGTCCTAAATTGAATGTTTGCGTTAAAACTCTGAATTCACCGAGAATTTTGAATATTTTCCTGTGCAAAAGAGATGTTCCAGGCTCCAGCGCTCGGTAGGCTGAAACATAGATTACCTCAAACTGACTTCGCATTGTGAAAGACTTAGGTACAACACGACGAAGAGTGAGGTTCTCGTATTTCAGTCGCGCGGTTTTAAAGTGGACAGAGTCCCAAATATTATGTTGAATGGAGAGCCACTAAAAAGAACCGATAAATTTAAGTACTTGGGTCACTGGGTCACGGAGTGCCTCTCGGACGACTTGGACATTGAGAGGGAGCGTAGGGCGCTGGCTGTTCGGGGGAATATGTTGGCCCGCAGGTTTGCGCGTTGCAGTAGGGAGGTAAAAATTACCCTATTTAAGGCTTTTTGCCAGTCTTTTTATTCGTGCTGCCTGTGGGTGGACTATACTCAGCGGGCAGTCAGTGCCTTAAGGGTGCAATATAACAACACGCTCAGGATGCTGTTGGGATTGCCCAGGTATTGTAGCGCTTCGGGCATGTTTGCGGAAGCGCGAGTAGACGGCTTCCATGCCATTATTCGGAAGCAGGTCGCCTCCATCATGCGCCGTGTGCGCGAGAGTAACAACAGCATACTGGGCGTGATCGCTAGCAGTTTAGACTCCCCCATAGCGAGACACTGGAACACCCTTCATGTGGTGAGTTGACCTGACGGAATTTTGTTGACATTATTAATATTTATTTTGTATGTGTTGAATTTTTGTAATGTGCCTTTTTATGTGAGTTGTGTGTGTAATGACTGAAATTTTAATTTAATTTAATTTGATTTAATTTTAATTTAATTTAATTTTAAGATTTGTTTTTTAATGTAATATGGATCTTGTTATCTGCAATAAAGAAATACAATACAATACAATACAAAAGACGAGCACCTAACAGCGACTCGGCCTAGCCTAGGTGATAATCCTACATCGATAAACGTCAAACGTATAAAAAATAAAACCAGCCAAGAGCATATCGGGCCATGCTCTGAGGTTTCGTACTTAGTTACCATTCTGTCAGAACAAGCCAAACGGGGGCTGTTAGTAAGTATCATGTACATTACACGCATGAAGGAGTACCTTCGCAGCGCTTTGTACGTCTTTTTACTAAGAAGAGAGGATTTTTTTGCAATAACTCAAAATGGGCTGGACCGATCATAATTATTTGCGGGACTTAATCGCGTACAAACTTACGTTTATTTATGGCCTGACTTTTCGAACATGACGTTACGTTCGTGGTCACAGGCAGACTCACGCCAGGTCAGGTCAGTTTGTAGTTTGTACGATTAGGTCCCGTGTTAGTTCACAGAATAAGTAATAGTACTGTTAGTTTTAAAAATATATGTATATGGTTCAAAAGTTAGAGGGAGGGAGTCAGGTTTGTACCGTAAACATGTGTACAGCGAACTACGAATGACTTCCATTCATAAATTGAGTACTCGTATGTCTTTATCAGCTGTGTGTACATATTTAGTATTTGACATCCATCCATTTTCAAATAAGAAATGTTTTACGGCTGCCACTTGACTGTTGCGCATACAGAATACGTATTATTTAAATTAGAATGGATGGACCTTAAAGTCATCTTATATTATGCTCCATCTAGTTGATAAGTAATCTACGGTCGCAAAGCGGCTCAGGAGAGCTCAGGATACAGAATCTCAACAAGCGATGATTGCACAAACGCGTATGTAGCAGGCTCTCAAAGACCTCCTTTGATCAAAGAGTTTTGGAGGCGCGTGAATATTCTCACATTCGAGGATCGGCTTATATTTGCGTCATTACCTATCGTAAGCCAATGAACTTAATAGAGCTCCTTCAAATGAGACATCAAAGACATTCGTCTTTGATTATTTAGCTTTTTGCCAATATAAAAAGCTTACCAAGAAACTTGTATAATTTTTTGTTTTAATTGTTATCTTTTATATTGTAGCTACGAATGATGGACATACAATTAATTCTAGAATAATGTAAAAGAGACGCACTACTTCTAATTTTTTATTACTTAGGGATCTTGTTCCTATTCACACGAAATGACTTTGTTCCTATTCAAGTCCTGTATTTTTGTATTTCCATATATTATTTTAATATCCACATTATTGTGATAAATTGCTCTTTTGCTACCTTTTTTACTACATTTTATTATAAAATTCAATATGTGTCATCATCATCCCTATAGTAGCGGATGAAACATCAGGACAAAAGTATCTGCCACCATGGAATACTTTTCCAAATAAGTATATATCTACAGTTCGCGTTCAAAGGTACCTATTTCTCACAATGTACTATATTTGTTCTACATCTACATATGTATATGCAGACATGTCTATGTGAACTATTAAGATATATCTCACTTTGTTAAAGAATGGCTGATACTTTTGACGCGTAGTTGATCCGTTACTGTCGATGCTGACTATGCAATATTAAACAAAAACTGAAAATAGGGCTCTCAAAATTGACGAATTTAATGTAGAATCACTGATGTGAGAATTTCCTCCTGAGTGTAGGTCTCTATTATATCTCGCTCCGCTCTGATTTCCAGTAAGTAGATTCGCTTTTTCCCGTTCGATCGAGCCGCGGAAAGGGGTGAGGTCTCGACTGGATTGATTTATAGTGTACCCAATCGGATTGAGAGGAGTGTATTACTGATCCTTTATCTAAAATATACCTGTGCAAGTCAATACTTAAAAAGTTATTCCACTCCAGTTTGTTCTATATTGATAATGTTTTAGTCATAAAAATGATTTTAAGTAATGAAAATAATGCCATTAATAAAAAAAAAAACAAATTCATGTACAAAATGTCAGACATTTTAGTGAATTTTCATCTTAAAATACCAAACTATTATACCTAACTTTCGAATGGATGAGTACAAACATATTTCGAGCAGGAGTCCATAGTTTAATTGTAGGTGCATTAGAGATTCAAACGTCCAAAACGAGGGAAGTTTTGTTTTAGAGATTAATGATTAAATAATTCGCAATACATAAGTATACAGGGTGCCTTAGCCATTGGACAAAGCCTAATTAATTTTTTATTAGTTACCTACATATACTTAATTATGCACAGGGACCGGCCCGCTATCCCTTATCGGGGTTTTATAAGGGTATTGCATAAGGCTTAACTCACCATACCCTTTGCCAGACGAAACCCTTTGGTTTGCTTTTAAAAACCCTTATATAAAGCTACCACATTTGAATAATCGGTAGCCCAAATACCCTTACAAAACCCTTATCATCCGCTCACCAACACCTTGCATATTGCTTATAAGGGTTAGCCTTATAAAGGGCTTCCCTTTTAGCATATAAGCGTGCTAATTTAAGTCGTCTACCTTGTTCATTAAGCACGACGGCGGCGTTCTTTGACTAGGCACGTATTTTCTTTCCTTTTCATACACTACCGTAGATATATACTAATCCTGTCTCTTTCACGCAAAAGGAAACCTTTATAAAAAGCGCTTAAAGATAAGGGTAACCCTTATTAAGAGCTAGCCTTATTTTTGGTTAGCTTTTCGGTAAAGGTTAGTCAAAGGTAAGGGTATGAATGGGCTTGCAGTTCAAAATGGAAAGTCTTTCAATGTGTTAGCCGTGTTTAAGTGTCGCCCATTGAAAGGGTTTTATCGCGGAAAGGGTTGTCCGGTCCCTGATTATGCACTTATTGCGAATTCTTATTAGGTACCTATAAAACTTATCACAGTTCTACTAATTGGTTCTGATATAAGTAACTAACTTTCTTATTTCTTTTCGAGTGAGTGATGATAAAAGTTAGTGGGACTTCTACTAACGATGAATTAAGGAGCTGCCATCAAATCTTTCCTAGTTTCCTCTTCAACTAAATATTATTACTACTTTTATTTACTACTCAAATATGTTTACGTATTGTTATAAGTTCTTGTTTCCTTTCCCGAGTGATATTTATTTAGTATGTTCTTTGTTATTTGTGCGTAATTGTTGTTTTGGTTGGACGGAAGGATAACATTAGTATTTATTGTTTGCAGTGTCGGAGATTTCGGAAGTGATTCGGGTTGATAATGTGAAAATATAAGAACAATCACGATGAGGGTTGCTGCGCTGCTGTGCTTATTTGGATATTTAGGTAAGTTTTTTTTTAAATATTTATTTATTTATTTTAAATTTTATTGCACAAGAACAAGTACAAAATGCGGACTTAATGCCTTGAGGCATTCTCTACCAGTCAACCACTGGGCCAAACAGAAATTAGTTAAGGTGGGTGCAGTGTGATGCGAAAAAAAATGTTCTAAATATAAATTGTAATACTAACGCCAATATACAAACTAGTAATATTTATATACTATAATACCTTTATAAACTACATAAATAAACAATATAAATACATATGCAAATTATTAATAATATATTATACAGAGCCCGTGTGAACTGTAGGGGACAATCACAAGAATTTAAACTGTCTTGAGTCATACCTACTAACATAATAATTTTATGGTTTAACTCACGCGCAGGGATTGCATACCGGACTGATTTTTAATCTGGCCGGATTTTGGCCATAATCCAGCCGGATCCGGCCGGACCGGATCCGGTTTGAAATAAGGGAATTAAATTTAAATAAATGTAATATTTTCCATTTTTTCGCATAATATGAGAAATAAAGGATATATTTTCAATTTTATTACTACTATTAATTTGAAGTTAAAAAATAAGTTTCTTATTAGATACTTAACTACAATAAAATAGAACATAGTAGTAAAAATTGACAATCACACTGTAAAGACAAAAATTTATATCTACTGTCATTTATTTACAAATTTACGTAAAAAATTAAAAAATTATAAGATAAGAGAAAAAAAAATTAAAAATGTAATTTGTTTCCAAATCCTGATGATGGAATATGGGGTGTGAACAGGAACTCCTTGATTTGATACGTTTTCGTAACCGATATTTAGCTGAATTATATGTAACGCTGACATCAATTTTAGTAACTAAAGAAAATATTTTACTTTTAACCAAAATTTATATGATATAAAGGTCCATTATTATATTGCCCTTATTTTTAATGCGTGAAAGTAGTGATCAATAATTATCATTAAGAAATCCTGCACTTTTTTAATTTACAAATATTAGTACAACGTCTTTTAAGAAGGAAAATATGGGGAACACATAAACGACACAACGATCTCAAAAATAAAGTGTAGGATTGAAAAACATAGTGGAAAGGGAAAACCGAAGAAGTTACATCGATCAAATAAAGAATTACATATATATAAAGAAGAATAGACGTTGAGTCGTATGTATTAGGAGATGAAAGAAGAAAAAATTTAATGGAACTCACAAAAGTTTCTCTCTTAAATTTGAATAAAATTGAATTGAAATTTTATTATATTTTTATCATACATACAGTGTGGAAAAAAATAATGGGCCCTGGAGGGAAAGTGCCTTTAAATCTTAAGTTAGCTCATTTTACTTATAGGAAACATTCTTTTTCATGTATTTATACAAATATTTATGAGCCCAAATCTATTTGGCGCAGTACCGCCGCTTTAATCCTGACTCTTTGTTTAGTTTTGAACTTCTGTCACAACATCAAGATATAACATTAACCTTCTCCTAACATAGGTAAAACACAAATACCTTTCAGTGCATCTTGTTCTTTTATTTTTTCCTTCTGTTATGGTATTTATGTAATTGCCAGTGCCACCAACCACCAACATATTTCCTCTTCTATTCTCAATCATCGTCGTATTAAATATCTTCTTTTCTTACTAAATCTACAACTTTTTCATTTGTTCTTTTTTGCATCTGTTCAACGTTTCATCCGTCACCTTTACCTTTTTTAAAATCCATAACTGGTGTTGCGCTTAGGAGCATATTTGTTTTTCCGGATTCGGTCCGGATCCGGTGATTTTTATCAGATCCGGTAGCTCGTAAAAACTGCCGGATCCGGCCGGATTACCAGATCCGGATTGCAATCCCTATTTGTAACAATATGAAAATAAGGGTATTTTTATATCTCCATTCTTTACACAAGTAAGAAACTGTTTAAATAAAATGGGAACACGCCTTCCGTGTTTCACTTCACCAGACTTGCTTGAGTATTTTCAGTTTGAATATTCAAGCATTTGCATCGCATTATACGGACTACGAATCTACTTAAAAAACTTAAACGGGAACAGAATATTATTTCATTCCGTTACTAAGTTCATATGTATTTTAGCTACTCGGCAGTTTTCTTATGCAGCCAAGAAGTAAGCATGTTGTTATTGTTATACCTACCTACTTACTACTCTGTCTGTGACTTTTTCCTCGTGACAAAAAAAGGTTTTGTATTTCAAACTTTCACCGTATACCTTTTTTGTGTTCCGTAGTCAACTATGAACCCTTATAGAACTTCACCCTGTTTACGTTTAGGCTGTTGACGGCCAGGATGCAACTGTTTAAAAAAGTATTTAGAAGATAGAAGGTTGTAGGTTCACATTTAAATTTAGAGCCTGTTAGTCTATTGGCTCTTATAAATTAAAATTTTATAATATCTGTATGGTTACGGAATATAGCCTAGATTTTTTTCTTCATAATTATCAGCCCGTCTGCTTCTACCACACGACCATGTTTTAACATATCAAAAGTTTTACACAACAATATAACGGTAAAATTGAGGAACAAAAATGTAAATCATTAAATAAACAGGCACTGTTTTGACGTAAATCGATAAACATGCATATTCTCAAACAGGTACCTGATGAAAATAGTAAGAGAATTAGATGAAATAAAACACCTTTTAATTTTTAAATTTTTGCTACTCACCATTTAAACGAAGGACAACACGATTCGCCAGTTGTACGCTTACTGAGCGTCCTGGGACGATAGTTAGAATGAGCTTCCGAGTCTCACCCCTCTTTCCTTAATATTATTTATAAATAAATTTGTTTTATAATGTTACTTTATCCTAAATGTTAAATCATCAAACTCCATTTCAAACTTAAATATTCTTGTTTGAGTTGAAATTTTACACTTTCGTATTAAATTTTCTCAATTAACAGTTCGATACTCAATTGTTTGATTAATGATTTTGTATGGCATAAGTTATATTAAATTTTACGATCCATGAAAGGAAATACTGTTACTCTTTGTTAGGTTAATTATACAAATCCAAATTATACATTGCAAAGTTCCCATGCCATGTATGTTCTCGTTTTTTTTGCACGTTTATTTCCAAACCTTCTTACAAATCCCTTTTATTTCTATGAACCTTGAAATACTTGCATATACTATGTCTATATGCTTCTTACAGTTAGTTTCTATTTCTATGACACTTGAAATAGGCGCGAAATTGACGTAAATTATTTATATGAAACAATAGTCAACAGTTAAGAACATTGAGTAATAATCCCTATTCTGAACGGGAATTTTCTAAGTGGAAAAGTTTGCAGAAATGTTCGTAAATTTTGTGAATGTTCTGCGACTTGCAAATTCCTATTTTGGACGGGTCATGGTGCATTACTAGTTTTAGGTAAATAACTATGTTGCCTGTTGTTGCTTAGTTCGCTATGTTAATTATAATGTATCTAAATTTGTTTTAATTATGCACAATAAAGAAAATATTATTATTATTATATACCTATGTTTGTGAATTAAAAAAAACAATAACTATATTTTTAACCAAAGCCAATTTACTTACTAATAATTATTATAAATATGGGACCTGTCCTAAAATAAATACTATTCATTAATTCATTCATTATAAATGTGCAAGTAACTGTCTGTCTCTCTGTCTAATTGTTACCTCTTTCGCTTAGACCGCTGAACTGGTCTAGATGAAATTTGATTATATCAAATTTCATCCTGAGAAAGGACATAGGACATACTTAGTTTTTATTAATCATCATCACGATCCTACGCAGATGAAGTCGCGGGTAGAAGCTAATCACAAATATATTAAATAGAAAAAAAAACTATGTAAAATCCAAGTTAACTATATAACTAGGTACCTACATTCAATTAAAAACCGGACAAGTACAAGTTGGACTCGCCCACCGAGGGCTCCGTACAAATTTAATTTTTAGCATCTGTTGTTATAGCGGCAACAGAAATATATCATCTGCGAGAATTTCAACTGGTTAGCTATCACGATTCATAAGATACAGCCTGGTGACAGACAGACAGACAGACGGACAGTGGAGTTTTAGTAATAGGGTCCCGTTTTTACCCTTTGGGTACCGAACCCTAAAAATCTAAATACTTCTCGCTTTTCTTTATAATTTCTTGATTTCCGGAAGTAGCTTGGATATACTATAAAAGGAGAACAATAAATTAATAGACAAGCTGCATTAATCGCAAAAATATAGGTTTAAAAACCGAGATACCGAAATTAAGTACCGGTTAGTAACGTATAATACAGATATTCGATTTTTTTAATCACATGTAGAATCCGCCTTAATGTTTTAAATCGGGAAACATAAAGGGACTGGCTTATTTATTTCATCCCCGACCGTAATAAAATGTGTTTACGGCTGAATGAAACGAAACCGAAACCACCGGATCGGAGCCACCTTTTGTTCGACACATTATCCCACTTTGTTCTACACATTATCCCACTTTGTTCAAGCAATAGTGCAATTACATCATTTATTCGGACCGTAATACTGAAGTCCGTTTTGCTGGGTAGGTAAAATCGGCCCCAACAATGAGACACCTCATTAAAAATCCCATGAATACGTTGGGATTTTATTAATCTTTTAGGGGCCAAATTAAACGACAAGTAGGGAAACTAAATTCTATACTTTTCCAATATTGGTACTAGTGGTTTATTGATCACTCCCAGTTTTGACTCAGCTACTATCGCTCAAACTAGAGTGAGTGCAATAGAGAAGTATGAAGTATCGCGAAAAAGACATGCTGCACCGAACCCAAGTGAATGAGATAAGAGCAAGCGAATGATGACTATGGCTTAAATACTAGATGCCGTGTTTTTACGAAAATATATTGTTAAATACTTATTGTTTTTATTTCGCTTTATGCGATGTAAATATTTAAATCAAGAATCCTCAAACTGGTGGAGTAAAAAGCGAATAGCTTTTAATTGTTTGCGATAAACTCAAAAACAACTGAACTGATGAAATTTTCATGCGGTTTTCTCCTATCAATAGAGCGATTCTTGAGGAAGGTTTTGATGTATAATTTCTAAAGGTTTACCCATGCGAAGCCGGAGCGGGTCGCTAGTCAAAAATAATTATTCACTAGATAAAACTAAAAACTCGGCTTCATATCAGTTAAAGTTAGATCATAACAGAGAATATACGTTTAGTTCAACTTTAGATTTTTTTCTTGGAAATAGGTAATTATGAAGCTTGTTTAAATGTGATATTTTTATTTTAGTTCTTCCAATGCAAAGATTCCACGAAGCTTTGCGTTTATTTTAATCTAACGTTGATTGGAAAACAGAAAAAGGTTTTAAAATCAAATATTTGATAACGAATTGCCAGTCGTATTTTTTGCCATGGATAGTTTGCAATTATTATTTTAAACTTTTTTTTGGCAGCAGTTTACAATTTCCCATGAATTCCCTGAAGTTTGATTTCTAAGCCGATTCTAAGGATCTAAGTTACTAGAGCTCATATTGCAATTTCAGTAGCTTAAACTAACGTTTGCATATGTGGCTTGACCATTCACACATGAAATTTGCTTGATACACCTAGCTAACATAAGCGGTTTAACCTGCCGTGAACATGAATGCAAGCAGGGGTGTAGGATCACTAATCTTACTGTCTATGCATTGAGCTGTGAGCACTGTTAGCAGCATTGCACTCGGTTTTACCTATGAGGGTAACACTGAAAGTTTTTGGAATATCAAAGTGAGGTATAGATTTTTTTGCTGTTCCTTTTTTATCGTGTATGCGTTTTTCTATTGATTTTTAACAGCATTATGCTAGGTTTCACACACTAGAGGGTAATTCTCAATGTTTTTGGAATATCATGGTATGTAATTTTTTATCGCTTTTCAATTATTTAACGTGTTTATATTGGATAAAAACTGATTTTCATCAAGATCGTATCAAAAATAAAGAAATGAATAATGGCGACTGTTTTGGTTAATTTTGACATTAAATTCGTATTGAGGGTCCTCAGATATCGATTTTCATCAAGATCGGGTCGAAAATAAAGAAAATCAAGATGGCGACCCTTACGTTCAATTTGGACTATAGATTTGTGTTAAGGGGCCTCTCGGATCCTCAGATATCGATTTTCATCAAGATCGAGTCAAAAGATAGAAATTCAAGATGGTGACCATTTTCGTTAAATTTTTACTTGAGACATCCGCGTTGAGGGGCCTCTCGAGTTTTTCTGAAAAAAAAATATAATGGCAATTTTTCAATTTATCACTTCGAATCCAGCTCCTGTTGTTCCTAAACGCATGAAGACGAATAAGGATATTATGGGGGTAAAGTTATGCAGGGATTATTTGGCCGATCGGATTGCTATTAACGTGCCCCTGCCTCCATTATTTACGGAACGATTCCAATCAATTTCGATATAGACACGGGATGGAGTCACAGATGCCTGCTTACTAATAGATGGAGTTTTAGGCCACTCAAATTGTTATTACATTGTGTCTTTGCATATTAAAAAAAATCAGTGAAGGCGCACTCCGTGAGGAAACCTGCATAATTATTATACCCGCGAGACATTGCAAAGGTGTATGTGAAGTTCCGAACCCGTTTTGGGCCAGGGAGTGGAGAATATAGAGCTTGAGCTCGGCTTCGCCTCGGCCGACCATTGCATGTGATCTGAGGTTTTCTTATTTACCTACTGGCCGAGGTGTGTATACTATTTTTTTGTTCGACGGAGCCGAAAAGCGGCAACTTTGTTTAGCGCAGCGTGCCGAAAGTTGACGCTTTCCGCACGTAGAACAGAAAAATCATTTAAACTATGGTTGATAACGGGTTTAATTAGGTTTTTACCAATTGATAGTGATTCAAAGGAAAGGTTTTAATATATTATTCGTTAAGGTTCTGTGAAAATTGGTTGTAGTATAGTCATAATGTCTACATGTATATATTGCAATCATAATATCTACATTGCACCCGTGCGAAGCCAAGGCGGGTCGCTAGTATTTTTTTTAAATAAAAAGCTATTAATTTTTACAAAACTATGCTTGTCAATTTTGATTACGATTATACACAATATTATGCAATTTATTTTATTCTGTAGGTAGTCAAATGTTTAACTGTTGTTTTTGTTCTAATATTGAAGTAGGGACTAATATTGCAGGATCTATTAGAAGGAAATCTTTCGTTAGGATGGATTACATAGATAATTCTTTGGAACAATATAGGATGGATAAATGTTTATTTTGTCTCTATTTTGAATCTGATGGGCGTGTTTTAGTGATGGACAGTTGATAGTTAATCATAAGTGACATGCATTAATTTACTTTGGAACGACGAACATGATATTTAAAAAAAAGTATTTTATTGAATCCTGGTTATGTTTGAGGTATTTTTCCCATTGTAAGGAAAAAGTTGTAGTTTTTAAATTGTTCTATTTGGCACAGATAATTAACATAGTAGGTAAATAAAGTTAAATACCTAGTAATTATCCCGGTAAGGGCATTTATTTGTGTGATGAACACAGATATTTGTTCCTGAGTCTTGGGTGTTTTCTATGTATTTATGTATTTGTATATTATATATATCGTTGTCTGAGTACCCATAACACAAGCCTTCTTGAGCCTACTGTGGGACTTAGTCAATCTGTGTAAAAATGTCTTATAATATTTATTTATTTTATTTATTTTATTTATTTATTACGATTTTTATTTTTAATTAAAAAATAAATAAATATAGTACGAACTTATAAGAACAATGTACATTTACAAATATAAAAGACGATTACTGTAAATCCTAAAGAATCATTGAAATAATTCGATAATTACCACCTGATTTATGAAAAAATAATTATATCAGTAAATTCATGACTGCTCGTGCCTAGAGTACATAAATTCTAATTAATATGGTTCAGCATTTCTGAATAACTTAGCATTTCTACACACAGCTGGCTTAGTCTGAAATTTTCAAATGTGACTTTATTCAGGTGATTTTTCGTAATCCTGTAATATTGAGTAGATATCTAGTGATGGGATGTGTCAGGGTCTCCGGTAATGAAATGTTGTGTAGTTTTGAAAATGCCGAAGTTTAACAACATTTTGAACAAGCACACATCCAAATATACATCCTATATTTTTATTAACTAGGGTTTTATAAATTACGTACTTAGAAAAAAAACAGATAATTATTACAGTAAGAAAAAACATTAGCCTTAAAATAACTTTCTTCCATTCACGGTGTAGGTAATATCTGACTTTACATACCTTTAAATTAATGAGTGTGAAGAATAACGCATGTGATAAAATTCAGCTGCGTGGAATTCATTTTGTGCAGAATCGCGAATAGGAAGAAAAAATAATGGCATAAACATCGAATAATCCCATTAGAGATTCTAACTGTAAGTTTTTAATCACTAATTGACTTTGTTAAAATTTTCCGGCGTTTTTTCCTTACTCGATAGTGTAGGCCATGCACATTTTATACTCGTTTGCATCTTTCCTGTAGACATTGCAAAGATAAGGGAAGCTAAAGCTATCATTTTCGCTGCATTTTACTTCCTTCCGACATCCGATATCGGATCGGACAATGTGAAAACGCTCTAATATAAACCAGTCGTTTACTTTTATTTCAATGTCTACAAAAGTGTTCTTTTTCTAATATGACTGTGTTGTGTTATGTGTTGACCCATGACGTCTTATTATATATAGGAAAGTTTCCGTGGCACACCACCATAATACCTAAGTCATTAGAAATGTATCGGAGTCTCATAAATTTAATCCGTGTCATTAAGACTGAACTCACATAGTTTATGGCGCGTCTACGAATTGGATTGGAGCAGAAATACAGTAAACAACTTCAGGAACGGCAATTTGTCATCGTATTTATTTCAACTTTTCGGCACTGTTGATACAGTTTCAGCTTACTTTGTTATTAATAGTAAAAAAAGTGGACTGCATTATGGAATAAAAAATTAAGCGACAAAATCGAAATCGTATTCTAATGGAGGCCGCACATCAGCCAGTAGCCAATGTTAGTGTTCCACTGGGGGTCCGGTATGTTCGCGACTGGAATGTGACCTCTTTGTAAGATTTTTATACTTTTCTTGTGTTCTACGTTAAGGATTAATTGTCAGTCTGCCTTGTCACCTACAAATATTGTGCCGTATTTTCTTGTTTAATATGTTATTAAAATAATTAATTTCTAATAGGTGTTTCTATCATCTCATCTCATTATACAGTCCACCGTTACCTAGTTATCTATGTGTATACTGTTTGCTTCTAATAAGTTAAAACTTTTTTATGTCAGCAAGCATGCATGTTTTTGTTCATGACTTCCATGTAGAACGCTTCTGTTTCTTCAAACCTTTGTTCGTATCACATGAGAAAACTAGTTTGTTCATATTATCAATAAAATTGATGTATTTCGCCATCCTGAAGAGCTGAGACTTACTTATGTTTAAAGTTCACCGTTCATAAAATATATGTAAATTGTCAGTAAAATATTTCAACTTTCGCTCTGCAGCTGAGTCGTAAAATATTCACGAAGTTCATACGATAAGAATTTGTTACGTACTTTGAGATTGTCTGCTCATATATTTTAAAATAAATTATATTATCTTAACTTAAAAATAACAATACCGAAAGGAATCAAAGAGCTTTGTATTATTACTTATTTTATGATAGGTAAGTAGACTTACACGTTGTAGTAGAAAATTTGTCATAAAGTGGCGCCCAACGTGCACCGTGGGGCAAATAGTTTTCTAATGTTGTTTCAATTATTTTGGTAAATAATGACATATTACAAAACCGAACCTAAAACTTATTACGTAAGATTAACCGTAACCGGAAGAGTTCCCCTATAATAAAGTGCTTACTACTACTGCCAATACTACTTATACTAGTCACTCAGACTTGCCTGTAATTCGGTTAAAATGCTTACCAGAACGAAAACACGTTTAATACAAAATGTAAAAAAAATACACTTCTTATCGTATATTGCGTAGAAATTTTAAACTCTCGCCATCATTAAATTCTTTGTTACTTTGCGAATACAAGTTCAGTGTCTACAAAATACATTTTTACGGTGAGTGACTTCGTAATTTCTTTAATTTTTTCGTTACTTAAGGCGCTTAGAGTCTATACTACCGTGAAATAAGTTGTCATTTTAGGGTTAAGGACAGTAGTAGCCTTGGTACCTCTCACTAGAAAGCTGTGTTAAAAAGTGGCGCCCAACAAGGGATGGCCACTTTTCTTGAGAACATGATTTTATACTTAATTTTATATGTATCCTTTTCGTAAATGCGACAAGTTACGTTGCCTAAACTCACCTTTTATGAATATCAGCCGAAGTAACTTCATATAAATTTAATGGCAAATGCCCTTGAGACTTCAAAGTATTTTTAAGGTACAATCTCAATAATACAATCTCATTAAATATACATTTAAAAATAGCGTAAGTATTTTAATATCTTAGGCTTTAACATTTAGATTTTAAACCTTTGCTATATTTTTTTGCTGTATATGGCGTTAATTAAAACATGTTATTGTTTCTCACAACTATCTGTCTTACTTTTGGACTATGCCAATTGTAAACCATTATTTTCGTATCTTCTTTAGTGGCAATCATTTTAGGAGCTTAATTTTTTCAGTACCTTATAATTTGCACTACCGGTTACCATAATATATGAATTTTTGATATAAATGTATCTGTACAAACGATAATGATTAATTGAGTAAGATACACCAACACCAAGTAGTACAAAATTCGTTAAAAAGTGGCGCCCAACGCGGGCGGATACTTTTCTAAAACATTTTATTCCTATTTAATGCTAGTAGCTGTAAACCTTACTGGAGTTCGTAACACCTAAATCAAAAACACCTTATATGGTTATCCAACCTGCTCATAAGCGAAACGCTTTTAAGCTATGAGAAGTAATGTATTATATAAATTCCGCTAGTATCTCTCGTCTCATGTAGGTATAAGTAAGAGCGAATAAACTATGACTGACCAAATATTTGATCCTCTCGGCTCTTTCTATCAGGTGAAACTATGGTTAGTCGTTGGTCTGTTTTTAGGGTTCCGTGCCGAAAGGGTAAAAACGGGACCCTATTACTAAGACTCCGCTGTCCGTCTGTCTGTCTGTCCGTCTGTCTGTCGCCAGGCTGTATCTCATGAATCGTGATAGCTAAACAGCTGATATTTTCACAGATGGTGTATTTCTGTTGCCGCTACAACAACAAATACTAAAAAGTACGGAACCCTCGGTGGGCGAGTCCGACTCGCACTTGGCCGGTTTTTTTTTTAATAATAAAATCAGCTGATTATGCATGTGGTTAAAAGAAAGAAAAATGTATGACTGTATCTGTATTTAATGTTACGGAAATGCAAAAAAAAACATCTTATTATAAGGTATACACCTGAAAACATTTTTTTTTAAATGTGTACCCATAAACGCTTCTTACCCATTTCACCGAAAAAATTCAAGTCTTTTACATTAACTTATTCTCATGGAAATACCCGTCTCAAACCGGCGTACAGGCGGCGGCGTAAGACAGTAAAGTACAATACCTACACAGTATCATAGAATTTCACCAGCGAATTAATCCAGGGCATTTCTCTCTCTTTACAGGAGGGTTGTGATGTGACAGACAGACAGTTTCAGCTTCACAAGGGTCTTTTATGCCCCATCAAAGCCAGTATAATCCTATTCCATGATTTCACGATTCTGTGGAATCAGCGTTGGCATAGATAACTTTTTATAAATTTCACTTTATATATCATATAATATGAATGCTCATAATGCTACCCAAAGGTTGTCTGTAAGAGATCGCACTTTAACGATAAGACCGCCTGTTTTCTGCCTCTATCTTTATTCAATCGTTTTTATCTGTATCTTTTACTGAGGTGTGCCATTAAAGAGTAGGTATTCTATCTATCTATGCTCATCCTCAAGCATACCATGAAGTACTATGAAATAATTGTATACTAAGTCA
The DNA here is from genome assembly GCF_947568885.1 of Cydia strobilella. Lineage (NCBI taxonomy): Eukaryota > Metazoa > Arthropoda > Insecta > Lepidoptera > Tortricidae > Cydia > Cydia strobilella. Next base: position 11,968,984 of record NC_086057.1, read on the forward strand.
AGTAGGTAAGGAAATATTCTTCATTTCACCATATATGAAGAAATCAGAAACAATGCAAAAAAGGCGGTCCTATCGCTATGATTGATCTCTTCCAGACAACTTCACGACAATACAGTCCATGATGTTATTCTTGAAAAAAGGATACTAATAATAATGCTAGTTTGTCACTCGAAGAATTTCCAATTCAAGCTGGTTTTCCAACAGCTGTTGGCAAGGTGGTGGAACGTGGTGGTACTTTTCTCAGACTTTCCTTCTTGATAAAGTGGAGAAGCAGTCGCATGTGTACTAACATAGATCAGGAGACATATCCTAAATCTGGATTTGTTTTAGATATGATCTGTTAGTATCAAGTGTCATTTTTTCAACTCGATTAAATTAATGCAGTTATTAATACCCAGGTGTAAATGTACTCAAATGTACAAAGTGCATGCTCATAGCAAAGTATGAAAGCACCTATGCGTGAAGAATAAGATTTGTCAAAAATGGCCCATCGAGTCGGCAGTAACATGTGAGTTCGGGGCGTCAGGTGATTCATTGCGGCATGTCACTGCCATAGAAAATGCGTTAACGCAAGTCAAGACCGATTGGATTTGCGCTTTGACAAATTTTCATGCGGGCTCAAAGAGCGAGCTGGAAACGATCCCTATTTTTTCGAGTACCATTAAATGGGGGAAATTGGGTCAAGATACTCTCCTTCATTATATTAATGTTTCTGGCAGGACTGTACTGTTTAAACAGCGTAAATACACTATTCTAGTAAGACGAACTGAGTCTTAAGGTCAGTTTAAATAAGCTACATAAGTTGTTAATCGTGAAAAATTGCTGTCTAATGTTTACCCTCGTGCATCAAGGAGGTAACCCCAATTGAATATTACTACTCTTAGCGCCACTTGCACCATCCCACTAACCCGGGGTTAAGCGGTTAAACCGTTAACCAAGTATTGGTAACCATGGTAAATCCAGGTTTAACCGGTTAACCCCAGGTTAGTGATATGGAGCAAGTGGGCCTTATAGGTCATATAACCTTTGGATTGACCCACGACGCATAACAATTAGAAATAACATAGATTTATAAACCTGGTGTTAAAAATCTTTGTGTACAAAGTGCAAAATCGATGTTTATTATCAGTATTGGTTAGACAGGGAAACTTGCATATTTAAGATAGGTACGCAATCGGGGAAACGTCTCGATATGTACAATTCAAATGTCGCACTAACGTACAAACCTATACTATATAATCTTAATGGACTCCGGATAGGACACGCTAAATTTAGGCTGACTAGGCAGTGACAATGCATACGTATTCTCATAGGAGCGCCATACTGATTGTGCATGATAAAAACTTAGCGCGGCCCTACTCTAATTGAGGGTTTTTTTTCCGTGAGAAAGGAACATTTCACCAATGAATTTTAAATTCATTTTCATTCTCGTTTAGGTGAACATAGGCATATTATACGCAAAAATATGTATTTCTTAAAAAAAAAGATTGGATTTGAATAAATATAATTGAAATGTCTGCCGTTGAATACAAACCTAAACCAATCAGACAACAGAAATAGTAGATTGTTAACCAAGGGATGAAGGGAACTCATTCCAGACGAAGTATAGTTAAATATCAGAATGGAAATTGTATAACAAATCCATTTAAAACCAAATTTTAATTATTTATCTTAATAAAATGAAAAAATCGTACATGAAATCTAAAATGCTCTAGTGCAGAAACGTATCACTTTCTGCACACTTTTTAGAACAACAATGACCCTCTTTCAGAGCATGAGAAATGAAAAATCATTTCCTACATTTACTTGAAAAAACGCTGACGCAGTTACTGTAACGTTATTTGATGTAGGTTTTATCTCCATCGACAACTCGTTTTATCAGGCGAGGATAGTGAACGTAGGGATGTACTGGTAATAATCGGAAATATTGCGGAATCGTCTACAATATTCAGATCAGTTATAAAATATCCAAGCAGTTTAATTTTAATCTAAATGAAAACACGATGAAACCTCGTTAAATTGGTAAAACAGAATCAGCAGACTATTTTTTATGATATAGGAGGCAAACGAGAAAAGCAGTAAACCATTACCGTAGCCCATGGACACCCGAAACACCAGAGGGGTTGTAAGTGCGTTACCGGCCTTTTAGATGGACGTACGCTCTTCTTTTTTGAAGGTTCGAAGGTTGAATTATTGAACATGATAAAACATACCACACACATGAAATTAGATAATATTCCAAGAAAATGAGATATGTCTAATTTACGAAAAGTTTACTTGTCAAATAAAACAAAAAACAGGGCATTCTTGCCAGTAGAAATATTCCTGGGAATAATATTGCCAACTTCACTTCACTAGGCACGACAAATGCGATGCTCATCCAGCTAGATAATTAAATTAACAACGGAAAAAATCTTATACGGAAAATACGGAACATAGCCTCTAAGGAAGCACTTTCGAAAATGAAATGTAATGACATTAGTGAATTCGATTTCACAATTTCGCTTCTCACATGAGTGGATCTCGATTTGAATGTTGCTCAGTCTGTGTAAGGATTTCGGATTTAAGTATTCAATTTGTTAATACTTAAGGCAACTGTTTAAATACCACATTTTGATTCTTTATTGTTGCGGTTCGTAGCTTTGAAGTATATTTAAGAAATCGAAAGACGAATAGGACGTTTTGCTGCCTAAACTACTAGACATAAAAAAATGGAATGGAACTTGTATGTACAAGAAGATTTCAAATCAAATTTGTTAAATGCGTAGTTGGGCAAATTTATATTTCCACACAAAATAAGTTGTAGTAGGCAGAATTTTGTATTGTTTACACCGCTTGTAACTAGTCATCCGTAGATATTAAAATAATTGTATTATTTCTACTTTTTGATTACGCATTCGAGACTGCGGGACCTTGGGCTCGAGACTGCGGGACCTTGGGCTGTGGAGGCTAGGGAATTTGTGAGGGATTTGGGTCGGCGGCTGAGGGACAGGGGGAGCTACCCTCGGTCCGGATCGTACCTGGTCCAACAGATCTCGTTGGCCATTCAGCGCGGTAACGCTGCCATTTGAGCCAGGTACGATGCGTGACGGTTATTTTATTTAAGTTGCGGATATCATCATTGGTATTTTTGGGACGAAGCATGTTGGTGATTTGCATTTGTAGCCACCTGTCGAAGCCTGCGTTGCGGATTTTTTTACATGTAACTATATTATTTTTTAAGATTTTCTCAAGTGCTGTATTTATTGTTTTGTGTGAATAAATGGATTAAATTTCCCACCTTAAAATAAATAACGCTTAGGCGCGTATGTGCGCCTCAAATGTATCGTTACAAACAATTGAGTTCATGTGTATAAAACGCGATAGTAGATTCTGTAGATTTATGTCCACACATAAATTATTGTTTAGCCCATTGGGGGTTGTTGTTGAGCTGTATATTTGTATACTACATAGCTTACTAACCTACTAATACTACAAAATAACTTATATAGTATATAGTCAGACCAAGCTTACTTTGCAGCGAGTTTGAAATGACAGTGTGAAAAAAATCGTGTCCCTTGTGGCAGGCACTATCACACTTTGTCACGTGAAAGTTGGTAAAGGGCGCATAAGGCAGCAAAGACGCGTTCTCTTTTCGTTCACTTTCCACTGATTAAATATAAAATAAAGCTTAAAATAAAAAAATGTTTAGGCACAGTTTGATAGATTATTTTGTAATGATCAAAACGTTATATAATAATTTAAAATTCAGATGGAGATTTTATGGGAATCCCTGAAATTTCCAGATTGCCTGAAGACGTAAACACGCGGTCAATTTATGAAAATTATACTTTACAAAAAGTATGTCCAATGCAATCTAATAACCTTTGCCAGAAGCAAAGAGGATATAATAAGATAGAGCGGTACTTTCATAGTAAATTTTGTAACCACTGTAAATTCACTGCCATCTATCGACACACTCTAAAACTAAAAATGAAGATTTATAAAAATACGATAAAATGTATTTAAATATGGATTAAGAATTTTTTTAATTTGCATTAATTATTTTTACGAATTTGACCCATGTTCTTTCACTGATATGCGTTAAAATTGTTAAATAACAAACGAAACCGTCAACGCCATCTATACGACAGTAGGCCAAAGCTAGTAGCGCCCTCTGATCAAGAATCAAATTTTCTTGATTTTCGAGGCACGTTTTTTCCTTAGACTGTATCCATCTATTACGGAGTTATATCTATCTTTGCCAGAAGGTTCAATTGCTTGTTTTAATGAGGCCTCTATATTACCGCAAATTTTGTGACCACAATTTTTTTTACTAGTTTATACCTGTGATATTTGAAATAAACTCGATTTATTAACAAGCACTTTATTATTTAATTAACTTACAACCAGTCCGCCATTTTTATCTGAAAACTATATCAGAGCGAGACCGCGTATTTGGTTGCGTTCTCAAATGGATGCATTCTCACACACAAAAAGATATTCCCCCCCCCCCAAACATTGCATATTTTCAGTTTCGGACGAAAACGTAAATTTAGACAATTGTGCAGGAGGCAGGCTTGGAAAACTGTAGACTATGTATTTAATCAAATAAACCCACGTAAAGTATATATTATATAAAAGATGAATAATCAAGCTACCGAATTGTGCAAGGCTGATACATCTTTCATATGATTAAAATATAAATAGCATTTAAAAACGACATGAACAGGGAGCGTACTTTTGACGTGTTTTTTTACGCCATTTTTCCCAGTGCTATAAGGAATTCTGCAAAACCAGAACAACAATGTTTATTAGTTTGTATTGTAAGCTTATCACTTATAAATAAGCTTTAAAACTGTATACATGAATAATTAAAAATCGCTACCTATTTTATTTTATTACGTGAAAACTGGTAACAGAACTTAATAACCAGCAACTAGGTAAATATTGCATACATTAAAGAAGCCAGCCGCGTCAGCATCTCTTACGTAGTTTATGGAGTCGTTTACATTATATCGATTTGTGCCTCATGACAAGCGTCAATAAACGTCGATCAACAATTTTCATTGGGATTTGATCGTAATGGAGCATTGTTATCGATTGCCTATTGAATTATAATGTAGCTTGGTCGAGCTTCCGAGCGAATCAGCCAATGAGGCTCCGTCTTGAATAAGTTATACCCCAAGTTGGTGCCGCTTAATGTTTTTCTGTTGATTACTTACTGGTAGCAATTGACTGAATGATCAAAATAAATCGTGTACTTAAGTTAAGAAAGAAGCTTATCATCAGCCTATTGGCTATGTGCAAAGTTGGTGGTGAGGGAAATACAAGCAACGCTAACGTACGGCGCCGGCGTGGTGAAATTATGAACTCCCGTGGGACGACTTCTTCAATATCTTCGTACTATTTGGCAGCTCCCAAATGTCAAATTAGTTTTTCTTTCTTACATTTTGTTCTGTTTGTCCTTTCTCGACTGTATCATGTACCTAGTTTGTATAAATATTGTTTAGTGCTTTATATTATAAAAATAAATATATCTATTATTTATATAAATTTCTCAGTGTATTAGTTCGCTGGAATGCTGTGTAAATATTTTGAATCAATAAAATAAAATAAAATAATAAAATATGTTCCACGGAGCGATTAAACGTGGTAAGAAAATTCTCATAAAAACAGGTCATTTTTAGCCTTACTCTGCGAGGACGAATGTGCGTTCATAGTTAGAAATTATTTCACCAAGAGAACACCCTCGAAACCACGAACAAAAAAAAGCATTGTAATCTTATAGGCATATAAATATAACATTTCGGCTAATATTCAGATATCGATAAGTTCTAACAGCCATTTTAATAATTTTGTTTTATTTCTTCTCAATTTATCGCAGGTTTTCTATCATTACATGTTAAATCTTTTGATACTAGTAACAAGCATAGAATATTACCTACCACAAACTTGAACGCTTGTCCTGATATCTAGTTCTAGCCAAATTGCGTTTAAATTGCTTGAACCTGACGTCTAAGTTGTCATATACCTGCAGTTTAAACTTAGTTCAATCTTCAACATGTACGCTAGTGTACTCTCGAATATAATTATTATTGTACGTGTGAACTTACCTATCGAGAATAGATTGGAAACTGGAATCAAGGTTTTTAATTGCAACAAAGTATATAGGTGTCAATTTAGTCACCTGCAATAGTTTACGGGGTGAACAACTTTTACTATATGGGACCAACCTCGAAATCACCAAAAAAAAATTGACGCCCAAAAAACTTAAAATTGATATAATAAGATAGAGCGGTACTGTCATAGTAAATTTTGTAACCACGGTAAATTCACTGCCATCTATCGACACACTTTAAAACTAAAAATGAAGTTTTATAAAAGTACGATAAAATGTATTTAAATATGGATAAATGATTTTTTTTATTTGCATTAATTATTTTTATGATTTTGACCCATGTTCTTTCACTGATATGCGTTAAAATTGTTAAATAACAAACGAAACCGTCAACGCCCTCTATACGAGAGTAGGCCAAAACTAGTGGCGCCATCTGATCGAGAATCAAATTTTCGTGATTTTCGAGGCACGTTTTTTCCTTAGACTGTATCCATCTATTACGGAGTTATATTTATCTTTGCTCGTACACATACGTAGTTTACCGAATTATAATGTAATTTCCGAATCGAGACCGCAACATCATTCCCCTTTAAGGCGATGAATAATGCATGCTGACTTACACTGTAATAGGTAGAAGTGGGTTATTTAGTTACATGTGAGGTTACTGGATCTATATAATGGCCTTGAAGATATACAGGGCGTCTCTTAGCCTTACAGGCCAATTCGAACGTACACTAGCTGACATCAGAATGATGTTTGAATGATGTTATTTAGTTATCACTAGCGACCCGCCCCGGCTTCGCACGGGTAGTTCAACTAATTTACACAAAACCTTTACAAATTAACTATATAAACCTTCCTCTTGAATCACTAGTTAAAAACAACGCAACTTAAAGATTTAAGCATACATAGGGACAGACGGACGAACAGACAGCGGAAAGCGACTTTATTTTATACTATGTAGTGAATAGTGATGCGTCTCGCCCGCGCCAATAGGAGTAGGTATATACATGAACAAAGAAGTAGGGGTGAAATGCACGATAATTAAAACACATGATTACAATAATTCTGATGTCAGTGTACGATCGAATTGGCCTGTTTAGTAAGGAGGGAAGTGCCTGAAGAACAGGTAAGTATCATAAAATAGGATTCCGTAAGTATTCACGAATAAATCACAAAATATAGAAAATTATATGTGAACCCCCCCCCCCCCCCCCCCTCCAATTCGCACAGCCCCACTGCAGTGGAAAGTATATACCTAGGCTGATATATAACGGTTTTTTTAAAAATCCAGAAGTTTCGAAGGACCCAAAAATGTAGTAGGCATATTCTACATACCTATTCCTATTTCTTTCTTCCCAAAACCCACAATTTTTACTAAATAAAAACTAATTTAATGACATATTGTGGGTTGAATGATAGGTGCAGGATGTATCGTCGAAGCTCATGTAACATACACGGGTTATCGATTATCAGTTACCCCTAGGCAGTCATTCACTACCCTTACCGACTAACTCAGGCTCATCAGCGGGCGCAGCATGGTTCCATTTTTATCGCCTGTCACTTACTATGCCCGTCACTTTCGCACTTACATACTTGTTAGAACATGACAGGCATGGTGATAAGCGATAACAATGCGACCGTGCTACCGCCGCAGGGGGCGAAACCGAAATGACAATCGTTGGTAGAAAACGTCAGTTCCTCAGGTCCTCCTAGGAACTGTGGAGAAGATCGTTTTTAGGGTTCCGTACCCAAAGGGTAAAAACGGGACCCTGTCACGTTACTCCCTCCTCCACGTATATTGGAGGAGTGAGTAACGGAGCTGGGAGTGAGGAGGTAGAAAGGAAAGGATAGATATAACAGGGGTAGGTTCTTTATTTATCGGCTATAGTCTAAATATGACACGCTAACAGATGGTTTAAATTACAAAAAGAATAAAAATACGTTTATAGTTGCGCTAGTAGCACGCGCAAGGCAGGAGCACGCACACGGATAGGCGCGCTGATAGCACGCGCAAGGTGAGGCGCGCTGGTAGCACGCGCACAGTAAGGCGCGCAGATAGCACGCGCAAAGGTAAGGCGCGCAGATAGCACGCGCAAAGGTAAGGCGCGCAGATAGCACGCGCAAGGTGAGGCGCGCTGGTAGCACGCACACAGTAAGGCGCGCAGATAGCACGCGCAAGGGTAAGGCACGCAGTTAGCACGCGCAAAGGTAAGGCGCGCAGATAGCACGCGCAAAGGTAAGGCGCGCAGATAGCACGCGCAAAGGTGAGGCGTGCTGGCAGCACGCGCACAGTAAGGCGCGCTGGTAGCACGCGCACGGTAAGGCTCGCTGGGTAAGGCGCGCTGATAGCGCGCGCACGGTAAGGCGCGCTGATAAGCACGCTCTTCGAAGAGGCGAGGCGCGGTGACAACACGCGCCTGTTGAGGCGAGTCGCGCCGATAGCGGGCGAGGCGCGGTGACAGCACGCGCCTGTTGAGGCGAGGCGCGCCGATAGCGCGCGCCTAGGAGACGAGGCGCTCCGCTAGAGCAACCGCAAAGCACCACCGGACTTGGGCGCGTGCAGAGAGCGCCAGACTTCGCCAGGAACACAGGTAACTTTTTAAGGAGCGCGAGCGAGGGTTTCTTGATGGTGCGGGGCCTGGCTTGGCCCCGCACGGACCCTTACAACTGACGTTCCTTTATTGGGAACTAGAAGCAAACTGAATTCAGATGTCCGCTGGGCCGCTTATATAGCTAGCGATAACATTTTCTAGAATTATTCTTTACTTTGTTATTATTTTTGAAAATATTTGAAAATATTTGTTCACCAGTAACAATTTTTAGATAAAATTTAGAACAAACTACTTGAAAACTATACGACCTAAACTTCATGCTAAAGAATTTTGAGTAAATTATTAGTTTGACGGATAATGTCAAAACAAAGAAAACAAATATGTCAAGGAAAATTTATAGTGAATTTTAGGTCGATTAGCTTCGAAAATATAATAAAAACATGAAATGATTAGAAAAACAGCAAGGTAAGTAACCGGACGGGTCAGGGCCGTATTAGGGTAGAAGGAGTTTAGGGAGAATTTAGAAATGATAACCAGAAAGTAAAACATTTTAAATCAAAAGTTTCAGGGAGTAATTTGGAAGACGAGAATCAGACAGAAAGAGAACGCAAAAGCGTTAAGGAATTATAGCCGATTGGAGAATCTAGAGCATCAGCCCGTGGGAGTAAGAACTGGGAGTTAGGACCCAGGTATGAGATGCTACATTACCCCAAAAACCACGGAAAAAAAACTTTGTCGTAATCTTAAACGGAAAAGTTTTTTTTTTTGTGAAGAGTTTAGGGGAAAGTAAAGGAAGTAAGGTAAGTAGGTAAGTAAGTAAGTAAGTAGGTAGGTAAGTAATTAAGTAGGTAGGTAAGTCAGTAAGTCAGAAGAAAGAAAGAGCAAGCTCGTTAATGGGGATGAATAAATGGAATGAGAGGATGAGTGATATAATGGAGAAGAAGATGAATAGATCGAGGAACTTCCCTGCACTCATACATCTCCTGTCATAATCACGCATTCATAAGTCTCTGGCAAAGGAAGGGGATGTGGTTCACGCTCTATGACGCACACTCCTAAGAAGTCCTCGCTATGACCTGAGGCTTCTTTATAGAAGGGAGTAGTCAGCCGCTCCACTGGAAAAGATAATAAGATAATAATGAAGGACCTAAGGCTTATTTTAAGGGAGTAGTCAGCCGCTCCGCGAAGATAAGTTTATGTACAAGTTCTAGTCGGTTTAGAGCCGACGAGAATAGAGAGTAGGGGTAGAACCTACTTCTAGGTTGTGGTAGGGGTAGACCTACCACAGTAGAGTAAAAAAGAAGAGTGTTTGACCATAAGGCTTATTTTTTTCTTCAGAGTTGGACTACCGCTCTGCAGGGTGAAGAAAAGAAAAAGAAGGGCACCTGGCTTATTAAGCCACCCGAGAATATGAAGAAATATTTACAGATGACACACTCACTCAAAATGAAAGAAATGGAAAATGGCAGTTAATGAAGAATGAAAACGAGCTTGAAGAAGAAAAAAGGGGAGAAGGAGGACGGGCTGAGCTGAAGAGTAAAAGAAGTACAATTATTATAAAGTTAAAGACCTATGAAAAATACATTTTTAGCAATAAAAGTGATAAAAAAAGTAGCTACTAGTCTAATTTAACTGATAATCTAAGAGACGTGCCATATTGACTAAGGAAATAGAAAATTAAACAGAAAGAGGCCGAAAAGTTATTTAAGATTTAAAGACAAGGATGCTGTCTATAATTTAGAATTTAGTGGGTTAAGAAAGCCGGTAAATTTAAAAGTTGGGCGCCAAAACTGTCACGTTACTCCCTCCTCCACGTATATTGGAGGAGTGAGTAACGGAGCTGGGAGTGAGGAGGTAGAAAGGAAAGGATAGATATAACAGGGGTAGGTTCTTTATTTATCGGCTATAGTCTAAATATGACACGCTAACAGATGGTTTAAATTACAAAAAGAATAAAAATACGTTTATAGTTGCGCTAGTAGCACGCGCAAGGCAGGAGCACGCACACGGATAGGCGCGCTGATAGCACGCGCAAGGTGAGGCGCGCTGGTAGCACGCGCACAGTAAGGCGCGCAGATAGCACGCGCAAAGGTAAGGCGCGCAGATAGCACGCGCAAAGGTAAGGCGCGCAGATAGCACGCGCAAGGTGAGGCGCGCTGGTAGCACGCACACAGTAAGGCGCGCAGATAGCACGCGCAAGGGTAAGGCACGCAGTTAGCACGCACAAAGGTAAGGCGCGCAGATAGCACGCGCAAAGGTAAGGCGCGCAGATAGCACGCGCAAAGGTGAGGCGTGCTGGCAGCACGCGCACAGTAAGGCGCGCTGGTAGCACGCGCACGGTAAGGCTCGCTGGGTAAGGCGCGCTGATAGCGCGCGCACGGTAAGGCGCGCTGATAAGCACGCTCTTCGAAGAGGCGAGGCGCGGTGACAACACGCGCCTGTTGAGGCGAGTCGCGCCGATAGCGGGCGAGGCGCGGTGACAGCACGCGCCTGTTGAGGCGAGGCGCGCCGATAGCGCGCGCCTAGGAGACGAGGCGCTCCGCTAGAGCAACCGCAAAGCACCACCGGACTTGGGCGCGTGCAGAGAGCGCCAGACTTCGCCAGGAACACAGGTAACTTTTTAAGGAGCGCGAGCGAGGGTTTCTTGATGGTGCGGGGCCTGGCTTGGCCCCGCACGGACCCTTACAACTGACGTTCCTTTATTGGGAACTAGAAGCAAACTGAATTCAGATGTCCGCTGGGCCGCTTATATAGCTAGCGATAACATTTTCTAGAATTATTCTTTACTTTGTTATTATTTTTGAAAATATTTGAAAATATTTGTTCACCAGTAACAATTTTTAGATAAAATTTAGAACAAACTACTTGAAAACTATACGACCTAAACTTCATGCTAAAGAATTTTGAGTAAATTATTAGTTTGACGGATAATGTCAAAACAAAGAAAACAAATATGTCAAGGAAAATTTATAGTGAATTTTAGGTCGATTAGCTTCGAAAATATAATAAAAACATGAAATGATTAGAAAAACAGCAAGGTAAGTAACCGGACGGGTCAGGGCCGTATTAGGGTAGAAGGAGTTTAGGGAGAATTTAGAAATGATAACCAGAAAGTAAAACATTTTAAATCAAAAGTTTCAGGGAGTAATTTGGAAGACGAGAATCAGACAGAAAGAGAACGCAAAAGCGTTAAGGAATTATAGCCGATTGGAGAATCTAGAGCATCAGCCCGTGGGAGTAAGAACTGGGAGTTAGGACCCAGGTATGAGATGCTACATTACCCCAAAAACCACGGAAAAAAAACTTTGTCGTAATCTTAAACGGAAAAGTTTTTTTTTTTGTGAAGAGTTTAGGGGAAAGTAAAGGAAGTAAGGTAAGTAGGTAAGTAAGTAAGTAAGTAGGTAGGTAAGTAATTAAGTAGGTAGGTAAGTCAGTAAGTCAGAAGAAAGAAAGAGCAAGCTCGTTAATGGGGATGAATAAATGGAATGAGAGGATGAGTGATATAATGGAGAAGAAGATGAATAGATCGAGGAACTTCCCTGCACTCATACATCTCCTGTCATAATCACGCATTCATAAGTCTCTGGCAAAGGAAGGGGATGTGGTTCACGCTCTATGACGCACACTCCTAAGAAGTCCTCGCTATGACCTGAGGCTTCTTTATAGAAGGGAGTAGTCAGCCGCTCCACTGGAAAAGATAATAAGATAATAATGAAGGACCTAAGGCTTATTTTAAGGGAGTAGTCAGCCGCTCCGCGAAGATAAGTTTATGTACAAGTTCTAGTCGGTTTAGAGCCGACGAGAATAGAGAGTAGGGGTAGAACCTACTTCTAGGTTGTGGTAGGGGTAGACCTACCACAGTAGAGTAAAAAAGAAGAGTGTTTGACCATAAGGCTTATTTTTTTCTTCAGAGTTGGACTACCGCTCTGCAGGGTGAAGAAAAGAAAAAGAAGGGCACCTGGCTTATTAAGCCACCCGAGAATATGAAGAAATATTTACAGATGACACACTCACTCAAAATGAAAGAAATGGAAAATGGCAGTTAATGAAGAATGAAAACGAGCTTGAAGAAGAAAAAAGGGGAGAAGGAGGACGGGCTGAGCTGAAGAGTAAAAGAAGTACAATTATTATAAAGTTAAAGACCTATGAAAAATACATTTTTAGCAATAAAAGTGATAAAAAAAGTAGCTACTAGTCTAATTTAACTGATAATCTAAGAGACGTGCCATATTGACTAAGGAAATAGAAAATTAAACAGAAAGAGGCCGAAAAGTTATTTAAGATTTAAAGACAAGGATGCTGTCTATAATTTAGAATTTAGTGGGTTAAGAAAGCCGGTAAATTTAAAAGTTGGGCGCCAAAACTGTCACGTTACTCCCTCCTCCACGTATATTGGAGGAGTGAGTAACGGAGCTGGGAGTGAGGAGGTAGAAAGGAAAGGATAGATATAACAGGGGTAGGTTCTTTATTTATCGGCTATAGTCTAAATATGACACGCTAACAGATGGTTTAAATTACAAAAAGAATAAAAATACGTTTATAGTTGCGCTAGTAGCACGCGCAAGGCAGGAGCACGCACACGGATAGGCGCGCTGATAGCACGCGCAAGGTGAGGCGCGCTGGTAGCACGCGCACAGTAAGGCGCGCAGATAGCACGCGCAAAGGTAAGGCGCGCAGATAGCACGCGCAAAGGTAAGGCGCGCAGATAGCACGCGCAAGGTGAGGCGCGCTGGTAGCACGCACACAGTAAGGCGCGCAGATAGCACGCGCAAGGGTAAGGCACGCAGTTAGCACGCACAAAGGTAAGGCGCGCAGATAGCACGCGCAAAGGTAAGGCGCGCAGATAGCACGCGCAAAGGTGAGGCGTGCTGGCAGCACGCGCACAGTAAGGCGCGCTGGTAGCACGCGCACGGTAAGGCTCGCTGGGTAAGGCGCGCTGATAGCGCGCGCACGGTAAGGCGCGCTGATAAGCACGCTCTTCGAAGAGGCGAGGCGCGGTGACAACACGCGCCTGTTGAGGCGAGTCGCGCCGATAGCGGGCGAGGCGCGGTGACAGCACGCGCCTGTTGAGGCGAGGCGCGCCGATAGCGCGCGCCTAGGAGACGAGGCGCTCCGCTAGAGCAACCGCAAAGCACCACCGGACTTGGGCGCGTGCAGAGAGCGCCAGACTTCGCCAGGAACACAGGTAACTTTTTAAGGAGCGCGAGCGAGGGTTTCTTGATGGTGCGGGGCCTGGCTTGGCCCCGCACGGACCCTTACAACTGACGTTCCTTTATTGGGAACTAGAAGCAAACTGAATTCAGATGTCCGCTGGGCCGCTTATATAGCTAGCGATAACATTTTCTAGAATTATTCTTTACTTTGTTATTATTTTTGAAAATATTTGAAAATATTTGTTCACCAGTAACAATTTTTAGATAAAATTTAGAACAAACTACTTGAAAACTATACGACCTAAACTTCATGCTAAAGAATTTTGAGTAAATTATTAGTTTGACGGATAATGTCAAAACAAAGAAAACAAATATGTCAAGGAAAATTTATAGTGAATTTTAGGTCGATTAGCTTCGAAAATATAATAAAAACATGAAATGATTAGAAAAACAGCAAGGTAAGTAACCGGACGGGTCAGGGCCGTATTAGGGTAGAAGGAGTTTAGGGAGAATTTAGAAATGATAACCAGAAAGTAAAACATTTTAAATCAAAAGTTTCAGGGAGTAATTTGGAAGACGAGAATCAGACAGAAAGAGAACGCAAAAGCGTTAAGGAATTATAGCCGATTGGAGAATCTAGAGCATCAGCCCGTGGGAGTAAGAACTGGGAGTTAGGACCCAGGTATGAGATGCTACAACCCTATTACTAAGACCGCTGTCCGTCTGTCCGTCTGTCTGTCACCAGGCTGTATCTCATGAACCGTGATAGCTAGACAGTTGAAATTTTCACAGATGATGTATTTCTGTTGCCGCTATAACAACAAATACTAAAAAGTAAGGAACCCTCGGTGCGCGAGTCCGACTCGCACTTGGCCGATTTTTTTAAGGGTCATCAGTTCTTTCGACGCTTTTAACTCTTGTGTTAGTACATATACTCCACTTCCAGAAGGTCAGTAGAGCAGAAGGACTGAAGCTCTTTCATTTTGACTGTCTCAGCGATGTACATATAAAAATAAGAATAAATTTATTTAGAATAATTAAGAATACAGTAGCATGCACAAAAGGGTGTCCGGTAAGCCCCAAACTAGGGACTGGGACTGGGACTCACCAAAAAGAGTATGAAACAGTTGGGACATTGGATTAATTAAATCTAGATAACTTAAAAATTATGTGTGAGAGTTTGACACTGCTAAGGTAGTCGTGGTAAGGCTTAATACAATACAACATTGCTGTTGTAATTAGAACGCAACTTAAAAGAAATTTGCATCAAGAATTTACTGCAAATTGCAGCACTACATTGTGGAATTCATTTCAAAGTAATAATGCCTTGGCCACGAAAATAAAATTCACTTAATAAGATCTTTTAGTGTCAAAAGCGATAGTTAAAAAAACTCTAATAACCTTACCAGAAGGTCGATTCAGATATAACAATTTATAATCTTTCATTTAAATACGACGTCGAGTCGTTTCTTGTGCGCACCAATAAGTTTTGTTTCTTATATCACTCCAGTGGCAAAAACCCTCCTGCCCGGTAAGCGGTCACCGTGGCATGTGGACACTAAACTTGCAGTTCAAAGGGTATTACATGAGAATTTTCGACCCTTAATAAAACTAAGTCCATGAAGAGTCCCATGCTTCGGGGAACCTCGACAGAGTAGACAGGAGGAGACAGGAGGAATCCCTGAAAACGCAGTGAGACGGATTCATACTATCCGCAAAGCAAACTGAGATCCGAGGTTATTTTCACTATCTTTCTCACTCTTGCCATGACCACGTAAGGCGTGAGGGTGAACGCTTTGCCGATGGTGAGTATAGAACCGAAATTTCTATGCGGTGCTGGTATAAATATGATGACTAAATAACTTTATATTTTATCTACAGATTAGGCGTTTGGTTAAGCGTTTGGAATATAGACCGTGAACACTTCCGGCTGGTCGAGCAATTATTGCTTCGCTTTATCACACATAAGCACGCCGGCCGGCAATAATATCTATCCACAGACTTCCTCTAATAGACTGCATTCCTCCTCCTCCTCATAGCGCTTTCCCGATTTTATTTATGAAAGCGACTACTATCTGGGGCCCTATTCGAGATGCACAACTGTCAGTTTCGGCTTCAACATCAGTTCAACAGTGGAATGAATCATTTGTTCATCAACCGTGGAAAGTATCATTTGGTACAACCAAAACTCATTCATTGAAAAAATTATTCAACAAAAATCAACTTTGTTTTCTTACTACTATACGGTTTAAAATGGCTCTGAACTCGTCGTGGTTCGGTTTGGTTTCGTTGTCACCTAACTGTGGATTGCTAATGTCAAATTTACCTATTCGACAACACACGATTTCTTCCATTCAACTGAAGTTCAACACGTAACGTCACTTAACGCATGTCGAATACCGCTCCTGACTTGATTGTATGACACTTACGAATACGGCGTTCTTAGTTACGGCAAGCTTAGTTGTGTTCAATCAACTTCGGTTATGTTCAGCAAGTAAAAATTTTGCTATAAAGTACACTGTATTTCTAGAATCCTAAACTAAAGTACACTAAACTAAAAAAACCGGCCAAGTGCGAGTCGGACTCGCGCACCGAGGGTTCCGTACTTTTTAGTATTTGTTGTTATAGCGGCAACAGAAATACATCATCTGTGAAAATTTCAACTGTCTAGCTATCACGGTTCATGAGATACAGCCTGGTGACAGACGGACAGACGGACAGTCGGACAGACGGACAGCGGAGTCTTAGTAAAAGGGTCCCGTTTTTACCCTTTGGGTACGGAACCCTAAAAATCGGCACGGAGCTACCGTCCTCATAAACCCTCATTTAAGTGGTAAGGCTGTATTTTAAATAACTACAAGTCATAAGTAAACGTCTATTTATTCATCATATGGAAATTAAATACCAATGGAACAGCGAATTGCAAAATTGCATGGCCATATTATGCATGGAATCCATTCATAAAGTGGACATATTTTTTTTGCAGCTGGGTGTACATTAGTAAACAATAACGGAATGGAAATCAGCAGTTACGCTTTTATACTACATTTTCTTGTAAATGCCAAGTCGTCTTATTGCTCTATCTAGAAGTAAGTGATCTGTGTTTTTAACACAATATTTATGGCCTACAAAGAACCACCATTAAGCACCTTAGCGAAATGAGTGGCTAATTTATATTTATTAGACAGATGGCGATATTGTGATACCTACCTTAAGAGAGAATACTCTGTTATATAAACGATACCTTTTTCAAATTAGATAAATAATGAGCAAATTCGCCCTCGTATATTTCCTTTATTAAGGTTCTGAAATAAATACCTATTATATAATGTAAAATAAAGAATAGCATACACGCACGGATTTGCCCGTCGGATCTGCCTGAAAGATGTGTCTGGCGGACACATCCGTAAATGTGTGGCGAGAAATAGACACAGATGGGCAGCGGACGGGCATCCGGCGGACAAATCTGTGTCTATTTCTCGCCACACATTGACGGATGTGTCCGCCAGAGACATCTTTCAGGCAGATCCGACGGGCAAATCCGTGCGTGTATGGCTAGCTAATAAGTGGGGCATAATACCCAGTTTCATTATCGTTTCCTAGTTTCTACAATACATTCCACGACTCTTCTCTTTCCGAACAGACTATCTGAATAAACCTCACTGACAGTCTCACGTACGTTCTAAATACACGACAACAAATAAAATTTCAGAATTTTTATATAGGATTTTAAGGAAACTTTAATTTTGGAGACGAAAAATTTCGATCCCCAAACAAAAATATGAGAAGTTTCCCAAAATTTTCAATGTGGTTTCTTGAAACGGCTGTTGTTATAAATGTAACCCTCTTTCACGTTTCAATACCTATTGCTCTGCTTTCAATTTCCGAAATTGGGCCATAATACCGCTTCCGAACTTCACCGTCACTTTGCGAACGAAAATTAAGTGCTTTCTATAGCACAAAATAAATGGTGACTTGCCAAATACACGCCACGCCAGAAAAAGGAAGCAATCTCAATTTGTTACTTTTAACATTTTAATTTCGTGTAAGTACATAATACCCGTTTTCGTTTTACGTAATTGGTGCTCAAGTCAGCTGTATACTTTAAATTGGGACTCGAGAAGCGGACCAATTATTATTTTTCTCAAACATGCAATGAATTATAACTGAACAGGCTTCAAAGTATCATTTCGGGCGGAGCACCTCGAGAGATCTGTAAAGGAATTTCATACATAATTTAAGGCCTATGCCGGGAAGTATTTTTTTTTAGTTTTAATGTAAACATGGCGTGTGTTTATGAACAGGATAAACAGCAGAATATATTTTTTTTTTTTCATCTCTATAGGGCTGTACCGCCTAAACCGTGCGTCATAGCGCATAAATAATCAAATTTTCGTCCCCTTTTAAGGAACCCCTAAGTAAAATATAAAATACACAATGAAAAAATATAAAAAAGACAATGTCGTAGGCGGGAGCTTCTATAGTAGATTGTGTCACAAGGGAGCAAAATGACATATTTATGGCGAGGGAGTACATTGAATCCTGAACGAAGCGAAGGATTCAATAATTGAATCCTGAGCCTAGCGAGGGATTCTAAAATAGAATCCTGACCGTAGTGAGGGATTCAAGTGTTAACGCCCAAGGTAGAAATAATTTTGCTACCGTGTGACACATACTGTTTTTCACATCACCTATGAGGAAATTATTATGTTATAAAACATTTTTCAACATAAAAAAGTATGCAAAAAAGAAAAGAAGAATCGTGTCCTAGAACAGAAAAGTGCCACTTTGATCCCTCCTAGCAGGGAAGAAAAGTACCACTTTCATCCCTAGCGGGAAAGAAAAAGCCCGTTTTCGAAAAGGTGATGTGAAAAATACTTTATTTATAATTTAAGCACGTAGGCTTTTGAATAATTTCATTCTCCTAATACCTGAACGCTGACATGTAAATAAATTATTCAGAGAGTGCCAAACTTTCCTTATCAATTTCACTTACCTACATCAAACGGAGAGTTAATTAACAATACGCTACACAGGGTTTGATTGGTCCGGTCCTACGTCTCGAGCAAAGCCTTGGCAAATTGATTTCGTCTGTATAGATTCCGCATTATAAAGTAGGTATACCTATAAATACTCGTACTGACTGCACATAAGGGTCCACGCGCCATTATATCAAAAATAACCACCTACAAGCTTCGCCATTCTCAATCATCAGCGGTCAATGTTTTTTCCTAAAACCAAATTTCTTTCGATTTCTTTTGCACACATAAGCCTGAAGATTTAAAAACCGGCCATATGCGAGTCGGACTCGCGCACGAAGGGTTCCGTACCATTACGCAAAAAAAAACACGTTTGTTGTATGGGAGCCCCACTTAAATATTTATTTTATTCTGTTTTTAGTATTTGTTGCTATAGCAGCAACAGAAATACATCATCTGTGAAAGTGATGAGATACAGCCTGGTCACAGACGGACAGACAACACAACACAGACAGAGATATATAAATCAACCAATTTAGTCGCGGTTTTCCGAAAAGGATATTATGTGATTACTGACCATAGGTTTTTATCTCTTCAGATGGGGCTGCTATAATTTAGTACTTATGGTTTTTTTTTTAATTTAGAGCTGTTTTTTGCATTGACTGGTGGAGCATACATCAAACCGTGATCTTCTCCTTCTTCCTACCCTTATCCCACGTTATGTGGGGTCGGCACAACATGTTTTTCTCTTCCATTCTCCTCTATCTTTCGTCACCTCAGCACTCACTCCTTTCTTTCTCATATCCTCTTTCACACAATCCATCCATCGCTTTTTGGGTCTACCATACGCTCTCCGTCCATCAACATTCATCCCTAACATTCTTTTGCCTATATGGCATTCATCCCTCCTCATCACATGCCCATACCACGCTAACCTACTACTTCTTATCTTCTCCGTTACTGGTGCTACTTTCAAACTTACCCTAATATACTCATTCTTAATCCGATCCTTTCTCGTCACTCCACACATCCATCTCAACATTCTCATTTCCGCTGCGTGCACTCTTCTTTCATCCGTCACTTTCGTCGCCCAGCATTCTGATCCATACATTACAACAGGTCTCACGATCGTCCTGTAAATTTTCCCCTTAAGTTTAAGAGGCATTCGTGGATCGCAAGTTGTTCCAGAGACCTGTCGCCATTTCATCCATCCCGCATTTATTCTATTTTTCACGTCACGGTCGATGCGTCCGTCACTCTGGATCAATGACCCAAGGTACCGGAAGTCGGAGCAGAGTGGTAGGGATACACCATCTAAGGCAATATGGGAAAAACTGGTTAGACCACCGAAATCGCAGAACATGTGCTCCGTTTTGGTTCTGCTTATTTTCAGTCCCACACTTTCCAGCTTTTCTTGCCATTTTACCAGCCTGCTCTGGACCTCAAGTGCATTATCTCCGACAAGAACAATGTCATCGGCAAACATCAAACCGTGATGTGGCGGAAGAAAGGCCCAGCACACAAAACAGGCTATTTAAAACAAACGTAATAATTGCTCATTTTTTAGGGTTCCGTACCCAAAGGGTAAAAACGGGACCCTATTACTAAGACTCCGCTGTCCGTCTGTCCGTCTGTCCGTCCGTCTGTCCGTCTGTCGTCACCAGGCTGTATCTCACGAACCGTGATAGCTAGACAGTTGAAATTTTCACAGATGATGTATTTCTGTTGCCGCTATAACAACAAATACTAAAAAAGTACGGAACCCTCGGTGCGCGAGTCCGACTCGCACTTGGTCGGTTTTTTTTTACTTTAAGTGGCAGGAACCAACTCCCGGACAATTTACGTTATTTAAATTTGGAATTTGATTAATTAAAATAAAATCGAAATTCCTTCAACTCAAAAATGACGTATGCCACTTGAAATATTATTAAGAAACCCGTTATGCAAGGTATGCGCTAGGACGTTTTGATATACTCAGTCTAATGGGTGATCGATCTGTTCTTTGAAAGTGCACTCAGTTCAAGTGCTTACGTGTGCAGTTAACAAGGTTTTAGTAGACTGACTATCCATTACCGGTCGTCATTTAGATTAGACAGACAATTAACAACAGACTAATCTGCTATTGTACTGATATCGATCTGAGATGGAATAGGAATTCTTTTCAGTCATCGGCGTCATCGCGTCCCGTTTGATACTTTGTCAGATGATAGTTTAGATGTTATTGTTAATAAAACAAATCGTCAGCCTGTTGTATCGCGGTGGAAAGATAGTGTTACGCGTTTCGGTGGCTGCCATTCCTCAACTCACCAACGGAGCGGCAGCTGACGTTAACGAGGGTTCATCATACATAGCCGTTAACCGCTATACGAGTTTTCGCCTGGGAGGCGATGATTGACGAAATTTGCGCCTGGCTCGCGGTCTATTCTTTATACGATTGTAATGATATAAATGGGACTTATAAAGGAGCTAACAATCTTTATTTATTTATTACCTACTATTTTTTCATATACCCCGCGGACGCTAAAGCTATTGCTCCCTGTCGAGATATTCGTCGAGGGACTACAAAAAATAGGCCATTTGCGAGTCAGACTCGCACACGAAGGATTCCGTACCATTACGCAAAAAAGGGCAAAAAATCACGTTTGTTGTATAGGAGCCCCACTTAAATGTTTATTTTATTCTGTTTTTAGTATTTGTTGATATAACGGCAACAGAAATACATCATCTGTGAAAATTTCAACTGTCTAGCTATGACGGTTCATGAGATACAGCCTGGTGACAGACGGACAGACAGACAGACAGACAGACAGCGGATTCTTAGTAATAGGGCCCGTTTTTACCCTTTGGGTACGGAACCCTAAAAAAAGAGTGTACAGGTTTTTAAGGGGCATAGCACACTGCCGTCGGATGTCGTTCCGAAGTGCGAAGCGACGAATTCGCGTGCGGCGACGACGATCCGGTGGTGCGATTTTCTTCGTATTTTCGTCCGAAGCTGCGATGCGCGACGAATCGCGTTTACGTACAAAAATCCGTACGGTACTATGGAGCTCGGTGTGGCATACCCTGCGGCGTGCACCGCATCTTCGTCCGAAAGGACGAATCGTCGTGCGATTCGCACCTTCGCACGGAGATACGGAGCCAATGTGTTAGTATACCGTGCGATTTTTGCGTAGAAATGGAGATTCTATAGCACAAAGTAAAAAATCGCAGCATCGGACGTCGTTCCGAAGTGCGAAACAGTATGCTATGCCTATATCCCTTAAGGGTCGGTCGGCGCATGTTACGCCCCTGGAGTTGCTGGCATTCACAGCGATCGGTGATCGCTTACCGGCGGGCCGTATGATTGTTTACCACCAACGTGGTACCTACTTCATTAGGACTAACTGTAGCAGAAATAACAGTCCAGTTATTGTTAGCGGCCAGTAATATAGCCACCGATCATTTTGCCGGCGTTGTAGTTAATAGCATCTGTTCCAATGGTTTTATTCCTCCTTTGATACGCTGGTATGATATAAATAATTGATATAAAGACTTGCTCGGAGCGGGAGTTTTGTTTTAACATCTTAGTTATCTTTTGTAATAAATGAAGCTTGAAATGGTTTGAACGTGCTTTAGTTTTTGATAGGACTTGCAGTTATTTGAAATAGGTACTATACTCAAATATTTATGTTAAAAAAATACATCAATGTTCTTTTCACAGATTTAAAGTTATTTAGGAACTAGTCAACGATGTTATTTAGGAGCAAACATAATATTTCTAGGCGTAGGTTCTAGCATTCAGAATGGGCAGACCAAGCACCTACTTTTTAAGGCGCACTATAAGATTTAAATTATAGTAGTAGTAGTAATCACTTTGTTGTACACAACACAGGTTGACAAAAATAAATTACCCATATAGTTAATTGCAAAAGTTGAGCAAAATTCGTACAAAATCAATATTTGGAACTCAAAAACATAACGAGATCTGGGTGGTGTAAACACAAAAGGTCTAAATTAAGGTAATATCTACTATATTGCTTCTCACAAAATAGTTTATCCTCTTCTGCCCTTAAATTATCCTAAATTCGTTAATCCCTATTTCAAAGGATACGCAGTTATGACGAAAGCGGAAAACCCGTGCGAAATCGCCTTTTCATACAAACGTAGTCCTCAGTTTCCTCCCTGGATATTAATTTGAAAATGTTTTCACATAACAAAAGGCATAAGGTCCACCGATGTACAGTTAACAGTGTGGGCGATGGTACTAAAAAAAGTGTCGTACTCATAAAGTGACGTCCTCAGAATGTGACGAACTCAGAAAGTGACGTACTCAAAAAGTCGCGTTCTCAGAATGTGACGTCCTCAGAATGTGACGAACTCAGAAAGTGACGTCCTAAGAAAGTGACCTACTCCGCCCGAACCGTTTTGGTTAATTCAGTTACCTGTAATAAAATTCGTGTTCTCTATTTCACTTTCCTTTTAAAACTGTAATAGAATTTTCAATTACCTGCAGAGTCAGATGTCTTAAGGAACTTAGAAGAGTATTGTGAGAGAAATAAATCAGAAATGTTGGTCAGGTTAGGTAGCGTATTCGTACAAAGTGGTAACGTACAACCAAAGATAGATATAACTCCGTAATAGATGGATACAGTCTAAGGAAAAAACGTGCCTCGAAAATGACGAAAAATTTATTCTCGATCAGATGGCGCCACTACCTTTGGCCTACTCTCGTATAGATGGCTTTGACGGTTTCCTTTGTTATTTAACAATTTTAACGCATATCAGTGAAATAACATGGGTAAAAATCATAAAAATTATTAATGCAAATAAAAAAATAATTTATCCATTTAAATACATTTTATCGTATTTTTATAAGTCATAATTTTTAGTTTTAAAGTGTGTCGATAGATGGCAATGAATTTACTGTGGTTACAAAATTTACTATGACAGTACCGCTCCATCCTATTATATCCTCTTTGGTACAACTTACGATTCAAATTGTTGTCATGGAAAATTCCTCTTTTTCTTTACGTTTTTTGCCCAACCTTCTGACAGTTAGTTTCGATTTTTATGACGTATGAAATAGACGCCAAAGTGACGTAAATGTTAAATGAAACAGTCATCAACAGTTATAGTTATTTACGATACAAGTGCGGAAAAGAGAAAATTCGAAACGAGTGGCGATAAATTAAAACACGACCGCAGGGAGTGTTTTAAATCGACACGAGTTGCGAATTACCTTTTCGCACGTGTATCGTACAACGTTTTACAGTACATATGGCCCTTTAAACTTTCGACATATGGACGAAAAGTGCTCTTTACGCACTAGTGCGAGAAAGTAGCATCATATGTACTGTAAAATATATTGAGTAATAATCCCTATTCAGAAAGGGAACTTTCTGAGTGGAAACTTGTGTGAGAAAATTCTCATGAAAGTTTTCAGAAATTGCGAAAATTTTGAGAATGTTGTGGTACTTGCACATTGCTAACTGTGGGGCGTATAGATTGAATTATAATTATTATTTATCGATATATGCTATTTTGCTTTGATATGGACTTCACAAAATCAAATATTATAAGTACTTACACCCGAAATACCTACAACTACAATCACACCTAATTTCATCAAGCATGGAAGTAGATTTCGTTATCTAAAACAGCGTAGTGATTAGCGTATTGAGAAACGCACTTAAATCAATTAGTAGTGAGGTAG
Organism: Cydia strobilella; assembly: GCF_947568885.1. Classification (NCBI taxonomy): domain Eukaryota; kingdom Metazoa; phylum Arthropoda; class Insecta; order Lepidoptera; family Tortricidae; genus Cydia; species Cydia strobilella. Next base: position 11,993,463 of record NC_086057.1, read on the forward strand.
AACAGATCAGACATATAGGCCAATTCGAATGAGCACCTGACATCAAACCGATATTTGAATCATATTGGAATCATATAAGTTAGCTGTCATTCGCGAGGGAGTCTCGCTCGCACTAATACATGTATGAACGAAATGAACGCGCGAATGGCCTCCAAACAGATATGGTTCGATGTCAGGTGCACGTTCGACTTGGCCTGTAAGTACGAAGTTCGATAGAGCCTGTATTGACATATTACGTAGTCATGAAATCACTAGAGTGCTATCGTTTGTTTACTTAGTAGGTGCTGACTAAACTAGTTAGGTACTTAGTTAATTGAAAACGTCATTATGAAACTATACATAGTAGGAAGCCAATTCGAACTATAACAAATCTCATGCTCAAATATGGCAGGCGAGTATATATACACATATGTCATATCTTATAACTAAGATTGCATATTGCATAGTCCCGTCCAGGTACACTCTATTAAATTTATGTATATGCCTGTATTAAAAAACAGTATAATTCTACCAGGGAACTTCTATTAAGAATAACGCCCAAAGCACATAAATATATCTCTTTGTATTTCAGGTGACATTTTTATAAATACGCGGAACAGGAAGCGACAAATAAATAATATACCAACCACGGTATATATTGCCGTCCGTTTTCTTTTATCAAGTTTACACGTGGCTACAAGCAAGCCAATCCCTTTGAAACCGAACGCCGATTTTGGACGGTCCATCGGCTTACAACATGAAATTGATTTTCTTTCTGAAGCCAGTGACAACAAGTTTCAAAATTGCTATTTAAAATTTTAAAGGCCACGGTGGATGTTTCGGACATATGAAATTGTGAGCCATTTTCGAGCTAGATTTTCAAATCACGTACAATATTCTGGTAACTAGCGGTGTGCGTTAGGTAAACATTCAATTACCTGTTTCGCGGGTGTAATTGGGATATTTTGTTCGTCCGTAAAATTAGACAACAATTTGCATTTATTAGGGTTCTGTAGTCCTTGTACTTATAATTATATTAGGTGTCGTGTTTTGTCGTGTACCGACGTATTATGTGTGTACCTACCCATCTACATACTTTACAGTTTTTTGATCGAGACATGTTTGAAAACTAAGACCTAACCTGACTAAATTTACACAGTACACATTCAGGTGTCCTCTTAAGACTAAGAAAGCTTGCTTTACTTGGCCGTCAGCCAAGACTTAGTGAATACTGACAGTACATTGCCAAGTCTTGGCAGACGAATTTATTTTTCACAGCGGCTACAAGATAGTAAGAAAACATGAAAAGCTGTGGGAACGTTGCACACTTACTTAGTCTGACCTAAATTGGATAGTTAATTTGTACTCACGCTAAACTAAATTAAACTAAAGTAGGTAAGTATGTTTGTCGTGCGCAAATACTTACATTTCATTTCTCATGCTCTGAAAGTGGGTCGTTGTTGTTCTAAGAAATGTGCAGAAAATTATACATTTCTGCACTTGAGCATTTTTTACGTTTCTTTCTTATTTTTTACGATATAAGCAATTAAAATTTGGTTTTTAATGGATTTGTTGTACAATTCCCATTTTGACAATTAACTCCCCATTCTATAAATAAAGTTACTTTTGCCTAAATTGTTAATTTAAAGTACCCTCAAGAAATACTATTGAAGTTTATACTTATAGTCGTGTTTTTAAATGCACATGTATTTTACTTTTCTCGTATTCGAAATAAAAAGTAGTGTTTACTCGGGTGAAAGGCACCATTTCAGTCTCGGACTATTGGCGCTCTCACTGCGGTCAAGCGCCAAACTACCTCGACAGAAATGGGTGCCTTTCATCCCTTGGTTAACAATCTACTAAACTGCATCGCCGCGCCGTACCGTATCGTCGCGTCGTGACTCGTGATACAGGTCGCGTATTTGTTATGGAGTCTGCGCAAATGCAGAAGACGCTGGTTTGATCCCAGCCCTGGGCATTAGAGGTCTACGTAACTTTCGCTTTTTTCTTTGTTTCTTTCATAATGTAACATTTATTCCATTTTATCTGTTAATTTTATGACTTTCCACTTCCAAATCAGTCGGAGTGGCAAAGAAATTATTATATAAAAAAAAATCCTTTAGACAAAATACAATTACGTTAAACTCTCTGCCTTTGACGTTAAAGCATTCTGTATCGGAGTTAACATGAATTATTGAAACAGGCACGACAAGAGATGAGAAAACATAAACTACATGAGAAAATCTTAAAAGTTTAATTCCAATTTTGACTACATTGTCGCGCCGCGTGTTTCTGCTCCAGCCTGCTAGCAATGCGGAAAATGTCATTTATCAAAAGCATGTCTTTTTTTCCGCAAAGATCTCAATTTAATAAGGATTCTGACTTTAACATATTAAAGGTGACCATCGGGACTGTCAACTTTCTTGATAAAATTAGTGACTTTCTACCACATTTCTGTCGTGTTAAATCCGTTACTCATTTTATAAAGGAAATTAACAGTGATAGCTCCTGGATCAGTACCGCAGCAGTAAGGTCGCAAGTCGCAACTGTAATATTGCTGCAGTGTTCGCTGCGATTGCTTTCTACATATTGCCGCTAACATGTAAATAAATCATAGACCTCGGCAATGACATTTTATTATAATTAAGAGTCGTAAATGGAATATAACCTTAACATCACGAAGTATCATTGTCGCTTATGTATTTCGTTTACGAGCAAAGAGTAGTGAAAAAAATATTTTGAAATGCAACGTCTTTGCTTTTTTGTCCGTTATTAAAATCTGCTACAAACTGATGATGTTTTGTCTTCTATCGTTCATCGTCGGAATAAAATTTTCAGTTTCGATCAGTATCGAAACTGAAAATTTTATTCCGACGTACCTGCGGAGGTACGGCTACCAGTTTGACACTGACACATTCGCTACTTACTTTCTATGCATCTCGCTATACTCGCATATTAGTGCGAGCGAGCTGTATAAAAACTAAGTTACGCAGACGTTAGCGAATATGTCAGTTCGACACTGCTAAGGCAGTCGTGGTAAGCCTATTGTTACTTTATATAGCAATTAAGTACCTACTGCTATTATGATTAGTGATTTTTACTATAAAAAGGATCATTTACAATTACGCTTTAAAATACCTACTTTATGTCTCAAAGTTTAAAAACTCTCCATTTAGCTTTTTTAATAAACCGACATTGAATGCTAACGCTGTAGTAATCATACGATCGCTACGCCCTAAAAATAACCAGCTATTACACACCACGCAACCTTTGACATAAAAAGTCTACTTTTTCAACACGCGTGCTTCCTACAATTAAACGGTAACAGAGTGTAGTAATCGACATGTTGCCGGCTGCCTGACAGAAGGCAATTTGTCGTCCGTTGAAAGCTTTTTTCCAGCCCCAATAGGTTTGTCGAGCCCAGAAATATCATTCTAATCGCCTACAAAACACTGGCGATCCCACCGCCCAAGGAGAGCAGCGTAGAAGTGATGTTCTGATAACGAAGAGTTGTTATAGATGGGGAGGTCTTTGTTACACTGGCTTAGATAAGCGTTTCACTTGCCTGGGCTAGATATGCGATGAGAATGTAAAGGTTAGGGATTACGCAACGGCCGTTCAAAGAACGCAGACCTCGTCCATCACTTTGACGGCTGCCAATAACAGTAACCTTTTCTCACGTTGGAAATTTTAAGACGATGACTGGGTGCCTAAATCTCCTTTATTGAACTGAACTTTATTCATTTAAGTTGGTCAGGGATGAAAAAGTTTGAATGGTTGCGGAAAAAAATCGTTTCGGTGGATTATTTGACAAAAGATTAACTGAGTTTCAATCTTTTTCAAATGTAATAAAAATGTAACTTGCAAATGAAATCTACCCCTAACCCTTCTTAAGCCGTGCAGTAACTTGAAGGATTTTACTATTATACGGCGCTTTCTATAGCGGTTTAAAAGTAGTTTATGGAAAGAAGTAAATGTAGGGGAGACTAAGGAGGGTTGTGACAATTTTTACTTCAATCGATATATCTCAGCCACAAAGCATATCATCGCTAGGAAGTTTTTAATAATGTGTAGCTTAATTCATACTTTTCCAAAACCTGTTACGAACATGCATAAAAGTATTACAGTTTTTGAGAAAATCTTCGAAAACCAGAACAACTCCCCGTGTCAAAGTAGGTACTCTAGCGGATAATAATAAGTATTTAGGTACGAAATTGTAGCGTTTTTTAGTCGTAATAAAAATAGTCTGCAATCTAAATCTAATCAAGAAGATAATTATTAAAGACCAATTAATTCCAGTATGCCTCCGGTTCTAGTTTCGTTATACTAGCCTTGCCTAGTTCATAAAATGTAACTCACTTTTCTTCCAGTATTTTCCAGTTATTTTGTCTCTTTTGTATAGTTGTTAATCATTTAAAACAAGAAAAAAAGTTTTTAAAATTCGACAGTACACCAAACGAAAAAAAAACACCTAATCAGCAAAATAAACTTAAATAGGAGAGTTGTGACACGCTGTCAGAACTCGCCTAGGTACAGAAAATCACAAACTCGTAATATTTAATAATAATTCATAATTGCCAAACAATGTGCAAACTCTATAAAACAAAGTCACATCTTGAAACTTGGGAAACCATAGAATATGAGAAAAAATATCACAACAACGTAAACGTAATACCTTATGATATTGATACAACCAAACCTTTTGGGGAAAAGCACTTTTCGCGTTTTTGTGTAGGTACGTAAATGTTGTACACTCAACACCACTTTATATGCGCCGTTGGCAGATACTACGTCAAAATGCGCATTTCTGAAGGGGTTTAAAAACGCTGGTTCCAGCTCGCTAACAATCATAGTTTTCGAGAAATCTTCATTGTCCCAACTCCCCTCTGTCACAACCCTCCTTGGTCTCCCCTACATATTTTTACCTCATATTTTTCCGGTCTGAAAAACTAACTGAAAAATGTTATTTTATGTAATTTTATTACTTTTGCATGCTGATTTTAAGTCTATCATAAGATTTCTTTATCTTAACATTTTTTTCAAATATTCCCTGATCCTACCTCTCTAGATCCTTCTTAATCTTATTATACTTTGAATAGCTTTTATGTTTCTCTAAGCATGTTTGTTAATCCTAATCGGATAAGCGTAATTTATTTGCCAAGACAATTTATTTTGTTATTTTTTTATATTTAATACCTTATATAACGATGTCCAAAATTGTTAAGATTATTATGACATCAATCATGACGTAAGGGCATGTACGCCTTTAGGAGAAAATGACGGTCAACATTTTTTCGTAAGGATGTGGAAGTCCACAAAAAGCTTACTGAACATTACCTATTCATGACTAGCGATCATAATATCGCCTTGGAAATCCAATATACGAAGAGGGCGTTTAAAGCGTTGGAGCATTGGCATAGCATACCCCGTTTTTTTTTAAGATTAGAATTTTTTCTAACCTTAAAAGTAGTGGTAACTAACTTTTTCTTCCGAAATGCTACGGTTCCTATGATAACAAATATCGCGTTACAATAATATAATATGTAAACGACACTATAATTCCACTGAATATGGCCTTTTGGCCATTGAATATGGAACTTTTTTCCTCATGTATTTAGTGCGTAGTTTAAATCAATATAATTATGTAGTTACTCAGATTTAATTTTGGTGTAAAAAAAATTACCATTAATTTTTAGGTTATAATTTTTTTATCAGAACAGAAACAGGCTTATTGCTGAGGCCATATTTGGGTGGCAATTGTAGCTATATTACTGTTACGGTATGCAACACCACAGCGAGGGCGTTGTCAATTTCTTTGATAACACGAATGAAGAATGTACCGTCCCTCGTTTTATCATGGAAATATACTGTGGCAGTGCCTGCGTTAATCTCGCAGCAGTAACACCGCAACAGTAATGCAACTGCATTTTAATTTTGCCATCAGAATGTGGCACGCGCCTATTACACCGAAGGTCAGATCGGGTTCAAACCTCAGCTTCAGAAACATCATTTCATATTTACCAGTCGCTTTCCGGTGAGAGAAAACATTGTGAACGTACCTAAAGAAGTCTAGTATTATAATATAAATATATGTACCACTAACATATCATAAAAGTATTGTTAGTATCATTTCCTCTGGGTGCTGGAAAAGCCAGAAAGCATTCACTTTTGTAAAAACTAGTGCCACTAGCGCTACGCTGGCAATCTGACCGTAAATTAGATTGATTAACAGCATTGCTGACGTTGCCGCATTGCTGGCTCGACTAGAACGTTTAATCGGTTATTCGTTTTACCAAGAAGTTTGACAGATATCACTGTCAACATAGCTGCAGTCGTTTGGATTCAGACTACACTAGCAATACGTACTGCTGCAGTATTGCAACGCTAAATTACTGCCGTCTGCATTGCTGCCGCAAATGTCAATTTTGACGGCTCGTGCTAGGCGGAGTTACTGCAGGAAACGTCAGAAGTTGTATTAAATTTGACGTTTCCCGCATAAATACAGCCGGCAGCATTAGGAACTGCAGCAGCAGTATCTTTAATTCGGAAGTAGACATTTTCTTCGTATCGAATTGATTCAATTTTTCGCAAAACTAAGACATAAATATACGAGTGCATAAATACTGTCCAGAATTGTAGTAAAGTAAAGACTAAGAAATGTACGTAAATTTATTGGAAACTAAATAACATAGGAATCTAAAGAAAACAAAAATATCAAGATTGTGTTTCACTGAGTGCCAATATAAGAAGATAAATCCGTTGCAGCATACAATATATTGTCTTTGTAACACGCCTCTTTACCATCTCGACTTAGTCTTGTTTCTTAAGACAGAGTGCTTATAAGACTAGAGTACTCTTTACGTGAGATAATAAAAAAGAAACATTACTTTTAACTTTTAAAAGCGCCAATAAAATAATATAGCGCTATCTAGTGCGTTGAAACCTACCGAAAAACCATTTCTATAAAAAAAAAATCTATTTTAAAGCTGAACTCAAATCGGTTAATCCGTTGAGGAGATACGATAAGATGTCACAAACCGACTGACACACAGATACACGTACAAATTGAATGAACTTATAACAAACGCTCTTTTCAACGGGATAAGAAAGGAAATAAAGAAAAAAAGTTTGTTTTTATTTAATCTTCCAGGGACAACTCAAACTTGATCGAAATTTATACCCAAATTGTTGTCACATAAAGCAGTCAAAAGTTTGTAGTTACCTTGTATCCATACTAATATTATAAATGCGAAAGTGTGTCTGTCTGTCTGTCTGTTACCTCTTCACGCTTAAACCGCTGAACCATTTCGTTGAAATTTGGTATAGTTTGAGTCCCGGGGAAGGACATAGGGTAGTTTTTATCCCAGAAATCATCCTTTAAGAGGGTGAAACGGGGGATGGAAGTTTGTATGGGAAATCGATAAAAAGCATATTGAATAAAAAATAAGCTACCCAAATTACTAACTCCACGCAGACGAAGTCGCAAGCAAAAGTTAGTCTTCTATATTTTCAGATATCCCCCTCAATGTTCCACATAAAATACGTACCTATAGCATTTTCCAAATAGTAGAAGTAGTAGTAGTAATCACTTTATTGTACACAACACAGGTTTACAAAAATAAATTATTATTATTATAGTAATATTTAAAGGGTTTTTATGAGTACGAGCCGAAAGTAAACTCCAAGTGTTAATAATAAGTCTATCCCACATTTCATATATATATAACACAAAATAATGAGTCATTATTTAATGACGCCGAGTATGATAATCAAGCTTAATGCTTTATTGAATTCGAAATTAATTAGAGGAAGTTAAATACAGGATGATTTTTAAGTCGTGAACAGTAACCTCATTTCCTGATAAAGCTGCCTTAAACTAATGCGGAGCGCTAATTCAAATGCCAATTGATTATATCCTTAATTAATTACCAATAAAAAAAGCCATTATCTTATCAACATTCATGGTTACCCTACTAATCATGTGTGTAGCCGCCGTGCAGGTCTCTACGACTCAAAAAACCGGCAAAGTGCGAGTCGGACTCGCGCACGAAGGGTTCCGTACCATTACGAAAAAAAAAACAGCAAAAAAATCACGTTTGTTGTATGGGAGCCCCATTTAAATATTTATATTATTCTGTCTTTAGTATTTTTTGTTATAGCGGCAACAGAAATATATCATCTGTGAAAATTTCAACTGCTATCACGGTTCATGAGATACAACAGACGGACAGACAGACGGACAGACGGACAGCGGAGTAATAGGGTCCCGTTTTTACCCTTTGGGTACGGAGCCCTAATAAAAAGACTTCAATTTGAAGTAAACTGATATAAAATAAAACTATGAAAACGGATTATATCGCGTATATTGAATTTATAATACATCCCGACGTTTCGAACTCTTTACAGCGTTCGTGGTCAACGGGTGACTGAGGAAAAATTACCAAGTGCAAAAATACCCACATACTAAAATAATGAACAATCATAGACTACAAACTTTAAGGCTGGTTGTACATGCAAAATCGGTTCATAAGGCTAGTTATACACTATAATTATTTTTCAAGTAAAGATATATATATATACGCGATAGAAACTATGCCGGCTCCAACCCTACACCACGGACCCGAGAAGATTTAATTCCCTCCTAAATTGTAGGAGGGTATCCCAATATGGGACCGGCAACAAACTCGGCGGGACACATCTTTTCAAAACATCAGAATGTCCAGCATCATCCAACACTAAGGTCTCACAGTCTATGTCTCGCTTGCTCCTTTATCAGATGGACTACAGGATCTCAAGCTGGTGGTAGAGAAACTGATATAATCTTCAATAGGTACTGGTTACAAAGGGTTCCTTGACAAAACGGTTAAAAAGTGTAGAAGTAGTGATTATTGTATGGAGGCTGATGAAAGAGTGATCTAGCAAAATTGAACGTTAAAACAGGCGGTTTAAATTTAGGTGCCTCTAATTGGCCGCGATACAAATTATGTGGAGCGCTCCTATGTGTGCTTTAGAAAAACTTCTGTATACTAGCCGAGCCCGACGGCTGCGTTTAGCTACTGTATGGAATATTTTATACAAATAAAAAGTTGCGTTCGCAACAACGTGACTTAAGTAAAGCCTGACCAGGAATATATGATTACGCGCCATGTTGCGGAATTCACCGGAACTATTTTTTTCATACTATACTAAACTGTCACCCTATACATGCACAACAACAGCGCCTCTTGACAATGATCATATATTACTAGTCAGGCTTTACAATGTAAACAACTTAATGTTATGACAATATTACCTTTTTTTAACGTTTCCGGCCAGCAAATATAAAGAGGTTGAATCAAAAGAATATAAAGTTCTATGTAACAAGTAGGTTAACAATGAAATTCGGTAAATGTGAGTTAAACATTAATACGCGCGTGCCTCTTTCAACGTATTTCCCTTGCGATACAGAGAGGTAACGCCGCCAGTGTCATGGGGTCCATGCCGCAGTCCGACTTGTTAGAATAGTACATTTCGATGCTAGTGCGGAAAGTATGTCATTACTTCACGAGTACCGAGATATCTTGCCACGAGCCGTGGGCGAGACGCGTTTTTAATATAGTTGCGAAAAAATAAGAAAAGCAAATATCAAATATCAAATATCTTTATTTTGCTTAAAATATGGTACAAAAGATGGACTTAGTAACTAAGAAGCACATACATACTTCACCAGCAACAAGTAAGGAATGGAATTCGGAACTTTTATATTATTAATTCTGTGACACTGACATCATTGACATTATGAAGAGGTGTTTTTCTAGCTTTTATTCGACTAGAATATGACTAGAATAGATTTTGTTATTATTATTGAACCCACTTCAATGAGTTTTTTTAAATGCATGTTCTATAAGACAGAAACAATTGTAAATATTAAAACATTGTACTATTATTACCTAAATATCGTTATTTACGATTATTTGTGTATCGTATATTTATAAAAACAATATCGAATGTTGCCTTTGGAAACTTAAAAACATTCTTGCAGTAAGAAAATACGCCTCTTCTTTGACAGGCGTTCCGTTCCATCATAGAGTAACTTATACTAGAGCGGTACTGTCATAGTAAATTTTGTAACCCCAGTAAATTCACAGCCATCTGTCGACACACTTTAAAACTAAAAATAAAGATTTATAAAAATACGATAGAATGTATTTAAATATAGATAAATGATTTTTTTTATTTGCATTAATTATTTTTATGATTTTGACCCATGTTATTTCACTGATATGCGTTAAAATTGTTAAATAACAAACGAAACCGTCAACGCCATCTATACGACTGTAGGCCAAAACTAGTAGCGCCCTCTGAACGAGAATCAAATTTTCTTGATTTTCGAGGCACGTTTTTTCCTTAGACTGTATCCATCTATTACGGAGTTATATCTATCTTTGGTTCCATTCAGACAACTTATTAAGAACGGTTTTTCTACATTAAAAAATAAACGTGTTATAATACTTATAATGATGAAGAGGTAAGTAATAAAATATGAAATATGCATATTTTTCGTATTCTTACATTAACAGTAGGTTTTTATGTTGATTACGACGTTTAAAGGAAACTAATATTAACACTCATCAATAAGTAGTCATGAATTGAAACAAGTAAAAATTTAAAAAAAATTGGAAAAGTAAAAAGCACTAGTTCGCGAAAACCAACTTTCCGCACGCTAAACAGCCACGACAAGTAGCACTTTTTGAGCAACTGTATTAAAAAGGGTATTTTCTTTGTAATTGCGTTCGTTTTTTGTAGGTAAGTGTATTTCATAGTTTGTGTTTTTATTTTATTGCTAGGTTTAACTTAAGTTTTAATTTTGTAATATTGCGTAGGTACAAATATTTCTAAATTTTATAATAAACGCACAGAGTAAGAAATTCATGTTTCTGATCACGACATATAAATCATCCTGTGTAAGCTCTGAAATAGGTACATAAAAATCAGACATAATCTAAAACAAGTATATTTTTAGCTGAAAATGTGGCAAACATTTTTAAATTATTTATTTTGAGAGCAGCTTGTGTAGGCGTCTTTTTAGGGTTCCGTACCGTAAAAACGGGACCCTATTCGCTGTCTGTCTGTCTGTCTTTTGTTTGTCTGTCTGTCTGTCCGTCCGTCTGTCACCAGGCTGTATCTCACGAACCGTGATAGCTAGACAGTTGAAATTTTCACAGATGATGTATTTCTGATGCCGCTATAACAACAAATACTAAAAACAAAAATTTAAGGAGGGCTCCCATACAAGATACGTAATTTTTTGCCGTTTTTATAGATAATGGTACCCTTCGTGCGCGAGTCCGACTCGCACTTGGCCGGTTTTTATACCATTTTTATCTTCGGCATTGCACGTGGAAATCATAATTAGCTTTTTTATACGGGAAAACAGGTTGTTTTTTATTCAGTTTGAAATTATTAATTAATGTAGACTGAAAAAAATCCTCTATTCAAGCCTCATCGCCAATCCATAGCCCTAATGCCTGGTTTACATGCGTGGCAAGTCTCGACAAGCCTCAGGGACGCACGGCAGTTATGCGTTAGAGGGAGCAAGCGATAGTGCTATCTCATTCCACCGCATAGCTGCGTGCATGTATTCAAAAGGTACTTTAATACAAAATACAGTGCATAGCGGCCCCCTTTTTTAAATATCTATCATTTAATTTAAATAATCACAATTATTTATTAGTGGCGCTAGTGGCACCAAAGAACACCATTTTCTCTGTCTTGGCTTTTTAGAGTTTTCAGCCACTGAAGCTGAATTCAGTTTATAAAAGTGGTTTAGGTGATAGAGCGAGCAGGGCAGGGCGACAAGATTAAGAAGAAAGGGAACGATTTGGCTTCTCCTTAGAAACGTAGATAGTCATCATTTTCCTCCCTGGATATTGACGTTATGGAAAATATTTTTACGCAATTTGATGTATCTCAAATACGAGCGGGTAGTTTGATTTTCAAGATTTTTTAATTATTATAAGTTAGAATTAAAATAAATTCCATACAATTTTTTTAAAGCTACTTAACCTAACCTATAATTATGTTTTTTTTGTAATTAGGATTAGATATTGTGTTGTAATTACCTGAATAAAAAAATATCGAAAAAAATAAACAAACGAGAGGGTATACTCGTAGCTTGATATAGGTATTTTACATCAAATTGTGACAAAAAAAATTAAAAAATGTTGTTATCCGGGGAGGAAAAGAAAAGGTAGTCCCCACGTTTTTATGGGAAGGCAGTTTCGGGGCAGTCGTCCACTTTTGTCTTAACTAAAATTTTTAAGATCTGATCTTGATTCGATGATGTCGCTACGGTATGATAATTGATGTCAAGCAATTAAACTCGAATTTAATGATTGCTATTACACTTTATCCAGGCGCTAAACTTACTCTAGCTGCTGTTACGATTCCACGCAGACGAAGTCGCGGGCAAAAGCTATATTTTATCTTTCAACATTTCCACGTACAAGAAATTCTCAGTTGTATAAAAATTGACAATGTGAGAAGTCTGATAAATATATCAAAGAATTCATATAAAAGGCACACAACTCTGAAATATGAACAATGGGTTCCTCTCTTTGATCCGAGTGTACACTTTGTGAGGTGTCGTACTGTGTCAAGAGGTAACGAGTATAAATAGGAGTATAAGTATTGCCACAAAAGTAAATATATGATAAAGGAAATACGATACTGTAAAGAGGCGTGAGTAGTTATTGTTAATAGGTCGGATAAATTCTTGTAGGCAGTTTAAATTATTACAAAGGAATATATTAAAAAGATAACTAAAAACTTATTTTTTTAGCTCTTTAAGTAGCTATATAAAGATGACTGACGACATCATGTTTAATTCCTGACGCGTATGATTAGGCTAGAATTCGTACTTCGTACCTCCGAAGTTTTGAAATTGACAGTGTGTTCGTGGATTAAATGACAGACTTGCTAGAATTGATATCAAATTTTTCTAGCTGCGCGTTTTTCGAACTGCGCGGACCTTGATCTTGTTACATGAACGTTTTGCGCACTACATTTCTCGGGAAGCACACAACACTCAAGATGTCTGGGGGCCAAGGCAAACGACAAACGCATAGAAAAATATAATGGGATGACAGACTTGTAAAAACATGGTTGCAATAAACGATTTTGATTATGATTATGATTATAGATGCTACAACAAGTCACGTGACTATTTCCATACATTATGTGTCTATTGGCGTTTCCTGTCAACGATTGTCATCTTGAATAGGCCCCCTGGTTTGTCAACCGGCGATATTCGTTTACGTTTACCGTTTGATTAATACGTGTAAAAAACGTTAAACTAAATCAGTGTCTGTTCTAGTTTTACTTAATCTATGGTATTTAAGTAAGGGATGTTAAAGGGGAGAGGGTATCAACCGGAAGCCTTTGTTTGCAGCTTATCGGTCCGTGGTTGTGGCTTAAACGTGAACGTGTATGAATAAGTGCGAGAAAAATCTTCCGAGGCCTAGTGCGTGTAACGATTGTTGTTTCGTTTCGGCATTCCACAATATCAATAAATAGTACGGGGCGCCAAACTATTTCTAAGAGGTCACAGTGACTTTCTTCATTAAAACAAAAACATTACTTATACGCGAATTTATAATATTATACCTACTTATTTAAAACTTTAGAGCGGCATTTGATGAAATTTTGAGTTAATTCCTTATGTTGGCTGGTAGAATTTGCTTTTAAATGATGATTTTGAATGATAAATATTTAATAAAGTTTATTTGGATTTATTAAACACTTTATTTACATACAAGATATACACAGTGGTACTACGTAAACGAAATTAATAACTAGCTTAAATCTAAAATAGGCCCTTGAGGCATTGTACCAAGGATGCTGGCGGCATTCCCCCGCTGTATCGCAATGCTGATACGTTGTGCGAGGAAACCGCCAGCTCTTCGGTCAAGCCGCCAGCTCTTCGGTCAGGATTTGGATTTGAGTTGGTTTGATTTTGTTGAATGTTTTACAGTTAGTTGACCTCGCGTTGGTGTGGTGAAAAATGTTGTGTTTCACTCGGTTGCAAAATTTGTTTAACCCTCGTGCAACAACAATAACTTTGCCCTTTTGTAAAACAAATAAACTATTGTTGTCAGGCATGTCATCGGGCGGCGGCGGCGTCAGCGACCTGGACCTATTCAACACGACGACCAGCTACAACGTGACAGAAGGCGTGGAGCCGCACTTCGACAATGCGACAAAGCGCGACTACACTGCGGCTGTCGGCCAGGCGGCCTATTTGCACTGCCGCGTCAAGAGTTTAGGCGACAGAGCGGTAAGAATTAAGACTAAGGTCAATGTGGTGAAGACCGGCATATTAAGTTTATTGCAGGGAAGTCCGTCTTAAGCCAAGAACGTACGTTGATCACACTCAGTCAAAAAGGAAGAGCTTCACTCCTTCTCTACCGACCCTAAGTGGAGTATGTACGAGTGTACAAACACAAGAATTAAAAACGGAGCTGTAGACGGTCGTTCCTTATAGGAGGTCTTCAGCACAGCATTGACCGTACTAAAATTCTAAAATTTTAACAGTAAATTTTGGTGTTTGTCCGTTCAAGGAATATTTCAAAAACTTAACTTTTTGACGATCTTCAATATTTACTGCAATTCAGCAGGTTATAAATTTTAGTAGGATCAAACAAACTTGTCGCTACAAAGTTATGTAAGAGAGTATTTTATTTCTTACGAACACTTTACCGCTTCATGAGAGAAGGTACCTTTATTTTCTGATGACGCATATTACTGTACTTACGGTATTGTTGAGGATGTTAGTTGCCTTAAACTGAACCTCTGGTATGATTTTAGTTGTAATTTTATTTAGTGTGGTTTTCTGTGTAAGAACTTGACCCTAATATCACACACCAAATGGATAAAATACTTTGCACGGGCTTAGCACAGTTGTGGTTAGGATTACTGTATTCGTAATTCCGATAAGTAAATTGTTTCAGTGAATCTCAAGAGCGGTTGCCGATGGATTAATGTAAAATACGAGTAGATACTATGATCGAGAAATGTGAAACTACTTTGTACGATTGAGAGATATGTTCTAATGAATCTAGTTTAAATGTAATATCTATTAAGTTTCTCACTGTTCACGCTTAAAGTTCGAAATCTATTGAGATGAAACTTGGTAGCAGATACCTACAGAGTTAGGTCCCAAGAAGGATATGTGGAACAGCTCCCACCCCCTCTTCCTTAATACATTCGTACTAAATTGCGACCCCTATTGAACCTCTTATGTCTTTTTTAGGTGAAGTTTAGTGTGAATGTTTAATGTGTCACGTTGTAGCTGGTCGTCGTGTTGAATCTGTTTGCCAAATTCATTCAAAATCCATTGAGCCGTTTTAGCGTGAAGGAGAAAGAAACATGCAAAAAAACTAAATATTATAAAAAAAACACATAAAATACCAATAGGATATCATAGAAAAATAACGCCAGAAATTCCATGCAGTATAGAGAGGTCAATATTTAATTTATTTCAATATTCTAGCAAAGTATTTTTCTAGAATAATGAAATAAATTAAAAATTAACCTCTCTAGATAACAACATTATCTTAAACTTCTTCACATAGCAAGAAAGAAACTAAGAATATCAAGTCATTACTCAACAAAAACTTCTACCAACGATAATTAGTCAATCACTCTTATTTTTTCCCAAGAAAGTGTCCGAAAAATCCCGTATGAAGAAACTTTATACGAAGTGTTAATAAGATAACAAAAGCTATTCATTATTATGAAATGCGGTATCGTTGCTGGTGATGAAGGACCGAGTTTTTCACACAGTTTTTGTCGGTCTTTATTATTAACCCTTAAACAGGCCTGACGCATTTTTTACTTTTGATTACTGATTCGGGTAGATAATAGAGTTTAAAGAAAGAGTTGTTTTTTTTATCATCATTAATTCAATAAAAAAAACCCGGTGGTTTTCATATGCCCACTGCCCGTTACCAATGATGCTACGTGGAACATACTGTCCGCGCGCCAATTCCGTGCATTCGGAGGTCGAGGAAGTGGGAGGGTGTGCGCCGCGTTCGTACGTACAAAATGACACTACTCTGTCATGACGCCCAACATTCCTCAGCCGAGCACAGAATTCGCGCTCGGACAGTATATGGCCACTGCCTAGTTAGCCATACAGAGAAGTTTTGAGGGTAAGTCACGTGCACGTCACATTCACACTTGCGTCACAAAATGCACTAACTGCCAGCACTTGCTTGGCTGGCGCGGATGTCGTGACTCGTAAGATTAACGTCGAATAAACTCTTCTTCTTCGTCTTTGCCTTTATCCCATTATTTGGGGTCGACTCTCCTCGTTCTCATGCGCCAGGACCGTCTGTCCTGGGTTGTCTGTGAATTTAATTGGGCTCGTTCTAAATCCTTTGACACGGTGGCACGGTAACCGTCGAATAAACATTTAATTTAAAAACCAAAGGAAAATATATTACTTATGTACGATGAAGGTTCATTCATAGTAATAAATCTTACCTTTAAATGTCATGTAAACTCCCTGCAGGGCAGTGGCCACTTAGAAACCACTTGAACGTGCCCCAAACGGGCAGAGGGTTCATACGAACTACAAACTTTTAGAGCGAATATTTTATCAGAAAACAATAACTAAGGTGGATTATGACTTACTACACATACATGTCTTCTTCTTCTTCTCTTATTTAATGGCGGTCTGGCCAAACAAGTTGTCACAAATTTGCTAAACATACATGTCATTATCTAATAATCTACCAAAAAAATACAACACATAATACTTACAGTATTTTTTTTCGTCGTAGCGAACTTTTATAGCGGGACAAACGTACAAAAACTGCCATTTGTTGTCGATTTGAACTTGACAACTAAGATGTCAAAGAAATTTGTTATGACACTTCCCATTTTTTTTCGTTTTGAAATCACCCACTTGATAGACTTTACGTCAATGACATTTTGTGGTCGTTGTATTTATTGTGTATACTGCTCGTCAATAAAAAAAAACAATTTTTTGTTAAGTGGTACCTATTGATACACTACCCGTTTAAGGGTTAATATACCGGTCTTCGATTTATATAATGATTAATGTCTTGAGTCAGTTGAATGGGATTTACAGAAGTTGTTGGTTCTGTAAATACAGTCGGAAATAATATCTCGTTTTACAGATAATTATATTTTCTATAGTAGTTTTTGCCCGAAACTCTTTATATTAGCTTTATCAATTTCTTACTTTTTGTATTAGCTTTATCAATATAGGTATACTTAGAGATAAAGCTAGCCTTTGAAATTGGTACGAGATAAAGAGAGCAACGAAACTTGACAGTTAGTTTACTATACTATCCTTATTACTGGGTTCAGGCATCTGGCTATTCACTATAGTCTCCACCAAGTCATTGGTCTATCCTCCGTCAGAAAATCTACCTACATGATGCAAGTTTAAAAGTTCTGGGTTTGGTGTAGTATTAAGAGGAATTATCAAATTAATTCAAAAATAACATTGCTAGATGTTTCAGTTGGGGGTAACAAGTGTCAGGTCTTGTATAACGTTATTCATAGTCATCGCCTGCGGTTTCGTCATGGATGTTAACAAGGATGGCAATCAAGGCCACAGCAGCAATGTCGATGCAGTAATGCAGCTCCAGTTGCCAGCCGAACCGTCATCTATGAAAGTTACTATTGAGTTTTTCGGCGGAGCGCAATACCCACAGTTTTGTGTGTTCTACGCTTTAATACAAGGCCTTATCTATCACGTCCACCGTCCATAGCATTTATAAACTATAGTTACATCCTATTCTTTATCCAATCTAAATTGATGTTCGCAAGGGGAGCTCACTATAAATCTTCAGAGTGACAGGACTCCCGGGCACGTTTCTCTGGATTAATCAATAGTTACCTTTGGTTCCGAACAACGAACTTGTTACCGAACCTTGCTAAGTCACAGAACAATAGTAGGTACGTACTGAAGTAAAGAAGGCTTACTTGCTTTAAACCTAGTGAGGTAGGTAGGTACATAAGTTAGTAGGGTAAAATATGGAGTAAGCCACGCCTGGTTAAGTCTTGAAAGTTTGGTTCCTGTTTTCTACCATTAATTGGTACATGAGCGTGACAGAAGGGGTGAGATAATTTATATGATTTAGCTATATATTTAACTATATGGGCACTTAGGAATTTACAAACGAAACGTCAGAGCAGTCAAAAGTGTGTTTTATTACCTACGGTCTACGGTTGAAAAAATTAAGAAAAATACTTCCGACATCTGGAATTTCCCGCAAATGTATTTGGCCGCATTGACCTTAGGTATTTTATATGGAAGGGTGACATTGACATAGTGTAAAGGAGCCATTACCAAATGCTGTATTTTGCCAGCAGTTCTTACGAAGCCTGATTCAGTTAAACGGTGTAGGTATTTTTATTTGTGTATCAACGAATTATTCATGAATACACCAAAAACTATTTCAACAAAAAATAGTTATGTAAGGCGGTGCACACCGGCTGCATGTGCGAAGACGTGCCTGTGTGCGTATGCTAAAATGTTGGAGCCGTGTAGGGCTAAGATGGTCGGCTCTTTATCATTTGTCACCATGCCTGTCACGTTCTAACAAATATTTAAGTGTGAAAGTGACGCATGGCATGACAGGTGACAAAAATGCGACCATGATACCGCTGCTGCACGAACTCGCCACGCTAGCGGTGTACCGTCTCTTATAAGGATCCCTATATTACCATGCAAACGTGCCCGTCGACGCACACGCATCCGGTTTGCACAGGCCTTATATATATGAGGCCTTTGTATATGAGAAAGAATATGCAGTAGAAAGGGTTGTTTTTACGTTTTTGTTCGTATTCTTCTGTTTAGCATCTCCATTGTGCGTCCTTGTACGGTTTTATTTTATATTCAAACTTTTTATTCCCGAAAATTATACATCGGAACGGCTGAGGTGCTCAAAACTATCTGAACACGCACTCTAACGCCTTGACAATAAAGGCGTGTTCAGATAGTTGTGAGCGCCTAGGCCGCTCCAACATATCTGATGGCGACTGTACAGAAGTTAATTCGTTTTCAGACGATCAATATTTCTATCAACTACAAAATAATTGAATGTAAAATTGGTATGACAAAATATTTGGATGCAGACTATTGTAATGATTTGCTACATTTTCTGTTCAAATGAAATACGCGACCCAGATTCGAAAATTGGCAGCAGCCGTCACAATCTGCGTTATAATATTTTTATTGGCTTTAAAATGATTCACGCCATAAAATGCCCGGTCGTCAATTTAGTCTGTGAGACGAACGTAGATTTTTCTTCTTTGTTGAAAACAAGAAACAAATGATATTCATGATTTATAAAAAACCGGACAAGTGCGAGTCGGCCTCGCCCACCGAGGGTTCTGTACAAATTTATTTTTTAGTATATTTTGTTATAGCGGCAACAGAAATACATCATTTGTGAAAATTTCAACTGTCTAGCTATCACGGTTCATGAGATACAGCCTGGTGACAGACAGACGGACAGTCGAGTCTTAGTAATAGGGTCTCGTTTTTACCCTTTGGGTACGGAAAGATAAAAATAAGATTTTAGTGCGGTATTATAAGTACGTTTGTTTGTCATAATCCGGTGTTATAAAGTATACGTGCCAGTACTCGACTTGCTAATACCCAATAGGGATGATGACACATGTCGAATTTTATAACAAAATCTAGTAACATAGATAGCAAATGAGTAATTTATCACAATAATGTAGATATTAAAATAATATATGGAAATAATACAAAAATACAGGACTTGAAATGAAAGTTTCAAAATTTAAGTAAATTTTCAACTTCCAAAAAGGAAAAAAAGGAAAAAGTAAGGGTACCATTCGATTCCTTACATTTTGTCCAAAAAAATATTGTACAGCAACTGTATACATAAACGCAATATTTCACCGACAAAAACGCAATTTTCTTATTTTGTCCATATTACATTCAAGATGGGCTCTCAGTGAACTTGACGTCACGTTCACTTATTGTTTTGTTAGAAGCGTTTTGCGAGTGAAGTACGACTGTCAGGCTTTGATTATCATTTTTGACTATTGTATTGCTTTAATGCAATGGGTCCCATATAGACATTTGATCCTAAAAATAAACCTGATCAATTGATACCATTAATGAAAATTTGTCATCTAGCCTATTGTTGACACCTGCTGTCACCTCTGTTGCTAATGACTTATTTTTAGAGATAAAATGTACTGGGACTAAAAAACATCCGTTCATCCACCATAAATGTAGAATCGTGTATTTTATACTCGTGTCCATGCTTTTAAAGAATTCATCGCTCGGACATCGCCATGGAATGTGTACAGAATTTAGTGCAGCGTGATACAAAGTGCCGTAAAGTTACTGAAAGTGCCACTTGTTTCACAGTTTTCACACGCTCTGCTGATTTCATTTCGGCAGGCAGTTTACAGTTGCCAAAGTTCATGTGGATGGGGCTACGCAGTAGATCAGCCTTGTAATTAATATCGTTGCAGAGGAGCATTTTATTTTAAGGGTGTAAAAGGTATTACCTAATCTATTTTTTATTTAGTAACAAAATCCAGTAAATTGCTGACTTTTTGCACTTAGCAATTGGAATACAAACAATTAAAAAAACTATTTTAAACTGTGGCAAAATCTGTTTAGCTTTATTATATGCGGAAAGGCAATTCCTATTACCTATTATACTTACTTTACTCTTTGGTAGTAGCTATGCGACAGCTATACCTACACGTACAATGCCGGCCATCGTAACTCGGCCGTACCAATTGTGTTCGCTTGGACAACTTTAAGCCCTCGTGTTTTGTTTGCATGTCAAAGTAGGAGTCAGATACCGTTTTAAATGTAATATAGGTATACCTAGGTAGTTTACCCTTTGGTTTTTAAAAGTTAAGGATAATGATGTGGTTGATGATCTCAGGACGCAGTTAAAGGCTATTCTAAAATTTTCGATATTTATCTCAATGATGTTCTTAAACTTTGTGTCCAAAAATATATTATATATTAGAATCTAAATCTGTACATGTCCTTACAGATGTTATATCTACGAGTACAAAAACAAATCCCGACCTCCTGCATGGTACCGGCAAGCAATACCAACTTCTTCCAAGATAATTACAACCCTAAGACAGCATAATATCAACCGCATCCTTCATATAAGAACGTACATATTACAAACATCTTCAACCACAGAATTTAAGCGCTTACCGATTCTGATTCCGAAGAGTTTAAGGGCTTACTATGTAAATGCAGAGTTAATTTTGAGATAATCTGTTCGTATTTGCACGTATCGTGTGTATTCAACCGAGTTTGGTCGGGCTTCGCGGGGCTTCAGGCTTTCACGCTAAAACACTGGTGTGACTTTATATAACAGCAAATGCGTCGAGTTTCATTTATTTGGAGATTATGGCTCTTAATCTGGATTTCCGCATTAACGATGTTTTTAATCAATCACTCAGTAGTTTCTATAAATCAGTGTGTTCGATTTGTTCACTACACGACGGCAAAAGATCAAATCTATTTATGGTTTTAAAAATTCTAGTTTTGTTGATGGGATCCATGAGGTATTGTGGCAGATGGCAGAACTACTGTAGTTTACTTAATTTTGTATGTATGTATGTATGTATGTATGTAAACACTTTATTGTACATAAGACAGATTACAAACACAATAAAAGAACATAAATATATACAATGTACAAAGGCGGACTTATCCCTATAAGGGATCTCTTCCAGTCAACCTTTGAGCAATTGAGAATGAAACAATAAACAGATCAAGATAGACAAACGAACACTATGAACAGAAAGTAAATTATGGTTCAATTATTACAAACGTAAATAATTAAAACCTGTAATCTAGAATATAAAATAACATATATACAATACATATCCATATAAACACAAATATATACCCATAAATACATATACCATACCATTTTAGTGTACCTATTTAGTTTAAGATTATTTTAGAGCGCACCGCCGACAAACTGTTTCACAGTTTGGCGAACATTAGATTAAGGTACTTATAATGTTATAATTTTTGTAAAATTTTCAATAAAATAAAATAAAAAGATACATTATGATTCTTGTATTTTCATGAACAATTAATAATAATGATTAGTAAATTGTATAGTGTAGGTACCTAAGCAATTTTACATAAAGGCAAACATTTAGATTTTTATTGGCCAAAAAATTAGAGTTCCCTAAAAGGACTCACGCCTAGAGGCTCTACATGTACAACAGACTCGGGTTTCTAACAAGTTGAAAATTACTCGAGTTTCAACTTAATTATAAGTGAAAAACTGAGACGAGTTTTAAAACAGAAGAATCTAAGAACTCAAGTTTTAACCAAGACTAAAGCTACGTCTCTAATATCTTCATAACACTATGAGAAAATACACAATTAAGAGCCAGTGAGGCATAAAAGAATTTGAAACGAAATAAAAGTAATAAAATGTCGCCAACGGCCTCCTTCTTCAGGAAACATTTTGATTTCTTGCTGTTATAACAAATCGCAATACAAGTAATGTTTATTAACAGTTTTTATAATCATGCGTTGTAAATCTGTAATGATACATACATACATACCTCGTCTGACAGTCACAAAATGATAGTACATATCAATACTTAACTAGTGTTTTATCATGTTGTTCCTGTCGCACAATGTTATTTGACAATTATTTAATTCAATATGTTTGTTAAAAACTTATTGATATATATATTGTTTATAACTGCCAGTGTAGGACCATCATAACCAGATTACGAGTTTTTTTATGGATTCGTTTATTCTATCATTTATCAAAATCAGCTAATAGTTTTTATGACACGGTGGAACACACGACACAAACCTGCCCACACACCTACATACATCAGCAGAAGTTGCTAAGCAGGCCAGGTGTTCAAAATCATCTTGACGCAACTTTATTGTTAAGAGAATAAGAGCGTGTCTAGGTCATTTTGAACACCTCACTCGCTTAGCAACTTTTGCTGCTGACTGTACATTTATCTTCGTACATCTTCCCTTAGTCGGGTAAAAATCAACTGTCACTGTTTGTGAATAGAAAAATTCTGAAGGTATTTGCAGTAGTGGAGTGGTAATAGTATTTTAAAAGCTTCGCGGTTACAAAAACAGTTTGTATAAAAGTTGGCTGAGCGCTGAGCTTCAACACATAACTTTCAGACAACTCGTGTAAAAATGTGTATACGCAGCATAACCGTGCTTAACTTTCAACCTCGTATCTCAAGTTAGTTAGTATAGCAGTGAAAAAGTTATCTTATTTAAACGGAATAGAATTCACATCGCTCTTTTTAGAACAGAATTTAGAAAATACGCATTGGAAGTCTATTTGTTGGAATCACGCAACGTTAAACATACGACAAACGCATACATTGTGGCGAGTGGCAATACATCTCGTGAGCTCGACATTTAAATGTAATGTATGAAAAAATAGGTCAAAACAATGGAAAGAATTTCGCTGAAAATACTATATTATTACTTTGAAATAAGCTATGTTTTCTCATTTTTTTTATATAAACTGTGCGATAAAGGCTGTAAAATTATTAAACAATTTCACTTCAAGTTTATTTACAGTAGCGAGAAAAGTATGTAAAGTGTGTAATCAGCTTAAATAAAATGCTTTAAATAAAAATTACAACCTGGTTTTATAAGGCGTAAATTGGTTATTAAAATTCTCACTTAAGCAATAATATTTAATAAAATAACTAAGTTTTATAGGTAATACATTTTAGAACGTATATTTTGAACTGCAGCAGTATCTCGAAAAGGTGGAGGCTGATTCTGTTCTACTAGTGTGATATGGTGTTCAATTTATTTTGACACGATCTTAGCCAAAGTACGCCGTTACACCAATCAACGTGAGCCGCTAACTAGTGCTGATTGGTAATCACAAAATGTATTCAGGTTTCGATTTATAAAGCGTCTCGCTCGCACTCGACATTCGACATCGACTCAAGGTCGTAACAAAACGGCGTGCTAGCCTACTAGTTTTTTTCTGGGTTATGGATATTTTCTATGTATTTAAGTATATATGTGGGTCGATTTGTGTAACATTATCTCCAAATATTTACAATAAGATCAAAACCATGACAAATTGTGAAATCAGAATTGGCTTCACTGTCACAAAGCTTTAAAGCTATTTATACCGAAATCGAACCTAAAAATTTGCTAGTAAATCTATCGTGTGACTTGCTAATTCAGTTGAAAGTCAGTCAAACGGTCATACGATCCTCTATGCCGTTTATTGGCAATGCGGCTTAGCTCCGTATATAGCATTAGTAGGCCGGTCCGCACAGTTCAAAATGTATGAGAAATCTACATTAATTCTCACATTAGAGATTTTTTGAGACGTGATTACCTATGTTACAAATAATATATTTTGAAAAAAATCTCCACAAAATATGTCAATTTGTTTTTATAAATCCAAATTATTACTAAAATAGAGAAATAAACCAAAACATCAATCCCCACACTAGAGATTTTCTAATATGCTGTTCTCAGGCATATATTCATTAAGTATTTATATTTTCTTCCAGCTTGGCACAGAAACCTGCCCCCAATAACTTTCTTTATTAAATTTTTTTTTACATAAAAATAACAACTAATGTGTACATAAAAATTACATGTTAATTAAGCTCTTTATATTTACTATATTCTACAAAAAAATCTCTAACGTAAATGAATCCGTTTAATTACTATTAACCATTTTTGTTTCGAATTTTTTTTTGTTGCTTATAGAAAATGGACACTCGACTTTTGTTTCACCTTCATAAATTTCTTACTCATGTTAGTGTAATAATAAAAAAAATCTCACGTATATGTAATATTGTATGGAATACAACCATAATTATTACGACGTCCAAGCTATTTAAATTACCCACGCAGGCACTAACTGACGGGTACTGATTCACTGTAGAGAACGTTTGATCGACTTCCATATCTCCGTCTCACTTCAATGTTCGCGGTAGACGATCGGTCCGCTTGAACTGCCGAGAGTTCGCGATGCGGTCGACCGTTAATTCTCCCATGACTAACTTACCCAGTTTCATCGGTACGCGTAACGATTGTTTACGCATGTTTAATTTTGATTGCGCGCTTACTTAACACACCTCAGGCAAAGGTCCGATAAAACGCGCAATGCATACATTGCGGCATATATCTCACGTATGTCAGCTATGAGGCTATGACATAGCAATGACAGACAGTGGCAGTTAGTGCCAAATTAGAATACAGACTTTTTTACCAACCATAAAGTTTAGTGCAAAGAGAATTTAAAACTCCTTAGTGAAAACCTCACGGTTTGTGCGAAATTGAGCGTTAAGCTATGCTATGCTAATAAAGATGATGGTGTGATTTACGGAAATTAATAATAGATATAATTTATTTTATTGTATAATACATTCCTGTTTCATTTACACCCATTTATTTATCTTTTTATAATCGATCAAATGCGTTTATAATTACTGTAACCGTCTGTGTAGTGTACCATAATATACGCGATGGTTTGTCCTCCGGGCCCAAAATCGATGATCCCCTTTGATTATTTATTTTAAATGAACGTCAAAATCCAGACAGAAAATTTGATTTTGACATTTACGGCTACTGCCGTAGCAGTCGACAGCAATGTCGCGCTTCAATATTGCTGCAGTGGACTGCATTGCTGCAGAAAACGTGAAAAAGGTCATTCAATTCAATGGGTAGTAGGGTTATGAGATGAAATGACGCAATAATGAAACTTTAGTTAATTAACAATATTATATTAAATCATTATTACATACTATTTTACTCGCAAAAAGGTTTACTACCAACATACTTCTTGGTGCCCAAATGAAATAAATAGTACATTTCGATGCTAGTGCGGAAAGTATGTCATTACTTCACGAGTACCGAGATAGGTATCTTGGCAAGACTCGGGACGATTGAAGAATGACATTTCCGCACGTGTATCGAACGACGTGTTTTAACACAGCTGCGTAAAAATAATAAAAACAACAAGTGAGGAATAAAAACAACAAGTAAGGAATAAAAACTTGGAAACTTAAAACGCCGCTTAGTAAGAAAAAACGCCTCTTTTTTGACAGGCGTTTCGGCAGCTATTCCTTTAAAGTGATATTTTCCAGAATGAACAATAAATGGGCTACATTGTCCATTTATTTATTTAGTGCAAATCGCCACACTGTAATTGTAACAGGGAAAATTGTCACAAAAAATTACATAACATTTAAAAAAAAATTAACAATTCATTTTTTTTTGTATGTAAAGGTCTAATAATTTTTTCAAAAATGAATTCCTCGTTCCTAAATTATACGAAAATGATATATAAGTTGCCCTAGTTGCTAAGAACAGGAAGAAATATAGCATAGATTGGACTTGGGGAGCCGACCCTTTCACCCCCCTTTTGGGGGGCGTTACGATGTCGTGGCTACCGGGCTGAATCAGTTTTATTTGCCCTAAGGAACAATCAATCGTGCCAAGCGGCATCGCCTGAGACAAAAGTGCATACTCAATGCGCTTACTTACCACTATAATTTAATAATCAAATTAATGGGCCCTGGAGGGAAATTCTCTGAAAACCTTAAGTTAGCTCATTTTACTTAAAGGAGACATTCTTTTATTTTTAAAAGAAACTAAATTGCATTCAAAGGTTTTTAATTTTTTTTTTTCAATTTTGCTTGTCTAAAAATATTCTTGAGTACTAAATATTCGATTTTATGGAAATTTTGTACGACAGACGAGTGTAAGACCTAATGTTTCTTGAAGAAATGTTATCATTAACATTAACTGTATCGACGTGGTATCGACTAGTAGAATAAAATAGGGTGTTTATTGTTTGGAATTTTTTGTCGGTTCGATTCCCAGGCGAGACAAGCGAATTTCAAAAAACCTTTAAATGCAGTTTTGTTTCTTTTTAAAAATAAAATGAGTTAACTTAAGGTTTTAAGGCACTTTCCCTTCAGGGCCCATAATAAAATTCCACACTGTATATTCAGAGCACGTCTTATTCTCAACTGTTAGACCTTAGACTAATATAATTTGATCCCAAGTTTCCTTACAATTATACGTAATCGAGGGCCAGGTTCATACTGGTTTCATGTCGCGATGCGCTCGCTGACAAATACCAAGCGGTAAGAATTGCTGACATTTGCGTCTTTTCACTCTCACAGCTCCCGCTACTAAAAGCATCGGATGACAGGATCGTTGAAAAGGGACAAACATATCGTTTGACGTTACGTTACTCTTCTCGTGAATTGTCAAAATTTAAAATTCGAAATTAGCTTTATAATTTGTCCGGGCGGCTATTCGAAGTATAACTAAGTGGACGGTCCTTACTAACCAGTAAGATTCAGATCAAGCATAATAGATAGTTGTAAGACTTCAAGGGTCTATTTATATCTGACACAGCATCCAGTATTCTAAACGTTTTGTGAATAGATATAAAAATTTGACAGCTATCGTTTTTTATATAAAGACAGACACTTAATGCATTGAACTATTGAACCTTAACGCAATGCCATAAGCCATAAGGTATACTTTCCTAATATACCTTGAGGCTAATTCGAACTTTGTTATTAAAGATATCATTTTTTTAATTTGCGTGTGCGTTTCGCTCGTACTAGTTAAAATATGTTTTGGAGCGAGCGAGACGGTCGGGCGAATGATAACAAAATGATATATAATTGACATCTTAAATAAAGTTCGAATTGGCCTCTGTGAATGCCTGGAAATACCGCATACTTTTTAATTTTTTATGCTGGAAATTGATTTAATTATCGAGAGAAAAATTAATACGTTATTCTTCCATAACTTGTGCAGTTACTGGCAAAAAACTAGAAATGTCCATTAATTGCGCAGAACATTATTTGCTGTTTGTTTCCAAAATCTTGCTGCTATTCTACAAATATAGTAGTGACTCGGGAGATTTTTAAACATGATCGATACAACTACTTCATAACCACCATAGTAAACTTTTCTCTCGGTGTGGGAGTTCCTCGGTCATGAAAAACTTACAAAATAATAATTTGTTTCAATAAATCTATAATTTACATTATTGTCGAGAGATATTCTGACCGTGTAGTCGTATAAGCTTCATAACCCATTCTACGAAAAATATCTTATGTGGGAATTATTGTTTAAGTAGTATAAAAGATTTTAAAAAAAGTTTTATTTCTCAAAAACGGGAACTGATATCAAGTTGTTACTTTACAGACGGGTATTCAATATGATATAGAATTCACCCATGTAGAAAAATTTGAGTGTGCATTTAATGTAACTTAAACTTTATATTGACTCCACTATAGATTTTCCGAACGAGTCTAAGTACTGAAGGAAATGTCGCGTGAGCCGAGTACCGAGCTCAGGGATAAAGCGTAGATTACCTCCCAAAGACACAGCATTTTAAACATATAAAGGATTTATAAAAAATATTTTAAACGGGTTACTGACGCAGTATTGAGTCGAGTATACGTGTTATTAATATGAGAGCAACCCGTTTAAAATAATTTTAATATATTCATGTCTCACTGGAATTTAATAGTTAAAATATAAAAAGATTCATGATAATTACTGTAACTTGTAACTCAACCTCTTTTGCGAGCAATAACATTCTATGTTGTAACAGCTCACGTGTAAACACGCTCACGTTGAACAAAAATTTTGGATATTTGTAAATTTGTTTGCGCACATTGAACGGTTAAAACGTAAAATTCGTTCCGGCGTCTGTATAAATCCTGATAAATTGGACATATGTACTCTTAACAGCGAGGTTGACTAGACTATGAGCTATTGAACTACATAGTTGAGGCTCATCCTAGGCTGTGTCGTCACTTTCTATCTGGTGAAATTAAAGTCATTCGTTGGACCGTTAATTGTTCACTCTCCCATAGTGTCGTTTACGAACACTATTCTTTTAAAGTATCGGTTTCTAGTATTACAAGACTAGCATTCGTTAGAAGCACTCTGGTGTAATGGTCCTGGTAATAAACAAGAGCAGTTGTCACAAATCTCTTTTGCTCCATCTAGTAGGTGGCATCTATGCTGGGAATAAAGCAAAGAGAATTGGGTCGAGGCTCGTACATTTTGGAACAAAGCCAGCTCTGGTCGCGGCGATTTTGTTTTATTTTATAACTTAAATATTGCCTGACGCTGCTTTCTGGTTAATGATGGTGTTGTTCCATTTAAGGCTGAAGACATGAGTTGTCGGACGATTGAAAATGTTATTTTAGGGTTCCGTACCTCAAAAGGAAAAAACGGAACCCTTATAGGATCACTCGTGCGTCTGTCTGTCTGTCTGTCCGTCTGTCACAGCCTATTTTCTCCGAAACTACTAAACCAATTAAGTTGAAATTTGGTATACATATGTCAGTTTGTGACCCAAAGACGGACATGTAACGTAAACAAATGAATTTTAAACATGGGGGCTACTTTTGGGGGGTAAATGAGAAAATTGAAAAACAAAGTTTTCCAAACTATATCGTGTTACATATCAAATGAAAGAGCTCATTTTGGGAATCTCAGATATATTTTTTTATTAATTTTAGGATAAACAGTTTAGAAGTTATTTAAGAAAATAGGCAAAAAATGACCATTCCCACCCTTTATCTCCGAAACTACTGGTTCTAAAATCTTGAAAAAAATACACAAAATAGATCTTTACCTATTATAGATTACAGGAAACCTATTAGAAATGTGCAGTCAAGCGTGAGTCGGACTTAATTACTTAGTTTTTGATCCGACCTCTACGGGTTTTTTAAAGATATTTCACTAACGTTTCACATAATAAAAAATACATTGTTTAAATTGTGTAATGTACGGAACCCTTGGAACGCCAATCCGACTCGCACTTGGCCGGTTTTTTGAGGTGATATTTATAAAAAAGTTAATGGAATAAATCTAAGATGCATAAACTAGTGCAATATAATTTCACTTTACTTTACAGACTAAGTAAAAATTACGAAGCGCATTGGCTTTCTTTTATCTTATTTATAATGTACGAGGACATATTATAGTGCTATCTATCTACACTAACAACAAGACATTGGCATAAAACCGTCTGGCAAAAATGACTGAATAAAGCGGTTATTGATTGCCCATACAAATATTAACACACTTTCACATCCTTAAGGGATTATTTTAGAGATAAAAACAATACTATGTTCTTGTCTGAGACTCAAACTATCTCTGTTAAGCGTGAAGAGGAATTTAACAAAAAAGTTTTTAATTTTAATTTTTTATGTATGTATTTACTTCGGAATAGTGTCAATATGATACCATAAATGAATTCGGCATCACTGATTTATACGAAAACGATATACCAAACTTGAACTTGTTGCTTATGATGATCAAGATAAAATTGAAAGTCCCCCGCCCTAAAAATCTTGGTTCCACTTCTTAAATCCAGCCTTGGGTTCTAAGGACCAATCCTACCAAAGGAAATCTTTGGTTCACGAAACGCCCTATTTCATCGGGTAAAACGATCACTACATAATTACATATATTATAATGTAAATAAACTTATGTAGTCATTTAGTCATTTATTCAATATTGCATTGTCATGTACATAATAAGGTGTTACATTTTATATAGCCAGTTCATGACACCCTGTAAGGGCACACAATAGTACAGTTTTTCTATTCTATTAATTCTAATCTACATATTGTAATTAAGGTAACATAATAAAAATAACATATTAGCGTATCAGTGGTTTAGTAACCTATTAGTTAGTCTCATAAATTAATTTAGTAACTTCAACAATAGCGACGTCAACAATGCACCGATATAATAATGTCTGATTGAATTAACTTGTCAAATTATTATAATTATTATTTATTTAATGAATGTCAATTAATATTAAAGTGATGGCAGCAATATGTCAAGTTAACAGTCTTACACTAATTCGATGTCATATTTATCTAACGTATTATCTTCCAGGAATGATTCGACTGTGTAATAACAATTTTCTATTAATAGGCTTTTCAGTTTAGAGTTAAAAGTTTTCTCATTTAGTTCGTATTTGATTGCATTAGGGATTTTATTAAAAATTTGGATACATTTATACTGTGGTCCATTCTTATACATAGCTAAGTTAGGTCTAGGTAGTAGCAGCTTATTTCTATATTGACTTCTAGTTTTACACTCGACTTTTTTATGTACTTAGTTAGTTCAAAAAATGGATCCTAAAGTTACGTTTTCTAATGTACTGGGTACAAAAGTACAAAGATAAACACCACGTAAGTTTTTCACCTTAATATTATATCTACTTTTCTACATTGTATGTTTTATAAGCAAGGAATCCTAAGGAAACAGTTGAAGTAAATTCTGAAATGGTTAATTCAAAAGGTGACATTTCACTGTTCCTTACGCAGTAACGCTTAACAAGATAAATAAATGAAATTCAGAAAGCAAGCACGGGAACGTTTCTCTAATTTGAAAGAGGATGTGAATCTTGAATATCTCATGAGGCAAATATATCAATCTCATTGGAGTTCTGCCGTGTCAGACGTATCTCTGCTATCTTTAGATAGCAGAGATACGCCTAACCAGTGCTTAATGAAACTAGACACTATGCTTTATATAATACTTAAACAAAATTTCAAAAAATGTCTTTAGTTACTGAGATATTTCATGTTTTAAGATAGACGTTTTCGAATTTTTGGACATTGAGTTATGCGTATCTCTTCTAACTCAAGTTAGAATATTTATGCGTAACTCTTCGCAGTTTTTTTACGGCAAACTGGATATCTACTATCTCGAGTTATCATAGTTTCGCGTAACCACACTCAGGTAGTACGGCGATAGGCGGCTCGCGGTGAGGCGGGGGGTGGGGCGCGGAGGGAGCGGCTCGTCGCTCCTTGCCACGTGTATTTGTTTATTTGTGTCGTTTTCAAGCAAAAGGTACCACATTGTCGCTTATCATAAGGACATTCTGACAGGTTTTTCGTATAAAGATACAAGCAATTTTCGTCCTTATGGTAAGCGACAATGTGGTACCTTTTGATTGAAAACGTCACATTTACATTATTTCATTACGTACGTAATATTGACCCGGTTAAGTTAGCGTTCCGATGTTTTTTTATGTTGTTTGTTCAAAATATGATAAAGTCTTTGAAATGAGTTTTTTACGAAGTAAAGCCTTGTTACGAATGTGTAGTGATAGAAATGTGGTAGAAAAAAAAGGTTGTGCGACTAATTATCTTAGCTAATCTCAATTTGTAATCATTGCTGAAAACCCTGTGAAAAACTAAACTATTTCGTTTTTTTTTAAATCTTAAGATAACCTACATAGGTACTGAACTGTTTATCGTCGTCCGCTGTCTGTCATGAACTATATAGTCGTCAACTGGTCTTGTGATTGTCATGTCTAATTTTGAATTTAAATGTCGGTCGTTCCAAATGTTCCAATATTCCAAATATGTATGTCAGTCAGCCAGTCAGTCAGTCGGTCTATGTCAGTTCGCCACGGAGGTTAGAAGCCCCGACAGGTACCTACTTACAAAAATCTTAACGTAAATAAAAAATAAAAAATGACAAACACAAAATTTATTGAAATAACTGACAATATAATATAAGTAATGCACGAGTACTATCTTGTTACATACTTCTGTAGTAGTTTCTTTCTTCTGTAGAAGATAACTAATAAATGCATAAAAAGTAAGTAAAGTTATGAACATAATTTATAAAACATATTTTTTTACTCTTCTTTTCATTTTTATTACTAAAAGCAAGAAAAAGTTTCAAACAGTGTCAGTAGAGGCAAAATATTAGTTTAAACATATATTTGGATCGCTGAAGTGTCTTATTTTGAAATACATAGAAACGTATAGTTAATGATTCTGATTCTGAATAATTTTTTTGGAGTAACTGACCTTAATATTTTTACTGTATATCTTCTAATACCCACAATAAATTTACACCAAACCTGAACCAAAACCTGAGTCCCACTAGGTACAGCCGGGGTTCATCATCAGCTCTATCTTGGGTACTGCTCTCCCAAGTGCTCATCAAGGCGTGTCGGATGACCAAAACAGCGTTTGCCTACGTTGCACCAAACCTGAGTTCCACTAGGTACTACCGGGGTTCATCATCAGCTCTATCTTGGGTACTGCTCTCCCAAGTGCTCATCAAGGCGTGTCGGATGACCAAAACAGCGTTTGCCTACGTTGCACCAAACCTGAGTTCCACTAGGTACTACCAGGGTTCAGCATCAGCTTTATCTTGGGTACTGCTCTCCCAAATGCTCATTAAGACGTGTTGGATGACCAAAACAGCGTGTGCCTATGTTACACCAAACCTGAGTTCCACTAGGTACAGCCGGGGTTCAGCATCAGCTCTATCTTGAGTACTGCTCTCCCAAGTGCTCATCAAGGCGTGTCGGATGACCAAAACAGCGTTTGCCTACGTTGCACCAAACCTAAGTTCCACTATTAGGTACAGCTCTCCCAAGTGCTCATCAAGGCGTGTCGGATGACCAAAAACAGCGTTTGCCTATGTTACACCAAACCTGAGTTCCAATAGGTACAGCCGGGGTTCAGCATCAGCTCTATCTTGGGTACTGCTCTCCCAAGTGCTCATCAAGGCGTGTCGCATGACCAAAACAGCGTTTGCCTACGTTGCACCAAACCTGAGTTCCACTAGGTACAGCCAGGGTTCAGCATCAGCTCTATCTTAGGTACTGCTCTCCCAGTTGCTCATTAAGACGTGTTAGATGACCAAAACAGCTTGTGCCTATGTTACACCAAACCTGAGTTCCACTAGGTACAGCCGGGGTTCAGCATCAGCTCTATCTTGGGTACTGCTCTCCCAAGTGCTCATCAAGGCGTGTCGGATGACCAAAACAGCGTTTGCCTACGTTGCACCAAACCTGAGTTCCACTAGGTACAGCCAGGGTTCAGCATCAGCTTTATCTTGGGTACTGCTCCCCCAACTACTCATTAAGACGTGTTGGATGACCAAAACAGCGTGTGCCTATGTTGCACCAAACCTGAGTTCCACTAGGTACAGCCAGGGTTCAGCATCAGCTCAGATCTATGTATACTAAAACCTTCTCCAAAATGTAACAAACATTTTTCTGAATACCGCATCAAACTCGGTTCAGCCAAACGCGAGATAATCTCGGACAAACATACGGGTCAAACTGAGAACCTTTTTTTAAGGCGGTTAAAAATTTTGGAGTAACTGACCTTCTGCCGTTAATTCCGCCTTTTACACTTACTGGGATTAAATATTAAATAAAGTACATACAAACAAACACACATACACACACACATACATACATACATACATACATACATACATACGTACATACATACATACATACATACATACATACATACATACATACATACATACATACATACATACATACATACATACATACATACATGCAATACATGCAAACGCTATTAAACATAAGGCTCTTTTCACCATACGATTGATCTACTTTATAACCAATGATGTAAGGACTGATGGAAATCGGGCTCCTTGTATGTAATGTGAGTTAGCACAATATAAAATGGATTATCTTGTGTAGTCTGGTTACGCGTTTTACTAGGAGCACTAATACAACGAACTCTTACAACTTAAGATAAAAGAACTACGCGTGACCACCTCAATATTCCCCATGCCCTGGTTACACGTTTTACTAGAAGTTGATACAATGTAGTCTTCTAACTTTAGATAAACGAAAACCGCAATAAGCCCGCGAGCCGTGGCCACGCGAAATAGTATGAGCGCTCATACAACGAACTCATCTAACTTTAAGTTAGCATAGTTACGCGCAACCACCAAATGTATGAAACAGTGGTTACGCCAAACTATGTTTATGCGTTTATTTCAAAAACTATGTCCTTTTACAAAAAAAAAGTAAAGAAATATTATTCTTCACGTCTATTGAAACACAAAACACATATTAAAAATGACTTAACTCAATAAACTCACGAAATATATGAGTTTATTAGTTTTCACGCTCACCAAAAACTTTAAAGTCGATTTACTCAAAACTATGTTTTTTGAGATAGCAGAGATACGTCTGACACGGCAGAGTTGTATGTACCTATGCGTTCCGTCGGCGCTTATGGTGGCAATAAATATCATTAGAGGAATCCTTACAATTGTAATCCGACTTAAATGAGATTATTGCGGATGTAAATTGACATATATATTATTCTGAATTTGAAAGAGTAAACCAATGAGGATATAATTAGATAGAGCGGTACTGTCATAGTAAATTTTGTAACCGCTGTAAATTCACTGCCATCTATCGACATACTTTAAAACTAAAAATGAAGATTTATAAAAATACGTTAAAATGTATTTAAATATGGATAAATGATTTTTTTATTTGCATTAATTATTTTTATATGATTTTGACCCATGTTGACCATGTTCCTTCATTGATATGCGTTAAAATTATAAATAACAAACGAAACCGTCAACGCCCTCTATACGAGACTAGGCCAAAACTAGTGGCGCCCTCTGATCGAGAATCAAATTTTCGTGATTTTCGAGGCACGTTTTTATCTATTACGGAGTTATATCTATCTTTGAGTAAACTGACCCACGCATGACAGAATATTTTGTTTTATCTATATATTTATGAGGAGTAGAACCTTGAAAATAAAAATAACATTAACTTATGAAACGTGTTAGATCTACATATACCTCGGTAATCACTTAAATACACGCCCATAAAAGTCAAATCACTGTTTTTAACTCTAACCATTAAGGAGTAAGTTTATAATGAACAAATGACAATAGGCTGTCGTAATGTCTTTTTCACTGTTTCGTATTGTTGTAGTTGCAGTTTCCTAGTTGTTTCAATTAGAACAAAATCAATTAACATTTTGTTTCTAATTTCTATTAGTTTTAGTCTTTGCTTCGTATCCGTATAAACTTTAAGCTAATTTTTCCTCCTGAGCTCCCTCTTGCATCCCTTTAGTCCCAATATCAACCTAATAAGGGATTATTATTAGGATAACAGTATTTTACATATTAATGCGGGTTACATAAATCTAAATGTTTCATGTTATAATTGCACCCAAAATCTAGTCAGCCATTTTTACTGTAATCCAAATATGCTTACAAACTTTGGTATTTATATTTTCATAAGAGAAGGATTGTTGATAATTTAGACGGTTAAATTAGTAAAACAAAACAAGTTCCAACAACGAAACAAACTTGGAACGTTAAAATAATATTACGTGGGCGTTAATTTTACGAGTACAAATTTTACATCTCTTGGTGTTTGTGATAGTAAAGATTCGTTGATTTTAGGTACTAGATGTGTACAACCTCATATACACCGTGTTTTTATTGAATTCCGTTAACTTTAAGAAAACTATTTTTTATTTCTTTTTTTATTTTATAAAAAGTAATTAAATGTTGCATATAATTACTTTTTGTTATGTGTACGGATATTACATGTAACTAAAAAGCAAACAATTGGAAACTGTTACATATCTATGTCACTTCGAACATCGATCGTCCGAGATAGTACATAAGTTTAGTAGCAAATGTATGAACTCGTACTAAACATTAATCAATATGTAAACAGGCCCTAAGGCAAGTGTACACGCTCGTAGGGGCCTTATCAGAATAAAATAAATTATTGATTTGACGGCGCAACGACAACCAACAGGTGCACGACTTTGTAAACAGGTGCGCCAGGTCGAACATCACGCCACCATCGCCTCAGCCCCACCGCCCCTCCAGTAGACTTGTTTGCACGAGGTTATAAAATACGGTACGCAGGTAAAAAGGGGTCAGTAACGCTGTGGCATCGGCCTGACGCACTTGTACTAAGCTTATCTGTGTATTGTGAAATTAAATTAATTGTGAGATTTGTATATGAAAGTGATCAATAAAATAGATTAGTTTGTCAAAGTAATTCCTGGTTTTCTTATCACAATGGCAACTCCTACTAAGGCCCCTCCTACATCAGAAGTGACGGATCCACCTTCACAAACGCCTGTGAATAATACGGATGGTGGTTTACTTACCATGTTTTCTGCCGGAATTGAAAGGATTCTCCAAAAAATATCGGACAATATGACTGCTGCCCCTACTGTGGATAGACGGACCAAGTTGTTGCCTTTTGATCCAGACACAACAGATGCTGATATAGAAAACTGGTGTTCACTGAGTGAGATAATCATCGAAAAAAGGAAACTGGAAGGAGTGGACTTGATTTTGGCTCTTACGCACTCTCTGAAGGGCCGAGCTGCTACGTGCCTTACTAAAGTTAAACCGGATGAGCTCTCCTGGACTACCATCAAAGAAATGTTGATAACGGCTTTTGCGAAACCAATGATGATGCAAGACTACTTCGACCAAGTGATAAAATTTCGACTAAAAGACAAAGAGAGTCCAGCTGAAGCAGGTGCGCGTCTCTGGCAACTTATGGAGAAAATACCTGATGCTGACCTACCTGAGAAGGTTCTTACTGGATTTGCCATCTCTATCTTATCTCAGTGTGATGACAAAATTCGCCGGGAGCTCAATTCAGTCGTGATAAATAAAAAAAATCAATTGTTTCGCACTCTACGTGGATTTACTCTGAAGCGGAAATTTGAAGAACCACTCAGTTTTGACAATGACTCGAAGAAACAAAGCCTATCTACACCATTTCGCGGGGCATGTCACTTTTGCGGAAGAATAGGTCACCGTGGTAGTGAATGCAGAGATAAACAGCGCGTCGTGTCTAAAAACCAACCTTTATCCAATAAAACGGAACCTAAATCTACTACAACGTGTTACATCTGCAATGACCCTGGACACGTGGCCACCGCTTGTCCTATGCGTTGGAAGAAGAAAGAAGACGTCGCAGCCAGCACCAGCGGCGCCGGCAGCAGACAAGTGAACCTGTGTTCGAGGACTGCGCGAGGTGTGTTACAGATATGTGGTTTTCAATTACCTTTTATGTTTGACTCAGGTGCAGAATGTAGCCTTGCGAGGAAAAGTATTAGCCATCTTCTTAATGGTGAAAAGTTTCATGAACCTTATGTTTTTAACAGTGTAGGTCCCAATAGTTTTATATGTTCGTTGCAAATCAAATGCCCGACTGTTGTAGGCGATACTAAATTAGATGTTACTTATTATGTTCTGCCAGACGAGTACTTAAGCGAAGATTTGTTGCTAGGTCGTGACATTGTGAGGGGGGGAGTTTTGGTTGAAATTACAGAGAATAGTTTGACTATTTCCAAACCCAAAAATGTAAACACGTGTTCTAAATCCGAATCTTTTGACGTGTCATCGATTGATACAGACCTTACAGGTGACGAGAAAGAGCAATTAATAAATATACTGACCAAGTATTCTTCAAATTTCATCCAAAAGTTTCCCTCCTCTCGTGTTACGACAGGTGAACTTAAAATAGATTTATTAGACCCCAACAAAACCGTGCACAGAAGACCATAT
Organism: Cydia strobilella; assembly: GCF_947568885.1. Lineage (NCBI taxonomy): Eukaryota > Metazoa > Arthropoda > Insecta > Lepidoptera > Tortricidae > Cydia > Cydia strobilella. The sequence continues at coordinate 12,031,903 of NC_086057.1, forward strand.
AGATTATTTCCGACAGAATCTGAGATTGTCAATAACAAAGTTCAAGAATTGTTAGATGCAGGTATTATTCGCGAGAGTTCTTCACCATACGCTAGTCCAATTTTATTAGTAAAAAAAAAGGACGGTTCAGAGCGCTTAGTTGTTGATTACAGGGAACTCAATAGTAATACTCGTTCAGATAGCTACCCCTTGCCAATAATTAGTGACCAAATAGACAAATTGAATGGAGCTCATTATTTTTCGACCATAGATATGGCATCTGGTTTTCATCAGATCAAAGTGCATCGGGATTCTATAGACAAAATTTCATTTGTGATACCCTCGGGGCAGTATTCCTGGTTAGCCATGCCATTCGGGTTAAAAAATGCGTCTCAAGTTTTTCAAAGAGCTATTAATACGGCCCTAAAGCCTCTTAATGATGACAACATTTTGGTTTATATGGATGATGTCCTTGCTGCTTCGAAAACTGTCCACGAGGGATTAGCTCGCCTTGATAAATTGCTTGATACTTTATCTAAAGCTGGGTTTTCTTTTAACTTCAAAAAATGTTCATTCATGAAAAGGAAAATAGACTATCTAGGTTTTGTTGTATCAGCAGGGGAAGTCAGGCCAAACCCTCGTAAAATTGAAGTTTTCAAAAACGTTCGCACCCCGAAAACCGCTACGCAAGTTAGACAGTTTATCGGGTTAGCTACGTACTTTCGCCGTTTCATTCCCAACTTCTCAAAAATCATGAAACCTCTATACCCTCTCACGGCCATCAACAAAGGGAAAATAACTTGGACCGAAGAATATGATAAAATTCACAAAGAAATTGTTAATCATTTAATAAATGAACCTGTTTTAAAGATTTTTGATCCCTTGTTGCCCATTGAGCTCCATACTGACGCTAGTAGTGACGGATATGGTGCTATTCTAATTCAAAAGGATAATAATGTTCCCCATGTGGTAGCTTATTACAGTCAAAAAACTACTGATGCAGAAAGTCGCTACCACTCTTACGAGTTAGAAACGTTAGCGGTCGTCAAATCGATTGAGCATTTTAGGCATTACCTATATGGTCGTAAGTTCACAGTCTTCACAGATTGCAATGCACTAAAGTCCTCACATACAAAAAAAGATTTTACTCCAAGAGTTCACAGGTGGTGGGCTGTATTGCAATCATATGATTTTGATATAGTTTATAAGGACGGAAAAACTATGGCCCACGTAGACTTTCTTTCTCGCAACCCTGTTGAAAACTGTGAATCGTGTCTTACAAAATCAAACCGAGTGAAAATTGTGAACTTATCTGAATTAGAAACTGGCTGGTTATCTGTAGAGCAATTACGAGACTCTGAAATATCTGATATTATGTCTAAATTACGAGCAAACGAACTTCCCACTGATGTGACACATACCTATGATATCAGGCAGGGTATCCTATTCCCAAAAATTGAGCGAGATAAAATTACAAAATGGCTACCGATTCTGCCACGTTCATTGATTTGGTCTGTCATTAATCTGGTCCATAATTAAATAAAACATCTTGGCTTTGAAAAAACCCTTGACAAGTTATATGATCTCTATTGGTTCCAAAACATGTCAAAATACGTAAAGAAATTTGTTGAGTCTTGTGTAGTTTGTAAAGCCTCCAAGGGTTCCTCAGGAGCCCAACAAGTTCGTTTACACCCAATCCCGAAATTAGCTATGCCTTGGCACACAATCCATCTTGACTTAACTGGTAAACTTAGCGGGAAAAGCGAGCGTAAGGAGTATTGCTCTGTCATCATAGGTGCTTTTACCAAGTATGTTCTTCTCGAACACACTGCAACTTTGAACTCTTCAGACGCCATCAATACTATCAGAAATTCTGTACATTTATTTGGCGCTCCGAAGCGAATAATTGCCGATAGGGGTAGATCTTACGATAACATCAATTTTAAAAACTTTTGCAAAGACAACAATATTGAACTTCATCTCATAGCAACCGGTGCTAGCCGAGCTAACGGACAAGTTGAAAGGGTTATGCGAACTCTTAAAAGTCTGCTTACAATAGTGGAATGTGATTCCGAAGTCCGATGGCAGGACCAACTAGGAGAAATCCAATTAGCTTTAAATAGCACCCGTTGCAGAGTCACAGGTTACACCCCCTTAGAATTAATGTTTGGAATCCAAGCGAATTCCTTAGAACTTTCAAAAATATCGGTAAACTTGAATGACACTTCCAGGATTGATTTAGATTCAGCTAGGTTAAATGCATCTAATAATATTCAGAAGCAGTCGCAGATTGATACCATTCGATTTAATAGAGGAAAAGCTCAAGTACGACCCTTTTCGGTAGGAGATTTTGTTTTTGTAAAATGTGCAGAAAGGCATCAAACTAAATTGGACCGCAAATATAAGGGACCTTTTAAAGTCACTGCTCTTTTAGGTAATGATAGGTACGAATTGATGCATATTAATGGAACGAATAGGGTTTTTAAGTATTCCCACGAAAAATTACGGGAAGTACCTCATGGGCTGCCGGGCTTAATAGAAGCTGCAGAAAATCTTGGTCATGATGACGTGACGGCGGCTAATGAGTGTAACGATATAGAAGTTCATGAAACTTGCCCGATGAAAGACATTTTGGCAGATAGTAGTAATAGTGACACAATGTCTGCCCATCCCAGTACATTAACAGTCGATCCTGATGATATTTTACAAAGTCGTAATTATTCCCGCTCATCATCGGAGGAGTCTGTACAGTATGAGCCTACTCGAATAATCACAGATGCTATGATACATAGGGAAACGTAAAAATAAATGTTATGTAAAAAAAGGAGGTTATACAGGGGTAATAAAAATAAATGCCTGTAAAAAAAAGGAGAAAATTAGCTAAAGGGACTAACTATTAGTCCGGGCTAGCGATTTCCGGCCCAGTTTGAACAAACTGAAGGGATACTGCAGGATCAATGTTGATCGGACCAGTGGTAGCAACCCTGAAGAGTCAATCGACTGGCCCAGGCTTGCACTGGAGGGCCGAGAATGCTGGACCAGTTACACATCTTGTTAGATCAATCTTTATTACATCCCAAAAACAAATCACATTAATTTAGTTACTGTGTCAGGATGGGCGAATATTAACTTAAGTTATTCTGTCCCAGATGAGTAAAGATGAACGTACGAAGACGTACGCCTGTCAGCATGGCCGTGACGGCGCAACGACAACCAACAGGTGCACGACTTTGTAAACAGGTGCGCCAGGTCGAACATCACGCCACCATCGCCTCAGCCCCACCGCCCCTCCAGTAGACTTGTTTGCACGAGGTTATAAAATACGGTACGCAGGTAAAAAGGGGTCAGTAACGCTGTGGCATCGGCCTGACGCACTTGTACTTAGCTTATCTGTGTATTGTGAAATTAAATTAATTGTGAGATTTGTATATGAAAGTGATCAATAAAATAGATTAGTTTGTCAAAGTAATTCCTGGTTTTCTTATCACAATGGCAACTCCTACTAAGGCCCCTCCTACAGATTATCTCCGGAATGGAGTTAATTAGAATACCGGTGTCTTTGAGAAAGTTACTTAATTTCAGCTCAGGAATGCTTTTATTTATTTATTTAATAATTTTAATCAGGCAACAAGGCCCATATTACGAATACCTTACAGACTAACATATATATATGCATATTATTACAATAACTTAAATTAAAATTTAAATAATATTTAAATTAAATTTTTAGGACTCCGTACATAATGCGGTAACTCCTTTTATTAAATGCAGTTACTTACCATAAAAAAAATTGTAAATAACGCCATTATTCAACTGTTAAACTCAGAGGTACGTTCATATACTTACTTTACTCTTTGGGTACGTTTTAGAACTGGCACAGATTTTTATGAATGGTAGGTACCTAGCTAAATATGTTAATTGAAAGGTAATACATTAATAATTGCGGATTTGTACCATAATGACTATGACTGATTAAAACAAGTCACCAAACAAGTCAAGAAAAGAAAGATTACCTTAATAGCTAATACTATGTTTAACTACGTATTTCAGTAAGTCTGTAGTTAAACAGGCAAGGTCAATTTTTTTCAGCGCCAAAAATATAATCCCAATCCTATACAAATATTAACTCTTGAGTCCACCTTCAGGCATCGTTATTATTGGCCCATTCACCTCAAAAGAATGGTCGTGACCTGTCTTAGCTATTCGTTCATAAGCCAAGGGGATACTTGATGATCACTCTGATGGACCCATAATAACCGCAAACGCAAAGTAAAACAACAGAACACAACACTGGAAACTCAATAAACTAGTCTTACATAGTCGCATAGATTAATAAATAAATAAAAATTGTATTAAGCAGAAATATTGCAAACGATATTATAATGCTTATAAGTAAAGGAAAAGTGGAAAAACTCACTACTCTGCCCATTATCACCAGCGGCTTCTTTGCCACAGTAAGAAAGCGCGCCGCCGCGACGCGTCGCGTTGCAGTATCCTGAGTGTGATAGCGGGTAGGCTCAATGGCTCCATAGTCGCTATATGCCGCACTGGTCGAACTTGCATCGTTCGTTATTTTAATTTTTATTATATACCTACGCCTTAAGGAGTTGTAAATGCCGACGCCAAGAACATTTTATCTAAATATCATAAGTGCTATGATATACGCTGTCAAAGAAGCTTCCACGTAAGTTCAATTTGCTAGCTTGTACACTTAGGTACATGATGTAAACGTGTGTATGATATTTTGGTCAAGTTATAAGGTCAACGTTTCAATTATTAACCGAGGTTTGTGTATTGGGTTTGGATACTTGTGTTCAATTTATTTTTCTGTCCTCAATGAGTTTAAAAAGTCAGCCAGCAAGACCATTCAATTGGAACCTAATCTAATCTCAGTTCAGACAACACGGTTCAGAAGTAGCCCAAGGTCAGACAGCGAAAAACGAAAGAGCTTACACGTGTTCCTATCGCTAGATCCGGATTTGAAAGTGTAAGTCGTGGTTAGGGACTGATGGGACTGTACTGATAGTGATGTTGCTACGGGGAAATATTGTAATACTGAAGGGACTAAGCAAATTTTACGGCTTAACTGTGTTTTTAGTCACTCGCGCGACATTTTTGCGAGTGAATAAGTTTTATTCGTATAGGAAATTCGTAATTTTCTGGTAATCCTACCAATATTTTTGTGAATATAAAATCCCATCAAAAACATTTCATGTAAAACGTTGCCAAGACGAAACCATAAGGCTCGCACTGTCAAAAAGTTATCAGATCTTTTGTAGAGCCAAGCTTCTAACTCTACAGGCCCTAACTTCACAAACTCTACACCTTAGTCGAAATATGTGGCGGATTTGTATGTTGGTTGGATCCTGTTTCATAAGATGACTGCGGGTCATGACTGAAGCAAATTATTACTATTTCAAAGTGACTAAATGAGTGACGGATTGAACGTTCTCATCGTAACAGAAATATGGCTATGACATCAACGCAATTTATCAAGTAAATTGAAAGTGTCTTCTTCCTTTTTCCGCTACTGCAATCGCTATCTGAATATCTCATCCTCAGAAGACAGGCAGAGGTTTATGAGAAAACCCGTTCAGATTTTTTCTACTTACACTGACGCTGCATGATACCGATAGGTACTAAAACTGATACCGATTCAACCGTGTAACTGAAGTACGAGTATATCTCGCCGCGTTGCCACGTTGAAACGCGATGGACAACCTCTGCATCAGGAAAAACTCGGAGAGAGGGTAACCACTTTCCCGCAAGCGTCAAAAATACATCAACTTCTGTAAAAATATTTTCAATAATGTTATTATCCAGGGAGGAAAATGAGAACTACGTTTGTATGGAGAATCGATCATCCCCTTTCCTCCCCTCCTCCTGCTCCTCTTTCCTTTCCTCTTAATAGTTAGAAAAAGGCAGGTAGTCTATCTCGCGGGCGAGATACTATCGCGCCCTCCTGTGCTAGGCCTACTGGTGATTTAATAAATAGGTACAACACAAATCAGATGTGGGTATATTGAAAATTGTGGAAGGAATTACTTATATAAACCGTAACAACTCTACTGCCCGTGTGGAATTGTTTATCTTACGGCTTTACAAAAATACTCTCGTTGCCAAGCTTCTAGAGTGTTTTTGCAATGCCGGAGGTTACAGGGGGCGTGAATTGCGTGCCGTCCCCTCCGAATTTAAGAGAGAGCAGAGCGAGCCGAGCGGCAAAGGCCGATCTCCCAAATTAGACCGTCTATGCCCTGTATTGTAGGTACTCATCATCATGAGACCTTTTACATATTGACAGATGGTTCAAGCAACGTCTGTACGTAACAGTTCGTCTCTCTTGACTGTCTTGACCGATGCCATCGGGGCATGCATTTGTGGTAGCTGGATAAATGAACAATGCCAGCCTGTACTAAACAACCTAAAATGATGTTTCTATGCCATCAGGTATCCTGGATCCGCAAACGCGACCTCCACATCCTGACCGTGGGCGTCCACACGTACAGCAGCGACGCGCGGTTTGCCGCGCTTCACACCGACGGCACGGACGAGTGGACGCTGCGCGTGGCACCGGCGCAGCCACGTGACTCCGGTGGCTACGAGTGCCAGGTCTCCACGGAGCCCAAGATCAGCCTGTCCTTCAGGCTCACCGTTGTTGGTAAGTTCTTTCATTCTTTTTTTCCTTTTTCCTTCCTTCTCTACTTCCTTTCTTCCTACATTTTTGCTTGTCGGTTTTCTTTCAACCTCTGTTAAGGGAAATCAATTCATTTTAATAACAAACCTTCCGTGAGATAGACATATCAAACACATTAATAACGTACATATTATACGTGAGTGACCCGTTATTAATATGTTTGATATGAAATTAATTCATATTTATTATTCCCTTCTTCCTTTGACACAATCTCCTTTCTTCTTTTTTAGGAGTGATACCTCAAAAGGAAAAAACGGAACCCTTATAGGATCACATTGTTGCCCGCCTGTCCGTCCATCCGTCTGTCCCTTTATCTTGGGAACGAGTTGAAATTGAAACAATATACTCAGGTCTACAGTCCCTTGAAGCTGAAAAAAAATCAAACTTCTAAATTAACGTAAAAAAAGATACCTACAGCCGTAAATACGTGTATTTCGATAGTCCCAAAGAAATTAAAATTTATAGGTTAGGGTCATTGTGGGATCAGTGAATCACCTTTTTTTTCAGAGCGACATAAATACGATACCTACTTTATTAGTTAGGAGGTTGTTCCTTACATAGTTTGAAAGGCACACTAATTGGCTTTATATTTGTCTGTCTACCTTTAATCATGTAATTGTTATTCTTTCTTTAAAAAACCGGCCAAGTGCGAGTCGGACTCGCGTTCCATGGGTTCCTTACATTACACAATTTAAACAATGTATTTTTTATGTGAAACCGTGAGTGAAATGTCTTTAAAAAACCCGACTCTAGTAATTAAGCCCGACTCACGCTTGACTGCACATTTCTAATAGCTTCTAAAAGATCTATTTTGTGTATTTTTTTCAAAATTTTACCCCCAGTAGTTTCGGAGATAAAGGGGGAATGGCCATTTTTTGCATATTTTCTTGAATAACTTCTAAATTGTGTATCCTAAAATTATAAAAAAATATATTTGAGATTCTTACTATAAGTTCTTTCATTTGATATGTAACACGATATAGTTTGAAAAACTTAATTTTTTAATTTTCACATTTACCCCCCAAAAGTGGCCCCATGTTTAAAATTCATTTGTTTACGTTACATACTCGTCTTTGGGTCACAAACGTACATATCTATACCAAATTTCAACTTATTTGGTCCAGTAGTTTCGGAGAAAATAGGCTGTGACAAACGGACAGACAGACAGACAGACGCACGAGTGATCCTATAGGGGTTCCGTTTTTTTCCTTTTGAGATACGGAACCCTAAAAAATGGAAATTGATCCACTGTGTACTTATAGGTGTACACACTGAATATAAGACCAAGTACACAATGAATAGGGGGTGGGTACAATGATACAACTATCTTGTTCTTTTGATTATGAACAAATTTAACTTCTTTATTTTTACTTACTGTACTTACAATTTAATCAGTGTCCTCGCGTATACTCAGATCGAAAAATCTATTTACATTTATTACGTTTTCCGAGAATTACTGTCATTTATATTTAAAAGTTTTATTTTAATTTCTGAAAAAGACAGGCGTCACAGTCAACACCAACGAATTTATGAAACGAAATTTTCATACCGATTCGATGAAATGTCGAATACAGCCAGTAATGTCCTATTGATTGACATAGGTATATAAGAAAGTAATATAAGTATTATGAAATGTTCATAACCTACATACATAATTCATATCGAGATAACCATATCGGAGGAAAATATTTTATTAATTATAATCGTAACAACCTTTTCACATTATTTAATCGTTTTAAATATCGAAAGTAACAATTTCGTATTATGTTTTCGTTTTTTGTATTCGATGGAAAATGATAAAACTCGCATTTCCATTGCAAAATGTTCACGGAAAAATACAAAAGGAATCCAATATCCACCAACACTTGCAATAAAATAACAACCGAAGAGAAACCTGGGGCATAACAATGACGTGTAGGTATTTGTAGAAATACGTGCCCGCATAACGACTAAAATATATATAAAGTCACTTCCATTAATATGTGTAATAAATTCCTATTCTTCAAACTATCCTAAATATTTTCAAATACCTAATTTTTTTTTGTTTGATCTAAGATAGGCGTCCGAGTGCTCACTAACGCCCCACAAGTAATCATTTAATATTTCTTATACATAATATAACTATACATAACTTAGGTATTCTAAATAAATTTGTTATACTGTTACATATAATATGCGGGCCCCTGCACTTCCAGGATACAGTTTTCGGCATATTCCCAGACCGCAGGGTTTGAGCCATCATTAGCAAAATTGTAAAAAAGTGCGATGCAGTGTAAAAACAAACGAAGAACCATTAGTTGCAGGTGAGCTTAATGGCCCAGAACTTAGACAAGGTGATTAGTTGAAATGAGTCAGTAAGGAAAAACAATAAGAAATAAGAAAATTTGTTCGTAAAAAAACGACTTAAAAACTATTACTTGCTCTTCGCATAATACACCGAAGAAAATAAATATCTGGCTGGTATCGGAAGTGTAAAACGAACATCCATTACAAGGTGATCTTAATTGTCTCGGGCTTTTAAATTGGTGTATATTGTTGCAGTGTCGAAGGCGGAGATCCTCTCGGGGCCCGAGCTGTTCGTGCGAGCCGGATCCGATATCAACCTCACGTGCATCGCGAGGCATGCGCCGGATCCGCCCAGGTAAAAAAATATTTTCAGGTTATTTTTACACACAGAAAGACGTTGTCGGAGTCGAAGTTATCATAAAAAAGCAGGGAATTATGTCATTCAGTGCGGCGTGTCTAGAAAAGCGGTAAGCACTTTTTTTGACAGAATAACCCGTGGTGTCCTAATTCGTCGTCTTTTTAGTTTTAATTTAGTTTTATTTTACGGATAAGTTCATTTGTAACAAATGTAGAATAAGTTTTATTTATTTATTATTTTTTGTTAAATTTTAAATTTAAATCAGGCAATACGGCCTATATTACAAAATAAACACCAAGAGTAACATAGGTACATATACATTTTATAAACTTAAAACTAGAAACATGAACACTGATGTTGATGATCTAAAAAGGTGCCCTCAATGCTCGGATCACTATTAATATCTTCTAATACTATTAATATCTACTAGAGCTGGCGGCTTCCTCGCACAACGTATCAGCATTGCGATACAGTGAGGAAATGCCGCCAGCATCCTTGGTACAACGCCTCAAGGGCCTATTTTAGATTTAAGCTAGTTATTAATTACGTTTACGTAGTACCACTGTGTATATATTGTATGTAAATAAAAAATGATAAATCGATACTATTAATACTTTTAGTAAATTATCATTTTTAGGGTTCCGTACCTCAAAAGGAAAAAAACGGAACCCTTATAGGATCACTCGTGCGTCTGTCTGTCTGTCTGTCCGTCTGTCACAGCCTATTTTCTCCGAAACTACTGGACCGACCCAAAGATGGACATGTAACGTAAACATATTAATTTTAAACACAGGGGCCACTTTTGGGGGGTAAATGAGAAAATTAAAAAATAAAGTTTGTCAAACTATATCGTCTTACATATCAAATGAAAGAGCTCATTGTGAGAATCTCAAATATATTTTTTTTATAATTTTAAGATAAATAGCTTAGAAGTTATTCAAGAAAATAGGCAAAAAATGACCATTCCCCCCTTTATCTCCAAAACTACTCGGTCAAAAATTAAAAAAAAAAAACACAAAATAGATCTTTTCCTATAGGTCACCGGAAAACCTATTAGAAATGTGCAGTCAAGCGTGAGTCGGACTTAATTACTTAGTTTTTGATCCGACTCCTACGGGTTTTTTAAAGACATTTCACATAAAAAATACATTGTTTAAATTGTGTAATGTACGGAACCCTTGGAACGCGAGTCCGACTCGCACTTGGCCGGTTTTTTAATTTAACAATACAAAAAAAAGATATATAAATAATATTTGTTAAAAAAAAAAACTGAGGACGTCCTATTGCGCATAGATTCTAGTCTCGCAGATGAAACTACGCTACGGGTAATGCATTGTAGTATAATCTACTAGATATCGTTCACCAGGACTATGCAGTGTCGAAGGGGATACTCTGGGGGCAGCTCGTACGTGCCGGCTCGGTATTAACTTGACGTGCATCGCGAGCCAAGTCTCGGGCCCAGGTAATGGTGCTGTAGTCCAATCGACGACTACTGGACCTATGGGTTTAAAAAAAACTTCTATTATATTTAAAAAAAAAAAAAAATAATAGTCGGCAACGCATGTAACCGTTGGATTTGGAAGCGTCCATAGACATTTTAGTGCCAAATTCTGTAGAAAATCAGATAAATTAAAATTATTTATATATTTCAAACGTCTAACAGGGTAATTCGAACGTATACTGACATCAGAATGATATTTGAATCATGTTATTTAGTTTGAAAATGCCGGCCGTCACAAGACAATGGACTGCAATAAACTTTACCTGAGCTAACCTTTTTTTTTTTTCAACACCCACATTTTTAAGTGCCATGCTTGGTTATCACTTTTATGATATCGCCTGACCGTCTGCAAGACGTTTAAACGATTTTTGCCCTTAAGGTGGTTCACTGCCAAATGTCCTTAGTTGTACGTACAGGAACGAGGTACGAGCGAACTGCAGGATAACTCAATGAAATCAATATCACAGTTAGTCATTCTGATATCAGTGTATGTATGAATTGGCCTATTAACTATTTGTTTTTTTCTCTTACACCTATGTACTCCTTGTCCATTGGAGTATGGCTTTTTGCCGAGTTGAGCCCGGCCGTAATTGGAAAAGATGAGGTAGTTCGCTCCATTAACGTCCCCCAAAGAAAAAGGGGGAAACATGTCCGTACATTCACACGTTTTCATGACGTTTGCTTTTAGTCAGCAGTATTGACTTAACTCATGAAACGGAAATACGAAATGGTAGAGAGATAAAGACGATAAAGTGTTAATATTATTGATATCAAGATTTTAGGTAGGGGTGCAATTTTTCTATTAGGATCAATTTTATTAAAATATTGACAGTTCCCCCCCCCCCCCCCAACCATAAGAACCGTAACTGCTATTGTAAACCGAGTTTGAATTTGGAATTAATTGCGTGAAAATACGGTAAATGTTTAATGTGTTTTCCAATGGCTGTTACGGCTATTATGCGTAAAACAGTTACTTATCCCCTTATGGCGTTATTCATAAACGCGTCACTGGCTTGAATTAGCTATGAATCGTTTGTCTTTTTCTGTCATTTTGATTTATGTATTTGTAAGAAAGGGTTAAACATAATTTAATTAAATCAGGCCCGTAAAGTTTTATGAATAAGGGGGTTAGTTATAAAATTGAGCAAACCTTTGTACTTTGTACTTTGGTTGTTTGCCTTTTGTCAGGGGGGTCACGGACAGGATCAGCCACATCTTGAAGCGTGCTTCTATAAAAACATATTTCAAGCCAATGAAGAAGATGTCACAATTCCTGAGGCCTGTAAAATGCAATACCCCTCTACAGACTGCAGTAGTGTACAGGCTGGACTGTGAGTGTGGCCTATCATATGTCGGGCAGACGAAACGGAGCATTTCCACTCGGGTGAAGGAACACATAGCTGATGTCAAGCACCGTCGACCTAGGTCTGCTGTCTGTGAGCATGTCATGGATAAAGCCAATCACTCAATCAAGTTTGATAAGCCTCTGGTTCTTGCCAAGGAGAAGCGTTACATACCCAGAATGCTGCGCGAGGCCATTGAGATTAAGAAATATCCAAACTTTAATAGGGAAGATGGCTTTTCTCTACCACCAGCTTGGGATCCTGTAGTCCACCTGATAAAGGAGCAAGCGAGACATAGACTGTGAGACCGTAGTGTTGGATGATGCTGGACATTCTCATGTTTTGAAAAGATGTGTCCCGCCGAGTTTGTTGCCGGTCCCATATTGGGATACCCTCCTACAATTTAGGAGGGAATTAAATCTTCTCGGGTCCGTGGTGTAGGGTTGGAGCCGGCATAGTTTATTTTTATCGCGTATATATATATATCTTTACTTGAAAAATAATTATAGTGTATAACTAGCCTTATGAACCGATTTTGCATGTACAACCAGCCTTAAAGTTTGTAGTCTATGATTGTTCATTATTTTAGTATGTGGGTATTTTTGCATTTTGTAATTTTTCCTCAGTCACCCGTTGACCACGAACGCTGAAAAGAGTTCGAAACGTCGGGATGTATTATAAATTCAATATACGCGATATAATCCGTTTTCATAGTTTTATTTCACAAACCTTTGTAAATTTTGTCTCTTTCTAGCAAACACAACTGTCAAAATGACAAATAGGGACAAACGATTATCAACCGCTTGTTAGACGTTACTTGACAGACGTAAATGAAAAATGCCATTTAAGATCAAAACAGACAGAAATTTCAATATTAATATTTTTTGACTCGCATGATAGTCAGATAGCGAGCCAAGCCGAGTGACGTCAATCAATATAAACTATATCAAATAAGAAAAAAACCGGCCAAGTCCGAGTGGAACTCGCGCACGAATAGTTCCGTATCATTACGCAAATACGGCAAAAAAGTCACGTTTGTTGTATATTTATTTTATTCTCTTTTTAGTATTTGTTGTTATAGCGGCAACAGAAATACATCATCTGTGAAAATTTCAACTGTCTAGCTGTCACGGTTCATGTGATACAGCCTGGTGGCAGACCGACGGATAGACAGACGGACAGACAGACGGACAGACAGACAGACAGAAGGACAGACGGACAGTGCAGTTTAGTAATAGGTACGTTCCCGTTTATAACCCTTTAGGTACGGAACCCTGAAAAGATTCTTACAGTTGCGAACTTGCAATGCAGTTCTTTGACTGCTGCTAGTCTCTGTGTGACATTAATTAGTCCACAACGACTTTCAGATCAATTCGGACGTACACTGACATCAGAAAGATATTTGGATCATTATTATTTGGTTATCGATATCTTTCATTCCGTTCGTACTTGTTCGTACATATAAATGGCGTGGGAGAGTAGAGAGTTAACTAATTAACAAGGTTCAAATATCATTCTGATACCAGTTTAGGTTCGAATTGGCCTGTATATGTGTGTAAAGGGCCCACTGATTACCAGTCCGCCGGACGATATCAGCCTGTCAGTTGTTCAGAACTGTCAACTTTCTGTTCCAACTGACAGGCTGATAACGTCCGGCGGACTGATAATCAGTGGGCCCCTTAACCATAGAGAGGTCAGGTCATAATGTCATTCGCACAAAGTCATTAACAGTGCGTGGTCATACCAAAAGGGTAATGACCATCTACGCTACATTTTAACAATTTACACGATTCAGTCTGCCCGCTAATAACGTAAAGGGTAAAGTGCTATAGTCTGCGCCCACGATACAAAACTTCGCGCCGCGCCGCCGCCGCGCCGTGCCACACGGCGGAGCGGTGCCACGCCGTTACGTGGGTGCTTCGCCTTATGATTGTGTAGAATTTTAACCAGATTTAAATAATTATTTATAAGAATTATTCTTTGAACAAGTTTGGGAAAAAAACAAATTATTTTATTAAATATTTTGATGTTTTTTTTTTTCTTCAATATATGACATTTATTACAGTTTTTAAGAATTATTCTTATTCTTATTATTTATGGTAGCAATATGTTATTGAAGGGAGAGTTGAGGCAAGGAGACGGAGGGGGAGACCAAAGAGAACATACATAGATCAAGTAAAGGAACACCTCAACTCAACAACGTCGTGTCGTATCAGGCTGTCAAGGAGAAGGCAGAGGACCGACATACATGGAAATCACTCCACCGACAAGTCAAACTCTTAAATATATATGATGATGATGATGTTATTAGTCTTAGTGCCTCACTCGCATTAAATTAATTAGATTGCTTGAGAGGGATGCTCCTAATTTGATGGCATAAATAACGTGGTTCTTGTATACAAAGTTTATATACGTAGTTATTTTGTAAAAGCCACTATATTATGTTAAGCTGTAATTTAATTTAACTATCTGTATTTGCTACACCCTATTCAGGTTCCATGTGATACCATAAGAAATATGTAAATATTACCCAAAAATGTACCATGAAAGCAAGAAATAAATGAATACTGAATACTAATATACCTATATTTTAAGGTGACTCGTGTTATGAAATGTTCGTTTGTGGCGCTTTATACTATGATTAAATCCATAATTTATTCACATTCAATTTGTCCGTTTAAATTTAAAAATAAAAATATTAACAAAATTTGGCACGCGCGCGACGCGTTTAATATGTGATTAAGGATACTGAGGTTAATGCTGATGCAAATAATTTAATGCGTTTCATATTAATGTTGTTTGTTATTAAACTCTATCGCTTGCATATGTAGTGTAGGTCACAGCTGATAGACACTTGATAACTAATTTCCATGTGTGTTTTACTACTTTACAGAACATTAACTTAACGATGCAATAAACCTTGAAATTACTGTTATTTGATATACAATGGCCATTGCCATAACTTCCACTCAATTAAACCTGTTAAAACCTTAGTATATAAGCCGAGTGTTTTCTCTCAATATATTTAGTATTTAATATTGTCTTCGGTTACCACGATAGTTACTCATGAAATAAAACTATGAAAACGGATTATATCGCGTATATTGAATTTATAATACATCCCGACGTTTCGAACCCTTTACAGCGTTCGTGGTCAACGGGTGACTGAGGAAAAATTACAAAGTGCAAAAATACCCACATACTAAAATAATGAACAATCATAGACTATAAACTTTAAGGCTGGTTGTACATGCAAAATCGGTTCATAAGGCTAGTTATACACTACAATTATTTTCAAGTAAAGATATATATATATATATATATATATATACGCGATAAAAATATATATATCTTTACTTGAAAATAATTGTAGTGTATATATACGCGATAAAAATATATATATCTTTACTTGAAAATAATTGTAGTGTATAACTAGCCTTATGAACCGATTTTGCATGTACAACCAGCCTTAAAGTTTGTAGTCTATGATTGTTAATTATTTTAGTATGTGGGTATTTTTGCACTTTGTAATTTTTCCTCAGTCACCCGTTGACCACGAACGCTGTAAAGGGTTCGAAACGTCGGGATGTATTATGAATTCAATATACGCGATATAATCCGTTTTCATAGTTTTATTTTATTTAGTATTTACTTCACATATATCGGTACGCGCGTGATGCACTATACTAGTCATGTCAAGTTCATATCTTATTAGTCCTTTGAGCCCTCTGCTTTAAGACTACGCAATCTTTCACTTATTATTGCCGAAATTAGTTATTTTCAACTTGTTAGAGGTCCTTGTCTATTGTACAAATACCTAAGTAGTTCAAATGCATTGTCTTCATGTAGAATTCATAGGTTATATTCCATGCCAATGACGTTTCAGACCAATCCTTTCTTAATTAAAATTACTTGTATCCCAATAGGACAAATATATAGCGTAGCTCAGCACATGATAGTCACATCTCACCAAAATATATAATATTACGTTATAAAAATAAAACGATAAATTTTAATATCGTTGTTTCATTATGTAAAACGGAACTCCATTGCAATAGAGTTTCTCTACTTATCGACAGAATCTAATCCGCTTGTGTCAGTTGCGTCCAATTGTGAAGGTATGTTTACTTAAAAGTATAATTCATCACCAGAATCGATTATATAGGTATGTCCTTTGCAGATTTAATCGAGAATCGTAAACAATCGTTTCGAATTTATACAGCGATACGATACCGATCTGTTAAAAGTGACATTTCTTTAACCAAAAAAGTCACTTTTGACACTGACAAATCGTTATCGTACCGCTGTGATTTATTATAAGCATTGTTCGAATCGGGCCGGCAATAATTTGTGACTCTTTCAAGTGAGGTTATACTCTACGCTATAGCTACTCTACGATTGCTACGCCGTAGATTGTAGCATTATTTTGCCGTTACATTTCGTAGGCACTTCGTAGCGATTATCGTGTCATGTGTATTTCGAATGTAGTTCGAATCGGGTCGTTAGAAATGTATTTCATCATCTCTTTTTGATATCAGTCGCGTCATACTTCATAATAATATATTGATGAGAGTACTGCGAGTGAGATGCGCTGCGAATATATTAATAAGTAATGACATATTTTACATATCGAATACTACTTATTGTTTTGACATTACTCGCAGTAAATCTCATACGCACCAATTTAAATACAAGGCTCGCCCGTTACGTTTAGAAATAAACACAGATCTACAATCACTTTTCAAGATAATTTTGCAAAAGGGAAGTCATCAAGTATATGAACATTTCATGAGTGCGAAAGAGGCAGACTACAAATGAAAAGACGTGATCACTTCCGAGCTTAATAGCGGCCGCCAGCGGCTGCTTAAATGTACCAAAATGTAAGGTTAGTGTACTGAAAATTACAAGCTGTAGGTATTCAGGAGATACGGTGGGTGGTTATATCTTGGAACATATTATAAAAACAAATACATTTATGCAATCACATAATTATGTCATATTATTTCTGCATTTCTCTGAAGCGCTGGTGGCCTAGCGGTAAGAGCGTGCGACTTGCAATCCCGAGATCGCGGGTTCAAACCCCGGCTCGTACTAATGAGTTTTTCGGAACTTATGTACGAAATATCATTAGTACTTTAATGCCTGGGACATAGAATTAGGGAGAGGACCTCTGATGCTCGCGCGGGTTCGTACCTGGTGCAAAGGTTGGCCATCGCTATCCAACGTGGTAACGCGGCAAGTGTGATGGGCACCTTTGCACCCGGTACAGCTCGCGGAGGTCTTTTTGAATAAAATAATTTAGTTAGTTTTGTAGTTTATTGTTTAATTTAGATAAGTTTAAGTAATTTTTTATGATTGTATATATACCATTAACTGTAGTTTTTAATAAAATACTTTCTATATATAAATTTCATATTTATCAGTCGCTTTTCGGTGAAGGAAAACATCGTGAGGAAACCGGACTAATCCCAACAACAAGGCCTAGTTTCCCCTCTGGGTTGGAAGGTCAGATGGCAGTCGCTTTCGTAAAAACTATAGTGCCTACGCCAATTCTTGGGATTAGTTTCCAAGCGGACCCCAGGCTTCCATGAGCCGTGGCAAAAATGCCGGGACAACGCGAGGAAGATGATGATTATTTCTGTATTTAATACTTCCAATGACAATTATTGATATCATTCCGATTTTCGTATAAGCATGTTACCTTTTGATACGCAATCTTGTACACTGTAGACCTATGGAAAAAACTAACCTTATAGTTTCTTAGGGCTGAAAAGGTCTGGGTCTGGATAAGGTTGTCTGAAAGAGATCGCTTTTTAGCAATAAGACCGCATGTTGTTACCTAGTTCTATTTTCCTTTATTTATTTGTAGTTTAACATGTAAAATTGCTCAAAGGTTGACTGGAAGAGATCCCTTATAGGGATAAGTTCGAAGGCATTCGATTCGATTACCTACATTCGTTATTGTATATATTTTTGTTCTTTAATTGTGTTTGTAATCTGTCTTATGTACAATAAAGTGTTTACATACATACATACATACAAATAAAATTATAATTATTGGTGCAATAAAGAATTAATAATTAATTAACTTACATAATAGATATACATTTTATGTGTATGTAATGTGTAGGTATTTCAGTTTACATGGGATAATGCGTGCCTTTATCATCTTTAATATTATTTGATATAATCATATTTAGTAGTATTTTAGTAATGTGCTAAAATATGGGTTTTTAAGACCTGAAATATATATATATTTTTAAGCAATATTAGGGACGTCTGAAGTTGGAAGTTACAACGATCCTTCATAACATCCGAAACTAACCTACACTACCGAGTACCGACACACCACCTAAATAACTTCGTAAACTGTACATCTGGCTTTCCTGTCAAAACTAATTTAGCACAATCTATATAAATTGAGTTATTATTTAATATAGATTAATTACGACTCCTCATTTATCTAACAAGTCTCAAAATAACTTCGCAAATGTAATTAGTTTCATAATCTACTACTAATTTATATTAGTTTGGGTCTATGTTTGAAGTTATAAGTAAGTACTTTAAAAACTTGGTTAAATCTTTTATTTTAATTAAATATAAACTGAAGGTCACTGGTAATAACTTTAGGTGAACGACCTATTCTTATTATTCTTTATTGTGTTTTTTTATTGGGCTTTTAAGTACCTATGCGCGAAAGGCAAATTTTCAGTTTCGTATTATGAATGCAAATGCAAACGCAAATGTGGAAAATTTTCTATACTTTTGGTGGTGGTTATCACTTTACCGAGTGACATATCTTGCTGTATTTCAATAAACTTTAAACTACTGCCTACTTATTTACAGCTTTTCTTCCAGCTTCATCTACTGGTACCGCGGCCCACACGTTGTGAACTACGCACAGCGCGGCGGCATCAGCGTGGAAACGGAACAAAGAACGCGCACCAGCAGGCTGCTGATCGCGCGCGCTGCGCCTAGAGACTCCGGGAACTACACTTGCGCTCCGAGCAGCTCTGGTTAGTACTTTCATGCCTACCTAGCGGCCTTTCTAGCGACCTTCAACAATGGCATTAGTGTATATAGACGGAACAACGCACGCGCACCAGCACAGGCTGCTGATCGCGCGCGCTGCGCCTAATACACTTGCACTCCTAGCAACTCGACTAGTGGTTAGTGGCACTTTATACAATTAAGAGGGACCGTAAATCCAGTAAATTAGAAGAAAACAAAAGGTAGGTATGGCGCGCCGCGGGAAACTTGCGACGGAATACATGGCCGCCACACAGGTTTTTACACCATATTTACAGACTTTTACAAGCATTTCATGCGTTATTATCTAGTATGTATAACTTCAGTCCTTGAACTAGTTTTCCCTCACTCCCTCGAAAACCTACAATTCGTCTATAAGAGCGCCTTGAACAAGAACTGCCCTCTTATATTAAAAAATAACTGTTGTCACGTTCCCAAGCAGTTGTCTGTCATCCATTTCCAGCACGCCCAATCTCCTGCTTGAGAACTAAAAAAAATATTTAAAAAAATTCGGTTATTGATGAAGTTAAAGTGACGTCACAAAGTTTGTAACTCCCCCCGCCACAACATGTCACTTTTCTTGACCCCTCCTTCCCCTAAACGTGTGACGTAATTAATGGATGACCCCCAACCAAAGCCCCCAACTAGTACGAAAATGAATTCGTTTTTAAAGAGGTTTGAATGCCTATTGCTTAAACATTTAAAAATAAATTTTATTTTAACTCCAGCTTTTGCTTTTAACTATCCTGTAAAAGACTTTAAATTTTATAATACCTTAAGCTTGCAAATATTTTTAAGCTCGAAAATTTCGTTGGAATTGAAGTTTAACTGCTCGATATTAGTTGCTATTGAAAAGCTTAAAAATAAAATCCAGCATGCCCTTTATAGATATTCGGAAGTTCAAAGACCTTTTGCTTAAATTAAAATATCGTTTCAACGTTGAAATTAATTTGATTCCCTAAGTAAATAATTATCTTTCCTCCCTAGTACATAAATAGTAGATTGTTGACCAAGGGTTGAAAGGCAACCATTTCTGTCGAGGTACTTTGGCGCTCGAACGTCAAGGCAATTTTGCAAAATCAGTAATTAAAATACCTAATAGAACTACGGCCATGATTTTTTTCCATAGGGCTTACTTGCAATCGGAAACTTTACGTGTGAAGATAAATAACCCCTAGCGAAAAACTTTTACATTGAAATATTTACGAAAACACACATATTTAAAATTATTTATATGTTCCTAACACGAAAATCAGCAAGATTGCCTCTAACTTTTTAATTTATAAATTTTCGTTCTAAAACTCCACATAGTCAATGGCATCCTACTCATTCAGCCAACATAATTAAAGTATTTTAAAGAAATTAAATATGAAATAACGATTTATTAAATAAAATAAGCAATTTTTATCTTATATTCTATTTTATTTTCATGAATATAGTGCTAAATAACTTTTACCCATTTTATATCGTACAAACGTTTAACTGTGGTTATATATAGGTAATAAGATTCTGCCTTTGCTCATTTACGCAAGTGTATAAGGTTTAAAAAATATTTTTCGTTTGTTCCTTTTGGTTCCCGCCTTATAAAATCGAGTAAATACAATTCAACAAAAGAAATCAAGAATAATTTATTTTAACAATTTACATCATTTTTGATAAAAAAGATTCATTGCGGGATTAGTAAAATTAGAAAAATTACCAATTGTTCCAGGCGGGAAAATAAAGACACTATTTTTCCATTTTGTTTCCAACCAGCTGCTCGTGGGACGGAGACGCAGAGGAGTACACCACTTTTCTGCACTAGAGCAGAAACGTATCACTTTCTGCACACTTTTTATAACAACAACGACCCACTTTCAGATATGATTTTTTTAATGATAATTGTTAAATACTTCAAACGTAAGCTGGACTGTTGTAATAGCAGTTAATAAAGATGAAACGGGATATTTATTCAGGCAGAACGGAATTAGTACCAAGGTACCTAATAATCGTAAAATTAACACAGGAGTTATAAAACATTTTCATCGACTTTCTTGAGTGTTATTTTAGTTGCTTAGCTCCTCTGGTGATGCAAATATTTTAGGTTTCCAGCCGGGCTAGCACACGATTGGCGCGAGAGTATCTCGCCGCGACATAGACTACTCGTCCCCCTTTAATTCATACAGTTAGTAAGACACGGGTAGTCTATCTCGCGGCGAGATACTGTCGCGTCAATCATGTGCTCGGCCTACAGTATGAAAACGTTCTTAAATTATCGATTGTTATTTTGTTTGTTGAGGTCATAGTACATTGAATTACTTTTTGTACTCGTATCAGCAGAGTTGTCTACTAAAGCTACTACAATTTTCAAAATAAAACACAATAGGAATATATCGTCACTTGTAATATGAATTAATGTAACCGCCAAATGATGATTTGTCAGAAGCCAAAAACTAATTTGCAAATTAGAATAAGTGCTGTAACTTTCTATTTACAAATCTTATTGAAATCGTGTTTATATCAATTATTTCGAATTTGTGAGCTCTTTAAGTTAAATAAGGTATTAATAAGGCAACTGTTATAGTTTAGAAAATAGCATGGCGCTTACGTTATTTTTTTTTTTTTCAAAATTTAGGAGTTACATTAAGATTTAGTAAAAATGAATATTACAATTTTTCATTTATTTTCAGAAGTTGACATCGAGGTCTATTATAGTTAAAGAAATGTTACTATTGACTGCTGAAAGATCATATTCAAGTAAATAAGAAATTACTATGTGAACTGACGTCATAGTTACAATGGATACATTACTACGCTAGGTAAATCTAGGACGATCAGCCGTTAATTTTCTACTTGGACCAAAACTTTCCTAAAATTTGGCGCGAAGTGGCAGAACTAAAGTGGTATTCTCTGGTATTGCAAACCAACATCCATATTTAAGTCGCTGAACCTACGGTTTCTTTTGTTTTAGTTTATACTGGTTGTCATGAGGGCTCGATCCGCCCAAGCTCGGCGAGGAAATAGGAACATACGGCCTGCACTTGGTCGTAATTTGTCCCGGATTTCGAGATTTCCGGGTACTGCGAGTCAGCTTTTTTCTGTAACAATTTGAATGCGAAGCGTAAACTTTTTGCGTTAATTCTCCTCTGAGTTTTCAGCTTTGCATTTATTACCATAGCACAGTTATAAGTGAAGGCTATTTAAAAAACAAGACTAAAAGAATAAACGGCGGACCCTGTTGCGCGCACCCGAGCTGCATACATCGCCATTGTTAGTAGCTCGGTACTACTCACAGGGCTAGCGTGACTTATTTATTTACCCTCCTTTTTTGGGCAGTTGTTTTAGAGTCTGTGACAACCCTACTGTGTTCTTGTGCGGTGTCGGCATTTACGCAGGTATCAAAGGCGTCGGTCCACTGTTACTTTTTACACTGTGCCTGTACCTAATCCCAGAAAAGCCGAGTCATTTCTGCCGTAGGCGTGCGTCATATAATTTGGACGGGGTTATAAAAACATCTGAAACGCCGAATAGTGGTAATAAAATAAAGTATAAATGGAAAAGGTCACCTATTCAAGGAGGGACATATAAAGTTGCTTAATTACTTAACTTATCGGACGACATGGTAGGTATAGGTATATATAGTAACGACATAATGCGAACCTAATACTATTACAGAAATTGAATGTTACGGCCGTATTCGAACAATGCTTCTAAGAGATCACTGCGATACGTTACAAGTCGGTCAGTGTCGAGTGACATTTTTTTTCAAACAAAAACGTCACTTTTGACACGTTGACACGTACCGCAGTGATCTCTTAGATCTTAGAAGAATTGTTCGAATTGGGCCGTTATATTTGTGGAGGAATGGGATGTTGTAGGTATTAACTATTTGAATAAATATTACATATGGTGCGTCTAAGGAAATAGGTATATATATCATAATAATTAATAACAACTGGCTTTTGCGTTTATTACAGAAGATTGACATGCTGCTCATAATAATATATACATTGTACAGTGTCCGAAACATTACAAGTTACGTAAAAAGCAGAATTGAAGAAAGATCAATGTGGAAAAGACCGTCTACTAGCTCTTTTGGTGCTTCATAATTCTTTGAATTTGTACCTATAATGTACTTACTGGCAGACGCGAGGTGGTCTGTAGATCAGAAGCACTGTATTACTTTTACTGTCTACGAAAGTTCTTGCCCTAAATGTGACGGTTTTCTCCACATTGACCTAATGTTTAACTTGGCCCTTTGCAATTTTAGCAATCATCGTGTATATATTGTGTTCGTTATATTATAAATGTAGTCGAGGTGCCAAGAATTCGTTTTTATGGATTAACTAGAGACAAAGACTTTTTTAGCCAACTAGACTCACAAATATTTTTTAATATGAAAGTACGTATGTATATCAGTTAAGTAACTTGTTTTGGAAAAATACAACATCTCTTATAAAATCTTATTTACAGGCTGTATAAGTATTTATTTTTAGAAAAAAATAAGCCCAAAATGTTGTCGGCACAAAGCTTAAGCCGGTCAAGTGAAATTAAGCCAATAAAAGCAATGGCAAATCCACCGCGCGTGGGCGTCCTTATAAAAATACAAAAGAATATGAATTCTACGAAACGCTGACAAAGAGTTTTTCCTAAAAGTGGCTTAAGGCTAAAAACACACGGAAGTAGCGGAGCGCAAGTGGTAACGTTTGTAACCAGCGACGGAAAAATTTATAAACGAAGCTCTTAGTACATTTTTTACTTCAAAAACTGTCCACATGACTGACACCTATCTCACGCGTATAACTGAGAGCTATCCCTTTCCTGTAACCAGAGATGGGCATTAATCGATTAACTTTTTATTTTATTATGCTTGTGTTGTGGGTACTCAGACAACGATTACTGTAATTACTGTCACTGCTTTTGCATCTTAACATATTTCGTGAAAAACACCGACCGTATTTCATTTGTTTATAAAAGAGTGGTCGCTATTTCAGTTCCAAAATATTTTTCTTTTGAGCCCTTCACTAATCTCTGTCCATAATTGCGGGAAAACCATTTGTCTTTTTCGCGCTCCGCTCGAGTCCCTTCCTGGTCCGTAAATGTTTGAATTAGACAAAGCTTAAAAAGATGTCGCAACATATTTTTCCATTTCGATTCGAACGAGTTCCGATCAACAGGCCAATTCGAACGAATCATGCTATCGTGCATTTGTCCGTACATCTATTGTATTGTTACAGTCGTCTCGCACGATAACTAGACAACATGATTCAAATCATTCTGATGTCAGTGTATTACGTTCTAATTGGCCTGCAAATCCGTTTCTCAATGCGTCTTAATAAACTATTATTAAGAATCAAATAGATGTTTCTTAGAGGAAAGTTTTGACAGTAAATTTTCAGTTTTTGTATATTAAAATAAGTTAAAAATCTATTAAACAAATAAGCCGTTAGGATTCAGTTCCAAATCTATAGTTTACAGTTTTTGAACTTTGTATTCGTAAAATCTTGAATTACCAATATTCAACAGAGCTGCATTGTGGTAAAAGAAATTAGTAAAATTAGCAAATGTGGTTACATAGAAAATGATATGGATTTATCCATCAACAAATTCCACCAGATAAGAAATAAATAAAAGAAGCCTTTGCTGAATCCTGTTCATAAGACTTGTAAATATTTTACTTTTGCTGTTTTAGGTTAAACAGTCCTATTCTAGGCGCCTTATAAATAATAATTAACTTGATTGGGGACAATGTAATCTACTGGTATCAATTACATTACAGGGTCTTCGGGGGCCAATAAATAGATTACTTAACCTATCTCACCAAAACTTAAAGAAAGATACATTCAAGATGTCACATTACTAATAGGGTATTTGACAATACTTAGGAGCACTTTGTACTCGTACAAGTAAGTCAATTTGTGGTATTATGTCTTCAATAAAGAATGATTTATAGCTTCTTGACATTGATTGAACAAAATGCTGATTGTCTAAGATAGAAAGTAAAGTATGACTCACGCTACAACAGCACTCAATTACTTCTTTAAAGATGGCCATACACACTATGGTATGCCTGCGCAGTTTTGCCACACAGGTAAATCGTATGTGGCATTCGACTTGTAGTTTTCTAACCAGCTTCGACTGTGCAGTTTAACTGTACAGACAAAACTGCGCAGGCGTACCGTAATGTATAAATAATGGCCAGCTATGACACGAGATTTAGTAGCTGCGATCACTGAGTTATTTGTTTCATAAAATTTATAAATCACCTTGTAAATACATGTTTTTGAAGTAAATCGTTATTTTACTCCGCAGCGTTTTTTTTTACCGAAACTACCAAAACTTACCGCGGAAGCGATGGTTTTCCACACGACCGATTTTATTGTATTACTTGAGCCGTAAGTTCGGGTTTCTCTGATCAGATCTCTTTTGTTGATCACTGGACATTACAAGACACTTGTGACCTCAAAAGATTCATGATTAGTGTTGTGCCGACAGTAAATTACCGTTACCAGTAATTTCCCATTTGGGAAATTTACCAGTAAATTTAAATTTTTCCCAGTAATGTTACCAAAAACCGGTAAATACAATTTCTGTGGGTTTAACATATATTTCACTCGACAGTCGATAGAAATTAGAAAGTCAAATAAGAAAATACATATTAAAAATCGGCCTAACTATGATCGGTCTTTATAAAACGTTTTTACTCGATCATGACATTCATGACTGGTTGGTTGGCCAGATATTTTACAGTATTTGCAAACCACTATAATTATAAGTATTTTATTCGTGTTATTAGTCAAACTCAAATAGTTATCGAACGCATTCGAAAAATAATCAATCCGGTAATGCTTAAACATCACGTAGACGCGCCTTACCGAGCCGAAACTAGCTTATATTGCTAGGAGGATATAACCAAATGGAGTAGCCATTAACAGGCCTTCCCCTACCTATTTTGAAAATAGTCGGCTAATGGTCATACACAATGTATGGACTGACGTTTATCTGACATGGCTATTTTGACGTTACGTATACATTTGACATTCCCCTCCCTCGCAAAATTGGCAGACTTTTTTGTACAGCAAATTACAGACGTGGCGGCTCCGTTTGGTTATATTATCCTCCTAGTTATATTGTAAGAAACTGTAAAATAGCGGAGAGTTAATAATTACGATTTTCTTCCTTGCTTTTGACAATATGACGGAGAGAGAGATCAATCTTACCATATATTTCATACCGTGGTAGTTAGTGTCTTTGAACACATACGTTTTATTATTTCTTTTTAAATCGATTTTTTTTGTCAACAGATTCAGCTTCAGTGGTGGTTCACGTGGTGAGCGGCGAGCGTCCAGCGGCCATGCAAAGTCACGCCACAAAGATTCTCCCACACTATCCCATCTTTCTCCTATTATTCGCATTTACCACCATCACCTTTAACATCACAACACTATACCATAACCTAAAAACATTTATCATGTTCTTAAAAGTAGTTTTCCTATACAATTTCCCTAGAAAATGCGTTGTAAGATGACCAGCTATCTAGAACCGTTCTGATTTTTAAAATCCTAGGAATTACGAGAAACTGATATTAAAGAAACGAATTACTGTAAGTATCAAGTAGGTTTTAGTGGATTACTTATAGTATCGTTACTAATATGTACAGCTGAGTTCCAGTAAAATAGAAATTCCTTTGTAACATCTAATAAAGGAAAACTGGGTAAGTTCGTAGGTTAGATTTCGTAATTACGAAGATACAAAAATTTATGCTTACGTAATGTTGACTTGTCCCTATTCCCTAATGCGTAAGGTCTCGTCTCAAACCTGATGAACCTAAGTTAGATTTTATTTCAATTTCATAGAAATAAGACGTTTTTTACATCACCTATTTGAAAAAGGGCTTTTTATTCCCCGCTAGGACGGATCAAAGTGGCACATTTCTTCCCTGCTAGGAGGGATCAGTGGCACTTTTCTGTTGTAGGACACGATTTTTTTTTATTTTTGCATAAAAAATTTATAGGTTAACTAATATTTTGGAACATAATAATTTCCTCACAGGTGATGTGAAAAACAGTATGTGTCACATGGTAGCAAAATTATTTCTACCTTGGGTGTTAGCACTAGCTATTTACTCTCAAGATTCATTTCTAGAATCCTTCCCTTCGTTCAAGGATTCAATGGACGCCGTTACGGCTAGGGCCATTTTGCTCCCTTGTGACACAATCTATTATTAAAACAAAATAGTTTTCTTTTCCAATTATAAATTATGAAATTTATAAAATATCATGCCTGTTAACAAATACCATCTGTTTTTGTATACCTATCTATAGAATAATGTACTTAACACGTTCACTGCGGGATATATCTTGATGGACTTTAAACTGGTGCGGTTGAGATCGAATCAGCCCAAATTTAAGCTCTTTTACAGTGCGGGTGAGGCGTTATCGACCTAATAATTCAGTAGTTACTAAGATCCTTCATAATTTTGCCTATATGAGGATTAGGTGTTTTTTTTGTGTGGTCTTCATTTGTCAGGAAATGTTTAAAAAACCTTCGCCCTTGGTTCTGACCTCTAGTTAAAGAAAAAATACCTAAATAATTTTTAAGGTATTTTAGGCCTCAAAATGCACTGAATTTTGTCTGAGACTATAGTGAAGGGAATGGCACCTATCGCTAAATTTTTGATGAAAAAATCATCATTTCATCGAGCATCTTTGGTACAATATCTCAGAAGCCGTTTTTAGTCAATCTAATGCATTATGTACTTGAGTTCGAGTCCCGGTAAGGGCATTTAATTGTGTGTGTTATCACGAATATTTGTTTCTGGGGTATGATAGTTTATCTATGTAAGTATTTATTTATCAATACATACGTTTGTTAGTCGCCTAGTAACCACAGAACCTACAAGCTTTACTTAGTTTAGGGGTAGGTCTATCAGTGTAACTAGTGTAAGATTGTCCTTAAATATTTATTTATTTGTATTAATTATTTACACTAACTAGCAAACACTATCGAATATTTACGAATCGATATTTACGTGAAACACGCGTGGATCGGTATCGAATGGTATCGAGTTATCGACAACAACTATGGCCGCACTGACGTCAAGGGGCCGACTCCCGCGGCTCCCCCGTCCCGCTCACCGGCTTTGAGGTAACTTTCTTGAGGCATAAATAACCCTCAACCCGCACTGCGTGAAAAAAAAATTGCGTTCGAGGCTTATTTAAACCTAAGACATTTTTTTGTACGAGTCCGGGTCTAAATAACATAAAGAAATATATATTTGTATTTATCATACGCCTTGTAAGTAAACGCCGACAGCTCTCGCACGAGAGAGATAACACGAACTGTTAGCCCCGCACCAACTTATAGTCGCGCTTGAGGCGGTTTTGTCTCAACTCGTAGTGAACATGTTAATTGTATGCTCCTAAATCGTTAATTTCAAAAGCATTGTAATGTCGACTAGGAGTTACATTGTACAGCTGACAATTACCACGGAATCGACATTATTTTCAACGACGTGTGCTGCTTTTATTTCTCGATGTGAAAAGAATGAATAAAATAACGTTTTTATCAGTCACATTATTGTATCAAATCAGATTATTTCGCTTCATTAAACTTGCATATAGGTATTTTCATTTGTGTTGGAATAAAATAAAAAAAAGCTGGCCAATATTATTTTCTCTTATTTTACACATGAGTGCTATAAAGATAATATTGTAAAATTTATCAAACAAGTACAATAAAAATAGTCCAGAAATATAAGGAATATTATTTGTGGATTAAGTTCATAAAAAAATCATTTGGATTTATTTCAGATTGAATGATTCCTCATCATATTGTCAAATTACCTATATATTTCGCCATGGTTAATTCATAACTTTTACAATATACTTAATTGCTCAAAGGAAAAAGTTTTAATAAAACTCATTTAATTATCCACGAAGTATCTGAACACCGTAAGATTCAAACAATGGCCAAAGGAGAATAAATTATTCTACCTACATTATTGTGAAATTTCCCTACGCTTTTTTCTTAAACACTCAAATTGTAAAGAACGTAAGATAAGTACCTATAACTTGTCAATAAAAACAAAACTGTTTTAAGTTGTTTCCTATAACATAAATCTAGATCAAGGTTAATGAAATTGTTTTTCAAAAACGTAATTAATGTTACAAAGGGAATGATTGTTCGTTAATCTATATTACTTAAATGTAATAACATTCTTTATGTATTGGTTAAGTGCCGTTGTAAATATTTTGTAAATAAAACAGTTTTATGTGTCATAAAGATTTTTATAAGGCACATGGCCGCCGTCACGTGTCCATAAATTCCCATAAAATGATATTGAAAGCAGAAAATATTCTGTAGGTTTATGTCCTACATGGAGATTATTTTCTGTCTTCATACTTGTGCAATACTTATTCGTTGGTAAATATCAAAGGTAAGTCGCTTCACTCGCAACTTTGTTGTCCATAAATTCCCATAAAATGATATTGAAAGCAGAAAATATTCTGTAGGTTTATGTCCTACATGGAGATTATTTTCTGTCTTCATACTTGTGCAATACTTATTCGTTGGTAAATATCAAAGGTAAGTCGCTTCACTCGCATCTTTGTTGTCTCGCACATAACACTCAAAAATATGTGGTACTCATTTATGGCATTACTAATACGTTGGGTTCAGATGTTTCTGAGCGCTTCGTTATGAAAATATGATTGTAATAAGTGACTGTACAAATACTCATGCCTACTATATATTATGTTATGCAACTATGTTTTTGCAAGATAAAAAAGCCACATCAAATTGAAAAAATAAAGCATTATGTCGTGTCTGTTATTCAAGTAACAGAGGCTCCAATTGGGCCCTCAGTGTTTTATGTTTTAAAATCCTGAATCGTTTAAAAATGAATGTACCGTAAAGCCCTACTTTTCTATAGATTAGTGATCGTACCTACCTGAATCACAACTTTGCCGATTGAAACATTGTTGCCATCTAATTATGTGCCTATGAAGTAAAAAATCGTGAAAAAGCAATTTTCCCGCTTGCGAATGTCACAAATTATTTTTGTCCTTTTGTCCGTGGCCCTTATTGCATTGGCAAAGCTATGAACATAATTAGAATTACAACCAGAATGCGTATATATGTAGACGTTAATAACGAGTTTAGCCGCGAGGGATCTTGAGCTAAGGACGTTGTTTGGAAAATGTCGCATTAAAATTAAATACTGACGACGCGCGGGGTTTTTGGAAACAGTGATTTGGATCTGGAGAAGCCTCAGCTCTGAGTCGCGTTTACCACTCAAATAAACAAAAAAAATGTTTAATTTTTTTCAAGCTTAGTTTCTCTTTAAGTGTGCGTTTTAGGGTGCGTTTCGACCAGAGATGTGCGAGCGTTTTTAAGAACCAATAGGATCACTGCACGCTGTGTACAAATCGAAGGTAATCGATCTACAGCAAAGAGGATATAATATTATACTGTATTGTCATTGTAAATTTTGTAACCACAGTAAATTCACTGCCGTCTATCGACACACTTTAAAACTAAAAATGAAGATTTATAAAAATACGATAAAATGTATTTAAATATGGATAAATGTTATTTTTTATTTGCATTAATTATTTTTATGATTTTGACCCATGTTCTTTCACTGATATGCGTTAAAATTGTAAATATCAAACGAAACCGTCAACGCCATCTATACGAGAGTAGGCCAAAGGCACTGGCGCCATCTGATCGAGAATCAAATTTTCGTGATTTTCGAGGCACGTTTTTTCCTTAGACTGTATCCATCTATTACGGAGTTATATCTATCTTTGATCTACAGATATCATTAAAAGCCACAGACATCATTAACTTTACTCCAAACCTTTAAAAAGTTTCTTACCATTTGGCTAAGAATAAGACAATCAATCGCAAAATTACACAAATTGCAACAACACAGACAAGTCATCGGCTGTAGTGTTTCAGCCCTGTAATCTTAGCAATCGTAAACCACGCGCCACAGCACAAATCATTGTTAACGTCGTTTGCGTAATATAACGCCACATCAGCAGTAATGGCACTTCGCGGACGCATTGCGGTGTGGCTGCGGATTAGGGGGCCATTTTCCTTCAATAGATTTTTCGTATAAATTCACTTTTGACTCATCAGTTATATCAAAATATCTAACTCGCCATACCGGGTGGGGTCTGTAACACGAGCAAATAATTAAAACATGTATTGTACTCCTCAAACGATTACACTTTTATGTAATAATGTAAGTTACCAAGAAGTGAATACAATTTTTTTTTTGCTAGCCTATATAAGTATCCCACTGCTGGGCAAAGGCCTCCCCGACTCCCGATTTGGTGCTTCCTCCGGCCAGTTGTTCAGGAAGCTGTCCAGGTCATCTCGCCATCTCCGTTTGGGCCTGCCCCGTCCACGTCCCTCTACCGGCATCCACTTGGTGGCTAAGCTAACCCACCTCTCCGGATGCATGCGGTAGACGTGGCCGGCCCAGACCCACTTGAGCAATTATTAAAAAAAATAAAAATAAAAATAATGTCAAATATTGTCACTGTAATATTATTTAATAAAAGCCATCCATCATCCAAAGTACGGCGTAGCCAGTTATGCAAAATCCAGCCTTAGCGACGTACATCTTGTAACCTCCAACGATAATGACTGTAATAAGGTACGAAATGGTACACAAATTAAATTATTTGGCCGTAGGTACATTGGTGATCTGTGATTCAAACTGTTCAAACACCTTTCCAATAAACTTCTATTGTCCAACAATACTCAATCAACGCGCAATGTCACCGTCAATTCGGATGACGTTTGACGTAAATTCGCGAATGACGTCCCAAGGGCGCAGTTAGGTGTTGAATGTTAATGTGCGTGACGAATTCTGCGTGCCAACGACGGGATCAAAGTAAGGAAACTGGTCTAATGAAATTACGGCAAGGGTTAACCGATACCGGAGTTTCAGGAACGTGGAAGCTTGGAACGTGTTAAGACTTGGGTTTTGGAGTTTGTACCTATAACATAATTTGAAGGAAACGTAGATAACTGTTCTTTTTTTTTGTACGTAGGTTTTTAAAAAGCTAGTGTACCAATCAAATCCTCCTAAAATCGAAACCTCAAAATAATTTAGGTATTTTGAAGTTGGTATGAGAAAAATAGACGGTGACGTCACAAAATATAAATTCATCATCTAATGAATTTGTGCTGTTTTTAAAATAACTAAAAACTAGTGTTTCGTTTTTCAGCCTATTTTCTTAATTTTAATATTAGTTGTGAGAAAATTAATTTATCTAAGGTTGTTTCATAACCCTATCATAGAAAATCTCTTTGACCCTAATCAATCAAAATATTCTCTTCGTACATACATTCTGCAGGAAATTTCTGATGTAGGTACGAGTAAAAGGATACAGAATGACCACGCTTCATTTACCTACTTCACTCCGCGGTGGAAATTTAACCCAAAATTAGACTGGATTTTAGTCATACTTTAGAAGCCTGCAAATATATACAGGGTGACCATTGGACCAACCCTGAAATCCCACTTAGGGTTACTTCTCAGGAATGCTCCAACGTTAATATTTTTTAATTAGAACAAAAAATAAAATAAAAAAATTTCAAACAAAAAATAATTCCAATGATCGACAACAAAAAGAAACATGTAAATAAACTAAACTAATGTCATAAATAAAAAAGAAAATCAATTATTTCGAAGAAGGTTTCATACTCTTTATTACCTCAGGAGCTATTAACACATACATGCTGCTCCAAAGTAAAAAATCGTAATTTCTTCGTAATACACCTATTGTTACGATACTTGGTATACTGATTCTAAATACCCTAATGCATATTATGTACCTACATTTCGGCTTTGTTCAATGGCTAAGGACACTGTATATGTAAGAATATGCAACGCTGACTAGAAAACATGTTTGAACTGGACTGTATCAGCATACTAATATTATTCTCAGGTAAATTGAGGTTTATTCGTACAAATTTTCTTTTATGGTATCTAAAACTGAGAAATAATTTTTATTATTCAATCGTTTAAACAGGTAATCCGATTTAGGGCCTTTGATATATATTTCGCTATGAATACTAGCTTAAATTTAGTGAAGCAAAAGCTTTTATAAGATTTTCCTGACAAAATACTATTTTCTAAAATATACCTAAACGAAATATCAGCTACTTTTAAGGTTTCAAAGTCTACGAACGTTTAAATTTCATGGACTATTCTGAATAAATATCAACTAAAAGATCCTTTTAAATTAATTGAGTAAATAGTAACAGTAGGTAATAACAGTACAAAATACGTATGAATGTTTAAAAATAAGCAATGTGAAGCGATGGAGGAGTTATGTTTATTGCTGATGAAAGTAAACACAAACCACTTAAGCGTCTGCATCTTAACAAGTAGCAAAATAGCTCCTGGCCACACTACTGCTCTATGCCTAGACGTACATGTCACTTCTACCTTTGTACTCTGTTGGATTGCGCCTAGTGTCATTGTGTCAATAGTTTTCTATAATTACTTATTATAATTAAAGTCGCATAGTAAAAGCCATTTCTTTTATTTCTATCAGGTTATGGGCGTCACGCTCAATAGTGCGTTATAAGATTTGGCTAAAAAATAAAGTTACATTTCGAAAAGTAAAAGTACATAACCTAAAAAAACACGCGGTCGCCGGAATTCTTTTCAGCATTTCAGATACTAAAATTCCAAAATGAGTTCGCAAAACGGATTATTGTCAATTGAGAAGCTTACAGGACGAGACAATTGGTGTACATGGAATTTTGCGGTGAAAGCATATCTAGAATTGGAAGAATTGTGGGATTATGTACAAGGCACCGTCGTCGACACAAAGAAAGACTTGAAAGCGAAGTCTAAGATAATTTTATTAGTGGATCCTATGTTATACGTACACATCCAAGATGCAACTACGTCTAAACAGGTATGGGACAATCTTTCTAAAGCTTTTCAAGACTCAGGATTAGTACGCAAGGTTGGTTTATTGAAAGATTTAATTAACACCACCTTGGAATCAAGTAACAGTATAGAGGAATATGTTAATAAAATTATGACATCAGCCCATAAATTAAGAAGTATTAGTTTTCAAATTGATGATGAGTGGCTTGGAACTTTGATGCTGGCCGGTTTGCCAGACATGTATAAACCAATGATAATGGGCATTGAAAGCTCAGGAGTTAAAATAAGTGCAGATCTAATCAAAACAAAATTGCTTCAAGAAGTTAAATCTACTTCTGCACAAGATACAACTACAGCATTTTACTCCCATTCCAAGTCTAAACCGTCTAATCAATCCGTACAAAATAAAAAGTCTAAGGGTCCTCGTTACTACAACTGCAATGGCTACGGGCATTTAGGAAAGCAATGCTGGCACAGAAAGAACAATAAAACTGCAAATGATAAATCCAAATTTAATAATGGTTTCATAGCTGCTTTTTCAGCGGCTCTGTTGCAGGATCACATGAATTGGTATGTCGACTCAGGTGCAGCCAGAAATACAACAATGCACCGTGAATGGCTGGACAATATAAGACCAGCACCTGTAAAATCTATAAGGATTGCCGACAATACATTTCTCCGAGTTGAATGCTGCGGTGATGCGACAATACGAGTCCCCGCTAAGGATGGATTCAACAAGATACTGGTGAGAGAAGTTCTTTATGCCCCAGATATAGCTACCAATTTATTGTCAGTAAGCAGAATATTAAAAGCCGATGGCAAGGTTGAGTTTACCAAAGGCGGTTGTACAATATTTAACGAAATGGGCCAAGAAATAGCAAGGGCTGATGAAATAGATGACACATATAGGCTAAGAATTTATAATGACACAGTAAATGCAATGTCAGCTGTAACAGAAGATGATACCTACTTGTGGCATCAAAGGATGGCACATTTGAATTTTACTGATGTAAATAAAATACCGGCATGTACTTCAGGTGTTAAATTGTCACAGAATAAAGAAAATTGCATATGTATCACTTGTATAGAAGGCAAGCAGACGAGGCAACCATTCCCGCACAATGGTTCCAGAGCTACAGATTTATTGGAGCTAGTGCACTCTGATGTATGTGGTCCCATGCAGGCGGCATCTTTTAGTGGTTGCAGGTACATAGTTACTTTCATTGATGATTTTTCAAGAAAAGTATTTGTATATTTTATGAAAAGTAAATCAGAGGTACATGATAAATTTACAGAGTTTAAAAACAGAGTAGAGAATGAATTAAATAAGAAAATAAAAACTTTTAGAAGTGATAATGGCAAAGAATATGTTAACAAAAATTTTAAAAATACAATGAAACAATATGGCATTTTGCATCAGACTAGTAACCCTTATACACCGGAGCAGAATGGTCTCAGCGAACGTATGAATAGAACCTTGATAGAGCGCGCTAAATGTATGATTCTCAATGCTAATTTACAGAACAGCTACTGGGCAGAGGCAGTAGCAACTGCGGCACACATCATAAATCGTTCGCCTACTCGAGCTCTCAATGACGTTACTCCGGAAGAAGTTTGGACCGGTGAACAGCCTGACCTCAGCTATATGAAGATCTTCGGGTGCAAGGCCATGGTTCACATTCCAAAAGAACGAAGGCAAAAATTAGATGCAAAGTCACGTGAGTTAATATTCGTGGGTTACAGTGATTGTACAAAGGGCTACAGATTTATAGACCCAAAAAGCAAACAGGCCATAATGAGCAGAGATGTTGTATTCTTAGAAGCCACCGTGAAACAAAAGAAGCTCCCTCCAGCACCTGAAAAGGAAGAAAACATATTAAATGAAAATAAAGGTGAAAATACCAACAAAGAAATAAATAAAAATAAAATAAAAAACTTACCATCTGATAAATGTGTTCAGAAGAAAGTTGTATACTTACCAATACTGGAAGATAACAGAGATTTTCAGGACACAGATGACATTGATGAATCCGATGAACAGAGCAGTTCAAGTTCTCCGAATGTTACTGTCACTGACAATTATATTACTTCTGAATCTGAAACATATGAAGTGTGTGAAGATGGAATTGATGAAACATACATACCTAATGAAAGTGTAAATGTTACCCCACCGCATCAAATGAACCTAAGACCACGACGACGGGAAAAGCCTGCTGAACGCGAACCTACAACATATCTTTGTATAAACGGTGAGTCAGCCATGAGTTTACTAGACAGTGATCCACAAGACCTTAATGAAGCGCTTCATAGCGACAAGGCTGAGAAGTGGATAGAAGCCATGAATGAGGAACATGAATCATTACTAAAAAACAATACATGGACTTTAGCTGACTTACCCAAGAATAAGAAAGTAATACCATGCAAGTGGGTATTCAAAACAAAGACAGATGAAAAAGGAAATGTGACGCGATACAAGGCAAGATTAGTCATAAAAGGCTATAAGCAAGCAAGAGGTATAGACTACAATGAAATATATGCTCCTGTTGTTCGGAACACTTCAATAAGATATTTGATTGGTTTGACAGCGTTTCTACAAGGAGACATAGATAAGGAAATTTATATGTCACAACCGCCATACTTTGAAAATGGACAAAAAGTATGTAAATTAAACAAATCCATTTATGGTCTCAAGCAAGCAAGCAGGCAGTGGAATCTTAAATTAAATGCTGCTTTACTTGAGATAGGTATGAAAAGATCAAAATTGGATCCCTGCATATACTTTAGAATATTGAATGAAAGTGACATAATATTTATTACTGTGTATATTGATGACCTACTGTATTTTTTTAACAACTACGACACAGCCATGAAAGTTAAAAATAAACTTAAAGAAAAGTTCTTTATGAAAGATTTGGGAAAAGCAAAGCATTGTATAGGTTACAGGATCACACAGGAAGACAACGGTGATATTTCCATTGACCAGTCGGCTTACATACAAAAAATATTAACCCGCTTTGGAATGATGGACTGCAAGCCGGTGTCAACACCATGTGAAACAAATGTTACATTTAAAAAGGCTAAAACTGAAGAAGATATTATAAGAAATAAGCCATACCAGGAAGCAGTGGGCTGCTTATTGTACCTTTCACAAGGCACACGGCCTGATATAGCATATATAGTAAACACATTGAGCAGATTTAATAACCAACCTACAGAAGAGCATTGGATGGCTATTAAGAGAGTGCTAAGATATTTGAAGGGCACAATATTCACTAAGCTTACATACAAAAGTGATCAACACACTAATATTGTTGGATACAGCGATGCTGACTGGGCTGGTGACTCTGAAGATAGACGGTCATGCACTGGATATATTTTTATTTTTCAAGGAGCCGCTTTGAGTTGGAACTCACGAAAACAACAGACCATTGCCCTATCGACATTGGAATCGGAATACATGTCATTAGCATCCGCTACACAAGAATGTATTTGGCTAAAACAATTACAAGAAGATTTCTGGCCTAATCTTTCAGGTATTCCTACGGTTTTGTATTGTGATAACCAAAGCGCCATTAGTCTTTCAGGTAACGACATGTATCACCCGAGGAGCAAACATATTGATGTCCGCTACCACTTCCTTCGAGAGCGGATATCCACTGGACAAATATCTGTGCAGTACTTACCAACGCAGGAGATGATTGCTGATCTCCTGACTAAAGGACTACATGGACCTAAACACCAAAAGTTTACTGATTTAATGGGTTTGTGTTCAGGAGAGGATGATGAAAGTAAACACAAACCACTTAAGCGTCTGCATCTTAACAAGTAGCAAAATAGCTCCTGGCCACACTACTGCTCTATGCCTAGACGTACATGTCACTTCTACCTTTGTACTCTGTTGGATTGCGCCTAGTGTCATTGTGTCAATAGTTTTCTATAATTACTTATTATAATTAAAGTCGCATAGTAAAAGCCATTTCTTTTATTTCTATCAAACTGATTTTGATACGTTCTTGAAGATCGTTTTGGTGATTGATTTGCGTGCAACACACGCACGACTCGACTTTCACTTCATTTCGCATGCAAAAATCAGCGACCTTCAAGATCAAAATAAGATCAAAAACGTAACAAGTTGTCGGGCTTCTGGCATGGTTAAGTGAATGTTTTTTTAACAATGTAAGTAAGTAAATATTCTTTATTTCACCAATAATTATACATTTTACATACATGTAAAACGACAAAGAAGTAATAAAGGAAAAAATAACAAGGTAACAGCAGGCGATGAGTGTAATGACCAAAGCACACGTGTTTCATGCGACGATTTTCAACACACTTGCAAGAAAAAAAACTGATGTATTAATCAAATTTTAATTATTAAAACAGTTAAAGTACAATTAAAAAAAAGTTTCAAAATACATTAAAGCATTTGTTCGATAATAAAAAAAAATTGCAGCATAAGTTCGTTAATTATAATGAAAAAAGATATCTAGGATTATGAGCCTAAAAGCGGTTCAATAAGTTCCACATAACGAGTAAGTGTGTTGAAAAAAAAAACATTTCAAAGTTGGTAATGCTGTCGACACTCACTAAGTAAATCCAGCGCGGCCAATTTCAGTATTTCTACAAGTCTGCGGGGACCGGATTTGTCCTAATGACTACAAAATCCCGCTTTAGGTACCTATTTCAACAGAAACCTTACATTTTTTGGCTTATGGAGTTACAAAACTCGCAACTCAACAATGCAAAAAAAGTAGGCAAGATTTAAATTTATTTGCTCCTTGTGTCTAAAATGTATGGGAAAACTAGTCTTTTTTGTATACAATATGATAATAGGTACGTTACAATACGTTACAAATCGTGGCAGGCGTGTGGCGATTTACGACCACCTATAATTTCAGTCTCAATAACATTAGGTACATTTTGCTGAGGTTTTAGGTCATCATCATTTTAAGAATAATAAGGTTTGATGTCTTTATATGTTCGGCAAGAAAATAGTTTAAAAGATTATTTATTTAAAGACGCGGAACCTTAACTGACACTAAAAAAGTTTTTGACCCATTTCAACCCTGAATACTGAATACTCGTACATCAGGCAATGCTCTAATTTCATCATTGAATAGGAACCTAAAGGGCTATTCCCAAGTGATTCGGCTACAGCCCTTTCATCAATTACTAATAGTTTGGATAAGGGTCGAACGTATACCTACGTACGTACGTACGTAGTAGGCACTGGCACTGGTAGGTAAGTTATAAAAAGCTCTGTGACAGTATCTTAGAGATTTGTCTAATTTATATGGTACCTAAGTGAGCACACTGGTCTCATTGATGTCTGCGAAAATGTATCCACTCCCCAGTTAACTTTTGTGGAGCAACTTAAGAGCAACATACAATATAGAATATGGTACATAGTATGGACTATATTCTTGGAAATAAAGTATTGAGTTTGAATTTGAACACTGTCCATCAGTAAGTAACTACGTAATTTAGGTACGTAATGTTACCGTGTTACAGTGTTGCTCCACAAAAAACACATTCACTGCTAGCGACACTGTTAACACGTTATCTGCTACATACTTACTACATACGGGTTTTCCCATGTTATCTGCTACGGTCGTAGCGCGTAGCTCGCGCTGGCAGTGACTGTGTTAACACCTGTTAACTGCGCTGCGGTGTGGATGCAACTTGAAGTTTTCATATCACAGTTCATGTTTTTATTAAAGTTCTATTATCCGGTGCCTTTCTTGTCGCATAATAATTGATTGTCCTAATGTAATGTCAAGCATAAAAGTCTTTTATGCGTAACTGCTAAGGAGATACTTTTGCGGAAATGGCGCTGGATAAGACATATTTTACGAAGGCCAAATAACCACCTATTCAAGCAAGGGCTGACTAGGAAAATTCCCGGAAAAAGGGGGCAAGGTCGCCCACGTACCACCTGGAGGCGCACAGTGGAAAAGGAGGCTGCACCTCGGCCTGCGCCTCTTTATTTTACATTATTCTGTCATGCTTCTTTTACCTGTAATTTATTTTTATTTTTGTACTTAATAGAATGCTGAAGCCTGACATGTGAAGAACTGTACAGTTTACTGTTGGAAAATTGTTTTATGACATTAATAATTAAATATAACTATTTAAAATTAATAATTTTTAGATAATTTAGTTTAGTAGTTTGACATTGACACACATTGACATTTTTTCAAAAATTTTCTGTACTTATTTAATATTTGTAATTATTTTTGTGATAAATATTTGAATGCTGAAATTCCGGCCAGACATGTAAAGAACTGAACTTGTACATATTTACATCTTATATGTAACTCGTGTTTTATCAAATAAACGATTATCTTATCTTATCTTATCTTATCTCGGCTGGGCGGAGCTGAAGGAGGCCGCGCTGGAACGCGAAAAATAGGAAATCGCTTCTGAGAGCCCTATGTCCCTGATGAGGGATAACATAAATCATGATCATCATCATCATAAACAATTCTGGCCAAGTTTTATTCAATTCAATTACAGCGTTGGTGGTCGGGATGTATTATAAAATCAATATACGCGATATAATCCGTTTTCATAGTTTTATTTTATGTAGTTTTAGAATAGATAGGGTTAGGTAGGTACAAGATGGAGCGGCGGTATTAATGACACCGCAACAGTATTTTTTATGCAGCTGCAGTTGACATCTGAACGTCACCTTAATAGGTAAAAAAATTGAAGGTTAGTACGTAAGTATTTTAAGAAGGAAAGCCCCAGGAAATCTTTTAATATTCCATTAAAATCCAAGAATACTAAATGAATAATCCGAAAAACTTAAACAGTTTCCAAGCAAAACTTGACATCATTACGCGAAGTTCTGACACTTAATTAAATTTCAGAAATTGAAATACTAAAAGCTGCTGCAAAAGTGTAAAATCCCAAGCTTAGAGCTTATAGCGTTTCGAAAAACCAATTATTTAAGCAGCATTTTTAACGAAAAATGGCTACTGTTGCGCCCGAGCCATATATTATTTAATTACCTACAGTATAGCAGGAACTTGACTGTCTAAAAACGTGATATCGAAATATTATGAATGAACTAAGTAACTAGGTAAAGGCTAATTCGAACCAACACTGGCATTAGATTAATATCTGAATGATGTCACTTAGGTATCGTATGTCACGCTCGCGCCAATACATGTACAAACAAGTAACTTGAAGAGAAGTACTTATAAAAATTGGCTTCCGGGAATGGGTACTAGATGACAACATGTGAAGATAAATTAATTATGCATTGTAAATTATCTGTGCATGCATCTTGTTCACGGGTGTAACTGAATGTAACTGTACTTTGATTGTTATTGCATTACGATTTTAAAATCGTAAGCAACTAAGCCAGCAGATTTTTTAGTTTCTCGTAGGTACTTACGGGTCTAAACCAGACGGGGTAAAACCGGGTCGTCCCGGTTTTGTATTAAAGTGTCTTTTTTGTACAATACACGAGAAAAGGGTTCCGTTTTTACCCTATGGGTACGGAACCCTAAAAATGATACCAAACCAGGAAAATTGTGTAGACAATAATTTTATTATTATTTATTTTGCAAACAATTAAAAGTGAGTAATATTCGTTAAACGCCCCGAAATCATCTTGAACGAGCATTACAATTTAGATCTAACAAGTTTCCCGGGATTTTCCAACTTTTCCTCATTCCCGCAATCATCATTTAGACTTTCTTTATATATTTCGAGCTGAAGTATGATTACTTACTTATTTAATGTTACAAACAAAGCTATCACTTCAAATTCAAGGCAACTGAAAATAATGATGAGCTTTGGGCGTGTTGACCTTAAGCCCTACTGTTTTCTTGAACCGAGAACAATAATAATTAGATTGGCTAATTAAATAGGTACCCGATCATCCTGTTTGGGTACAAATTTTCTACACACTTATCAAGCTGAAAAACGTCTGCGAGCGATACTACATTTTTTAATAGTAAACGAAAAATGAAAAAATTCACCACCTCCGGCTAGACTCGAACTTGCGACCATTGGAACACCGGTCCAATAGCTACTACCAACTGAGCTACGGAGACTTACCAGAAGTGTGCGAATCTTTCCATGCTTATACGCCACCCTAAGGAGTATTATTTATTGTACAGCCACACGCTAGGGCCGAGTACCTGGACAAGGGTGGACTGATTAAAATGGAGGAAATGGTACTCTTGCGCTGCGTGTGCCTGCACAGACCGCTTAAGATAAGGTGGGCAGCGATAGCAAGGGATCCTAATGGCCTAAGTCCCTACTTCCCTAGCCCTAACTTATCCTAAGAAAAGGATGTCTGTTACCGTGAGACCTAAGGTAACAGACGGATTCCTATTGGGAAGGAGTTGGGCGAGTGGATGGATACTTGCTGCCGATCACTCAGACTCAAGTGACCGATTAAGGCTGAAGGTGTCTTATGCCACAGCAAGGGTACCTAAGAAATGTGGGGAAGGAATCCTCTACTCTCAGAGAGTCGCCCTGAGCTAGCAGAGGTTTTGGGTAGAGGTAGTGAAACACCATCGGACAATTGGTATCTGACTTAAATGTTAATATATTTTTCCTTTTTTATTGTGGGACGTACCACATTATTACAATCTATAAATTGTATATACAGATGTCAATCACAATGAAAAAATCAACGATGATCAAACTCTGGTCAACGTCGGTTTTTTCATTGTGATTGACATCTGTATATACAATTTATAAATTGGTATCTGATTTATTTATTTATGCAATCTTCGTCTACAGCACACATAAATTATTTTCGTGTACTGTGCGTGTAAATTGCAACTAGTGCTGGTTTATGCCCTAGTTGCATAGACGCGAGTCAGTATACGATGCGGTTACGAAATCTGTTGTTTAAACATTTATTATTATTTATAATAGCATTCTCATTCCAACTTCCAAGTCCTGATATAACCCTTCATTAATAACTTTCATTATATGAAATCATTGTCAAATTTCAATCAAATCTATTTACCAAGTTCGCTGTTGAAAAACGAAGAACGGTCCGGATCCGGGCTGATGCCTCCGACACTTCGGTTTTTAGGGTTCCGTACCCAAAGGGTAAAAACAGGACCCTATTACTAAGACTCCGCTGTCTGTCTGTCCGTCTGTCTGTCTATCACCAGGCTGTATCTCATGAACCGTGATAGCTAGACAGTTGAAATTTTCACAGATGATGTATTTCTGTTGCCGCTATAACAACAAATACCTACCAAAAAGTACGGAACCCTCGGTGCGCGAGTCCGACTCGCACTTGGCCGGTTTTTTATAGAAAGCATCACGTGATCACCGATCACCCATCATAGAAAACTAAGTGCCGCACGCCTCGGTTCAGACCTGGAGCGGTATTCGACATGCGTTAAGTGACGTTTCGTGTTGAACTTCAGTTGAATGAAAGAAATCGTGTGTTGTCGAATAGGTAAATTTGACATTAGCAATCCACAGTTAGGTGACAACGAAACCAAACCATTTTAAACCGTATAGTAGTAAGAAAACAAAGTTGATTTTTGTTGCATAATTTTTTCAATGAATGACTTTTGGTCGTACCAAATGATACTTTCCACAGTTGATGAACAAATGATTCATTCCACTGTTGAACTGATGTTGAAGCCGAAACTGACAGTTGTGCATCTCGAATAGGGCCCCTGGACCGTTGTGGTGTGAATCATTGGCAGCTTTTAACAAGTGGATAGTTGGAAAGGTCTGGCAAGAAAATTTGTCTTTAAATTCCATTCCAGCATGAGTCATTCTTAATGCCCGGTTCACATCTATTCCAGTGGCATTCTAGTCCAGTGATCGAATCCAGCTCTGGAATGCTACTGGGATAATGTGAACCGGGACTGGAATACAATCATTCCAGTAAGCATTACAGTTTATTTAATCGTATGGCAAACAAGATTCGAGTCGCTTAAAATATTAAAAAGTAATAAAGAATGAAAAACTATATCCAAAGTCTTGATCCTTAGGGCCGCGTCTTCACTAGGAGCGAACAAGTCTTGCTGTCCAGCGACTGGAATGATTGTCTACTTTTGATTCCAGTTCGCCCAATCCAGCGCCACTAGAATAATGTAGACCGTCAATCCAGTCTGCATTAAACGTTAAATAGTGATAACGTATTGTTTTTTTGGTAACAGTCTCCATAAGTTCACTATATGATGGAAATTACTAGAATTAATGTAAACGATTCGATCCAGTTCAGTGCTGCATTCGATCACTGGACTGGAATGCTACTGGAATAGATGTGAACGGGGCATTACGCAAGTTTCCTCTGTCATTACTAAGATTTACAACAATTGCATTGTGATCTGCTAATTTAGTTCGTAGTCAATTAGGAAACATGCCGTATGCCTCAATCAGGTTACGTATAGGCTACAAGGCATGCATGAAATTTGCATGCATATTGCAGAT
This sequence comes from Cydia strobilella, assembly GCF_947568885.1. Lineage (NCBI taxonomy): Eukaryota > Metazoa > Arthropoda > Insecta > Lepidoptera > Tortricidae > Cydia > Cydia strobilella. Next base: position 12,076,426 of record NC_086057.1, read on the forward strand.
TCATGTGGCATTGTTGTCTTCAGTATTTCCCTGAGGTATCGCTAAATTATGTAGGAAAGCTAACAGTCAGTGAACAATACAATGGGCAATGATGAATAATCTATTAATGCGGAATTCCTTTGTAACTGTAGGTAATCGTTAATAAAGGATGACTCACGTTAGACCGGGCCGTGTCCGGGCCGGAGCTTCCGGCGCTTCGTTTTCTATGGAAAGCATCACGTGATCACCTGTCATGTCATAGAAAAGTAAGCGTCGGAAGCTCCGGCCCGGACACGGCCCGGTCTAACGTGAGTCATCCTTTATACGGCAAGTAAACGTTACGGCTAATTAATAAAAAAAAGGGAAAGAATATAATGATCACATTCGAAAAACCTTTATGATAGCTGAAACTCGATGTACAGGTAGCTTTATTTATTTATTTAATCTTTGTTGCGCAAAAGAAAATACAAATGTACAAAAGGCGGACTTAATGCTACAAGGCATTCTCTACCAGTCAACCGTCGGGCAAAGCAGATAACTTGTAGGCGGTGCAACATCATGTTGTAATTACAAAACAAAGTAGCTTTCTATTTGGACTAGGGAATGCAAAAACCGGTTTTTATTTGTGAGAAAATTCGGCTAATATTCGGTTAAAAACCGATTTTTCCATACAATTAAAATTCGGTTTTGCATTCCCTAATTTGGAAATTGGAAAAATCGACTATGCGCATTGAATGGGGTTGGCCGGTCGAAATAATTAGCAGATGGCGCCAACATAGCTTGCCCTGTCAATCCTTAGAATTGTGTCAAATTTTTGTTTTTTTAATACCTTGGATGCCAGCCCTTTAAGCCAAATCTCATAGAAAAAGGGGCAAGCTATGAATGATGGCGCCATCTCTGTAAACCTTTGTCAGTTGCCAACCCCATTAGGTAAATATAGTTTTTTTATATATAAGAACGCTTGTTAAAAGCAAATGGGCAAGTAACCCAAGCACCGCCGCAAATTTCAACGACACAAGCAAGAATGGCTTTAGTTGTCAAAAGACGATGGACATTTGTGACTATTTCGTAGCCAACTTCCTTGACACGTTAAGCCCAGCTTACTAGTCAATGCGTCCTACGTTTCTCAGTACTGGTGTCCGTTCGTATCTGTCATTTGGATGTTGTTGTTAATCATAAACATAGTATATACAAGTAGTTATAAACATGAAACCGAGCGACCAGGGGTAAGAGAAAGACATATTCATGTATTGACAGTTTCATGTATGGCAACATTGTGGCGTCTCCTCTAGCTGCCACTGTCGACGTCATCTAACAGATGGCGTTAGGGAGCTAGAACGCAATTAGCTAGAAGCCTACATCGCGGTTACGAAGTTTCAAATGTCACTTACTATATATACTCCTTCTGACTAACTCTCAGTGGACTTCGGTCCCCAGGCATAACACCCGCCTGGAGAGAGTACTCTCTAGTGGCCCTCTCTCTACACCTACCACAACATAATCCTTTTTCTCTTTCACTCTTATAAATTTCGTTATTTCGCCATCGCCTCCTTGCTATGATGTCATAACCCTACCATGAAAAAATGCCCGGTCGGTGAGAAAGGATAGGAATAGGAATCGCAAAGAGTATCTTTTTCTATCAAAGAGTGTCAGGCCCTTGCTGTTAATACTCGTAGTGGGTAATGAAAAACACAAAGTAAACATTTTAGAAATGACAGTAGCACTGCAACGCAGCAAAATTTAATCAAAGTATTCTTGGTTTCACACAGCAATTCAGTTTGCAGCTTATCGGCGCTGCATTGCTACAGGAGATTTCAATATCAATAACGATGTCCAGAATAATTGACATTTTCTTGCACGATAAATAAATATTACCTACGTTACAGTACTTACTGTACCTATTCCTTGAATGGTAGGTACTAATATAGGTATGGTAACCGTAAAAAAATTTACTGTATTCTTATCAGGATCCTTAGTATAAATTTCACTCGATACAGCGTAACGAGCGTTCGCGTTTGCGTGATGTCTATTTTTGTATGGGATTTTGAACAGCGCGCCAAGCGGTACGTTCTGGAAACTGAAAATCCCATACAAAATGACACTTACCGCAAACGCTTACGTCACGTCACGCTATCGGATGAAATTTACACTAGGGGTACTATTCACCCCTAGTGTCTATATAGTTCTCAAAGCAACGTCGCAACGAAAACTATGTACACCTAAAATAGAAACTGATTTCATAACCGCTGACATTTCAGCATCTTAGCTAGTGTAAATGCAAATATCACGAAGTGCTTTCAGCTCAGAATTGTTTGAACCGGCTTTGGACCCGCTCGTGCGACTAGCGACTTGCAATACGCTGTTCTGCCACGCTAAACAGAACCTTAACGCCGTATGATTTGCTCCTGTCATAGTCAGATACTCCCTTTTTTGTGTGTGCGATAGTTTTGGAGTCGTTGCACTTGTCCAACTCGGAGTAAACATGAGCTCACTTGAACTAAACTTGCATATAAGTAAATGCTTACAATTTGAACTCTATTATAAAGAGAACAGGGACAGTGTGAACTATTTAGAACGCATTTGAACTTGCGAATTTGAACGGGCAATCGTGGAGAGCAATTTTTATGAAATACCAAAAATGTTCGCTCTTTGCGGCCACTTGAATTCGAAACCGCCGGGCGGTTTTAGCAACGCTCCATGTTTGGAGCGTTTCAGTTAAAAATGTAGTCTGGATTTTGATAATGAAAACATTGTAATTTGTAACATGAGCATGTAAGAATTTTATTCTAGTTTTTTAAACTTGAATTTAAGATAAGCACTATATATGTGTATCAAATGTTTTTTAATTAACAAATCCGTTACGTTATGAGTATAATATTATAGACAAAGGAATACAAAGACGAAGTAAATTGATACACTATTCCGGTAACTAAGTTCGTATATAAGCGCTGTTTGACGATCAAGTTACCACGAAATGTGAAGCGCCTAAGGGCCTTCATCTACGAGTAATTTAGCTGTCTAGATCGCGTCTATTGATTATTTTCTAATAAATCTACCTATATGATATTTCTTGAGTAGTTTTACGGTAACAAAGTTGACAAGTGGATTTTTGAAACTGTTTGCGCCACATATAAAACCTTTATAGTATATATATTCTGACCTCCTTGTCGGGGCTTCAACTTTTTGACGGCAAGGCAGAAAAATAAGTGTAACACATGTCAATAAAATTCTCTAATACGATCGGTCGATATCGCATGCAAATATAATTATAATATTTAAGAAAACCAAAAAGGGGATCCCCAAGTACCGCCGCGTGTTGTTCCCAAGTGCTGCCGTGTGTTAACCAGTGGGCGCTCCAAAAGGAGTCATTAGAACCAGTAAATATTACATGGTAAGTTTTTCCGCATCCCCAGAAACGATCACATTTATCTAACAAAACCAATCAGCTGCAAACATCACTACCACTGTAGCGATTTCGGTTAAAATAGAAATTTATCGGAAAATCGTTGTAACAACTTTACGCCCGAGATTCGAGAAATGCTCTCGAGGGGTCGGAGTCTGCTCAAATCGCATGATGGATGGCATTGATATAAGTGGAACCTCAATAACACGAAATCCTCTTTTTATGTAATAAAAATAAAATGAGATTTGAATTGTGATTTTTGATTTCGAGCGTCCAGACATACAAGCCTGTAAATGTGATAAGTATACGTTATTTTATTATTTACCATTTATCCATTCATTTCTTTTAAAATAATTATATAATATAGGTATAAGATATTTTTTATCAACAATAAAATGGACAAATAAAAACAATGCCTTGCTTTATCTGAAACGAAAGAATTTATTTACTGTGTTTCTATCTCTATTACATTCGTAAGAAAATAACTAAAGGAAAACCTACATACCTGATACGAAAGAAACGAAATTTAATGTTTATTCGTCCATCTGTATGTACACGAAATCACTATATAATAAACTTATTTTGAATAAACGTTTTCTTTACTGCATATCATTTTCTTCCCATGTCATATGTGACATTATCGACAACCACGCATCCATAGTGACGGCAGCCAAATAGGAAAAATAATAAAGTAAATATACTTTTCACATATGTTTGCCCTCTGCTTACTTCTGCTAAAGATTTGTACATAATTAACCGGTGCAATATTATGCACCGACATGAATTACCATCATAATAGAAATTGTAATTATTTATACCTCTATATCAGAAAATAACTTAAATATAAAATCAAAATCAATCCAATAAGATGAAAGCTTGTTAATGCCAAAACAAAATAATTCCTTAGATTCGTATTGTCGAGGTTCCATTATTATACCTACATTATTTAAAACATTAACTCAAAATCACGTCCAAGTTATGAAAGTCAAATACGGCCCGTCGATCAGAATAAATTGAGGGTCTGTCACACCCTGATGAATCGCCTAAGTGACCTTTAAAAATCCTTTTTTCTACTCCAGCACTCTTATTTGTAGATTAAATGAGTGCCAATGATATCAAAAACAACTTTATAAAAACCGGCCAAGTGTGTGTCGGACTCGCGTTCTAAGGTTCCGTACATTACACAATTTAAACAAATGTATTTTTTATGTGAAACGTGAGTGAAATGTCTTTAAAAAACCCGTAGGGGTCGGATCAAAAACTAAGTAATTAAGTCCGACTCACGCTTGACTGCATATTTCTAATAGGTTTTCCTGTGATCTATAGGTACAGATCTATTTTGTGTATTTTTTTCAAAATTTTAGACCCGGTAGTTTCAGAGATAAAGGGGGGGGGAATGGTAATTTTTTGCCTATTTTCTTGAATAATTTCTAAACTGTTTCTCCTATAATTATAAAAAAATATATTTGAGATTCTCACAATAAGCTCTTTCATTTGATATGTAACACATTATAGTTTGAAAAAGTTTATTTTTTAATTTTCACATTTACCCCCCAAAAGTGGCCCCCGTGTTTAAAATTTATTTGCTTACGATACATGTCCGTCTTTGGGTTACAAACTTACATATGTATACCAAATTTCAACTTAATTGGTCCAGTAGTTTCGGAGAAAATAGACTGTGACAGACGGACAGACAGACAGACAGACGCACGAGTGATCCTATAAGGGTTCCGTTTTTTCCTTTTGAGGTACGAGGTACGGAACCCTAAAAAGCGCGGCGCGGCGGGCCCCGGCGCATTGCTGTGTTCTTAGGCTCCTAACAGCAGTGTTCTTAGGAATATTCATACAATATTACGCAACTTTTGTTTTTTTCTGACTTCTATCTACAAACACTTATTTACTTCGATTTTAAGTATTTATAATTTAGGTGTTTGGTGCTGTCTTAAAAAAAATTGTGTGATACATAATCAGGGCCCGTACATTTCATGCCGTTGACGAAAAAATTACGTCACGCTACATAGAGTATGATTCCAATCAGTCTTTTCGTAATAATTAATCATTTGTATACTTCTTTAGTTAACTGATATATGTAGATACTTGACAATCAGTACAGAAACGTCTAACTGACTTCCATCTTACTGTCACTCAACTAAATAATGGATACTTACCTAGTCAGTATATTAAATCAATATATATAAACGTAAAAGTCCTGACTGACTGACTCACTTAAATCAACGCCCAGCGCAAACCGTTGGACCCCTCTGGTGTTGCGGGTGTCCATGGGCGGCGGTAATCGCTTACCATCAGGTGATCCGTCTGCTCGTTTGCCTCCTATTTCATAAAAAAAAACCTAGATTTTTCACAATAGGTAGTTTTTAAAACTTTAGTATCCACTAAGAAGGGGTCTTTCAAAATTCATCCCCCAAAGGGATGAAATGAGGGTCCAAAGTTTGTATGGGGTTCAAGTTTTATTTTAAGCTATGAATTCGAACCTTGGGTAAAAGGTATATTAACAAAAAACAAGAAAACTAATTTCAGCATTTTTGAAAATTCATCCCCTAAGGTGGTGAAAAAGAGGTTGAATCTATTACAAATGCTTTGAAACTTCTTAAAAAGGCATTGTGTAATATTACAAAAAAAAGTTATTTCAACGTTCTTAATAATTCAACCCTTAAGGGGGTTAAAAAGGGGATGTAAGTTTATATGTAGTACAAGTTTTCGTATAAGCTAGGAACATGAAACTTGGTAAAAGTGGTAAAAGGGCATTATATTAAAATAGACGAAAACTGATTGCACCGTGTTTGAAAAGTTTGTATTAATAAAGTTTGCAGCGGGAGCGTACATTTTTTTTAAATAGTAGATTTGAAAATCTTTGTCTTATAGGGATTATATCCGGACCAATTTTTTCAGTTAGGGGCTTGAAACTTCGTACTTTGTAAAAGACAAATTTCATGCGCTGTATACTTATTAACAAATGATTAACCGTCCCTACTAATATCTTTTGCTGCATAACATTTTATGCTCATGTAAAATATATAACCACCAACATACAAATCCACGCGTACGAAGTCGCGGGCAACAGCTAGTAATACATATTTTTGACTTTTAACAGTGTATTTTACGTAACAAGTATTTATTTTTCTACGCGTCAAAAGATTAGGTATCTAAATTTGTAGTTATAAAAAAACTTCCTGTATGTTAAATTACGTCATTTTTGCGTCAACGGCATGAAATGTACGGGCCCTGTATATAATTAAGTAGGTAGGTTTTAAAATTTTCGGGCCTGTCTTTACAAAACTCAACTTCGTTTCGTTTTGTAACGTCGGCCCTTGAATTTTAAGAACCTTTATTATGTAACTGTTGCACAAAATACTATTCCGACCCTCTTCAATATAAAGGTACCTCCGGTAAACGTCAATATTTAATTATAGTTACAAACTCTAGTTTAACTTCGTTAGTGTAGTTAACTTGTGTGTTTGTTTAGGTCAAATCTTTGGAGGCAATTTTGACCCACTTAACGTGATTCGTAGTTTTAGAACACCGAAGTACCTAAGTGTAGTTAACAGTTCCTGCGGACTGTAAATACCCATCCAAACACATGTTATAATTGTTATAAACAAGATTACTGTTGTTATTTAGATAGATTTTGTAACGCGTTTATGATAAGCATTATTAGCACTAGAATAGGACCAAGCTAATTCTTCATAGCATTTGCAATGAAAAAGTGTGCCATTGTCAAATTTCTGTTTCTTTGTTCTGCTAAAGTCGGTGCAAAGTTAGCTTAGACGGACTAATGAAATGTTTCCCCACTAATTCCTGGAAAAATTCTAAGATCATAAATTCATAATTCATTGTACAGTCAGTTGTCTCATAAATCACCCTGTATTTAGTTTCTAAGAACCTTTATTTAACACGACATAAAACGTGAGATTGAATAATTTAAAGGTTTTGTAAACTGATTCCATTGTAACATCAATAAGATTCACTTGTAAGTACGAGTATATTTTGCTTAAGTTCTGCGCCTTTTAAAATGGATCCGTAGCAAATATTGCAAACACTAAAATTAACCCTTGAATGTTATTTTGTCATTTAACATTAATATATATTATATTATTAATAGTCTAATTTTCAAATTGTTTCATTTTAGTAATTAATATGAAACAAGCATAATTATTAAGTCCTAGTTTGCTCTCTCGGTCGGAATGCCAGAGCAGTCGCTTTCACTGTTGCTTAGGATTAGTTGCCGACTGGACCCCAGTCTCCCATGTCGTGACAAAAAGCTTGGAAAATGATGATATTAAAACACTATACATCGAAGAGTAACCTTATATTTGTACACCCCTATGATGGTCCTCACATTTATCCCATACTTAAAAGAGGCGGAGATATTCCAAAGAATTATCAGTCGAAGTTATAATTATAACCCCCATATTGCCCGACTAAGCTAAAAACCGGTAGGTATCTCAAAAGAAAATTCATTGCTAACTTATACTTTAGTTTCTATAGCTGATAATTACATTTTCGAAATCGTTTGTTATTGAGATAGAGTTATTTGGCAGAAGGGCAGCAACGGTCGCTCCCTGTATAAACAAGAAAATAAAGGTTTACTTTTAACAAATGCGGGAAAACTTGAAGAAAATGGGCTGATCAAATAAAATGTAATTTCTGAAAATATCCCTTCCAGAACATTTCCCGTGTTCTAATGGGTATGAAAAATGAAAGACAACGGGAACAGTGTTCCCTTTTCTAATTTACTTCGTTCATTCACATTATTTCTACTTAAATGTTAGCGTTTTGTACTTGCTTTTGTAAGGTATTATTTATAAGACATTCTTTATTCTTCGCTTTTGAAGTGAAAACTGGAAATGGGGAGCAGTTTTAGCATTACATAAAATAACGTAATACGCCATCATTAAAGTAGTCTCTATATCATACATAGATCACTTACTAAGAGTAGAATCAGAAGGACTATCCATGCTAGCCTGTCTACACTATCGCATTGGGAAACTCTAAGGATAGCTGTAAGATTTATTAAATAAATAAATAAAATAAAATATTATTGATATATTAGGCATACAATATAAATCCTCTAGTAACACACGCTCACAACACATCATCGGTGTCTCATATTATGTACTCAGTAAATTACTTATTTCAACAAAAATATAGCTCCAGGAATAAAAAAACGGTAGTTATATCGTAAAGGATGTGACTTACGTAAGTAGCATAATATAAAGCAAAAAGAGCACCTATGTGTGTTGAACGTTCTTTACAATGCTTCTTAGTACGGTGCATGGAGACTGTATAAAGGAGCCAAATCTCTAAGTATGAAAAGTGTCCATCAAAAAACAGTAATTAGGCGGCGCCACCATACACCGAAATACTACCAAAAACAACCTACGTAATTTGGTCGGGTTATTTGTTGCCTTATATGGTTCATGTTATACTCATGTCCCAGAGCCTAACTAGCGCCACCGGAGAGATTAGGAACTATTATTTAAAGCTTAACGCGGTCACTTTTACAACAATTCTGCCATAAGAGATTGCGATCCTTTCTATACCATCCATAGTACGGTGTCTCCTGTGAGAGGTTCTTTACAAAGCGTACTTGTATGTAGGTACGTATATCAAAATATATATCTTAAACCTACATTATATAGATTTAAGATACCTACATGTATAATAAGACGCTAACCGCGGTTTTCATATAAAAGTGTAGTTATTACATTTATAACACGTTGGTAGGTATATCCGTTATAAATAGAATTCGAAAGTACACTGATATTAGAATGACATTGTCTTGTCCTTGTCGTAACATAATATAGGCGATATAAATTGTAGTTATTACATTTATAACACGTTAGTAGGTATATCCTTATAAATACTCATACTCATACTCATACTTTATTGGTAATATAAATTACATGTCAAGATTTACATATAAAAGAATAATACAATACATATAATAGAATTCGAAAGTACACTGACATCAGAATGACATTGTCTTGTCCTTGTCGTAACATAATATAGGCGATATAAAAGTGTAGTTATTACATTTATACCACATTGGTATATCGTTATAAATGGAATTCGAAAGTACACTGATATTAGAATGACATTGTCTTGTCCTTGTCCTTACATAATTATATAGGCGCGGGCGAGACGCACGATAACATGATTCTAATATCATTCAGTGAGAGTAAGTTTGAATTGTCCTGTTAGTTGGTGGTATCGAAAATAATCCTTCAGTGCAGCCCATTACACAAGCAGTATTAAATACACATAAAAGCAACATTCTCCTAATACGATAAAGTTATAATATTACTAGCTTTTGCCCGCGACTTCGTCTGCGTGGAATTAGTAATTTGGGTACCTTAATTCTTAAATAAATCTGCTTTTTAATCCATCCTTTTTCACCCCCAAATTGGTCCACACTATACATTTCCACCCCATTTTTTACACCCTTAAGGGATGATTTCGGGGATAAAAGTTATTCTATATCATTTCCCACAGCTCAAACTATCCCCATACCAAGTTTCATCTAAATCGGTTCAGCGGTTATTGATTCCCCATACAAATTTCCACCCATCTTTTCACCCCCTTGAGGGGTGAGTTTTGGGATAAAAGTATCCTATGTCCTTCCCCGGGACTCAAACTATCTGTATACCAAATTTCAACTAAATCGGTTCAGCGGTTTAAGCGTGAAGAGGTAACACAGACAGACAGACAGACTTTCGCATTTATAATATTAGTATGGATTAGTATGGATTAAAATACGTAGCTAGCTATTGAATAATCTACTACCGCTCTAATTTAGTACGTGAACTAATATCCTAATGGATCATTTATAGTTTAGTTTGTTTCACGACTTCCAAGGTACCACAATAATATTTACAGTCATATGGTGCTACTTGACCGCACTAGTGCGATAATGAGCACATTACGTAACGATGTCGAAAATTGGAAGGGCCATTATGTACTGTAAAATGTTGTACGATATGTGCGAATAGGTAATTCGCAAGTCGTGTCGATTGAAAACACTCCTTTCGGTCGTGTTTTAATTTATCGCCACTTGTTGCGAATTTCCTACTTTTCGCATGTCGTAATGTACTATTACTTGATATAATTTCAAAATAGGGTTGTATGGTAAAAAAACTTTGACAGGTATGGAGAGGATAAGAAATAAATACAGCAGCATCGAAAGTATGGATGGTATAGAAAGGATGCCAATTTCTTATGGCAGAATTGTTGCAAAAGTGACCGCTTTCAGCTTTAAATAATAGTTCATAATCTCTCCGGTGGCGCTAGTTAGGCTCTGGGACATGAGTATAACATGAACCATATAAGGCAACAAATAACCCGACCAAATTACGTAGGTTGTTTTTGGTAGTATTTCGGTGTATGGTGGCGCCGCCTAATTACTGTTTTTTGATGGACACTTTTCATACATAGAGATTTGGCTCCTTTATATAGTCTCCATGATCGAAAGGATCTCACGCGTCTAAACTAGGAGGATATAACTTTTACTTACAAAATGTTACCTTTTAAGTTGCCTGTGGAAAAAAGTACAGTCGCGATAAAAGCTTGTACCAAATTTAAATTTTTGCCAAAAACATTTTAATTTAATATTTACATTGTTTTTTTATAAATAACTGGCCCTCCGGTAGACTTGGTCACGTTTTCTTTAGTGTATATTATCTATTTCAGTTTATAACCAATTATTTTGTTAGTTACTTTGCACTGAAAGTAATGTACGTTATTATGACAGAACAAATAAAGGATAACATTTTTTTTTTCATTTATATATTGGTGTGTTATTTTTTTTTCACTAAAATAAGCAGATCATTTTGTTATATTGTTTATGCTGTTGCTAAGTTAATACTTTTGTATTAACCAATCAATAATATAAAACTCACCTGGCATCCAACACCTAGTATAGGTACTTAATTGTTTCGTTTTAGCAGATTTAAAAGATTGAACATAGTTCATAATTTCGCTCTAGCCGTTTAATTCCCCTTGTCTCCTTTTAATCTATCCTAAATTGTAACTCCATTATTCATGAAATACCCAACTACTCTACTCTTTTCATTTTGCGGAAAAAAAAGTACATATATTATATGAATGCCCATTAGCCCGGCCTATTTTTTCATAGAACACGATAGAGGCACTTTTCTTGAAAGCGCTCGATCAACAAGTAGAGAGGGTTCTTCACGGGTCGGCTGTTTTAAGTGGTTCCAAGGTTATACCGAAATAAACGTTTAATAATATTTTCATGGAAAACATGCATATTATCGTAGTCGTAGGTAATGATTTAATACGCGTAATCGTTAATAAAGTAGGTCTCATCTGAAAATTTAAAAGCTTCTGATTTAATGAAGTTTTAATACAATTACTTACATAATATTCACTATCGAAAACTATTTAGTAATAGTACATTATGATACAAGTGTGCTAAGTTGGTCATTATACACGAGGCGATATTGTGCGCGCGAGCTGTAAGCGAGCGCGCAATAAGAAAGCCGATGTGGGTAATGACCGATGCACACGCGTTTCATACGACGTTTTTCAACACACTTGCGAAAAAAAAAGAAACTCATGTTAATCAAATTTTAATAGTTAAAATAGTATTGTGTGTTGCATCTGTCATACTGCCGGCCGCCCCTCGCCCCGGCCGCGGGCGGCGCGGCGGGCGGGCCGGCCGGGCTGCGCACCGCGCAGGCGGTCGGGCGCGTCGGTGCCCGCCAGTCTGACCAATTAAAGAATGCTTTCCATGCATATTATTAGCAATCAGTTACGTTCTTAACTCAGTCGGATAATATAATAAAAAGGAAGAGTGGAATAATACACTGAAAGAGCACGCGTGTTTAATATCTAGGATTATGAGCCAAAAATCGGTGGAATAAAAACGTCGTTTTGAGCAAGTGTATTGAAAATAATATTATTAGTCCATAATTATTTCGCGCACAAATACATTATGACAACACAGAAAAATACTTATATATTACTTATTAATTCCATCGATTCGAGCAATCACAGTTTTTTAGGGTTCCGTAACCAGGGTAAAAACGGGTGTCTGTCTGTCTGTCCGTCTGTCACCAGACTGTATCTCACGAACCGTGATAGTTAGACAGTTGAAATTTTCACAGATGATGTATTTCTGTTGCCGCTATAACAACAAATACAAAAAACAGATTGAAATAAATATTTAAGTGGGGCTCCCATACAACAAACGTGATTTTTTTGCCCCTTTTTTGCGTAATGGTACGGAACCCTTCGTGCGCGAGCCCGACTCTTACTTGGCCGATTTTATTTAAATTTTCCTCTACTAGAAACAAGGATTTGATTTATTCTTGAACCCTCACGCGACTATTCCCGCTGATTTTATTCCACCGACCTTGTTCTCGAACCGATGCAGATAAACTGTGCGCACTATCCGTAAAAGAAGCGTTCCGTAAAATAAATTTATCAGCCTCGTCGTCATCGCGTTTTACGACTGAGCTGTTTCGGTCCAAGAATCTTATAAGATACTGATTTAAACTTTCACGATTTTTACTCATTATTATAAATATAAAGTTTAGTTTTTAAGTGCGGGTAGTTCGAAAAACTCGCGCGCCTAGAAGATGTTGATGTCAACTTTAGCCAGTCTTCTCCGAGACCACGGGGACAACGCCGTCCTCGAAACGTCGGAGGTAAATTTAAAACTTATTTTACGCGATTAAGTCCCGTCGTTGTAAATAATAGTAATCTTATAAGATGACTGAAGGTTGCACGGGAGGATGATTCGAACTTACATATTCATGCCAATTTGATCCCTTTTTGAAATATCCCGAGGTGCGTGATATTATATGCGCGTCTATGAATATACAAGTATTTAAGTATAAATTGTATAATATTGTCTTCGGTTACCGCGATAGTTACTCATGAAATAAAACTATGAAAACGGATTATATCTCTAAACGCAAATCTCCAAACGAGATTAAGAGTAATAAATATGCAACGACGTTGCTGTCATTTTTCATTCGAAAATTTACACGATTATTGCATTTCGGGTTATTTATTTTACGCCTTTATTTTAACTCAAAATGTACACGGACGATTTTTATTTACATTAAGTATCGAAGTAGGTACTCGTAGTAAAATACCTACGTAATAAATATGTCACAGAAAAGTTATTAAAAGTTATTTCTTGGTTACAGAAAAGTGTCACTTTCCTAGGACATAAAATAGACGCCAGCGGTCTACACCCGACGGAAGACAGAATCAATGCGATTAAGAACATGCCTATTCCGGCCATCACAACGGAACTTCGAGCCCTACTAGGCTCAATAACATACTATGGCCGTTTCATAGATAGCCTTCACTTACCTACCTATTTCCCAATATTTTTTTTTGTTTAATTGGTCGGTTCTGGGTGCCTAGCCAACATGCCAATCTTTTACGCTCCATAGCGTAGTCACTAGTCATCTCTTTAAGCTCTATCACTGTTCCATATGAGTGAGACAGAGACATTACTGTCTCATTCGCAACGGATCGTAAACGATTTGCATCTTGGCTACGCACCCTGTTCTCTTCATAATCGTCGTTTTTTTATGCATGCTTGTTGTTAATTACACGGTCGTCTGCACTACCTACGTTTACATTCTCTTGAAGGTAAAATTAAATATTAATAAAATTATCCATCGTTAATCCGTCCAAAATACATAAAAAATATCTGCATTTTCCTCCAATATGCACATCAGTTATGCCACAGTAAATAGGTACCGGTAATAAAAGTTTATAAAATAAATATTCCGCCACAAGTTCTCGGAAAATTACATACATTAAAATGTGAAAATATTTTACCTTGAAATATTTTACCTTGGGGTTTTTCTAGTACATTAATCGTACAAACAGCAACTCTTAGCTGACCATAGGGGCAGGCATTGTATTTGCAATGAGAATTATGAATTGTTATAAAACAGTTTGAACAATGTTAGGTATATTTTAAGCGGCAATTTCAGAGTTCTCTGTGACCTTCCCTATTTTTTTGCCTAAATATAAAGCAGTGGTACAGTTGTACAACGTTGCGTACCAAATTAGAACAATTTTGTCGTAACACAACAACAACATTAATCGTCGCTTTAGAAAATGCAGAAAACATTGCCACATTATATTTAACGCTCCCAGTGATTAACATTTAAATCGCAAACAGTGTTAATGCGTTTTATATTCAGCTGAATCCTACATTTGGCTCCGTACCAGGGTTTTGAAAAAATCCGACGAACAATAGCATCGAATCATAAAAACCAGACACAATTGCTCGTGAGCCCGCGAAATGGTCTACGTGGAGCGGACGAATTGCGGTGCGCCGGAGATTTGCCGCTTTCCCTCCGTTTATGCCCACTTTAGGGCTGTCATCTGCCCTCAATCCGACGAATAAATCCCTCCCCGACCGCCTCCCAGAAAACACGTATTAAAAATCCATTACCACCCCTTTTATTCTACACAGCAACGCCACGAATTCAAAACAATTTACAGGAATCTCGCGGGCGCGAGACTTAAAGACTACTTTAGTATGTGGCAGAGGCAGCAGGCAGCCCTAGAAAAGCCGCAAAATTACCGGGAATTCTCTCACAAAGACCGCAGATTCCATGTAACCGTGATTTTTCCCTGAAAATGTAACGAGCCTTTATTGAATTATTAGCGGAAAGTTTTTTAATACGGTCTATTGTAGGACGTGGCTTTTGTTGACCACGTAATTGACCATTCCCCCCCCCCTTTATCTCCGAAACTACTGGGTCTAAAATTTAAAAAAAAAATACACAAAATACAACTTTACTTATAGTACACAGGAAAACCTATTAGAAATATGTAGGCAAGCGTGAGTCGGACTTAATTACTTAGTTTTTGATCCGACCCCTACGAGTTTTTTAAAGACATTTCACTCACGTTTCACATGCGTCGTTAATATGAGTCCAGATTTTAATATAATCCATCCAGGCTAGCTTCCTTTTTCCTTTACTTCCTTTACCCTCTATTTTACACACTATATATATATACATAAAACCCAGCCGGCATTGAATCGGGTAATTAATTCACCTTGAACTAAGCGCTAATGACTTCGTGATCATTATCCGCCGCAACTACTGGTAACGCTTAGTCGCCAATTTTGAAATTAATGGTAACGTAGAATACAGTACGTCGGCCATACTATAAAATAATGCATATAAAAGATGATAATAAATATTAAGGAACAATGTTACACAAATCAATTTACTCCCACGCTACCAATATTTTATTTTGGCTTGTATAATTCTTACCACAAGTTTAAGGAGTATTCTTTGCCTGGTATCACCAGAAAACGTCAAAATTCCCCGCAATTAAAGATCCGAGTTTAGTCCCTCACTAATAGGTACCTAAGCTCAATAAAGCATGTGTTGTGATTGATAGATAATTTAGATAAATACTTAAGTAAATACATAGAAAACACCAATAAATCGGAAAAAAAAAATTTATGATAAAAACACAAATAATGCCCATAAGTACTAGAATTTGAACCTGAGACCTGCTTTGTAGGGAGGGTCACTACCGACTTTTTAGGCTAGAAAAGAGGCCATTGAATACTACTTTCGTTTCGTTGGATACTTTTCATATATGTACTTTGAATGTACTCACTTTTATGGACCCATTCAGGTAAAGAAAGAATATTTTAATTAGGCGCGAGCAGGTCTGAATGGGTAAGTTTGGGGCTCCACAGTCACACTGCCAATCTCGCCACCCGCACTTAAACAAGTAATCGGACACTGGTTATTTAAGAAGGTACTAATATTTTTAAGCAGTTAGAATCTTTTGTTTGGCCATAAGATTAAATAAATAAACGGTACACGTGCACAAAATATCGTTACTTACGTCAAAATAGTTATTTACAGATACAAGTGCGGAAAAGAGGAAATTCAAAACGATTGGCGATAAATTAAAATACGACCGCAGAGAGTGTTTTAAATCGACACGAGCTGCGAATTACTTATTCGCACGTGTATCGTACAGAGTTTTACAGTACATATAATGGCCCTTTAAACATATGCACGAAAAGTGCTCTTTACGCACTAGTGCGAGAAAGTAGCACCATATGTATAGGTACTGTAAAACTGTTTTTGAAATTAACTCGCTTGACTTTAACACATTCGGTGCCAGCGCGAGCTACGCACTACGAGTGTAGCCACGGGAAAAACCGTATGTATCGAACAGCGCCTACAAATAACCCATCTGGGTGGTTATTGGCAGTGAATGTGTTAAGGAAAATAACTTAATATCCACTCACTCATAAATAAACCAGGATTCAACCTTTCAAGGTAAACATGTAGCTACTAAAAGAAAACTTTTCGATACATACCACTTGACTAGACTTTGTGTGGACTTGACTAGAATACCTAACTAAAACAGACACGAACTGAAGTTGCCTTGAAGAGTCATTCTGTTTAATAATTCAGTGGCATGTTGCTGATTCAGCTTACACTCTCACAGCCGCCATATTCCTAATAAAAAACTTTAGAGGTTTACCTGTAAGCTAAGGCATTTCATCAGGTACGTTCGTTTAATTGTCTTACACCAGCCATGGTGAAACGATATGTAACTTGCGCTGTAATTGTCTCCCATGTCTATATGAAGCCAAATGAGCTTCAGCAAACAATGCAATTAGTACTAACCGAGCGTTAGTTTAATTCTACCATTAGTAGTTAGCCTAGCACGGCGGGTGCGGATAGGTCAATTCCACTGAAAATTATCTATAATCTGAAATTAGAATTATTACCTCTACAGTCTGGTCTGAAAACAAAATGCTTCGTGTGCGCGTGTGTGTGTGTGCGTGAGTGTGTGTGCGTGTGTGTGTGTAATTGACGTAACACACGAATAGTTTATTTACTTTCTGTTTTCGCTCTTGAGGGTTTGTTCGAAGTATTTATTATTCGTCTACTTTGTAGTCTGATTTATTATTTACTTAAATGAAATGGTCTAGGATTTTCGGTTATAAATAATAAATAAATAAATAAATAAATATTATGCGGATTTTCTTACACAAATTGACTAAGTCCCATATATATAATACTTATACAAATACTTAAGTACCTATATATAGAAAACTCACTTGACTATACTTATACTTGAATATATAGAAAATTGAATTGACTCAGGAACAAAATGTCTGCAAATCATCATCATCACACAAATAAATGCCCTTACCGGGATTCGAACCCAGGACCATCGGCTTCACAGGCACGGTCACTACCCACTAGGCCAGACCGGTCGTCTTATTAATATTTAAATAAAGCGTGGACATGATAACAAAAATAATTGTAAAAATAGATTCCTTTAATTATTTAAATTGAAAATATAAAGAAGCGCTGGCTTTTTCATTGTATTAGGCTTTAAACGAAAATTGGTATACCTATTCCAATAAGTAACTTCTAATGGCAGCTTGTACACTCTTTTGTAAAAAAAAGGCGAAAAACAATCAAGTTTATTATAAAACGCATTAAACCACAAATAAGGAACATAAGCTATTCCATATAACATACCTCTCCAAACATGCCAAAGGTTGGTTATGTAATAAAAAGCACTAATACCTAGCCTATAAACAAGTCTACTGTAAAACCAGCAAATTCATTTTCAATTTTACTTTGTACTTTGATCCTATTACATAAAATTCTAAGTTTAAGTTTAAGTATTATTGTAATCTGTAAATTGCGATGTTCAATGTAACTTAATATTCTATGTAATAAATTACGTTATAAAGTACCAACTTACTCAACTTGATTAGCAAAGTTCTGCTAGTTACTGAGTTCAAAGGTAGTTAGCTAATAATGTCAAAATTCGTGACCGCTGCCATAAATGTTAATATCCGGATAAATGATATTTGCGGCAACATTGTCGCGCCGCAATACTGCAGCGTCTGCAGCAGTAATGCTTGTGTAGTCTAAATCCGAACAGTACCTTATGCCTTCATTTCAAAACTCAGAAATAAACCCAAAACTTAAATGCACCATTAAACCGGCTAGCGTGGCACTAAAATTGCTTGCTAATTATTCACGAGTAAACTTAGCCAAAAATCTTAACCAGGAAATAAACCCTTGTGAGCTAATAAAGTGAAACTTACAGTGCAATTTACAAGCCTTAAGAGGATAGTGGATATACGAATTTTTTGAGATATTTGAATTGAAATTAGCTGTTGCATAAATTAAAAAAATACAGCTGTAGTTTTAATTATTTAATCCGTAGAAAAAGACTGAAAGCGTTTCCTTACTCTTTCAGTCTTTCAAAGTAAATACAACTACTCTAAAAATACAACAAGAGCCACTTATACCATGAGTGAACTCTCTTTTATGATCGGTGAAAATGTGCCATGAATACAAGTGGCTCTAGCTTATTCTTGTATTTTTAGGATTTCGTACCTCAAAAGGAAAAAACGGAACCGTTATAGGATCAGTTTGTTCTCCCGTTGCCCGTCCGTCCGTTTATCTGTCAAGACCCTTTATCTCGGGAACGCGTGGAGGTATTAAGTTGAAGCTGTGAAAAAATCAAACTTCTAAGTTAACGTAAAAAAAGATACGGCCGTTTATGCCGTAAAAAAGAATATTTCGGCACTAAACTTAAGGGAATCAAAATTTATAGGATACTTCCCGTTGACCTGAAAATTTTAAAATAATATCGTCTTACATTACAAGTACAGGAAAAAATCTCAAACTGTAAATTTGTCAAAAATATAAATAAAATAAAAAATAAGTTAAATCTCACTAGACTTAAGTATATTGACCGGGATATAGATTACCTTTTGTATTGTTTATGAGCTCCCGATATTACGGTCACGGTCTATATCCCGGTCAATATAAGTCTAGTGAAACTAACCGTGAATACCGTGAATAATTCAAAACTTTTAAGTTAAATTTGTAAGTGTGGGCGAGTCCGACTCGCACTTGTCCGGTTTTTATAGTTGCATGTGTCATATGCCTCATAGTTGAAACTGTCCTGACTGACCTAACACTTTTAATTTAACTTTTAATTTTTCATAGAATGGCTGTAATCTATCCTCTTAACAGCTAACTAGGCAGACGAAGTTTCTCTAATCGGCAGTCGCATAACGTGTAGGTATTCATGGAAATGTTATGGCAAGTTTCATATTCTGTTTCAGGATATAGTTAGAAGTTTAGGCAACTTAGTGCCCGGAACATAGCATTTAGCGCAATAACGTACGTCTATTAAGCTCTAAGTTCATACTGTGTAAGCTGTTCTAATATGTAAGCAATCAAGTTACGATGTTGAGTGAAGTGGAAATCCGTGTTTAACTATTATCAATTATATATCGATTCGATTCGTCTCTACCCCAACAGAACAGCTAATAAAGCATCGGATAAAATCACGAACAATAATGGTAAAAAAGTATGGCTGACATTGTATGAACTCGTCACCAATATCGTTTCTGGACTGTAGAGGATGCGGAATTCGAAAATTATGCCCGATTTGAATATCAAGATGATGGACATGTTTTTATTTCACTAGACTTATATTGACCGGGATAGAGACCGTGATTACCTTTTATATTGTTTATGAGCTCCCGATATTTCGACGCAGTTACATCATTAAGCATCTTGTTCACGGGTGACTGAAGATAGCGGGTGGGTGTCAAAGTTGTGTAGACCGCGCTCAAAACCGCTCATAAACAATATAAAAGGTAATCACGGTCTATATCCCGGTCAATATAAGTCTAGTGAAACTAACCGTGAATCATTCAAAACTCTTATGTTTTTATTTGTTAACGACGTCATGGATATCGTTTTCTAGGTTATCAGGCGTGCGGATTTCGAAAATTATGACATTCATTTCGCCAGGACCGCTACGCGCTAGTTATAAAATTAAGAGCAAATGAGCATTGCAAAGAGTAAAATTAATATGTCAAAAAACTTTATTTTTACATGTTTAATATTTCAGTGAAAAAATGCATGAGTTTTATAGGGTACCTACTCGAAAATTAAATATTTTTTACTGTCCATACATCGGAACGGCAGTTAGCCCAGGTCGTCGTTTGTTGTATACAGGATTTATTTACATATACATAGTTGATGTATCTTATTTATTATTTTGTATTGCTCCTAAGTATATCAATCAGGCATGGCTCACTCCGAGATTTTGTCGCGTCGCTACAAGTACATGCGGCCCACACTAATTTTGGTGTCTAACAGTAGTAGTTGCCTCGCACCGCTACGGAACGGACGCCAGCTCGCGCTTGCGCCACCTAGCGGTCATATCTGTCGGAATAGACGCGTTTTGTTAGAGAGTGAACCTTCTGTACCAAGTACTATTATTTATTCTGTTCCTATATTGACATTTTGAATATTGCAATAAGTATAGCAATTAGACACTTTCAGTATTTAACAGTAACACAATACTCAACTTTGGGAACAAATCAAATTATTATCACTACTATATATAAATTATAAACTACCTGAGGTTTTCATCGATTTTTGACAAGTTTTGAATAGTATCTCCTACTTTTGCACTACATATAGAATTATAAGTCACAGTTCCGTTCTCAGCTCAAGTGGCTTCCTATTCGTCTTCGCCGTGACTCTCATGTTCTCGCCCTTCTCTATGGCATTCTCTTTAACCCCGCTACACCACCTTATCTCAAAGAGCGTTTCAAGTATCTCTCTTCTATCAGATGTTCTCAGACTCATATTCTTGCTTCTCCCTCATCTACTTCAAAATTTTATAATAGCTCTTTTACCTTCCGGGCTGTTCGGCTGTGGAATGCTTTACCAGTAGAATTAAGATTAGCTAAATCTCTCCCCATATTCAAAAATCAGCTAAAACTATACTTTCTATCTCTGCCTTAAGTTGCCATTTTATATATTGTATATATGCTTGTATAAATATATATTATATATATATATATATTGTATTGTATATTTATTTGTGTGTTAGGTTTCGTTTTAATACTTATATGTATAAGTAGTAATTGTAGTATGTGTGTTTGTGTTTAATAGTCTCCATATTTAGCTCTTTGCACTACCTGTTGACTGTTGTATGAGTTCTACATTTCCTGCTACCCAAAGGTTGTCTGGAAGAGATCGCTTTTTAGCGATAAGACCGCCTGTTGTTACCTGGTTCTATTTTTTCTTTAAATATTTCTTTGTAGTTTTACATGTATGTAAAATGTATAATTTTGGTGCAATAAAGAATATTTACTTACTTACTTATAAGACAAGCGGCTATCGGTTCTTAAATCTTTTATCTCCATTTTTGTCTACCAGATTGTGAAAAAAATGAATACTTATTTATTTATGATTGTTTTAAACATTGTCTAAAAAAACACTTTTTTCGTATCTCGATTGCTGTGAAAGATCTTACTTATACGAAATCTACATATTTGGGTTCGTCTTTAAAAATTTGTCTAAGGTTTTAATTTTAAACTAATTAACACAAAGGTTATGGCCAGAAAACCAGTTTTTTGGCCTAAAATTGTTCAACTTTGATGCCAAATATTTCGAAAACAATGAACTTTGAAGTAAATATGGGATACTATATTGCTAAAATCCGTTGCTGTTAATATGATAAGCTACAAAAAACATTAGAAAACTAAGGAATTCAAATCGAAGGTCATTGGGGCATGGGATCCCCTTAAAGAAAAAGTGACGAAGCCCTCCAGTGGTGAAGGCCGGATTTTCTTTAATATATGACAACTATTACAGTTTATAGTAACACAATAGTTTACTGCTACATGAACGCATATTGCTTATATCTGCGATAATCTACGAGTATATGTATAATAAATACAGGCAATTAATTTTCTGTTTTGTATAATTTTCTATTTGTGTATGCTAACGAATAAATTATTTCTATTCTATTCTAATTATTTACATAAAAACGTTACGTGTGTTACAACCCTCGTCGTACTTTTACTATGCGAGTATAACCTCTCCGCTCGAGCACTCACTAACTAAATAGGTTCATAATATTGGAATACTATTGAATAAGCCACCATACGAATAAAATTGGGTCTACCAACATAGGTAAAGCTTTACGATAAATTGATCGGATTTGGAGGACAATATTAAACACTGATATACCTAGGCACCTAGTCCTATAATAATTTTGTCTATGATATTATCATACATTATAAGCTTAGATACAGTAGAAACCTAAATAAATCAGGCATTTGTGAATGATTTTATCTACATAATCTTATACACCCACCATTGTTTATCACAGAAAACAAATCGAATTAGGATGCTATAACTTCCCCACCGCATTTCCCGACTTAGCAAACTTAATTTTGTTTTTGTAACTCAATACGGACCCCGAGAAAAATCTCTCGATGAACTTTCTAAGACGCCGCCGTAAACAAGATGACATAATTTGAAATATAATACAGTCGAGCTAGGTGGTGGTTGCTAGGGTTACCAGACGTAAGATTTTGGTCAGTTGTTAAGGCTGAAATATCAGGAATTTTAGATAGAATACAATGAAATAAAACTATGAAAACGGATTATATCGCGTATATTGAATTTATAATACATCCCGACGTTTCGTACAGCGTTCGTGGTCCACGGGTGACTGAGGAAAAATTACAAAGTGCAAAAATACCCACATACTAAAAATAATGAACTATCATAGACTATAAACTTTAAGGCTGGTTGTACATGCAAAATCGGTTCATAAGGCTAGTTAAACACTACAAATATTTTATATTTTTAGTCACCCGTTGACCACGAACGCTGTAAAGAGTTCGAAACGTCGGGTTGTATTATAAATTCAATATACGCGATATAATCCGTTTTCATAGTTTTATTTCATGAGTAACTATCGCGGTAACCGAAGACAATATTAGATAATACAATATTAAAGCTTGTTGCGAAGATGCTTAATTAAGAACCAATAGAATAGCTTCATTTGTTTTCCTCGCTCAGCGTGCAGTGATTCTCGAACTTAAACTATCGTGAGATATATTTTAAAATATTTAGATCAGAACGGTTTCACTCACTTAACTAAAATAAAAAAGCCACTAGCCAAAAGAGATTAAAAATACAAGTGAGTCAAACCGTTCTGATCTAAATATTTTGCAGTGATTCTATTATCCTCTATTATCTAGTTTCCTCTGTCTCACACATCTCTGGTCGAAACGCAGTCTAAAGAAGGCTTGCTACGCTAATGTATCGAGGAAATATATTCAAGTTTCATTTGATGTTTTCCACAAACTACCAAGTGACTAGCCAAGTAGCCCCTAAACGTACTCGTAAGTATTCTCGTCAAGCGAATGGAACATCTTAGAAGGCTATTCCATTACAGAGGTTAGATCAAACAGCCGGCGGCACAATCAGGTCTGTACACAGCGAGGTGTCTGAGGACGTGACCGTGTCAGAAAGGGCAGCGGATTAACAACAATTTGCACATATTTACTATTGGCTACTATCAATAAAATATTATGTTGGTAAGGGCACGATATGAGACGTGAAGAAATGCATCCTTAAAATGAAATCTTAATCTTCCAGAACAACCTAAGGGAAAAGATGGGTCCAACGAACTATAATACCTACCTATAGGGGTCTGACTAGAGATCAAAAATGACCCCGCGTCTATTTATTGTGCCGTGGGCGACTTGACAACCTCAATTATTGCAATGCCGCGCAAGAGATTATAGACATATAGAATTTTACTTTAGCCAATCAAAACTGTTTTTGTTGCGGGAAATTGTGTATTGGGTAATAGTGGTAATACAATAATATTGAAAGTTAATGCAGCGGGGTATATTAATGGAAAAGGGATTTTATGAGTGTGTAAGTTATATAGACCGTTTTTAGAAATCATTAATTTTCCGAGAGCTTCGTCTGTATAGGTGCAGAAGAAAAACATTAACCCACAGATAACCCAAAATAGAGTAGAGAAAGACACGACCCCAGGCCACATGATAAAAGGGTAGGATAAGGAAAGAAGAAAAGACTGTCAATAAAATATTATATTTTATTATAAACGGTAACATCGTCCTTCTTCTTTTGTGAGTGATCATCAATATATATGTCTATCTCTATAGCTTTTTTACTTTTTTGTTTCTCATAAGTACTTATATGTACCTATTTATATTCTTCATAAAGGAACTTCCCTAACAACAGTGAACGCAAACACCTACGAGTAGCGACACAGTAATGTCGTAGTATATAATTATTAATTATGTTTTCTAATGGACAAAACAACCGTGAAAATATTTTTAAGTTTTAATTAATAAAACTAGATAAAATATCTAAATACCCGAGCGCTTCTGTTAGGAGAACACATATAGAACAGCCTATTGTCATATTAGACTTTATCCACACTTACTCTCAAAACATTAAGTACCCTTTGCGGCTGTTGGGTCATTACAGGCTCGTGTGTAAGGCAACGTTCGGCTTCGCAAGCCATATTAGGGCTCATGCCCGTAATTAAGTAATGGGCAACCCACTAGCAGCATCACAGTATAACGACAAACAGTAACCTAAATTATAACTTTCGGCATCGTGTAATGTGCCGCCACTAACTAATAGTTTTATGTCAGATCCCCACTAAAAACCAGCGTCGGTTGCCGTGGCATTGTGCTGAGCGGAGATCCTATTTTAGCGTCCAATGTTGTTTGTCTTCATGTCTTCTTTTTCTTTATGTTCGATTTTGTGGCGTTACATAAATGTATTGTCCTCTCCGTCTAATGAATGTTTATCGCAATATAAGTAGGTTTTTCATGCGAGTCTTTTTTTAATGATAAACATCTAATTAGATCCTTAAAAAAATGATAGAAATATTTTTTTAAGATGAAAGAGTGTTCCACAGGTCTCTCTTACCCACCATTATTATAACATTGTACTTCGGTTCATAGTATCTGCGGTATTGAAATTATAGTCTTCAAACACGTTTCAATCACATTGATTTGATTCACTTACACACTAAGTTTAGGAGCAAAATCAATGTTTGTGTTTCAACCCTCAAATCAAGGTCATACACACGCTGTATAATATATATATATACACGTCGTTTTGATGATCCAATTTAAATACTCATTTTTATAACAACAAAGTTGGAAGGATAGTATGTATAATCACGTGTCCGAACTCCAATCAACGAGTCCATTTAATAGTGCTTTATTTTCTAACGTCATACTTTTGTATGGTCCAGAATTAAATTCATCCGGAACAGATCATTTGATTAAATTATTATGTATTTGTGGTAAGCTTTACAAAAGTGCAAGCCTTTGAAGAAGAGGCGAGTGGAACTCGACACGAAGCGTGACGAGTTAAAGGCCCGACCACCTGTCATCAACTACAATTTAGTCGGAGGGGTGCTGACCTGCGGTGAGTGGCCGTACATTCTTTGCAAAAATAAGCTACGTCAGCCACCTGAGAGGTCACGGTTTTTTTTTATTTATTTTTTTATCAAGAGGGGGTCAGAAGGGCTAAAGTAACCTTAGGGTACCACAGTCAACATACGTATATCAACGTTAAAATGGCTATGTGAACTGAAGCGTCGTCATTGAATATGAATTTTGACGACAAGCAGTTGTTAGCCCACAACGACGAATGGTATGCATCGTTAGAATTTTTTTTCGTTAGAATTTTAACTAAGTGCAGGTACAGTAAGCATCAAAAGTAGCAGATCGAACTACGGGTCAAATGCATCCTATCATGATTTAATTGCTTAACAAAAATTGGCCTGTCAACATATAGATGTAGAATAATTAGACTAGAAAATAATTTTAAATGAGAACTGTAGATATTTAATTATTTATCTTTATTTGGAAAAGTATTAGAGGGTGGCAGATTTTTTTGGCGCATTGTTTCATCTGCTACTACTGATGCTGACTATACAGATTGAAATTATTAGAGCAAATGCTGTACTAATAATATTAAAATGTTTTTGAAATACTTTAAAATCTCTGTCTCAATTATAATTATAACCTTATCGACTGGAGTATCAGTTTCATATTTGAGTCTCATCAACGACGAATACTTAATTGGCTCAAAATTATATAAGGTAAAGTTTGCGTAAGCATATACCTAATAAACAAGACTCGATTGTGCACGAAAATGAAATCTAAGCGGAAATTTAATTATTAACGCAGTAATGAGTAAACGATACGTTCCGGAAATTATCGAACTCCCACGATAATTAATTTGTAATTAGGGAAACGGGAGCAAAACGTGATACGTATAGCGTGGAGCTACGCATAATGACGTAGCTGGAGTCCAATAGAAATTGCAAATAATGGAAATTTTTAGGGTTCCGTACCTCGAAAGGAAAAACAGGAACCCTTATAGGATCACTTTGTTGTCCGTGCGTCCGTCTGTCTGTCTGTCTGTCAAGACTCTTTATCGCGGGAACTCGTGGGAGGTATCGAGTTGAAATTAAAACCATATACTCTGGTCTACAATCCCTTGAAGCTGTGAAAAAGTTATTCTTCTAAGTTATAGCAAAAAAAAGATACCGCCGTTTATGCCGCAAAAAACGTATATTTCGACATTCTCAAGGGAATCAAAATTTATATATATATATCCCGTTGATGTAGAACTTAAAAAAATTATCAAGTAATATCGTCTTATACTACTTTAAAAAAAAGTACATGGAACAATCTAAAAACTACACATTTTAAATTAAATAATAAAAAATATAAATGTACCTAGAAATGTGTAGGTACGGAACCTTCAGTGTTCGGTTTTTTTTTCATAGAAATTTGTCATTAATGGTGCCATGCAGGGGTAACTTGATCAGACTCTAATTGGCTCCTCTACACGATGGACCATCGTACTGACCCACTAAGATGGGCCAGCGTGTAGAGGGTATTATTTTATTTTATTTTTTTTATTTATTAATTAATTTTTTATTTATTTATTTTATTTTTATTTATTAAAGAACATCCACATCATACATATTATAACTTACACTAACAACTGATAAATACTGATATATATGACAATTATGGAGTACATTACATTGACTAATAGTATCGCAGTGAGATCAAACTTAACCTAAAACAATACATTTAAATCTAAAATCTAAAATTATACTAATTAATATTATAATTAATTTAATAATTATTTCCTGCCCATTATTTTATTTTTGAATGCGGGTAAACGGTCATGAAAAATATCATTAGTGTAGTGGTGTCGGATGGCTTAAGGCGCGGCGGGATGGCGATGGGATGTCCCACGGTGTCAGTTTTTCATCCGCACATCAAAGGTAGTAGTGGGCCAGCGATGGTGCGTACGCATTTACACATGGCCCATTCCATGGGCGATGGGCCATCGTGTAGAGGAGTTAAATACTCGTTCATTTTAGCATAAATTACCTACCTATAATAATTATATCCTATATTAGACTAAATTCTTCTTCTAAGACTTTCAAGCAGAACTATTCACTGCATTGCACTTTTCACTTATATAGCTTTCGTAACCGCCTTTCAATAGAAAAATATGCACAATACTTGACAAAGTAAAAAATCTTACAAGAAAACGCAAAAGTTTTCCGCTCAGGTGTTACTGCAGGTAAAAAGCACTCAGCGTATATTGTATGTAAACTACGTAAAAACTCTTGCAAAATGCATCACCTTTATGGGACATTCCGAGAGCGTATCACACGTTCGTCCAAATTTTAGTTTTAACATATGTATGTATGGCACAGAAATAGGCAGCAAAAAGGCGAACTTATCCCTTTCAGGGATTTCTTCCTGTTAACCTTTGAGTAGGTGAGAATAGATGAAGAACATATATTATAGCGCCGTGGGTGAGAAGCGTTAAACGAGGCCTGAAGCGACACATAAATAAGAAAGACTACTTATTAGTTTCCGTAAAACCCAATTTTAAATGTGATTTAATACCTAATTATTGTTGTAGAATGACGTTACTTACACTGGTTATTACTCACAATAATACTATCACAATCATGAATGGCAATGCGCTAGCTCTATCTTTAAGCACTTATTAAGAGCGTGATCGCATTAATGTGTTCTCACTTCTCAGCTTGCGTGCTTTTATAAAAAACACATAACCACCCCACCACACAATATAACTAGACAGTTATCATAACACCCCTTGGAAAAACAGTTTTAATTAGTCATTTATTCAGGTAAAAGTCAAAACAAAAACAAAAACAATTCAATAAACTTAAGACTAAACCTAAGCCTAGTCAAAGAGTCCCCCACGAGTTGTCCCCGGCGCAAAGGTGCCCATCACACTAGCCGCGTTACCACGTTGAATTGCGATGGACAACCTTTGCACCAGGTACGAACCCGCGCGGGCGTCAGATCCCCTCTCCCTAACGCGACGTCCCACTTCCCTGATAAAGGCAATGGCCTCTGACCCCCAGCACCCAGTAGTTTCAAACGCCAGGGGTACAAAATAATAATTACCGGCCAGGTTCGCGTACTTACGCGTTTTAATTTGGTCCAATAGAACATTAGTAATATAATATAAAATAATACGCCGCGTCGCTTTGACCATGAATTAAATCACAAATAAGAAATGTGTGAGCGGACAGCAGTAAATTTAAACGTGGCCTAAGTGACGCCATCTACAACAATGATGAGTAATACGACTTTATATAGAGATTAACAGGCTATATTATTAACTTGTCTTTGGAAGGAAATAAAATAAAGGGAGTGCTCGAGTGATAAAGATAATGTTCTTGCCTGTATGTAAAAGTAAGTGGGCCGGATACCCTTGAGTCGTAGGTAGGTATTCTGGAAATAATAGATAATAGCACACAGACGAACACTTAAAGTATAGTAATACGGGATGTTTTTTTAGATCTCGTTAATCCAAGAGGAAACGAAATGAATATTTCTAGGCCACTGATATAATTAGTCTTCGGCAAATATGCTTATCTTTATAGTTTATACAGACTTTAGACGTATTGTAGTTCTAATATAATATTTATTACAGTACATCTGGTCTTCCATTACGACACCCTGTGCTATAATAATCACATTACGTAACTACGTCGAAAATGTAAAGGGCCATGAACAGTCAAGGGCATAAATATATATACATTCCCAAAGTTTCAAAAACGCACGCTCTTACACCTTAGACAATAAAGTCGTGTTGACATATTTTTGAGCCATTTGCCTGGATCGATATTATTGCCTTCGACTGTACTGTAAAACTTTGTACGATACACGTTACGTCAATTAGCAACTCTCAAAAATATAATTATTTACTCAATAATAAAGAAGATGACAATGAGCGTCACTTTACATACGAAGTGGTCCATTTTGATTGCTTATTGAGTAGACTAGCAAACAACACTAGCATTTATGATTATTATTGTTAAAAATTACAATATTCAAAACATAAATTGAACGTAAAAAAGTTTGTTAAAAGATAACCGCTTATACTTTTACCCACAAAGCCATTTATCACTACTCGAGCGTACACGTGTTTATTTGTTCAAACAGTTTAAAATATCATAAACTCACAGCCATATTCGTTTCAATTAACAAAGTTGTCACACAGCATTTGAAAACGGACCGTTTCAATAATACTTCAGCAAACATTTCAATTCGCATTGAGAATTGACGAGAATATTTACCGGTACACAATTTGCCAAAATAGAAACGATTTGATTGGTTTGCAAATTTACTTAACAGATGCACATGTATAAGTAAATCAGATTAGTTTTAATTTGTGTTAAAATAGTGTAATGAAAAATGAACTCAAAATTATGGTGACTTTTTCGTAGCATCAGTTATGCCAGTATTTTTTAGGGTTCCGTACCCAAAGGGTAAAAACGGGACCCTATTACTAAGACTCCGCTGTCCGTCCGTCCGTCTGTCCATCTGTCACCAGGCTGTATCTCATGAACCGTGATAGCTAAACAGTTGACATTTTCACAGATCATGTTTTTCTGTTGCGACTATAACAACAAATACTAAAAACAGAATAAAATAAATATTTAAGTGTGGCCCCCATACAACAAACGTGATTTTTTTCCCGGTTTTTTTTCGTAATGGCACGGAACCCTTCGTGCGCGAGTCCGAGTTTGGGTATACAGTAACATAATGGAGCACACAAGAACAGCACAGTATTTTAAGAGCTTAAATTCTTTCTCAAGCTGAGCACATTTTTCAGCTTAAATTTATAATTAGTTATAGTTATAGTATGTATATACCTAGTTATAGTAGTAGTATAGTTATAGTAGTAATTTATTATTTTTAATGTTAATAGCCTGTCTACACTATCGCATTGGTAAACTGTAAGGATAGCTGTAAGATTTATTAAATAAAAAAGAAAATAAGAAAAACCAATAAAGACTTAGTTTATCACCGCATTTTGTTAAATCAGTTGCAATTTATCACAGATCATTAGCGGTAAAATAAAGAATCATTTTACACTGAAACATTACTCGAACAAAGCTTTTAACACCAGCAAATTTGTCTCTCGAGTCCATCAGAATAGGCCCCGGGCCGTATAATTCCCAATGCTTACAAAGACCACGCGACTGAACCAGTCTAACGAACTAGAGTAACTAATATAAATATTCGCAACTGCTCAGGGAGCATGTTTATTCTGGATCTCTTGAGTATACAACTCGCTCACAGTTTTAGAGCAATTGTATTAACACCCCAGGTAAGATGGGAGCACGAATATTACTTCTCATAAATTAGGGCGACGTCGCACCAACATTCCCTCAAGTCTCGTGTTCTTAGAGCAATTGTTTTAATGGCACATGAACATAAATTGGCATGGTGGTTACTTGCATACCCTTAAAAGTGATGTTATGAAAATGTTTTTTTTTGCTTTTATTTAAATCTTGCCTCTGTTTTTATCATATATTTTCAAAGGCTGTAAAAAGCTTTTCTGTTTTTGTAAAAAGAGAAAATACGTAAGTTAATCAAAGCATCCTAATATGTACTGTGTGCGAGGAAAAAACAAGAAGAAACTTAGGCACCAATGATAATGCATCATCGCATCCCTCCAAAATCTCGACCAACCAGCGGATACTAATCCTTTAACCACCACCACTTACTATATAATAAAGTTGTAAGATACAGTTCTTTTTGTAAAAAAGAAACCGTAAGTTAACTCGACTTAAAAATCACTTCGGCTTGAATGGTAACCTAATTTACATTTTGTTAATTAATATTCCCACTAAACTGATTAAACTAATCAATACTCTGCCGGTCTGCCCCACTAATCCACTTTCGCCTTCCCCTAAAATTCAGAGATACTCATCTAATTAAAACTCCTCCATTTCCAGTTTTATCGAACTACCGGGTGCTTCTGACAATGGGTCTTAAAATGCTTTTAGGTACAATGAAACACTTGTTGTAAAAATTATTACTACCTAATATAATTATTCATTCTCTCATTGCAATCATTCACTTCTTCAGTGACGGTCCTTTCAGTCAGTATCGCCAGCAACAAAACTCTACTGCATATCTTGGCTTGTCTTTGAGTCTGGGTATGATAAAGGGCCGGCTGATGGATATTTAAATAGGGCAGCTGATGAGCTGGTACCTAAAGATGCAGATATTTCTATTTAAGTATATTTTTAGTTCAAATTATGCTAGGTAAGTATAGTCGTCTCTTGAGTCACACGTTTTATCTCCTGGCTGATAATGTTCATTTCATTTGTAACAGTTTACTGACTTTAAAATACATAAAGCGGGGTGGCTTTGAAATGTAGGGGCGATTTAGAAATTTCAGTTTTAAAACCATAAGAATAGAATAGAATAGAATAGAATAATATTTATTCAGGCAACACATCATTATTACATTACAAAGATACATTAACAACAACAAGAAAGAAAAAAACAAAGGTGAAAAATACAAAACTAACAGATAAGGATGTGAGGCTGAAATGGTCTCCACTCAGCAATGCAGTTGGCACGACTAAGCGTTGTCAACGGCGCTGGTTTTCTGTGGAGCCAGGAGGAGAGGAGGTGTGCGGAACGGCATACTGCGCGACTTGTGTGTCAGGTAATAATAAATAAATAAACATTTGTCAATAGTAAATATGAAATATAAATACTTGTATATTACAGCAAAGGTACACGTATTATACATATAAATTCATTATATTGCGGTAACTAGAAATAGACTTGGGGGTTAGTAATATTTAGGAACTGGAGCTATGTAGAATGATGCCCTTAGGCAGCAATACCTTGTTGAGCTATTAGGTGTGTTTTCAGTTTAGACTTGAACCTACTAACAGTCATGCTCTCCCAAATAGGAGGTGGAAGGTTGTTCCAGCATTTCGTGGCAGCATAACGAAAACTGCCACGAAATGCAGCGGTATTGTGACTTGGGCAAACCAGTCGGGGTACACGTCTAATACGACGCTGGTAGAAGACCATCTTATCATGCAAATATGTGGGTTTCTTGCTGTTGCAAATACCAAATAAGAGTGTGGCCAAATGTAGGGTACGTCGACCATCCATATTTAAAAGCTTGTTCATATTGAGATACGGAGTAATATGGGATCGTGGGGGTATTGGAAAACAAAAACGTGTGCAGGCGTTTTGCAGCCGTTGAACGATTTTCTTAGTACGAGAGAGTAAGCAGTTACCATACACCGTATCCGCGTAGTTAAGCTTGGATAGGATGAGTGTGTCGCACAATTTCACACGCATAATGTTTTTATGCAGGATATTTTACAGTAGCTGACCATCAATATATATTAATCTAACTAGTTACACGAACAGTTTTAGTAAATAATGAATAATGATAATTTTGTAGCCATTTTAAAACTATCAAAGTAACCCCAAATTTTTCTAAAGCCACCCCCGTTTTACCGTAGACGTTTTGCGTGAGTCTGTTATGAAATTCATGTTTATATGCAGTAAAACGTGAAAACGAGCGATGCTCTGGATATATTTGTAGTGTATAAGAATGCTATTATCCATATTCAATGAAATTGGTATCAAAAATCAATTTTCAATTTTTTTGTAAAAAAAAAGTTGATCAACATTTAAGACTCACAGAGCAAAACTTCACCTTTCAATTTTAAATTTATATTTTCATATTAGACCTTTCTGTCAGAAATACCCAGTATACGTCTGTATTTAAATTGCTAACCTGTCACAGGTACTTACAGGATAAGGAAAAGGAAGTCATAGAGATTTACGGCCAAGTTCGTGACTTAGCTCGTGGCCATTACAACGAATGATAAAACGGTACGGGAATATTCTACGTGAACTGCAAATATGAATTCAAGCTAAAATGTAAAATCTAGGCAGTATAAATAGAACTTAATGTCTTTGCTAGTTATAAAGTATGCTATGTCTCTTTCTAAGTAACGCATGATCAAGCGATAATGGGTTTTTAACTTTAATGGGTTTATTTGTATAGTTAAATTATTAGTTAGTCTCGTCTTTTATTAGTCTCGTCTTTCTAGTATTATAATTCAATGAAAATCTATATTGTACGATGCCTTTTAATATTTTTCCCGAAAAACAACACACAATAAATTACACAATTTGTAAAATTTAGATACAATATCCTTAAACAGAACACCAGTTATCTCTAATGTTAAGTATGACATTTATTTAAATAACATTTTATCAACATTAGCAAAACAATTTTATAATAAGCTATGCCAATAAATTAGGCATGCTTCCTTAATATACATAATAGTTTATGATATTAAATTCCCCTTTTGTCAATCTATTACTTACGCAAATTGGTTTTCCCTCGATATAACTTTAGGTTGATTAATTAATAAGCTTAATTCCATAAGATTAAAGCAATGTTTACGATTAAAGTGGCGTATTCAGTATTGCCAAATATGATAACAATTTAATTTTAAAGTCAATACGACTCACTCGGACAAATCCACGTCCAAAATCTACAAGCACTAACTAAGATATAGGAATTGGCTGATTTACTTTCAAAGTAACACAATACTGCATACTATGTACGCCATATAATAAATAAAATATAGTTATTTGTTATACAAGGGTGCAAAGTTGTATTTTACCCGCGAGTGTAGAATTGAAACACGAGCAAGCGAAAGGATTCTATAGGTGAACCACGAGCGAAGCGAGTGGTTCTAAAATAGAATCCTGAGCGTAGCGAGTGTTTCAACACACGAGAAGTAAAATACATTTGCGCCCGTGTGTAACACAAAACTTTTCACCTCACTATAGCGAGGAAAGTGCAACATCCACAGGCGTTAGATCATCTTCATCACTGAAATCACTCATTTCTTTACGATATTATAACAGAAAACTCTGGAACTTGTGTATTTTTACGCGAGTCGGTGAGAAAAGGTTTTAAGTAAAAGAATTGTTGACAATGTTGACATTTCTGATGTATGAAATGTCAACGATGCGTTTTGAAATTGCATCGACTCAAATTGTGCGTTCAGAATTATATTTAACATCATTATAAAAAAAACAAACGTTTCCTATGGAATTTTAAGGTTTATGACTTAAAATCATTAAATAAAGCTAAATTTGGTATTTTTTATTAGATTCTCAAGCCATTTATTTAATGATAATTAATATCGAACGAACCATTATCATGAGCGTTTTACGTTTTGTTATCTGTCAAGCTACTTAAACACGCTCCATCCAAGGTCAAATTACTTTCCCCACTAGAGGATAAAACGCGTTTTCCCCGCTTGTATTGAAGGATAAACGTCAACTTTCCGAGCTAGTGAGGGGAAAAAAACATTATGGACTATTTCACAATGTTTTTTTTTGCCTTATTTTTACAAGTGTACCTAATCTTTTAACTCATAGCAAGAGAACATTATTAAAACATTCTTCATATGGGTATGTAAGCACGAAGTACCCACTAGGGGTAAAATAGTAGTCAAATTAGTATCTTATTTGCAAATTCGAAATAAGCTACAACGATACACGTGTCGTTAATAATTTTGTTATTAATGTGCTGAATATTAAGATTAACAACGTAAGATTATTGTAAGATAGTTTGAACAAACTTTTACATAAGATTAAAACGTGTAAATTCTTAGGACAAGGTTCCTAGTGAGATATTATTTGCATAAATGATAAACTTGATAAACTTTGTCGCGGTTTAAATTTTAAGGAACGATACTGGGTAGTTAGCGGCGATATTGGATATTTTAAATTAATCAAATAACAATTTATACTCGAAGATGACTCAACCCGTTTAGTCCAAATCTGTCCCTGTCACAACTTACTTACTTACTACGGTGACGCAACGGCCCAAAGTGAGTCCTGCGGGGCTAAGATGGACGGCTGTCTATCATTTGTCACCATACCTGTCACGCTCTAACAAGTACGTAAGTGCGAAAGTGACGCATGATATGACAAGTGACAAAAACGCGACCATGATACCGGTGCTGGGAGGCGATTTTTGAATTTCGAGCGCTCGATTTCGTCACTCGAAAATCTCTGGAAAAAGGCGAAATCCTATTTTTGAAATACAAGCGATAGAAATTGGGAATCTAATGGTATTGACAACTCGTTTTCGTGGAGATAGTATTGAACGACATATACGAAATCAAGCGGTCGAAATTCAAAAATCGGCTCCCAGGCCTCCGACACCAGATCAGGTTTTCTGAATTTTAATGTTTTTGCAATATGTTGATTTACGCAATAATATAATTTCAATTTACAAACTCCAGTCAGTTTTGTTACAAAAAGTACTGAGGTTAACTTGAAGTAGCATGACAAATACGAACGATTCCGAGAAAATACGATGGAAAACAATTATGTACTACATCTGTAATTAGTTTATTGTGTCAGTTGTCAGTATGTCAGCGTTTTGTCTCGGTGGCCAGTTAGTCACCTTCACAGTTTATACGAAAGAGTTTAGTGCCAAAAGGGAGTTTTGCGCAGTAGCAGTAGGTTAACCATTGTAATATTTAAAAAGTGTTCACAGTTCGCTAATTGTTTAATATAATTTTCTGTTTATTATTATTGGAATTTATTGCTTTAGTAGTATTTTCACTGACAACTTTTCTTACATACACACTTACATTATTGTTCAAAAACTAACCAGAAAGTTGCCTTTTATTCACAAAAAGTGGCAAAGAGTGATGGTGAGGTGGGTGGTTTTACATAATGTCAATATCCAGGGAGGTAAAAGATGGACTACGTTTGTATGGTGAAGCGGAGGTGACCTTTCCTCTTAATGGAAACTGTGAAATGGATCGGCCATTATGACGAATCCTTTTGTTTACCTCTGCCCTCTCATAACCCTTTGCTTTGTCACTGTTATCTACTTAAGTGTTGCTTTTAAAAACGTATTTTGTATTTTGGCTTACACTTACCTGCATTTATTATTTTCTTTAGTGGTTTCGATAGTGCAACATCACGCTCGAAAGTCGTCAGACGTCAGAGGGCATCAAAATTCACGGGGTCCAGCGGTAGATAAAAAAGAAACTAAAACATATAAGCCAACACATAATATTTTTGTGAAAAGAAAAGGAATTCGAATATTAATTTTTGATAATAACATTTTCTAAATATTGACCTCCGCTGTATACCTACGCACTAACCTTTTCCGCATATTCCGGAATCAATGCAAAACTAACACCTTGCGGTACGAAGTTAAAAGCTATTGGTACGATATGCCTTAATAGGGTATTAGTCAAATCAGTTTATTTTTTGAACTATCAAAACGATTTGCCACTATGGATTTTTTATGAACTACTAGCAAATGACATCACGGTCAAGTTACTCACTTTTTAAAAATATAGTACAGTACATACGTATACTACATACAATTTTTTAAAATAAGAAATTGTGTTTAAAAATAACTGCTGTCTACGTTTCTCTATTAATATTCTGGTGCTTTATTTCAAGCATGGTGCGAAATATTTTTCCTAAATACAGTCAACATCCCTGCCGCTGGACATCAGCCTGTATATTTGTATAAGCACACTCGATAAAGTCCCGTTTAGTTTAATTGCTTTCAAATATGTTAAAAGTGGCTAGGAACTTAACCAAACCTAACCTATAAAATACTAATGATTTTAGTTCCCCGTCTCAGTCAACTTTGACATTTTGCGTCATAAATTACATTTTCTGACAAGCAAGGTTTAGACTAGCAAGAACTTGCATGCAATTTATGTTACATTGCCGACTACTAAGGTAAACTGCATTCAAAAGTTTGACCAGATACCTCAATGTAATGAAAATTGCATGCAAGTTCTTACGCGATTAAGTCCCATGGAGATAAATAATAATGAGTAAAAATCGTGAAAGTTTAAATCAGTGCCTCGCTTTAGAGTCCCTCTAAGCTAACTTGGCACCGATATAAACAGAATAAAGTGACATAAATAACATTTCCACATTTTGTAATTGCAAATATCAAGTTATCTTTTATTTTATTTTTTATTAAAATGTGGCCTTCCCCTCCTGTATGTTTAGGAAGGATTTTGCCAAAGACGACATAATTATTTTGATTTGGCAATAAGTTTTATGCAAATGCTCATAGAGCGCAACGTTGTTCGGTAGTTTGAGCTCTTGTAAAGTGATAGCAGGACTATACAAGGGCCACGTGGAGCTACTTGGCGTTGACGCCAGAACGGTGGATAAACTCGTATCTAGAATAATTCTTCATTATCCGCACACTTCCTCATTATTTAACTGCATAATAGGCTATCAGTATTACACTTTAAACAACGTTAATGAGCAAAAACAAAAAAAAAATCACGACTCGATATCACAAAGATGGCGGTCGACAAGCAACTCGTCAAGTTATACTCAATACTCAATATCTTTATTGCTAATAAGGACGAATCCATGCAGTAGTGGATACACAGTATCAAACCAATTTGAATATATATAAGTAATTAATTTTATACATGTCAAAAATATAGATACCCAATAAATTAAAATTGATGAGGTCATTTCGATTACAATAATAATGAATAATTATACAGATTAATTCGTCATGAAATTCTACAAATAATAATAATAGTCTAAAACAATAAAAATAAAAATAAAATGAGTGTAATTGTCAGTCATTGTTAATCAAATATCTTACCAAAATATTCTATCTTGGTCCGTCTCTAAACAAGCAGCGGTGTCAGCATGGTTGCATTTTTATCACCTGTCACTATGCCTGTCACTTCGCACTTACCTACTTGTTAGAACGTGACAGGCATGGTGACAGGCGATAAAAATGCTACCGTGCTAAGCCCGCAGGGGCCCATTTCTCGAACGATATTAGACTAATATTACTAATGTGTTGCCATGGTAACCCATACGATTTGATTTCTTCTTCTTCTTTTAAAATTATGGCTTCAGCCCAGTGGGACTATTTCGCCAGTATCAAGGTATTGAGAGGTTTACAAACGACAAAAATTGTACGGTTGTACAAGACAGTGTACGGTGATTTGTTAGCTCTTGTAAATCGATAGCTAGTCTTTACAAGAAGCACGTGGACTACCGGCCGTTGACTCCAAGA
Organism: Cydia strobilella; assembly: GCF_947568885.1. NCBI lineage: Eukaryota > Metazoa > Arthropoda > Insecta > Lepidoptera > Tortricidae > Cydia > Cydia strobilella. Next base: position 12,115,198 of record NC_086057.1, read on the forward strand.
TGGTGGTTAAACGCGCTTCAAAATTAATTCTCCATTCACTGCACACTACCACATTAGTTTACTGTATAATAAGCTATCGATATTACACTTTAAACAATATTAATAAGCAAAAAACAAAGTAATTAATCACGATGCTAACTATCAAGATGGCGCTCGAACCGGAAGTCCGTTCGTGCACTAATAATATTAGTTTAATACCGTTCGAGAAATGGGCCTCAGGTGTCAAAATATAAGTACCCACTTCTAAGCGGCTTGGAACAGCAATATAACAGCCAGCAATAAAAATAATCCCACCCCAAAACACTGCAATAAAACGGGACCGAAATAAAAATGTAAACGACCCCCATCAATTTAGAAGTAATTAACATCAATTATTTTTTAGTCCTTTTCACAATTTTACGTTCAATTTCAGGCAAATGTCCTGTAATAGGGTAAACAGGTGCAGTTAAGGACATTTTCACTTTCATAAACGTTCGAGAGCCGAGGGTAAAAGGGTCCGTCGCTGACTTAATAAGGTCTAGTAGATCACTATAAAAGTGGCCGGAGATAATATTGCAAAACTCCCTTTTTTACGATTTATTTGAACATGATGTAGGCAGACAGTGAACCTTTTTTACAAGCTTAGGTACTATATCTATAATTTTATTAGATGGTCAACAAAATATTTACGTGGGTACATACTTCAGAAAGAAATGGGAACGCGCGAAAAGACTTATTTTTCTAGTATCTAAAAATAAACTAATCATTATGGAATCCCGCAGTAAGTATTTAGAACATTAAAGTGTGTCTCCGACATGATATACCTACGAATAAGTAAATAAATAAATATTACAGGTACATTCTTACACAAATTAACCAAGTCCCACGGTAAGCTCAAGAAGGCTTCTTGTGTTGTGGGTATTCAGACAACGACGAATATTTTCAAATAGGTACTTTATACGCTATTACGATGCTTTGCAGAAAAGAGTTTAAATTGAAGCGCATATAAAAGGCAACGTAAAATCGAGCTTTAAAATAGCAACGTCAACTTTAAATATCTTTATTGCCAATATATTACATTTACATGGAATAATGACCCTGTCAGGGCACAGTAATTTAATCTTATACATAAGCATTAGGTACTTACTTATAAACTAAACGGCACAGAGATTCAAATAGAACTGTTCATTAAAATAAAATTTCTACGTGTTACTACTACGTGTACAATTGTTAAGTCTTTGCTAAGGACTCCCCCGGTACGTATCGTGTCTACTAAAACGTACTCGTATATTTTCCCCAAGAGGGCACTAATAAAATAAAAGTACGTATGGAAATCTTTTATAGAGAACGATTTCCGATTGAACGTATGAATATCAATTCGTGATGTTTAGAATGTATTATTATTAGCTACGATATTTATATAATTTGCAAAAAAGTTGATATTTAGGGGATTAGATTGAAACTGCTTTTATTGACGCGCTGACTATCTATGTCCATGTCCACTTTAAGAAAAGTGTGAAATGGATTCCATCCTGACTTCATGTTATCCATCGTTCCGATTTGGGGCAAGTAAATTTAACAACTATCTAACAGTTTTAAGTCTAGGTCTTAACAAAAAGGAAAAAAGGGCCTTGCTTTTAAAATAAACACAATCAGTCAAATGGCCCAATAAATGCGGAGCATGCAGCGCAGGCAAAGTTTTTATTTTCGCAGACAAAAACTAGAAACTGTAGCACGAGTAATGTTTCCGGGGAAAAATTGTCCGCTGTGTTCCGATTGGTTGCCGAGCGCAGGACAATATACACGGTGTTTTTTAGGGTTCCGTACCCAAAGGGTAAAAACGGGACCCTATTACTAAGACTCCGCTATCCGTCTGTCCGTCTGTCCGTATGTCCGTCTGTCTGTCACCAGGCTGTATCTCATTAACCGTGATAGCTAGACAGTTGCAATTTTCAGTGCAGTGCACTGCATGAAGTATTTCTGTTGCCGCTATAACAACCGCCATACTAAAAAGTACGGAACACTCCGTTAATTTCGGAGTATGGCTAGTAGCAAACAACACCTGTATTTTAGAATTAAGTATTCTTGCAAATAAAGAATCTTTATCTTTAGGTACATTAAAGGAAACTGAATGAACTGAATTCTACTAATTTTGACGTATTAGTGGCCCACATTTCGGCAATCGTCTTTGTGGTTTTCATGTCGATCAAAGTCGAAGCTTGATATTAAGAGCCTCCGCTAGCTGGCGTAGGTGTAAGCAAGTATAGACCAAATGTAGGGAAATGTAACGCGCGTGTCGTAACGCCGAAACGATCGCATACGCGAGAAAAAACGTTAGTCTAAAACCGCTCTAAAGGATGACTCACGCTAGTAAAGTCCGGGTCCGGCCCGAGACTTTCGACACATCGTTTTCTATGACGGGTGATTAGTGGTCACATGGCCCGGATCCGGACCGTTCTAGTGTGAGTCGTCGTTTATTAAGGTTGGATTGATCGTCGCTATATGATCGCGTGTATATGATCTCGCTAGTGCTCGGTGAGCAATTGCAATGATGATGTGGAGTGCAAAGCTAAATTGGAATGTAAATCAAGCCCGCCCGTTTCATGTTTGCTTCGTTTTGACTCGCACCTGATTGCCTAAATATAGGTAAACAATGGATTGGAAAGTTTTTTTCCTCTATAGGAAAAGATAGCTATCAGATTGTCGAATAAGTTAGAGTTCTTGAATTCTTGGTATAGGTCAGGCACCTCTTCCGGTGTAAGATTCAGCAGAATCTGGTTCCGTGGGAATCTGATTCCCACGGAACCGCCGAAAGACCACACCCTTTGGCCAGAATTTCGTGCTCGTGATGGCTTAAGGCAGCGCACGCGCAGCGGCACGCGCACCACGAACGAGCTGAAGTGCATAATTTATAGTAGGTATAATGTAGACGAGTGAACCTCAGTTTATGATGGTATGGAAGGAAAAAAGTGTCATGTTGTAGGTACTTATCTACTTATATAGGTAGGTATGGACAAGCCTTAAAAATGTAGAATAAATGTTTACGATTCACATTGTCCGATACGATGTCGGATGTAGGATGTCTTTAGCGGTCGCGCACACTACAAGCATTATGCCTACACACATGCAAACAAACAAATATTATAGGTCCGACAGCTGTGGGGCTCCTACATGACTGAATTTATCGAAAGCGCTTTTCCGATATCGGATGTCAGAAGGCACCAGAGTGAGAAAAACAGCTGCTGGAGAGTGCCATTGGCAATTAAATACGCCTTTTTGCGTTATTTATCGTTTTTTAGTAATAATTATTTATTAAATGCATATATAAAATACGGAGAAACACATATACTCATATCTGACATTTTACTTCCTTCCGACATTCGATATCGGATCGAACAATCTGAAAACGCTCTTAGTAGGGGCGTTTAACAAGAAGTTATTATGGTTAATTACGAACTCGCTAAAGACCCGACTGCATACAACTTCATGCTTTGCATTATGTTAAGTAGGTAAGTTAAAATTTATAGCTTAACTTATTTAATAGCTTAGCTTTCCCTTGACCTAACACACACAGGACAGGACAAAGGACTATGAAAACCCTACTTCCGCTTCCTCAGCTAGAAATTCCTCACAATTTTTGCACGTACCTAATGCATATTTTGTAGCCAACAAACTGCAAATGACTAGCATTCCAAAGGCTTACGGCACCGCATTTTATATGTGTAACTTTACAGCGAACGTAAAATGACCAGTTATTTTATATCAGCATCATAAATAAACCTATTTAATAACATAGTTGCAGTGGTTGCAATATACTGCCGTTGACTTCGAGACCAGAGACTAACGAAAAACATAAACTGCATGAGTCTATTCTCTGACGCGTTCCGGTGTCGCTGTATTTATCAACAGTTAATCAATTTGTGCATTTGGTGTCAAATACGTACGTACTTACTTCATAATTATGTCACCGTCCAATGTCAGATCGTATCGTCAGAGCTAAAGCTAAAAAAGGTTCAGTAGATTCAGCCAGCAGTTTTTGAAAAATCGTAGCTTTTTTTAGATAAAATACTGTTGCCAAAATCTTTATCAAGTAGCAATCTTTAAGGCCCTTCTCTAGTAACTTCATAAATTCGGAACCTGGTTTCTTGACTTTAAATCGATAAAAAAAATCAGGAATTGCACAAAAACTAAAAATATGCAAATTGCTTCTAAAAATGAGATTTATTTTTTATTTTTGATCGAACTCATCGATCTTTTGTTAAAACGTACAAAAACAAGATATCCACGATCCCAGGCACCTACAGTCATCTCGCTCACGCTTACGCTCAGTTAGAGTGAAAGAAGAACGCGAGGCCTTATTCTTTTGTGTTTTCTAAAGGATACGGCATCGATTTTAATGAGTAGACACATTATTTTTCGTCAGGGTTATGGTTATGAGCCACTTGACCTGGTCTCGATTTAATATTCGATTATGACCTCCGTTTTACGCTTACCACACGAATGAAGAGCGGTAGAGTTAGACCAAGAAAAGTCTGCAGAGATTTTGACAGCACAATTCATCATTTCAAAGAGTTAATATAATTTAAATAATTTTCATGTTTTTGTTAACACAATTTACAGGAATCCTGTTGTTTAACGCAGCTGCGCGTAACTTTTAAGCTTTTAACCAAATTCAATGATGTCGGTAGTAAAATTATAATAGTAGCTTTATAATTTTATCGAACCGATTTACGACCGAGGCCGAGGTCTATATTATTTAGTAGGTTTCGAGAAGTCTATAATAGATTTGTGCTCAAGCGATTTAGCATACAAAGTGACTGCCAAAGGCTTCCTGAGTTCATCAAAGGCCTCCTGACCGTAACGACTTTATTGGTATTCGTACCTAAGACTCAGAACCCTGTGTGTACTTTACGTGGGTAACCCTAAATGTACCTACCCTGTATGAACGCCGTATCTCTAATAAAAATCAAAAAGAAAATCACGATGAGGTCAAATAGAATAAATATTTATACAATTTTTTTTTTAATTATTAATCGTCACTGTCACTAAACACACCGCCAGAATAAAATAAATAAGAAACGACGGCTCAAATGTTGATATCCGCTATGTACTATCATTTTTCTTATAACACGAGTTACGCAACACATCCTTTAGTTATGTATCGATGAGTTGTACAGTCAGTAGCAGAAGTTGCTAAGCGGGCCAGGTGTTCAAAATGATCTTGATCTTGACGCGACTTTATTGTTAAGAGAATAAAAGCGTGTCAAGGTAATTTAAAACACCTCGTCCGCTTAGCAACTTCTGCTGCTTACTGTAGCTATATAAAATTTAAATGCCCATTTCATGGTGTCGGTATTTACTTGTACAAACTTAGTCAAAGTTTATAATTTTCAATCAAAGTACCCTGCAACTCTGCGATACGGAAATAAGATGCCAAGTCGAACGAATGAAACTTGGCAAAGTATTCCATTTCGTGGGTTGCGCTACATGCGCTGTGCTATGAATTTTATCTCAGGTATTTTTTGTATGTTTTGGATCGCTGTGCTACAGTGAAAATGCTGTAAGGTAGGCGAGGCATATAAGGCCCGGCGGGTAACAAGGCCCAGCATTTAAAATATCAGTTGCACTAGTATTATCTGTTCAACACAACACGTACACATATAAGTAGCAGATATCACGAGCTGGCATCAACACTTGTCTTCACACGCGTCGCTATTTTCTCAGTAGCATCCATACAGTTAGAAAGGGAGGTTGTGGCTGCACTTGATGTTATTTTTTACGAAAATAAATTTTGTTTTTATCGAGTTTCTTGATTTATTCGATGTTTTAATCTATATGGTTGCGAACAGAAGTTATCTAACTTTGTGAGGACGGGAAAATTTATAATTTTATTTATACTACTATAGGGCTAAGAAGGCCCACTGTCGGTGCGAGTAAGGCTCGGTTCCGGGCCTCATTGAACGTATAAGATCAAATAGTAAATTTAGATATTTTAAGATAATAGAGTTTTTTTTATCCCTTGACATGGCCGATTTGATAAGTTATAAGTAAGTAGGTATTTACAGACTTATAAAAGTATAAGTGTAGTGCCTCAATGTTTTTAGACTTTATTAATCTTTAAAAAGCCTTAAGTTTAATAAAGCACAGAAAATTTTAGTTAGGCGAAAAATTATTCGCATTTTTTTTTTCTTTAAAAGGTTATGTTAAAAGAGCTGCATAGGTGTACCATTAGTACATAAGTATTTTTAATTTACATCCAAAACAGGTGAGACCACACACCACATTATCTTTGCGTGTCCTATCACCAAGTTCAGCGCGAATTCAAATGGTAAATACTCTCAATGACTGCAGTTGCATACATTAAATCAAATATTTTACAAATGTAAGTAGTAAATCATAGGAGCCCGTTCAAGTGATTTAACAATTAATTTGTTAATATTGTCTTCGGTTACCGCGATAGTTACTCATGAAATAAAACTATGAATTAATTTGTTACTGATTTTATCTTATTTTGATACGACCTTGAACATCGCTTACGCTGATTGGTGCTTGCGAAGTGAAAATCGTGTGATACAAGCGCGCCAATCATCAAGACGTTCTTCAAGGTCTTATCAAAACCAGTTCAAATCCGAAACTTATTGTTAAATTTGAATCGGGCTCCTGGAACACCTGTGTGATCGCGAGTTGTCTTATATTCACTGTCTAGTAGTGAAGTGGGCTGTGCCTAGAACTAGTAGTGTAGTACTACTGTTAGTGCCAGCTCGCTTTATCTGTACGCTTATGTACGTCGTTGTTTACTAAAAAGAATTCCGGTATAAATGCGAAAATGAATGAGATTTTATTTATTTGACTAACATATAAATTCACCCCAGGCCAGAAATATACTTACATTAGGCAACCCCAAAAGGTAAAAAATACACCCTAAGTATTAAAACATCCTGATGTGTTGTAAAAAAGTATTTTTTTGCGATTTCGGGGTCAGGCCCATAATGGGCCCAGAACATAGTAAAAGTTGCTCAGTATGACCTACATATACACCCCGTAAATTATTGCAGAAAGGTGACTCAAAACACCCCGTATAACTTATAAATTATAAGCATCGTAGAAATCATGTTGGCCGCAAATTGAAGCCGCAGGACTTATTCAGAAATAAAAAATTCAATAGCAAGGTAAAAACAATTCAATAACATTAGTGCGTTGTACTCACACACATGAGTTTGTTGCCTATATACAGGATGAAAAAAGGTAATGGGCCCTGGAGGGAAAGTGCCTTAAAACCTTAAGTTAGCTCATGTTACTTAAAGGAAACATTATTTTATTTTAAAAAAAAACTGCATTCAACAAAATAAAAAAATGTTTCCTTTAAGATGGCCAGGCTCTTTAGGTCCCTATAAGACACGACACTTGCTTTCGCTTTCAGTTGTTGTTCGCTTTCACTTTCCCTCCAGGGCCCATAAAAATTTTCCACACTGTATCTCTTGTATGTTATCTTTAAATTAAAAGTTATTAAAAAGGCTGAGTAGCAACCGTTCGAAGTATAAAGGTAATATTCGAATGTCAACTCTAGTTGTAGCTGATACGGCGTTTGCCGACACTGTATCTGTCAATTTCCTTAATAAATGACGAGTGACGTCTGCTGCCGCATTACTGTCGACATTATGACGTTCAATACCCTACTTATTTTATCAAGGAAATTGACAGAAACAGCACCTACTATTATAATATTTTTACTCCCAAAAAGGATCGTCAGGGTACAAATTTATTCACAACCAGTAAAGAAATATCACTTTTCTGCACTCCGTCCGGAGAGCGGCCGTCAACTTTCGGCCCGCTGCGCTAAACGAAGTTAACATTAATATTCGGCGTTTACCCGTACATATCTAGGTCTACCCAATACTGGTTGGGTAATGTTAGGTGTTGCATCATCACTTCTAACATTACCCTCCCAGTGTTGGTTAGACTTAGATGTATACGGGTAAACGCCGAATACCTACAAATTAAAGTTGATTTAATTTTCGGGCTTTACCCAAAAGGCTTGGATAATACTGTACAAGTGTACACACCTCGGCCAGTCAATAAGAATAAAGCCTCAGATCTCATGTTTCAAAATCTAAGTTACATATAAACGGATTTATTTTTTTGATATAATTTTGATACATCGGATACGTATTAGAAAATAACGCTTAACTTCAAAAGCGGCGGTTTTCGTATAGCGGCGGAAAATTAAAGAAACGTACTTACGAGACGCTTCAGGCGTATTTATTAAATTGCCAAGTCCCTTATTAAAGGATTGTACGCATTTATACAACCGCGCGCCAACAAACAATAACGGATCTCTTTATACGCTTTATACGTCGTTTTGGAGCGTGAAAAATGTATGTAATTAAGATTAAGAACTTGCATTGTTGAATGTAATAGCCTATAATAAACATCAGTGTCAAAGGACCCACAACACGAGCTTTAGGCGACCCTATTCCGCACACTAAGTTTACCTTAAGTTCATATTAACCATCAACATTTCCCTCCTATCACTGTCCACACTGAATACTGATATACGTTAGTCACAATCTACAAGAGACACCTCATTATTCTAATAAAACCATAAGAGAGTTCTTGAATTGATCCAAAAGCAAATATCACTCTTCCCGTAGATTTGTTCGCACACAATGTACTTTTCTTACTAGTTCGGGCGTCTACCCTCTTGTCTCCCCCTAAAAAAATCACAACAACCTAGAAGCGTTTATTTGACTTAAACGTGACTACGAGCGCCACCTACTCCATGACGTTGGCAACTATTAGCCGATTCGCGATATTCTCGACAGTATAGAAACAGCCACTGAATAATGTAAATCGGCAAATGGGAAACGCGCTTAGCACTTGAAATAGTTGAAAGTCAGCTAGTAAGCCTTCTTAGCGTAGGATGCATTTTTGATAGCCGCTGACGCAGGGAACTTAGGCTAACAAGATTGAGAAGGGTAATTTTCAAAAAATATGTCTGCGTTCTAATTTCCGCGACCCATATATTTTTATACAAAATTTATGAAACCAGTCGTGGCAATAAGACGCGACCGCAGACATATTCTCTGAGAATAATCCAGAAAGGCTGATAAAGCAGTTTTTCAAAAGATGTTTCTTAGGGGCAAGGTAGCTGAAATATATATATATATATGTTATTCTAGTATTTTACAGTTATTAACTCGTCAATCAGGTTGCATGAGATTGAATAAAATGGGAGGATCTACACAAATAAGGCCAAAACTCTTAACTAAGAGAAAGTCTGCCAATAAGGTGTAAGATTTGTAAAATAAATTGAGAGAAGCGAAAAATCTAGCCAAAAATGTCTTAAATATAATTATATAAATCTGTCTATGTCAGATGATAGAAATCATAATTATAAGCTGGTATATTTTTGGAAATATCCTGGAAAATGAGGTTAAATTAAGCCCCTTTATAAATCTGAACTTCAAAGGACAATTTCTATACAAATTTTTCACCGAAATCAAAGCCGAAATGTAATATCGCTGTCGACCGCAAACATTGAAAACTTTTTCAATATCATGTGTGTCAATTTGTAATCATTTTATTGGTTTTCTATCAACAACAGCAAATACCACATGATGCAGGGGAGCCGGGGAAATTGAAAGCAAACAGACGACGTCTATTAAGTAGGTTCACTATTATTTTTATGGATATGCCACATTGCCACCTTAGACAATAAAATCGTGTTCACATATTTTTGAGCCATTTGTATGGATCGATATTTACGCCTTCGACTGTACATAGTAATAATATGAAAAGGCTCTCCATAACGACCTAACTAAGTTGCTGCACAATAGGGATTTGCACAAAAGTAGCACGCATATAAAATACTACTCGCTGTGGTAGATTTAAAACAGTAAACGATATATTATGTTAATTTATTATTAAGGTGCATCCACACCGCTGTTAATTGTTGTGGAACAACACGGTGCAACACGGTAACATTAGGTAATTGACGTAGTTACTCACTGTTGCACAATATTGGTCCACAGATGCTCCAAAAAAGTTGCGGTGTGGATACACGTTTAATAACATAGTCTACACTGTCAACCAACAATTCATAAACCTCATTTTAAAGATGTAATAAGGTCCGCGGGGTCCGCCAATATTAAGTCAAGAGTTTTACGGTAGCATCAAATACATTTATTTACATACAAGATATATACAGTGGTACTACGTTAACGAAATTAATAACTAGATTATATATTATATTATATTTACGGTTAGTACATAACATTATGTGTGTGTACCAAAGTAGTCAAATAGTAATATATTTAGTATGCTGTACCGAAATATTTGGCCACTTTGACTGCTACAGAGTATTTGACGCTGAGTGTACCTATATACTAACAGCACAACTCTTAAAGGTAACAAAATAAATTCGCGATAGACCCGATTGTAAATGTGATTTAATATGAGCACAACTCTTGACTTAGGATATCGGTGCAAACTTATAATAGTTAATCCTAGTTTAGGAACTGTGACGTAAAGTTTGATTTGAATATCTCTCACTATGTAGCTTAAATACTATCTTCAAATTTAATATTTATACTATCTAGGTCTAGGGGGGAGGCTTTTGCCCAGCAGTGGGACACTTTATAGGCTTATAAAAAAAACAGGCAAGCCATTATGCTAATAAACATGCAAGGTACCTTTACTAGGTAAGATTTTCTAGGTAGTAGAAAAAACTATTGACTTCTTCGCCTCACCTAGGTACTAGTACCTATTATAAATTGTGGGAACTCCCCTGACGAGGACCATATGGTGGAAACGTTGGGCAGTAGCTAGTACATTTTTCTAAACAAAATATTATATTTTCTTGCTGGACACATCGCGGGAACTTATGCTAGCCACATTGGGCCGGTGGTTTTTATCACACTTTCAATTTTTCTAAAGTTTTTGGGTGAAATTTACAAGTTTACCTTCCCTACTGTAACCACACGGATACTATAATGCAGTAAAGCTAATTAAAACTAGATTGTGACCTGTAATGCAGGACGTCCGTCCGTCCGGCTGATATGCGTTCTACGAATTTCGTTGGACGATAGAATACATAAAACAATTTAGCAGTACCTCTCGGACTAAAACGGAATTTCATTTTAATTACATTTGTTCGTAAATAGTGTCATTCCAGGCACGTAGTTTCGGAAGTTAAGGATCATGACTTTTCCAGGTCTGTACATATTTGAAGTGGCAAAAGTAGTTCATAAACATCTAAGTGAATTTAGAATGCGTGGGTGGGGGATGCGTGCGTGCGTAGTTAGGAAACTACCGAAATGGAAATAATCTCCTCCCTAACCGACACAGACTAAAAACGTTACATTGGTGTGTGGTACATAGGTCCTAGAATCTATAATCGTTTGCCAAATAATTTAAAGTCAGCTGAATTATCCTATAATATAAGTAAGATCAGATGTAGCGTGTCATGTCAGCCTTCGCTTGAAACTAACTACATGTCTTTATATAAAGAATAATAAAATTAAACTGTGTGATAGGTCGCTTTGAATCGTAATTTGGAATCGTGGCTAATCACAAAAACCTTTTATAATTTTAACGAAATGATAGAATTGCCACTGACTATGTAAATATTTAATTTTTTATTCAGAAAAAATTACATTAATATGCTGTGTATATTTCGTAGTCTGTATTATGGAATTTGTATGTTTATTGTACAAAATTGGATTTGACGTGTATCAGTATGCTACCAATAAAGATTATATTATCTTATCTTATCTGAATAGGAATTGTACAGAACATTTATTTATATTTGGAAAAGTATTCCAGGCTGGCACATACCTTTGGTATGCTACATTTCATCGGCTACCTACTATGAAATTTGCCAAAAAAATGTAATAGTTCGACTAATAAAGGATTTTTTGATATTCAACCCCAAGGGGGGTTGAAAAATTGAGTCCAAAGTTAAAACAGGCTTCAAGCAATTTTTTTGTAAGACAATTTTTAAAAGAGGCGGCGTGATCAAACTCTCGGGTAGAAGCTTCTCTCGGAAAATAACTTTGGAAACTGCATTTTTCGGTTGCGCAAGTAGTTTGTTCTAGTTGAGTTTTAAATTTGGTTTGAGAATACTTTTTAGTAGATGGGCCGAAGTTTTGCTGTAAGTTAGTTCCTATAATAATGTAGGTGAGCCGACTAATGTATTGTAAAATTAGGGCATTTTCAAGTTCATTGAATATATAAAATAATATATAATAATGAATGCTTATTTATTTATTATTAACAATATATTTACCCGGCATTACAGACAAGCCAATACACCTAGAAATTAAATATTGCAGATTACACAGTATGCAAACACATGAAACTTATAGAAATGATGTGTACCTAGTGATGTTTTGATAAATGAATTTAATGAAGTGCAAATGTTAGTTTAATAATTCCTGACTAGTCGCACTTGTTAGTAGTATAGATATTGTGTACATGATGTATATTTTAAATGTACCTATTACCATGTGTGATCAATAAGCTATATTATCAATCTATCTATCTATCTATGGTTAAGGCGGCTTTCTTAGGAAGTCACTTTAGAGTTAGGTCACTTTCTGAGGACATCACTTTCTGAGTTTGCCACTTTCTGAGTACGTCACTATTTTTAGCATAGTAAGATTTGCATTGCTCAAAACTGGTGTGAAACTGGCGGTGAGATTCAAAATAGCTATATCAAAAGTGGTTTGAAACTGGCGGTTAGATTCAATATAGTTATATCAGGCACAAAGTTCCCCGATAACATCTAAGTTGTGAACTAGGGCAACTCCGGCCGCAGATGTGATACAATATGTAACAGTTGGCAAATAATATAACACCATCGTATGATTGTTAAGGGTTTCTCTAGTTACTTCCTGAGATAGTACAGTCCTAAAATAATCTAATTTAAACTGTCATGAGACATGCTAACATTAAGCAAATTTCGCGATATAAGTGACTAAAAACACGTGAGTTATGCTTGAATATAAATGATTACTCATACAAAACCTGTTTTTATAAACCTCTAAGTACTGACGTAATTTTCACATGTAAAAAAAGTCATAAATTATTGCACGATTGTACTTTTAAACGAGAGACACAAGATGAGCAAAGCAAACGTGCCCGTGCCGTGCAGAACTTGTATAGTGTACATTGCAACCTAGGCTGGAGAAATAGGGGATATTACTGCAATGTTCTGCCACCAGAATGCAGCACTAGCCTTTTTAGTAAACCATAGACTAACTTATACATACTGTGCCTTTAACAGGTTTTTGTCAAGTTTTCAGAGATAATAAAATATGACATTGATGCATCAAGGCGGTTTGTTTACAGAGGACCTACCGGGAAACGCGAATCCGAAATTTCGCTGTCTGCCTCTTTATCGCTCGAATATGCAAGAGACAGAGATGTTAATAGATAACGAAATTTCGATTTTCTTGTTTCGCGATAGACCCTCCGATTGTGGTAGTGGCGCCCCCTGCGCAGAGTTTCGCGTAATATTCCCTATTATTATCATTTAACGGCCTCTTAGACTACTCGGTAGGAACATATATTATACTACTCTTTGCATACGTAGCCTAAACAATTCCCCGTTTGCATAAAAGTCCCTCGTTCTGTTCCTCCCGATATACCTATGTATTATATATACGAGTATCGTTGTCTAGTACCCACAAAGCCTTTTTGAGCTTATCGCGGGACTAGGTGGAAGGTGGATTTGTGTAAGATTGTCCTTATAATATTTATTAAAATGAAAATAAAGTAAAAAAAACATTACACTCTCTTTTTTGGGCAGTCGTGTAAAAAGGGACGTACTCAGGTATAATGTTTTGTGAGTTTTGTGACACTTACGTGACTATTTAAATAACAATTGCAACTAGCCTCCGCCCGTGACTAAACTATCTAAATCGCTTAAAATATTTAACCCCATTTTGTGGAATAAAAAAAATCCAAAGAAACCTTTAAAGTTTCAAGGAACCTTTACAGGTTAGGCTGTACGTTATCTGTCAATATCAAAATAAAAAAAAGATCTTTTATTATATTAAGAGGCTGATTCTGATGAATTTGTTTTAGTTTTGACCCTATTACTATACGAACTTGATGCGAATTACATTTCACGCCCACCAATGAGCGCGGGTGAGATTTATAATAACATTAATGACATGACTGCCAGTGCATTTTGCTCGCATCTGTCAGTGTAAGCTATCGTCAAAGTCGTATTAAAACCAACATTAAAATCGTAACAAAATGTTAAATCACAATCGGCCTCTAATACGTTCCTTATTTAGAGAGAGAGAAATTTTATTTAACACCACAAACATTATTGGTACGTACATTCGAGGTCAATCTTAAAATCTACTTAAAAGTGTATGTACTAGTAGGATACTATTTATGTAGCAGTGTAATCCCTGCACGAATCCTCGTACAAATTTATGGGCCCAGGTCAGACAGTTAGCAGTGAGAAACTTTAAAAAAATCTATCTACGTGCGCTGTTTGTAATCCACCGCTTGATAGCCTTACCGTTCCGGGTTTATTGCTAATGGAAACAGGCTCTTGCAGTTGGATTGCAGTTTGTTCCAGTACACACAGGTAAAGAGCGGACCGGAGTTTAACGCAAGGTATAGGGACGCAATGCTTGCTGCAAAAATATCCAGATAAGGCGCTCAACAAGGTGAACACATGATCAGGGGGCTAACCACGATGACAATCGTACCATCGTAGAAAAAATGTACAGGGATGGCAGATATTACGAAAAGTCACGTGACTATTTTCACAAATTATTTAAGTCTTGATTGGAGTTTTCTATCAAAGACAATCATCTTGAATAGGCCCCTTGGTCAATATAGTAGAAAAATGTACCGGGATGGCAGATGTTACGAAAAGTCACGTGACTATTTCCGAAAATTATTACGTCTTGATTGGTGTTTTCTATCAAAGACGATACCTACCACTACCTAGACCAAGTACCTACTACCTAGGTCAAGGTAGTAGGAAAAAAACCAATCCACTGAAAAACACAAAAAAAAATTTGTATACCCCTATCCTTGTCCAGTCCCTATCCCGTCGTAAAGCAAATTTCTGCAAAAAGTAATTAATACCTAATAATAAGCAAATTAATAACCATCCGGGTAATGACTTAGTTTTCGAAGGCGGTGCCAAAAAAAAATTTGAAACAAAAAAGGTGTTTTTCGTTTCAATTTTTTATTATCTTTTATTATTTATTAATTTTATTTAACTTTTTAGCGATTTATTTAAGATTTTTAGATTTTGGGCTAAAATATTAGTTTGTTTACAGTTAGGTTCCTCATTTAGTTTTGGGCTAGTAGATACTCTAGTGTAGGCGATGGCCAACCTCGATAATTATTCGCGACGAAACTTTGACGTTTCAGTGCTAAACGATTTGTAAATTTAGTTAGGTATAGGTATTATGTTTCGTCCTATTGTAACTAAGATTTAGTTTACCTAGACACTCCCACTCCCAGTCCCAGTCCCACTCCCATTCCCAGTTCCAGGCTCCAGGACTCTGACTGACTCCGACTCCCACGCCCACTCGCACTCCCACTCCCACTCCCACTACCAGTATTTCATTTTATCTAAATCGGTTTCAGCAAATCAGACGATAGGTATATCGATAGCAGCGCCACCTACCGGGTCCAATTGATTTTTCAATTCAAACCATCCATGTATACCTAAAACTTCTCTAGAATGTAACAAACACTTTTCTCAAAACCGCATCAAAATCGGTTCAGCGAAACGCGAGATAATCGCGAACAAACATACATACATACACACAACCATACAGGTCAAACTGAGAACCTCCTTTTTTTAAGGCGGTTAAAAAAAAGTTGATCGATCCATCTGCAACATAGGCACACGACGACGAGTCGGTTAACCAAAACAGTAGATGCCTGTTTCCCCAAACCTGAGTTCCACTAGGTATAGTCAGGGTTCAGCATCAGCTCCATCTTGGGTACTGCTCTCCCAATTGCTCATCAAGACGTGTCGGAAGACCAAAACAGCGTGTGCCTATGTTGCACGAAACCTGAGTTCCACTAGGTCCAACCAGGGTTCATCATCAGCTCCATCTTGGGAACTGCTCTCCCAATTGCTCATCAAGACATGTCGGAAGACCAAAACAGCGTGTGCCTATGTTGCACGAAACCTGAGTTCCACTAGGTACAGCCAGGGTTCATCATCAGCTCCATCTCGGGTACTGCTCTCCTAATTGCTCATCAAGTCGTGTCGGAAGACCAAAACAGCGTGTGCCTATGTTGCACCAAACCTGAGTACCACTAGGTACAGCCAGGGTTCATCATCAGCTCCATCTCGGGTACTGCTCTCCTAATTGCTCGTCAAGACGTGTCGGAAGACCAAAACAGCGTGTGCCTATGTTGCACGAAACCTGAGTTCCACTAGGTACAGCCAGGGTTCAGCATCAGCTCCATCTTGGGTACTGCTCTCCCAATTGCTCATCAAGACGTGTCGGAAGACCAAAACAGCGTGTGCCTATGTTGCACCAAACCTGCGTTCCACTAGGTACAGCCAGGGTTCAGCATCAGCTCAGCTCTATGTATACTAAAACCTTCTCCAGAATGTAACAAACACTTTTCTAAAAATCGGTTCAGCCAAACGCGAGATAATCGCGAACAAACATACATACAAACATACGGGTCAAACTGAGAACCTCCTTTTTTTGAAGGCGGTTAAAATACGTCGAATTAGGATAGAGCAATGCACGACTGGTTGTAGAAATCGTATGGTAAGGCCTAATTCTTAGGTCTAAAAATCAAAGTTGTGGTCCCTAAAAACGTTTGCAATATCATATATTATATTGCTTTATCTCATTAGTCTAATTACCGCATTCCGGCGAAAACACGAGCATAAGCATATTATTATATATTTATATCGCTGTTATAATACCCTCAAAGCACGTTTTATTTTGTATACTGTGGACGGAGACCTAGTTCAAAAACCTACGCAGCTAAAGATTTTAATAAAATTCCTCGCCAACCGACCTACGTACCGAGAGCGTAATATCAGACTGGAAATGTTAGTCTACTTTTAAATAATTATTAAAGAACGTATATGTTTGATATAACATTTTTTTTTAAGCTGACCTTCGCGTCAGTCACTTCATGGTTTGATGCTACTCTAGTTTTACTGCTAATGGAAACAAGCGCTGCAGTACAGAATTGCAGTTTCCGGCTTAAACAAACAGACTTCGGCGCAATTTAAGAAGTAATAAAAATAGAATAAGTCTCAAGCAATTTGTTTGTAAGGTTCTCTGAACGGGCTTAAGATTCTTCTTCTTTGACTAAATTTATAGGATTCTACCTAGGTATCCTTGTCCTGATTAGCCGTGTGGTATGGGACATGGGACCAAGACTCAATACTACTACTACTTACTACTTACTCCTCTGGCGCAGCGACTCAAAGTGTGTCTTGGCCTCCAACACGACAGTTCGCCACTGATCCCGGTCCTGTGCAGTTTCTCGCCAGTCTTGGACCTGGAGCTCGCGCAGATCAGCGTCCACCACATCCGCCCATCGGTACCTAGGTCGCCCGACTGGGCGGCGTGCCGTCGGTTTTCCCTCAAACGCTCTTTTCACCGCCCGATCGTCTCCCATTCGCTCCAGATGGCCGAGCCACCGAAGCCTTTGCGCCTTTGTCACACCAAGCACCAACACCAATGATGTTTGGTTCAGCAACTAATTGTTCAATTTCGGCGTTTTTGCGGATTCTCCAACTGCCATCGGGTCTCTGCGTTGGACCGAGGATTTTGCGGAGAATCTTCCTCTCAGCCACCAGCAGCTTACTTTCCTCCTTCAAAGTTAGTGTCCAGGCTTCACATCCGTATGTTAAAATAGGTCGGATTACGGTCTTGTAAATTCGGGTCTTAGTGTTTCTGCTGAGAAGCCTGGACACCAAGACTTTGTGCAGAGCTGCACCGCACCGCAAGGCATTCTGAATGCGAATGTCGATTCGACCAAGACCCAATAGATTGAAAAATTCCCCTTTGTTCTCATTTAACCGCTTAATTAGCTAAAATTTGCTATGTACGTGAGAATAAACTCAAAGTTACCAACATTTTACTTCACCACTATTTTTCTTAGTCTTTAAGAATTTAATTTAAGAAGGACAGAAGCTAAGCCTAATTGTAGTAAAAATTTTGTGTTTAACATCATCCAAAATAATTTTCAGTTTTATTTTATTAGTGCTTGCATATATAGCCAACAAAGGGTGACAAATAGAAATTCAACACACATATATATTTCCCGTACTGGGACAATGGTCTCCTGGCCATTCAGGCGGCGTATGCGGAGTCGAAGAATACGTAGAAGTCCTTTAGACAGTTAAATGAAATACAGAAATACACTGGCTGTCTAGGTGTACACTGAGTACACACCCAGCGGATACATGCTCTTTCCCGTGTCATGTCACGCAGAGGGAACACCCGCCAGGATATAACGAATATTGAGCGATAATAGAATCTAAAGTAGGTTGTTATTTTTTTATACCACGTCGGTGGCAAACAAGCATACGGCCCGACTGATGGTAAGCGGTCACCGTAGCCTATGGACGCCTGCAACTTCAGAGGTGTTACATGCGCGTTGCCGACCCTAACACCTCGCACCCACTTTGTGCTCTGGCAACCTTACTCACCGGCAGGAAGTGCAAGAACACAACACTAAACGTAGGTTGTTTGGTGAAAGTGATAAACAATTAGATTCTGCACTATTAAATAAAAGCCTGCTTATAAGACGATATCAAATTTTAGTTCCAGCAGACCACTACAGATGCTCGGCCCTCACAAAAACGACACCTAATGCGAGGGCATAGCCTTATTATGCATAATCGCAAAAACTCTTTTTCATCTCTCTTATTCGAAAAGTTCACATTTTTTAGGCTGACAGCCGGGTGGAAAATTACATTTCCTACCCTAGGGTGGAAAGTATTTATTTATTTATTTGTATTCGAGCAACGGCTAACAGCGATAATTATATGTGTTAGCGATCCAACCTTTGTGGTCTAGCGCGGATGCTACTTATAACAACTATGATTTCAAATATATGTCATTATTCATTCGCTATAAAACAATAAGACAAATGTCACATACATTCAATGTGAAGATAGAATAAATAATCTTCTAATTTATTATAATAACAAGATTTCATTATTCTACAACAACAAAATCAAGAATATAGTTCACGCCTCATAGGCACGTGAACAATATGCCATATTGTTTAGTTAAAAGCTCTCATATTATTAGCTTCCGCATTTTCGACCAAGTATTATCGAAATTAAATGTCAATTGCATTGCATGATTAATAAAATATATACTACTTGTATTTAATATTTAAATGTATGAAATAAACATACGGAAATTTACAATCACTGAAGCTTATTTAAATCGCACTTGAGTGTAGTGTAATAAACGGCTAATATGCGAACATGAGCTACAATACTCGATGTCATCGACACGCTTTATTTGATATAAAATATAAATTTCAAAAAGTTCAAATATTTATTTTATCTCATTTTTCTTTCATGTCTCGCTAACAGGCACTGGATTTGCATACAATGATAACACAAATTAAAAAGAAAAACTTATTACACTCCTTCAACTCCTTCTATAAATAACGATTCGCACACATTTCGATTGATATCTTGATTATACAAACATTTCGATTTGTAAACCAAAGCTAAAGGAAAAGGCAAATTACAGACAAGCGCACAAACCGAAATAATAAAACTGAGTAGGTAATCTTTTTTTTGTAACGTACGAGTATAAAGAACCAATCATCGTATAGTCAAAGTATGCTTCATTTTTTTTGAATGAAAATCTTTATTTTCAGGCAACTATTGGCCCATAGATAAATACCTTAAAACTAGCATACATACTATACAATATACTTATCTTAAAAAGAAAAAAACCGGCCAAGTGCGAGTCGAACTCGCGCACTGATTGTTGTGTACATTACATGATTTTAGCAATGTATTTTTTATGTGAAACGTGAGTGAAAGGTAAATTGCGGTTTACGATTTATGACGTATTAAAAAAAACTACTTACTAGATCTCGTTCAAACCAATTTTGTACATTTTATATTTTTTTCAGTTTTATCATTCTCTTATTTTAGAAGTTACAGGGGGGGGGGGGGACACACATTTTACCACTTTGGAAGTGTCTCTCGCGCAAACTATTCAGTTTAGAAAAAAATGATATTAGAAACCTCAATATCATTTTTGAAGACCTATCCATAGATACCCCACACGTTAGATGAAAAAAATTTTTTTGAGTTTCAGTTCCAAGTATGGGGAACCCCAAAAATTTATTGTTTTTTTCTATTTTTGTGTGAAAATCTTAATGCGGTTCACAGAATACATCTACTTACCAAGTTTCAATAGTATATAGTTCTTATAGTTTCAGAGAAAAGTGGCTGTGACATACGGACGGACGGACAGACAGACAGACATGACGAATCTATAAGGGTTCCTTTTATTGCCATTTGGCTACGGAACTAAAAACTAAAACACACTATGACCGCCATGCATTTCGCAACCCCGCTGTCAGGGAGCCGGCCGCGGAAAAAATTGGATAGGTATAAACCTTAGCTATTTCCATAAATAACAGTTTTACCATCTCAAAGTGACCGAGTCCCTATATAACCTAACGGAAAAGTAGAGTCCCGGGCACTAAAAGAGGTTATTATTATACGTAATAGAGGGTTCTACCTAACGGTGCGGAAGGATAGATTAAACGTATTAGTATACACGGCGCGTTATTTCCTATATATAGTACTCGGAAGGGTTATTCCACGTTATTCAGAGCACGTGACGGGAACTATTTTGTTTGAGAGCCTCTGAATATGAAGGTGAATGGGCCACGTTTCTCATACTCACATCGTTCTATGAGAGTCATTTATGAAATAATTAGTGGAGGTAGAATAGCGTTTTTGCCTTTGACGCAACTTTCATGTTACCTAAAATTCATGTTGATTAAATGTGTTCACGTATAAACCCTTCGATAACTCAGCTGGTCCTAGGTTCCCTAGCGTAGTAAAAAATGAACAGGCATTGCAATCAACCAATATGGGATAACCACTAACCTTGAGCACACGCCGATATTTTCGGGGATCCTCGTCCTTCTTCAGCTAGCTAGCACTTCCAGGGCCTTGAGAGGTCGCCACACGCCTTGTAAACTGATTGTTCGCAAACACCACCGAAATACCGAATTTTGGAAATATTAACACACAGAGGAATTTGTGCCTAAAAACGTTTCACCCGAGACGACGCGTCAGCAATGTAAATTATTACAAGACCCAAATCTAGGTCCTTTCTGTCCGCTTACTTATTCATGGCCTTATCCAAACTCGTAGGCATTTTAGTATCTGAGTATGAAGGAAACGTGACACTTATATCCATTAAATTAGTGTCACGTCACGCTTATACAATATGTGGCCTGTAATAGGAGCAAAAAAGTAAACTGTAGGCTGTACTCCTCATACCGACCAACATTTGTTCAGCGACTTTTAAAAATAACTTGTGTTTTGATTTTTAATACACTAAAGTTTTTTCCAAGACGCAATGTATTGCGAATTTTGTTATGTTTAAGGTGTGACAGGCAACGTCAATCACAATGATAATGGCGTACATTGAAGATAATATTTATTTTGTATGAAAAATACGAAGTCTAAAGTCTTCATTATTTTTAAAAGTCGCTGAACAAATGTTTGTCAGTTTGAGGAGTATATATAGCCTACAGTTTAATTTTTTGCTCCTATTACAGGCCACACATTGTATATTCTTGATCATTGCCTTATCCACTCGTAGGCATTTTAGTATCTGAGTATGAAGGAAATGTGACACTTGTATCCGTTAAATTAGTGTCACGTTACGTTTTACAATAATAGTAGGGTGGCAAATCAGGTTTTAGGTTACTCCCCGTTCAAGTCATCTCGGATATCGGTATATATGGTACCAATGCATTCAGTATAATGTCCTGAAAACAAATATATGAGATGACAAACGCAAAAATGGTGGGGGTAGTAAGTAACTGGTACGTCGTAAAGTCCGCGGTACAATTTTTTCTCAGGACAGGTCAATATCTCATGAAAGGGCTTTGTGAGTAGATTACAAATATATAACATACCAATAACATTGCTACTAATTAGTCCAACAAATTATAAGAAAACGTCAAAAATGTATTTCACAATGCAGTTTACTTTTAACTGGTCTAGATTGAAAACTACTGAATAGATTATCCCAATATATATTACATTACATACCAAGTGACTGTGAATATCCTTTTTTAATGTTCAAAAATAATTCACAGTTTCACACTTCACAGTTTCTGCCCCCATGATTTGCGCGCTTATCATCTCACATATTTCTGTTCAAGACATCATTGGTCATACTAAATGTATTGATACCAAAAAATAATATACCCATATCCGAGATGACTTGAGCGAAAATCGATTTCTAGAAGACTTTTAGACAAAATACCGACCGACTAAAATAATTTATTTAAACCTTCAACATAATTATTTGTAGCACTTTATTGAAAGCTTATGCCCCACGTTGGGCGCCGATGTAACGCTTTGAGATATTGTTTGATTGATCGAAGATTTTAATTATTCTTTTTTTAGATTACGGAAGCGACTCAGGCCCAACAGGCATTAGCTATCTCCAACTTTATAATTCAGACATTCCGTAAAATTTCGCATCGTGACCAAGTATCTAAATGGCAGTGTTAATCCTATTCCATCCAATCCGCCGCGAAGCATCATCGGTATTAATTTATTCTGTTCACGCTTCTGACTGTACCATTCATGTCTTACAGAGCGCAGGAGCTTAAAAGTAAGCAAAACCAGCCTTACAATGACCCCGAGTGTTCTAACAACTAAGCGTATTTATAGACCAAGTAACACTGGTTTTCGTCTTGTTTGACAGAATAGCTCCCTTAGTACAGATGATCCGATTTAAATTTTAAAAACATATCCAATGCAGCTGCCCAGTAAGAGGACGAATTGGTGATTTGCACCGCATTGTTGATTGCTGCACCGCAATATTACTATTCTTTTTACAAACCTTGAATTAACCTTTTGTAGTTACTAACAAGAATATTGCAAATAAAGCTCATATCAATTTTATATAATATTGTAATTAAAGTTATATTTAAAGTTAAAGTTCATATAGATTTTTAGTGAGAACATACAATCCACTTGCTGTGCTGGTAAGCTGGCTCTGGAGCCTTTGAACTCAGGGGTGTTCAAAAACCTGTCGACTAATTTTTGACATTTTCTTTAAAGGTTTTGTATTGACGCATTTCAGAAAGGTGTCGGGTACGTTTTGCTATTTTTTACATTTCTGATAAAATAAAACTATGAAAACGGATTATATCGCGTATATTGAATTTATAATACATCCTGACGTTTTGAACCCTTTACAGCGTTCGTGGTCAACGGGTGACTGAGGAAAAATTACAAAGTGCAAAAATACCCACATACTAAAAATAATGAACAATCATAGACTATAAACTTTAAGGCTGGTTGTACATGCAAAATCGGTTCATAGGGCTAGTTATACACTACAATTATTTTCAAATAAAGATATATATATACACGCGATAAAAACTACGCCGGCTCCAACCCTACACCACGGACCCGAGAAGATTTAATTCCCTCCTAAATTGTAGGAGGGTATCCCAATATAGGACCGGCAACAAACTCGGCGGGACACATCTTTTCAAAACATATTATACTCAATGTCCAACATCATCCAAAACGTCGACCACACGTCGACACGTCATTCCAAACGTCGGGATGTATTATAAATTCAATATACGCGATATAATCTGTTTTCATAGTTTTATTTCATGAGTAACTGTCGCGGTAACCGAAGACAATATTATTTCTGATAAAGTTAAGAAGCCTATATTTAGCATGATAACGAAACGTGATTCAGATTTTAATTCAATGGTATATAATACAGATTTCTGCGTCACGCCCCCGACAAAGTAGATATTTTTGTGAAATATCCTTTTTAATAACCGATGACGACAACCGTATCCTTTTTAATAAGTACGACGAGTACAATTATAGATTCTAAGTAAAATAACTAAGACATAATAGAGATTTTGTTTAGTAAGTAAATAAAGATATGAAGTTTACCGTTAAAGACTTAAGTTGAAGTTTGTTGAATTGTTTGTTGACATTCAACAATATCAGTTCTTAAAAACGGATAATATTTTATTTTATCCTCTTTCGTCGGTTTTCTTTTTTTTTCAATTTTTAGTTTTAAGGAATTGTTAAAAGCTTATGAGTGACGCGTGACGTATCAGACGCATGAATGAAAAACATAATCATGCTTAACACTAAATACTAAATTATTCCTGTCACTACACTAAATCCATCCTCCGCCCCGCCACTGATCCAAACCCTCAACCCCCCGATCACTTAACCTCACAGCACACCAACCCCTGATTACTGAACCTCTCGACCCTGTACCCTGAACCACCAACCTTTCAACCGCCATTCCCCGACCCCTCAACCCCAGACCCCTTATCTCCTAACCCTAACTCCCGATCCCTCAACTTCCAACCCCCGACCGCTAAACTCCTAACCCCTGATCCTTCAACTCCCAACCAACAAAGTTTATTCAAATTTAGTAACAGCGTCGTTCGTTTCGCGCGCGTTTTAAACTATGATATCGGCTGAATTTAAATCGGTGATGCCGATATATCGGCCGAAGTATCGGTATCGTTACATCCCTAAAATAAATGATTATGATTAATCGCTTGAAAAAGATATATGTATATCTATGTGTAGAATCATTATGATTTAATACTTAGATACTTTTAAACGCGAACTATAAAATATATATGCATGTCTATTTGCATAAGTATTCCAGATACTTTTGGTGCGATGTTTTATCCGCTATTATTGATGTTGATTGCACTAGCTGAAATAGGCGTTGCCAATCAAACTTTAATAAAATTCTCATGCGATAATACGCAAACTAACAAATACTCAATTCATAACGTGTGTAACAGCCATTAGCGAACACTGAATTATTTACCGTATACTAAAGCAACAAATTCGAAACTCAAACTAGTTTTTTAATGGCTCTCTAATGCGGGGTTAGACAGAATTGACTAGTAGGGAAACAAAGTTAAAAATCTCCTACCAACCAATCTGTCGTCACCGCTAGGGAATTCAGTCCAAAGTTATATTTAATGTGACTGACTCACAATAAATACAATCACTATTGGTTTGCCCAGTTGTATAATCTAATAACGAATATATTTGCGAGTTCTTTCTATTCCCAAGTAATAAATTGTTCAGAGCTGTTCGACTCTGCTTGTTGAAAGTTAGAGGTACCTATTGCAAATATTACCTAGATACATATTTGGAATATTACAATACTTTTTAAATAATTGACTTCCAGATACTTGAACACAGCAAATAAGACTGTCTAGTAGTAGTACTTTGTTTAACTACTTTTTACAAATTTGATCATATCACGAGCAGACACAAACAAGTCAAATACTCCGCCAACCCCAGATACAATTTCAAGGGGATACATTTCTGGTAAATTCAAGGTCAACAGAAACTTGAGGGGGGACGCTCTGAGGCAGAAAATAGCTGCGAGTCTCGGAAGCTTTGTGGAAAGCGAATTATAATCAAATCGAATTCATGGCTAAGCAATTTATCTAGAGGAAATGAATACCGGTGTTAGAGAAATACTTCGAATAGAAGACGTCCCGTGACGTCGCTTGATTCTTCCCTATAAGGAAAATGAATGGGTAAATAAATCTTTAAAATATAATATCATGACGACGCACGAAATGATAATTAAAATGAAGATTTTACTTGAGTTTTTAACTATTATTAATTAGATAAGCCATTCAAAGATCATTGAAGCATAATACTCATAACTTAATTTTGTCCCTAATCATGCCCCTAATTTAATTTTGGCCACCTTTAAAACCTATATTTACCCGTTACGGTAAATATTCGTGACAATACCCGTTCATCTTCAGCTTAGTTCTACAAGTGTTTATCATGCAATTTTAGCAAGCACGTATCTGCGAGCGATAGCCCAGTTTTATATTAAAGGAGAATTTAAAAATTCACCGGTTCAGGCAAGACTCGAACTTGCGACCTTTCGGAACAACGGTCCGATCGGTGTTAACCACTAGAGCTACTGAAGCTTACCAGAAGCGTACGAATCTTTCGATTGCTTCCTTTTTGATTATGTACCTTAGGGAGGCGCATAGAGACATTTACCTATACCGTAAAATGTTCTACGAGTATCTTAAGGCCGTTTCATCGGTTTTCCGCTATCACTGTCACATTTCGCAAGAAAGAACGGGAAAGACCATATGCGGCAAGTGTCAATTTTGATCGAATTTTGTAGATTTTTATTTATTTTAAAAACGTTGCCTTACAATATCGAAATTAGAAAGCGGTAAAATTACTAGAGTCAGACCAAGAAAAGTCTGCAACGATTTTGATAACACACGCAGTGCAAGTGTTATTTTAAACGTCAAACTTCTATGAAGTTATGACGTACAAATAACACTTTTACTGCGTACGCTATCAAAATCGTTGCAGACTTTACTTGGTCTAACTCTATTTAATTGTTTTTTCTTCTTTTTTTTCTTCGAAAGCGGTAAAATTACTATTTAAGTTAAGATTGTTGTTTCTTCTTTTTTAGGGTTCCGTACCTCAAAAGGAAAAAACGGAACCCTTATAGGATCACTCGTGCGTCTGTCTGTCTGTCTGTCACAACCTATTTTCTCCGAAACTAATGGACCAATTAAGTTGAAATTTGGTACTCATATGAAAGTTTGTGACCCAAAGACGGACATGTAACGTAAACAAATTAATTTTACCCACGGGGGCCACTTTTGGGTGGTAAATGAGGAAATTAAAAAATAAAGTTTGTCAAACTATACCGTGTTACATATCAAATGAAAGAGCTCATTGTTAGAATCTCAAATATAGTTCTTTTATAATTTTAAGATAAATAGTTTAGAAGTTATTCAAGAAAATAGGCAAACAATGACCATTCTCCCCCCTTTATCTTCGACCTACTGTGTCAAATATTTAGAAAAAAATACACAAAATAGATCTTTACCTATAGATCACCGGAAAACCTATTAGAAATGTGCAGTCAAGCGTGAGTCGGACTTAATTACTTAGTTTTTGATCCGACCCCTACGGGTTTTATTAAAAACATTTCACATAAAAATACATTGTTTAAATTGTGTAATATACGGAACCCTTGGAACGCGAGTCCGACTCGCACTTGGCCGGTTTTTTGGTTCACACAATAAATAACCGAGTAAAGTTGGATTAAAAGTCCTAGTTAGAGGTTACTTTGGGAATTAATTGTATCGAGTGAAGTGTCATAATTCGTGTATCGGAAGCTTATAAATTAAAGATAATATAATCAATAATTACATATATTTTGCCACGTCTACGAATATCAACGTCTCTTAAAAATATATGATCATATAAGGAGATTTCGTTCGTTCGTTATCTGCATGTAGTGTCTATCGCTTTTGCATACCTATTCGATTTTTTAGAACTTTCTATGTTGGCGGTAGCCTATCACTCTGGTCGGATGCGTATAATAGTAGGTAACGTGGTTTTAATTTAACGTCACTGCTTCGGCAGCTAACAGAATTGTCGTAATAGGTAAAAATAAAGAAAATAACACATTGATGTTTATTTTTAATTGATTACATATTTTACGGAGATATTCCAAAAGTATTCACTTTCATCATCATTCAATTTAAGAGCTGTGGGCTCTTGTCGGTGCAGCGTGATGAAGTTGTCTCCACCTTGGTCGATCCGAAGCCAGCCCTTTAGTATCCTGGTACGACACGGCCCCTGCATGCTCCTTTACTTGGCTCATATAACTTTTTCTTTTTCGCTTTATCAAAAAAAAATTAAATACCTTAATTTTTTATTATGATCTGTCGAATGATATGCCGCACGTAATTAGGGTTCCGTACCAAAAAGGTACAAAAGGAACCCTTATGGTACGACTCTGTCCGTCTTTCTGTCTGTTTTTTACTGTTTTCACTTTTAGCTACACGTGAGAGGTGAAAATATTTATAATTATTTTATCTTTTAAACTATGTATAGTTCGTATTTTTTAGCTTTAAGCATTAGAAAGAAGGTAAGCGATCTTGACGTGTCTTTTTATTGAAAAATATCGAAAAACGGATTTTACTCACTTAATATAAGTACCTTTGTTCCAAATTTCATTTAAATATAGCATATACCTAAGTAGTTTTTGAGTAAACTGGCTATATGACAGCGAAATCATAAATAAGGCTTTTGGCTACGGGACCCCAAAAAAGCTGGCTGGAAGCCGTTACCGTTACTAATAAATTCTTATATAGTTATTATGATAATTCGATTCGAGCCCTTACTCTTGCCACTAGGTAAGTACTAGGAATACCGTAGCTACGTGTTACTAGCAGCATCTAGCAGCTATTCCCAGCCCCAAACAAAGCGGAGTGAAGTGGCCGCCCGCAGTCATGAATAAATGTACGAATTCGCATTTCGTGTGCGCTGCGCTCGCTAAACAAATACTTGCCGTTATGAAAGAGTAATGTGAAAATATAGGTGACCTGTAGGGATAGCATGGTTGCGCTTTTAAGGTAATATTCGGATGGCAACTTTGGCACACACGAGTGGCGTCACTGAACTGAACACATTCTTTAACATCTACTTTTTGAGATTTATTATTATACTTACAGATATTATCGTTTTTAGGTTTCCGTACCCAAAGGGTAAAAACGGGACCCTATTACTAAGACTCCGCTGTCCGTCTGTCCGTCTGTCAGGCTCTATCTCATGGACCGTGAAAAACGAACTGTGAAAATTTTAACTGCCTAGCTATCACGGTATCATGAGATACACAGTACAGCCTGGTGATAAACAGACGGACAGGGGAGTCTTAGTAATAGGGTCCCGTATTTACCCTTTGGATACGGAACGGACCCCTAAAAATGGCCGACTTTACTTGTCAGGGGAACTATTATACAGCTCTCACATTTTTACTGAGCACATTCTAACTTGGATTCTCCAAGGCCCTGTTTTAACATTCTGTTTTCCATATTCGAGTATCTCCAGTCCTTCGGGTGTTAAAAAGTATTCGTGTACAGATAAATGATGTTCCTGTTTTGAGTCTCGCATTGAATGTTACAAGGTGAATAGGGTGTTTGGAGGTTATTCTGTAAGCGTAAAAGATCTCATTCATTTAGGGACACTGATATCTACTACACGAGTGCCATTATTTATCTGACCATCCGCTGCCGTTCGCTCTGGTTACAGTTCCAGGCCCCGTATCCAACACGCCAATCGCTAACGCTCCGTAGCGATCGAAACGCAACTGTCACTGTCGCACTAATATGGAAGAGTGATAGAGAGACACAAAGCGTTTCGTTGTCGAAGCGATAGCGATTGTCACCTTGGCTAGGCCGGCAGTTTCCAGTTCGTTCGCGTTAAGAATGCAGTAAAAATCATCATTGTCCACCGGCCTAGCCACGTCCGTAACCAATCAAATCGTTCCTAATTAGAAAGACTAATAGCAGTAGCTTTATATGAGTTATAATCAAATTTCAGAGCCTAGTGAGCCTACTGCTGTTTCTTGTTTTAGCTAATGTGTAGGTATCTATAAAAATGATAGTTATTAATTGATACCGGAATAAATTTCCGCTTTTAGAATAAAATCTCTAAAACACGAATACCTATATTTCCCCGTAAATCCATTAATAATTTAGAACGCTTATTCGTATAGCGTTTATCAGTTTATCCAATAAAACGTTTAAAAGTAGAAAAGGTAGGTACTAAAATGGGTAACTTGACTAACCACGGACAAAATTCTCAAGTCTCCCAAAAACCTATTGTAATAGCCCTAATACACCTTACACGGATAAGAGTTCGTAAATCTATTTATTCCCTTGTGTGCTTTGTGAAAGAGATGCGATAGTCAATAGAATGCAGTATGCAAACAAAAGAGCGATATTCAACAATTTTTTACCTCAGCAGCTTGGATAGGTTTTCTTTGACGTTCGAAATCTACAGTACAGTATTCAAATCTATCCGTACCACGAGTCACTGACAGTGTCAACACTGACATATACGCTGACGTCTACGTAATTTACTTTCTATATATCCCCCTCGCACTAATAAGCCAGTATGAGCGAGATGCATAGAAAGTAATTTTTCCCCTCACTAGCTCGGAAAGTTGTCGTTTATCCTTCTATACAAGCGGGGAAAAACGCGTTTTATCCACTAGTGGGGAAAGTAATTTGACCTTGGATGGAGCGTGTTTAAGTAGCTTGACAGATAACAAAACGTAAAACGCTCATGATAATGGTTCATTCGATATTGATTATCATTAAATAAATGGTTTGAGAATCTAATAAAAAATACCAAATTTAGCTTTATTTAATGATTTTAAGTCGTAAACCTTAAAATTCCATAAGAAACGTTTGTTTTTTTATAATGATGTTAAATATAATTCTGAACGCACAAGTTGAGTCGATGCAATTTCAAAACGCATCGTTGTCATTTTATACATCAGAAATGTCAACATTGTCAACAATTTTTTTACTTAAAACCTTTTCTCACCGACTCGCGTAAAATACACAACTTCCATAGTTTTCTGTTATAATATCGTAAAGAAATGAGTGATTCCAGTGATGACGGTGATCTAACGCCTGTGGATGTTGCACTTTCCTCGCTATAGTGAGGTGAAAAGTTTTGTGTTACACACGGGCGCAAATGTATTTTACTTCTCGTGTGTTGAAACACTCGCTACGCTCAGGATTCTATTTTAGAACCACTCGCTTCGCTCGTGGTTCACCTATACAATCCTTTCGCTTGCTCGTGTTTCAATTCTACACTCGCGGGTAAAATACAACTTTGCACCCTTGTATAACAAATAACTATAATACGTTCACGCTAGCGTTTATGTCAGTGCCAAACTGCTGGTACCTGGCGGAGACTCGGAGAGTGACTCGAATTGTCCAGTACAGTTCCACTGGCCTTCAAAACATTCTTACTAAATTATTTCTTCCTGGCATAGCAAGTAAATATTTACGAGTCTTTTAACTAAGTAAGTACCTAGTAATATTATATATCTACGTAAATATGTTTATCCACGTTAATTACCTAATTTAATTTCGAATAAGGAATATCTGTGTCCTGTTGTCTCTTCATCTTCTTCGAAGACAGAATCACGTACAAAATTTAGTAATTTTCCTCTCCTAACATTTATTATTTAATCAGGGTCATGATCACATTATACCTAATCCCCGCGGGACAGAAATCTGACCCTACCCTTGGGTTCTGTAAGTTACTTAAATGTACAATTCATGAGATAAATAAGAAGTAATATTGTGATATGGGTATTTTTTGCAGTGATATATGCATTTTCTCTCGAAGCAGGGTTTGGTGGCGTGGAACTGCTAAAAAATTCAAAAAGAAGGTCCTTAATATATTCGGTATAGCGTGGGTACTTTAGCACTGCATGCGTCGTTAGTTCATTTCGTCGTTAGCAAATTAAGTATATATTATGTACCGTAAAACACCCTAATCTCACCTGTCAAGCCAAACTTCGCCTAAAATAAAAATATTCCTATATCTACTAAAATTAGTACCAAACTTGACATATTAAAGAGGTATCTATTGGGTAATTTATTTGAGGCAACACTGCTGTTACTTTTTTGTGTCTACCTTCAGCTTGTTCACTTTTAGAGTGTCTTAAAGAGTGTTAGGTGTGACAAAGATTTTTTTGCTCATGAATACTTCTGTCTCCAGCGGCACATATTTAACAGGTGAGTCAACAAAATACTTCAATCTATATTCGAAATTTATTGATCTTTCGCATGAAATAATTAGTTTTTACGTATCACTTGTAATTAAAAAGTTATCTTGTAATATGTCGCATGGGAGGTCAAAACGCCATCTTCCTTCCAAACTTCGCCTACCCTTAGGGTTGTCACTATAATGGAAAAAAGTAGGTAGTACTCGTTGCTTTTTTTTTGTATTTCAAAACATGTTACGCACTTAAGTTATGTTGTTCCTCACCACTCTCCCTGTCCGTTACATTGGGTAGTGTTATGCACACGTTATGCAAAATAGTAATTAATATATAATTAAATTACAAAAGTATTAGTGGCGGGTAGTGGGTGTTTATGGTGTGAGGTTGTGGGGGTAGGAGGGGAGGGGGGGGGTTGGGGTTGATCAGTTACTAGTCCGGATTTAGGGTTGGTGATGCGCGGTTTAGGGATTGGTGGGGAGGGGTTACAGGTGGGAGTTAGTCTTTCATTTTAGTCATAGGTGTTATGAAAAACATAAGTCACATGGTAGCAAATTTATATGCCTCTCGGACGTTAATTCTTGAATCCCTTACGCCCAGCCCAGGACTCTAGTTTTAATTAAGGATTTAGAATATTCATCAGAAGGATCAGAAACTGAACCCGAATCGTGGGGTCAATATAAGAGTAATCTATTGGATTCAGTGAATGACGAAGAGCATATCGATGAATTAAATACGAGCGCAGAATCAATAATCGAAGTAACATCCAGGAGATTATTCCTCCTGATTGTTGGCGATATGTGAGAACTGGCGACAACCCAGCCAACTGTGGGTCGCGGGGACTCTTGCCGGACGGCCTGATCCGCCATAGTAACTGGTGGTAGGGTCCATTTTGGCTCGTGATGGACAAGTCTGACTGGCCTAAGTCAACGTTGTCAGTCGACTTGGATGTCCTACATGAACAGAGCAAGGTGACTGTCCTCACTGTCTCAGTGTAGGAGAAGTGGACAGACAACCTAATGAATAAGCTCTCGGCACTAAGGACACTCCAGCGTGTCCTCGCATATTGTCTTCGTTTCGTGCACAACGTGAGAAACGAAAAGACGCCCAACAACCTGTTTGACGGCCCTTTAACGCCCCTGGAAATTAAGCACTCATATTCCTCGTGCGGTTCGTGCAACAACACCACTTTGCTTCGGAGAAAGTGAAGAACAATCTTTCAAATTCTCTCCCGAAGAAATTCAAGAAACTGTCTCCATTCCTCGATGACGCGGATCTCTTGAGGGTGGGCGGACGCCTGTCGCGAGCCTCTCTCGAATTCGATGTTAAACATCCCCTTTTGTTACCTCGCGGCAATCGTCTAACCTCCCTCTTGATCGACGAGTACTATAAGCGTTTCATGCACTCAGGCCTTCAAACGCTTCATAATTTGTTGTCGCAGCGTTTCTGGATACTGTCCCTGAAGCGAGCTATCCATGCAGTCACGTCGAAATGCATGAAATGCTTCCGTGTTCGACCACTCGGTGCTCCTGCGCAATTCATGGGTCATGGGCGACTTGGCGTCTTATCGCGTAGCCCAGCTCAAAGCGTTCCTGAGCACTGCTGTCGAATTCGGAGGACCTTTTGACATAGCTCTGGGTCGCGGGTGAGGCAACAAGACCTACAAGGCTTACATTTGCGTCTTCGTGTGCACCTCGACAAAGGCTGTATCTGTACACTTCGGTTGGTGTCCGACCAGGGGAAAAATGTTGTCGGCGCGAGCAACATCCTGAAACGTCTCGTAGGAGATGTTGCTACGCATAACGAGATTAAGTTCGAGTTTAATCTGCCAGGCAGCCCTCACTTCTCAGGTCTCGCTGAGGCCGGTATCAAGGCTGTCAAAACACATTTGGTTCGAGTCATCAGTAACCAGAGGTTGACGTACGAAGAATTTCTAACAACCTTGACCCAGTTCGAGGCTCTTCTTCTCCGTTCTAACACAAAAGGAAGCCGCAGAGCGATCGCGCGAGGACGATGCGAACTCGCTCCCTCAGCGCCGAAGGAGACCAGGTAGGCGGCGAAGAGCCTTCGCAGCAAGGATGATGCCGCCTTAACGGGACAAAGCGGGTGATGGGTCGGGAGTTCCATCACTCGCATGAACAGGTTTCGAGCTGGAAGGCCCTCAAGTGTTCCGAGGGGCCTTCAACGAAGTAAGCTGCTAAAGCAGCTGCAAAGGATGGCTTCGCAAAAGCAACGCCGACGGGAATCGGACGTCTACAAAGCGCGCGGCGGAACACCCCAGGGGGTTTAGTCCATGGGAGTCGGTCATACCCACTAGGCTTCTCCCGGGCCAGTGGGATCTATAAAGGATTCCCCCTGGGTCATCAAAAAAAAAGGTCGAGGCTCTTCTTAACTCAAGAACTCTTATTCCTCTCAGTACCGATCCTAACGACTTATCGGCCCTCGCTCCGGGTCATTTTCTCAACTATAGTATATGCCATTCAAAACATAAAAAATGGAACACAAGAAACACGTGACTCGGCCATTCTGAAATAACTGAGACTCAGTTATTTCAGAATGGCCGAGTCACGTGTTTAGTGCTCAGTTACTGAGTCATGTGGTGTTTTTGTTGACATGATTTTTTAATAGACCATGTGTTTGGAAATGGATTATGAGAAGTTATTTTCTTGTCGTGGTATTTTACAAGATAACTTGGTTAATGCTATAAAATATTTACTTACTTATTGGGTCACTACCTACAAATCTTTGTTTTTAATCATGCACACTCAGCTGCAAAATTGTGTGGACACTTGATTTGCATGTAGGTGCATGCAATTTGCAGCTTGCTTTATGTTTTATAAAAACCAGAAATCCTCTTTAATTGCAACAGTTGGTTAAAAACATGATTTTTGACAACCCTGAATTATCGTCGTGATATGTATGAAAACACGCTGGATGTCTTCCTATTTTCGCCTATGATGAAAAAATGTACGTAATAGGACCTTAATAACACCGGCATACGATTCAATATAAATTACGTGAATCATACAGAGGGTAGAACTTAATTTTAATGGCGTGTGCCTATGTTCAGTCATGTTTGATAGGGTAGGCAAAATTAGGCAAAAAGATAAAACTTCGCCTATTGTCTTTGAGCTCCTTTTTTAGGTATAAATATACATAAAATTGGGTTACTTTTAATTTAAATTTAGATGTTATCATAATATACACCATTTAGACACTAATGTTGACACAATAAACAAGTACCTTAAGAGGAAACTTCAAAAATATGTCAAAAAGTAGGCGAATATAAATTTGAGTCTTTCCTAAAAGAAGAAAGGTCGTTTATTCAGTCTGTGTTAACAAAAAAACTTGCACGTCTGGTGTCACCTCGTTTTGAGATCACTCCCTTGACTGCCGCAGCCACTCCAGGAGTGAATTTTAAGTGTGAAAATTTTTTAGGGGGTACGTACTGAGTGACTGGAATTGTCGGCAGCCAGCATATTTCAGATCAGCTTGACTCCTTGGCGCTGCGTAGAGATGCATGATGGTGCATTTTCTACCGCATGTATAACGGGGAGGGCTCCGAAGAATTGTTCGGATTAATCCCTGCCACTTCTTTCCAGCATCAATCTACGTGACAACATTTCTATCTTCACCACATGCAGTTGGTTGGCAGTTGTCAATTCACCGAGTGGTCGAACACGGAAGCATTTCATGCATTTCGACGTGACTGCATGGATAGCTCGCTTCAGGAACAGTATCCAGAAACGCTGCGACAACAAATTATGAAGCGTTTGAAGGCCTGAGTGCATGAAACGCTTATAGTACTCGTCGATCAAGAGGGAGGTTAGACGATTGCCGCGAGGTAACAAAAGGGGATGTTTAACATCGAATGCGAGAGAGGCTCGCGACAGGCGTCCGCCCACCCTCAAGAGATCCGCGTCATCGAGGAATGGAGACAGTTTCTTGAATTTCTTCGGGAGAGAATTTGAAAGATTGTTCTTCACTTTCTCCGAAGCAAAGTGGTGTTGTTGCACGAACCGCACGAGGAACATGAGTGCTTAATTTCCAGGGGCGTTAAAGGGCCGTCAAACAGGTTGTTGGGCGTCTTTTCGTTTCTCACGTTGTGCACGAAACGAAGACAATATGCGAGGACACGCTGGAGTGTCCTTAGTGCCGAGAGCTTATTCATTAGGTTGTCTGTCCACTTCTCCTACACTGAGACAGTGAGGACAGTCACCTTGCTCTGTTCATGTAGGACATCCAAGTCGACTGACAACGTTGACTTAGGCCAGTCAGACTTGTCCATCACGAGCCAAAATGGACCCTACCACCAGTTACTATGGCGGATCAGGACGTCCGGCAAGAGTCCCCGCGACCCACAGTTGGCTGGGTTGTCGCCAGTTCTCACATATCGCCAACAATCAGGAGGAATAATCTCCTGGATGTTACTTCGATTATTGATTCTGCGCTCGTATTTAATTCATCGATATGCTCTTCGTCATTCACTGAATCCAATAGATTACTCTTATATTGACCCCACGATTCGGGTTCAGTTTCTGATCCTTCTGATGAATATTCTAAATCCTTAATTAAAACTAGAGTCCTGGGCTGGGCGTAAGGGATTCAAGAATTAACGTCCGAGAGGCATATAAATTTGCTACCATGTGACTTATGTTTTTCATAACACCTATGACTAAAATGAAAGACTAACTCCCATCTGTAACCCCTCCCCACCAATCCCTAAACCGCGCATCACCAACCCTAAATCCGGACTAGTAACTGATCAACCCCAACCCCCCCCCCCCCTCCCCTCCTACCCCCACAACCTCACACCATAAACACCCACTACCCGCCACTAATACTTTTGTAATTTAATTATATATTAATTACTATTTTGCATAACGTGTGCATAACACTACCCAATGTAACGGACAGGGAGAGTGGTGAGGAACAACATAACTTAAGTGCGTAACATGTTTTGAAATACAAAAAAAAAGCAACGAGTACTACCTACTTTTTTCCATTATAGTGACAACCCTAAGGGTAGGCGAAGTTTGGAAGGAAGATGGCGTTTTGACCTCCCATGCGACATATTACAAGATAACTTTTTAATTACAAGTGATACGTAAAAACTAATTATTTCATACGAAAGATCAATAAATTTCGAATATAGATTGAAGTATTTTGTTGACTCACCTGTTAAATATGTGCCGCTGGAGACAGAAGTATTCATGAGCAAAAAAATCTTTGTCACACCTAACACTCTTTAAGACACTCTAAAAGTGAACAAGCTGAAGGTAGACACAAAAAAGTAACAGCAGTGTTGCCTCAAATAAATTACCCAATAGATACCTCTTTAATATGTCAAGTTTGGTACTAATTTTAGTAGATATAGGAATATTTTTATTTTAGGCGAAGTTTGGCTTGACAGGTGAGATTAGGGTGTTTTACGGTACTCCCATCTCTACGGTCGGCAACGCACTTACAATCCCGCTGGTGTTGCCGGTACCCGTGGGCAACGGTAAACGCTTACTATTAGGCGATTCGTCTGCTCGTTTGCTCCTATATAATAAAAAAGATAACTTGTCGTACTGAACGTTGCTTGCTGTGATAAAATACGGCTCGAGCCGAGTCTTCAGAGAGTGCAGTTTATCTATAGGTGACGTGGGGCTTAAGCCGGCCATGCATAACGCCGGGATTACACGGCCTTAAAGAACAGTGTATTTCCCGTTAGCATGATACACTCTAGAGCGACGAAACCGGGTTTTAAACAAGGTGAATTGTTTTTCTTATGAAAATTGTCTGTTTTTGTTTTGGGAACCTGACTGTAAATGGTTAAAGCTATCAAAGACCGAGGAATATCAAAATAATAACACATAAAAATTTGTATTTACTTTTTTTTTTATAAAATTTATTTATTTATTACCACTCATATTTAGGTACAATCAAATTTTATTAATTTTATTAGTATTTACTTTCAAAGATTTATAGGTAGCAAAAAATATAGGATACAGCTCAGTGTAACGTAACAGGATTTACTTACTTCAATAGTTGATAACCGTTTTGCTGCTACTTAAAAAGAAAATACTTACCCTTATTCCTACTAAAGAGTTTCGAGGGACAACGGTATAGGAATCCCCAATAAATTAATAGTTATTGGCAACGTGCATGTCACACTCCTGAGAAATATAGTCTGTCAAGCAGTTTCCGTCAATATAAAGAAGCGCTAATTCTAAAAACGTAGTCGCGAAGGGCGTAGTCCTATAGAAAATTTGAATTTCGCGCCTTTTTCTACTCACAAAGTTGTGTGACCGGCAGTATTTCAGCATATTGGAATTAGAGCCGAGAGATTTCACATTGTCCGATAGATCTGATATTAGATACAACTACGTACGAAGAAGCAAAAAGTAAAAAGGCACTTTTTATATTTTTTTACATATAATTCTTGGTTTTGTGTTTAAAAAAAAGCATTAATGCAAAAAAAGGAATTGATGCCTTATGACATATTCTAGCAGCTGTTTTTCTCCAAGGGATTCTTCGACATCCGATATCGTATCGGATAGTGTGAAAACGATATAACGCGTACTAAATAATCGTCTAGTATCCATGAAAGTTCCATCACAATACATTAGGGACTTTTTTTACAAAAAAAAAAACATTAATCTTTGAACCAACTCCAATTACTCGTATACCTAGTTGCAATCACGGTTGGGAAAGCTTACATAATACCTAGTAAACTAGTTTATAACTTTTTCCAAGCGAATCCCTTGGAACTAAAACTCGGAATATTATATTACGTTTACACATATTTTGTTCAATGTTGAGAGAAAGGCAAAGTTCATATGAAACTTACTCCCAAGTTTTATCGAGCTACAATTACTTATTTTATAAGAGTTTTTTAAGGGAAAATATTGAAGAGAGAAATCAGGAGGACTAACCAAGATATCAATCATACATCGACTAATGCCAAAAGAAAATCGGGATGACACATGCTGCGAAAAGTTGCGTGACTATTTTCTATACTTTATTGTTTCCATTGGCGTTTTTTATCAACGATTGACTGATCAGTAAGGTACGTTTTTGACCTTAAAAAAAACTTTTTTCATCCAAATACCATAAGACAGTCGAGTTTGATTGGATGGTTTTGTGGTTACTGTTTATGTATTATTATACGGATATTTTGTACGGAACCCTAAAAAGGGCGCACTTTACTATTGAAGGATTGACTACAAAACAGAGTCAGCCGGACAAATCCGGCCCTATTACTCTTTGCCCTAATCAATATATTAAAAATATATATCCCAAACCCTTATGTTATACAATCCCTATTAACATTTCAATAGCGCGGTGTAGAAATCGCCGCTTCCGGTACAGCTCCATCTCGCATAATATTTGGTAAACACGCTTATATGAAAGTACTCTACGGAATTACGGGCGCGAACACTCGAAACTTCAATTTTCCTTTTAATCGTTTTTGATGTGTTGCCAAGATATTATATTTTTAAAGATTGACCGACCTTTTTTCATTATACGGAAAAATTAAGCGATGTCACGGAACGTCTTTTATTCCAAGCATTTCTCTAACACCGGTATTCATTTCATCTAGATAAATTGCTTAACCAAGAATTCGATTAGATTATAATTCGCTTTCCACAAGGCTTCCGAGACTCCGAGCTATATTAGGGAATTTTCTGGCTCAGAGCGTTATCCGTCGAGTTTCTGAAATACACTTGACCTTAAATTTCCTAGAAATATATGCCCTTGGAAATGTATCTTAGGCGCCGGGATTTTGGGGCTGTATTTGACTTGTTTTCACGGTAGACAGACACGGCGCATGTTTTAGAAAAGTAGCCTACGAACTATAGGTTATAGGTTTTCGCGGGCTTGGTTTCCGCAACTCGACGTCATATATTGCGCCTATTTTGCGTGAAGCCTACGAACTATCAAGTTTTTTAATAAAAATATTAAGGCAAGAAAACCGTTTATAGTATTTTCGATTAGATTTTCTATCAAGCAAACTTTTTAACAGGGTGACAATTTTAGTAAATGTTACTGATCATTTTTAGGGTTCCGTACCCAAAGGGTAAAAACGCGACCCTATTTAGTAGTAGTAGTCTTAGTAGACTCCGCTGTCCGTCTGTCCGTCCGTCCGTCTGCCGTCTGTCCGTCTGTCCGTCTGTCCGTCTGTCCGTCTGTCCGTCTGTCTGTCTGTCCGTCTGTCTGTCATCAGGCTGTATCTCATGAACCGTGATAGTTGAAATTTTCACAGATGATGTATTTCTGTTGCCGCTATAACAATAACTAAAAAGTACGGAACCCTCGGTGGGCGGGTCCGACTCGCACTAGGCCGGTTTTTACATTATAAAATACCACAAATCTGCCTGGATGAATCTCACTTTAGTTGTTAAAAGTTAAAGCATATATTATACTTTCGCTATGTATTTAATTTTAGCTATGTAAAATTAATAAATGTAAATGTATAGGTAGTTGTTAATTTGGCAAACTAGTTAATTCATTATAAATTTATAATGTTAATGTTAACTTTATTTACTTCTTTTAGTATAGATTAAAAAAAAAATGTAATTCTGGAAGAGCGAGGTCTCCTGATACAGGTACTTCATACCTAATAGGAGGACTCGACCACTATGTATTTACCAACTAAGATTGAAATGAAATAAATTATTATCTTATCTTATTATCTTATCTTATCTTATCTTATACTGACTGATTTTGTCGTTTATTATTGCCGTGTTGCTCAGCTTAACTGTGGAATGAACTGTCGTCCGTGGTATTTTCGGACCGATGCGAACTTAAAATGTGATGTTTTCAACCAAAAGGTACCACATTGTCGGTTGTCGATAAGGTTGATTTCTAATTGAAGCTATATGGAAATAGCGCCTTACTGGCAAGCGACAATAAGTACCCTTTTGGTTGAAAATGGCACAAATCGTCAAGAAAATAAGGTACGGCTCTTAAAGGCCGGCAACACACTGGCAACCCATCTAGTATTGCAGGTTTCATAGGCTATGGTAAATTCTTACCATCAGGCGACTTGTTTGCTTGTTTGCCTCCACCATAACAATAAAATGTTTTTTTTTTTTTTTTTTTTTTTTTCAAAAAAGTATAACACATTTTAAACTTATACAAGTTTCGCCAAACTTGCGTTTAACGGCGAAATGGTGCACTCATTTTCAATGTTAGTACCTTAATCTAAATTTAATGATTAACTTATATTACTAAGGTTAATACTTTTATATTACATTAACAGTGTAAGTTGTAGGTATATATGTTGTTAAACGGTTGTCTATGTGACTTAATGTGGTTAGGTGTCAAATAACAAATTTTAATAGGCTATTATTACTGTAGTGCGTCCGGAATGTTCGCGGAGGCGCACACGGACGACTTTTTTGCGATTATACGCAACAGATCGGCGTCACTTATGCGGAGACTGTGTGGCAGTAACAATAATATCCTGAAAACGTTGGCAGGTAAGATAGATGCACCATTACTCAAACACTGGAACAGTCTACATGTGGCAGCAACAGATGTTGAGAAATGGTGCATCTAGATTGCCTAGATTTTATTTGATTTTATTT
The DNA here is from genome assembly GCF_947568885.1 of Cydia strobilella. Lineage (NCBI taxonomy): Eukaryota > Metazoa > Arthropoda > Insecta > Lepidoptera > Tortricidae > Cydia > Cydia strobilella. Next base: position 12,156,620 of record NC_086057.1, read on the forward strand.
TATTTATTTTATTTGTTATTGTATTTTATTTTATAATTTATGTGTGTTTTGTGAATTGTAATTGTATTTCACTAGCCTTAATTAATTTTAAGTTTTGTTGTACTTACCTAACACTATATGGATCAAAATGATTCGAAATAAATAATTGAATTGAATATACTTACCCAATATTTGATGTTACTTGGAAATAGTTGGCAATATTACTTGCAAATAACATCTATGTTATGGCCGTTATTGGATTACACAAGTCTGGGAAAACCGATAGTAGCCGTGATTATACTTGTGAGCTAGTTGTAAATATAGGACAACTCACTCAGGACTGGTTCACTAGATGTGACGCCAGATTGGTTGGTGATAATTTCTAACTAAATAAAGATTGCAAGTTAAACAAAAAACATATAGGTAATATTAAATCTTGTAAAAAGACCTCCAGTGCCAGTGGTTATAACCAAACCAGCGTCTTCTGAACTATGTGAATATATAAACATCACTGCTATTATATAGAAGACGTTTAACTACATTTCTGTGTTAGGTATAGTACGTGTTTGTATTTAGTTTTTGGGTAAAACTAAAATATTTAGATCTTCATCCCAGATTTCAGAGCTAAAACGAATTCGATTAGAGGTCCGTATCTCAGGATCATTTTAGGATAAGGACGAGTAAATAATACTCGTATATATCGTAAATACTTGCGGAAGATAAAATTGTTTCCTTGTATATAACTAGGTGCTAGTTCTAGATTTTTCAAGTAAGTTTCTAGGTACTTCAACACGATTAAGAGAGATGATGCTGCTCTCCCTCCGCGCCTCCGATTTCGTAAATGCTCTCTTAAGGTTAGGACAGACAAGACCACGTGGATAGTCGGGTCCTCTGATTCGGTTTTGGGTGACCTTGAGATTTTGGTGGCCATGAGGATGGTGGTGTGGTATAAAAGGTAATATAACTTGATAAAACAGCAAACCATGGTCACCCTCAGATAACCGTCACGTTTACGTTGACACTATTGAGTGCACTGACAATTTGCCTTCGCCATTTTCCGAACGCGAAAACGTTGGTAAAATGACGACGCCGTTTGTAAAATGCCGAATCCCTCAATTTTCCTGCAGTACAGTCGCCATCAGATATATTGGAGCGGCCGAGGTGGTCAAACTGAACATGCACTCTACGCCTTGACGATAAAGGCGTGTTCAGATATTTGTGAGCGCCTTGACCGCTCCGATATATCTGATGGCGACTGTACCTGTGGGGAGGGAACATCAATACGTGGTAAGTGCGAGTGCATAAAATTAGGTGAATGTCCTTTATAAGGCGAAATTTAGGGGGGGGCAGATTGTAATATAAGTGCAGTCAACAAAGCGATATCGCCTTAGCTGCTCTGATATCTGATGACAACTGTACGTTAATGAGTACTTACTAGTAAGGGATCTGTGTGACGGGTGCGTCCTAACTAAGTACACTAATTAAGAAGTTTTTCTCGAGCGCTAGAGAGGAGCTCTCGGGCTTCATTAACATTTTTATTCATTCTATGTATAATAAGATCTTAATATTCAGAGAAAGGCGCGGAAAAATACTCAGGGGCATACTGAAGAAAATACTGTACCTAAGTATACGAAATGTGTAAAAATAATAACGTACTTAATGAAAATGTGCCTATTTGGTTTAAGGTTGATTAGCAGATAGAAGGTTATACTCATATGTATGTACCAAAAAAGTATAGCTATAAAAAAGATTTATCCAATAACACAAAGCAAGTGCAAACATGAATTTGAAGGAATTGAACTTTTATTATCAGTGTGGAAATTCTGGAATATGAGAGTACAGACACCATCCGTGTAAAGACAACGTGTGTGGGCAAAGTTGTTGAAAAATTCAACAACAATCACTACATAGTATACAACATAGTCGCTTTCCGCTGTCCCTATGTATACTTAGATCTTTAAAACTACGCAACGGATTTTGATGCGGTTTTCACCTATCAATAGAGTAATTCTTGAGGAAGGTTTTAGTGTATAATTTGTAAAGGTTTTGTGTAACCCGGGGCGGGTCGCTAGTAACGTATAAGAATAAATTGCAGCAGGTATATACAATACGATAGACATGCAATGTTGTTCTTTATGAAAGGGACATTTATCACAATTAGCGGCTCTCCAATCAAGTAAGCAACGCGCGTGTAATATCTCTGGTGTTGCAGGCGTCCATAGGCTACGGTAACTGCTTACCATCAGGCGGGCCGTATGCTTGATTGCCACCGACGTGGTATAAAAGAAAATAAAAATAAAAGCAGTACAAAGTATGGTCAATACAATTAACACATTAAACATATAAACAAACCAAACCACGTTACTCAGTCACTCCGACAATGAGATAGGTATGTATGGTATGTATCTATAGAATTGTATCATTGACATAGTTTTAAAGAGTACAAGTTAAGCCAAGGTGGGTAGCCAATAGTTACAAAGTTCTTCGATGTAAATATATAATATAATAACCAAAACACAGAGGCACAATGGCCGAGAGGGATGTCAAGTATTTCACATAATCCCATAAGCAATTAACATTATGTGCAATAATCAGAGACAGACACGTTATGAAAAGAACGCACAGCGTCATAAGGGCCTCTCACAACAACTCGTTATTCATACTATTATATGCTACACCCATTACAGTGACCCTCATCAAAAGTTTCTTTGATGCCCCAACCTTAACATCGCGGATTAATTTTCTGCTTTCGCGAATGTAAATTATACACATTAACCTACAGGAAAGATTTATAAGCGCCTCACACCAGCACCTGTGCTTGTTTTGAAATTCAAGTCTTAATTAATTTTTACATCCTTGTTACGAAGTTATAAGATTTATGCATGAGGCATGAGGCAGATGAGCTTTAGACGGGATATTTTGAAGACGGAGCTCTGGATCGTAAATACGGGCTGTTCCAAAAGTTGTTAGCTGCTCCGGCTCTACTAATGCGATTACAATATTATTTAGGTATACGATTGCGAGGGATATTTCAATGCTAATTATGGCCATGTTTTTTTAATATATCTTTTTAACTGAAAGCTGTTTTGTATGGAGTTATGAATAGCGTAGAAAAAACGCGATTTTAGGCACAATTAAATGAATTTCGTTTTAAAATCTTGAAAACCGAACTTAAATTTACCAGGGACTAATTATTTCGTTCCTTCTGCTATTTCCAATGTATAAATCCATAAATAATGTTGAACGTATACTTATATACATTTTTTTATATCAGATTTTTTTACTTTTAATGAAATTACTCGTTGTTAACGCCTATTAAATCATAATAATCCTTTGCTTAAGAAACGTCTAGGTATTACAATGTATTGTTCTTGGTATAGTCCGACAAGAAATTGTAGAAAATAAAAGAGGGCGCCACTTCCTACGCCACTATCACATTTTTGACGTAAAATGCCTAAACATGGCAACAATTTAGTATGGATTTTTTTAGGGTTCCGTACCCAAAGGGTAAAAACGGGACCCTATTACTAAGACCGCTGTCCGTCTGTCTGTCACCAGGCTGTATCTCATGAACCGTGATAGCTAGACAGTTGAAATTTTCACAGATGATGTATTTCCGTTGCCGCTATAATAACAAATACTAAAAACAGAATAAAATAAATATTTAAGTGGGGCTCCCATACAACAAACATGATTTTTTTGCCGTTTTTGCGTAATGGTACGGAACCCTTCTTGCGCGAGTCCGACTCGCACTTGGTCGGGTTTTTTTTGTTTCATTTTATTTAATATTTTTACTATGGGACCAACCAAGAAATCGCGAAAGAAAAAAATTCACCCTCCCATAGAAAATGGAACAGCCAAAATGTATGAAACAGCCAAATTTTTTTTCGCGATTTCGGGGTTGGTCCCATAGTAAAAGTTGTCTAGTAAGTCTTTTAGGAAAATTCGCCAAGGAAGGTTTTGTCCAAATTATTGTTGTTAAAAAACTCAACAACCGCAGTTCCGGTCAAGGGCCCCGCCACTCGCAAAAGGCAATTAGGGGTCATCAGGTCTTCAGGCCGGGGCTCGATGATTAATGAGCATGGCAGGCAATCGCCGTGTCCGCAAGGGCACAATAAGTGGGCCTTCAGGGCTATAAACGCGAAAGTCGAAATTCGTCAATTTCAAGCAATTATTGTGCTTCGTGGTAGGCCAGTATGTGCTAGTGGCGCTCTCTACGCAGAGTTTTGCGTAATAATCACTAGTCCTAGTTACTACTACCACTATTACTACTACTACTGGTACTAGTTAGTAGTTACTAGTTAGTGATAGTTTTAGTTACAGCATAATAACAAAATACTTTTATTTATTTTCCGGAATAACAGTAGTAAAAGTTAAAAACGTACGCTTATTCGATTGAAACAGTTTCCTCCTAACGTCAGCATTACTCAGAATACTTGCCAGGCAAATATACTTTTATGCGAGGCTCCTTAAAGTTAAATCTTTCACAATAGAAGTTGATTGTAGATTCCTTAGAGCGTCTAGTAAGCAAATATGCACATCTTATGCCAGGTCTCTACGGGGAAACATATTCAACAAATGCTATCAAAAATGATGCTTTACTCTATCTACATAAAGGGTAAGGCCGAGAAACTTTCATCGGGAAGCCGAATGGTGGGTTAAAATGCAAATAATTTTGCGCTGTTTAAGCGCACAGCACTTAAGAGTCCGCAACAAGCTCGGCCGAACTACACCTTCCTATACAAACGGAGTTTCGTTCTCATTTTAAAACTATGTGTTGGATTGTAATGAAACTGCACATACCTGCAATGACATGAGGTATATCTATGTCTGTTATTAGTTTATATAGCTCCAGTTTATAAAACAAACGGCGTAGAGCAAAAACACGTTTTGTATGAAAAACTAATTCGCTGTATTTTTTTACTACGGTACCTGAAGCTACAGTCACAAACTAATTTCAGGCATAGATAGGTATACCTTATCCTATTGTAAGTACAGTTTCAGAGCAATCTAGCTAGTCGTTTTAAAATGAGAGCGTAACTACGTTTGTATGGAGAACCAAGCTTCCTGCGGACTTGTGTAATTAAAGTTTGGGCCGTGTGTAATGTTTCACTGTTGTGTATAGGTAACAATTTTATTATAAAAGTTCAACATAAATAAGCTTTACATTATAATTAAAACATTTAAAAATTTACACATCTAAGAAAATCAAATTAAATTATAATATTACAAAATTAAAACTAAAGTTAAACCCAGATATAGAATAAAAACACATATATAGATAACTGCCTAAACTGATTTCATTAAAAGAAGCATATCTTTGTATCTGGCCGGGTGGCGGTAGACAAAAATCCTATAGGTATTAGACTTCCAAAAATAAGGATGTTTTATAAAAATAGCGTAGTTGGATATTTTTTCAGACGTTTTAAGGATGACTCACGCGAGAACGGCCCAGATCCGGGCCGGGGCAACAGACACTTAGAATAGAAAGCATTACGTGACGTGATCACCGGTCACCAGTCATAGAAAATGAAGTGTGACCTGGGCCGTTCTCGCGTGAGTCATCCTTTACTTGCCGATAACATTGCTTTTTAAGCCAAGCATCTGGTCTCAGGTGTGTAAACATTTTTAACTTAGCAAAAACAGAATCGATTAACACCGTGTAATTAATTTGTAAACATTCAAATGTTTCCAACAGCAAGCAAAACTATTGCTTCGTTCAACATGTTTGACCTGAAACTTGCTTGTCGAACATTTAAATTTAACCTCTATGTTCAATATTGAAACCCTTGCGTCCACGTAAGTGAGAACTTAGCGTTATGCACCAAAGTGTATTTGTGTGAGTTAACGCAGTTGGTTTAAAGCCGAGCGTCTGGGAGGGGCTCTGAGGCGAAAAACACGAGGGTGTTACAAGTCAACGGAGTTCACCAGACTCATTAGACTTGTCGGATGGTGGACGGTAGCAGAGAAGGGTTTGGAGCATTCAGATACAGCCTTGGCAGAATATTAGGATCTAGCATTCACTCTTTTTGGACCTACATCGGTAGGTACGTACTATCGAATAGGTAACTTAGTTCCTGACCCACTTTAAAACCTTTTCACATTTACTACACTATTTAATTTTTCAAAATTACAATATTGAGAAATTTAAAAAAAAATCTAAATGAAATTATTTTCAAAATTGCTTTCTTGGGGTTAGATAATAAGATATTACGTATCATTTGAGGTATATTGTACAAAGAAAAATCGATAGGGTATATCGTATCTGAAGGATACAATCTTGATATTTTGTGTCAAAAACTAAACAAACTATACCAACTGATGAAAGGCGCAGTTAAAGGGTTAAAGAGGTATTTCCTGTTCGATATATGGATATTTCGTATCATTTTATGATTAATATGTACCGTATCTGCAGTATAGTTCCATAAGTCTCGTGAAATAGGTATTGAAGTAGAACTGTCACTTTGTAAAAAAAAAAATTAAAAAAAAATTGTTAATGGTATTATTTTTAAAATTGCTTTCTTGGAGTTAGACATGAGGATATCACGTATCATTTGTGGTATATTGTATTAAAAAAAAATCTGCCATATCGTGTCTGGAGGAGCCCAAACTTGGTAAGTTTCGAAAATTCTTTTTGTTTTAATTTAAAAAAAATGCCCGAAATGTGATATATTTTTAGAATCGCCTCATAAAGCCCTTTCGTATGATACCACATACCATAGGTTTTGGAAAAAAAAATTTTTTTTCTATACAAAAAAAAAAAAATGTTTTACCACTCCCCCCGCAGCGAAATTTTTTTAGGAACTGCGGGTCAAAAATTTTGTTTTGACTTCTAGTATGTGTGTGCCAAACGGCTAACCTGTACATCGATTTGCGGTATTTTTATACGAACGGGTTAGACTAATAGCAAGACACGTTCGTATGTTTCCGTGAAAATACGAGGGAAACTAATTATACACATCTGCATTAACATGTGTAATCAAGCTACTTCACCACATTCTATTGTCCATGGATATCGGCTACAACCGCGTCCCAGCGAGACCATTCAGAACAGAGAACAAGAGGGCAACTGGAATTGCTGGCGTTGCTCAAAACCCCGCTATAATTATGTTATACTCGAAGGTTAACGATCCGCTTCCAGTAACCCAAAATTTGATTCTTAACTTTTTGACTCTGGCGACTTGTTACCTAAAATTAATTGAATTTTCTTGTTTTGTAGCCGTTAACTATACAACAAGAGAATTAAATCAATTTTAACTGCTTTAGATTAGGATAGGCCTAACCATACAATAATAATAATATAAACCTTAACGGCAAAGTCATGGCCATAGCTATAGTGTTATAATGCCTTTAGAACAGACACAATATTTCAAAACCGGTCAAGTGCGAGTCGGACTCGCGTTCCAAGGGTTCCGTACATTACACAATTTAAACAATGTATTTTTTATGTGAAATGTAACTGACTAGGCTATAAAACCCGTAGGGGTCGGTTCAAAAACTAAGTAATTAAGTCCGACTCACGCTTGACTACACATTTCTAATAGGTTTTCCTGTGATCTATAGGTAAAGAACTATTTTGTGTATTTTTTTCAAAATTTTAGACCCAGTAGTTTCGGAGATAAAGGGGGGATGGCCATTTTTTGTATATTTTCTTGAATCACTTCTAAACTGTTTATCCTAAAATTATAAAAAAATATATTTGAGTTTCTCACTCTCATTCTCATTTGATATGATATAGTTTGAAAAACTTATTTTTTTAATTTTCTCATTTACCCCCTAAAAGTGGTCCCCATGTTTAAATATTATTTGTTTACGTTAGATGTCCATCTTTAGGTCACAAACTTACATATGTATACCAAATTTTAACTTAATTGGTCCAGTAGTTTCGGAGAAAATAGGCTGAGACAGACGGACAGACAGACAGACGCACGAATGATCCTACAAGGGTTCCGTTTTTTCCTTTTGAGGTACGGAACCCTAAAAATGATAGCTATCTACCTAGTTGTAAAGTAAAGGATATGTATTACGTACCTATATAATAATAGACATGACATTCAAATATCAAACGAATTGTATAATAATTTCAATTTCCTTCCATATAAGGCAATATGTAGGTATATTATCTATGTAACAAGAAACTGTAGTGCACGTGTAGAGTTCCTAACATTAATAATACATAATTATATCGCGTAATCTCATCATCACGTATCATATCATCATATCTGTTGATATAATTAGTTACTAGTACAAGGCAGTAGACAATATACAGTGGCTTAAAAATAAGTGCATTCCCGTTGCCAGGGAGGTTTTGGGTTTATACTGAACAACTTTTACTATGGGACCAACCACGAAATCGCGAAAAAAAAAAAAATTTGCAGGTGTCGGTGAAAAATAAATAATACTCCGAATTTTGTGTTAAATGTTCGATAATCGGTGCCGTTACTATTATACGTTTTTACTTCGTCTCACCCAGTTATTACATTGAAGCGGATCTGCACGCCACTTCGGTGTGTGAACGAGAGAGCGCTATACACGAATAGTGTTTCGTTCGCACACTGGAGAGGCGGGTACACATTCAACGTGAAGACCGTCTAAATGAGCCTTATAAATTACGGTACAACTGATTTAATGGTGTGCATGTAGAAAGGTTTTTCAAAGGCGTTAGACGCGCGGAAATAACGATTTAAAATAACGATTATTACCCTATTAGCTTGTAAGTTACATTTTTATATGAAACCATACGAGCCGACTTTCTTTTATGATATAAAAGGCAAAGGAGCAGATGAATCGATTGATTGTAAGCTATTACTGCCGCGCAAGGACGCCAAGGGACACCAGCGGGGCTAAGATGGACGGCTGTTTATTATTTGTCACTATACCTGTCCTGTCACGCAATAACAAGTACGTAAGTGCGAAAGTGACGCATGATATGACAAGTGACAAAAAGGCGACCATGATACCGCTGCTGGAGTTTCGTATTGAAAGTCGTAACGGTCTGGAAATACCGCAGATTACGGGAAGGGTTGTGATGTTAGCAGTGAAGCAGTCTATGTACGTAAATGTACATAGACATACATTGTACATTCTGTAAGTTTGTCTATCTGACCTGGCTATAGTTTTACACTCATCTACTCGAAGGTTAGCTGGAAGAGATCCCTTATAGGGATAAGTTCGCCTTTGTACTTCCATTACTGTAATTTATTTTTGTAAACCTGTGTTGTGTACAATAAAGTGATTACTACTACTACCACTACTTCATAGTTTAATCATATGTTCAATATATTATACACATGATTTTGTTGTCTGACCATACTCAGTGGGATGAATATGTTTCGCCGAAATGTATGAGGCAGCAGATTTTTTTTTTGAGATCAGAAGTTGTTCAGTATGACCTACATATTCACCCCTCAGGTTATGGTCAGACATAACAAAATCACCCTGTATTTATGTTTACTTAGCTCGGGGTTAGGTGGATCTAAGCATTGATAATTGAATTTATCGATATAGGGAGTTCCTACCTGTCCTTACATTTTTCTCCCAACAATCCGATATTTGCCGATAAACTTACCTTAATACTTAAGTATAAGTCGAGTGAAACCTCGGTTCTACAGAAAGCCATTCTTCACTTATACACCTGCATTTGACATAAGATCGATCTACATTGGTAAATAGGTACGATAAAACAAGCTAAGCGGACACGACTGCGTGTGAAGACCCCCGTATTCAGATAAATCTACCGACGACAATTTAATGATCCCTATACACAACCCTGGGACTATTTTAACTCGGACATTCGACAGCAAATATAATACAAGTCGATCTTCTATCCCGCTCCAGTAAATTAGGAATAATGAAGAGGAAGAAGGATGGAATGAAATATTATTGTCATCGTGTAGTGATAGTTATTAGGAAGAGATTCGAAGCACTGCCGTTAGATAAAGCGTTGTATCTCGAATTATAGATGTTTTAGCTAACATTTAAAATATTTTTAGATCGGTTACTACTTTCTAAAATATAAAAAAACCCGGCCAAGTGCGAGTCGGACTCGCGCACGAAGGGTTCCGTACCATTACGGAAAAAACAGCAAAAAAATCACGTTTGTTGTATGGGAGCCCTATTTAAATATTTATATTATTCTGTTTTTAGTATTTGTTGTTATAGCGGCAACAGAAATACATCATCTGTAAAAATTTCAACTGTCTAGCTATCACAGTTCATGAGATACAGCCTGGCGACAGACAGACAGACGGACAGACGGACGGACACACGGACAGCGGAGTCTTATTAATAGGGTCCCGTTTTTACCCTTTGGGTACGGAACCCTAAAAAGCATCTAGCGAGACTTGAAGTTACGACCGCAGGATAACCCAGGCTATCGTTTTACCATCTCGCCATCTGCCACCAGTAGTTCCAAAGCCCGAGGCTATATTTTTTTTTATGTACTCTACTTCATAAATAACCAAAAACACCAAAATTATGAAACATGTATTGAGCTATTGACAAACCTACGTTTCAGAAATCCTCCAGTTTCTCAGATACATTGTTTTATCACAGGGCCGGAGACGCGGAGGCCGCTCGCTCGCAGTGGGACCCATTTAACATGTCGCCCCCGAAGGCCTCGATAATTGGATTCATTACCAGACCCGAGAAATATGGCCCCGTTTATTACATGACGATTGTACGTTAATAATATTGTTGAACATAATTGGAATGTGAGGAATGTGGGCTATTATTATTATTCGAATTATTAATTGTTTGGTAATGTTAGAGGCTAATATATGTATTCAATATTATTATTGTATAAATATTGGAGATCAATTAAAATTTAAAATACAATTTGCAATATTTAAACATTATATGTGTCGTTTTCAAGCAAAAGGTACCACATTGTCCCTTGCCATAAGGACGGTCTGAGAGGTTTTTCGTATACAAGCAATTTTCGTCCTTATGGTAAGCGACAATGTGGTACCTTTTGATTGAAAACGTCACATATAAGGTTATTGTATAAGGTTAGGTATAAGGTTGGTTAACTACACACGTGCGTGCGTGCACCTGCACACGCCGATTTGTGTAGCCTTAAGGTGACTGTCCATTTGTAACTGCCGCTGCACTGCAGTTGCGACGTTACGCGGTGCCGCACTACTGTAGCAGCACGACTGCGGCTGTTGCGGCGTGCAGTCGCGACAGCGTTCGTTGATGGCTTGTCAATGTCAAGTCATATAATGTCAGACGTACAAATAAAATACTAATTTACTTTTGTATTTTTTACGTGAAGAAGCGAGTGACGATAATGCTACATGCTACATGAAAAAGAAGACCAGTTTGCCTTTCTACAATAGTCAGAGTCCGACGAAGGCAGCTACGCAATATTAATAAAAAATCTGATATTTAATGGTGATCCTTTATTCAGATAATATACGTTACAGCACCACTGATGTCTATAAAGATGCTGATGTTCTAACTGTGAGAGAGTTATATATCTTAAATTGTATTCTAAAAGTTCATAAAAGTATAAAACCAGATGTTGGCATATTAAAAAAACGTAACCCTTACTCAGTTATAAATCAACTAAGTATTGGTAGGACTTATTTTGCTAAAAGGCAATTTAATACAACATCTATTCATCTTTACAACAAAGCGAACAGAAATATTAGTATTTACAATAAATCATATAACGAGTGTAAATTAAAGACTACGATATGGTTAAAAAGTAAAACGAAGAAACCGAAACAATGATACCTTGACCTTTATCGCACCGGATCCGAGATTTGCACGACTCATGCAACCATACACACATTTACTCTTACACACTTACTATTCTACCTAATTAAGATCTTTACCCTCTTTATTTGAAATGTAAGGTTACACACCTTATGTAAAATCAAAATGTATATATGTATGTATGTGTGTATGTATGCATATACATATATAGTGTATATATGTGTATATGTATATATATATGTATTGTATATGTGTATATATATTATATTATAATTACAACCGTGAACGCTTAATGCACCTACACCGACAGGAAAAAAAAAACATTAGAACTATCAATTCTTGTAATGTTTAGTTTTAGTTATAATACTTATAATATAAACTTATAATATTGTCAAACCTATTTTTTATTTTTTTTCTCACCTTTGTATGAAAGTACCTCCTAACACAAGTGTCAAATTTAAAAGGAGGATTCGACACCCAGGATCAACCTTGTTAAAAAAATAAACGAATTTTGAATTAAACGAATTTTTGAATTTTGAATAGGAAATTATATTCATCAACAATTCAGTGCCTTATAGTTTTCCTCAATTTAGATTAGAACTATTAATCGTTGATTAATATATAGAAAAAAAACGATACCTACTGTAAGACCGTCTTAAACTTATTTATTCAATTAACTAAACTAGACATAATAATTATTCCGTAAAAGCTATTACTTAAGACAGATCAAGAGATCTCTAGTTACAATATAGCCCCGAGTTATTTTGCTACTCGGCCATTATTTCGTTAAATTAGTTCGGGCCAAGGGTACAGGATAAACAAACTCATTACTTTTGTACACTTAAATTACTTGCTTTCTTCTAATTATTAAGATTAATTATTCTATAATTTTCCCGCGGCAGTTATGGATTGTGAAAAAAAAGCTATGACTCCCTCGGCAGTTATACAACATACCTGTTGTATGTTTACATATCGCTTTCCGGTATCAGTAAAGGCATCAGCTCATTCAATAAGTTCATAAGTATGGTGAGCTTGACGACAACTCTATGACTAGGACAAACAATAATAGCGCTTTCTCTGCTACTCGTACTGAAAGTTCCATAAGACCCTCCCGTTCGGTCATTTCTCCCCACCTCAGTAGATCCTATATTCATGGTTGCTATTACTGCAGCGGTGTCGATGTCGCCGCTGTGTCAGTCAATGTCCTTGATAAAATGTTAGTTGCCATCCGAACTTCACCATTACGGCGCGCTTCGGGCTCTTGCTGAGGTCTTCTTGGTAGGTAACAGTGTAGGTAAAGCCTGACCAGGAATATATTATCACGCGCCATGTTGCGGAATTTCACTAGAACTAATTTTTTCATACTATACTGAACTGTCACCCTATACATGAGAATAACAGCGCCCTCTTGACAATGATCATATATTTCTGGCCACAGGCTTTATATACCTACACTAATTCTTTGAAAGCCTGTCGTCAACCTTATAATAAGAGGGAAAACTTTGTCCGATTTCCACGCGCTGTTTTCCCTGTGATGTTTTCCTTGAAAAAGCGAGTAAATAATTATAAAATGTTATTTTTCAGATGCGTTCCGAGAAACCCAAGATTCGAAAACTACACGTGTAATCGTTTTTAGAGTTCCGTACCTAAAAAGGAAAAAATAGAACCCTTATAGGATCACAGTCACACAGCCTCTTACGAAGCGACGCGCGACGGCGGGCCCACCGCGTTCGCGTTCACAACGAGATCGCCATTCGCCCACATAGGACACTTCTACATTTATGGATTGATTCACCCGCACCGCATCGCTTCGCTTCGCATTCGCGTGTTGTTCGCCTACGTAGTACCCTGCGTCAGTCTTGCGTCTGTCTGTCACAGCCTTTTTGCTTCGAAACTATTGGAACAATGAAGTTGAAATTTAACACACAAACATATGTGTATTAAAATTGGGTCACAGAACTACATAGTTCTGTGACCCAAAGGCGTTCTTGTAATGTAAATAATGAATTTTAAACATAGCCGCCATAGACTTTTTGGGTCAAATGAGAAAACAAAGTGTATTTATTTATTTTTATTTAAAATTTAAATCAGGCAACAAGGTCCATATTATAAATACTTTACAGACTAACATACATATATGTATTATATAAACTTAAAACTAAACACTATTTATGCGACAAAACGGCTTGGCTTCGTTGAATCGTCTGGTCTTGTGTCAGATTCGGCAGTTTGCCCCGGAACCTCAACCCAACCCCTCAACCCCTCTGGTGTTGCGGGTGTCCATGGGCGGCGGTAATCGCTTTCCATCAGGTGATCCGTCTGCTCGTTTGCCTCCTATTTCATAAAAGAAAAAAAAAAAACCTACGAAAAACCCTTTGGCCAGAACTGCCAGAAGTCGGCGCACGGGCGCACTCGATGGTCCCCTGCAGCGGTCGCGGCACGCGCACCACATGCAAAAGAGTCAAACCAACCAAACCATATCGTAATATATATCAAATGAAAGTTGGGCTCATTGTAATAATAACAAATATGTATACATATTATAATTTTAATGTAAATATTTTAGAAGTATTTGGTCGCGCGTGAGTTGGACTTAAGGAAAACACTGTAAAAAATGATAAATTGTGACGTTTTCAACCAAAAGGTACCATCATTGTCGCTTGTTGATAAGGTTGATTTTTAATTGAAGCTATATGGAAATAGCGCCTTGACAAGCGACAATAAGTACCCTTTTGGTTGAAAATGGCACAATTAATGTGTGACGCACGGAACCAAGCGCAAGTTCCCCTCGCACCTTGGATGGTTTTTTTAACCTACTCAAATAACACGCGTAACGAAACGAGCAAATACAAAACTGGATATTAGATGTAAACAACTCGAGTATTCTCCAGTAGAGAGGATTGGAACTAACGAAGTCAATTTGCTGCATAAAGAGGGGACCATAGACTACCTCCGCAACATCGCACATTATGATGCTTACAAATACAAATAATTGAATGAAAAATGTATTTCACAGTCATAACTCTTAAAGACTAAGCATTGAACTAGGATTTCCTGTTTCAGGCAGCAAAGGACAATATTTATGAAATATTGTTCCGTGAACCATATGCATGCATTTGTTAAAAGTCACAAGAACCCGTCGCCAAACAGATGCGCCTATACAATCAAAATTACACGGTTTAAAACGATATGCCTAAACTACGTGAAACTTGGTATGAACATTTACTTAACATACTTATATATAATATTGTCTTCGGTTACCGCGATAGTTACTCATGAAATAAAACTATGAAAACGGATTATATAAATATATACATATAACTATGAAAAAATAATAATAATTATAGTGTATAACTAGCCTTATGAACCGATTTTGCATGTACAACCAGCCTTAAAGTTTGTAGTCTATGATTGTTCATTTTTTTTTTTTTTAGTATGTGGGTATTTTTGCATTTTGTAATTTTTCCTCAGTCACCCGTTGACCACGAACGCTGTAAAGAGTTCGAAACGTCGGGATGAATTATAAATTCAATATACGCGATATAATCCGTTTTCATAGTTTTATTTCATACTTATATATGTCTATATCCGGCACGGGCGGCACTAGTTTTCGATGCTACATTTTTTTATAGGTACATGCAAAGAAAATCGAGCGAGTAGATGTTTTATTTCTTCAGAACTTCTTTGTATTATAATTTTTAGTAAAGAAACTAGTACTAAATGACAGAGAAAGCACTAATATCTAGTGATCGCGAAAATCATGTTCAGGGAAGCATCGCCGAAACTGGTGCAGTTTTGTTTGCCAAAGTTTCGTTTTTACGTGTTTTTAGAGCGACGCACGGTCGAGATTACACCGTGAACGCAAGTGAATGAATGGATGATGTTTTAACACAGACTGTTAATACAACTAACTGCTAACACGCCATCTAGTATAAAGTAATCTTTGGAGAGCTCTCAGCAAGGAGTCTTGTTTAATGAAATTATCGACGTACTTCCTACTGATTTCAAATGCTGCTCTTGCCCGCACTGTCGCAAAGGGTGCAATTGTACGAGGAGAAATACAATATGACCTACAAGTAGAAACCGATAAATTTCATTTCATTTCATTTCATTTATTTATTTGCGTCAAACACATAAAAATGCATGCAAATACAATTAAAAAAAAAACAGATCACAACAATACATATTAGAAATAATAATACACACACATCTTAAAATTAGACAGGTAAGTTTAAAGAATAAAACATTAATACAAGGATCACAAATAATAAAAACTATGTAAAATAAAAAAAACAATAATAATGTCAAATCAAATATCAAATTATTATAGAAGAACAAAATGCGTTAGATTAGTAATAAAAGAGATGTCAGGTACATTGGTCAAAAAACTTATCATAGTATTCATTTATGGAATAAAAAGGACGGCTCAAGAAATATTCTTTAACTGCTTTGTCAAAAGTTTTAAAATCTACTATACTTTTTAATTTCGTCAGTCAATAAATTGTATACTCTTATGGCAGTATTATTTAAGCTTTTATCAAAATTTACATAATGTGCTTTATTTAAGACGAACCTATTTCTAATTCGCAGTGTGTAATGGTTAATGGTCGCACCCTGTTCCGCGTACAAGTCTTTGTTGGTGAAAATAATAGGCTTTCAATGTTTTTAGGGTTCCGTACCCACAGGGTTTACGGGGCCCTATTACTAAGACTCCGCTGTCCGTCTGTCTGTCCGTGTGTCCGTCTGTACGTCTGTCCGTCTGTTCGTATGTCTGTCTGTCCGTCTGTCCCTCTGTCTGTCACCAGGCTGGCTATGTCATGAACCGTGATTGCTAGACAGTTGAAATCTTCATAGATGATGTATTTCTGGTGCCGCTATAACAACAAATACTAAAAACAGAATAAAATAAATATTTAAGTAGGGCTCCAATCCAACAAACTCATTTAACAAACGTGATTTTTTTGCCGTTTTTTGCGTAATGGTACAGAACCCTTCGTGCGCGAGATTAACCTGGTTAACTTACCCGAAAAAAAAACTATGTTTCCCCTTTACCCCTCTCACCCCATCTAACCTTAGGTATACCTACTTAAAACATAAAATTGGCAATAAAATAGAAACAACTCAAACAACTGTGCCAAACTTTGTTTAACACTTTTTGCGGCCACAAAACAAGACGTCGCGTTGATAGCGATAAAAAAACTTTTATTTAATGTTATGGAACACACGGTGGTAGGTGGTAGCACACGCACGGCGTCTTTCTAAAGTTATTCAGTAGCGCGTTTCGTGAACGCACTATGTGGGCCCAGAACATTTGCAACGCGTGAGCGTGACAGAAGTGATGCACTGCCGTGTAACGTGCGTGTGTCACGCGCAAGTCATGTAACTAAAAGATGAGTTTCGAGATAAATACAAACGAGCGTAATATTCAGTAGGCCTAGCACATGATTGGCGCGACACTATCTCGCCGCGAGATAGACTACCCGTCTTTTACTAACTGTATGAATTAAAGGGGGACGGGTAGTCTATGTCGCGGCGAGAAACTCTCGCGCCAATCATATGCCAGCCCGGCTGGCCAACTCGACCGGCACTAACCGTGATGTCATTCTAATATCGTACATTTCGCTGTGATTTCGCTCGTACTTGCGAGACTCACGATAACTAAATAATATGACTCTAATGTCAGTGTACGTTCGAATTGGCCTGTGAGTAGCGCGCTAACGCGACCGAATCGTGACATATATGTGATATGTGGCCCCTTATCACATTTGCAACGCGCGACAGAAGCGATGCAGTAGCGATATAAATGCGTGACTGTCGCGATGCAGTCGTGCTGTTTTATTTCAGCGTCGCTTCCCAACTAGCAAACTAAGTCGAATAAGCTTCACTCTTTCGACTATTAAGTCGAAAAACAGTCGTATGAAAGATCTATCGTTATCAAAAAGCCGTATAAACAGAATCGTATCTGCAGCTTCAGCATGGTTCCATTTTTATCGCCTGTCATTATGCCTGTCACTTTCGCACTTAACATTTGTTAGGACGTGACAGGCATTGGTGAAAGGTGATAAAAATGCGACCGTGCTACGGCCGCTGTACCGATGCTGTATCGTGCATGTAGCAATGCTATATCGCGATAGTAGCGATTCAGAATTGTACGAAGAAAGAAGAGAAAGGTGTAGTTGAGCGCGAGCGAGCGACAGCATTGCTAGTTGCGACCGTATCGTTGCAAAAGTTGCCGTGTGCTACCTCCCTAAATTCGAAGTTATTCAAGAGAGCAGTTAATCTCGGGTGAACCAGGCAGCCAGGCACATTATCTTGTTTATTTGATGTTTAGACTAATGCGATTGGTCTAGAACGGCTGTGTCGATGACATTTCAGTCTGAGATGAATTTTACGAGACGGGAGCGCATTTTACTTGTCAATGGAATTTGAAGCTTATATACAAGTCATTACGTTCCATACTTCAACAGTTGTGTCAAAAGTCGTTAGAAGTGACTGCGTGGGGCGGTGTTTATATTCAAATATGGATTGTAACTCGTACCTACTGCATAAAAGTTTCAAATTCTATTGACTAATTTTATTTATTATTTTTTTTATTTTTATTTCATACATGGAAAACCAACAGCTATAAACATTTTTAAAGCTACAATAGAATTACAGAGCCAATTATAGGTTCTCACTTATAAAAATTAAATATACAAAAATCAAATATAACTAAAATTCAGTTCAACACACAAGTACCGACAGCACAAGCCAAGGTTAGTGTGTACTGCCAGCTGCAAAACCGCATAGACACATCAGGAATGGAATTCATTCATGAATGAAATGCAAGGGAGCAACGAAATTATTTTAGATAATAAATAATAATTATAATACTGTACGAGTATGTTATCAACGTACACGTACCTTTAACATACGTAAAAACACTGTGATATTTATACATTTACAATAGTAACTTTTACTAATTACAAATAGAAATATTGTGCAAAAGCACTACGTCTTCATCGCCTGGCAAGCACACTGCTCTACCGCATGCAATAAAAATTAAACTAGCACCCAACAAATTAACTGGCGCAGCATTTCTCAGTTTCTAAATGCTTCCCGAGCTGACTTTACTGCTGGACTGCTGGAGCTAGACTATAGACTACCCTGCGTAGACTCCGCACAACGATTTGTCTGACTAGAGCTGCAGAGATGTAGTGCATAATCCTTTACCATCGTATTTTCTCGGAAACGTTCGTATTTGCAATGCTATTTCAGTTATCCTCAGTACTTTTTGTACTGAGTGAGACTGACTGAAATAGCATGCATGACACTTTCGTACGTTTCAATGAAAATACGATGGTAAAGGATAATAGGAGCATAGAGCATGAGATTTCGTATGTAAAACTTCTATACTCTTTCTAATTTATTTGTATTGCTATGTTTCTTTTCTTTGTTTTATTTCAGCTTAACTTGAATCAACTTTTTAGTCAATGGCTGGTCAAAATGATTGCTTAGTTCTTCTTTTAGTTAGCCTACTTTTGTGTTCCACTGCAAAGTACTCCCTTCGTTTCCTTTACTAGACCCTGAAAATAATTAAGACAATTAAAACATTCATCATATCATCATCATCATATCAGCCTTCTATCAGTTCTATCGCCCACTGCTGAGCATAGGCCTCTCCTCGAGTACGCCACTTATCCCGATCCTGAGCCAATCTCATCCAGAAGTGACCCGCAGTCTTTCGAATGTCATCCACCCAACGAGCCAACGGACGCCAGGCACTCCTTTCGTCTGAAAGCGGCCACCATTCCGTTAACATTTTGGCCCACCTGCCATCACTCTGTCTGGCAACATGTCCCGCCCAGCTCCATTTAAGTTTGGTAATGACGTACGTCTTGCACTTTGGTGCGGCGTCGGATCTCGGCATTCCTCACTCGGTCTTGAAGTTTGATGCCGAGCATGGCGCGCTCCATGGCTCTCTGTGCCACTCGGATTTTATGCACAGCCTCCTTAGTGAGCGTCCATGTCTTGGCACCGTAGGTCATGGTGGGCAGGACACATTGGTTAAAGAGACGAGTTTTCAGGCATTGTTGAATGTTAACGGGTTTGAGGATGTCCGCTAGTTTATTGAATGCTGCCCAACCCAGCTGGATTCTTCTGGAGATTTCCTTCTTCTGATGTGTTTTGTCAAATGATAGAATATGTCCAATATACACGTATTTATTAAAACATTAAAGACCTAGATCATAACATTAAATCAATAATGAGCGTGCGCGCTTGCTATCCTTTATTTTTGTCGGTATTCAATTTAATAGGTATGGTCTATCTCGTCTAAAAGTCAAGCAATCTGTGAACAATACTGGAAATTCTAAATTAAAAGTGCACCGTTTTAAACGTGACTTTGAACTGTTGGAGCGAATTTCCTTTGGATAAAATTTTATTTTACGACACCTTTTTGCTTCCGGGCCTTTGAGCACTCGTCAAAGTCAAGTTCGGAAAGCTGACATGAAAGGCTCTTTCAATACGGAAACTGGTCTGCCAAGTTAGTGGAGGATTAAAACGCTTGTTTATATAGATGTCGGCAGGAAACGTGAATGTCGTGAATGGTTATTACACATTACACACACAGTTGCATAGAGTATTTATTGCAAAAAGGTAGTCATATAATGTAATTTAAGATTAAATACCTTTAAAAATCTTTTTACCAACGCAACAGTTGGCTGATTAAACTTGCTATCAGTACGGAAAAAGAACACTAATTTCTAAACCCGCTGGAGTTACCTACCTGAAAGTTTGTTGTATGATGTTGATATCTGCGAAGCTGGAAGTCAAGCGACGCACGGCGTGGGAAAAATAACGGCCGTAACAGCTGCCAATTGTACAGATGTAGTTAATCTAACGTTCACGCAGAAGGCAATGAGTTCAGTACAATGACGCGTTCCGGGCTCTTATCGCGTCGGGCATGTTCGTGAACGCGGGTTCCCCGACTTTTTCGCGATAACTAGATCCCGCGTGGCCTCGTTTTGGAGGAGACTGCGCCGTTCCGACAACAAAATACTTGTGGCTGTTTCTGACGATATAAGGAGTGCGGTGTTTAAGCGCTGGATTTCTGTTCACACGGATCAGAACAGACTCTGCACTTAAGAGCCCGGTTACGATTTTAGTCGCAAAAATGT
Source organism: Cydia strobilella (assembly GCF_947568885.1). Lineage (NCBI taxonomy): Eukaryota > Metazoa > Arthropoda > Insecta > Lepidoptera > Tortricidae > Cydia > Cydia strobilella. The sequence continues at coordinate 12,177,478 of NC_086057.1, forward strand.
AAAGTTGATAGATTTCTTCTGTGAAATTGTACACCTTTTGTTACCTAATTGAAATAACAAGTACTGGTTTCTATTAGCACGACTTCTTATCTCTAGGTTTATCAGATCATTTTTTTGAAAAAAGGCTTACTAAATTAGTAATGAATTTTTTTCTGATGGACGTTTAGGTAAACGCGTGTAAAGCACTGACTTTGATGCTCTTATTTGTAAATTTCGTAAAGTTTGGACTGCTAAAAATGGTAAATTTGTATTAAACATATTCTGTACTCTAGGTTTATCAGATTACATTGTTGTTATATGACTTAGAGTTCGAGGAAATGAAAGTTAAACGAATTCAATTTTCTCCAGAAATGACCTCAAAACAAGTGACAATTTCTCCGAAAATCTACTTATTTTCGACGTAGATTGCATACTCAAATAATCTGCAATGTTTACTTAAACTGTTGCTGTACTTCATTTTATTTAAATTGCAACTTTTATTTTCTGACGATTTTTTAAAAACTTCCCCTTTTTCTGGTATAACATCGGTGACACGCGCCCGCGGCCTCAGTCCCGCGCGGGAGCTGGTAGAGGCAGGACGTTTGTTGATCGGCTCCGCACGTTGCATCGACGACGACGAAGTTATTTATCATTGTGTGCGTCGCTCGCCGTGTAAAAAGTTATATTTGTTTGCGTGTTTGGCTGTACTGTGTGCGTGTAAACTGCGACCAGAAACTTTAATCCTTGGGTTGTAAGTACTTGTTTATTAACCGCCTTCAAAAAAAAGGAGGTTCTCAGTTTGACCCGTATGTTTGTATGTATATGTATGTATGTATGTATGTTTGTTCGCGATTATCTCGCATTTGGCTGAACCGATTTTGATGCGGTTTTTAGAAAAGTGTTTGATACATTCTGGAGAAGGTTTTAATATACATAGAGCTGAGCTGATGCTGAACCCTGGCTGTACCTAGTGGAACGCAGGTTTAGTGCAACATAGGCACACGCTGTTTTGGTCTGTCTTGATGAGCAATTAGGAGAGCAGTACCCAAGATGGAGCTGATGCTGAACCCTGGCTGTACCTAGTGGAAATCAGGTTTCGTGCAACATAGGCACACGCTGTTTTGGTCTTCCGACACGTCTTGATGAGCACATGGGAGAGCAGTACCCAAGATAGAGCTGATGCTGAACCCTGGCTGTACCTAATGGAACGCAGGTTTGGTGCAACATAGGCACACGCTGTTTTGGTCTTCCGACACGTCTTGATGAGCAATTAGGAGAGCAGTACCCAAGATGGAGCTGATGCTGAACCCTGGCTGTACCTAGTGGAAATCAGGTTTCGTGCAACATAGGCACACGCTGTTTTGGTTATTCGACACGTCTTGATGAGCAATTAGGAGAGCAGTACCCAAGATGGAGCTGATGCTGAACCCTGGCTGTACCTAGTGGAAATCAGGTTTCGTGCAACATAGGCACACGCTGTTTTGGTTATTCGACACGTCTTGATGAGCAATTAGGAGAGCAGTACCCAAGATGGAGCTGATGCTGAACCCTGGCTGTACCTAGTGGAACGCAGGTATGGTGCAACATAGGCACACGCTGTTTTGGTCTTCCGACACGTCTTAATGAGCAATTAGGAGAGCAGTACCCAAGATGGAGCTGATGCTGAACCCTGGCTGTACCTAGTGGAAATCAGGTATCGTGCAACATAGGCACACGCTGTTTTGGTTATTCGACACGTCTTGATGAGCAATTAGGAGAGCAGTACCCAAGATGGAGCTGATGCTGAACCCTGGCTGTACCTAGTGGAAATCAGGTTTCGTGCAACATAGGCACACGCTGTTTTGGTTATTCGAAACGTCTTGATGAGCAATTAGGAGAGCAGTACCCAAGATGGAGCTGATGCTGAACCCTGGCTGTACCTAGTGGAACGCAGGTTTGGTGCAACATAGGCACACGCTGTTTTGGTCTTCCGACACGTCTTGATGAGCAATTAGGAGAGCAGTACCCAAGATGGAACTGATGCTGAACCCTGGCTGTACCTAGTGGAAATCAGGTTTCGTGCAACATAGGCACACGCTGTTTTGGTTATTCGACACGTCTTGATGAGCAATTAGGAGAACAGTACCCAAGATGGAGCTGATGCTGAACCCTGGCTGTACCTAGTGGAAATCAGGTTTCGTGCAACATAGGCACACGCTGTTTTGGTTATTCGACACGTCTTGATGAGCAATTAGGAGAGCAGTACCCAAGATGGAGCTGATGCTGAACCCTGGCTGTACCTAGTGGAACTCAGGTTTCGTGCAACATAGGCACACGCTGTTTTGGTCCTCCGACACGTCTTGATGAACACTTGGGAGAGCAGTACCCAAGATAGAGCTGATGCTGAACCCTGGCTGTACCTAGTGGAACTCAGGTTTGGTGCAATATAGGCACACGCTGTTTTGGTCTTCTGACACGTCTTGATGAGCAAATGGGAGAGCAGTACCCAAGATAGAGCTGATGATGAACCCTGGCTGTACTTAGTGGAACTCAGGTTCATTTATTGTTATCAGAACTTCCACCCCCTTTTAACCCCCAGTACCTACTGCATGTTAAACGTGTGGTAGCTCTGGTCAGGTGCCTGCTTCATCTGGCAGCCCTCCAGGTGTTCCAGGTCTTGAAGAACTTAACCTGCCTACAGCATACTCTACCAACTTCAGATTAAAAGAGTTTTACCCCTGATCCGATGCGTCCAGCAGCACTCCAGGTGTTCCAGGTTTTGAGCTGTCTCCGTCATACACTACCCACAACACGTTGAGCGAGTGTTACCCACCCTTTGCCCTTGACCCTTTGCACTCAGCAGCACTCCAGGTGTTTCAGATCTGGAGCTTTCCCCATCATACACTACCAGCGGCACGTTGAGCGAGTGTTACCCGTTACCCCTGACCCTTTGTACCCAGCAGCACTCCAGGTGTTCCAGGTCTGGAGCTTTCCCTATCATACACTACCAGCAGCACGTTGAGCGAGTGTTACCCCTGACTCTTTGCACCCAGAAGCATTCCAGGTGTTCCAGGTCTTGAGCTGTATCCATCGTACACTACACACTACCAGCGGCATGTTGAGCGAGTGTTACCCCTGACCCTTTGCACCCAGCAGCACTTCAGGTGTTCCAGGTCTTGAGTTTTCCCCATCATACTCTACCAGCGGCACGTTGAGCGAGTGTTACCCCTGACCCTTTGCACCCAGAAGCACCCCAGGTGTTCCAGGTCTTGAGCAGTATTCATCGTACAACCAACCACACGTTGAGCGAGTGTTAGAAGAGTGGAGAAGAGAAGAGGATGACTTTGGAAATAAAAATTATTATCACCCTTCCCAACGATTAAGACTATCTCCATAATACCAAATTCCATCCAAATCGGTTTTATTGGATCCCATTCCATTACCCCCCCCCCCCCCCCCCGTTTCTGGGGTAAAACCTATCCTATGTCCTTCCCCAGGACTCAAACTATGTCCATACCTCATTTCATCTTAATCGGTTCAGCGTTTATTGATTCCCCATACAAATTTCCACCCCCTTAAAGAGTGAGTTCTTGAATAAAAAGTATTCTATGTCCTTCCCCGGAATTCAAACTATCTGTATGCCAAATTTCAACAAAAGGCTAGTTTCCCCTCTGGGTTGGAACGTTGGAAAGTCAGATCGCAGTCGCTTTCGTAAAAACTAGTGCCTAAGCCAATTCTTGGGATAAGTTGCCAAGCGGACCCCAGCAGACTTCCATGAGCCGTGGCAAAAAGGCTGGGATAACGCGAGTAAGATGATTATATATATATATATATATAAGATATTGCCTTAGTGCAAATCATTATCATCATGCTATATAATTTGTATGTATTATATGAATACATAGGTAAATTGTTAAGAGTAATAAACGATTATATCAAATTTACCGAAAGTTTTATTTTAACCTAATTAAAGTTATAAAGTGACGCATAATGTTGCGAAAGTATCAATATTGTTTAGGCGGTCGCGTTATTTCAAGCAGCGGCCGGCGTTCGGTTACTGTGTAAAAGTCGTATCTTCGCGCGTTTTCAAATCGACTACGGGCTCTTAACATGTGCGATCTTAATTTAACTAACTTGATTTTCTTTAAACATGAGTCCCTTTACAGTGTCAATTAGTTTTAATTTATTTTTGTATGCAATATGGGTAACTGCCTGATATTAAAGGTTTTTTTTAAATTTATTTTTTCAGGGAATCGTACGAACGTGTCATGCTATTTGAGTCAGTTTCAGTACAAAAGTAATGTTTCCGAGAAAATACGATGGTAAAGGATAATGCACTATATCTGTAAGCTAGGTAACTTATATCTCCCATACCGCCACTACCGCCAGGGCGGCACGCGCTACATACCATATACTCTACCTTTAAAACATCACAGAGCTATATCACGACCACGCATTCGACACGCAATGGGGACATGGGGATTTTACAGGTCATAATATACCCTGTCACGTGTGTCCCGGAGGTAGACGTGACGTGGACGTAGTATAACTTATGCACGAAAAGGGAGTCATTTTCGGTCAAACCAGTATAACTATTGGACTTGGTATCTGATGATCGAGTCATCATAATAATCATTCTTTGTTTCGTAATTTCGCCACGTCTCACTTCTGGAGCCTGAGGTTCGCTCGGCAACTAAATACCAAGAATAGACATAGGTACTAATATTAGTATTTACGACTGACTCCCATCTGACATTCTAACCTAAAGAGGAAACTAGGCTAGGCCTTATTGAAACTAGTTTCCTCACGATGTCTTCCATCACATTGAAAGTGGTAAATATCAAATAACATTTCGTATTTAGGTACATAAGTTTCAGGAAACTTATTAGTAAATTGACCTTTGGATTGACAGTATCTTGCCTTACCGCTAGGCTAACTGCGCATTGTCTAGATCACCAACGCTGTTTACCAAGTAGGGGAGACCGAGGTGAGTCGTGACAGAGGAGAGTTGTGACATTGTCGATTTTTTTGGAACCTCTAAACTGTTACCGAACTCGCAACAGTGCGCGTTTGTTAGACAGTGACTTGAACTAACAAACGCGCGCTATATATTGCTAGCTCGTTATTAGTTAATAGATTCCAAAAAAACGATGGTCACAACTCTCCTCTTTCACAACTCACCTCGGTCTCCCCTACGGCAGAAAAAAACATTGTAAAAATACGCCGTAAACTGGTTTGTCTGGACATTGCACTCGTCATACCTTTATAATGATATCCATGAAATTGATGGTACGCATTCCTCTTACGCACATCTTCATCGCTTTTAGGTAAAAGTATGCTTTGTTTCCGTCCGCACCCAGTCTGTAATTCCACACCAATAAGAACCAGTGTCAGCGTGATCCCACACGTTTTAACAACTATGCGTGATCAAAGGCCAAGTTATAATTGTCGTGAGGTAAATGCTTGGCAAGCTATATCAATATTAGCCCTTAAGAGATAAGAGGTAACGGAGTTTCGGAGAGGATTGATATTTTTCAAATCGTGAAATGCGAAAGATAAAATAATGTGACGTTATGAAAAACAACGGCATTTACTTAACGAAGGGTGTCCATTTGCATGACAGGATTTTACTACGTTCGTAAATTCCAGAAAAGAGTAAATATGTGTGACATAACTTTTAAGTATGGCAAGTCACATGAACCTAGCCACCGCTATACAATCGAAAATATGCTCTCATTTTAAATCGATACTGAAATAACATGAAACTTGATATGAACGTTCAAGTCACATATACTTATGTCTGAAACAAACTTCTACTAGCTCTAAGTATTTTCTTTATATAACAATTTTTAACAACGGAAACTAGATGGTCATGCCAAGTTTCATGTAATTTAAGCATTATGAGAATTTTTTTTTTTTACTACGTCGGTGGCAAACAAGCAAACGGCTCGCCTGATGTTAAGCAGTCTCCGTAGCCTATGTATTATGTTTGCAACTCCAGAGGAGTTACATGCGCGTTGCCGATCCACTCCGCAACCTCGTTGAGCTCTGGCAACCTTACTCACCGGCAGGAACACAACATTATTAGTAGGGTCTAGTGTTATTTGACTGCGGTTTTCTGTAAGGTGGAGGTACTTCCCCAGTTGGGTTCTGCTCTAGATCTGGAATGACATCCGCTGTCCTGCGCCACACCACACTAAGCGAGATGATATTCAGTGCCCATAAAAAAAATGTGACTTCCATTGTACTTTTTTCCATTGACTTTTTAGCGACGGGTTCGTCCGATGTTTAACTTTGAGGTACTTACAAGACATGCATAGGTATTTTGTTGTAGTTATGCCCGTGGTTCTGTTTGCTAGTTTTTTCAGGCTTTCAAACTCGGTTACTTTCGTGGCGTCAATCGATCCTAGTTTTGTGTTGAGCATAACTACTCCAAGGGATAGGTACCTAAGTGTAACTGACCTTCATATCGGGGCCTGTTTACTCATTGAGAACTAGCTATCTAAACGCAACTAGCAAGTAGCAAATGTATAAACTTGCAAAAAAATACAAATCAATGTGTAAACAGGCTCCAACTTTAAGGCAAGCCACACATCCCCCTGTCTCACTTACTCGTACCAAACTTATTAAGAAGACAGAATGCGAAGAAAATGATTTATATTAAATGTACATGGCCTGCGACGCCAACATATCTATTGTACGACCACTACTGTACTGTGTGTGTGTGTGTGTGTGTGTGTGTGTGTGTGTGTGTGTGTTATTACGAGCTGTACACATGTCACCAGCAACACTGTAAAAAGAAAACATTGGTTTCAAAATTCCATTGAAAAGATCCTCTCAACCGACGGTGATCAATGAGGGGAATATAATCAATATCCACATAAGAAACACCATTTCCCGGGGATTGGTATCCCAAAGGGCGTAAAGAGGATGAAAAGGTTGTGGTCAAGATGGCACTGCATCCGTGCCGTTGTTTTTTGGGGTCCCGTAGTTTAAAAACTGATAAAGTAGTAACCTACGATGTCACAGTGGTTACCTAAATAACCTTAATGCGGCTTATTTGAAGTTAGTATTCGTCTTAAGTAAGATTTAGGTAGGTATAAGTATTTGTTAACTTTTAATCACGATGTTGGATAAGACAAATGGTGTTATAAAGGTCAAAATTAGACAAAAATATAATGACGAAATCGTCGCCTAGTGTTGCATTGCAATCTTATTGAGCTTACTGTTCCTTTATATTGCAGCAAACAAGGGCCACAATTATGGTACACAATAATCTTCAACAAAAATACCGATTTTACAAAAAAAATGGTTCATCGGCAGCTTCACTTCATCAAATGGTTTTTCTGGAGTGCAAAGTAGATACGTATTACTATTATATACAAAGTGTGTAAATTCAATACGGGCGAATATTTAAATGGTGGTTAGGATAGGACCTACGAAGTATATTGAGAAAGATTTCGCTTAGAAATACAATCCTGAAGAAAGGCCAGGTCAAGAGCACCTTAAACCGGCGAGCGTGTATAAAGAATGTTATGAAAGTGAAGGAAGCGAAAGAGGTATGTCGGAATCGTAGCAACTGGAAATCCGTGGTCTCTGCCTACCCCTCCGGGAAATAGGCGTGATTATATGTATGTATGTAGAAATACAATGAAAATATTAACCATACAAAATAACTCGGCCCGCAATGTAAAGCAACGCACAAGTTACGAGATACGAGCTTTTTAAAGTAACTGCCAACGCTCGTTGGCCGTTACTATAAAAAGCTCGTATTTCGTAATGTCATGTCATGTCATGTTATGTCTGGGAATGTTTGTATGATTGTATGTCACCTGCGGGCTGAGCACGGTAGCTTTTTTATCGCCTGTCACCATGCCTGTCACGTTCTAACAAGTATGTAAGTGCGAGAGTGACAGGCATAGTAACAAGTGATAAAAATGCAACCATGCTGACACCGCTGACGACTTGATAATATTTTTCCTTTGAAATCGTTTAAAAATAACGGCTACGGAACCCTTTACTAAGAACGAACAATACTCTTGAAAAATAGGGTGACCACCCTTGCCGTCTTACTTGTTTGAAATCGAAATGTGCAAACAGGACGAGGGATGAATCTGATAATAAAACACTTTGTTTAAATTGCTTCCGATCAATTCTATGTGGTGGATAAAGTAATATGGTGTAGCGAGCGAGGTAGCGATGTGTCTATGTTTCCATGAAAATTTCAAGATACAGGTTCAGCCTATTTTAGAGTGTGATGAATATATCACATTTGAATAGCATAACTACAGTCACAATTGGCTGCAGCAGAATTGTTGCAGTAGTTAGTGCTGCAGTGTTGACGCGGGCGGTGTCACTGTCGAATTCCTCGATAAATTTCATTATTATCTCTGCGACATGCTGTCGCAATTAGCACGTTCAATCCGTCATTAATTTTATCATGGAGATCCTATAATATCCTATAAGTACGAGTGATCCTACAAGGGTTCCGTTTTTAGGGTTCCGTAGTCAACTAGAAAGCCTTATATTTTCGCCATGTCCGTGGCTTTGCTCCGTGATTGTTAGTGTTAGATAGCTGAAATTTGGCATGGATATAAAAGTAAACCAATCCGAAAACTTCGTAAAATAAAATTAAAAAAAAAAAGTTTTTTAGGCTACACAAAATATATATTTTTTCGTATTGTATTTGGTACGTGTAGGTACGTGGGGTTATATTGTATTGTACCTATTGTATTTATATTTACTTTACCCAAAAAAAAAGAAAAAACCGACGAACTGAGATCCTCCGTTTTTTTAAAGACCAGTAAAAAAGGCTTAGAGTTTTCATGCCAAGTCAGATATTAGGTTAAGGTTATAGATTATAGATATAATGTTTATAGGTTAAGTAACTTTTTGATATTGTGTTTTCTGTATTCGCTGTTGTGGCAATAAATACATATTCATTCATTCATTCATTCATTCATTCATTCCATGTGCATTCTTACCGCCAAGTTTATGCCAAGTTAGCGTGGCCAGAGTCTAAAGCTCCCTAGCTGCCTTACCTCTTAAGTATCTGCTGCATTTACTAGTCCCAAATGTGGGAATAAAATTCCACTAGAACCAAACGCGGCAGAAAATTATATGAGAAAATATAGTTTTAAATCAGCCTCGGGGTGAATTCAGACTGAGATTGGACCGGAAGGGACGGAGAGTCAACCTAGACACGTAGGGTTGTCGAGTAACTGTGCCTGTGGCAATACAATGTGTAAATCCAATACAGGCGATAAATTTAACCATTATAATTTATTGGTGTAATCATTAAATAAGAAGTTTTTTCAAGTAACACTTAATTATGACCCCGTAATCAATTTTTAAAAATTTACCGAGCAGCAATGTACTGCAAACATTACGAGACATAGCATGACATGACATTACGAGTTACGAGCTTTTTATAGCAACTGCAGTAATGCCAACAACACAGACCACCCCAACAAGCGTTGACAGTTTTTTATAGTAACTATAAAAAGGTCGTATCTCGTAACTTGTGTGTAGCGGCCGAATTATTTTGTATGGTTTATATTTTGTAGAATTAAATAATTAATATTTAAACAATATATGCGAATATATTTTCGTCAATTTATTTATTATTATTATTTAATCTAACATTCGTATATTCTTTAAGTACACATTATTGTAACGATTAAATTACCTACTTAGACCAGGATCTCTAGAACTGTGTGTGTGTGTGTGTGTGCATAATTATTATACCGCAGTTTGATTTCTGATCCTTGTAGTGGTGTTCCGAGGCTTCCAGTAACCCGATGTTGCCAGGCTGAAAAGTGGTGCTGCTACCCCCACGTCCAGTCCTGTGAATTTCTCCCTTACAACTTTCATACTTTCGCCATAGAAAAAATCAGACCTTTTACGTACACAAATCTGACTTATTTGAGTCTGAGAGAAAAAAAGTATGACGTAGACACTTTTCTGGAATGCCCCTCAGATACCAGAGCGTTTGTCAACCCTGCGCTACATACTAGATTGACGTGAAGGAAATAAGTTGATTATCGCCTCCGCGCGCTGCTAAGATAATCTCGCATCCTTCGCAAATTGTCGCCACCATCATATACATGTAAAGACATTTATTTTAAACCTTATTCCAATGATACAAGGTAGATATTACCTACACACTATCACTTTATATACAGGGATTGATTCTTCTATTTACTCGTACTTACCCACTGTACCCAGGCAGGGGTTGAAAGTAAACTTACGATCAGTCGGATTGATTTTATACTACACGGAAAAAAATATTTTTTACAATACTACCAGAATGTTAAATGAGAATTTGTTCTTGTAACAAATTTTGCGCTCTCCTAACATTTTTTTCTGTTTAGCCAGCCATTTGATTTGAAGCGATTACAATTCGTTTGTAACGGGCAATGTTCAATTTGTTAATATAATAGTTAATAGTTGAGTTTACTATCTGTAGAGTTGTCATTGTCACAATACTACGATAAAAATTGTAGGGTCTACCGAATTCTCGTTACAACAACCAGATTTTTTTTTTCGGTGTACAAAGGTGACAAGTGTTCACTTAATGATAAGTGGGCACTGCAGGTTATTGAACACCTTCTATACCATGGGGCCATAGACATATAAAATTTGGGCAGCATAGGTTATTTTCTCTGTCACTCTTATAAATTTCGGTATTTCGCCATCGCCTCCTACCTATGATGCCGTCCGGTCGGTGATAAGGACAAAGCATGGCAATATTTTCTCTTTCCTCTTATAGGAATCGCAATAAGACTATCTTTCTCTATCAAAGAGTGTCAGGCCCTTGGTATTGGTACCAGGGGAGAAGAAGGGGAGTTATAATATATCAGGCGTGACTCACTCCGCGATTTCGTCGCGCCGCTACAAGTACATGCGGCCGCCCCCAGTTCTGAGGTAGCCATAGTAATTGCCGCGCACCGCTACGGAACGGACGCCTGTTCGCGCATGCGCCACCTAGCGGTCATATCCGTCGTAATAGATGCGTTTTGTTAGGGAGTGAATCTTCTGTACCTAGTACTATTATTTATTCTGTGGTTATATTCAACATTCTCACCGACTCTAATTTCTAGAAAAGCTCACATGGTGTGACTGTGAATACAAAACCTGGCGCGTTCGTAAAAAAAATCGTAATTATAATTTTGTTTTTCACGAACAACAATGGCTGTTTATAATTACTTACCTACTCAACGATCTGTTCACTAACGACGTAACGACAGTAGCGACTATAAAAAAACCGGAAATTCTACTGCAAGTTTCAATATCCTGCACTTAAAATTAATGACACGGTGTTTGCGATAATAAGAGTTCTTTTTAACCGACTGCGACGCAAAGGGTGGTAATGTGTTGTTTATGCTTACAAAAGCGGAGCATCGGGCAACAAACCGTGAACCGCGGAAACTTTGCAATTTCCTACCTCGTGTGAACACTCACACTTTCACAGATTACTTGATGGTATAATATTTAGATACACCAACAGAGGGCGGGCATACCATGCGCACGTAATATCTACCATTCATATGTACCTACATAAAGTATTTCAGCGTCTACGTGTCTACGTCATGTCTGTAAGCATGCAAATATATGCTTGTCGCTTAATGAAAAAAATCAATTAATAAACGCAAATAGGTTTATTTAGGCTTAGTTTATATATGATTGAACAAAATGTTATAGATCTATTTTATCCGGTATTATCAATAGTCTCAATTCCCTCATTTTTTTAATTTTTGGTTTAAAAGTTACCTAGAATTAAACCTTTTTTTATTTTTAAATTATAAAAGCAAGCTCAATACGCTTTCAATAATTTATTCTGATAAATTCGGATTAGTTAACAGCAAGGATCAGCTTGTTTACCTATTCAATTAGAAACGTTTTTGACTATTAGAGCTTAGAGTCAGACCGGACGATAATTACTAAGTTTTATCTCAAATATTATTTCACTAATATGACATTGACATGACATTTTTATTAGGCATGGTTTTCAATGAGATATTGTTTAGATTGTTCTAGTTTGTCAGACAATATTTTCATTTGTATAGTAAAATTAAAGTCTTGATTTCTTGAAGGATAGGCAAAACCGCATCCGATTAGCTTCGTTGTGCGAGGCGACGTGCGATCGGGACGTCGGGATCGCGTATAGCGTTGTCTCGCTCAAATTACGGAGCGACGTTTAAGGTTCTGTATCTGCCATATATAATAGTATGGTAATCTGTGGCGTAGTGCTTTCAGCTGTTTTAGCAGTGAAATTCTTATATAATTTAACATCAAATTGCAGGTTAAGTGTAGTGTAACCGCGTTGTTATACGAAAATGTTAAAGCTGGGTTCTGCATACAAGATTAAAAAGAATTACTAAGAAAATAGCTACTATGAAATAGTAGAAAAACAAGTGGTGGTGGTAGTGGTAGGTATCTGCTACAGTTTAACTCTCTCGAACGACATTAGTGTGTTGTCATGGCAACCTATACGATTTGACAGTTTGTGGACTAATAATATTAGCCTAATACCGTTCGAGAAATTGGGTCCCGAAGGTAGTATAAAGGATGACTCACGTTAAACCGGGCCGTGACCGGGCCGGACCTTCCGGCGCCTACTTTTCTATGACATGACAAGTGATCACGTGATGCTTTTCATAGAAAACGAAGCGCCGGAAGCTCCGGGCCGGTCACAGCCCGGTCTAACGTGAGTCATCCTTTATACTTAAGTAGGATAATGTGTTTATAATTATCTTTCAAAGAAGTAAAATTACGGAAACAAAGTTTAAAACTAGAGTAAATAAAATGCACCCGCAAGGAATAGTTTCACAAAATATTTAAAACTTGGGTTGAAACTTTCTCAGCATCTCTATTAATTAAAACTGTTTAAGTAGTATGCTTAAGTTTTGTTTCTCGGACCCAGAATTCCGGTACTGGAGTAACGGTAGGTACTACGGTACCCAGAATGTTAGTAATGTTACACAAATGCGCCGGTTAAAAGTAGCTATTTTAAACGTGTGATAGGATTAAATACATTAAACCATTTTTATAGCCAATGGAAGATTGCTGGACATGTTTCGCTCCATGACGACAACAATGCCGAACACGAGGGTAGTTTCTCACCTCTCCTGCTGCCGCCGTCGCCCGCGCCTATAGTCCGCGCGCGAATTACGTGCACGTTTTTAAGAATGTTGGGTGTCAATACAGAGTGGTGTCATTTTGTACGTACGGGCGCGGCGCACACCCCCCCACTTCCTCGACCTCCGAATACACGGAATTGGCGCGCGGACAGTAGCTATGGTTCGCAGATCCCCACAACCCACAGTCTGCGTCGGTTCGCCAATGCGTGCTTCCGTTGAAGCTCATCATTTATGGAGCGAAACATGGCGAGCAATCTTCGACGTGAGTAACAGTTTTAATATATTCAATATATCTGTATCTCATAGAAGTTTTGTTATTAACATTACCTTATTCTAGAGGCACATAAGTACCTTGTAGCTACCTATACTTTGTTGCGTGAACTTGAAAAGACGACAAGCTGAAGTTAAAGTGCCTAAGATTGAATTTAGGTATCAACTTAATACTTCTCCCATTCTACCTATTACCCCCACCTGGCTTCAAATGTAACTTGTTTGTAATGTTTTGTTACGGCATACGCACACCAGGTGTGGCCTGGAACGGGGCGAATAATTAAAAGGATCTCTTTATAAGATCGGTAATTATTCTTCATGTCACACATAATAATGTCAGTAATTGCGAACGCCTCTTTTGTGATTTTAATGGTATAGGTATGTTCACATGCTCGATAAACGACTGTACGCAAACAAAGGCATATAAACAGGGCTTGGGTTACCTTACTGAGCTTAGCGTGGCGGATTATTCCAACCTTTTATCACCAAATTATCTATTTTAACCCCCTACGCAAAAAGAGGGGCGTTATAAGGTTGACCGCTATGTGTGTGTCTGTATGTTGCACCGAGGCTCTAAACGGGTAAAGCGATTTGGATATGGCTTATTAATTTATTTGAAAGCAGGTTTTCTAGCGCGCGATACTTTAAGCATGGTATCATAAAGGATGACTCACGTTAGACCGGGCCGTGTACGGGCCGGAGCTTCCGGCGCTTATTTTTCTATGACATGACAGGTGATCATGTGATGCTTTCCATAGAAAACGAAGCGCCGGAAGCTCCGGCCCGGACACGGCCCAGTCTAACGTGAGTCATCCTTAAGTCACATGTTAAAATCAAGATTACAAGCTTGTAAGTTTAAAAAAACATATGTTTAACCTATAAACCTGAATCTTACCTTAAATCGTAAAGCTTACTTTGACAGCATAATATCATAACTTATATGCGTTCTTTGCACTCTAGGCACTGCTTTCGCGACAACCTAAAGCGCTCTCGGCGTCCAAAGGTTTGAATTGTGTCCCTATAACAAGCTTCACCCTGAATACATTACAAGTGTCACGCGGTTAACTGCGCTTGGCACGGAACCCAAAAGCCGACGTCATTGGCATAAAAATGCAATAATTCTAACGTTACTGAAATAAAGCCAGTGCCGTAAATCGCAGCGGTTTGCTCATTAATTCAGTTAAATGCTACGTTGTGTGGTGATTTGGTGAAGGCACAGAAGACTTGTTTACTAGATGAAACAAGATGACATTCTAATGGCAGCGTTAAGGTGACGTTAGGATATCAATTGCAGCTGTCGTACTGTTGCGGGGTTCTGTCAATTTCCTCGATAAAATGAGTGATGGAATAAATGACATAATCATGGCAGTAATGCGGTGGCGAACGTCACTCATTTTATCAAGGAAATTGACAGACCAGATACAGCGGCGGAAACAAAGATGCCGCGACAGTAATGCAGCCGAAATTGACATCCAAACGTCACCTTTACTGTTGCGGCGTTGACGAGGGCGATATCACTGTAAGACTGAGTGACGGTAATTGCTGCATTACTGCCAGGGATCGGATACCGGTATTTTTTGTATGGGAACGAAAACGGCATTTTTCGTTCTTTGCTAATTATTGCATTTCTAATTGGGCAATCTAATGCGATGTCGTTACCTAAAAACACAACTAAGTCCTACTTTTCGAGTTCAAAATATTTCGAAATATATGGTTATTTCGATGTTTTTGCAAAAAACCGGTTCCGATCCCTGAATTTACTGCAGCGATAAGTGGGCTAATAGTGGGTGAGATAATTCGAAAGTACACTGATATTAAAACGACATCTAACATGTCATTCAGTTACAGATGTAGTGCATATCAATTAATTAAAAAATAAATGTAGTCTTACTCTGGACCTCTTATAAAACGGAGTCCATTTAATGTAGTCTGTGATAAATGTTACATTATGTGGTGAAGGCATAAACAATTGTGCTGTACAGGCTAATTAGCCGACAAACATCTATTATGGGTTGACAGCTCAAAAACATTCAATCATCATCATATTAGATTAGCTGGAACACATCTACCGTTGGTTGACAGCTTGAAACATTCCACCGACGTCATTTTAGCTGCAATACTTCCTGTTACTGGGCACCGGCGTCCCAGATACCGCTGGAGTGACGAAGCCCTAAAAAATTTGTCCGCCTTAGGAGTACCCAACTGGCATGAAGTGGCGCAGAATAAGGCAGTGGCGTTCTCTTGTGTCAGAGGCCAAGATTCTCTTCGGGTCACTGAGCCAGTGAAGTAAGTAAGTACTTCTGTTACTAAGCCAAGTGCGCTTACAATGACCCGTCCTGTGCTGTCTACATCCAACAGAAAGATTGAAAGGAAAATTCGTTACCCCGTTTTAAAAGTATTTATATGTAATGGAACAATAATATATAATATCCTTGGTGATCATGAGAAATGAGAATAAGAACCGGTCTTACATGATGTAGGTTACACGATTAATCTTTTAGTTAGTCCATAAAGTGTCCAAGAAACTCACACTCAACCAACCAAATGTAAATATATTTTTCACATCCAACAGTTTCCCAACCACCGCAATCCAAAAAAACTATTCAAACTTTCGTCCAAGAGCTAACAAAAGTTTGCATTTGACAGTTTCTAAACTACGTCTTTTCAAAGTTATTCGACAGGCGACGCTATCAAAGTTTTGCCAACTGAATTTTTCATCTCCACTGAATGATATCATTCATAATACATTCACTTTACCATTTTATTTAAAGGAAGTCGTTTAGTAATCTTATTGACACACACTTTATTGAAACTTATTATTTAAATAAATTATTGAACTAAAATAGGAGTGACGTGAATCTTTGGATTGGATGGAGCTACATTTTTTGTTACGATAGTTCTATTTTGATTTGAGGCTCATACCTAATAATTATGACGATAATTGTTATTATTGTTGTTACATATATTGACCTGCAATATCTTCCTGCCTAGTCAATTTTTAATAAAAGTAAATTCAATAACAAGTCAAAATCAAGCTTATTCTACTGAGTTTTTATTAATTTTAAAGCATAATAAAAACATTCTAGGCCTTTGTTTATTATTAGTGCGATGACCGCCGCTGTGACAGTAGGTATTTTATAAATTATGTAAATTAATTTCCTATAGATAAATGTCGCCGCCGCCGCCGCCGCCGGCGCCGTCGACTGTACAGAAACGGCTTTGGACAGAGTAGCATGCCGGTCTTTGGTGTCGGAGGCCAAGATCCACTCCGGGTCGTCGCGCCACAGCAGTAAGTAAGCAGTAAGTAAGTAAGTAAGTAAGAGTGCTTCTTTGAAATTTGAATTACTTACAAACGTGCGGTGAACGATTGCGTGTCAGATCGCTAATTCGATAAACTGTTGGTCGACAGAGCATCTCCTTCGGCTATGTACCTACGTTTGTTCAAAATATCGGATTTCGAAGTTCAAAGACGTATTCAGTTAAAAATAAAAGCGCAGAATCAAGTGGTAATAAGATAATCTAAATGGATACCATAATTTTCAAGAAAGGAATGGATTTACTTAAAGATAAGTCATTGTAAGGAATTAGTAAAAGGATCTTTCCTTAACTCTCCCTTTCAAGTTTTTATTCGCAAAGAAATGAGGTTAGGCATAATCGATGCGTTTAATTTATTTGATTGCTTTCCTGAGAGTTGTTACTTCCAAAGTTTACTGAGTAGCCGTCTCAAATAATCCATTTAATTGTGATCTTATACTTTTATAATAATCGTGCATAGTCGAAGATCACACTTATTCTGGTTTTGCTAAAACAAATGATAGGAATAGCCAATAACGCCTCAGATTGAGAGTAATAAATGAACTTTTCACATTTTGCTGATGGGGACGTCAAATTACTTAAAAAATTAATTGGTTCAAAAATAACAAAAAGTAATGATTTACACATTTTTTCACACTTTTTTCGCCTTGTGATCTTTTGTACCATTGGATTATTTTCATGTTAAAGGATAGATCAATATTAAAACTTACTGACTGTTATTGAGTTACTTTTTATGTTTACCTACATCTGCATCTCGAGCTTTGCTCCAGTATCTACTAATGTTGGTAGGAACTCCAGTCTTAAGAGTTTTTGAAGAACCAATTAACGCTTAAAAATATTAACAAGCCGTTTAAGTCCCAAGTCGAGTCTTTTTTAAACGCAACTGAAAAGGCCTTGCGCTTCCAAATGACACGTTTTCGCTTAGTGTTCTAAGCAAACATTTTATTTTGAGCAAATTTTTGTTCTTACCATTTACTAATTGAGCATGTGTTTCCATTAAACGAACGAACGATTGCTCGCAACTTTTTAGAACAAAGTGAAAACGCGGCTTAAGCTGGGTTGTTCGAGCGATCAACTGGCCTGCGCTGATTAGAATTACAGACAGCCCTAATCAAAATGCTGTCTTTGAATCTTAATTCCACATAAACATTCTATGATTGCACGTAGTTATCAAGATAAAGTGCTGGAATGTTCTCTAGTTTCGATTCAATGCAGAAATGCGCAAAGAAATTGGCTCTGGTCCAAAATTGACGTTTGGAAATAGTAGCGGATAATTTGTGTGGTACAGGAAATTGAAAACTAAAATTTGCTGTGTTAGCTTGTATTGAAATTTGATTCTGCTTTCGTGGAGTTCAAATATATGTTTTAGGACGATAAGTTTTTAGTGTTCCCTGCCAAATTTGGTTCAAGGAATTTCTGTTTTTATTAGGGGTAGGGTAAAAACGGGACCCTATTACTAAAGATTCCACTGTCATGTAAGACGTGGTATGCTATGACGGGCAACGCCGTAGCCTTGGAGGAGTTGGAGGTATACATTATACAGACCAATATGTATCAAAGTAGTACGTTCACGTACACTGACATCAAAATGATATCTAAATATTGTGCATTTGATACATTACATACTTGTCTGTATATGTATTGGTGCGAGCGAGACGCACGTTAAACCAAATGACATCATTTAGATATAATTTTAATGTCAGTATACCTTCGAATTGGCCCGCAATTTAGAGTAACACTGAAATTATCACGCATATATCTAAATTTTATGTTGCTGTTTGCAATATTTGCCCTTAGTAATAATACTAATAAATATTGTCAGCTATAAAAAAAGCTTTTAAAATGCAACTAACTATTCTGATAATAAACAAGTGTCAAAATATAACTGGAAACGTTTGGCCAATGCCAATACCCAGAGGGCTCTTGTTGATTTTTTTATCACTAAAATATGGCTTAGGAATCCGAAATCTTTATGTATATTTTTTTTATTTCGTTTTGAATATAAAAATGTTTTGCAAAAAATAAATAACCAGTCAAACTAGCGTGCTCTATTTTTAAGACCAAGCACGAGATTATTTTTTATACACCTACGAGCACATTTTTGATATTGGAGAAATCGTTATATAAATCTTCCAACCTTGACACTGGCAAACTTGTCCCAATGCAAAGATGCTATTATTAAATAAAACTAAACCATTATAACAATATCAAAAACTTAACACACTTAAAAATCAGAATACCTACCACTCATACTCACTAGCAGGGCAAGTAAAAATCTTGAGTAAAAAGTACGTACCATTTGAGAAATAAAACGAAGTATTCCTTTGTGGCGCGGCATAAAGGCAGGTCAAAACAAAGCCACATAGATACGCGTTTCAAAATTGTGACATATATTTCCTGTGGCTCGTTATTCGAAGATAGTTGGCCACAGATCTCCATATTGTATTAGATAAATCATATTTTACAACCTTTTATTTAATTCGCAATGTTTGTATGTACGGCATGTAAGTTCGGGGCAAATCTTGTAAGCTAAATTAGATCCTTTCCAATTATTCGATTGAGCTGACACTACACATTCCATACGTAAATTGGATGACACTGCAATATTATGGTACCATCGAGCTGATCTGATGATGGACACAGGAGATGGCCATAGGAACTGTGAGTTTTAATTCATTGTTTTTTATTCTCTCTGCACCAATAGAAAGTGTCTCTGTTTGATCCTATGGTTGACTAATAGAGAATCCCATTTGGCATTAAGTCCGCCCATTGTACATTGTTGTACATATTTTGTGCACTTAGTTTAAATTAAATAAATGAATAAATATAGTTTTTTTTTTATAAAATACCTACTTATAATCTGATGATCGAATTTTTAAAGTTCTTCTTCCTTACTTTGTATTTTAATGTCATGTAATTAATTTAATACATCGCACTTCCGCAACCCGCATCTGTTTCGTGAGCCCATCTTTCTGGGCTTAAGTTACGTTAGGTAGGTAGTAAGCAAATACACATTAGTTTGCATTTTACATACAGCACTAGAAAACCGGCTTTCAAACCAATTGGTTACCCCCTTTTAAAAGCCACGGTGCCACAGACAGCCACACACATATATAGCGGCCAAACTTATTACACCCCATCTTTTTGCGTCGTGGAGTAAAAAGTGGGATCTAATGGAATGTTATCTACCTAGCTATACCGTGGTCACCGGAGCCCGGACGCCTCTGACTTTTATCCGATATCTCTTTGAAGAAGCGTTTTCATGAAGGGACTGTACGTGTACAAAGCGTAGAATATTAAATTTATGGAGACTATCAGGCCAATTCGTATATGTATACACTGACATCAGACTGACATCTAACTGATGTCATTCAATTACCGTGCATTTCGCTCGTACTTGTTCGTACATGTATTGACGCGGGCGAGATGCAGGATGCTTCTTCCAAATATCATTCTAATGTCAGTGTACGACGTGTACGTTCGGATTGGCCTGCTAGTCATGAGTTGTGGTTTATCAATGAAGATGCCTTTAGAGAATTCACGTCAACACTGTTGAGTCAACTCATATGTTCATCTAAGTATTGTTAAATAAATATCTTCGTAGTAATTAATTATTATCGTACCGCCGCGTGTTGATACTCGAAACGCACGGAGCTTTTAACTACGAATTTCTGAGCTTACAAATTATTATTCAAAAGCTATAAATTAATTCAAAGACACAAACGACTTCGTAATTATGGAGCAATTAGAGTCATGTTTCGAGCTTGTTCTCTTCAATAGCATGGTTTCCTGTTGGGATAATGGATTATTTTACAATAATCATTAAATGGAGAAAATAAAACCACATAATGAGCAACTTAACTTAAGGAACAAATAAAATTTAACTATTTAATATTTTGATTTGTGCTTTTAAGTAGTCATTAAAATAAACATATATATTAACATATCTATAGTAGTATGACATCATGGTCATAGTGGTCATATTATAAAGAAAAAAAACCGGACAAGTGCGAGTCGGACTCGCCCACCGAGGGTTCCGTGCTTTTTAGTATTTGTTGTTAAAGCGGCAACAGAAATACGTCATCATGTGTGAAAGTTTCAAGTGTCTAGGTTCATGAGATACAGCCTGGTTACAGACAGACGGACAGACGGCCAGACAGACAGTGGAGTCTTAGTAATAGGGTCCCGTTTTTACCCTTTGCTGGGTACGGAACCCTAAAAAGTGATCAAGCCCTCCAGTGACGGAGGCTTATTAAATTTATCTGCTGTTATTGTCTGTTTTTTTTTGCTAGAAAGTACTACGCCATACATTTTCTATGCAACAGATGAGCTTTCCATACTAGGTATTTCCTTCATAGTAAAAAAACTTTTGGGCCGATTCTGTTTGATATGGTTTTGACACGACCTAGAGACGAATATAGAAAAATCTACCAATGGTTCGCAAATAAATTCCTCCGTCGCGTATCACGAGAATAATTAGCATAAAGAGTATCGCGCCAAACTATCAATATTATAAATGCGAAATTAATTTTGTCCTTCTGTCTGTCTTCCCTTTCCATGCTTAAACCACGATGAAATTCATTACAGACATAGTTTGGATTCCGGGGATGGACATAGTTTTTGTCACATAAATCTATTTTCATACCACGTCGGTGGCCAACGAGTATACGGCCGCAGAAAACACAACAACATGAACATCACCAACATCAGATACACATGTCCATCTAGATATACAAATACAAATACAAATACAAATTTTTATTGTTTGAATGTGAGTGGTTATAAATGGTGGTAGGGTTAGTATTTGGTTACATCACAATCAGCCTGAATTTGGCGTACAATACTCTTTGACTCTCAATGTGCATGTCATTAAAACCTATAAAATTAAAATAAAAGTATAAAAATTTCAGAAAAAAAATAAGTATTAGTAATAATAATAGAGAATAATAATAACAGGTCAATGTCATGCATACAGAAAAGTGGCAACACATAATTTTCATAACAATTTTATGTCAAGCTAATACAGTACCTAAAAAGTAATAATAATAATAAAATATTATAACAGTTATTAGGCGTTGGTGGATACAAAGTGTTCATTAACCGAGTAGAACATTTTTTGTAAACACCACTTAAATAATTTGGTTTTAAAACCTTGACAATCCAAAGATTTTAAGTCATTTGGCAAATGGTATACATTTTTATATATATATTTTTACCTGTTGTAGTAGGTACATAGATTTAAAGTTTTATTGTAATTAACAAATAGAGGTAATTTTGAAGTTTATTTCATTTAATTTTAAATGCCGCAGAAGCTAGTGTGGAAAATAGGCTAAAAGCTAGCTAAAACTATAGCCAATTATGTCGACAGTAGCCTAGAATAGGGAATCACGATCGACAAGCGTTAATATTTAAAGACGCTGCATTGAGACTTGGATTACAGAATAAATAATAGTACTAGGTACAGAACGTTCATTCAACCCCTCTATTACGATAGATACTCGTATGACCATAAGGTAGCGCAAGCGCGAGCATGCGTCCGTTCCGTAACGGTGCGCTGCAATTATTATGGCTAGACACCAAAATTGGTGTGGACCGCATGTACTTGTAGCGACGGATATATAATTTTGAATTAGCCTTCTTTTGCCAATATTTGTAATTAGACTAGAACTGTGTCGTATTATTAGACCGCAGTTTGAATTATGATCCCTGTAGTGATGCTCCTAACCTAAGGAACCTTTAAGGACCTTTAAGGAACTCGATGTTAAGGGCTAGTGGGGGTGACGGACGGCACCATTTTTCAGCCTGGCAACATCGGATTACTTAAGGCCTAGGAACACCACTACAAGGAACAGAAGTCAAACTAACACAGTTCTAGAGATCCACGACTAAATGAACGATTTACCGTATTTTCATGGTCTCCTAAACATTTAACGAGATATAAAGATACTCCCGCACGATATCACCCAAGAGCCACATTTGTTCCTTGATCAGGCGCTTTAAAATTAATTTCCTGCCGTAATATTCCATGATGCAATTAAAAATAACATTACAAAGGCAATCTCACGTGAACACTGCCTTTATCTATGTTGTAGTACCTACGTTATTATGAAATGTGCTAGTAGGTATCTAAGTATATTTCTGATTGAAAAATCAGAGTAGGAATAACGTATCTTGTTGTCAAACTGGTAAGTTATGTATGCCAACCAACATAGGGAAACAACTCAAAAATTGCATTTGATTATTTTGCTCCACATGTGTATAAAATGCAACTTTATCACTAGTTTTAGAACAATCAAGAGAGCATTGACCAGCTGTTGTGGTGAAAATACATATATGGAATGCTGCAGTATGTAACAAATCATTTTATTATTTACCAACTCTATTGGATTAACAGTTATCGTATTGCGGTTACGCGTATCCTGTTTAATGTACATGTGTGTATTCCATTTCAATTGTAATCGTGATACAATCGTGTATATTGCATGCCACAAAGCTGAGTACACTTGAGTTTAAATCATAGACTACTTTATATGGAATCCGCATTATGAAGCGTTTATTACGATTTTTATTTTATGCTTAATATTTTTGAATTTACTGTAGACGTATTCGACTTCTTGATTAAAAGTAAAAGTAGTAGTAAGTGCGTTTAATATGGCCTCGGAGGCTGATTTTGTTTTAAAAATAGGATGTTTTTTAACAAAAAGATGTGTGTTCGGACTTATTGGACACGGTGTAGAACAATTAAACTGTTGCTGAACACGAACTGTCGAGAAGGTTCTAGCTATCTTACTAAAAAAGTATTCAAGGGTGTCAGATAAATTTGGCGCGATGTTTCATACGCTGCTATTGACGCTGACTGTAGCATAAAAACCTTATAACACCCTAAAAAATTACAATTTCCTTGATCTGATAAAAAAAATCTTATCTTGAAAAGTTAACTTGAGTTTTCAATCGGATTTTTTTATATTATAATTAATTATAGGTACTTACCTATAATTACTGCAGTGAATCTTACCTAAGTATAGTCTGATGGTATTTTTCCACCATCTAAGTCCGTGATTCGGCGTAGATCTATCAAAGCGGCTTTGTAGAAGCCGGCGCCAAACGACAGCCGGCTTATCGCCCGTATTATCGAGGTGCCACCAGGTATTTTTGGCTTTTAATAGACTCTTCTATAGAAACTTTAGTCCTAAAGTTGGACAAGATTAAAATTGTGGAACTAGAATAGACAAAAATATTTTACAGTACATATATATAATGCTACTTTTTTTTTATACTACGTCGGTGGCAAACAAGCATACGGCCCGCCTGATGTTAAGCAGTCTCAGTAGCCTATGTACGCCTGCAACTCCAGAGGAGTTACATGCGCTTTGCCGACCCTAACACTCCTCTCCCTCGAGCTCTGGCAACCTTACTCACCGGCACGAACACAACACTATTAGTAGGCTATTAGACACTTTCTTGCACTAGTGCGGAAAGAGCACTTTTCATGCATATGTCGAAAGTTTAAAGGGGCCAGATACTATTGATGCGATGTTTCGTACGCAACTTTTGATGCTGATTCGAGTAAATATGAAATTATGAAGTTGTTTCTGATATATTTAGCTTGAAAGCCAACGTTATTGAAAGAATCCGGAAGCAATATCAAGTTGTTTCGTATTAATTACTAGGAGGACATGAAAATGTTTTATACAATATTAACTGAATTTCTTTGATATTAAGGTTAACGCTCACATTATCACTCAAAGAAATGTTTTATGATATGAAGATTTTGTTACACAAAAATTGGGACTTGCGATGGGGTTTAGAATATTGATCAAAATGTATTTCTTTATTATTTAACCCCTCATACGGCAAAGCAATACCGTGGAATGGGGTTACTTATAATTCCTGGGTTTACTTTGATAAAAACTTTACGTCATCGGTTTGCTTAGATGACTTAAGGATTTAGGTACCGCTGACGTTTATGCCTTGCTTTTCCCAGGGTAAGTTTTCCATAATGTGGTCAGGTTCCCTGTCTCACACCTCTTTTTGTATCGAATTCTGTTCCTGTTCTATCTAATTTCACTCTGCTTTGCATAAATGTTTTTTATATATGAATGTATTTTTCATTTATGTTTTGTGATACCAGAGCCTGCCAAATGCTGGTATGCGATATAGAGTCGAAGGCTTTTTTATAGTCGATGAATGCTACATAGAGCAGTCTGCGAAATTCTAGATATTTTTCTATCACCTGATCGACAACTTGTACGTGATCCATCGTACTGAAGCCATTTCGAAACCCATTCGGGAGATAAATACGTATTAATCTGAACAACAAGATAATCTACGGGCAAACATATAACATACTCCGTTTAAAGTTCGTACTTAAAATTTTATTGATAGATACAGATTAGATTTTGAAGTTACATCGACGCAAATTAATTCGGAGACCATATATCGGTAAGCTAACATGTCAGCGTTAACCTTAATAATAATTACGGTGATTGATATTAATGAATATCGAGGGAATATTGATGAACACAGGAAGTCGACTATATGAGCATACACCTTACCGACCCACACACACAAACACACACGAGACCTGCCAACGGCTTTGTTCAGAGAACATTTTACTTTTATCTATACCAGAATATAGCTACTCTCAGACCTCGCATTTCACCCATGTTCGTAATTCCTAAGACCAGCACAATGACACTAGTCACTAGTCCTCTATTTATCGCACTTAACCATATTAATAACATAATTTTACATAATCACACTCTTGACATATTCTCGCAATCAGAACCGAAATTCTTAGCCACAGCAGCCCGCTACCTAGAATCAATATCCACGCCCACAACTATTAATATTAATTAATTTAGTGATAAGCATATTATTTTAGTTTTAAGTACATATACCTATATGTTTATAACCCATAACTTGCATGTTTGGTTTAACTGTAAATGTAAAGTTGGTTAATAAATAAAATAAAAATAGAATATTATTACAGTGCTATAAGATATTCTAAAAATTAAATAAACTTTAACGTAAGACTTTGTAGTACTTACCTTTTTACTAAAGGTATTTAACTTTAGGCCTGTGCGTTTGCGTAGACTTGCACGTGCGCGTCGTGATATAAAATTACAGATCCTTATGAGAGACGGCACATCGCTTGCGTGACGTGTGTGTGCTCAGCTCAAACACGTGTATGTCTACGCACACGCACGTGCATGTCTACGTACACGCAGCCGGTGTGCTTTGGCCTTTAAACGTATGTTATGCACATTGTATTTAGATGTTTGTAAGACAATTAACTACGTTGTGTAATAGCAGCAAAGTTTAAAACACAAAAGGCACGGAACAGGTTGTCCTGACACAGCTCGGTATTGCACTTAATTTAGCTCCGGATTAAGTAATGAAGCTGTTGTGGAACTCCGAGATTTGAATAAAGTTGGTCTGCAATATCAACTCGCAGCCGACTACCGGATGGTAAGAACTTCTTACTGGATGAGGAATTATGCAATTTTATTATCTGTAAATAAAAGATTATTTTACTTTTATTTTAGACGCTCCCATACAGTTAAAATTACACCCTTATTTTAAAACGTCATGCTGACGCCTTGAGTTCAGCGAACGGCCGTGCGTGCTTGGGACCGCACATAACATTGTTTTTGAACTGTTATATCTTGTTAGTTTAAGAAAAGAAGTAGATTAGTTCGATCAAAAATCATAAATGATCAAGTTTGTTGTTGTTGCACCCGCCAGCGATATCCAAATTTGAATTTCAGCCTTTCATTAGTTAGTTAAGTTACATTTCGGCAATTTCGCTGGATTAATAACTAACCAACAGTATGATTGCATCCAATTACCACTGTTTACCTGGTATTAGTAGGCACAAACTTAATATTCAGTTGCACAGGGTGTTTATCTAACGTTTTGCTTACTCTGCAAGTGGGTTTGCAAAACTAATTAAATAAATATTATGTACCTACCTACTTTACTCGTAGGTCACATTGAACGACTCTTACCTTAGGTCCAACCTCAGGGAGGCTTCGTCGTTATATCTAATTACTATTGCATAATGATAAGTTTTTAGCTTTTGTCGTGTTGCTTCCACATCCAGCGGTGTCAGCATGGTTGCATTTTTATCACCTGTCACTATGCCTGTCACTTTCGCACTTACATACTTGTTAGAACGTGACAGGCATGGTGACAGGCGATAAAAATGCTACCGTGCTAAGCCCGCAGAAAAGCTAAACATACAAACTTTGCATTAAGTCAGAGCTTCGACGTTCTATTAACAATTGCATTTAAGTCTTGTTTTGTTGAAATAATCCTCTAAAATTGGACAAGCTTAACTTAGTTAGCATAATCCGCCCAAATAAGTGCTACATGCAAAAGGGAAATCCTGTCCAAATTGCGTGTTTACTACCCAGTCCAAATGCCTATGTACATTTGAGTATATCATTCACTGACAGATTTTAAACCTTATTGCAATGGGATATAGTCGACATACAATTAGTGAATTGTGTTGCTATTGGTACGCCCAAGCTAGCCGCTAATCGCGCGATGCATAGAATATCGTGTGCTCCACTTTAGATTCTAAATCTTTGGAATAAAACTCTAAATTGTATACATTTACCAGCGAGGCCTTCTGTGCTGTTTATTTTGTGGATGCATTAGGTACTTTGTTTATTCTGAAAAGTTGTATTTTAATTTAGAAATTATGTGATCTACGTCGTCGGTGGGACAATGCCTAAAGCAGGTTCTCCCTACGCCCTCATTTTAAAACGACTAGCTAATTTGCTCTGGAGCTTTGTACTTACAATAGAATAGGGTATATCTAGTCCTGTAATTAGTTTATGTAGCTTCAGATAGATACCATAGTTAAAAAAAAATACAGCGAATATACGTTTTTCATACAGAACTTGTTTTTGCTCTATTTCGTTTGTTTTATAAACTGGAGCTATATAAACTAATTACAGGACTACCTCCTTATGTCATTGTATGTGCAAAGTTTCATTACAATCCAACACGGAGTTTTAAAATGAGAACGAAACTCCATTTGTATGGTAAGGTGAAATTCGTTCGAGCTTGCTTAACACACTAGATAGAGCAATTAGAGCGTATCAGGAGACCCGCAAGTTTCAATCAAGCACTCTCAAAAGCAATGAAAATGAGTCAATTTGTAGTTACAGATGTAGTGCGTAATTATTTTCCATCGTATTTTCACGGAAACTTACGAACGTGTCATTTCAGTCAGCCTCGGTACAAAAAGTACTGGCATTGACTGAACTAGCATGACAAAATATGCACGTTTACGATGGAATACAATTATGCACTACATCGTCTGTACTTGATACTTCCCGGAATTCGCCAACTTAAGCAGTCAAATGGGGGTTGAATACTACGGAACTTCTAACAGGGCAATATAGCAGTTTGCATGCGGTCGAATGCTGATAGCGACCCTGCGGCACCCCATCTAAGGCGGATTCGGCACTCGTTGGTGGTTTTAGACGGTATTCCTCTGGTTAGTCCGTCATCCCTCCTGGTTCCCCCCGACCAGGTGGCATGCGTAAACGCATTTCCCCAACGTTAAATAATAAAAAAATAAAAAAGGGCAATATAGCAGCAGTTTGATGACTTCTACGTGAACGATATGGAGGCCAGAGGTTAACAGCAGTATTCGAAATCTATCTATACCTATTACCTATTGATTTAGTTATATAAATCAAAATAATATTTAGTACCACTTGCGCCACCCAGGGTTAGCCACTAACCCGGGGTAACCGTTAAACCCGGAGTTACCAGTACAATTTAACCCTGTGTTAACGGTTAATTCCTAGTTAGTGGCTAACCCTGGATGGTGCAAGTAGCCCTTACGAGGATAAAGCGGAATCTACGGAAGGTAGTATTTTGCATGTTCCCGACGGTTCCCCAAGTACTATGCCCGCTTTGTCGGACTTGTCGGCAGTCGGCAAACTAGACGCCGACCAAACAAATTGAATTGCTGCTAGATTTATAGGAGGTAATCTCCACAGAACAATGACCGTAGCTCCCCGACGGTTTCCCAAGCACTATGCCCGCTTTGTCGGCAGTCGGCCAACTTTAGTCGCCGACAGCACAAATTGAAGCGCGGCTGGATCTATAGGAGGTAATCTATACAGTACAGTGACCGCAGCTCCGCGGGCCGTGGGTTTGCCGAGCACTTTGTAGGCAGTCGGCAAACTTTAGTCGCCGACCAAATAGATTGGATCGTCCGTTCGCTATGCTCTGAACTTTCATCCGTATTTTTTTTGTTTTGTTCAATATTTTAGTCTATAACTATAAAATTTACATCTAATAAGGCGCTTTTTAAATTTTTACTTCCTTGTGGTCGTATCCGACATCTAAAATCATATCATAAAAAGTGAAAACTCTCTTAAGGTAAATCTTTCTACTAGCTAAGAAATATATAAATTTACTTTATTTAACACAAAAAAATACAATACTTAAAAAATACCTAAGAACTGAAAATAATCTTGAAAACAAAAACCTTAACTATAAATAAAACTAAAGTAACCTATAAAGACTACTCGAATATCCCACCCCGCATCGTTCCAGACGCAAAGGTGCCCTTCACGCTCGCTGCGTTTCCTACTACTACTACTAGCTAAATTATATATTACCTAGTGCAAAATTTCCCTTCTATCCCTAGTTGACAAGAATTTTTTTTCACAGCTTTTAAGAGACAACAAACTGTTTGAATGATTAATATCAACCTGTTTCCGTCAAGTGTTCTTGAGAAAAAGGGTCTTGACAGACCTTGTACAGACGGGAAAAGTGATCCTTTAAGCGTTTCGTTTTCTGTTTGAGGTAGAAAGTGATCCTACATATAAGGGTTTCTTTATTTCTCTTGAGGTACGAGAAAAAAATCATCACGAAAATCTTTTAAGTATATTTTCGTCTTGTCTATTAATGAAAGTTTTCGACTTTAAACTGTTGTGAGACATACTAACATTAAATAATTTCACGGTTTAGACTCACTTGTTTTAGTCACTCGCGCGACATGTTTCGGAGAGCCTAGGTCTCCTTTCTCAAGCACTAATAGTTCGAGCAGCGTTCACGACGACCGTGTATCGCGTACTGCCGCGCGCCGCGTCGCTCGCTGCGCGCACGCCGAGAAAGCCTTGCGCTATCGTTGTAGGCGGGCATAGTGGTGCGTTTGGGTTTGGGTCACCTAACACTTATAGCGACACACAGCACGAAATCACTATGTCCACTACACTGTCACTTGCATTCTGCTGAGGAATCACAGGCATCCATGCTGGCGGCGGCCTATTAAAGGTAGATATTATCATATACGTACGCGACGTTGACGCGACTTCGAATTCATCTAGCACAGCATACAGTCAGCATCAAAAGTAACGGATAAAACAATACACCAAAAAGTATCTGGTACAATCTAATTGTTTTACATTTAGAGACTAATTATCTTTTGTTTTAGCTACTAGAAAATAGTAGATAGATACTTTTGTCATGTAGTCTGATCTGCTACTTTTCATGCTAACTGTACCCGCGAGATGCACAGCGAGTCATGTCAAGTTGGTGTTATTAATAATTAGGATGTATCATGATTACAGCATTATCGTTTCAAACAAGCATGACTCTCGTATCATACAAGACTAATATTAAATGTAATGTTATACTTATCAGGGCGCCGGATATTCTATCCACAGCGATATAACGATAAAATTCCGACCGTTATGTCCCTGCTTCTAGCTTAGTTGAGCGAGTGTACCAAGATTACTCGATATCTTAAAGAGGAAATGTACCGTGTGAATCCAATACACTGTAACTACGATGCAGGTGCAGTATTGGATTCACAGGATGCTAGAGTCAGACCATGTTAAGTTGGCAATTGGCAGCGATTTTGATAGCCGAGATGGTACAAGTTTTAAGTAAACGTCATAATTTCATAGAAGTTTGATTTGCACCATCTGGGCTATCAAAACGCTGCTAACTTACCTTGGTCCGACTCTAGCGGTTATTTTTTACATACATTGTTATAATTTTTTAATGGTGCGTTTTAGACATAAGTTCGTGATTTCATTCTATCGAACGAAAGTTTTTAATCAGGTCTCGATTCGATGAAGTTACTAGAAAATGATATAAAAAGCGCCACGATTTATCAAAATCGCTGCTGGCTGATCCCTCTGCACCGCAACGGTTCCAACCCACGCAAAACCTGACTTCCGATTAGGGAATAACATTAGGGAGAACATTAGGGAATATTACACGAAACTCTGCACAGGGGCGCCACTACCACAATTTGAGGGTCTATCGCAAAACAAGAAAATCGAAATTTCTATTTGCATATTTGAGCAATCAAGAGGCAGATAGCGAAATTTCGGAATCGCGTTTCCCGGTACCTACCGGTCTCTGTAAACAAACCGCCTTGGTGCACCAATGTCATATTTTATTATCTGTGAAAACTTGTCAAAAAACTGTTAAAGACACAGTATGTATAAGTTACTCTATGGTTTATTAAACGGGCTAGTGCTGCACTCTGGTGGCAAAACATTGCAGTAATACCCCCTATTAAAGAATTAATCTTAGGCTTCCTACGATGAAATGACCGAGCGCTCCGTCCACACTGTTTCAACGTGGTTAAACGCTATCTGTGTACAATGAAACGGCATTGAGCGGACGCGATCATGTGTGAAGGGGATAACACGAATGGCTTCATACCCGACAATGGCTGTGGTCGCTATTATATGTACTCATTCGGCTACTAATACTCAAATGGTCAGACAACTGGTAAGGTATAGTGCGAAATTAAATAAAATGGAACTAAAAAAATCCATATACTAAATTGTTGCCATGTTTAAGCATTTTACGTCAAAATGACAGTTACGTAGGAAGTAGCGCCCTCTATATTTATCTACAATTTCTTGTCGGACTATAGTTTTATACATTATTAAACTGTACCAGCGACACCTGTCTTTCGGAATAATCCCAAAATACTAATGACATTATTCGGCAACGTCTGTCACTGCTGTCAAGTCTAACAAGCCTTTGATAATCGTTTGTCCATGTCTTTCATTTTGATATTTACAAATATCCTATCTATTTAACTGTTTTTCATATCATAGACAAATGACGAAATAATAAAACCTAAACAGTTTTAATATAAATAAATAAATAAAATTCATTTATTTCAAGCTATTTGGCTCATATATAACATTACAATTAAAAATACAATTAACATTAAAATAATAAATAACACATTAAAATAATAATAATACAATCAAATTAAATAAATAAATTACTTACTAACTTCTCTTCTCTTCAATGTTCTTTTTACACCTTCTTCTCCTGTATACCTCTCTCAAAAATTTCAATTTCTGGCTGAAGGCAGTGGCCACCGTCTCCGTTCTAGCGCGAATTTATCACTTGCCATCCCCTCTCACAAATCTCGTGGATACAACAAGTCCTTCGCAGTGCGTTCAGTGAAGCTGTGGAATGAGCTGCCAGTTTCGCTCAGACAGGCGCAATCGCTTGCGTCGTTCAAGGAGAGGTTAAAGAAGCTATGGTTATTCTGATTGATTAATGTGCCTATATTTGTATTGTATGTTGCTTTATATTTTTCTACTTCTTTCCAATTTTTAGTGTATTTTCCCCATTCCTTTTTGTGTAATATATTATATGTTTATCCTATTAATTTTGTATGTATTTATATCCTTTATCTTTCTGGTACCTTGTTGTACATTTTGCTACATTTGTCACCCTCTTTTCACTTTCTCCTCTCATCTACTCAAAGGTTAACTGGAAGAGATCCCTCAAAGGGATAAGTTCGCCTTTGTACATCTTAGTATTTGTACCATGTAATTTTTAATGTGTATATTTGTACAATAAAGAGTTTACTACTACTAGTACTAGCCGACGCCTGTCCTTACATGCCTGTTGCAACAGTGCGTGATGTAAGGGCGATCCACAGTCAAGACGATCTGCGATGTGCGATCATCGCCAGGACAGTGTTGGCGCTGGCCCGCACGCGCCGCACCAGCGCGGCGGCGCGCACGCGCATGGTGGCGTGGAAACAGGCCGTGTGAGCCCCCGCGAACATGCCGGACGCGCTGCAGTAGCGGGGCAGCCCCAACACCGCCCTGAATGCGTTATTGTACTGGACGCGGAGCGCGTTGTACGCTCTCTGCGTGTAGTCCGCCCACAGGCTGCACGTGTACAGCGACGTGCAGTACGCTTTGAAAAGCGTTATCTTCAATATATAACATTATGTTGGATTATAAACATAAAGCAATCTTAATTAAGAGATCAGAATTTCTACTACCTAACGTACACTAAACAACAATGAAATGAAATTGACCTACAAAGTGATTCACCTTAATTGCTCTTGAGTATAGTTTACACAGGGCGAAAATATTTTTTACTAAAAATTTGGTAAATACCTTACCTTACTACCACGGTAGCATCTATGGATATATAAATGAATAAAGATGGATATCTTTATTTGCTGTTCCTACGTGAAACAACTTATACGAATTCCGAAAAACGAACTAAAACGTCCGCCGGCCGCAGCGCTTCCCCATTGTTTCATCGACGAACGAGACACATTAATATAATTACTTTTGTTTTAATCTGATATGGTAAAGATTGTATAGCCATGGTGAACCGACATCCGATTCGAGTCCGAACGTATTGAAAGGAAACACGAGACTGCGCCTTATTCGGAACTCGACTACATGTAAATTAAATAAATAAATTCAAACCTTTTTTTTTTATACTACGTCGGTGGCAAACAAGCATACGGCCCGCCTAATGTTAAGCAGTCTCCGTAGCCTATGTACGCCTGCAACTCCAGAGGAGTTACATGCGCGTTGCCGACCCTAACACTCCTCTCCCTCGTTGAGCTCTGGCAACCTTACTCACCGGCAGGAACACAACAGTATGAGTAGGGTCTAGTGTTATTTGGCTGCGGTTTTCTGTAAGGTGGAGGTACTTCCCCAGTTGGGCTCTGCTCTAGATCTGGAATGACATCCGCTGTCCTGTGCCCTACCACACAAAGCGAGATGTCATTCGCAGTGCCCATACCTCTCTTTTGGACGTAGTTTAAGGACATACCCGGATCCGGACGTAGTTTATGGACATACCCGGGTCCGGGTTACTTGTTAGAACGTGACAGGCATGGTGACAAATGATAAAGAGCCGGCCATCTTAGCCCTTCTGGGATAACTCGGGGAACTACACTACAGTGACGTAGCAAAATAATATATATCGATGTTACTGTCAATATCTAAATGTTCTACAAAAGAAATATATTTATACAAAATCGCTTTGTATACTGCTTCTTAAATTCTAAAAAGGTGTTGTTTCGAAGTTTTAACTATAATTAAGATAGTTATTAGTTATTTTCTAAGTAATTTCACAATTTCACTAAAACATCAAAATAATATAGAGTAACCTCAGCAACTTGAACTCGAAAGTGGCAATCACGGGGTCTGACGCAGTTAATTTTGCACTTTGGTTATAATTGCTTTCGTTCCATCGTGAGCACCCGGAGGCTAATTCATACTTATACTTTGATGACAGTTTGGTTTCATTTTGATATCATTCGCCTGGACATCTGGCTCATACTTAAGTATATTGGTAAGAGTGAGACGCGCTAAAGATAAAATGCCTACTTATGAAGTTTCTTCTATCTAAGCATTTTTCCAGTACCTACGCTTTTTCATTGCGCAACTTTCAGGGTGCGTAGCCAACATGAAAATCGTTTACGCTCCGCAGCGAACGAAACGCAACTGTCACTGTCGCTCTAATACGGAAGAGTGATAGACAGACACAAAGCATTTCGTTGTTGTAGCGCAAGCGATTGTCACTTTGGCTAGGCACCCTGGTCAAGGTCCGTTAAGATATATATTGATTTTAATATTGATCGATTCTGTTCCTCCCGTAGCCGCTGCCTGGGCTGGCTTTGACTAGCTAATTACTAGAACTGGCGTAGCAGTTATTTTTTAAGAAAACATTCACCATGGCCTTTCCACCTGATGGAACTAACCCTTGTAGGAATTAGGCCAGATTCCTTAAGATAGTTTTCTTTCTTCAGTGAAAACCTACTAAAACAAGTACATAACAAATGAATTTTTGTGCATAAGTTTCGAGAAGCGCAAGACAAAGACAGTCAAAGATTTTAATTTATGACCCATTTAGTAACTTGTCACAGTGACAACTTTTATATGTATAGTCACTGTGACAAGGAACGAAATAGGTCATAAATTAAAATCTTCGACCGTTCAAGCCGGGATTCAAACTTACCTCTAGTTTTAGAAGTCACACGCCGTATAATGTGGCATTCTAGAGAAAGAAATTAAATGACAATGTCCAATTGTCCACTCGTATACGAGTATATGAACAGTATGAACGACAACGCTGATGAGACCCCCGGAGTTAAAAACGTCCGTATTAGAGTTTACTTACCATTAGATGAGACAAAGGTCATCCGTAACCAAAGCTGGTGCAATTCAACTGAAACGTTGGATAAGGTAAAACTAATGAAATTATATCGCGTTAGGTCCAATCTAATAACGTTCCTAAGCGCATTATAATAATATGCCTACTTGAAAATGATTAAATAATGAGTACAAAACGCGAGAGTTAGTTACTAAAGGGTAAAGTAAAACTGCTATTTGTCAGTACTGAGCTGACAAAAAATAATACGAAAATGCGCATTTTTGCACACACCATTATCACCACGTCACTGGAAAAATACAGGCGCGGACAGAGTGACGTATGACGTGACAAATCCATCTGCCGAAATTCACAAATTGAATAGACCTTGAGTGGCATTTCAATGGCTTGCCGAGCGCGGGCGAATCAGATTTAAGAGGGCTTTTAGAATTGAGTGTCTATTAAAGTTTTTGAAGGTTTGTTTTGAAATTATCCTCCAGTTATCTTCCTTTGCTGCTTGATAAAGGATGACTCCTACAACAAGAATAGTTCAGGTCCGGGAGATTTATGACGAGTGATAAGTGATTACGATGCTTTATAATATAAAATGAAATGTCAGACGCCCAGGTCCGTTCTAGCGTAAGGATGACTTGGATGATATAAGGGTCATGAGATACATAACTGGTCATTAACTGGTCTTACGCGATTAAATTTCATTATTTTACCTTTTTTACGACGTTTCAGCCAGGTTGCACTAGCTGTGGTCCCGGAAGACTGACGTCCCAGCAAAATGTCAATGGAGATATTGGTTAATGACTTAATGACATTAATTATGTGTACAAAACGCGAGAATTTAAAGTGCCATCATAGGATACAGTTTACCGATCGACAGGTTTTTAGAAACACCAAAAAAATACGTTTCTTGTATGCCTATTAAGTCTTTTTATTTTATTTGTTGTTATAGCAAGAATAGAAATAAATAATATCTGTACATATAGTCTTACTTATTGTCCTATGTCCCCTAGGTGGGGCAGAGGGCGTCCACAGTAATCTGTTAAACAAAAGCCATTGTCTCTTTTGTGTGAGCTGTCGGTCTTTGTGTCCCTTTGTCTGTTGGCGCGTGCCACGGAAAATTGACCGTCTAGAAAACAAACCAACTTTGTTAAATTTAATTACTCAAGTTGCAAAAGTTTTACTGTGGCTAAAAAATGTATGTAGTATGGCTAGAGGTGTCCCTTATTCCTTTGGAGCTATCTACTAGGGCTTTCAAACTCTTGAGTTCACATTACGCTGGTTCCCTCGTGAACTGAATATCCTCATGCACTAACGCAACCGACGGGAGAGCCTTTTAGAGAGAGAGGATATTTTATTCTTTATGGGTTCGTATTTTTGTGTGA
The DNA here is from genome assembly GCF_947568885.1 of Cydia strobilella. Lineage (NCBI taxonomy): Eukaryota > Metazoa > Arthropoda > Insecta > Lepidoptera > Tortricidae > Cydia > Cydia strobilella. The sequence continues at coordinate 12,213,986 of NC_086057.1, forward strand.
AGGGTGTTTGTAATGGCCACTTTACACGTACCTAACCAACACTTTACATAATATCGGAATGCGGTTTTTGTAAAAGAGCTATTTCAATTATATACTACTGAAAATTATAACTAGGTATATATAACATGAGTTGTAAAGGTATATTTTGTGTATTAATAAGTTTACAAAAGTCTAGCAATAATGGCGTAAAATCTAACTTCTCAAATAGGTACATTCCATTATTTAAAAGTCCCGTTTTACGGTTGATACGGCTACCTCTCCCGCTGAATAGTAAAAGTTAAAATGCGGGCGAACGGGCAAACGAAACTGTCGGAGATACGAAACTAAGTGAGTACCGAGTTCCAGCACGTCCGGTGTTCAAACAACGCATGTTTGGTGGAAGAGACCGTAACTCCATAAGTCTACACCCTTTGTAGGGCTCAGCAAATAGCCGACAGCAAAGCGTGTCCGATCTATACATATTTACTAGTTATCCGCATGTGTTCTGAATTCATTGATTTGTGATTTGGATTCATAGGTCAACTAAATAATAAAACATCATATCCGTTGCGTTGTATTATAATAGCTTTTCGTACATAGACCCGCCTGTCGCTATCTCTATTACACGCGCATAATTATATTGACTTAAGAGGAAAGGGAACGGTCGCCACTTCTCCATACGAACGTAGTCCCCATTCTCCTCCCTGGATATTGGCATTATGGAAAATTTATATTTACATAATTTGATATTTTTTTAGGTAACTGATATTGATATTGTTGATGCTTTTAACAAACGTTTGAGTTTGTGTATCAAAGCTAAAGGAGAATATTTTGAAGATACCTAATACGTTTTGTTTTAGTTACGAGTAAATGATTGTTGTTTTAATTGTTAATCATTATCCATCCTGTAAGCGTATACCTATATAGGTATACACTTAGAGGATGGCTCAAAAATATGTCGCCAATTTTTTTTTTATATATTTTTCTTTCATACCTTTAACATAATACCTTCACTAACCTCATATTTAGTACCAACACTGCCAACTAATAATCTTTATGATGGTAGGATGATATACATATATAGGTATACCCATTCGAAAAGGCATTTAATATGCAAAACTTCATATTTTGCATACATTTCTTATTCTTAAACTTAAATACATGACCCGAAGCTACTCTGAACTATAAATTAAGTGTTGCCAGTGTCGCCGTCGCGCTCTACATTTTTTGCTCGTTATTCATCCCTTTCTGTCACCGCTCTTATTTATGGCCAATGATTCTCCGCTAGCAACACCGTTTAAAATATTTTATTCACGAATTCTAAACTTATTCAGACTTCATAAATATGATAGGTACTAGTGAACTATAGGGTATTTGACAACATTAAAAATATATAACGAATTGCTGTCATCCAGAAAGATAATAAACTAATAAAGTATATTTCACTATATTTGAATGTAAATTATGTTTAGTTTTTGAAAAATAAACGAAAGAAAATATAATATTTTTTGAAATTTCATCAGGGACGTGAACGCTCTGTGATTGGTCAACGCTCGGATGACGTCCCACGCGGGTAAACATTCTTGATTGCCTTGAGTGTTTTAACTGTTTAATTTGTATTTAGTTAATTTTAGTTATTGTTCCACAGTTTTCTGATATATTCCGATTTATCCGTATATCTAGTAGCACAATATTCATAATAATCTCAAAATGGAGCCGAAATATGTGAAAGCTGATAGCGGCAACCTACCAGACATAGATGCATTAATGGTTGCACTTTTCTTTAAAGATAATCCGGATTACTATGTTGCGGAACTTAGAAATGTAAAAACAGCTGTGTGAGTATACGTAGAAATTGTCTATTTACGAACATTTCGATTTCGATGATACGAATACGACGACGATATATATATAGAATACGATGACGTGAATAGTATCTTCATACTGCACTTTAGTTTGAAAGAAAAAGTATGCTACTAACTTGCTGAAAGAGCTATGTTATGAGGTTATGTAGCAATACATTAAATACCTATATCTTGTTCCGTTAAATACAACAAAATCCGCTGCTTTAACTACCATATTTATTTACAGTTAAATTATTACTTACATCGAAGTGGTCTTCACACATAAAAACATTTGTATGCGCTAAAATGCTCTTTGGGTCTCTTCGCGGTAGTTTTAACCACATTTTTCTTTTTTTGGGATTCGTTGGAACGGAAACAAACAATCTATCCTTATTTTTTATAGTCGTACTTGAACATTGCGGCACTATACACCATTTATATACCATTTTACAGTGAAATAATCAATTCAATGCACATAAACCATAAGATTTACTAAGGTCATTGACTGAGTTTACTCGTGTGTGACGTCACACGTGTCACGTGATTAGCCCCTTTGCAAAAACAGCGTTTAAGGCGCGTTCAAAATAAATAAACTTTATCATTGTTTTTTTTATATTTAATACAGGAAATTACAAGGAAATATCAATGTAGTGTAATTATTAAGTCATAAACAATCAATTAAAACCATTTTCAAAAATTAGTCAAATAGCCTATTAATAGGGTTAAACTCGAGCAGTCTCGAACACATGTCCCAGTTGAATTCCGCCACACCATAAAAACTTCTTAACTACTGACATTACGTATTTACGGTACGTTTATGAACATAACTACCGTTTTTGTACGTCAGTGGTTAAGGTTAGCAGATTAATTTTAGAAGAAAGTAAAACAGAAAATACATTTATACCCCACAAAAAAGTACATAAAATAAGAAGAAGAAGACATACAGACATACAATTTGTACACTAAAACATGTAGGTATTAGATTAAGTATAGCATTTTTGTTTCCGAACAAAGCGTTTAAGCTAATTTATTTTATGGACCAACTTGTTTGGACAGGCGAGACTGGTTAGCGGCTAGTTCGGATTTCAGAAGTGGAATTTTACTTTGTTTTATGACAACCTGAAATCGTAATTTGAATCCGTGGCGAAATACCTAATGTCGGTCGCGTTATAGGCCGCGAGCCAGGAAGAGATTTCCATGACCAATCGCCTCCCGGGCGATAATTCGTATATTGGTTAACGGCTATGTATGATGATTATGATGAACCCTCGTGGACGCCAGCTGCCGCTCCGTTGGTGGGTTGAGGAATGGCAGCCACCAAAATACGTCAATACGCCTCGCGTTTGATACTTTGTCAAATGATAGTTTAGATGCTTATGTACAAAATAAAAAAAAATCGTCAGCCGGTTGTATCGCAGTGGAAAGAACGTCAGCTGGTGGCCTGAACATGTAAAAAATATTTTTTTACATGTTTAATCATCAACTGACGGGCTTTCCAACGTAATACAACCGGCTGACATTTTTTTGAATTAATGATAGCATCTAAACTATCATCTCAATAAAAAAAAAAATTATCTGACAGAGTATCAGCCGGGAGGCGATGACTGACGATATATGCTCCTGGCCCGCAGCCTATTAATGCGCGTGAGTTGCAATGTGACGTGTCAAGATCGTATAATAACAATATAAAAACCATAACATATTGGTTAGTCAGAATCGGCCTCTAAAAAAAATTTACAATTACATTTAAAATGTTACCTATTGAAATACAATTTTATTTCAAATCTTACTTTATTTTTCTTTATGTCATGTTTATTTAGCCTAGAGTAAGCCATAACGATTCGGTTCCCTAAGTAAAACGGATCAATAGATATCTGTAGTCTATTGAAATACAATTTTATTTCAAATCTTACTTTATTTTTCTTTATGCCATGTTAATTTAGCCTAGAGTAAGCCATAACGATTCGGTTCCCTAAGAAAAACGGATCAATAGATATCTGTAGTCTATTGATCGTGGCTAGCTAGGGCCTGCCTGGTAAAGTCTAACGTTATGTGTATGTCGGCGGCAGATCGTGAAATTCCTAGGTATATCGTGAAACGTGAAAATCTTAGTGTCGTTCCCTCAGTCGACGGAGCCCCGTTACGCGGGGCTCCTATTTCTAGACAGTTTGCCCTTCCGGTATCAAGCATCCTAACTAACCTATCCTACCTATCTATTGGTTTAATGTGACCACCTTCAAAACATTATATAGGAACATTACGATCTGCATGATCTTACGATGGGCCGCGTCTGTCTGTCTTCTTACCGCACACCGGGACAATTTACTTATATCTTAGGTTAAGGAACGGTTGAACAAAACGGTATGTCAACACATCGTAGTTCGTTGAAATTTTTCATGTAAGCACATTTACCGCATATCAATTTGTTAATAGTGCGTTTACACAGTTTAGGCAACGCTTCCTAGCTAGCCTTATTATTTGTTCCTCAATGGTTGCTATAAAGCCGTGTTATTTTCCTGCATGATTTTTCTAAAATTATTTTCAGGTTAAAGGTGACATTCGGGTTCAGACGTCACCAGCATTCCTTCTGAAGTATTGCAGCGCGACTTTACTGCCGAGTCGGCAGTGCAGAATACATTTCAGCCGCAAATTAATATCAAATTTCCTTAGGCAGTCACCTTAAGTGTGGATATTTTGATTAGTATTGTCTGAGTCGATCTTTCTAAATGTTATTTTTTTCCACTACTGCAATGCTAAACTACCCAATAAACCAAAACTATATAGACATAGCCGCAAAATAATCCTATCCCATTTTGTTGTTTCAACAACATCATCCGTTACAACAGTCAGGGCACGTATCTGTATACAATCCATTTTTATGATGTCGGCCCCTCCGGGCCTAGATATACATGTCAGGAATATCGTACGGTTTGTTGCCTCCATGAATCAGTCAAATACTAGATAGAGCATTTAAGTATGACTCCGTTCATAGGTCCGGGCCGAGGCGTCCGACAGGATGGTGGTGGGTCTCATTACTCTCCATTCTGGAGGGTATGAGCGTCCTTATCCGCCTTTCGGTTGTAAAGGCTGCGTCAGTTCGCACCCCACCGCTCGGGGGTGGTCTAATCTCTCAACGATTGGGCGTCTGACAAGGCGTGCGACATTTCGTTTCTCGTCGTATTCCGTTGTTATCCTTTAAGCTCATTAAGCTGCTTAGTTATTGTTTGTGTATCAAAGCTAGAGGAGAACACAATTACAGTGTCTATACTCGTATTTTCGTAACGAATAACGTCTTTCGTGGCTGTTTACTTGTAAAAATTGGCTTACGAGTGAAACCATCTCCCTACGCCACAGCGTAATAAAGCAGGTTAATAAGGCAGATGTTGGTGCAGCAATAAGTTTCTAGATATGCTTTTAGTTATGCCTGTAAAGCTAAACCTTGAGTACACTGAATCTATAGGAGGTAATCTGTTGTTACCCACCATTTAGTACGCATGTAGCGGATACCGGTTGATTAATGGTTTCGGACTGTACAAAGAATTTGGTTTAGCTACAGTAATTTGAAACCCTTTCAAGTGAGCTGGCCTGTGGATGTAATTGATACTTAGGCTTTAAAAGTTTCTCGGGGGCTTTTTGAAACTATAGTGTGAAAATCGAACACGATCGGATATTTATTCTATTTAGATGTAGATTTTTAGGTGTGAACGTTAAAATAAATGGTGTTTTAAGTAATAAATTCTAAATTTCGACCTATAAATAGTTTTTTTTTTTATTCGACTGAACTTCATCTTCAATTCCTAGAAAAACTTCTAAAACAGTTTAAACACACAACAACAGTTCGCCTTTGTACAAATGATGCGTTTTCTCTTGTTTTATGTATATTTTTGTACAATAAAGAGTTTTACTACTACCTACTACTTAAACTTAGTAGTACTTAACTTCTTTCTAAAAAGTTTGCTTTTGTTCACATACTGGCATGGCGCCATTCATTTATTACGTAAGAAGGTTTAGGGGGAGCCAGGCACCATAATCATGTCTAAACATTAATGGGTATCTTTCTTTGCCTTTCATTCTGTTGCATACTGTATGTTCCTATATTGTCGTACAAGTTTTTGTCCCCGCTTGTACGTTCTCACAACACATGGCTGTAAAAGTTATCTTACCTACTTCCTAACTGGATCGGTAGCGTCCTGTTACAGCACTTACGTCTTAAGCCCAACTTCAAAACAAAGTAAAATTCAATTGCTCAACTTAAGACAGCAACTGGCCAAGTCCTCTTTCAATTTAGAGTGCCAGTTTTGAGAGCATTTTTATACCTTAAAGGCGACTCTTGCTACTAACGTAGGTACTACTCTTTAGTGTCTAAGTACTTTAGTTTGCTCCCTTAAATATAACACTGAGAATGGTATTACATTTAAGTTTATAAAAAAATCTTACCCTCAAACCCTAAAGGTAGTCCTGGCCCATTTTTTAAACACAGGAGACACATGTAGGTACCTAATTTAATTCGCGCACTTATAGTATGAATCTTGTACCGTTAGAGAAATGGATCCTCGATTAAAAAGGAGTTAAGAAGAACGTACAAGATATTACTGTTATTGTACAAGTGCAAGTAGTAAGTGTATTGTACAAGTAGCTTTAAATAGAAGACTACAAGTAGTCTTTCCGGTTCTATTTAAAACTACTTACATATATTTTTCACCTCAGCAGCTCGAACAAGCCTACTTTCGTCACTCCCTGGAGTGAGGAAAGTACGACTTTCCTCACTCCAGGGAGTGAAACAATGTAGCTTTTTAATTTAGTGAAGGCCATGAACTTCATACTTTTATTACATTTTTTTTATGGTATGGTACGGTACGGTACGGTCCGTTCCGTTCCGGTCCGGTCCGGTCCGGTCCTGTCCCGTCCCGTCCCGTATCGTATCGTATCGTATCGTACATATTATAATACTTTTTTTTCTGTTTATTCTGTGTAATTCGAAATACATTTTAACCTTTAATATGTTCTCACTACTGAGGTGAAAAATTATGTGTGCAACACGAGAGTAAAGTTATTTTACATCTCGTGTTTTTGAGTCCCTCGCTACGCTCAAGATTCTACCTTAGAATCACTCGCTTCGCTCGTGATTCAATTATAGAATCTTTCGCTTTCTCGGGACTCAAAATAAACACTCGCAAGAATAACCAACTTTCCTCTCTTGTTGCACAAATAACTATTACTAGGATAACCTACTCACATATATTTTCTTTTATCGTTCCTAATTTTGACTACGTCGTGCACGTACGTGGACACGCGACAGTATGATAGTAACATTATCTCTCTCATTCAATCGCATTGCGTTCAAGGGTCATTCTCACAAAATATGTCTGCTGTCTAATTGCCGAGACCCATACAAAATGTATGAAAGGAGTCGTGGCAGTTAGACGCAACATATTCTCAAAGAAGGCTTGTTTAGTACATGTACTAAAATCAAAAAGACACGATTCCCTCCACTGTACTAGACCAAACTATTCCCTAATGATTCTGCTCTTAGTACCTTTTAGTACACTATACTCGAACGAAACAGAATGGGAGCGAGGACCGAGGAGTGACAATGACAGCAAAGCGATCCGAGTGATCCGACTCATCCGACCGAACTAAAGCTGAACGTCGACTCTCTCTGTGTACTACTAAAAGACTGAACTAGTACAGTTGTGAGATTGTACTATTTTAGTTGGGAGTAATCTTTTCAGTGAACGAGCATGCACAACTCTACAAAGAATGACCCTAATAATAAGTGAATTTTGCTCTATCACGTGGATAAGCCTCATTCATCATATGCCTGCTCCTAAATACTTTAGTAGGACTATAATAGAATAGAATAGAAAGATGTTTATTTCCCTAGTTCGTGTGTTACATTCTGTCCAACAGGGCGGTGGTGTATTCGGCCTGTGTGGGTGTGTCAGCTACTTACGATCTACTTTCGTTTGTCTGAGAGATCTGTATAAGTAGTAGGACTAGCAAGTAAAACCTTACGTTGGAACTCGAAAAGCAATAAGATGTTCAGATAAGAGACATTCAAAATATTACATACGCTACAGAATATTACGACCTTTTTAATCTAGATATAACGTTTTACCCAATAACAACTCGAGTGCGAATTTATTTACTTGTTTATTTACTCGGAACATTGCGCTTTACGATCCGCAGGCTTATTGGCCAAAACCCAAAACATGCATGAGAAACCCTTTCATAAAACCAAAACAAACCATGAGGCTTATTCAGATTATCAAAATATTATATCAATATTCGCCGTCGCGTCTTGGCCGAATACGGAGTGATTTTCTTATTCAGCGTTTAGTAATAGTTAATAGTCTGTACGGTGCAGGAGCATTTTATTGATTGAAGTCACGATTTTTTTTTGCATTTTTGGGGTTGATCTCATAGTAAAACTTCTTGCAGTGTGATGTGTGTGTGTATATATATATTTATTTACCTTGCAGAGATGAAGATGGTACAGAGATTAATATTAATATCATATTGGTATGATTATAAATCGGAATGTACCTACCTCAAGGCTCCGTTCTCTTCAAACGTTGAATACCGATTAGAATAGGTATCTAAGCCGTTCGGATCTACTGATCTGATATTCCAAACGCGACTTGGGTACGCGATCAAACGAGAGAGTTTTTCGCTCTGGTGCCCAGATATACGAGGACATTGGCAAACAAGCGAGTGGTCCGCTTGATGGCAATCACCTCTCTTTTAAATTCAATGGCCCCGACCAACCCAAAAAATTAAGGATTCTTGACTTGGACCAGCCTCTAACAACTCTAAAAGAACTTGAGCTTCGACTGTTTGAAATTACAAAAGGCCTACGAAAACTTGAATCTTTACCAGACAGAATGAAACCAATTAATCTCAATAATTCCAGGGTCACGACGCTTTTAAAAAGTTTGTCGTGGCTTTGTTTATAGACAATTCTTTATCCTCGATAACAGTTTAATGAAAAGGAATTGTTATTCACGGAGAGGTGCCGAATATCTAACTTCAATGATAGCTCGATTAATATTCATCCCTCAGAGCGGGTATTTTGCATCGCTTACAGGGTTATTGGCTCGGGCATCCCAGTCTCATTTAATCTAAACTATCTAGACTAGACATTTTTTACTGCTATCGCGGTAAAAAAGTTTCTTACTTTATCTACGGCTGATATGGTGCTGCTCAAGTTAAGTTGTTATTGTAACAAGTATTTATAATTAACTAAAATGCTGGAAAGCAATAAGTATCTGAAAAGCTTGAAAGCAACATTACATTTTATGACTCGTTTTCTTAGCGGATTTGTAAAAGCCACTTTTATCTAAAGTTTTCCAAGCGATTTAAGCTTAGAGTTGACGAGGTATGCTCAAACCGATTTGTGGTATTTTCTATTTCAATTTTCTATCGAATGGACTTTATGCAATCAAGTACCTTATCTTATACCTACCTAAAACATTAAGTAATGTGCTGTCACAACATACATAAATGTGACGTTCAGATGGCAACTGCAGCTGCATAACTGTGGCGGCATTACTGCTCCGGCCTTGACGCGGGCGCTGTCACTGTTAATTGGCATGATGACAGCAACAAAGAATCGTGGAAATTAAATGATGGTTTCAAAGAAACATGTATGTTAATATTATTCTAAAAAATGGCCCCATTTCAGTACATAAACATTAGGATTAGAAATATTTTCAATAAAATAAAAGTACAAAATCCTCCAATCGGTCATTTTAACTGAAACAACAATCAGAAGCGAGCCAAACCGTGACATCATCACTCCATGACATATACTTACTATGTTAATTTTTTTGAACATCCAAACTCAGGTGTCAATGAGGTTGTCTATTATATGCTGCTCAAAGAAATATATCATGGAGCCACGGTTTCACTCGTTTCTGATTGGTGTTTCAGTTAAAATGGCCGATTGGAGGATTTTGTACTTTTTATATTTTATTGAAAATATTAATAATCCTAATGTTTATTAGTTATTACCTATTCGCACATGTATCGTACCGTACAACATTTTACAGTAGGTACATATGGCCCTTTAAATTTACGACATAGTTACGTAATGTGCTTATTATCGCACTAGTGCGGTAAAGTCAAACCATATGTACTGTAAAGCTTATTATATTTTTATTTTTCGGATTCCTTATCTTAATTACTGTTTCGCCATTTAAATGCGGTGCTTGTAATTCGTTTATTTAATTTATGTTTACGTGATTGAACTCCGTAAGTTAAATGTAATTAGCGTTTCGAAAGTTTCAGAACTCAAACTCAAAGTTTCGGCGTTGAAATAAATAAAATCTCAGTCAAAGAGAACTTAATAAAATTATTGTACTTGTTCATATTTATCTTTGGGAAAGTCATCGAAAACTTTAGTTTTCGCTTTTGACGTAAGTTTTATTTATTGCATAGATTGCAGGGTAACACCAACGATCTCCTAAACGCAATTGTCGTCAGAGTGGACTGCCCACTGATGAGGCGTTGGAACCCAACGCATCAATAAAATAATTAGTATTATATAATTATAAACTGTAATAGATTTTATAATTTTTATGTGTGACTACAAAAAAGATAAAACAAAATATTTAATAAAATAATTTGATTTGTTCCCAAAGTTGTTAGTACTAATTAGTTTTAGGTATTTATTGTACTTACATATTGTACACACTAACATAGATATAGATAGCTAAATAATAATTTTTGTATTAACACTATATGGGATTTGTGCCTGAAATAAATATTTTCAATTTTATTGAAACCATATAAAAATAAATGGGCAGGAATATGGTTGTATGTAATTATGTAGGTATATGTACCTACAATCTACAATAAAACATTTATTTATTCCCTTTAGAATGCGCCGCGCCGACCGTCTAGTGGCGCCCTCATTAGGGGGGAATGGGTTTTAATAAAACAATTCATTTCTGTATAATTCAGTATACTTTTCTTGTTGTTGTTCTTGTTTTGATATTATTATTATTCTAACTCTAATTCCGTTCTTTTATTGCAGACAATTTTACTAATCAAAAATGAACTAAATAGACACTCGTTATCTCTAAACGGTAACAATAAAAGTAAGGCAATTTTTGTACAGACATCTGCGGTCTTAGCTAATAAATATTTAACTTATTTATAGGAGCCTAGACTAAATTTTAGTATCTGAACGCACAAACCCTTACACGCACGAATTTTTACACAAGTCAGGGAATGCCATATGGATCGCTTGAGATCAATCGATCGATAAAAACTAGGGGTCACAAAACCGTCCGCATTTTAGAAAACCCGGGTTTTCGGTTTTTGTGAAACAACAATTTTCCCGGTTTTTTCGAGTTCGGTGAAACCGAATTTGTGACCCTTAATAAAAACCTATTGAAAACTCATTTAAAGTACTCATAATCCCCACTCACCCCACTGACCCTTTCGAGCCCAGCCTATGCAAACACTCAAATGAAAATTCAAATCAACTCCATACGTTTTTCATTAAACTTCTTGAATGTTGGACTTTGTTTTTACGGTCCAGTTAAGTAAACAAAGGCTGTTTTGTTATTAAAATCTATGTGTTGTATGATTTAATACTCATGTTTGGATTTTCGGACAAAGCTTCATCATCTATATGTGACATGATGAATTATTCGTTTTCGGTGTGTAGCTCAGTAATACAGCCAAAAAAATAATTTACCAAGTCGGTTCAGAAATGATGGAGTTCTGACGTAACATAAGTACATACAAAAAAAAACTCCTTTTTTGAAGTCGGTTAAAAATTTAATTACTTTTTATTGAACAATTTCTATCATGTGATGGTAACAGCACCATAAATATTGAAACGAAATAAGTAAATACGCTGCACAACGCACGGGTCTTTTGGGTGTGTTTTTTTTTAGAATAGAATAGAATAGAAATAATTTATTCGTTAGCACACACAAATAGAAAATTATACAAAACAGACAAACATAAAAAAGAAAAAGTGCCACGAAATGGTCTGACCTAAGCATGTTGCTGGCGACTTCCAGCGCTGATCTTCCGGTGAGAAAGGTTTCTGTTTTAATTGGCAATATAAAGTCACACACACACAGTCAGTCAGTTTATATCACATATAAACTGTGCCTATTGTAAAAAATCTCTTTGATAAACCTGCTCTTTCATGATACATCTCCGAGTAATATATATTGCAATTGTACCACAAAATTCTTACAAGACATCTTACCAAAATATGATGTTCCGAACATCCCAAAAGGCGAAAGTTTCCGCTCTTGTAAGTGATTCATTCACAGTTAGCGGACGAGACGTATAAAATGATCTGAACACCGCTTTATTGCTATTAAGAGATTAGTCTTCTCATGTCTGTTTGAAAGTACTAATTTATCAAAGCCATATTTTTAGGCAAAATAGACCAATGTATTCCAAATATAGGTAAACCAACACCAAAAGTAATTTCAAAATTAGTAATTTTTTTTTTTGCGTTCCTCTATATTTGTCCATGAGTGTATAATTAATTGTGTATATCCGCGTAGGTACTACATTTTCCTTACTTTACCTACAAAATTAAGAGTTACATCAAAAAACTTTTTGAATTAATTCGTGTAATACTAACAGAAATTTCCGTAATAGACTTTGTCAAAGCGCTGGTTAATTAAACAATTTTCAACAAAATTACTTTGTCTAAACACGACGGAATGTAAAATTTGGGAAGGAAAGTAAATTTGGTGATTATTAGGAGTAATTTCGTCACATAGAAACCATATTTGAGGCTAGAATCTTTTGAAGATGCACATTTTTATCTCGATTTCGTGGTAGGTTCCACAGTGAAAGTGACTCAAAATTATCTGCTTTCATAACTCACCTCTTGAAAGGCTAATAAATAAAAATAATGTGTTTCCTAAGTACATCGATTATCGACTATTTGACCTTTGACCTCCCTCTTAACAATTAATAGTTATTTGTTATATAAGGGTGCAAAGTTGATTTTACCCGCGAGTGTTTCAATACACGAGAAGTAAAATACATTTGCACCCGTGTGTAACACAAAACTTTTCACCTCACTATAGCGAGGAAAGTGCAACATCCACAGGCGTTAGATCATCTTCATCACTGGAATCACTAATTTTTTTACGATATTATAACAGAAAACTGGAAGTTTTTACGTGAGTCGGAGTCGGTGAGAAAAATTTTAATGTAAAATGTTTGAAGTTGACAATGATGACATTTCTGATGATGCGTTTTGAAGTCATCGACTCAACGTGTGCCTTCAGAATTATATTCAACGTCATTATAAAATAAAATAAAATGTTTCTTATGGAATTTTAAGATTTATGACATAAAATCATTAAATAAAGCTTAATTTGGTATTTTTTATTAAATTCTTTAACCATTTATTTATGATAATTAATATCGAACGAACCATTATTATCGTTTTACGTTTTGTTATCTGTCAAAAGCTACTTAAACACGTTCCATCCAAGGTCAAATTAATTTCCCCACTAGTGGATAAAATGCGTTTTTACCCGCTTGTTTTAAAGGATAAAAGACGGCTTTCCGAGTTAGTCAGGATAAAACATAATTAATTAAGCACAATTAAGTTTGACAAATGATGCAACAAAAACGTTCATTAAGCGACAACGGGAGGTGCGCGTCCAGGCACGAAATTAAACAGCTTGCTGCAACTTGGTAATCGCCTGGCCCCCTGCCAGAACACAATTTGGAGATATTCCGGCCCTCAGACAACTGGCCAATAGACGGTGTATGTGTTTCTTTTTTCAAGGCTTTTAGCTATAAGCCTCGTGAAATTAAACAGCTTGTAGCAACTTGTTAATCGCCTGGCCCCCTGCCAGAACACAATTTGGAGATATTCCGGCCCTCAGACAACTGGCCAATAGACAGTGTATGTGTTTCTTTTTTCAAGGCTTAGCTATAAGCCTCGTGAAATTAAACAGCTTGTAACAACTTGTTAATCACCTGGCCCCCTGCCAGAACACAATTTGGAGATATTCCGGCCCTCAGACAACTGGCCAATAGACGGTGTATGTGTTTCTTTTTTCAAGACTTAGCTATGAGCCTCGTGAAATTAAACAGCTTGTAGCAACTTGTTAATCGCCTGGCCCCGTGCCAGAACACAATTTGGAGATATTCCTGCCCACAGATAACTGGCCAATAGACGGTGTATGTGTTTCTTTTTTGCAGCCTTAGCTACAAGCCTTGTGAAATTAAACAGACTGCAGCAAGAAACTTGTTAATCGCCTGGACAACGGCCAGAACACAATTAATGGAGATACGTATTCCTTCCCGCAGATATACCTCTCGCGTCGAAAGATATGGTCCCTATGACAGTTTCTTCAAGATTTATTAAGTTGGGTTTTATTTAAAAACAATTTGACAAATATGTTTTTATCGTATTTTTTATTACTTAAATGAAACATTTCAAAATAAAAAAAATTGCTAAAATTCCAAAAAATATCGATAATCATTTTATTCATTTTAAATGTCAGCTCTAGACTACACCATATAAAAATATAACTGACAGAGAGACACAACGCAAGACACAAGAGGCGTTGTGTTTTTGGGATCTTATACCATGCTGGGATAAATATAAATTTTAGAATTTCAATTGTTTTATTTAAATATGGCCGACCAGCCAGTACTTATGTACGTTTATTCAATTCAATTCAATTTATTTATTTATTTAAGACAACACTGGCCCGTAACGGTTAAGGTTAAAAACTAAGTGTTAGTGGAACACAGAAAACAGAAAACGACAAAACAAAAACAGACAGCAATAAAATTCTTACAACTCACCTAATAGCGGTTATGACACATTCAAAATGCCGCATTATAGGTGAGTCGTATCGGCCCGCAACAGTGGTCAGGATGGGGTTGGAGCTGGCCCGCACTCTGCAGAGCAACGAGGCAATTCTCTTGCGTATTATGGTATAGTAGTCATCCGTGTGAGCTTGCGCAATTATAATTCAACCCCTACAACACAAGTAGGTATAAGAGCGCATATGCAAGGTGTCCCACCGTTGCTACATGCTTCCAAATACGATATCTACTGGAAGTATCTCTCGAAGTCTATACGCCCGCCATAGTACCTGCAGTATGGAGATATTGCTGACGGAGCAACTACCAGAGTTTCCTAATTGAATAAGTGTGGTGAATCCTAGGTTTATTGGCGGAAAGAATATATATCAAGAACATGTAAATTAGCGCTTGGATGATTAAGTATATAATACTCATAAATATTTAAGCAAGTTTAAGTATATCCGACATACTAAAATGGCAGTTCTATTATCCAAATTACAACCTACTGGTGCCAATCACGAATTATTTTGCGCACCAAGCTTTGTAGAGCGATTCCCGTTGGCGTTCCTCTATATGGAGAAAAAAGTTCAGCAATTTTTGGCTTTAAAAGTGTGACTGTGATGATCCATTTCATATACCTACTAGATTTCTCATAGGAGTTATTTATTTTAAATTTTCACACAGCTGCATGTCAAATATCAAAAAAATCTCCAGTCCTAGAGTTCGACCAAGAAAAGTCTGCAGAGATTCTGACAGCACACGCAGTGGCAGTGTCAAGGGCCTGACACTCTTTGATAGAGAAAGATAGTCTTATTGCGATTCCTATAAGAGGAAAGAGAAAATAGTAGCATGCTTTCTCCTTATCACCGACCGGGTTTTTTTTTCATGGTCGGGTTATGGCAGCATAGGTAGGAGGCGATGGCGAAATACCGAAATTTATAAGAGTGACAGAGAAAAAGGATTATGCTGCCATACATTAATCATAATCATAATCATAATCATTTATTTAATTCCAGACAACAATGGTCCACAATAATACAAATTAAAAATTACAATTAAATTAAAATAGGTTATAAATTAAATTAAAACAGGTTATCAATTAAATTAAAATTACATAAATTAAAAAATTACACTAAATTATAAACAATCATTTACTTGCTGGAGCCCGTACATGAACACTTACACAGTGACTCATATACGGGCAATCCAGCCGGTCTGCGATCATGGCCAGGACGCTGTTGCGGCTGGCGCGCACTCTGCTGAGCATCGCCGCGCACCGCTTACGCAGAGTGGCGTAGAAGCAATCGGTGCGCGCTTCTGCGAACATGCTCGACGCACTGCAGTGGCGCGGCAGCCGCAACATCACCCTGAACGCGTTATTATATTGGACGCGCAGGGAGTTAAACGACTTATGAGTGAAATGAGCCCACAGATTGCTAGTGTAGAAAGAAGTACAGTACGCCTTAAAAAGGGTTATTTTTACTAAAGTTGAACAACGTGCAAATCTGTGGGCGATCATGTTCGCTCGTGCCGCCAACGACCTACGCTCCCGCTCCATATCCGCGTTATCTTTTAGGTCCTCGGTTAATACATGTCCGAGGTACTTGAACTGTTGAACCCTGCTAAGAGGTACTCCATTCAGAACAAGAGAGGGAACGTACTGCGGGTCTCTGGGCCCCGCCTTGAACACCATGATTTCGCTCTTAGCAGTGTTATAAATTAGACCATGTTCGGATGCATATTTTTCACATGTCTGCAACAGTGTTCTGAGGCCGCAAACCGATGCACTCAGCAAAACCATATCGTCTGCGTAAGATAAATTATTTACACATACATCATCTATGTGACATCCAACGTGATGCCTGCTAAGCGCAACGATTAGTTCATTTACATACAAGTTAAAGAGCAACGGCGAGGACAGCCCCCCCTGTCTCACCCCGCACTCCAACCTGTATGCGTCCGACAAGCAGTTTGACCACCTCACGTTGTTTTCTTGATGCTTATACCAATAATACAAGATATTTATTGTATCTACAGGGACATTGTTACTTTTAAGTTTATTCCATAACAAATCATAAGAAACAAGATCGAATGCTTTCGATAAATCTAAAAAACACGCATAAATTGACGTGTTTCTGTTCGTATAGTATTTAATAGTATGCTTAAGGCTCAAAATAGCGGATTCCGTAGATAAATGCGGGCGGAACCCAAACTGGTTATCGTGGAGTTTTATATGTTTCGCTAATTGCGCATTCAGCAAACTATCCAATACTTTTGCCACGATAGTAGCCAACGATATCGGTCTATAGTTAGCCTTGCTAGACGCATCACCGGTCTTATTTTTAATAATTGGTACCACTATTGTTTTTAACATGTCCCTAGGCAAATAAGCATGGGCCAGACATAATGAGTAAAACATAGCCAGCACCCGCGGCATATGGGGGCCCGCGTGCTGTAAATGCTCCACACTGAGACCGTCATGGCCGGGGGATTTGCCTTTCGACATATTTTTTATGGCTAGTGCAACTTCTTTTGTCGTGAACCGCGTAACCGGCTCCGCGTCATTTGGGGCAGAATTGAAAACCGTGGTCGACGGACCCAGTGGAGACTTAACATAGAAATGGTCCCTAAACATATTCGCTACGTCTTTAGCCCCAGACAAACCCTCGACGCTCACAGGAAGGCCTGGCTTAGTATTCAGCTTATTTGTACACTTCCAGAATGACCTAAAATTATTTTTGGAGTGATGTGTGGCTAGCATATCCATTTTTATTTGGTCTTGGTTGCTCTGACACCACCTAAGACGAGACTTAAAAATACTTTTACTCGTGATCATTTTATTATAAATAATTCCACTCCTAGGCTGGCCACAGCCCAACCAAACCTGAAAGTCTTCCTTAGCCTTACTATGCGCGTCGCTGACGTGCCTGTTCCACCCTATAATTTTTTTTCTACGACTACGTCTAGCGGTACATGCATTAGTACAGGTCGCAGCACTGCAAAGCGCTGTAATTATATCTTTATACAAAGTATCTAAAATTTCTCTATGACTATACTCAATACACCTGTGATCCCCGCAAGGGATCAGGGTTTCAGGGAAATTGATTAGCCTTAAACTCTCATTACAATGTTGTTTATAAGCTGAAATCTGATCTGGTTTCCTCTCACCCCATATCACAGTGTTACTGATAATAGTATTAACACTCGCGACCTTTTCCCTAAGTATTTTAAGGTTACATTCCAACACAAGCGGAAAATGATCGGACCAAAACACGTCCAGCTTAACGTATACATTCACCACCGAGTCAAGTGCAGAATCCGTAACCAGGCAATGGTCGAGCCACCTCCGCGACCCATGAGCCTCACTTATAAAAGTATATGAGCCGGAATGCACTCCCAACATTTCTACATCAATACACGTCCACGCTTGATCACACGAAAAGTCTATCATCTCACTAAAGAACGGTTGACCGGGGTGAGCGTTAAAGTCTCCGAGTATGAAAACCGACTCAATGTTATTATTATTTATAATAGCACTCACCGCACCGAGACAATCCGTGAACTCCGGCAGATTCTCCGCACAATCCGTAGGCATGTACACGCTCAATATTAGTATCGGCCTATTCACTAACATTACCCTAATAGCACACACGCGCGGGTTATCGCACTTAATCACCGAAACATCGCGCAACACCGATTTATTCCATAACAGGGCTACTCCGCCGTACGGCCGCCCTCGCAGCATGCCCGCCGTCGTGTCCATAGCTGAGGTCCCAGTGCAGTTGAACTGATCGTCGATGGTACCAAGATATGTCAGTTAGTCATTAACCTGTCAATACATGAATATGTCTTTCTCTTACCCCTGGTCGCTCGGTTTATGTCTATAACTACTATACTATGTCAGTGTTATTTATACGTCATAATTTCATAGAAGTTTGACGTTTAAAATAACACCTACACTGAGTGCTGTCAAAATCTCTGCAGACTTTTCTTGGTTCAACTCCATAATGAATTTTGGAACTTCGAGGTTGTCTAGCCAATCCCACTTAGATTACCTATTTGGTAACTTCCATTAAACACCATTTAAGCTACATAACTTTAGATTAAATACATAAAAAGTTGCTTATATTAGAGACCCATAGGCCGATTCTAGTTTAAGAATTTGTTACTTGTTTTGATACGACCTAGATAAAATCTTCTTTTTTGGGATAAGTTAGTGGAACTTTAGTAGGTAATCTTCCTGGTAACTCGAAAAGGCAAAATCTACAGCGGCATATCACCGCTCGCTAGTTTGTGTTTAAAGCGTTAAGACGAAAGTGGAGAACCCGCGCAAAATTGCCTTTTCATTTTCCACTCTGGATATGACCGTTATTGAAAATACTTTGATATTTTGTTCGTTTGTTTTTTTTTTTTATTACAAGAGTTAGGACCATTTAAAAATTTGTATGAAATCTGTTTTTCGCTCCTCATTTTTACCATAATCAAAAAATCGAAAAAAGTCAAACGTAGGGGCATAACTATGGTAAAATCAAATTATGTAAAAATATTTTCCATAATGTCAATATCCAGAGAGGAAAAAGAAGACTACGTTTGTATGGAGAAACGGCCGTCCCCTTTCCTCTTAACAGATGGGCGGATGGCTCGATCGAGTATAAGGTGGTCCGCCGTCCGCCGCTCGTCCCTTGAGGACGCAACTATTACTGAGAGCGAGAAATAGATATGCTGACCGGACCAAGGTCACGGTCCGGTACGCCCGTCTGTTATAGCTTTTTAAGACATTTCGTTCGCGCTTATTGGCGCACGTGAAATGCCCTGCGAGTAATAATCGAGGTCGTATCATAATAAGATGAAAACTGTTTTTCCTCTATCAGAATTGGCCTCTTAGGTAAACTTTTAAAAACCTAATGATGACGGCAAGTACGTGCCTCGAAGTCCTCAAATTTTGGGTTTAGAAGTCGAAAGATTACTTTTCCAACACCAAATAAGGTATTTACAAGGTAGACTAAATAATCTTATTTCGTTACATTGTATTCTTGTACCCAGACACCATACATATACAACATTTAAGGTTGACTCAGTCCGTCAGTCAACTTAACTGGCAGAGAATGCCTTGTGGCATTAAGTCCGCCTTTTGTTCTGTAAGGTTTTTCTTTTGTGCAATAAAGATGTGGGTAAAGATTTTTATTGATCTCAAAAGAAATTTACATTTCACTTAATGAGACGCGTGGCAACGCGGCGAGCGTGATGGGCTCCTTTGCATCTGGAGGGGCGCGGGGCGCATTTTGTGAATAGTTTTTGTGTTTGTTAGGTTTTAGTTTAGGTTAAGATCTTTGTAATGTTTTATTTTGTATGACATGTGTGTTATAACTTGTAATTACTAACTAATAAACTACCTTAAGTGGATATCATTAACTTAAAATATAAAATGATTGTAAGCTTAATGAGATACATACACTAATTAATTATATTCAATGTTACTTTGGTTTACGCCCGTGAGCGATAGTTTGTTTCAAGATTAAATAAATAAAATACAAGATAAGTTAGAATTACCATGAATCTATTCATGTTCGAATAAAGGGGTATATTTTTTTCTGTACATTTACCTGTGTAGGTTACGAAATTTTTAGGTTGAGGACGTTTTTAAGCTGTTTATATAGCTCCAGTTTTGTATCAAAATCTTAAATTCGCTGTATTTTTTTAACTATGATATCTGAAGCTACATATAAACTAATTACAGACATAGATATACCTTATCCTTTTATTGATCTCGAAAGAAATTTACATTTCACTTAATGATATACATACACTAATTAATTATATTCAATGTTACTTTGGTTGACGCCCGTGAGCGATAGTTTGTTTAAAGATTAAATAAATAAAATACAAGATAAGTTAGAATTACTATATATTCACGTTCGAAAAAAGGGGTATATTTTTTTTCTGTAGATTTACCTGTGTAGGTTACGAAATTTTTAGGTTTTAAGACGTTTTTAAGCTGTTTATATAGCTCAAGTTTATAAAACAAACGAAATAGAGCAAAAACAAGTTTTGTATCAAAACTTTAAACTCGCTGTGTTTTTTTAACTATGGTATCTGAAGCTACATATAAACTAATTACAGACAATAGATAGAATAAAACCGTACATTTTTTATAAAACCTATGAAAGTGTGTTCATCAGGACCTAAACTGATTAGTTGATTACCCTAAGATTATGCGGTCGTATAAAAAAAAACACGCGGTATAATACTGTATAATACTGTATAATATCCGAATGGGTTTGGAGATAGGATATTTAATTTTACTTTTGTCTTTCGGCATCTCTATATTTTATGTATTTTAGATAAACATATCTAAAAGGATGAAGTAAGTCCGACCTTAATGAAATTTACGTTTATAATATCAATATGTAACTACAGAATTTCAAATTAATTGTTTCCTAAGTTTACTTACAATACAAACAAGCAATTTTCTGTAATAGCTCGTTTATTGTGTATTTTGCTGAAAGAGTACAAAACTACAAAAATCTTTTGCATTAATAATATGCGTTCTGTAGGACTGACAAAAATATTAATAATATTAATAATGTTTTTGTACATAATATGTTCACATTGGTTCCTAATATTCTATTAGTTACTTAAAAATAACATGTTATTCACTTACGCTACCAGGAAAGTATCGGTTTAATATTTGGTGCAGATTTTTTATGGATGTCCATTGTCCAGTATAGTGGACGTTATCGATTTAAGGGTTTTTTTTTTAGTCTAAAAAAGCAGCCTTTATCAATGAGACATGACATGTCGGCTCCGTTGGGCCTCTACATTACAGAGTTTCAATAAGTGTTCTAGATATCAAAAAAACTGTTACACGAATTTCACAGTTTTAGACAGGGGTTCCGCCAATATCGAGTGAAAACCCCCAATATTAGTAACTGCATAACCCCTAGCTTCAAATAGTTAAAGGGTTAAAGAAACTTAGTTACTTACAATACAATTTTTCCACACCGATTTGTGGAAATATATCTCCTTTTAGAATGTTGATAACCCCACCACGGCGCGGCGGGTGGATATCGGCCCGATGGCCGACCTTGCGAGCTGCATGCCGTCCGTATTTATCGCGGGTTGGCAATAAAGATACCCTTTCTGTTACGCGATGTTACAGAAACTTACAAAGCTCAAGCTGATCCTTAATTATTTTAGACTCGTGCCCATACGGAAGCCAGGTCAATGCGGCCAATTCTGTCATGGGGGCAAATTCTGTACACGAGCGTTTTTTCAAACAATAGTAGGGACACAATTGATTATTTCATCGACAAAGCAGCGATTGCTTCTAGTTTCAGCAGTCAAAAGCATAAGAAAGAGAAATATACGTTCGTGTAGGGAATTGTCCTTATGGCGGAATTGGCCACATTGACCCTAAAGATTTCGTTTATTTTTCAAGTAGGCATATTACAAATATTACAATGCGCTTGTGAACGTCAAATTAAGCTACACTGGCTCTAACCCTACACCTCTTCCCGAGAAGGTTTAAGCCCCTCCTCAATTGGAGGAGGGTCTTATAAATCTTGAAACTCGGCGGGACATACATTTTCATATCATTACTTACATCTTACAATTAGCATCCATTAAGTGAAAAAAAAATACAATTTACGTAATTTACCTGTATAACTGTGTTACCTGCTTATATTAGTCACCTAGACATAATACAATGATTTAATTGCTACTCGAGTTTTTTAGTTTCTTGTTTGGACCATACATGTTAGTTTGTCAGGTAGTCCTCGACTCTCTATAATAAGCCTTCTGTTGAAAGCTAACATGGAAAAGCGCATTCTGGTTCGCATGGTGCATGAAGTACGAGGTAGTGGATATCCCGCCAACCCGCTGGGTAGATATTGTAAAGAAGGCCTGCCAAGGTTTTACACAGGCGCCTATAATTAGGACGACGGAAAATCGTGCAGAATGGAGAGCCATGGTGTACAAAACAACGACCTCATGCGGTCGCGATTCTTAGTCGCGAGACTCATGAGGAAACGAGGAAAAAGAAGACCAAGTGCGTTGCCGGCCTTTACGATGGGAGTACGCTCTTATCTTTGAAGGTTTGAATGAAGTAGGTATCGCTCTGGAAATACCGCGAGCGACAGCTCATTCCACAGTTTAGCTGTTACTATAAAGACCAAGAAAAGTCTGCATCGATTTTGATAGCACACGCAGTGCAAGTGTTATTTTAAACGTCAAACTTTTATGAAATTATGACTGCGTGACTGCGTGTGCTATCAAAATCGTTGCAGACTCTTCTTGGTTTAACTCTAACTGTTAACATTTTGACATGTAAGCTTGTGCCTGTTGTGCCCAACCTTATTCAGTTTATATTTAAATGACTAGCTCTGTAAGCAATGGGAATTAACAACGTTGTCTGAGGAAAACAAATTGGTGTTGCTTTAATCGTTTATTAGTTCAAACATCCCGAAAACTATGGTTGGTATAGAAAGGATGCCAATCTCTTATGGCAGAATTGTTGCAAAAGTGACCGCTTTCAGCATGGAGACTATATAAAGGAGCCAAATCTCTATGTATGAAAAGTGTCCATCAAAAAACAGTAATTAGGCGGCGCCACCATACACCGAAATACTACCAAAAACAACCTACGTAATTTGGTCGGGTTATTTGTGGTTCATGTTATACTCATGTCCCAGAGCCTAACTAGCGCCACCGGAGAGATTAGGAACTATTATTTAAAGCTGAAAGCGGTCACTTATGCAACAATTCTGCCATAAGAGATTGGCATCCTTTCTATACCATCCATAGCTTTCAGTTTTAAATAATAGTTCCTAATCTCTCCGGTGGCGCTAGTTAGGCTCTGGGACATGAGTATAACATGAACCATATAAGGCAACAAATAACCCGACCAAATTACGTAGGTTGTTTTTGGTAGTATTTCGGTGTATGGTGGCGCCGCCTAATTACTGTTTTTTTATGGACACTTTTCATACATAGAGATTTAGCTCCTTTATATAGTCTCCATGCCGAAAATTTAGCCGAAATTATTTGTTAACAGTTTTTCTGTCAAATAGATATATAATTTAAACACAAGAGAAGCGCTTCCTACAGATGTAATCGTCAGATATATGTGTTTGCCAACATAAAGTAGGAATTAGGAACAGGTTTGTATGTAGAGAGATCTCCAGAAGATCAGAAAAAAAAACTCGAAAAATATGCAAAAAGATTACTAAAAATTCGGCCAGAATTCTTATCATAGACAGGTGAAAGTTTAACGGAAAGGTTGACTGACGTATCTACATTTCATCATACCATTATACCGTACGTAGTTTGACTTAGATATCTAAACTGAGAAAGACATTATGTTAGATATTAATTTTATACGTAGGTGCGCTACTATAAAAAAAGCCAGCCGTACAAAACGAATGACACAATGAATCAATTCAAAAGCGACACAATAGAATAAGCCACAAAGGCAGGACCAATCCTTAAAAAACCAATCGGTACCTATTGTGAAAAAAAAAATAGTCGGAAAATCATTACTTATAGAAAAGGTACGCGGGCAATAAAAAAAATTGTAGTCCATTCAATGGCAAATAAATCCCAGATTGCAGACAATAAGAAGACTTGGACCAATACATGTCGATATATTGTCGGGAAAATATTTCATTTCCTTTAGTTCGCGGCGTCGGCGTGCGGCCAGAGACACACGAGGTATGTTAGGGCAAGATTGGAAGTATTGGAACGAGTCGAAACCTAAAAAACTAAACTTTTTTTTATTACCGTATA
The DNA here is from genome assembly GCF_947568885.1 of Cydia strobilella. Lineage (NCBI taxonomy): Eukaryota > Metazoa > Arthropoda > Insecta > Lepidoptera > Tortricidae > Cydia > Cydia strobilella. The sequence goes on from NC_086057.1 coordinate 12,238,411, forward strand.
CGTGCTGATGTGGTGCTCATACTTAGCTGCTGAAGTAATATTTTTCTTGTAGCAAGGGATCCATGGGATGTGCTGCTGGAAATAACCACTTCCCAAAAATAGGTATTCTCATTAAATAAATTACCTGGAGGTCAATTATAATTTAACAATTTGTTATGGTTTTGAATTGGTGGATTAGGGAACTAGACTCCACACTCGCGTTCGCGGCTTCGCGCCGCGATTCGCTCGCGCACGAGTGTGGAGGGAGCTTAACGTTTAGGGTTCCATAGCCGAGAAAGCGGCACCCTCATAATTTCGTTTTAATGTGGTGCGTGCTTCGAGCAACGCGGGCTCCTTACTAGACGTAGGAAGGGAGAGGCCAAAGCGATATCTTACCGTATATCCTTCTGCCATTTTTCGCGGGGGAAACGTGCACAGTCGCACTTCTCACACATTGTCGCATTGCGTATATTCTGTCCCTCGCTGGCGCACGCGTATACATATATAGTTTGCCAAAGGACTGTCTCATTTCAATCCTATGATTGTCTATACAGAGAGAATCATACTATCTTTGTCTTACACTAGTACTAGCACGCAAAAGAAAGGATAAGTATAGTTTTTTTTGTTCTTTCTTATGTACTGCCAATTTGGTTTGACCAAATCCTGTCAGTAGAAAAAGGCGGCAAATTAAAAAAATGTAGTCTGGTCTGGCTAATGAAAGTTGAAACTGAAAAAACGCGGCATTTTCAAAAAATCTGTAGCAGGCGGCTCTTTGATTTCAAGGATTGCACAACTTTTATACTCTTTATAATTTTCATATTCTAGAAATAATAAAAAGTATAAAAATTATCCAGCCCTTGTAATCAAAGAGCCGCCTGCTACAGACTTTTTGTAATTGTCGCGTTTTTTCAGGTTCAACTTTCATTAGCCAGTCTCTAGGCGCGAAGGGTACCATAGAAAATTTGAATTTCGCGCCTTTTTCTACTGACAAGACTAGCTTGACCAACTATAAAACATTTATGTAAAGCCCTATGCACGAAAATGAAACAGATATGCGTCACGACGTATTACACACGGCACGACACGACAGACCAATGTGAACCGGGCTTAATGCTAGGTCTATGGGTACGTGCGTGTATCAGAATGCAGTAGGCACGTCAAATGAAAAATGTTGCCATAGCAGCACGCATTGAAGTATTGTTATTTTTTTCCACATAAGGGAAAATATATTGGTTAGAAAGTGACAACATAATTTTTACTTATGCGGCATCGAAATGCTTGGTATTTGTATAACTGATTGCATGTATAGAACAATACGCCGAGTCCACTCTATTATACGTCAATGGTATCAGAACATACGTATTTGGCAACATTGGCTGCATTGGGTCATACTGGTAAACTGCCAAAAGTGCCCTATTGTCAATGTCAATGTCACTATTGTCATTTGTCAAGCAAGATGGTGAGACTGATGCTAACCTTTTGAAACACAATTTGAATAAAATAACAATGAAATGTATATAGTGTGCTTTGAACTTCATTCTGTTTTTAAGTTATTAATTATCTAAAACGCAATGGAGGGTAAAAAGATATCTTTTAGTTTCACAAAAACCAAAAAAGTTGAGAAACCTGTGGTCGCCGAAAGAAAGGAGTATATAGAATGTTTAGAGGAGAAATCGATTAAAGTTGTTGGGTAAGAAACTTGCAAATACACTTTTAAACGCTTAAATTCATAGATTTGTAACAAAAAGTACTAATAATTGGGTTAAATTAGGATTTTTCTAGTAAAATCCTCAAGTAGTTTCTTTCAAAAATGATATAGCTCAAAATTGTTTATTATAAGACATTTTAGACTCATATCATAGACTTAATATTGTATTGTATTATAATTTATTGAGATAAGGTACAAAAACATGTCAATAAACAATACAAATGATGATATTTACATTTTCAACAGTATTTAAGCTCACATGATTATGAATTCAAACTAGCTTACTAACATTAGTAAAATAAATAAACAGGTTACAAGGTTATTATAAAACGCAACCCTAATATTATATTTAAACTAACCTTTCTTCTCTAATAATATTCTATATGAATAAAAATGTTCATTATATCATTATTTTGTTTCTTTTTTCTAAGGAGGAAGAATAGTAACCTGTTATGTTTTATATGTCATAATTTTACTAAAATTACAATTTGATTGGCTGATTGAGGCTATAATCCGTGATTTTAGTATATATTATCGACTTATGATACTCACTATTGTATTATAGCATGTGCAGGTTTCCACAACTCGACAACTGTTGCCTATTTTATGCGGATTTTCAGTATTGGGCGCCCTAGGCGCCAGGCCTTGTAGTAACTACTAGCCGCCCCTTGCTGAGCATTTCTTGCTTGCTGCCGCCCCTAATGTCTTGCATACTTGGCCTATAGGGCAAATCTGCCACTGTTTATGTGACATATATTATGATACTCACTAATATTTCTCAATTCCAGTGGTGAAGTGGTAGAAGAAAAGGCACCTCTAGTGATCGCAATGAAGCCTAACACACTGATCACAGCAGAAAGACTGAAGCAGATAGCGGAAGAAGTAGAAAAAGGTGCAGAAGAGGTGCCAGCACCAGGAGATAATGGGGCTAAGGGGGATAATCAGCCGAAGAATGAAACGATAGATCAGATGGCTGTCCGAGAGTTGCTCAATGAAGCGAAAAAGGAGATTAAAGTGGAAGGGCCCGTTTTAACAGTTGCTGTGCCCTCGCAACCTGTTCTGGATGGACAAAAAGAGGTATTTGTTCTACTTTGTTGTTTTTTTTTTTTGCTATATGAGCAAAATTTTGAAAAATTTATGCAATTGGCTAATAACAAGAAACAAATTATATTTGTTTATGTTTATAAAATTGTAATTTGTTTATTAAAATGAGGTTGATTGCAATAGAACCAGTTACACTTGTAAGTTCTTATCTTACTTTTATTTTTAAAAGACTAAGACTAACTGTGATTATGGGAACCCGCCGAGATCTTCAAAGGTATCCAGAAACAGATTAGAAAGATAATTTTCCATAAATACTTTATCCTACAGCCCAGATATCAAAACTTGCCAATACAAATGCAATATTGATTTTTCAAAATAGAGTGTAATGGGAGGGCGACCTTTTTATTACGCAGCGTCTTACATAAACGAACAACTCGCGAACGCGGCGGCGCGGCGGGCCCACGGCGTTCGCGTTCGCAACGAGATCGCCCACGTAGGACACTTCACTAGGTATCAAAGGATTGATTCGCGTTCGCGTGTTGTTCGCCTACGTAGTACGCTGCGTTAGGCTCTGGGTGACTAGAGGTTAAGGAAGTTGAAAGTTTATCGGTTTTGAGTCTAAAGGTGTGCTGTGTGTATTTTAAATTAACAGCAATAACATTAATTTTTCAGTCAACATTGGAAGATTATGATACTGTGCCGATTCAAGAATTTGGCATGGCAATGCTCAGAGGAATGGGTTGGACTGCAAGCAAAGATCAACAGTAAGTATTTTAATGTATCCCATTCTACCTAAAAATGTCTTCAATTTAACACTGTATTTTTTTCTAAAAATGCACTAGCATGAGTAGTGTCAATGTGGTACCATAGTTGAGTTTGGCACTCCTGATTTATACGAAAACGATACCAAACATGACCTAGTAACTTCACTGATGTAGATATCAAAATAAAATTGAGAGCCCCAAATAAACTTTCAAGACAGGATATATCGGTAACACTTGACTAAATTAAACTTGTAGCAAATTTAATCAGCTTTCGTTTTGTGTAAGTAGTCATGTTGCTAAGACGCAAAGTTTCCAAGATATAAGTGAAAAATTAATGGGACCTTTAAACCCTTTACCCCCCTAGCTCAAGGGCTATGGTATATGGATTCCATACAACTCGATCGATCAAATTGTACAACTCGACTGCCCTAGACATAAGGGTTTATAACATAATTAGTAAACTGGCAGTCTGTCAATTATTTTATGGCAATTTTACTATTCTTTCCTATTACGGTGAGTACAGATATTATACTACTCTTTGGTACAGGCTATTACTACAGATCAACATGACTAATTACGATCAAACCGGCCGTATGCTTGCTTACCACCATGTGTAATAATAAGAAGGAGATACAAATAATAATATTTAAAAAAAATGTGTCCATAAAATATTTCGAGGATGAATAATGCCAAAGTGGACAATGAATTTTAATTTTATGGTATTGAACATAACCTGCCTCTTGCCGACTCTACCTTTAAAAAGTGAGACTCGTATATTGAATTTGTTTCTTAACTGTTTTAAATTATAATATTCCAGACTAAAACACAAGCAGCCAGAACTGAGACCGAAAGGCCTAGGTCTAGGAGCTGATAAAGTCATCAAAGACAACCAGAAAAAGAATGTGTCTAAGGACAAGAAAGATGAAGAGCTGTCCATTGTCAAAAACTCCTTTGTTAAGATTACTACGGGGAAATACAGCGGCTTATATGGAAAGGTATGAAATTATTTATACTAGGTACTTAAATTTTATTATAGTCTAGAGACTAGAGGGTGTAAAAGTTGTATTATTTTTACTGTAACGATGCTAAACAATAAGAGTTTTGAATGATTCACAGTTAGTTTCACTACTTATCCATAAGTAAATCCATAATAAGTAATTAGTAAATCCATAGGCTACGGTGACTGCTTACCATCACTTAATACTTGCACTCATTTTGCTTTCTGTCCAGTCTCTAAAAATACTATTATTGTTAGTCTATTTTGATAATTGCCAGCCTATTCGAGCAAAATCGTTTTTTAACGATTCCTAAAATAAAAACTATGCTATAATTGACACTAATCGGTTTTTAATGAAAAGTATTTTTCAAAATTGTGCCATATCCGCATTTTACTAGGATAATTTACACTGTTAACTGAAAATTATCAAACAAATGTGAAATCCAAACTTTTGTGTCACGTCATACATTGTACGTTGTACGTTTAATAATAATAATAATAGGGCAGCTTGTGGCGAGCTGTTGGGGAGTAACGACCCCACGGACCCGAGTGCTCCCGAGAGTCGGTCAGGGTCTCCGTCTCCGGCGTGTCTTCGTCGGTCGAAGTGGACCCCAAGGGGACCCGCAGGACTCTCAGCTCTGGCTTGCCTTCATTGGCTGTCGAGAGAGGAGTCGCTAGAGCTACATGCTCCAGGGGTGGAAGTGAAAGATGCATAAGACGTGAGTTGGCACAGTGGCTGTTAACAGCCACTGGGTAGCAAGCGGCGCACACCTCTCGACACCCCTGAGCCGCTCACACCGGTGTTGCTCCTGGTCGTCTTTACGACGGCAGTTTCAGGGGCCCATCTAGTCAGCGGCAAGTCACCACCTGCCTCGATAACTTGTGAAAACATTGTTATGGCAGGTGTCCGGACGTCTTTACAATAGCCCAGTCTCATTGTCCACCCAAACTTCAATCCATAGACCGGTATACTGTTCACTTTTTCTACAATAGTCCCAATGCCTGCTGCGACCGGTTCATGGGTGTCTATTGTTGCGCCTGTGAACGGGTTCCAGCAGGCGTTCTACATGACATTAAAGCTCTCCAAGGGGCCTCTACGTGTTGGATCTATATCCCCACGCAAGCCTATCAAAAGACCGGGATTTATAGGCCCGTGATATCCAAGGAGATACAAATAATAATAATAAAATACTTTATTGCACACTACAAAATAAAGGTTACAGAGAATACATTGGAATTTAACGGCGTAGGTTACAACAGGCGGTCTTATCGCTAAACAGCGATCTCTTCCAGACAACCTTCAGATAGCGAAACGGCGAACATAGTTAAGTGTACGGGTGGCGCAAAAAAAAAATGAAATTAGCAAAATTTGTGAAAACAATTTAGACAAATATAATAAAATACATAAACTACAACTATCCAATAAATCATACACTACATAAATTAATTACTTAATCTTACTTACTATACTTAGGTTTAATTACTTATCAAAAACGGATATGGCAATAAAAAAATGCTTTTATTTAATGATTACCACTATATTCATAATATTTGTATGGTACTATAAATAGTAAACATATGTGCCTAAATGATAAATAAGTTGAATATTTCCTAAATATAAAACTTCTCGAAAAATAAATTATTTTTGCTACTTTTCGCTCTCCTGCAAACCAATGTAAGTGGCGTATGTATGATATGATTGATTTGTATAATTATATAAGTTTCAGTTTTGGCCATGGGCCTCCATTAAATATACGATCATAAGTTCACCTTGTTGGTGGATTTCTCAGGTTTACCTCCTGTTTGATATTACCACACAACAATCAAATGTTTGGCGTGGTGGTTTTACAAGCTCCTGCCACTTAAAGGTGACTTTCGACGACTTTTTAGAATTTGTATTAATACTATTGCTATATGTTTTCAGGTCGTAAGCCTGGACGAAGACAACGGCCGTGTGATGGTAGACATCACTATAAAAAAGGAGACAGTCAGTCTCAGCGAGTTCATGATGCAGCCCGTGTCCAAGTCGGAATATGACAAGCAGTCTAAAGTTATAAGTAAGTACTTGTGATGGTAGACATCAGCATAAAGAAGGAGACAGTCAGTCTCAGCGAGTTCATGATGCAGCCCGTGTCCAAGTCGGAATATGACAAGCAGTCTAAAGTTATAAGTAAGTACTTGTGATGGTAGACATCAGCATAAAGAAGGAGACAGTCAGTCTCAGCGAGTTCATGATGCAGCCCGTGTCCAAGTCGGAATATGACAAGCAGTCTAAAGTTATAAGTAAGTACATAGAGTAAAATAAATCTTCTCGGGTCCGTGGTGTAGGGTTGGAGCCGGCGTAGTTTTTATCGCGTGTATATATATATATATATATATATATATATATATATATATATATCTTTACTTGAAAAATAATTATAGTGTATAACTATCCTTATGAACCGATTTTGCATGTACAACCAGCCTTAAAGTTTGTAGTCTACGAAATGATTTTTCCTCAGTCACCCGTTGACCACGAACGCTGTAAAGAGTTCGAAACGTCGGGATGTATTATAAATTCAATATACGCGATATAATCCGTTTTCATAGTTTTATTTCATGAGTAACTATCGCGGTAACCGAAGACAATATTACATAGAGTAACTTATACTAGAGCGGTACTGTCATAGTAAATTTTGTAACCCCAGTAAATTCACTGCCATCTGTCGACACACTTTAAAACTAAAAATGAAGATTTATAAAAATACGATAGAATGTATTTAAATATAGATAAATGATTTTTTTTATTTGCATTAATTATTTTTTTGATTTTGACCCCTGTTCTTTCACTGATATGCGTTAAAATTGTTAAATAACAAACGAAACCGTCAACGCCATCTATACGACTGTAGGCCAAAACTAGTAGCGCCCTCTGAACGAGAATCAAATTTTCTTGATTTTCGAGGCACGTTTTTTCCTTAGACTGTATCTATCTATTACGGAGTTATATCTATCTTTGGTAAGTACTTGTGATGGTAGACATCAGCATAAAGAAGGAGACAGTCAGTCTTAGCGAGTTCATGATGCAGCCCGTGTCCAAGTCGGAATATGACAAGCTGTCTAAAGTTATAAGTAAGTACTTGTGATGGTAGACATCAGCATAAAGAAGGAGACAGTCAGTCTCAGCGAGTTCATGATGCAGCCCGTGTCCAAGTCGGAATATGACAAGCTGTCTAAAGTTATAAGTAAGTACTTGTGATGGTAGACATCAGCATAAAGAAGGAGACAGTCAGTCTCAGCGAGTTCATGATGCAGCCCGTGTCTCAATGGTCAGTGGTGGAGGGTGCCAGACTTTGACAATCAAATGTCTCGATGGTCAAAGTCTGGCACCCTCACTGCCCTTTACTGACGAAACGCTTCTAACAAAATGGCAATACATCGTGACGTCACGATGTAACGTTGCTTAAATAGAAGGCGTTTCGGTGTATAGAAAACAAGGAAATTGTGATTTTGTCGGTGAAATATTGTATATAGTTGCTATACATTTTTTTTAAATATAAAATGAAGGAATTGAATGGTACCATTATTTTTTTCCTATTTGTAAGTTTTTTTTCTCGTATTTTTTTTATTTCCATATATTTACTCAAGTTTCCAATTTATTGTGATAAATTGTTCATTTTCTATGTATTTAACTAGATTTAGTTATAAAATTCAACCGTGTGTCAAGTCAACAACCCTATTGTAGTCGATTCTGGTTTCTGTTCACAGATCCAGTGACAGACGACTTAACAGACGGAATACAGTTTTGTTTATATATAAACTGCCCAGATTGGGGCCTGTAAGGTACATTTCAATAATTCTGTGGCCCTACTGAAAAAGGGTACAAGTCTCGCGCAGCCTAGGTGTAAAAGGGCATCTGAATTTTTATAATTTTAATTGACTGTCTTGGTCTTGACATTTAATTTTTTTTTGTTGATTTGTTTTTATATTATTACCGATTTTATTTTCTTGTTTCCTAGCGTGTAAGTAAATTTACAATTAGAATTTCTTTTAACATTTTTATGCGCATGTATTTATAAGTATTTATGTTAAGGTTAGTTTTTGTTAGTTTGCATGTATTTTTACAAGCTTTTTATTAACTTGCAGTGTACCTATGTAGGTAAGTATGTATATAATATGTAATTTGACCCGTACAAACGTTTGTACGGGTCAAATCTTGCAAGTTGAATTTGACCCACTTCCCGGTTTCCGATGAAGCTGAAAATTTGCATACATATGTAAGTCGGGTGACAGGGCAATATTATGGTACCATCGAGCTGATCTGACGATGGAGACAGGAGATGGTCATAGGAACTCTGTGATAAAACAACGCAACCTAATTGTGTTTGGGGTTTTTTTAAATTGTCTCGATGAGTATTCTACAGGCAAGAAAGAAAAGTACAGTTAGTGATAAAAGCTTGTACCAAAAATGAAATTTTTGCCAAAAACTTATTCCTATTCATCTTATTTCTATTGATCTGTATTCCTAGAATGTAAGTGAGTTGGTTTTGTACTGTAAACTTGCATTGTTTTCAATAAATAAAATAAAATAAAGTGGTACGTGGAACTTACATCCTTTTACACTTGCACTGCCCGAGACTTGTACCCTTATTCACTAGGGCCACAATTTACGATTTTAATAAAGAACAGACGCTTTCCATATAGATTTTCGTACATTTTACTAAACTTGACAAAAACTTATTTGGTCAGGCTTGACAGTTATGCACATAGCCAAGAGTTTATTAGTGCGTTCCAAACCGCAGTGCGAATTTATATGTCAATGTTAAAAATGTAACTACATTGTTTGATACCCCTTTTGTCCTATTACAGACGCGGATTCCTATGAAGAATACAAGAAAAACGAAAATCAAAAGTCAAACCGGGGTAAAAGGGAAAAGGAAGACCGAGAGGCTTCATCCAGTCACAGAGAAAAAGAGAGAGATAGCGATAGGTCTAGAAAAGAAACAAGTCGAAAAGACAAAGAAGACTCAAATGGAAGACACAAACAGGAAAGACATCGAAGCCGAAGTAATGATAGGCATAGAAAGAAACATAAGAAAAGGTATAGCAGTAATTCTTCTATAAGCTCAGATGAAAGAACGAAAAAGAAGGAAAAACGTTACAGTTCTGACTCAAGCGATTCTGATGATCATAGAGAGAGACGGAAGACGGAGAAGAGAGACATTGATAAGAAAAGAAAGGGTAAGAAGAAGAAGCGGGATAGGGATCGCTCGCCAAATTATAGGAAACATAGGAAGTAAGGTTGAATAAATCACGATTTTACATAATATTCAATATTTTATTTACTTTCACCTGTCCCATTGTCTGTCTGTAATCAAATCTTGCAAGTTAAATTTGATCCACTTCCCGGATTCCGATGAAGCTGAAAATTTGCATACCTACATATAGTTTGTCAATATTAAATTCACATATTAGGTTGGTATTCTACCTGGTACTAATGTGCATTGCGTCTCACTCACACTAAGCAAACTGTGAGACGCAAATACACATTGGATAGGTGATACCACCCTTAGCCACACGGGTTTTCGTGGTTAAAATCCCTTGACCCTTTCCTTGAAGCCCACTTATAGCTTTACCGTATTTAAAGGCGAATATCTACTTACCCCCTTATTCATAAAACTTACCAAACCTCTGTTAAATTGTAGGTATCTCTTTCTACGTTGACGTCAGGCTCGGCGCATAATTATATTGCTATCCCATGACGCCGGTTGTCACTGTGCGAGCTTGATAGCAGTATAATTATGCGCGTGCAATAGAGATAGCAACAGGCGGGTTAATGTAGAAAGCGTCTTTTCTTTATATACTTTACTCTTTGGAATACTGCTCCAAACAGACGCCATCTCGCGGTAATTCCACGTACTTTTGCAAGTTGAGTAGCCATCACTCTTCAGGTTTCTAAGGGTTCTACCCGCGTGCGTCATCTGGTGTAATATAATTGCAACATGAAGCATTGTTTGCCCAATAGTAAGCTCAAAAGGGTCGTGCGCGTTCGAGGGTCTGCTATCTAGTGACCTGAATCGAAAGCGAAAACAATTCATGCTTCTAAGCAGGTGCTGCCCCCTACACTTCACGATGCCTCTGTTTCGCAAAAAGGTTCGATACCCGGGCGAGACAAGCGAATTGTGGAAAAAACTTTGAATGCGGTGGTTTCTTTAAATAAAAGAATGTTTCCTTTAAGTAAAATGAGCTAACTTAACTTAAGGTTTTACTTAAGTCATTTTCCCTCCAGGGACCAATTTCCACACTATATATGTATTACATGTACATCTTTCCGTCAATCTTTGCTGTTATGCGTTCAAATCATCCAGTTTTTGGTCTGCTTCTGCCCCGTCCTTCTTCTTGTTACGGCTGTATTGGCGTCCTTTCAGTAGCTACTTTCGCCCACCGTTCTGGGTGCATGGAGATTGCCAGTCTGTACCTGCTGTAGTCTCCCGCTCCCGTGGGCAGCAATCTCGGCGACCTTAATAAGTCGTCGAGTTATTTATTTGAAGCACCGGTCAAAGTAATTGCAAAAGTTGGTATGTATTTGAATACATTTTGCGAGGCAATATGCCAATTTGCAAAAATACCGGCCAGTTTCTATTTCAGGGAATCTTTTGCAAAATCCATTATTTTTTGTAGACAAAAATTGTTCGTTAACAAAATGGATTTTCCCATCATCATATTTGTGGAGGTATTTATTTGAAGCACTAGTAGCACTACCAGTCAAAGTAATAATTGAAAAAACCGGCCAAGTGCGAGTCAGACTCGCGCACGAAGGGTTCCGTACCATTACGCAAAAAACGGCAATTAAAACCCGTTTGTTGTATGGCAGACCCACTTAAATATTTATTTTATTATGTTTTAGTATTTGATGTTATAGCGGGAACAGAGATACATCATCTGTGAAAATTTCAACTGTCTAGCTATCACGGTTCATAAGATACGGCCTGGTGACAGACGGACAGACAGACAGTTGTTTCTTAGTAATAGGGTCCCGTTTTTACCCTTTGGGTACGGAACCCTAAAAGCTGTGAGTAGGTACTATATGTATATGAATACATTCTGCGAGGCCAAAATATCAATTTCCATTTACTTTGCTAGAGAATCTTATGCAATTTTTTTTTTGTAAAGAGAAATTGTTTGATAAAAAAATGGATTTCGCCATTATCATATTTGTGCATTCTTGTCAGTATTCAGTATCTACTCTTTTCAGTTTCTATAATACCTTTGGAAGGGAACAAAAGTTACTTTACGAGTAGGTACTAAGCTCTAATCTAATGGCACTAAGCACTTAATATCGTTCCCTGTCGGCGTAATACTTACTATAGGTACCAAATATTATTTTTCACCTCAGCAGCTCAAACAAGCCTACTTTCGTCACTCCCTGGAGTGAGGAAAGTCGCACTTTCCTGAGTGAAACAATTTAGCTTTTTAATTTAGTGAAGGCCATGAACTTCATACTTTTATTACATTTATTTTATGGTATGGTACGGTACGGTCCGGTCCGGTCTCGTCTCGTCTCGTATCCTATCGTATCGTATCTTATCGTATCGTACATATTATAATACTTTTTTTTCTGTTTATTCTGTGTAATTCGAAATACATTTTAACCTTTAATATGTTCTCACTACTGAGGTGAAAAATTATGTGTGCAACACGAGAGCAAAGTTATTTTACATCTCGTGTTTTTGAGTCCCTCGCTACGCTCAAGATTCTACCTTAGAATCACTCGCTTCGCACGTGATTCAATTATAGAATCTTTCGCTTTCTCGGGACTCAAAATAAACACTCGCAAGAAAAACCAACTTTCCTCTCTTGTTGCACAAATAACTATTCCCGATACTCCAGTAAGTAGCCGGAATATTTTACTATACCTACACATTTCCTTTATTTACACTCATAGCAACTTGCTATTCGTTTATTTTATAAATAGGTACCTAACTACATATTTAGAGGAACCAAAAAATAAATCACACCGTTTTTAACTTTTTTGGTAGACTAATTTAATTATGTGTGTCATCTTGGCTAGACCTTCTGGACTTACATGTGTGCATCCATAGGCCTCGATAACCGAATACCTGTTTTCCACAGACGTAGTATGAAGGGATCTGATGAACTACCGATATAATACCTATATCAATTAGATTTTTTGCCGCTCCAGGCCGTAGATATGCTTATAAGCCGGTACGTATAAGTTATGAAGTAAACATTAAAGTTATAGTTACTTACATGTTTTCCTTATCTTAAACATCTTTAGCGCGGGGTCAGGTCAATAGACTGACCTAATTCCGGTCAACCGACCGACTTAATAAGTGAGTTTACATTTTTTATGCCCCCTAACTTTTAAAGTGAAATAAATAACTTAACCCTTAACTTTTCTTTAGTTGGACAAGTTTTCGTTAGAGGACCTTATATGCAAACGGCCCATAAAATATAGGTAAATATCAGGTTCAGCCTGCAGTTTTTAAAAGTCGTACAGCGGCCTAGCGCATTTTTATATCATAATACGGTTGCCAAGAAAATTTTATGAATAGCAATCTTGCTAATCTGATTTCTGTTTCGATCGATAGAAAAAAATCACGCACATAAAGCACGCAGGTCTAAAATGCACCTTAAATTTGTAACAATTTTTGCACATAAGCTAAAAATATGAAATTGCTTCTAAAAATGCGCAATTTTATTTTTGATCGAACTCATGTTTTTTTTTTATTAAAACTACTAATAAAAATAACACCAAAATAATTTTCATATAAAATGTTGCCAAGTTGATATTTAGGGGGTCTAGGCAAGATGAGAATCGTTCACAGAGAAACGAAACGAAAAGCTATCTGTCTGTACCTATTAAAAGATAAGATAAAAGACTTGACTCGGGACTTAAAACATTCGGAAGTTTTATAAGCGCTGAGGCGCTTGGGGGGTCAGATGGCAGACGCTTTCGTAAAAACTAGTGCTAATGCCAATTGTTTTGAGTTGTCAAGCGGACCCCAGACCTATGCAAAAATGAAACCATTTATTTTACAAAGTCACTTTATTTTATGAAGAGATTTGGGTAGAAACACCGGGAGTAAGTAAAGGTTACAGTCATATTATCACATTGAACATTCAAATATTACAACACAGATCGTCTTAAGGTACCTAGGTACATACTGTCTTACCTACACCAAAAATAGATATTTTTCGTCACAATGACATATTCACAAATTTCAACATTTTTGAATAAGACACAATTTATATTAATTGTAGTCAAGCTCCATTTTTTTATCTTAAATCTCTCTTCCATAACACATAATAAGTAGTTTGGACATGGACTTACTATTTTTTCTACATTATCATATAATTATTAATTAACAATACTAGGATACTGTATACTTATATTTAAAAGCGGCAAATAACTGATCCTAACTTAGATATATGCTATGTTGCAATGCCCTATACTTGTATAAAACTTAAAACTAAATAATTAAGATATACTTTGGAAATTGAACTAAAAAACTAATCATGGCCTTATGTGCGCTTTTACTATAAGTATGTAAAATTGAGCTTGATCTCCATTTTAAATAAATACCTAAGTTAAGTGTTCATAAATACATAAATTGATAAAAATTGCTTTCATGTTCATCTTGCATCTTTCGAACGCCACAGCGCATGTCTTAAAATTGCATCATTCGTACCGTTGCCGTGGCAATCATGATGGCAGAAAGGGTTTTCATACTGCCATGGCAATCGATATGCTGATGCCAGACACAGTATAGTAGTTATAGACATGAAACCGAGCGACCAGGGGTAAGAGAAAGACATATTCATGTAATGACAGGTTAATGTATGGCAGCATAATCCTTTTTCTCTTTCACTCTTATACATTTCGGTATTTCGCCATCGCCTCCTACCTATGCTGCCATAACCCGACCATGAAAAAAAAAACCCGGTCGGTGATAAGGACAAAGCATGGCACTATTTTCTCTTTCCTCTTATAGGAATCGCAATAAGACTATCTTTCTCAATCAAAGAGTGTCAGGCCCTTGGCTGATGCAAAGGGTTGCCATGACAATCAATATTGCGATGCCATCTCCTAGCTCACCTTGGACAAAAAATTAAAAAACCTCGGACATTTTACATAAAACTGTTATTTCAAAAATAAATTTGTTAGAATATACAGAATGACACACAAATGACCCGGTTTAACCCCGGACGCTTTTAAAAGGTACTAGGGCTCAGGACAAGTCCCGAATGGATAGTAGCTTTACATGCGCTTGACGCAAAATAGATTTAAATACACGAGGTGAAAATTAAAGCATACCTAATTGTTATTGTACATATTATTAAGAGTCACAAAATCTCGCCGCCAAAAAGCCCCTCCCATATGTTATTTCAGAATGTCGTTTTAACCTCGTAAGACCCACCATATAAAGTTTTTTAGTTTTTAATTTGAACCTTATTCTATAAGTAAATTGGAAGAATTTCGTCTGTTTTACAACGCAGTGAAACAAAAGAAATGCTACTCTATTTGTTTCATCAAAAGGTTCAAATTAGATTGCAATGAATATGTACATATTAATGTACATTTAGACTCACGAATCACGTATGTGGCGTCGGCTATAGGTTCGTGTGACTTAAAATAATTTACTAATTCTGTGATACAGTTCCCTTTCACAAATATTGATCAAACGGATTAGCGTCAACCAATTCAGATTCCGTTCTTATCAGAAGCTTAATATGATAATAATCCGTTTTTATTAACATTTCATGGAAACTGCGTTGGCAATAAGGTAGAACAACATCTTTAAATTAAAAAGATATAGGTCTTTATTGTAGGGCCAAAATCAACGGTACATTTTTGTAAATCATTAAGCCGGCCATCTCACTCGCACTCGTGGTCTCTAACGATGCAAGTTGCAGCTTTCTCACTTTATTTTTATTGCTCTACAGACACGGTGGTTTAGGCAGGTGCCATACAATATTTAATCGGATTACTACTTCAAAAGGTTCTTTTTTACCAGATATGTGTAAATAAATAAACTTAGAAGCTACGAATATTTGCCTCCACTTCCCTACATCGCTTACGTTAAGCGAACCATAGTTTCGTATAGCATTGACCTAATTTATCGTTGAACCTTGCTCATCTCTGGTAGAAAAGCAGCCTTAAGATCTTACTATCCGGTCTTACGTGAGTCCTTAATTCCATTGTTATAACTTTACGAGGGTATGGAATAAGCTTACTTGAGATATTTTATCAAGTAAGTAAAAGTAAAGCTCAAACTTAAAGAGAAATATGAACTTAGTTACACGAACAGCGTCGCCATACAATTAAAGTTACGTGAAATAAGACGAAATTTGACATGAAATTTTAATGTCTGATACTAAAATTTTCGTTGCTAGAAATGATAGGTATTCGTAATGCAATTCAATTAGAGCGAGTAAAAGTCTTACATACATCAATTTTAATAACTAAAATTAGTACCCGCCTATACAAATATTATTTTACGTAAATGTTCATGCCAAGTTTTATGTCATATAATCATGTTTTAAAAAGAACCTAACTTTGTTTGTATGGAAGCGGTCTGCGTGTCTCTTTAACTAACACTGAGCTTTCCTTTCGTTCTCATTAAATCAGTTACCTATTAAAAAAGTTCCAACCTGGAAACCAAAGTGGAACCGACAGCCGGTTACCAACTTTCATGGTAACCAACGCAACACATCGTAGTACACAGATCTATATCATAACCTATATGGATTTTTTACGTAGTACTTAGTTTACTATCTTTACCAGTTTGTCAGAAAATTAATTACTGAGGCACTCCATGAGAGTGTCGATTACGAAATAGTCCCCGCCGGTCACAGATGGAAATACGCGCTTGACCTCATGTGTGGCGGCGGTCACGCAGGGCGGGGACAAATGGGAATACACCACGAAATGCCTTTGCTATGTATGGTTGCTACTTGAATCAAATGCGTTAAGCTCAAGAATATTCTGCCAATTTGTTATCCATGTCATGAAATTAGAAGAATAGCATTTCGTAAGTGACATTCTCGTGGTTAGCCTCTACTTTACATCTATCGCTTAACTCAGTCGGTTCGTGAAAAGTGGAAGTTGTGTGGCCTGTGTGCGACTGATTTGTATTGTTCAAAACACCTAGTTTCAAAATAAAGCTACCTTCTACTAGAAAACCAAAACCGTCTCAGTTAAACGATAGTGTACTACTTAGAACACTTTTAGACATAGACACCTATTACATTTATTTTATGTATTTCAATATTCACATTGAATTCCAAATGATCACAGATTAAATAGCGGCATATTAATAAAATCTTATTGTTAAAGTAAAAGTAACAGGAAAGATACAAAAATGTAGTTATACAAATATACATTACTACTGTTATATAGGTTGTCAAAAATGTAAGCGGAATAGTCAGGTAACTTCGTCCTATCTGAGCGCGAAATACGCCTCACTTCATGATTTTATTGCTATACAACTACTAGTAGCACAACAAACCACGGAGCGAATTTCCACCAATAGGTATAATTTTTACTAACGTGCGTCCCTGTCAGCAGGAGGAGCTTAGATAGCGAAGTGTCAAAAAAGTATCTTAATACTCTTACTTTCTTTACAATCAAATGTCGGCAACGCGCATGAAATATCTCTGGTGTTGCAGGCGTCCATAGGCTACGGTGACTGCTTACCATCAGGCGGGCCATATGCTTGTTTGTCACCGTCGTGGTATTAAAAAAATGGTTTTAAGAGTCACACGGACCCAGCCGACGCCATAAAATCGAAAATATGCTCTCATTTTAAAACGACTTTTTGAATTTACATGAAATTTGACATGAACTGTAACATATTTCATGTAATTGAAGCATATCGTTTAACCCTTTAACCATTTGACATTCCTTTCTAGTCATTCGATTTCGAACCGTAAATCTTATAGTAGGTATAGATGCGTTTTTGGTTTAAGTATGATGGCACATATGTTGCCGCTACGGACTAAAGGGTTAAAAATAAGAGCTTAACTTCGATTGTATGGCAGCGGCTTTTAGTCGGCGGATTCCTCATTTTGAACACACCGACAACCGTTGCGCTTAAATTCCATTATCAACCCGATTATAAAAAAAGAAAAGATACCCAAAGTTATCTGACGTAAAGCAATAGAATTTACAAGCACAAACGACAATGGGGCTACCGCGAAAACCGAAATTCGCAAAAGAGAAAGCTCTTTTACTCCAATGAAGGCGTAATTAGAGTGACAGAGAATAATGTCCACAATTTGCGAACTTCGATTTTTAGCGGTTATAGCCCAGGCAACAAAAAACTAATTATCTTTACATTGTCACTTTGTCGTGTTGTGTTGTCACATTTGTCGCTACAGATAGGACAATAGTTATTTGTTATACAAGGGTGCAAAGTTGTATTTTAACCGCGAGTGTGGAATTGAAACACGAGCAAGCGAAAGGATTCTATAGTTGAACCATGAGCGAAGCGAGTGGTTCTAAAATAGAATCCTGAGCGTAGCGAGTGTTTCAACACACGAGAAGTAAAATACATTTGCACCCGTGTGTAACACAAAACTTTTCCCCTCACTATAGCGAGGAAAGTGCAACGTCCACAGGCGTTAGATCATCTTCATCACTGGAATCACTAATTTTTTTACGATATTATAACAGAAAACACTAGAAATTCTCATTTTTACGTGAGCCGGTGAGAAGAACAGTAAAAATTTTGTTGACAATGTTGACATTTCTGTTCTGACGTATGAAATGTCAACGATGCGTTTTGAAAATGCATCGACTCAACTTGTGCGTTCAGAATTATATTTAACATCATTATAAAAAATCTAACGTTTCTTATGGAATTTTAAGGTTTATGACATAAAATTATTAAATAAAGCTAAATTTGGTATTTTTTATTAGATTCTCAAACCATTTATTTAATGATATTTAATATCGAACGAATCATTATCATGAGCGTTTTACGTTTTGTTGTCTGTCAAGCTACTTAAACACGCTCCATCCAAGGTCAAATTACTTTCCCCACTAGTGGATAAAATGCGTTTTTCCCCGCTTGTTTTAAAGGATAAAAGACGGCTTTCCGAGCTAGTGAGGGGAAAATTATAATAACAGTGTTTCACGGTTATAATGCTATTCAAATACGTTATCTTATAATCTATAAGCGTCGTCACACCGATCACAACGTGGTATCTATGTAGGTTACTATACTAGGGAAGACACTAGGGTTTCACAGAGACATTCGGAATGAGATTTCTATAGTACAAAAAATAGAAAGAATGTGCGTTTAGTATGGGAATACATTTATATCTATGGATACGGAAGGTTGTATACATTGTGTATTTGTCTAAGTTTAAACAGTAAACATGGAATAGGATGCTTTAGGATTATTCCGGAAAAAACAGTTTTTTACAACTCATTAGGTGCCACTTTGACCCTTTGACCGCCAAAAACGTCAACTGACGCACTACAGCCAAATATGAACCCTCGTGCATTGCGATAAGGTTCACACTTCACAATGACGCGTTGCACACTATAAGCGTTGCGTTCAAAGGGTTAAGTACCTACCTATAACTTGTATTTATGTTAGGTGCCACACCACGTACATTTGATGAGTACCTATCTATCATTTGTGCCTATACAATCTTTGGAATCTCTCTGCCTTTCTTTAGGTACCAACCCGCCCGTCTATGCGAATCCTATGATCAATAAGTTATAATGAAAACCATTTTATTTCGTAACCTCTACGGCCTCTACTATGTCGTCAACCCTCCATCCAGACATTCAATTTTGTCCTTTTCAAAGGACATTGGGATTATAATAGAGGAAAGAGGGGATAATAGAATCCATGGTTGTAAGGTTAGATATACGACTTGAAAAGAATCTGAGGCCCTACCATGAACCCCGACGTTCGCAAGTTGCGGGCATCTTTCTCTTACTCCAATTAAGCCGTAACTAGAGTGACAGAGAAAGATGCCCGCAATTTACGAACTTCGGTGTTCGCGGTAGGCCCTCTGATCATATTTCATTAGAATATAAAGTATTTATATAAAGTCGGTAACATAGCAGCGTAATTTACTCGAAATCATTTCTAAGTATTTCAGATTCCATTAGGAGCTGTTTGTGTTCAAAAAGTCATTAAGCCAGAGTTAATTAACTCCAAAGACTTTCTCAAACCAATGACCCGACACATTGTTAGTAGGATTGGTGGCGGCAGGGCACATAAACTACATAATAAAGAATAAAGGTATGTACCTACTATAGTCAACATATTAAATCACATTTACAATCGCGTCTATCGCTCTTCGGTGGTCTTTTGCTGGGACGTCAGTTAGCCACGACCACGACCAGTGAAACCTGTGTCGAAATCGAAACGTCAGTAAATAAAGGTAACGAAATAAATTCGCGATAGATCCGATTGTACATGTGATTTAATGTGTTTATAGTTGGTCAAGCAAATCTTGTCAGTAGAAAAAGGCGCGAAATTAAAATTTTCTATGGGACGATATCCCTTCGCGCCTACATTTTTTTAATTTGCCGCCTTTTTCTAGTGACAAGATCTGTTTATCTATATTTTTAATCTATGTATTTATGGCCCGACCCTAAATCCGGGTTCCCGAAATGCAAGTTTCTGATGGTGATAAATAATGATTGGACTCAGTGGCGGATTTGCCCTAAGGGCAAGTAGGCGCGGGCCTAGGGCGCAAGACGTTAGGGGTGGCAGCAAGCTAGATGAGTAAGATGAGTGCTGAGAAAGGGGCGGCTAGTAGTTACTACGAGGCCTGGGGCCTAGGGCGGCCAACACTGCAAATCCGCCACTGATTGGTCTCGAACGTTGGAATGCAGCCCTCGTGTACAACATATTGTTGCTCATGACTTCTAAGGCTTTAAATGGGTTAATAATTCATGTCTTCTTTCACTGTTAGATGTGTAGAGGGCTAGAGGGGTTGAAAATTAAATAGTTTTATCTTTAAACATTTTCAGATATTTCCGAAGACTGTTCGAAACTTTTAAACATTCTCCAACTTGAACGAACTCTTGGTTAGTGGAAGTGTTTTTATTTTTATTGCTAGATTAAGTACCTAAATGGTAGTATCTAAAGAATTTGTGGTGCGGGAAACCACGCCGGTTTGCGTGAAATTGAAAGATTACGAGGCCCCCGCGCGCCAGCATTTCAGGTTACAAGAATGGTGTTTAATAAAAGGGTTCTTTCAGGCAGTAGTGCTGGCGGTGACTGTGGCTTTTTGTGTGCAGAGGGCGTCGAACATACGGATCACGAGGCCCCGCGTGCGGCCCAGCTATTCAAGTAACATGATTAACGTTTAGTGAACGGGTTGTTGCGGGCGGTAGTGCGGGCAGCAGCCGCAGCGGTTTGTGTGCAGTTGCAGAGGGCGTCAAACATACGGAGCACGAGGCCCCGCGCGCGGCCCAACCGCCGCTTCAGGTTACCTGCAACAAAAACATAAAACACTTAGGAAAGTTCAAGTGTATGAACTGTAGATAACCACAATGAGGTTTTTCTTGGGAAATTATTATTTGTTTTATTTAATCTTTATTAGACTTATATTGACCGGGATATAGACCGTGGTTACCTTTTGTATAGTTTTTGAACTCCCGATATTTCGACGCAGTCACATGCGTCTTGTTCACGGGTGACTGAAGATAGCGGGTGGGTGTTGCACAAGATGCATGTAACTGTGTCAAAATATCGGGAGCTCAAAAACAATACAAAAGTACAACAACAACAACTAACCGTGAATCGTTCAAAACTCTTAATCTTTATTGCACAATACATGAAGGTACAAATGGC
This sequence comes from Cydia strobilella, assembly GCF_947568885.1. Taxonomy (NCBI): domain Eukaryota; kingdom Metazoa; phylum Arthropoda; class Insecta; order Lepidoptera; family Tortricidae; genus Cydia; species Cydia strobilella. Next base: position 12,259,735 of record NC_086057.1, read on the forward strand.
GGACTTAATGCCTTAAGGAATTCTCTACCAGTCAACCAATGGGCTAAACCGGAAAAATTTCCTTCTTGTAGTGCTACATATAATATCAGTCGGACTATAAACTTACCTAATTTTTATTACAGGTAAAGTCGACGTAAAAGGGAAAGCTTATAGCGACGTTTCATTATTTTTCTATGGGAGCCGGCAGAACTGCTTGATTAAAATAAATTATTTTCTTCCGCCTTCAATTAAGTAGCTTACGTTAATGCATGGTAGGGCTCGGTCAATCAATTCGCCGGATTACAGTTGTATGTATGTATATCGACAAGGGAGCTGGGAGAGCTACATTGTTAACTGATGAAGCCAAAGGCTATAGGTACATCGTTTTTTTTAGATTAGAATTTTTCTAACCTCAAAAGTACTTACTGGTAATTAACTTTTTCTTCTCAGATTTTCAGCCCACCGTGCAGCGCCCCAAATGCCCCAATGCATTTTCACCCTAAATTCGCAATCGAAAGACAAATCGAAATCTTAAATCCATTCGCACACTAGGATATTTTAGTGATATGAGCAGCTAGGTCTATCGCGACATCATCTCATTAATTTTACCTTAAATCTGACGTTTTAGCTGTGAAAGTGCTACATTCGCACACTGGTGTGGAGTGTGGACATAGCTTAGACGAAGTTGCTTACGAGCAAGTTTCGTGTGTGCCTGCAGTCTGCAGTAGCTTTGTCCTCATTTCATCAGCGTACCCATTACACTTTTTCGTGTTCCATTTCGGTTAGGATTAGGGTTACCAGAAAATATCAGAAATCATAAAACAAATTAATGTTTATCGAATTTCATATACGTATCCGCGATAGTTACTGATGAAATAAAACTATGGAAACGGATTATATCGCGTATATTGACTTTATAATACATCCCGACGTTTCGAACCATTTACAGCGTTCGTGGTGGTGGTGGTGGTGACTGAAGAAAAGCTACAATGTGCAAAAATACCCACATACAAAAATAATGAACCATAATAAACTTTAAAGCTGGTTGTACATGCAAAATCGATTAGTTATGAAATCCAATGAAAAATAAACTGACTTAGATACCTATTTATATTTATAAGTTTCTTAGTCTACTCTGATAGGCTCAAAAAGTTATAAAGCATTTTATAATCATTAAACTAATAATAAACATTGGCAACCCTAATTTTCGGTATCTGTAGTGTAGATAGACTGTAGGTATAGCAACCCCGACATCCCTCAACTTACCTTCTTTTGACGCGGGGCGTTTAGAAGTCGGCCCGACAGGTATTGATCACTGTGTCAGTGCTATAAAATATTATGTCGAAATCAGCAGACGGTTTTAAGTAGGTACCTACGCGATATAATATTCAGCGAAGAATAACTGGAACCTTTTCGATTCGTCTAAATGTATCTAAGTGCTTCATCACGAACAACTAAAAAGTTGTTCGTGTGGTTATTTCGTGACACTTTATTTTCACTATGTTTTTTTAATGTATGTCTATTGTCTGTGTGTTTACGAATAAAAACTATTCTATTCTATTCTATAATTTCACTAAACATACTGTAACTAGCTTTATCATCTGTTATGTAGCTTCTTAGTCTACCACAAAGGGTTCAAAAAGTTTTAATTTAAATATTTTGTAAGTACCTAACTATTACAAGGAAATGCCGGCAGTATTTATCTGTAGCAGTGCTTGTAACAATGATGTGTCATCGAAAAGTTTTCTAAATTGCGAAACTTCCACATTAAAACATTTCGGAGACATCTTATATTTTTGTATGCTAATCGTAATTCTCCATTTCCAAAATAAAAGTTTTCTTAACTTCCTATGAAATTTCCCTGACATTTCCGCTTTATCAACTTTTTTTTAAACTTTATTTAACTTGCACATTTGTAGCAGTGCTATAAAAATATTATGTCAAAATGATACGACTGTTTTAAGTACGCTGTAGATAACGTTCATCGATCATACTTAACTGAGAGACTAAATTAATCAAAACTTTGTTAGGATTTAAGATACGGAACGTTTTATTAGCTTGTGTTACCCGGAGTATACATACCTTTAAGAATTTATTTTAATGACATGGAGTTTCGTGTGTCTATAGACTTATTAAATTATTTTAAAAGGGTCGTGCTACAGGTACAGTACATCTAACAATAAACCAAAAAACCGGCCAAGTGCGAGTCGGACTTGCGCACCGAGGGTTCCGTACTTTTTAGTATTTGTTGTTATAGCGGCAACAGAAATACATCATCTGTGAAAATTTCAACTGTCTAGCTACGGTTCATGAGATACAGCCTGGTGACAGACAGACGGACAGCGAAGTCTTAGTAATAGGGTCCCGTTTTCACCCTTTGGGTACGGAACCCTAAAAACGGTGTTTGGCAGTTAAAGGTCACAAAATGAGGCTGCTTCTTTTTTTTGTGAAGCATAAATATATAGGTATAGATATCTCGCAAATGTGCAATCTCGCAATAAAGCAATTAGTTCCAATACCCGCCGTTCCATATATTCCTTTTGTATCGGACACGTAGTCGCACGTGATCACGTGCGATACAGTGAGCACATAACAGTTCCGTATATAAAGGCAAAGACGAGTCAATAATAAAGATTGACACTCTAAAGAGCATTCCACATCATTGTTGTAGGATATTAGAAGCACGATAGACGCTTCTAGCCCGATTTATATTATTTCAGAAACTTCTCATTTTATATATATCAAAAAGAACTTCTCTGTTTGCAAAATGTAGACTATTTTCATATATTTCTTTAAAATATTCTGTAATCTTCTTTTTTAGGGTTCCGTTCCCAAAGGGTAAAAACGGGACCCTATTACCCTGTCACCAGGCTGCATGTATCTCATGAACCGTGATAGCTAGACAGTTGAAATTTTCACAGATGATGTATTTCTGTTGCCGCTATAACAACAATTACTAAAAACAGAATAAAATAAATATTTAAGTGGGGCTCCCATACAACAAACATTATTTTTTTGCAGTTTTTGGCGTAATGGTACGGAACCCTTCGTGCGCGAGTCCGACTCGTATTTACTTGGCCGGTTATTTTAAGGTAACTTTGTATAAAGTTTCTGCACTTGCACATCTGTGGCTAGTAATGTACAGTAGGTACAGTCGCCATCAGCTATATCGGAGCGGCCGAGGTGCTCTCAAATATCTCAACACGTCTCTATTGTCAATGCGTTAGAGTGCGTGTTCAGATCTTTTGAACATCTCGGCCGCTCCGATATATCTGATGACGACTGTACTCGTATGTCATCTAAGATGCCTTTATCCCGTTATCATCAGTCTCAACTGAAAAGCCAGCCTCCGATAAGCGTAGATCGTTATCGCCGTCTCGGCAGCTATTGGTATGCAAATTAGCTATAGATAAGAATGTTTTGTTACATTTCTAAAGATAGAATGAGGTATTTAGTATGGTCATGTTAAGCGAAGGGACGAAAACTATACAGTGAGTAAGGCTATGAACATCCTAAGCAACCCCAGAGGAAGAGGCAGAAGACCAGCAAACTGGTAGTCCAATGTCGTAACAGAGATGGGACAAAACGTGACCACACAGACAACCCAGGATAGATCGTCTTGGCGCCGACCTACGCGGCCCGACCCGACCTCAGCAGCTGAACTGTGAAATGGGCTTGATAAAGTTGGTCATAGGTAGGTACACAAGGCCCTAATTCACTAGCTTTCCTGGGTGTCATGCTTCGAAACTTGTATCACCGAATTAGGCGTGTCACCAAATAATGCGAGTTTACCCTACTTAGCAGTTGGAGCAGTTGGCATTAGACCACAGAATAAGGTGTGGTCATAGGTAGGTACACAAGGCCCTAATTCACTAGCTTCCCTGGGTGTCATGCTTCGAAACTTATATCACCGAATTAGGCGTGTCACCAAATAATGCGAGTTTACCCTACTTAGCAGTTGGAGCAGTTGGCATTAGACCAGAATAAGGTGTGGTAATAAGATTTTCCACTAGGTAACGTTAATATTTTTTATTATCATGCTATAAGCATCATCGGTCGTAGACGCTTAGGTATCCACTCAAGGTACTATATTATCACAATACAATAGCTCTGCTATTCTTAAGTAATTGTCTATTCTTATGTCGTTACAAAAGAAAGATCAGATGACAACTCCGCTAGCTAAATGCTTACGTGAATAAGATACCTCAGTTCACTTTTCTGTTTTCATAAAAGCGGGTAAATAGGTATTCATGGGGTAACAAAATAGTATTGGCTGGTTTATACACGGTGGCTATAAAGTAAGTACATTCCCGTTGCCAGGGAGGTTTTGGGATTATACTGAGCAACTTTTACTAGGGGACCAACCCCGAAATCGCAAAAAAAATTGGCTGTTTCATACATTTTGGCTGGTCCATTTTCTATGGAAGGGTAAATTTTTTTTTCGCGATTTCGTGGTTGTTCCCATAGTAAAAGTTGCTCAGTATAATCCCAAAACCTCCCTGGCAAAGGGAATGCACTTCTTTTTTATTTTGTATAGAAAAATTGTCTATCCCGTCCCGTCTATCCAATATCATCGAAGGGCCCCTTCACTTACAAGTTTACTAAAAGTTTTAGTTATAAATATTTTTTTATGTCATTTTTATTTGGCATCATCCATCTTGACTTTCTTAATATGTCGATGGTTATGCCACACTTTATTTTCTGCTCTACTATCTCTGTACGGCTATCATGAGTTGCCATTTAACGTTTACGCTTAGAGACTGATGCGTGAACTCGATTATTGCACTATTGGTGCGATCTAGACGGACTGCGAAAGCGTCAGAGACTAGGTAGGTAGGTGGTACGTTAAATCATTTTCCAAATTGCAGCACTGTACGTTAAACGCGCATTTGCATAAACGTGATGACAATGAGCGAAATGAGTCGCGTCGCAAACAAACGACCTGCCATTTACAGGGAAAATGGATTTACTGTTATAAGGGACAGTGAATAATAAAGACAGTTAATCTGTATACAAGTCGCGTTTGCTGTGATCGACGAATCTGAGGGCCTACCGCGAACCACGTTCGACGTGTTGCCTCCGTACATGTTCCGAAAAACTCATTGGTACGAGCCAGGATTTGAACCTTCCACCGGATTGAAAGTCGGACGTCAGATCCACTCGGCCACCACCGCTTGATATTATTAACTTTTAAAAACTTTAATTTACTTCTGCAGATAAAATGCTTGTTGTTCTTATAGGATTGCTAACAGGACTGTGAGTGCTAGGTTTTACATTTCAAACTGTATGAAACCTGCTGCCTGGAGACTGCCAGTCTGAATTATTTACTTGTCCCTAAAGTGATATACTTATATCGCTCGAATAATTTAACTTGAATAATGATGAGCGGGCAAATGTCCCAAATGAAACCAAATCACACTGTCCAGGTAACATAATGGGAAATCACATTTACAATCGGGTCTATCACGAATTTATTTTGTTACCTTTATCAAATCCGTAATAGACGGATACAGTCTAAGGAAAAAATTTGCCTCGAAAATCACGAAAATTTGATTCTCGATCAGATGGAGCCACTACCTTTGGTCTACTCTCATATAGTGGGCGTTGACGGTTTCGTTTGTTATTTAACAATTTTAACGCATATCAGTGAAAGAACATGGGTCAAAATCATAGTAAAATAATTAATGCAAATAAAAAAAATCATTTATCCATATTTAAATACATTTTACCGTATTTTTATAAATCTTCATTTTTAGTTTTAAAGTGTGTCGAAAAATGGCAGTGAATTTACTGTGGTTACAAAATTTACTATGACAGTACCGCTCTATCCTATTATATCCTCTTTGCCTTTATTTACCGACGTTTGGACACCAGGTTTCACTGGTCGTGGTCGCGATAGACCCGATTGTAAATGTGATTTAATATGTGCTCAAAACGCGAAAGTTTTAAATGTTATAATGGGAAATGACCTACATAGTAATAAGTAATATCATAAACGCAATGTAAGGTTTAGGAATCTTATTGATAACGCTTATATTCCATGATTATTTAGGCTAATAGGATGGTGTAGGTGTTGATATTATATTGTAACCCTATCGGATTGGCCAGGGCATACCGCGCCTTAAGGAGTTATACACCAAGTAAACTCGGTAGCATGTCGGAACCTAGGTAAGAGATAGATTCGAACCTACAAATTGATGTAAATTTGATATCATTTTAAATTCACTCGTCTATGCAACACTTTTCTCGAGATGCGATGCGAGCAACATTATCAATAACTTTGAATATCGAATGCCTTTATTAAAATTTCAAATACGTATGTATAGGTAAGTAAAAGCCTTATTAATTATTATGATTTGCAACTAAATATTAATACACCTAAACGGGCTTGAGTGTAATCTCAGAATCCAATGAATACTGAATGAGACGCCGACGTTAAAATCGATACATCGGGAAAAACTCGAGTCTTCACTAATCCGGGCGCCGCGCCGAGAACTTTTAAAATGAAAATTCATATAAGTATCTTCGTTTTAGGGTTCCGTACCCAAACGGACCGTTACAATTCCAATCCACTGTAATTTTTTTCGTCCCGTATGAACTTCATGTATGGCATGTCATGTGTCATGATTTCTGCCGTAGGTATGGGACTCGAAAATACATACAAGCATTTGTTTTACAAGCATTGTGAAATTGTAAACAGTACAAAACAATACGTTCTAAGCCTTATTCACAGAACGCCAAAATCTAGTATAAAATAAATTAATAGAACAGCCGTCCCGCTCTTACACATTTAATAGAGCGTGTGTGGGAACAAGAGCTCTTACCAATCTAATTCAAATTCGATTGTAGCGTTAAAGAATATAGTCCTTTCAGCGGAGATGGACTGTTTCCGCCCGTACGACGTATAATCTCCTGCGAGTCCTGCGTGAGTTATTAATACCAGAGACATGTTAAAATAAAGATACGTACAAAGTTGCGCGTTATTTTATTTATTTTATTGGACTCGTGTCGTCCACTTCTTATAGATAATGGTATTCTCACCTTCCCTTGTCTGTACATTTTAGAGGTTTTATTATTCGTGTTTAAACCGTTAATTTTAATAAATTTAAGTACTTAGAAACAATGGCTCATAAAGAAATGTTATAACAGTATAAACGGTTTTCTAAATGACACTTCTTATGTTTAATAATTTTAAAATGTAAACTATATCATGTCAATTTAACTTTTATTTTATTTTATTTAAATAAATAAGTTAAGTTTAACTTAAATAGGTTAGTTTTAATTATTTTAAATCGATATTATACAATGTCATTGTGTGTGTCGTCCTGAAATGTATTGTACAGTCGAAGGCAATATTGATCCAGACAAATGGCTCAAAAATATGTGAACACGACTTTATTGTTTAAGATGTAAGAACGTACACATATTTTTGAAACTTTGGGAATGTATATATATTTATGCCCTTGACTGTACGCCTGAAAAAATAGTCTTGTGAGACTATATACTAGAGTAGCAATTTAAGAGCTTAATATGTAACCCATTCTCCACATACATTATTAATAAATTTCATTTCATTTCATTGGTGTATGTGTATCTAAAAATTATATGAACACGCATTTGTATGGTAATAGACAGTCTTTTATATTTACTTATCTCTGTTTGTCTCATTTCTCTGTGTAGACAATAGAGGTTTTCCCTATAGGGGTTTTAAATAAAAGGGGGAGTAAGTTGTCTGTTGTCTACGATTCTTTAGCGAGCTTTTACCCTGTCTAGACGATCTAATATATAAGTATAAAGACAAATAGAAAGAAGAAAAAACTACAAAGACCAGTGATAATGCTTTTTGAAAGTGGAAATTATTGGGTCACTGTCCAGTACTGAGACATTTACGTCAAGCCCACATTCTTCATATCAAACAAATCACATGAAAAGATTTCCACATAAGAACCTTTACAATCGGCATTAGAAGCTTTCGTACCGAAGCATTTTCCAATCCTTGTTCCTTGAAAGGATCGAGCTTTGAAAAGGATTGAGTGGGGTTACGAGTCGCATACTAGACGCTAGGATTATCTACTTCAATGAAACCCGTACCCCGTACTCTTACAATTTCAGTGCATCTCACACTGAACCTCTTATATAGTGTAAATTTCAGTCGATAGCGCTCGCGTTTGTGTCTATTTTTGTATGGGATTTTGAACAGCGCGTCAAGCGGGACGTTTTGGAAACTCAAAATCCCATACAAAGTGACACTTAACGCAAACGTGTAAGTCACGTTATCGAATTAAATTTACACTAGGGGTACGATATATTGGTGCGACTGGGGTGAACTGCTGCGAGCCGAGAGTGAGTTTACGCAGATGAACTGCGAGCCGAGAGTGAGTTTATGCAGATGAACTGCGAGCCGAGAGTGAGTTTACGCAGATGAACTGCGTGCCGAGAGTGAGTTTACGCGGATGAACTGCGTGCCGAGAGTGAGTTTACGCAGATGAACTGCGAGCCGAGAGTGAGTTTACGCAGAGGAACTGCGAGCCGAGAGTGATTTTACGCAGTCGCTAAGAATGATATTGGAGTCATAATCAGTTATTCTGTCTGCTGTTATTCGCGCGGGCGTCTCGCTTGCAATAAGTGAGGACAAGTCTGAGTGAAATGAACGCGCGAATGGCAGGTACGTAACAGCTGGGTGCGTAGCCAACAAGCCAATCGTTTACGCTCCGTGGCGAACGAAACGCAACTGTCACTGTCGCACTAATATGGAAGAGTGATAGAGAGACACAGCAACGTTTCGTTATCGTAGCGCAAACGACTGTCACCTTGGCTAGGCACCCAAATATGATAACATCAATCTAATATAGGTTTAATGTCAGGTGCACGTTCGAATTGGCCTGCGTGTTAGGGCGTTTTCACTCTGGTATATATGTGCTCTCTCCTTTCTTTAGGGTGACCGTCTTTAAAGTCTCTAAATAGCTACTTACAAAGAATACTCTTACAGCGTTTTCATATTGTCCAATCCGATATGTAATATATGTGATGTTTTCAATCAAAAGGTACCACATTGTCCCTTAACATAAGTACGAAAATTGCTTGTATCTTTACACGAAAAACCTGTCAGAGCGTCCTATTGGCAAGCGACAATGCGACCTTTTGCTTGAAAACGACACATATATGTATAAAAAATTGCTTATGGCATCCTTTTAATTTTGGCATACGCTTTTTTTTAACAACAAACATTTATTAAATGTATAAAAGAATAGGTATAAAACGGCACTTTTTTACTGTTTGCTTCTTTGTAGTCGTTAAAATGCTTTAATTATAAATATGATTAGATAAGATTTGAGTTTGACCAACGAATAAATTTAACGTATTGTAATATAAGTTGTACTTTTTATAGTATGTGTAGGCAGCAAACGAGCAGACGAGCCGCCCCTGATGGGAAGCAGTCATCGCCTCCCATGGACATTAAGCAACACCAGAGGAGTTTTTTTTTTATATGCGTTGCCAACCTTTGAGAGCCCTAAATACCTGGTTCTTGAAGAACCCCATTTCATAGCGAATAGACGAATTAAAACCTTTTCTCTCACTGACTACAAATATCCAACCAGTTTAAGATTTAAATAAATCAGGAAATGAATTCAGCACCAGAAAGAAATAAGGAAATATTATAAGAGACATCTAAGTGAAGGTTTAACGACGAAACTCGGGCGGAAAATATCAAAGGAAATAAAATTGTTTGAGGAAAATCTTATTTAGGTCATGGTTTTATACAAGTACCTTCTGAAAGGCAAAATTAACGAGAATATCACTCGAATGAAGTACTTATCATAATTATTATATCAAAGTATGTATTTAACATTTCATACTTATTAGAACGTAGGTAATGAGTTTCATGTTTTAACATAAAAATCAAAAGGTATAATAATTATTTATATGCATTATGATATAGGTAGGTATCTAGTAGGTTTATGTCCTAATGTCATATTATCTAACCATTTAGAAATATAATATATATAATCATATTTGAGTGCCGTAATAAAACCATCGACTTTGACTCTAATTTTTAACTTTTTTATTCCAGTCCATAAAATACCTTACAATAATACGCCCAATTAACCATGAAAAAAATAGTGACACAGACCTATTAAAAAATTGTAAAGTTATATAAAACACCCTCTCTTATGTCAAGCGGACGTGTATTACGTCTAAGAACTTCTCAAATGTTTAACTTTCAGTCCCACATGCTCGGCCCGAGAGTCCTCAGCAGCAAACTGTTGCTTCATGCACTGAACTACGTACAGATTAAATAATATATAGCAGATGTGCCACGCTTAACACTGGCTGATTCAAACATAACCTTTAGTAAAGCTAACCGGAACACCCTCTCTTAATGGGCCCACCCATTACCAGTCCGCCGGACGATATCAGCCCGTCAGTTAGAACGAAAATTTTACAGTTCCGAACAACTGACAGGCCGATATCATCCGGCGGACTGGTAATGGGTGGGCCGGCTGGGCCCCTTTATGTTAAGAGTAGCCTTACCACGACTGCCTGAAAGTAAGTTACGCACACGCTAGCGTAAATGTCAGTGTCAAACTGGTGGTAGCCGTAGAGGACTTTATATCGTGGATATCTTCACTTCTAAGAATTTCTAAAATGTTTAACATTGAGACCCAAACGCTCGGCCCCGAGAGCCCTCACTTCAGCAAACTGTTAGAAACTGGTAAAGCACGACAAAAATGCTACAAACGTTAAAGAATCAAATTTCTACAATTTTAATTTAAGGTAAAGAACAAGTTTAGAAACAAATCAAATTATTTTATTAAATATTTTGATTTGTGTGTTTTAAGTAGTCACACTACTATATATAAATTAAAAACTGTAATAGATGTCATATATTAAATAAAAAGTAACGAAGCCCTCCAGTGGTAAAGGCCGGATTCGAACCGGCGTCTTTAGCTATCGCGTCACTTCGTCACTTTTTCTTTAATATATGACATCTATTACAGTTTTTAAGGTAAGGAATTTTATTACCCATAGATTTGGCGGTTTATCAACACGTTTATGGTTCAAAATGAGGTGTGTGTCGAACACACGATATCACAATCTATGTTTTCAGAAGTGGAGTATCTGCTTCTGTATTAGTAGTCTGTGGGTTAGGGAAAACCCTTAAAGTTGGACAAAGGCAACTCTTCAACAACTAATTTAAAGCTCAAAGAGAGTAAAAAAAAGAGTAAATTGTTAGGCTAGTATAGCCATCGGTAATGACCCTGCCTGAAGCCCTACCGCAATCAGCAAAGTTTGAAAATTGTGGGCATCTTTCTCTATCACTCTAATTACGGCTTAATTGGAGTAAAAGACCAGACTTCTATTTGGACTGAGATCCGGACCAACGTCTCAATCCATGATGAGCTTGGCATTAAAGAGCGTTTGCTTTCTACGGTCAAAACTCGGATCCTCAACTCTTTTGGACATGTGTCTGGGCGAGACGGGATATCCATAGAATGTCTGGTTGTGTAGGGAAGAGTGGGAGGTGACACTGGTGACAGGGCTCGGGGAAGACCGCCAAAGAGATGGCCGCGACTACTCTGTAAAGAGTGTGTGGTAGGTAGAGAGAGGGCAATAGAGAGTACTCTCTTCAGGCGGGTGTTATGGGGACCGAAGTCCACTGAGAGGTAGTCAGAAGGAGTATATATAGTAAGTAATATTTGAAAGCGCGATGTAGGTTTCTAGCTAATTGCGTTCTAGCTCCCTGACGCCATCTGTTAGAATCTTGTGACACGATGTCGACAGTGACAGCTAGGGGAGACGCCACAAGTGTAACGAAGAAGAAAGAGGAAGGGAGTAAAAGAGAAATATGCCCGCAATTTGCGAACTTCGGTGTTCGCGGTAGTCCCTCCCCAGTCCCCAGGTAGCAAAGTGACGCCAGCGACGTCATCACGTCGCTGACGTCATAATGACGTATAAATGCTGCCTTAGTCAGGTTACGAAGCCGGAGATTCTGAATTTGTTACAGATAATTATTGTGTTTAGTATTTTTGCTATGGATATTTTCTATGTATTTAGGTACTTATTTACTCATATGTTAATGAAACTATTTGAATGGAATATCGCATAAAATTAATTTAAAAGTATCCCGTTGGCCACGGGCGCCGTAAAGGGTTCGAAACGTTGGGATATATAGCTAATTTTAATTTACCTATTCCTCCTTTTCAATAGATTTGTTTTAGGAATAAATATCACGGTATTGAGATAGTTTAAGGCCCGGAAAAGGATATATATAGGATAGATTATATCAAACATCAACATCATTCCACGCGCGGGTAAAAGCTAGAAAAAGAAATAACTATTTATTTTAACAATCTATCTATACATATAATAAAGCGGAAGAGTGTCGAAAGTCTGTACATGGAAGATATTCGAAAAAAAATTGGCTCGGGATACTTAGAATCGATAACAAAACACATTCCAACAGTTTTTAGAATTTTTGTCTGTTTATCTGTTTGTCTGTTTATCTGTTTGTCTGTTTATTTGACCGCGCAACTAATGAAAACGGCTGAACGGATTTTGATGCAAACTTTACTAATCTGTCGAAAAAATCCACGGCCAGGTTATAGGCTATAAAAATTTGAGAAATTTTACCCCTAAGGGGATTAAAAAGGGGATGAAAGTTTGTATGGGGTTCAAGATTTATTTTAAGCTAGCAATTTGAAACTTCGTAAGAAGATATATTATTTAAATACAAGAAAACTAATTTCAGCGTTTTTGAAAATTCATCCCCTAAGGAGGTGAAATAGAGGTTGAAAGTTTGTATGGAGATCAATTTTTTTTTGAGTGCGTTACTTGAAAGTTTGTATAATGGGCATATTATTATAATACAGGAAAAGTGATTTTAGCGTTTTCAAGAATTTGTTCCCTAACAGGGTTAAAACGGGGGTTGAAAGTTTGAATCCATTACAAATGCTTTGAAACTTCTTAGAAAGGTATGATAGAGGATTACAAAAAAACTCATTTTGACGTTTTTGGAAATTTAACCCCTCAGAGGGTTGAAAAGGGGATGAAAGTTTGTCTTGGGGTGCAAACTTTATTTTAAGCTAGGAACTTAAAACTTTGCAACACGTTATTATATTAAAAAGCAAGAAGATTACTTTCAGCGTTTTTAAAAATTCATCCCCCATGGTGGTGAAAAAGGGGTAAAAACTTTATCTTGATAAGTATATCATTTTAGCTACTAGGCCAAGTTAGGTATCGTTTTTGTATAAATCGGGTATGCCGAATTCATTTATGATATCAAAATGACACCATTCCCGAGTGAAAACACAAAAAATATGAAAAAACTTTTTTTAATTTCTCTTTACGCTTAAACCGCTAAACCGATTTAGATAAAATTTGGTATAGAGATAGTTTGAGTCCCGTGGAAGAACATAGGGTAGTTTTTAACCAAAAAAATGGAGACTGCGTTTGCATGGAGAAGCGGCCGTGCCCTTTCCTCTTAATAATGGTCACGAAGGTGGGTACTTTAAAAAAAAACATTTTTCAGTAAATGTCAAACGATTTGGGACTTAAACGCGTTATCGAATCTTTCGAAAAAGTCTCGCAATGCATTGCGGCCACAAGGGGCACGGTCTCAGGAGTCTGAGAAAAACCACGGTGAGAGACTCAGTGGCGCACTAGCCAGGCAGGTCGCTTCGCTTTCGGCTGAAACGGCAAGCCAGCGCGAGTTCGATTGTGATCCCAAATACATCGTACGTAATACATATGTAGGCGCAGATCCTAACGGAGTGTGGCGCCGGAGAAGCCGTGTTCATCCCGCGTATCCCCCTCATTCCGAGCAATTTCCCGTTCCGCTTCAAGCGCCTACAGGTCCCCTTGAGCGTCAGCTTCGCTATGACCATCAACAAGTCGTAGGGGCAGATGCATTTCCCACTCCGAAAAAAAAAAAAAGGGGGCAGACGCTGCCCGCCGCCGGCGTCATGCTTAGACTGATTTGACTGGAGGACCGATTTGGATGACATGATTTTGATGGGAACACCCAAATATTCCGAAATACGTTTTTCCGATTTTTATAACCACGTCTTTCATAATCCCGATTATTTATAAGTCCGAAATATCAAAATTACGATTTTTAAAAACACGATGGAATAAAATCACGAATGTGCTATTTCCGAAAACTAAAAATCCGGTTGTCACTTGACAGAAAGCTTAAAGTTCCGATTTTACACTTTTCCGAAAATATTTTTTTTCCGAATTCCTAAATTCCGAAAAATCATTGTCCGATCGGAAATAAAATAATTCGGTATTCAGAAATTCGGTTTTTTACAAGATCGGAAAAATGAAATCCGTGATATTCAAATGAAGACTCATGTTTTAGTAATTATTACGGGTACCTGTCGTGCCGCATCATGTTAAATTCGGCATAAAATATTATTGGCATAAAAATTCGGCATAAATAAATTAGACAGAACTGCGAACCTGCGTACCCGAACTGTTGCTAGAAGTGGGTTAGGTTAGGTTAGAACTGCGACCCCCAAAAAAACGAACTGTTGCCAGAAGTGGGTTAGGTTAGGTTAGAATTGCGACCCCCAAGAAAACGAACTGTTGCCAGAAAAGTGGGTTAGGTTAGGTTAGAACTGCGACCCCCCAAGAAAACGAACAGTTGCCAAAAAAGTGGAAATTTGAATATTGGGATATTTAAAATAGGAATCACGTTAATTCGGAATAAGGGCAATTCCGAATTCGTGATTTTGAAAATCGTAAATGTTAAATTCGGTGTTTGCCACCATCGGAATTGTTATAGTCGGAATTATGTAGTTCGGAATTTACAATATTCGGCTTTTTGGGTTTTCGGAAATATAAATCTTCGTGATTTTCATCATTCGTAATTATGACAGTCTGAATTTTGATGGGTCGAGCATTTAAAAATCGGAATGATAAAATTCGACATTCTAAAATTCGACATTCTAAAATTCGGAATAAAAAATTTCGGAATTATGTAGTGTACCCGATTTGCTCAGGTACAGTCAAGGACGTAAAAATACAAAAATGGTACTGTATCGTTCGATATACAGCTACTACTCTATGCCGTTTAAATCATGTCAAAAATTTGAATAAGGGCAAAAAAAATATTCATTTTGGAGTGTAATTTTATTTAGTGGTAGCAAAGAGGATATAATATTATAGAGCGGTACTTTCATAGTAAATTTTGTAACCACAGTAAATTCACTGCCATCTATCGACACACTTTAAAACTAAAAATGAAGATTTATTAAAATACGATAAAATGTATTTAAATATGCATAAATGATCTTTTTTATTTGCATTAATTATTTTTATTATTTTGACCCATGTTCTTTCACTGATAATATGCGTTAAAATTGTTAAATAATAACAAACGAAACCGTCAACGCCCTCTATACGAGAGTAGGCAAAAGGTAGTAGCGACATCTGATCGAGAATCAAATTTTCGTGATTTTCGAGGCACGTTTTTTCCTTAGACTGTATCCATCTATTACGGAGTTATATCTATCTTTGGTGGTAGGTACCTAATTGTAAAATATTTTATCTGGACTACAGTCCTCTAGCGTATCCATCTGTCAACTTTACTTTAAGTTCTGTCTCCAGGGGACAGGGAGATAAATTAGGGGTGAATTAGCCGCTTACTGACACAGACCGAATTCCACGCAGGCGAAGCCGCGGGCACAGCTAGTAAATAAATAAAACAATAAATACTTTACCAGAGTCCGTGTCTTGTGATTCCTGAAACAAAAGCAGAAACATTTAAGTGTGATATTTAAAGTTGAATTACTACATTTAAATTCAAATGCATAAGCTGGCAATTTATAATTGTAATAAAAATAGTGAAATGATTGTAAAATGCCAATTCATTTAGTGTGATCGAAAGTTTTCTAAAATACGGAATATTAATTATTAGCACGGGAAAGAATAAAGTATAGTAAGTATAAGTATATCGTTTATATAGCTCCAGTTTATAAAACAAACGAAATAGAGCAAACACAAGTTTTGTATGAAAAACATAAATTCCCTGTATTTTTTTTAAATATGGTATCTGAGGCTACATAAAATTACAGACATAGATATACCTTATCCTATTGTAAAGTACAAAGTTTCAGAGCAAATTAGCTACTCGTTTTAAAATGAGAGCGGAACTACGTTTGTATGGAGATCCGAGCTTTTCGGGGACCCTTAAGCGACTTTGTAAAAAAATTACATGTAATTGTGTTTTATTGACTCAAACATCCTTATGCCTCAAAATGGAAATACAAACAGAGTGACAAGCACAAGCTAACTTTGAAATACATACCTGTAGGTACCTTTCTTATTTGTAAAATTACGTAAAACTATTCAAAAGATTATAGGTAAGAGTCAACGCTTCAGAACTGTAGCCTGTGCAAAGTAGTTAAATGGAAATGGGGTTATTTCGGTTATAAATAATGAGAACAATGGTGAAGAGTAATTGCTGCTATTTCTGTGCTTCGAGCATAGATTATATCCCATAGATGACGCATTCACGACGACTTAAACCGAAGAGTTATTGATCGTAATACAGGTAGTCTAGAAAAAAACGTGCCCCTAGTTTGACAGCCGAATGAGTGGCACTGCACAGTGCCGTATGTTTTGTGGTCACTGAATTGTCAAACGTCTACTTTTACCTACAGTTACCGCATACGAACGAAACTGTCAAATAGAAAGGAAGAATATCTTCAACCAATAAATATTTGTTTATATGTTACTTACACCGTAACTTGCACGGCACGGGCAAAGTCCGTCGTGCGTACCTAACTTTGTTATCGAATACACAGTTATCAAATAGATCAACGTCACTCGGCAAAGAACTATGGTGCGTGGACGGAGCATCACCACCATATGCGTAACACTTACGGTGCAAAGTAGATTTAAATGACTAGGTATTCGGAAGTGCGTGTTAGGTTAGGTTAGCTTACTAGGCCTTGAATAAAGAATGTTTTAATTTAAACTATGGCTATCACCCCTCACAATACTAAAATAGGTTTAAATGAGAGTACCTAATATATCGTCGCTGCGCGTACAAAAGTCGCCATGTGTTTTTAACCTACTTTACAGGAGACACAAAAAACTGTTTATTTCGATAATTATTGGACATAAATAAATCAATATTTTTGTGACAAAAGTATTTGCACTTTAACATACATTAAGGAATTACATGAAAAAATATTTCAGTTTTAATAATATGAAAAAAATATTTTTTCATAAATATGTCACATAGCGAGTTTTGTTTGGGTCATAAATAACCTCTAAGTGTCTTACCATTACATGGTTAGATTTAATTGTTAAGGACCCTATACATTTTTTGTTCTTTGTCGTCACATGGCTATTTAATAATATGATGTGAGCGTTCAATAAAACAGAAAAAAATGCTATGTAAGTTAATATAATTGAATTTTATTCGTGAATTAATAATCTACGTACTTTTTTATTATAACTATTACTTTATGATCAATTTGTTTCAGTCAATATTTTTGAACTAAATAGAGGCACACTGCAGTCAAGAATGCAATCGTTGGGCCGTAGAGTGTCGCACCATGACGGCGGCTCTTGGATTAGGGAACGTTTCGCTGCGCAACGTATTAATGACTATGTTGGGCAGCGAAAGGAAATGGAACGCAGTTGCCTTCTTCTGCTACACCGTCATTTCAAGGAAGGAGGCCGCGGAAACGGAGCGTGAGAGTAGGAGCTGAAGACGCGCACCCGAACCGGCGCAGACGGCGGTGAAGAAGATGGGCACAATTTGCTGTCCGCCTAAACCCCTAGCAGGGCCAGCGGGCTGTGGGGGTCCGCTCTACACGGCGCTACACGATTGGCAGTGGGTCAAGCGTCAATGACTCTCCTTTCCAGCGGTGTGGGTACTCCGGAGTAAGATAAGCCAGGGCCGCTGGAAGGAGTAGAATCTCAGGCATCCCGCACCTCCTTGAAAACGGCCAGAAGGGTGAGCGCCGGAGTGGCTTTTAGTGGGTATATCTCCTTTTCTCCTCTTACTAGGAGAGGATGGTTGCAGGAGGTCCCACATATCCAAATGCCTCCCCAAGCTGGAGGGCCTTTGTCAACAAAAAAAAAGATTATTAAGGAATTTCAAAAAGTTGAGTTTTAAATAATTTCCGAAATAAACCTGCAATCAATTAAAAGTCGGGCTTTTGAAAATATAGGCAAAAAATATTAAGGTCAACTCTTCTTCCTCGCGTTATCCAGGCATTTTGCCACGGTTCATGGGACCCTGGGGTCTGCTTGACAACAGAACTAATCCCTAGTTTTTACGAAAGCGACTGCCATCTGACCTTCCAACCCAGAGGGGAAACTAGGCCTTATTGGGATTAGTCCGGTTTCCTCACTATGTTTTCCTTCACCGAAAAGCGACTGGTAAATATCAAATGATATTTCGTACATAAGTTCCGAAAAACTCATTGGTACGAGCGTGGGTTTGAACCCGCGACCTCCGGATTGAAAGTCGCACGCTCTTACAGCTAGGCCACTAGCGCTTCACATGAAATAATCATGTTTAGTAGGGACCTGTATACAACTTGAGGGTAGATAATAGTTTAATATACGGTAGACTCGATTGTTATAAGAAAATCCCGCTACGTATAGTAAAACGCACAGTCTAGACACATAACATCGACTGCAACTAGTATAAAAATATAGCTATGTGCGAGAAACTATATATCGGGAGCAAGTGCATCTAATCATTTTTAAATAAACTTGTAGAAAATATCACTATGTGTCAAGCATCACATAGCGAGCACACGTCTGTAATTGCTGTTCAAATAAGCTAATGTAGTTATGTGATTTATTCCAGTTAGCGATTATAGGAAGAGCATTCATTGTATGGGCGTCACATACCTACATTTGATAAATCCTTAAATATTGAAATAAGCGCCAGGCTGTTTTTGGAGCATATGCGTATAGAAATACGGTTCAAAATGGCATCAAAACCGAAAAATCGTAAAAAATCACATAGCGACTTTTGTACGCGCAGCGACGATATACGAAATGATCGCTGAATCATATACCATCTAGTAGGTGAGATCTGTGAATGCAAGGCAACAACAAGTACCTAATTGCGATGTAGACATGTAGTAGGTACGAGTAGTTAACGGCACGTCATGTCAACTGCTATTACTGTTTGAACTAGGCACCATTTTAAACTCATTTATATTAAATATGTACCTATGTATTTAAGTAGATTTATTTACGGTAGGTGACAAGTAAATATTGATAGAGTACAAATTTCGTGACAGCTCATCAAATAACCCATTAAGTGACCTCCACGCGATAGTACCTATAGTAGGTATACCTAGGCATAGGGAAATATGTAAGTAAGCATAATTTGTGACGTTTTCAATCAAAAGGTACCACATTGTCGCTTACCATAAGGACGAAAATTGCTTGTATCTTTATACGAAAAACCTGTCAGAGCGTCCTTATGGCAAGCGACAATGTGGTACCTTTTGCTTGAAAACGACACATTTTAATAAGTTAATGCACAATTTCAAGCCGGCAGAAAGTATCTAATTGTAAACCTTCAGGCCAAAATACACTGACATCAGAATTATATTTGAATCATGTTATTTAGTTATCGTGCGTCTCGTCCGCGCCACAACAATATACACACTTAAGTACGAGCGAAATGGACAATAACTAAATAAGTACCTATTAAGATTCAGACAGGTATTATTCTAATGTCAGTGTACGTTAAAATTGGCCTGCTTATCATATTGCGATTGATTAAGCTGACCCCACTGGCATTCGCTTAATTTGCACAAAGAGCACTCCACTGCTCTTTAATGCTATTTGCAATCTAATAATAGTTATTGGGTTAATACGCAAGGAATAAATTAAGAGAAGAGCCAAGGCAGTTAATATCGACAGGTTCTGGGAATTCGAAGAGCCGCGCTTTTGGATAATGTTACCATTTTTTTACGCTGTCAACATGGTAGGTATAGCCAAGGTATTGTTGGCTTAGGAGTACAGGAAACATCCTAATTTAAAAAAACTTATTTTAAAGAAACCAAATAGGTTAAATTGTCTCGATGCGTATTAGTTGCCTGTTGAAAGAAAAGTACTGCCGGCTATAAAAAAGCTAGTATCAATAATGTTTTTTTTATATAAAAAAATCTTATTTGTTAGCTGGCTTTGTTGACACACTGCCAAATTACGTGCCAGCGCAGGCTAGCATTCTTTGTAAATTTATACGTTTTACAAGGCAAACCTAAACAATCTTAACCTAAATAGCCGATATGGCAGTAAAATCTCACATTAACGCAAACAAACGATGAAATGTACGTGAAATTGCTTCATAAAACTAGTGTTAGTTTCCCTTTGGGCGCCAAGTGTGGAACGCAAATTTTGCGCCTGGCTACAAATCTACAATAATAAAATATTATAAACTAACGACTCGCCCCGGCTTCGGACGGGTTACACAAAACCTTCCTCAAGAATCACTATTGATATGTGAAAACCGCATGAAAATCGTGAATTTATCGCGAACATACATACATGCATTACATACAGACAGACGCGGCGGGGGACTTTGTTTTATAAGGTGGGATGTTTATGGTGGGATTAATTTTACATATGTACATATAGATAGAGAGAACAGTTTACAAAAAGTAAAGTAAGAATAATATAAGTACTTATACCTACAAACATTCGTCTAAGGATCATGTCAGTGATAATATTTATACATACACCTACCTAGAGTCCGTGGTTTTACTCTACACTGACTTTGGAATGAAAAAGTGAAGGATATGCCACTATACGTAACTATTATATACTATATATTTTCTGCCTGCTTGCGCCTGCAGTGCGTGCGTGAGCGTGACTGACCTGCAGCGATTACTGCAATTACTGTTACTATAGGCAAACAAGTTTTAAATTGTTTCCAGGCAATCTGATGTTGGTAATGGTAGAAGAGCCGGCAGTAAAGTTTCGAACCAACGTGATACCGCGATGAGATGCACAATGGTTTCCCATAAAACTGATGCTAAGTCCGAATTTGATAGTCTGCCACGGCGGAACTAGCCGAAAGTACAAAAAAAATAGCCACTTCCGGTGCGAAAAAGGGGGGGTCATTTAACCCATCTGATACTGCAATAAAAGCTATGGCATCAGTTAGAAATTTACTGGTAGATACAGAAAAGCGAAATCTGCCAGTATGATTCCTGCCGGAAGTGCTTGGCATACGCTCTCAAAGGTGACCATCAGGACCCCTAAATTAACCCATCTGATACCAGCATGAAACCAATTCCAGTCGGTAGATATGAACCTTCTCTTCAGGAATATATAAGTCTGCCAGGGCGCTTTCAGCCGAAACACCTTGACATACGAGATTATGTGAGCAACATCCTTGGAACCCGTATTTTGGAATTGTACAGATTACAGACATTTTAATTATTGCAGGCTTATGATTTATTACCTAATGCTTATATTTGTATATTGTTATGCCATTAATAACATATATTTCAAATTTATTAATATACACAATATAATTTGGGCATTAATTTATTACCTGCTTACGGCTTTGTACTACTTTGTTTGCCTTATAAAGGTGCTAACAAATTAGCTACCGATATCTTTACAGTTGATAGTACTCGGCTCCTGAAGTATATGTAAGTATGAAACATTATAGGTTTTATGATATTATTTTGAGAAAATTGGAAAACAAATTTGCTTTGTAAAAAAACTCTGTTAATGAGATAATTAAATGAGACCTCATTGAACAGATTCTAAAACCTCTTTTAAATATAAAACTTAACTGGCCACTTCACGCTGATAAATCAAATGACACGTTGACAATGACATTTAAGACAAACAAGCAGTTAAATACATGATGATTATTTTTAGATAGAATTATAGTTTATTTATTTTGTTCGGTAAATAAAATAAAAATTATGAGAAACTTTCTTAATTTCTATTAAAAGTTAATTGTTCTAGTGTAAAGTACCAACCATCTCGTAAAATTTCTGTAGCTAATTTGTTAGCACCTTATATATAAATAATACAATAATTTCAAATTACAATATCCTTTATTTACCAAAATGAACAAAATTATTATTATTACATACTTATTGTAAACGGGTGTAAAAAGACAGGATTTTCAACGTCAAGGACGATTTTTACCAATAATCCAAATATGAACATTTAAATCATTTTTAGGGTTCCGTACCCAAAGGGTAAAAACGGGACCCTATTACTAAGACTCCAATAGATTATATTCTGTTTTTTATTCCGTAATCCGTAGACTAAAATGACATTTCATGTGGTACTAAGAAATGTCATGTCTTACATATGAAACGTCATTTTAGTCTACGGAATAAAAAAACAGACCTTAGTTATCTCAATTTGTAGTGTTATAAAACAACACCCTGAATGTTAAACTACGTCAGTTTTGCGTCAACGTCAAGAAATGTAGGGGAGAGGTGGGCATGACGGGATACTTAATGTTTCAAGTCCAATAAAACTGAAAATGCTATTTTTTTTTAAGTTTTTGTTATTTTTATTTTTATCTTTGGTAATCAGTCTTTCATAATCAACACTTACTAGGAACTCTCTAGTTAGATAATAAAATTAAAAATAAATTAAAATGGCCAAAAGTGCCTTCTCTCCATCTTGCCCCCCAAGTATGGTAAGATGGGGAACCCCTACGGGACAAGATAAGAATGATTCATATAAATATTATATTTAGGGCCTAAACAAAACTTAAATTTTTGGCTTTTGGGTCCATCGCCTGATAACTTCTCACGAACTGTTTTACTTTTATTTCTTAAGTCGTCTGAGAGACGGAAAATGTGTTTACAGCTAACATGTACCCCATCTTCCCTTGTTAATTTTATTGTTTGTAAAAATTGACATGTAAAAGTGCCCCTGTGGCCTATTTGCTGAATAAATGTTTGATGTTGATGTTGATGTTGAAGAATAAATAAATTCAAATCCGCAATTCTTCATCAGTTTATCACTTTAAAACTACGGCCGTCAAGATGTACCACATCTTGCCCCATGTGCCTAATGAAATTCGAAAGTGTTTTGTAAAATAAACCGTACTTGAAACCAAACAAGTCCTTAGCTGTTGGCGTGATTGCTGGGCCATATGAATAAATTAACAGTATATATGTGCTGGTGATAATAAGGAAACAAACGCAAACCAAATAAAACACAAAAACCGGCCAAGTGCGAGTCGGACTCGCGCACGTAAGGTTCCGTACCATAATACCATTACGCAAAAAATGGCAAAAAAGTCACGTTTGTTGTATGGGAACCCCACTTAAATATTTATTTTATTATGTTTTTAGAATCATTTATTCATCAATTGTGCATTACAGGTAATGAATACAGGTGTTATAAACAATTAGTTATAGTTTGTTATAACGGCAACAGAAATGCATCATCTGTGAAAATTTCATCTGTCTAGCTATCACGGTTGATGAGATACAGCCTGGTGACAGACGGACAGACAGACAGACAGACAGACAGAAAGCGGAGTCTTAGTTATAGGGTCCCGTTTTTACCCTTTGGGTACGGAACCCTAAAAATAACAAGGAATATGACAAAAACAGTTTTTTTGCAAATAAATAATTAACGACACCATTTGTCTAGCCGGTCACTGTGCGAACTGATTGCTATGATGGCGACGCATCGTCATGCGTTAACGGGATTCTGATGGTTGGTCAGTCGTGTCGCCATATAAAGCCGCTACCCCGTCTTACTCGTCATGCCCCTCTCTCCCCTACATAAGATAGTGATTAGATACACCAAATAGGTGAAAAAACGCCTCAAGCGTAAAAGAAACCACCAAAAATCATTTTATGTCGCATTACAAGCCTGATTTAGCTATGAATACTAATACCCCCTTATTCGTAAAACTTTACGAGCCTGAATTAGTTCAATTATGTTTTATCCTTTTCTTACAAATACATAAGTCAAAATGACAGACAAAGACAAACGATTCATATAGCTAATTCAATGACTATTAATCATATTAATCACATTATTTAATTTATTTTAACTTAATTTATTATAAATATGTGTTATTAATAACGTAATAATATACAAATATAAGCATAGAGTAATAAATTAATAAGCCTGCAGTATTTGAAATGTCCGTAATATGTACAATTCCAAAATACGGGTTATACGGGTACCACGGATGTTGCGCCACATAATCTCGTATGTCAAGGTGTTTCGGCTGAAAGCGCCCTGGCAGACTTATATATTCCTGAAGAGAAGGTTCATATCTACCGACTGGAATTGGTTTCATGCTGGTATCAGATGGGTTAATTTAGGGGTCCTGATGGTCACCTTTGAGAGCGTATGCCAAGCACTTCCGGCAGGAATCATACTGGCAGATTTCGCTTTTCTGTATCTACCAGTAAATTTCTAACTGATGCCATAGCTTTTATTGTAGTATCAGATGGGTTAAATGACCCCCCCTTTTTCGCACCGGAAGTGGCTATTTTTTTTGTACTTTCGGCTAGTTCCGCCGTGGCAGACTATCAAATTCAGACTTAGCATCAGTTTTATGGGAAACCATTGTGCATCTCATCGCGGTATCACGTTGGTTCGAAACTTTACTGCCGGCTCTAATGAAAATACACGGGAAAACGTTTAATTTTAATTCGCATTTAACGGTTATATCTGCAAAAACTCGTATAAATGATGCTAGGAAATTGATCAACCAATAAAATAGTAGGTACGCGAGTTTTTAATTAGCCACTAGGTACAGTAGGTACAGCACGCTACAAAAGTGGATACCCACTTTATGAATGAATTCCATTCATTATGGGTATCAGCCGCAAAAGTATATGGCGACTTTATCAATGAATTCATTCATAATTATCCATGCAATTTCGCAGCTCACTGTATTTTTGCAGCTCGCTGTACAAATAGATAGGTAGTTACTTAGTCACTTAATATTAACTACCAAATATCTACTATTCATATGTCACTGGATACAAAACTTTAGAGAATACTTATATTATACTAACAACTTAAAATTAAAATTTCGCCCTACTCAGGTAATTTCCTGCCGCCGCCGCTTCTTCAGCCAGGATATTGAAGTCATTCACATGGCCCATATATTTTGTGAGGGGACATTGGACTATGTGTTCGATGGTCTGGTCTGTGTGACATGTAACGAAGCCATACGATAAATAAATAAATACTATTCATATTACGAGTAAAGTACTGCCACTAATCTTACGAACTGCTCTGTCTTTCCTGCTGATATTAGACTGATAAGGAGCAAATTGATATTGATATTGTTCAAAAACTACTAACACCTTTTAGCTAAATGTTTGCGGCTGTAAATTACGCTATGTGTCAAAAAAACCGAAATACTTAAGGTAATAAAACTGCATCTGTAGAGTGCTTATTTTCTGAATAACATAGGTACAAATTATTAGAAAACTAGCCCATTGTAAACGAAGCAAATAGCATAGATGCAAATTCCGTTCTAGTCGGGCAAACTCGTTAACAAAAACAAACGAATAGCTTATCAGATAAGCCAGAGTTGTTGAATGGACATCGATCACCAAAACACGCTGATACGGCCGGCCTAATAACGATCAACATGGCCCAATATTCATTCATATCTCTTGATAAGACATCTCGCGTTTAACACGTTCACTGTCCCCATACAAAATGACATGACAAAGTCACACGTCCAAGTGTGTTTAGGGTAAACTCGCATTATTTGGTGACACGCCTAATTCGGTGATACAAGTTTCGAAGCATGACACCCAGGAAAGCTAGTGAATTAGGGCCTTTTAAATGGGACCTCACGGCTTCACGGCTTCGGCGGCTTTGCCGTGAGGCCCATTTAAAAGGCCCTAATTCAGTAGCTTTCCTCGGTGTTATGCTTCAAAACTTGCATTACCGAATTAGGCGTGTCACCAAATAATGCGAGTTTACCCTACCTACCACCGTGAAGTTGTAAACCCATAGTGGAAGCACGGACTCCTATAAAAAGCTTCATGACCCAACTTTGTGGGCACCCGGACCGGGAACGGTTAGGTGGTATATATACGTTAATAAGTTATAAAGAAAACTAAACCAGAATTACTGCATACTTTGGCAATACTTGCGCTACTGCTACCAAAGTATCTTGTTTATTGTATGGTATAGAAGAAAGTTCTGTTAGTTTAGTAGATATTTGCAAATTTCAGTGACCCCACTTTCGAAGTTATCCCAATGTATGAATGTATGGTGCCGGCAAAATTCTTGAACAAATAACCTTGCCAGTAAGATGCTGTTAGTCTGTAATCCCATCGTTATTTGTGCGGCAAGGTTAGAAATACGGTACTACAGTGTAGTCTGTTCAGAAAGAGAAGAGTCGTGGAATGAATTGAGCTCCATACATGCCATGACTCTTCTCTTCTCAGACTCTTAACAACAACAGTCTAACTTTGTACTGTTCCATCTCTGCCGCGCAAATAAAGATACATAGGATTAAACGAACTTACAGGCAAGGTAATTTGTTTAAGAAGTTTGCCGGCACCTAAGTATACCTTATCAGAATGACAACTTCGTACCAACAGATTTTTCTATTAACTGTTCTCATTCATCATTTTAGGCGCAATATATCCATCATATCTCTTGATAAGAACTCATCTCGCGACTGCAATAATATGCAGTGCGCGTAAAGACAATATTTCAATGTTTATTCAGAATATACCCAAACATAAACATATATATATATATATTATATATATATATATGTTTATTGCATAGTAAATATAATAAATAAGATAACGTACGTAATTATCTTATCATTTGACGAGGGTTTGATAGGTGGTTTTCAGGCTTCCAAATTAGGGAAGAGGTTCTTAAATAAACATAATTCCTCAAATAATTATTATAGGCAGACACAGCTATTTTATATAGGTAATAATTAATACCATGCATTTACTTTCCATTAAATAGGTTACAAATACTTTAATACTTTATGCTGCACTGTATCTTTACGCTTTTCTCTTAAATCCATCAGAAATGAGAGATACTAATATGTATAATTAATTGAAATTGAAAACGTGACTAAAATACTATTGTGATCGAAATGTGTATAGAGATGATGCATGCGTAGTCAGGGTTCCTAACTGCAAAAATCGAAAAATTCATTATCTGCCTCTATGGCATTGCATATTCGAGCGATAGAGCCACAGATGAAGATATTTCGATTTTTTTTCGCAGTAGGGCCTCAGGAGTCTAGATTCAGTGTGGTGACAAAATAAGCTGCTATTTGACGAAGCCGAGCATCTACGGCTGCTACTCACACTTACCCCCCTCTCCTTACGTGGTTAAATATACATTGATACTTACGAATTTACTTCGCTCTTTCTGTTTTTGTTTAAGCTCTGCCTCTTTTTTAGCTTGCTGTATAAGTTGGTCTACAAACTCATTGGCCTGTCGTAGTTTTTCAGGATCAGCCTTGAATTGGGCTATCCTTTCAGGAAGATCGTCGTTTTGTCTCATCTTCACAAGTTTTAATAATAAAGTCAAGTCACTATAATTCCCACACACTATAAACAAATATGTTTAGTTATAAAATTATCCATAGCGGGGTTTAAACCCTTGGTTTATTAGGGGGTCTCGACGTTGCATGGGTGCGCGGCGCGGCGTGCGTGTCTACTGCAAGCGACGCTTGGACTGGCCGGGCCGCTCATGCGCTGTGACGACTGTCTACGTCCTCAGCGTACTTTTCAATAACTACCAATATCCAGTACATGTTGACCTTTTGTGATGTGTAGTTCTTGGGATAATGGAGGTCAGTGTGACACTGGCTTTTCTGTCTCGACTCGGGTGTGGAATAAAGTCCCTCCGCCTGACTTATTGCCCATAATCGTGCTCAGCTGCCTACTGCACTGTGGGATTAAACTTTATGACAACGCGTTACTTTGACGAGCAGGACATGTCTTATTAAATCCTTAGGTATACTTACAAAATTTATATTTACATGTATAGTTATATTACGACTAGCTGTTGCCCGCAACTTCGTACGCGTGGATTTGTATGTTGGTGGTTATATATTTTACATGAGCATAGAACATTATGAAGCAAAAGATATCAATAGGGACGGTCATGAAATTTGTCTTTCACAAACTACGAAGTTTCAAGCCCCTAACTGAAAAAAAATGTTCTCGATATAATCCCTCTCAACGCTCTTAGAAGATTTTTAAGTCCACTATTAAAAAAAATGTTCGCTTCCGTGGAAAGTAACCAATTCCAAAGAAGCGTCAAGTTTTTGCCACCTTATCTTTTTATATTTGCTATGGGTATTATTTACGCCACCGATTTATTGTAAGTACCTACCTACCTAACTGGTAAATATACCAAGCAAACTAAATGTTTGTTAATTTTGTATAATTTGCATGTGCAATAAAAATATACCTAGTAGGTACCTTACAAGGAGGGCAAGGCCTACAAGGAGAGAACAGGGTGCCTAGCCAACGTGCTAATCGTCACTACGCTACGCCACAGAGCGTTAACGATTGGCACGTTGCACCCACGGGCCTGGCCCAGGTAATTCGTGAAGCGCTAACGCTAATACACAATAAAATTTTGCTAAAATGAGAATCTGATTCAAACTATATGTTTTTCTTTGGAGTGTCTTTCATGACAGCGTGAATACCTTCACCAATATGCCAATATGTTATTTGGTGCCAATATGCTCTACCTAGTGAAAGTAATAATTCCGATCCCATAATAAACAAATGAGCGCCCTTGAAAATGAGGATAAAAACAAAAGAAAAATCTGTCGGGAATACAAATGAAAGTATATTACGAAATTATGCCGTCGGTGGAGGCTGGAGGTCGCGATTACCATTGCAAAGAGTCGCCCCGGACTACAGACAGATTACATAATTAACGGGCATTCTAGGCATATTTACGGGCATACTGTTATACGAGAATATGCTCGTCTCACGAAAGTTTTATAGTTAAATTGGAATTTTCGTTGTTCTTAAAAGCAAAAAAAAAAGAATAATCTGAACAACATTAAGTGATTACCTACCTACGTAGTTTAGATAATGAATTTTTATAAAATCAACGTTATCGCACAAAATACACGTATAAAAATATACTCAATACATGTAAGTGCCTAATCGAATTTAAACTATCGTGAAACATATTAACTTAACTAACTTAGCGGTTACACTCACGTGTTTTTAATCACTCGCGCGACATCTTTCGGAGAGCCTAGGTCTCCATTTTCAAGCACTAACAGTGCCTGAGTGAGTAGCGGTCACGACGGATGGGCGTCACGTACTGCGGCGGCTGAGGCTCTCCGAAACATGTCGCGCGAGTGACTAAAAACACGTGAGTGTAACCGCTAAGTTAGTTAAGTATGTAAGTGCCTACTTAAATGAAGTTTTCTTGACCAGTATTTTTCAAGAATCTACGGTAGGTACTTACAACAAGGAAATCTAACTAAATAAAATAATCTTAACAACTATCATAGGTACGGGAGCATACAGTTTTTTTTTCAAGTGGTGTATCTGCCATGGCTAGTGTTTTGTAGTCTGTGACAGTTAACACGATGTCGCCTGTCTATTTACGAACCTTTTCATAACCTGTAAACCAGTTCCAGTATAACCGGACCTGTGACCTGTAGACATCTTCAGAAATTGGAGGTCAACTAATATTGGTCTAGTGGTCTGGCATCCAACCGTGGGCACGTCCGGGTCCCTTGTCATAAGTGAACCCTATTTGGGGTGTTTTTTCTGTATTTGGTCATGTTTAAGGAAAATAAAAACACATTCAAATGTAACAATAATAGTGGGGATCCGTTGAAGGGCATATTCAGTATCGTGTTCTGATTAGGAAAAAGTAGAAGAAAAATTTTCGCATTTTTTTTTCTGAAATTCTTCTCTCATTTATATTTTATGTACATTATATATTTATCATAGATTATATATTTATTATTAGTAAACTAAGATGTTGAACGTGCAGATTAAGTAAATTAATTTTAAAATTAATAATATGTGGACCTAATTGTTGTCTGTAATAAATAAATTCGTTTATTCATTGACATAGAAACCAAAGTTGTCTTTTTTATTTTTTTTATTAAATAGGTTTTGCCCAGCATTGTTATGGCAACTTTTGAATTTGGGACGATTTGGCGTAATGTCGAGTTATAATTTTTTTTTTCGAAAAAAAATTATGGATCAGGAAAAAAAAAATTTTTTTTTCAACAACTGCAAAACAAACCGTAATAGTTTTGTTTATTTATCTCATGCATACAATTTTTACATAGTAAAAATATGTAGGTAATAACTTCATACATTTCAGCTTGTACTACTTATCGTATACCTAATGATCGTTTTTTTGTAATAATAATAAGAAATAGAATCGAACATCAGAATATAAAATCAATTAAAATTAATAGTAGTTAACAAACTAAAACAATGCAAGTAGAAATAAATTAGCCGCCCATCCCCATTTGTGTGTGGCTGAATTGCAGCGAAAAAAGTTACCATAACAATGCTAGGCAAAACCTAATTCAATCAAAAAAATAATTGAAAATAAAAACTTTGGTTTCTATGTCAATGAGAGCCGAATTTCAGCCCACAGTAGGGCAGGTCGTCCAAGTCGGCCGACCCTCCAGAATAGATGATGATGATGATGTCCTCCCAGACGTATCCGTCGACGGCGACGACCAGACACAAAGGTTAAAAACTATTTTTATTATTATTATTTGTAATGCAGGCAGGCAGTTTAAACAACTGATAATGCCTGTATCCAGAGTCATAAACCAAGTTCTCAGTGTTGAGTAGAATTTGCTTTGTGCTTATCTAATTTATTCTTAAACTCATTGACACTTTGGGCCGCTACTACATCCCCTGGGAGTTTGTTCCAAGCGTTGACCACTCTGTTGCTAAAGAAGTGTCTATGAGGATTATTGTAGGACCTGTGAGACACCAGCTTATACTGATGACCTCTCAGACGGTTGTTACTATTGCGTTCTAGCATCTTATGGAAATCTTTAAGGTCGTAGTGTTGGGATAGTATTTTGTATGTCTCAATCAGATCTCCGCGTCAAGCAACCAGATTTTCGTCAAGAAAATTTTTTCCTCTACTTTTTCCTAATCAGAACGTTACCGAATATGCCCTTAAACGGATCCCCACTACTTTTGTTACATCCTGTATTATTTCCCTTATAAAACATGGCCGACATTAATCCTTGTACTTAACAATATCCCCGAAATAGCTGATGGTAAGTAGTTGACCTACGTAAACGTGACATAAAAGTGACACAAATAATTACTACACATTTATTAACCTTGTTAGCGACGCTCCCAAAATGAACGCACAATAATGTCTCATAGGATTTGACGTGACCAATTCATTACTTTCAGCCATTATTTACAAAAGGTTTTAAACATATTTACTTAGCAGCGACTCGTTAGTTGGGTTCTCTGTTCGTAAGCGCTACGTACGGTTTTTCCCGTGTCACTGTCATCGGTTACACTCATTGTCAGGGGGTCTACCGCGGAAACCGAAATTCGCAAATTGCGGGGATCTTTCTCTTTTACTCTCATTAAGACGTAATTAGAGTGACAGAGAAAAATGCCCGCAATTGACGAACTTCGATTTTCGCGGTTATAGCCCAGTAACGTTAACGCGCTGACAGTGAACGTGCTAATACCATCACTACATAGACATACAAATAGATAGAGTCGGACCAACATAACTGTACATGCGATTTGCAATGACAAAGTGTTGCAATGTCATCACAAATGTAATTTTTTAGGGTTCCGTACCCAAAGGGTAAAAACGGGACCCTATTAGTAAAACTCCTCGTCTGTCCATCTGTCTGTCCGTCTGTCACCAAGCTGTATATCTTGAACCGTATAGCTAGACAGTTGAAATTTTCACAGATGATGTATTTCTGTTTCCGCTATAACAACAAATACTAAAAACAGAATAAAATAAATATTTAAGTTGGGCTCCTATACAACAAACGTGATTTTTTGCCGTTTTCTGCGTAATGGTGCGGAACCCTTCGTGCGCGAGTCCGACTCGCACTTGGCCGGTTTTTTATCAAAATATGACGTAGGTAACTGACACTCCTAATTTTATTCCATTAAAATAGGTGCAAAGTACGTAGCTAAGAACCGTCTTAGCTACGTACTTTGCACCTATTAGCTATTACATACCTACCTACCGAGGTAGGTATGTAGCTACGAACTTTAGCAACGCCAAAGTAGCCAAGTATATCGGTACCTACCATACGTCCTTGTTTCCATGGTAAGGTAGTGTGTTACGATATATTTGGAGACTTTGACCGTCACCTATACCAACTTATACTATACATTAGACGCTGTAGGTTATAGTTAGCTTTAGCCTCAACAAATTATAAATTTATTAGAATAGGCACTTGATAGACATTACAATAACAACAATAATGAATCGTACCTAATCGCTAACACTTAGCACACTGATCGGGAGGAGGATCACATTTCACAGGCTCCTTGGGTTTCTTCTCCGGTGTACACTCGTAGTAACAGTGGCCATCCCACCACCACGGCGTGCCGGGGGTCGGAGGGCAGGCGAACTTTACCTGACACATAATATAAAGATACAATAATATTATAAAGTTGAAACATGCATGCGCCCGTGAGGGTCAAAACATACGCAAGGCGACGAAATTAAAAACAGATTCCTCACAACATACCAAAAACACCTGAATAGCGAACTAGACGCCACACTCACGTTCGCGGCTTCGCGCCGTGATTCGCGCATGAGTGTGGAGGGACCTTATATGACATTTAGTCGGGTTCATTGTTGATTTGTTGCCCACCAGAAAACGATGGGTAACAACAATAAATAGGTACCTACTACCTACGTTTACCGTTTTGACTTGGAACTTATCAAACACTAGGCAGTGGCCGTCCTACCACCATGGCCCGACGGGGGTTGGGGGGCAGGCGAACTTCACCTGACACAAGAAAGACTAGGCAACCTCGGAAAAGGGTACGGTAAGATAGGTACTAGTATGATACGTAGTGTGATAGGCAAGTAGTAGGAGTGGCCGTCCCACCACCATGGCCCGACGCGACGGGGGTTGGGGGCAGGCGAACTTCACCTCACCAGACACCACAAGAAAGACATAAAGCAACGTCAAGAAAATGACTCCGAAGCAGAAACTGAGTATTAGACCGGATAAACGCTTGAGCAAAAGATGACTGAAAATTGGCTATTTTGGCTTATATCTTAGTCACATTACTCTATATTTTGTAAAATTGTAAGATGTTTGTTTCCCAATAAAATAAATTCAAAAAATTTGGATAATATCCACCTTGCAACCTGTAGGATCGTGATATTAGACCAGTCCAGCCGTCACAGCCGTCGGACGCTTTTAGCATCAAGATAGATGCTTAGAATGACAGGGAAGCACAGGGATGTAAGTAACATAACATAATACGTTTCTGTCTTTCCCAGCAACCGCTTTTAAACCAAGACTGACAGACATCGGTTGAGATGCAGAAATATACCTACAATCGTGCTGTGCTGGTCGCTTCTGAATTTAATTGTGAATTTACAAAGTAAGAACCAATATTAAGTATGTTAACTACATAGTACCGTAAAGCGGGGTGGCTTTGAAATGTAGGGACGACTTTGAAATTTAAGTTTTTAAGCCATAATTTATTTTTATGCAGGATGTTTTACAGTAGGTGACCATCAATATCCAATATCTAACTATTAGTTACACGAACAGTTTCAGTAAATATTAAATAATGGTAATTTTCTAGCCATTTTAAAACTATCAAAGTAACCCTAAATTTTTCTAAAGCCACCCCGTTTTACCGGTACCTAGGTATAAAAATATACCTCGGTTGGTTTAATGTTGGTAATCTGAGGAGTCTTCGTACAGTCCAACGGGTACGCGGGACCTTCGCCCAAAGGTCCCACAATTGGCGGCTTAACTCCATCTTTAGCGCTTCTGTCCATGTACCACTGATTATAGTACTTATTAATGGACTCCGGTCCACGAGGAATGCTAGGAGTTGGGATGGACCTTGGGGATAACCGAGGCGGGAAACGAATGTGGAGATTAGGTATGTCGTGTCTTCTTCCTAATAGAAACTGTCGAAACCTTCGTAGTAGCCCAGAAATATCTCTGAAGTCCCATTTTACTTTAGACATGCCTTTAGTTTTATATTTGATGATTTATTTTGATTATAACATGTATTTTGTCGATGATTAAAGTAGACACTCGTATTTAATTATCAGGTAAATTAATATTTTGAAAGTTTGACAATAACTTGACTTGAGTTTTGACATTGGTTTGACAGTCGAGATCTTTGATTTTTGATCCAAAGAGTATTTATATAAGGTAATCCAAATTTATTTGATAAAACAATTTGATTTGTTCCCAAAGTTGTACACAGTAAGATTTCGATTTTCGCGGGTAGGCCAGATCTGAGAAATTTCATTCAAGGATTGACCAAGAGTGAATAGCAGTGAATAGACCCTTTAAAGGAAATTCGTTCAAATACTTTATTGAATCCCATTCGTGTATAAAACGCGCTCCAGACTACGCGGCGCGAAGCCGCGAACGCGAGTGTGGATTAGCGAACTAGACTCCACACTCGTGTTCGCGGCTTCGCGCCGCGATTAGCGCACGAGTGTGGAGAGACCTTAAAGCAAAGAATATAAAAGGCCATAACAGCGATATCTCTTTCTCGCTCTTCCTTATGGGTGCGTCGCACAATGACCTTGGTGCGGTGCGATGGTGTGTTACGTCATAATACTCACTAGGTTTGTTTTAGGTGTTTTAAACTAATTTTAAGTGTATTTCATAAAGAACTTTGAGCAATAAAATGTTAAATTAATGTTGTTTTTTTTACATCTTTAAAGCATAAAAAATATCGTATCAACATAGACATACGTTTGTCAAAGGACTGTCTCATTTCAAACGTAGACAGAATCATGCTATCTTTGTCTTACACTAGGACTAGCACGAAAGAAAAGAAAAGGATGAGTATAGTTTTTTTTGTTCTTATTTACTGACAATTTGGTTTTACCAACTATATTAATTATAACGTGTCATGAATACGCAATTAATAATGTGATATTGTGTGTGATATCAGAACGTTTCCTGATTTCCTGAACTCCCGCGTTTTGCGACTATCTGTCAAACAGTTTTCATTCATCGTGTTGAAATGATCACAACTTGAAAGTATTGTTTGATACCGATTGAATTACTGTTATTTCTGATAATATCTGCGCAGTGTGCGTCGTACTGTGCAGGGGATATCAGTTCCTATACCGCGCTATGAAAACGAACAAAGCGGTTGAGAATGTGGAGATCACACCATCTAAAAAGAAACTGACACAGGCTCGCTTGCCTTTCAAGCTTATTAGCGAAGATGCTTCAACCCCGGTAGCTCCTCCCACGAGGAAGAGGAAGCTCTCTGTCGATGGAACCGAACCAGCCCCTAAGGGTAAGATCTGCAAGGAAAATAACGAACTTGACGACTTGGTAGTTATTAGTGATGACGAGTGTAAAGACAACCAGAAACTGGAAAAGGAGGCTAAGGTGATGAATCCGTTCGTTAAGCTCGTCGATACCGCTCGGAAAAAGAAGTTACAGAAAGCAAAGACTCCTAAAAAACGTAAAAGTAGGAAAAGTACATCAAAACAGATTGAATCTACTGAAACCAAAAATGAAACTGAACAAGGAGATGCCGACGATGTTGAAATGATGGACGTAGACACTGAGAACCAGGAGCAAACTGGAAATGAGCAGAAATCTCCTAAGGCCAGTCCTAAATCCAAAAAGACTGAAATAGAGACGAACAACAAAGCTTCTAATGATGATCTGAATGATGTTGTGGAACTTGAGGACTCAAATGACTGTACTGACGTTCAAAAACCAAATGAAACAGAAAAAGAATCAGATATTAACACTGAAGTCAAAGAAGCAGCTCCAGTCACTCCTAGAACTACAAGAAAATCAATGTCTGAAACA
Organism: Cydia strobilella; assembly: GCF_947568885.1. Classification (NCBI taxonomy): domain Eukaryota; kingdom Metazoa; phylum Arthropoda; class Insecta; order Lepidoptera; family Tortricidae; genus Cydia; species Cydia strobilella. The sequence goes on from NC_086057.1 coordinate 12,295,721, forward strand.
GACACAGAAAAATCAAATGAATCGGAACCAGCTCCAAAGACTCCTGTCCGCAAAGCTAAGGACGGTAAAGACAAGGCCAACACATCATTACCGGCCAAGTTGAATGAGTCTGTATCCAGCCCATCAACCCCAAAACGCAGCAGTAGGAGTTCATCTGTCACAAATAGCCTAAATGATTCAGTTAGCGAGTCTGCCAGCACACCGGCGGCCAACTTAACTCCAAAACAAGTAATTTATTTAGTTCATGTGTTAAATATGTCTATTTTATTTAATGTGTAATATTGAGTTCATACCTAGTTGCCCAACTTCTTCATTTGTGACATTTTCAACCAAAAGGTACCACATTGTTGCTTGTCAATAAGGTTGATTTCAAATTTAAGCTGTATGGAAATAGCGCCTCATTGCAACCAATACTAATTTTATACTGACTGACCTGATTTTCTCATTTCACTGTTATGTTATGGCGTCATTGAGCTGCACTGCACTGGTGGCCTAGCGGTAAGAGCATGCGACTTTCAATCCGTAGGTTGCGGGTTCACTTTATGTATGATACATCATTTGATATTAACCAGTCGCTTTTCGGTGAAAAAAACATCATGAGGAAACCGGACTAATCCTATTAAGGCCTAATGTCCCCTCTGGGTGGGAAGGTCAGATGGCAGTCGCTTTTGATTAGTTGGCAAGCGGATCCCAGGCTCCCATGAGCCGTGGCTAAATGCCAGGATAGCATGAGGAAGGTGATGATGTCATTGAGGTGGTCTGATTATAGAAATAAAACACACAAAACAGAACAAAATAAAATCTGGGTTTTGTTTAATTTAATGATTATATTTCTAGAATATGACTACATTCCAGTCACTGTTTGCACTCCTCTCTACCTCTAAGATGTCATGCGCACTTGTTAGGAATCATTAGTCTATTAATTATCAAACAATGTGTAACCGCCATTGGGTTTAGCCTTAAGAACAATTAATGAACAGTTTTACTTCTTTTTGTTGTATCCTCATGATTGAGGTATGTAACACGAGGCACTTTTGTCATACTCGCATATTTTATTACCTTCACCACGCTCACGCTCTGGACCGGGCAAAGTGGCGTGCGCTTGTGTTGGAGGCCAAGACTCATTTTGGGTCAGCGCCAGCCAAGCAAGTAAGTTAGTCTTCACCTTCCCTCTTTTGAAGCCTTCTTGGGCCTTCCTGATGCACATCTGCCTGGCATACAATATGGCTTAAATTAACGTTGTATTGTATTGTAGCCAACTCGACATTTAGCACCTATTTTGGGTGAGCAAGTCCTGCCAGCCCAACTCCTCGAGGAATCCTATTACCAATGTTATTTCTGTGTGACACATAGCCATTATGTCCATATTGTCCATTCCACTTCTGTCTTGCCATGTATCCAGTGAATATAATCTTTAAGACAACCCAAAAGCATCTGTGATAAAAGTGAATCATAATATTCATAATAATTAAAACTGTTTTTTTTATTGTTCATGGAGTAAATTGTTGATGTTGTATAAAATAAATTTTCATTTCATGTATTTCAGATGCAAAAGAAATTAGAATCAGCTAAGAAGCGGGAAGAGCGTGAAAAAGACAAGCAAGAGCGTGAAAAGAAGCGACAGGAGGAAAAGGAAGAAAAGGCTAGACAGAGACAGGAGAAGGATGATGCCAAGAAGAGGGAGCGAGAGGAAAAGGAGGAGCAGAAACGAAAGGAAAAAGAAGAAAAAGAGAAACAGAAGGAGCTAGAAAAGAGTAAGTGTTTTGACTGTGTAAGCATGAAGTGTGGACCAATATTACCTTTAAACCTTCAAGAAAAGAACATCTCCCATATTAAACGCGGCAATGCACTAGATGCCACGAATATTCGGCCACTTTGCTGAATATTCGGTATTCGGCCAAATGTTGCCCACTATTCGGCCGAATACCGAATATCTGTTGCCCCTACCTAAAAAGAAAAATTACACAATAAAAATAACCAAAAACTAGACTATACAAAGACCCTTTTTTGAGCATTTGTTGATTACAAAATATTCTACTTTTATATAGATATTGTCACTAACATAGGTTAAGAGTTATAATAAAAGTTACTAATATATTATGGAAATTGAACTTCTGAAATAATTAATTATTTTATTTTATTTATCATGGGTCTGATTTGATTGACTAACTGCATTCATTCATAAATATTCTATTCTATTCTGTTCCATAAAAAATATATCTTAGCAAACGTTGTGCTTTGTTTTTAATAATAATTGTGAGTCAGAATGTTCAAATGTCATGCCAAATATTCGGCGCTTCGACCGAGAGAGGGGCGGTTGTGGTTTCCTCCTGTGGGCCTGGTTTCCAGGTTGCGGGCATGACCAGCGCTCAAATTGTTATGCTATTTAATTAAATCATATTAATTTAATTTCAGAACTCAGAGAAGAAAAGGAAGAACAAAAGAAAAAAGAGCGGGAAGAGAAAGAAGAACAAAGACGCAAAGAAAAGGAGGCCAGAGACGAGGAAAAACGCAAAAAACAGGAAGCGCTAGAACTTGAGAAACAGGAACAGGAACTTAAGAAGAAAAAAGCGGCAGAGGCGTTTGTTAACTTCTTTGTACCAAAACAGAAGGAAAAAGAGCCTAAAGCTATAGTTAGCCAGAACAGTATTCTATCAAGTTTTACTATAAAAGCTGATATGAGATTAGCTCCATTAATACGAGTGGAACTCTCCGATATGCAGAAAATAGATATGGATAAGTTAATAAGTGATCAAAAGTTGGTTGAAAAGGATCTTTATTTGAAGAATTTGAAGAAGGAAGGTGTTAAAATAGGACGTAGCGGAAAGACTTGGCCGCTGACTGATAAAGAAGAAGATGATGATGTTATGATTGTTGGTGAGTGCCTCATTTACATTTTTCTAGGTTTTTAGGGTTCTGTAACCAAAGGGTAAAAACGGGACCCTATTACTAAGACTCCGCTGTCCGTCTGTCCGTACGTCTGTCCGTCTGTCTGTCTGTCACCAGGCTGTATCTCATGAACCGTGATAGCTAGACAGTTGAACGCCGGGACAACGCGAGGAAGATGATGAGAATCTATTACAGTCTATTTTTATTTTCAGAGGACGAGTTGCCGGCAATAGAGGGCGCTGAGGAAGTACTGGCTTGCGAGGAAGCTACGAGAGAAAAGCTTCGTCCAAAGCTGTTCAGCTTCCACGAGAATAAGAGACCGCCTTATTGGGGCACTTGGAGGAAGAAGAGCGCCTTCGTCACAGCTAGGAGACCTTTCGGACAAGAGGTATGTTAAATCACATTTACAAACAGGTCTATCGCGAATTTATTTTGTTATTGTTGTGTTTTTTGTTATTTTGTTACATTTTGCTGGGACGTCAGTTAGCCGCGACCACGACCAGTGAAACCTGTGTCGAAACGTCGGTAAATAAAGGTAACAAAATAAATTCGCGATAGACCCGTTTGTAAATGTGATTTAATTATGTGTTCAAAACGCGAAAGTTTCAAATGTTATAAGAGGTATGTTTTTTTAGGGTTCCGTACCCAAAGGGTAAGGACCCTATTACTAAGACTTCGCTGGCCGTCTGTCTGTCACCAGGTTGTATCTCATGAACCGTATGATAGCTAGACAGTTAAAATTTTCACAGATGATGTATTTCTGTTGCCGCTATAACAACAAATACTAAAAAGTACGGAACCCTCGGTGGGCGAGTCCGACTCGCACTTGTCCCGGTTTTTTTAACTCTTTGACCGCCAAAGACATCAACTGACGCGCGCGGCTTCAGCTCACTATCAACCTTCAAGCATGACGATAAGGTTCACTATAACACGCCTCAAACGATAGGCGTGGCATTCAAAAGGTTAAGTGGGACAGTATTGGGAAATCCGAAACTATTAAAGACAGAGGAAAAATGTCTTCGGAACCATTAGATTTTTTTGTAACAAAATTTTAGCATGGTCAAAATTTTGCTCATGCGTAAGTTGTCCCTAAAAGTCAACCAAAATGATAAATATTTTTTTAATGCAGATGACATCAGCAAGACTCAGTTTCAATACAAGGATCATTTTCATTGTACGCATAAAAAACCGTTCAAGAACTTGCATGCAATATTTGATACATTATTAACTACAGAAATTGCGAAGCGTCTGGTTGACGTAACTGGTGACCGAAGAGCTGGCGGCTTCCTCGGACAACGTATCAGCATTGCGATACAGCGAGGAAATGCCGCCAGCATCCTTGGTACAATGCCTCAAGGGCCTATTTTAGATTTAAGCTAGTTATTAATTTCGTTTACGTAGTGCCACTATATATCTTCATATATCTTGTATGTAAATAAAAAAGTTAAAAAAACTAGAGTACAATGAATTCAGTCAATCAACCAAATATCACAATGTAAAGGAAATCTTATGAAAGTTCTTGAAATATCTTAATAGGCTTTATGGGAAGAACATTTATCCATTTTGACTTGGTTTCTGCCAATAAAATAACACCTTTTCACTTGATTCCAGAAACAACTCGACTACGACGTAGACAGCGATGAAGATTGGGAAGAAGAACAAGAAGGCGAGAGTCTCGACGGCAGCGTGGCCGGCGACGACGACGAGCCTGATGATGATTACGAGGTCGACAACGAGGTGTTCGTGCCGCACGGGTATCTCAGCGACGAGGTATGTTCTATCTCTCTCTAGATTGGGAGGAGGAACAGTCTCGACGGCAGCGTGGCCGGCGACGACGACGAGCCTGATGATGATTACGAGGTCGACAACGAGGTGTTCGTGCCGCACGGGTATCTCAGCGACGAGGTATGTTCTATCTCTCTCTAGATTGGGAGGAGGAACAGTCTCGACGGCAGCGTGGCCGGCGACGACGACGAGCCTGATGATGATTACGAGGTCGACAACGAGGTGTTCGTGCCGCACGGGTATCTCAGCGACGAGGTATGTTCTATCTCTCTCCAGATTGGGAGGAGGAACAAGGAGGCGAGAGTCTCGACGGCAGCATGGCGTGGATTACGAGGTCGACAACGAGGTGTTCGTGCCGCACGGGTATCTCAGCGACGAGGTATGTGCTATCTCTCTCTAGATTGGGAGGAGGAACAAGGAGGCGAGAGTCTCGACGGCAGCATGGCGTGGATTACGAGGTCGACAACGAGGTGTTCGTGCCACACGGGTATCTCAGCGACGAGGTATGTGCTATCTCTCTCTAGATTGGGAGGAGGAACAAGGAGGTGAGAGTCTCGACGGCAGCGTGGCCGGCGACGATGACGAGCCTGATGACGATTACGAGGTCGACAACGAGGTGTTCGTGCCGCACGGGTATCTCAGCGACGAGGTATGTTCTATCTCTCTCTAGATTGGGAGGAGGAACAAGGAGGCGAGAGTCTCGACGGCAGCGTGGCCGGCGACGACGACGAGCCTGATGACGACTACGAGGTCGACAACGAGGTGTTCGTGCCGCACGGGTATCTCAGCGACGAGGTATGTTCTATCTCTCTCTAGATTGGGAGGAGGAACAGTCTCGACGGCAGCGTGGCCGGCGACGACGACGAGCCTGATGACGACTACGAGGTCGACAACGAGGTGTTCGTGCCGCACGGGTATCTCAGCGACGAGGTATGTGATATCTCTCTCTAGATTGGGAGGAGGAACAAGAAGGCGAGTCTCGACGGCAGCGTGGCGTGGATTACGAGGTCGACAACGAGGTGTTCGTGCCACACGGGTATCTCAGCGACGAGGTAAGATCCCATCTCTGTCCTTCACAAAGGCATTGCAAAGGGCAGCTATAGTATGAATTTTCTAAAATGATTTTTACGCCTCACACCCTAATCTGTTAAACAAAAGCCTTTGTTTCTTTTGTTCAGCGGTTACCAATGCTACTGCTACTGACTGAACGGGAATAAACTCGTTTAAAAAGAAATTTTACCGTCCTATTTATATGGTTCAAATGTATGTAGCAGCTCTGTATTTTGAGGCTACACACAGGCAACCGATCGTCCTTCATTACCCAAACTCGTTATCTCAGAATAAGCTGTTACATTTTGAGCCTTATTACTATCACGATAGTTGCTTTTTAACGACATTGCTGCTTTGGCGCGCGCTCGGCACGCGCATAAAGCGCCTCTCCATAAAAGAAACAATAGCTATTTATGCAACACTCGTATCCTTTATACACTCGTATTCCCTTATACACTCGTCGGAAATCATCTTTACGCACGTGTATCATACAATGTTTTACTATGCATTGTGCGAGTAAATAAAAAAAAACATATAATGGCAAATAAGTTTAATTATTAAAAAAATTAAAACAAAAAGCACTAGTGCGGAAAAGTGCTCTTTTCCGCACTAGTGCGAGAAAGTAGCACCATATGTACTGTAAAAAAAAATTGAAAACAAAAAGCACTAGTGCGGAAAAGTAGTACTTTCCGCATGATATGGCTCCGTAGGAAACGCACTTTTCGAGCACATGCATTGTAAAGGCTTTTGTTTAACAGATTAGGGTCTGAGACCTAAATATATTTTTGAGAAAATTCACACTATAACAACCGTGACAAAGGTTGGTTTCACTGCAGCGAGACGCGTCATGGTGTCAAAATGTCTGAAGCCCAGAATGCCTTTTTTTCCCTCACGGCAGGGGTCAGAGTATTATAAACTAGATTCATACCTTACCTACGCGACAACTTAGAGAGCAGTTTGTGACGATCTATCTATCCTTTATACTAGAATCTTCGTATACTGCTTCGGACTCTTCGGAGCCCCGAGTCTGCTTTTTTAGACTCACTTTCCATCCATTTCTATTTAACTTATATAAGTATATACGAAAGAAGGATTTGTCAATTTTGGGCAATCCAGTTTATGTATAAATGGTAACTGCCAATGAACGACCAAGTATAGTCGACTACCATGTTGAATTCGTTGTCTTACCCATGACTACCATAACACCTTCACCCAGATATACCCAAAGCGGTGAATTTTTAATTTTTTCCTTTAATTAAAAAAATTGTAGTACAGTATGCGGGTACAGTAGTCCTTGTTAGTAATTTGCATGAAAGAGAAATTTGATCCTGGGATTGCCAACACCATGGGTAGAATAACTACCAATGACTAAATAGGACCGGTATGATTATCTCTGTCTATGTTTGGAATGAGACAGTCCTGGGCCAAACTATATTATTTAAATTAGTTTTTAACAGCATTCTTTCTTTTACAGGAAGCCACAATGGACGAGGAAGAAGACAAAGACAACGTCCTTTCCCTTTCCCCCGAAACGCAAAAGGCGCGGCTCAAAAACCTAGAAGACGAATTCGAGTCCGAAATGAAAAAACCAACAGAAAAACTCAAACCCAGGCTCTATGGTCTAATATGGGAAACGAAAGATGGCGGCAAACCGGAAAAATGCATCGATGCTCTATGGAATTACTTCGGAAAATTGTCTATGATCATGGATGACGCAGTAATTGACAGTTTATTACAACCACCGTCAGAGCCACAGGAGCCAGAAAAGAAAAAAGTTAAAAAGAAGAAATTAGCCGAAGGAGAGCAACAGAGCCCTAAAAGTGAGAAAAAGAAAAAGGCCAAACCAGAAAAGAAAGAAACTAAGAAAGCTAAGTCTGAGCCGAAACAGGAAACTAAGAAAAATCAGCCTGGTATTAACTCGTTTTTAAATAAATTAAAATCGACGTAAAATTTTAGAGTTAAGAGGAAAGGGGACGGCCGCTTCTCCATACAAACGTAGTCCCCATTTTCCTCTGGATATTATGGAAAATATTTTTACATAATTTGATGTATATTAACCATAGCTTTGAGTTTTTAACGTTTGACTTTTTTCGATTTTTTGATTATTGTAAAAATAAGGAGCAGAAAACAGATTTTATGCAAATTTTTAAATGCCCCTAACTCCAATTTAAAATTCGAAAAAATATCAAACGTAGGGGCATTCCTGTAGTTGTTATACAACAAATGAGGGCTATCGTTTTTTTGCTCACCAGTTGGCGCCTCTGTTGATGGTGGTCCAAAACACTAATGAACAGCTGTCAGTCATTGAAGTGACATTTGACATTTCGAACTATGGAAAAGACCACCATCTACACTAGCGCCCCTAGCGGCGAATTCATACGCGTTAGCCCTCATTGTGTCAAAATATTTTCAATCATGTTAATATCCAGAGGACTTCCGGTTCGAGCGCCATCTTGATAGTTAGCATCGTGATTAATTACTTTGTTTTTTGCTCATTAATATTGTTTAAAGTGTAATATCGACAGCTTATTATACAGTAAACTAATGTGGTAGTGTGCAGTGAATGGAGAATTAATTTTGAAGCGCGTTTAACCACCATCTTGGAGTCAACGGCCGGTAGTCCACGTGCTTCTTGTAAAGTCTAGCTATCGATTTACAAGAGCTAACAAATCACCGTACACCGTCTTGTACAACCGTACAATTTTTGTCGTTTTTAAACCTCTTAATACCTTGACACTGGCGAAATAGTCCCACTGGACTGAAGCCATAATTTTAAAAGAAGAAGAAGAAGATATCCAGAGAGGAAAATGAGGACTATGTTTGTATGAAAAGGCTATTTAGCACAGGTCCTTTCTTAATCTGTGAATGTGACCAGAGATTAATAAAAAAAGACTGCTATTCATTACACAGTGGCATAAATTTTTGTAAAAAATATTTTAATGGTTTTAAATAGGTATTCGTTTCATAAATATTTTGTATGTCGCTAGGAGTTCACTTGCTTATAACGCCGTCTAGTGAAGTGCAAGGTTTACAAGGTTTGAATATAGAATTCAAACCTTCAACCCAGCTTCGCACGGATAGTTCAACTAATTTACACAAAACCTTTACAAATTATATTTATAAACCTTCCTCTTGAATCACTCTATCAATTAAAAAAAACTGGCCAAGTGCGAGTCGGATTAGCCCACCGAGGGTTCCGTACTTTTTAGTATTTCCCATCATCATCATCCTGTCCAGGCCGGTTTCGGCCTCGGCGACTGGGTTTTTCTGGTTAGTGAGAGCGACGATCGTGAGCTCTGTGAGAGCGATATATTATTCTGTTTTTAGTATTTATTGTTATAGCGGCAACAGAAATACATCATCTGTGAAAATTTGAACTGTCTACCTATCACGGTTGATGAGATAAAGCCTGGTGACAGACAGACGGACAGCGGAGTCTTAGTAATAGGGTCCCGTTTTTACCCTTTGGGTACGGAACCCTAAAAACCGCATCAAAATCCGTTGCCTAGTTTTAAACTTTCGCGATTAGAATATTAGTATGGATTAATGAAACATATGTGAAGATTAGCAATCTTTTGTTTACTGGTCTCTGGTGTGTCTATTTATAATTTATATTATTCAGACAAGCAAGATATTGTGAACAGCATTTATTACGGAATGATTGTAGCTTACTTTTATATCATTTAATTCATTCGTTAAGTAGCATGGTATAATAATATACTCCGCTGGTACTCTCTTCCGAGACTCGCGAACCACATGATTGACACAAGCCTACGTCATCGTGGTTCGCGAGTCTCGGAAGAGAGTACCTTGTTTTATTATACCATGGTTAAGTAGCAAATAGTTATGTCATAATTATGCATAGTTCTTGTTACTATGTATCTCAGTATACTTTTATTATTATACTATAGACAACTAATTTAATGACCGTGCGCAATTAATAAAAAAAACCTTAAATAAATTAGCGGATACGGTGACATAATGTCATCTTCATACAATTTTTAAACTTAAAACAAAATTGTATTGAGATGACATCTGTCACCGTACCCAAGATGTTTGAAAAATACTATAACAGCCACGTTCTTAACTGACCATTCTGATCTTACAAGCCTCAATTAGATATTTAATTGATTCTTACAAATACATTAAGTCAAACGATTTTAACTAATTGAGGCTTATAGCCCATTTTTGCATAGCGCCATGTCTTTAGCGGCTCTTGACCTTTTTGACGCCACTGAACTGAACCGCAGGTCCAACACCAAAGACGGATTAATCCGTCACAGACCACAGAGCAACATAGACCTACGCGTATGTGCATAAAGTTCAATTTCAGTTTTGACACTTCGGTGACGTGGCGTCCGAGTGACAGCTTTTGTGTTTGACACGGCATCGAAAAGGTTAAATTGGCGTTATGCACCATGAACAAATTATGACATAATATAATAGCACGCTTATTAGATTACTTGTCTGTACCTTTACATAAGATTTGCACTTTTATATGACGGAGTTATTAATGCATGTTACTACAGTTTTGGACTTCCTATTCCTACACTTAAAACACGGCAGGCACGATTAAAGTTGTAAATACTATTCATTTTATTATAATTAAAATAACAATTGTATTATTTTTACATAACAATTGTAGCATAATATTTCGAAATATATTAAGTTTTATACGACGCATTTTATTTTCCTTTACACGAAATATTTTCCATTTTAGTGCGCCTCCATCGATCAAATCATGAGGGAGCAACCACAGAGAGATCGATCAAATAAATACAACGATTAATTTTGTATCAAGCAGAAATGTCTGCAAACGATGCTATTAAGCTTCGAAATAAATTAAGTGTTAAAATTCACTGTCTTGGGTGGGACTTGAACCCACGACCACTGGATCAATAGTTACCGCAATACCAACTGGCGACTGAGGTCATAATGCTACTTCCTTTACCTTTGATAAGACCTACCAAGAGTGAAAGAGATGGCATTATAACTTTAGTCGCCAGTTTATATTGCGGCTACTATAGTACAGTGTTCTGCCATCTGCGGCCGTAGCACAGTCGCATTTTTATCACCTGTCACGTTCTAACACGTATGTAAGTGCGAAAGTGACCGGCGATAAAAATGGAACCATGCTGACACCACTGAGCTACCAAGACCATGCCCAATACAGCAAAGCTTAAAAACCACGATATTATAAGACACAAGCAATAATCAAAGACTTATTGTTTGTGACAGGTAAAATCTAAGAAAACACAGTTCCCCTCCGCCAGGCCAGGGACAGATTTCCATGACCAATCGCCTCCTGGGCGAAAACTCGTATAGTGGTTAACGGCTATGTATGATGAACCCTCGTGAACGTCAGCTGCCGCTCCGTTGGTGGGATGAGGAATAAATAAAAGTCTATATTTTTTTTATTCATCACCTCCCGCTTGATACTTTGTCAGATGATAGTTTAGATGCTATTGTGAATAAACAAAATCGTCAGCCGATTGTATCGCTGTGGAAAGACCGTCAGCTGGTCACATGAACATGTAAAAAAAAATATTTTCAGTCATCGGCGTCATCGCCTCCCGTTTGATACTTTGTCAGATGATAGTTTAGATGCTATTGTTAATAAAACAAGTCGTCAGCCTGTTGTATCGCGGTGAAAAGACCGTGTTACGGTGGCTGCCATTCACGAGGGTTCATCATACATAGCCGTTAATCGCTATACGAGTTTTCGCCCGGGAGGCGATGTCTGACGAAATTTGCGCCTGACTCACGGTCTACTAGTTTGACAGCTGAAAGCGATCGTGCTGTACAGTGCCATGTTTTGTGGTCACTGAATTGTCAAACGTCAACTTTTAGGGCTCCTCTACACGATGGCCCAGCGTAGGCCAGTCTAAGGGACGCAGCTATGCGGTGGAATGAGATAGCAATATCACTTGCTCCCTCTTACGCATAAATGTACCCCTTGGACTGGCCTACGCTGGGCCATCGTGTAGAGGAGCCATTACAATATTTACAATCAAAGTTACAGCATAATGTACAGCATGTTACAGCATAGACATAGTATATACAAGTAGTTATAGACGCACCACCGAGCGACCGGGGGTAAGATAAAGAATATTCATATATGGGCAGCATAGGATTTTTTCTCTTTCACTCTTATAAATTTCGGTATTTCGCCATCGCCTCCTACCTATGATGCCACCCGGTCGGTGATACGGACAAAGCATAGCTATTTTCTCTTTCCTCTTATAGGAATCGTAATAAGATTATCTTTCTCTATCAAAGAGTGTCAGGCCCTTGGTACGGAGCTGTACAGCATACAGCAGCGCCATCTCGTTTAGGTGTCAAATTCGAAGACCGAAATTGTCTTGAGGTAGTGCATGGTAGCGCTGGTTATATTCTCTTTGTAGTGCATAATTGTTTTTTTTTCATCGTATTTTCTCGGAAACGTTCGTATTTGTCATGCTACTTAAGTCAACCTCAGTACTTTTTGTACTGAGCCTGACTGAAATAGCATATCACGTTCGTGCGTTTCCGTGAAAATACGATTGCAAGCAGTTATGCACTACATCTTTGTATAATAAATGAATCTTGTAGTAGTACAAACAAAATTTATCGTCCGACGTGGTCAATCAGTGACATGTAAGATGTAAGTAAGTTTGGATGGCTCTTGGAAAAAGGCAGACCGGTGCTAGTGACCGCATATCATAAATTTCGTATTTTTTGCGATAATATAATAATCGACAAACGCAAACAATAGTTATTTGTGCAACAAGAGAGGAAAGTTGGTTTTTCTTGCGAGTGTTTATTTTGAGTCCCGAGAAAGCGAAAGATTCTATAATTGAATCACGAGCGAAGCGAGTGATTCTAAGGTAGAATCTTGAGCGTAGCGAGAGACTCAAAAACACGAGATGTAAAATAACTTTGCTCTCGTGTTGCACACATAATTTTTCACCTCAGTAGTGAGAACATATTAAAGGTTAAAATGTATTTCGAATTACACAGAATAAACAGAAATAAAAAGTATTATAATATGTACGATAAGATACGATACGATACGAGACCGGACCGTACCGGACCGGACTGGACCGGACCGAACCAGACCGGACCGGACCGTACCGCACCGTACCGTACCGTACCATAAAAAAAAATGTAATAAAAGTATGAAGTTCATGGCCTTCACTAAATTAAAAAGCTACATTGTTTCACTCCCTGGAGTGACGAAAGTAGGCTTGTTCGAGCTGCTGAGGTGAAAAAAAAATATCGGAAGGACAGAAGTCACGTGACTATATTTGTTTATTAGGATCACCAACAGGGGCCCATTCCTCAAACCGAACGGTATTTGGTATTAGTCTAATATTATTAGTGTGTTGCCATGGTAACCCATACCATTTGGCAGTTCATGGACTAATAATATTATTTTAATACCGTTCGAGAAATGGGCCCCTGAAGATACAATTTACATACTAGTATTAACATACAAAAAGGGCACATTTTCTATTAATCCCCCACTTACAATCACAGCATGTATATCGGATTATATGATAACGGATTGGACAAAATGAGAACTTCTGAATAACACGCCTGAGGAGCAACTGGAGCTACCATAAACATCGAAGAACGTCTATCGCCATCTCTACCTATATGAGTGACAGAAATGGAGATAAAGTAAATATCGATATCCACGGCCCCTGCTCTCACGCACTCCAATGGCGCCACATGCACAGCTGACGTGGCCCTTTTGATTATTCTACTCGCTGCCGGTAGATTTGCACCTTATTTAAAACATGATAAGGTTTAAAATATTCTGTAGAAAATGTAACCAAACTAGTTAAACTAGACAGGCTGATGACGTTGGCTATCAGCAGTTGCTTAATTAATCTTACCTCGATGCGTGATGTTAACAAGCCCATATAAATAATTATACTAAGAGCTAAGGGTGGTGAAATGAGATTATAATCGTCGGCAGTAAATTAAATTGGTATAAATCATTGCTGAAAGAAACAATTATTGCTGAAATTAAGTAGGTACATATAGATTAAATTATACTAATTATAAATACAGCCATTATATAGGTACAATGTTTTCCTTCCTTAAAATAAAAATAATAAAATAAATAAATGAAGCTGTGAAAAAATCAAACTTCTAAGTAAACGTAAAAAAAGATACGGCCGTTTATGTCGCAAAAAACGTATATTTTGACACTCAAGGGAATCAAAATTCATAGGGTACTTCCCGTTGACCTAGAACTATGAAATTTGGCAAGTTACATATATCTTTTTACACTACAAGTACCTTAGGGAAAAAATCTCAAAATAAGAATTTGTAAAAAAATATACCTATCAAAATAAATAATAACTCAAATTTGTACGGATCCTCGGTGGGCGAGTCCGACTCGCACTTGTCCGGTTTTTTATATGTTATACCTATCTAAGTAGGTAACTACTTACAGTATGGAGAAATCAGAAAACCGTAAAAGATAAACACTAGGAAGCTGTGTTAGATTAAGTAGTAACATTAGATCTGTTTTTGTACAAACAATTTTGGTACTTACCTGGGTCAAAATTATTTGCGTTGTCTGGTTTTTGTCCCCAAAAATATGACGGAGTGGAACTTTTTGCATGCATTTTGGTCAAATGAATGAACAAGCACTTAATACTTATGCATAATCTAATTAGTTCTGATGTATTTGAAAGCGATCTTGTTAATAACTGTAGTACCAACCTCAAAATCGGAGAACACGGACTTACGAAAGATTTTTTGCCCAAACTGAAACGGAGACCTTCTCTTCGCTCGGAAAATTATTAAGGTACTCCATTTTTTATATTCTTTATAACTTAATCCTATAAGGGGCAGAGGGTAATTTATCGTATTAAATGTGCAAATACCAGTAATGGCGGGGCGCAGGCAAGGGGTCTTGATCCCATTGTGCAGATAATATCGAAGGGGTTAATTTTATGGTTTAACAGTTTAAACAAACAACTTTTAATATTTAGGGCTTACCGATTTTATGGAAGCGCTCATAAGTAAATCAGATTTAAAATTTCAAAGTTATTTTAGGGTTCCGTAGCAAAACTAGGAACCCTAATTGTTTTGCTATATTCGTCTTTGATCTTCATTAGTTACCACCTACTAAAAAGTTTTGAACCGAAAGTAACGTATCCTTTGTCAAAACTGCCGCGATGTTTTGTTGGTTTGTTTTCTATAAAAGTAAGTACCTCTTTTAAATCCACCTCTGGATGGAACCCTACATATTTTCATGTCCTAATGTGATAGGTTATTCAGTGCGTGGTGTATTAAAGGGGAACGAATATCATATTATTTTCGCGCTACGACGCACGCACCCTACATTGACCACTTTGACATCACCACGTTGTTCTGTCGACATCACTTACAGTGCAGCCGCGTAAATCAATGAAAAATCAAGAAGACTTTTTAAAAGATCAAATAAGCCAGTTTTTTCAGTCGTAGCTTCACAAATCACCGTAGACTTGTAGAAAAGTGGCGTGTGTAGCGTTCGTAGCCCGTAGCACGACCATACAGTTTACTGATTGGTTCAGTAGCGCGCGAGTACGCGAACTGACTGCTTGTGTATGTGCGTGCGCATGTTGTTCGTGGTGCCTACGATACGTGCGTAAACTAACTTTTTAACAAGTACTGTAGTGTTGTGAGAAAGTAGTGGTGGATACGGTGCTTACTGGATTGCTCGCAGGTAGGTTTTGGTCTGTTATCAGGAAGCAAAAACTTCACGATATAATACACAAAAGAGCAATAAAAACAGTCAATGTAAATTAAAACTCAACAAGTAAAGTTACCCTCTTTTATTGCTCTTAAGTGTAACTTGATAATAATAATACTAAAATCGCTAAGCCTGTAGATATGTTGGCAGGTTAATTGAGGCATACCTAATAGGTATCTATCAAAAATCTAGATCAGTTTTGTCAAAACTAAGGACTAAATGTGAAATTACATATTTTTTTATTACATACCTAGTTCTGAGGTGGTAAACATAAAAGGGGAATCATTCGTTCGTTTGGTCGGCACTGTATTATACATTGTTTTAATCGTGGTGAGACTGTCATATCGAAGTATTTAATAACAACACAATATCAAATATGTTTAATAATACTTTTTGATATGTTCCCCATTTGTCAAGTTACCAAAGCCGAAATTGATTTATCGCCCACTTCGATGCACATGCACCCATTGACCTCTCATAATTATAGTATTGATACGTTATCTTCATATAATAAATCAACTGTAACGTCGTTCATGAATAATAATTATATGTATCTATGATTAGAAATTGAAATTACGTGGATGGAATCAATTGATGAATATTATTGCGTTTTGCTTCAGCAGACCTATTCAAGCGTAGTATTCAACCACGCTTTTGTATAGAAACGAGTGAGCAATATCGCATTAAGGATGACTCACGTTAGACCGGGCCGTGACCGGGCCGGAGCTTCCGGCGCTTACTTTTCTATGACATGACAAGTGATCACGTAATGCTTTCCATAGAAAACGAAACGCCGGAAGCTCCGGCCCGGTCACGGCCCGGTCTAACGTGAGTCATCCTTTAAGTAAGAGTATGTATACCTATAACCTATATGCTCACTATGCGAATTAAGAAAATGTACTTAATCCGTAATACGTATGTAACTTTCAATATCATTAGAGCGTTTTCACATTTTCCGTTCCGATATCGGATGTAGGATCCTAAAACCGCGTAGTCAGGCCGCGTGGGCGCCGTCTTTAGCGGTCACGCAAACTACAACAAGCATTATGCCTACACATACGCACATAAACAAATATTATCGGTCCGACTGCTGACGGGGGGCTCCGACATGACTGAAATTATCGGAAGCCCCTTTCCGATATTATCGGATGTCGGAAGTCGCCTATAACTAAAACAGCTGCAGGAGACTGCCATTGGCATTAAGTCCGGCTTTTTTGCATTATTTATCGTGTTTTAGTAATAATGATTTATTAAATGCATAAATAAATACAGAGAAACACATATATCTTACATTTTACTTGCTTCCGACATCCGATATCGGATCGGAGAATGTGAAAACGCTCCTAGGGGTGTTCATTTCTATCTTGCTGTTACTTTTCTCGTATATCTCGTAGCCTCGTAGCTCATAGCCACACGAAACCCATTTAATTTTCATACCTTTTGAAACACTCGTTACCCAAATTCTAAATTGGAATCATTCCTTATGCTCGTGATTCTATATATATATTTAAACTAGCTTTTGTGCTTGCCCAAAATAAGCATTCGCAGCAATGCAGTTTGCTCTCTTGTTGATTATTGCACTAATTTAAGTGACAGACATGTACAGTCGTACAAGTAGGTATATGACTTGCTGTTAGTTGCTGTAACACCACACTGCCGGCCACTGTCATGTTCCCAGTCAATATGGAAAACCTACATACTTACCTATTTATATATATTTGTAATCTAGTAAATAGGTAGAACCTAAGGTAGGTAGTGTCGCCAAGACTCAGAAGCTCAGTTTAGATTAAACCATAAATAGGTAAAAGCACGTTTTTCACAGTTCCAATTTGATCTGTAATGCTAACAATGTAGTCTTTAACATCCACACTAAGCAATAGAACTACGGCATACCAGCATGCATTTTGCGTCTAAACTTGGGCATACAGAGCCACAGAGCTACCATCTCGGCGAATGACTGTTTTACCTTTATTGGATTCCAATCGCTGAATGCGTCGATTTATTTCTATCAAAGTTGGAATTCCTGCACCCTACGCCAGATGTTGAAGACTGAAAACGAAAAACTAAACGAGCTTTAACGAATTATCGTCTATATATTATACGCGCTACTAGCTTCAATTCGCTTTTAATCGTTTGTCTTAAATATCCAGACACAAAATCAATTGGTGGAAAAAAATATTGTCCGCGTCGACGGTCTACCGGTAATAAGTGTCTTAAGTCATTTGTCAATGATAACTTTCGGAATATTGCAGTGGTAAAGTAACTTCAGTGAAAAGATTATTATGTTTACCTATAGGTACAGTTGGTCAAGCAAATCTTCAAAGATTCAAAGATTTATTTGTTCAACATAGGTAAGTTTATATAGTTTTTGTTTTTTATATTTTTTTATATAGTTTTTATTTTTATATTTAGCTTTAATTTAGTTTTAATATAGTTTTATTTAACATTAATTTAATTTTTAAGTAGATATATAGCTATATTTATTCATTAATAGATTATATTTTGAGAATCTGTAATATATTCCTTTGTGTATTGATTTTATAAACATAGGTAAGTTACAAGATGTTAAATACATATTTCAGCATCGCTAAATCAAATCTCATAAATCTAATCTAATTTAATCTTATCATTAAATAGAAACAAAAAAAACTACACTCATCCCCTTCTTCTGGGCGCCAGCACCAGTGCAAGACAAAGACAGTATGACTCTCCGTCTACGCCCGAAATGAGACAGTCCCTTGACAAACTATACATATTAGACTAGCAAATATACGAATTTACAGTTTTCACGTGGTGAATAGCTGAAACGTAGCGATCGTAAGTACTGAACTTTCCAATCATTACGCGGTGGGAACACAACGCGGATCGTGCCTAAGTAATGCCAAGAATGCAGGCTTTCTTGGCTTGTTTTCTAGCTATTAACGTTGTTCTATTCCCGGCGCTCTAGCTGGTTTATTTGGACACCGATAGTATTGGCCGCGTGCCGGCGTGGGGAATCCACGCGCTCCGGATATAGCGCTGTGACGTCGCACTACTTAGGAAACTTCCGCGGTCGTGATCGAAACGGGGCAATTATCTGGGGCCTTTGGTTGGCTCACGCGCGACATGTGAAGCGCGTCTTGAGCGACATGTTGAGCAACTTCTTGCGTCATGTGGAGAGACAGCCATTTCAAACGGTTTTAATAAGTTCTGAAAAAGCTTTTTGTATAAAATCTGTGGAAATCGGTCACGAACGTACCTTATTTAAAGAACTATTTGGTTGCATGAGCATAAAAGCACGAGCTAAGCTGCACCGTTTCTGCTTGAGCAACATGCTTTCAAAGAACCGGTCTTCCCGACTGTTCTTCCTATATTTACAGCTTAAGCCATTCTCGTGAAATTTTGTTGACAGGTACCCATAGTTAAGTAGGTACGAGTACCTATAAGTATAAGGATTTATTTATTTACATTTATTCAATTCTAGTCTATGCATAATTCGACTCCGACGCCTACAGCTCACAGACCCTACTCATAGTGTTGTGTTCCTGCCGGTGAGTAAGGTTAATGCCAGAGCTCAACGAGGGAGAGGAGTGTTAGGATCGGCAACGCGCATGTAACTCCTCAGGCGTACATAGGCTACGGAGACTGCTTAACATCAGGCGGGCCGTATGCTTGTTTGCCACCGACGTAGTATAAAAAAAAGAGTAAAGCTCCTAAACTATAAGAAAATCTAAATATTCCAAACGCCGATAAAGCTCTTTTAGTAAAATTAAAAATGTAGCTCATAAATTTAATTGTCAATCTGTAGCCAGAGTGACAGATCATGAGCGTGGGCGGTATTTAAAGTGACACTTAAATTTAATCGCACCCAAGACACTTGCTACGGCCATGTGTCCCCTGTTCCCACACTGACTGTACTCGCATTCTGGGAAGCCATTTTTACTCATTATTTATTTAGCTTTGTTTGGACTTTATTACTGTTTATCGGATTTGGCGACCTAAATGGGGAGGCTCACTTCAAAGTAGTGGATCACTTATTTAGACTTGGTGTTATAAACATCCGTTGTTGCAAAACAGAACGCGTTGGAATCACATTGGTGTCTGTGTGGCCGTCTGTTAATTGCATGTTTTATTTTGATATTTTTTATATATAAATAAATAAATATTATAGACCATTCTTACACAGATTGACTAAGTCCCACGGTAAGCCCAAGGAGGCTTGTGTTATGGGTACTCAGACAACGATATATATAATATATAAATATAGACGGATTAAAAGATCGATACTCTGAGATTCCGACAACAATCCAGATCTATAATTCTATAATAAAAAACTTGTTTTTTTAGTTTATCTTACACTACACCCCTGTTTTATCCAGGTACTCAAAGAAAAAGATTATTCACAATGATTCCGCAAAAAATATACTTGAATAATCGATAAGAATATAATTTGTGTATGCGTAACGAAGGGGAATAATCCGCCGATGTAGGATCAGAGGGCCCACCGCGAACCACGCTCGACGTGTTGCCTGTCTCACTTAGGTACGAATTTACAAGTGCGACAGAGAGGCAACACGTCGAACGTGGTTCGCGATAAGCCCTGTGCACAGTGCCGGCGCAGACAGCCCCGCAGCGGGAAAGAAAACAGTATTCACCAAGCTTACCGACCATTGGTAGGTACCAACTTGGACACCAGTATAAAGGATGACTCACGTTAGACCGGGCCGTGTCCGGGCCGGAGCTTCCGGTGCTTCGTTTTCTATGGAAAGCATCACGTGATCACCTGTCATGTCATAGAAAAGTAAGCGCCGGAAGCTCCGGCCCGGACACGGCCCGGTCTAACGTGAGTCATCCTTAAGTGGTCTCTTTTTACATATAGTTTAAGTGTGTAAGTTTCGTACCCATGCCACAAAGATTCAATTTAGCAGAATCTAATTTTGTAACTGATAATAAAAAGTCACGAACTTACGAATCTTAATGCCGTTCCATCGGTTTGCCGCTATCACTGTCACATTTCGCAAGAAAGAACGGGAAAGATCATATGCGCCAAGTGTCAATTTTGATCGAATTTTGTCGATTTTTATTTATTTTAAAAACGTTACCTTACAATATCGAAATTCGAAAGCTATGAAATTACTATTTACGTTAAGATTGTTTTTTCTTCTTTTTTTGTTTATAGTATCACATACTAAATAACCGAGTAAAGTAGGATTAAAAGTCCGGATGTGGTTACTTTGGGAATTAATTGTATCGAGCGAAGTGTCATAATTCGTGTATCGGAGCTATGTTGTTAAAGATAATATAGTCAAGAATTACATATATTTTTTCCACGTCTACAAATATCAACGCTTCTTAGAAAAACATGATCATATAAGGAGGTTTTTCGCCTTCTGGCTCAGGGAACCGCCTTAAAGTAAAATTATAGTGCAGCCTTGCGCATGCAATAGATAATAGCAAGAGGCGGGTCAATATGGAAAGCGTCTCTACTTTACCTGAAGTTTATATTTATTTTAATGCATCTTGCTCGCACTCATATTATCTAATACTAAAATATTCAATTATTATTTTTAAAGCTGAATGCGCCTCCTAGCTGCATGCACCGCAGGGCGCTAATTAAACTCAGCCCGCGCCCACGCCTGTCATCCACCCCATATTTATTGTTTCTTGACCACCATCCTGTTTAACTTTTAAATTAATTTATAGAAATGAGAATTGGTCGAATTGCGTGATTTACGATGGCCGGTCGCAACCTATTATAATATAATTTATTCGGGATGCCGATAAATCATAGATTACTATCGTTTATTTTTTGTTATGTTGTTGTTATTATTGTTCCGTTGTCAGCAGACAACATTTATCGGGGAGCTCGTCATAACATTTATTATTATTCTTCATTTACGCTGAAATCTTATGTCTGAGGGTCGTGACCACAATAGACCCGATGTATTTATTGTCGGTTTGTAATAAAAATTAATATTAAATATGTGCCTTTCGAGCTCTCCACTGGTAAGAGCTTAAATATAATATTCAACTGCAATTGTCGCTAAAACAATTAGGTATTTAAGAGTTGTGCTGTTTCGCGCTGTCCGACGAGTCGTAAACGACGATATTGTGCAGTGTACACTCAATCTTCTTCCTCGGTTCCTCATGGCTGAGGGTCGCGACCACATGAGGTCGTTAGTTACTTTAATCAATACCTCAAAAATGTCCACCTTTAATTACTTTATTTGTTTCAGATAGCCAAATACTGCGGTAATGGCACACCGGTCGCCTGGCCGTAAGCCGTCCGTGGTTACAGTGTGAGGTGCGCTAGGTGCGTACCGTGCGTGGTGTGTGTACCGTGCGCGGCCGTACCGTGCGTGGTGTGTGTACCGTGCGCGGCCGTACCGTGCGTGGTGTGTGTAACGTGTGCGATGTGCGCGTGGAGGCTGCTGCTGCTGGCTGCGCTGCCGGCGCTCGTCGGTAAGTTTAACTTCCTTTTGTTGTTTTTTTTTTCTACTCATAATCTATTTCGATTCTAATAGAAGAAAAAGTATCCCAAGTTTTCCTTTAATGACAGTTTAGTAAATACATATGCACAAAACCTAAAACGATATTTATGTAACGGTACCTAATAATTACCTAAACGACTTAAAATGATATATGAATTATATGGACCCCATTCCCATTTTATATAACAAATAACAATTCTGAACTACAATTTGATAACATAATTCTCGACCAATGTTGAGCCTTTTGAACGGTGCTTCAAGTTTAGACCCGTAAAATAGTAATATGTACGTTTTTGAAAAGATTTGTAACCTGTACAAATAAATTTAGTTAGTGGCATGATTTTTATGTTTGGTGTATGCCTGTATGGTTGTATTGGTTGTCCATTAGACAGAGAGTCAAACAATGCAACCCTGTTGGCATGTAACAAGCCTTTTATAAAACGCAACCGTATCGTGTCTTTTGTGATATTTTTTGTTCGGCTGTCGAAAAGACAAAGGGGAAGTGCCGCGGCCGCACGCCGGAGCGAACAGATGCGCATTCCGCGGTCCGCGCATATGCGTCCGTGCGACGCAAATCACCGCTGTTTACATAGGTATAGGGTTGGCGACTTAAAATGATGCGGTATTTGTTACAAGTAACTAAAAGAGTGGAATTAACCAATACGCAAATGGTTAGGGCACCAATATCTCAGGAACCAATTAAAAGAGCGCAATCTTTCTATACTTAGTAGTTACTAAGGCATCAAAATGTCTTAATCCGCCGCTAAGTACCAAATAGTTTTTTAAACCCACAATAAATTAACGACTGATATTTGTCTAACAACATCTAATTTTGGCAAATGTCATACTTGTGATTCGTACCTAAAATAACACTTTATTTACATACAAGATATATACATTGGTACTACGTAAACGAAATTAATAACTAGCTTAAATCTAAAATAGGCCCTTGAGGCATTGTACCAACTATACCAAGGATGCTGGCGGCATTCCCCCGCTGTATCGTAATGCTGATATGTTGTGCGAGGAAGCCGCCAGCTCTTCGGTCACCAGGCCGCGTAGCCAAGATGCAAATCGCTTACGCTACGTAGCGATCGAAACGCAACTGTCACTGTCGCACTAATATAGAAGAGTGATAGAGAGACACAAAGCGTATCGTTGTCGTAGCGATAGCGATTGTCACCTTGGCTAGGTCGGTTCGCGATTTCTGCAAAAAATACCTAAAATAGATGTTTTTTCAACAACAATAGCATCACCTACTCTCCAAGATGAATATGTACCTAGGTCATTATGGTAATTATGGTCATACCTACTGAACAACATGGACCATCTTCGAAATCGCGTATGACCAAGAGTAGTCTATAAGCGCTAATAGTATTGTATACAATCGTTATATAATAGAGAGCTTTTCAGTCGAGTACCGTGATATAACGTGTACCGTGTAAGATACGAGATTGAAAAGCTTGATAATATCACTATTGTATACAATACTTTTTCTACGACTCATCTAAAATAATACTTTTTTTACTACAAAACCTAAATAATTAATTAAAATTAGTACTACAAAAATGTAGTACAAAAGATATCAACGCGCGGCTATTGTTGCCCGTTAAGTCTTTTCTATGGGAGCGCGGCGGCACGTGATTGTTTTTTTTATAGTTGACTACAGCGTATCGAAATAAATATTATAGTTGAGTTGGAAGCCCATACATGAAAAGTACGCAATTATAGTTTGGTATACGAAATCTTAATCCAACCATTACAGTCGACGAGTAGAAAAACACGTACGTTAGTTTTTTTTGTTTAAATCGTAACTATTTTATAGTAACTTATTCAAATCGGCATAAAGCATTCATTTATGATTAAATTGAAAAGCTTAAAAGCAGATTAGTATAGGGATTTTCAATAAAAACTTCTCCGCATGGGGTCTTCCGAATTTTGAATATTAAATTACTAAACATTAAAGTAATTTGTATGGATTTGCAAGTGGGCAAGCCCGCATGCTCGGCGCATAAGTATTATTACCATAATGGGAAAGCTTTTTTCGTGCTTGATCCTTGACGGATATGCAGCGCATGTGCGCACTACGCAATAAGTGATGTCATATGCGATTCATTATTAAAATGAAAGAATTTTTTTTAGTTAAAATCACTAAACAATAGGAATGTTTTCTATAGATAACCAAATTAAACTGTTTCTCAGCGGCGATGATTTAAAAAGCAACGGATTGCAAAAAAAAACAGACAAAACATGTTTTAGAGCTTTCAATTATTTTAAAACAGCAAAGTCGGATTTATTGTAACGTCACAGAGCATTCTCATTTATTAACTTCATACCTAGTAAGTTAGTTAGTAACAGATCGATTTGACGCTTCATAAAGAGCAGTTGACTATACTATCCTATTTATTTTTTTATTTTATTCAAAGAACCAAGTATAACCACTCTGCCGTCGACAAAACCCTAGTTACTAATTATGTTATTCATTTACCTGTCTGTTTTATCAATTAGCTGCCAAGAACTAGATACTAGGTTTAGAAATTTAAAAGTTGGCACTGAGAAAGTTAAACGACTCTACATCGATCGGCCACGTCCAAATGCTTCGCAAGAATTTCTATTTATAAATCGAAGTCAAATATTGATGTCATATTTACTCCAATATTATTATGATCAAATACTAATTCGTGTCAGTAGCTAGTTTAACGTTTATGCCTTAATATTATTCGCTCTCCGGCTTGGTTAAAAACGACTTACGGATATGAGTCAGAGGACTTCCACTGGATATTACGAATCTGCACATGGTGGCCACCACTATCACAAGCTGACACGTGTTTAGCGACAATAGTCGAGATTCCTGCGTGAGTCAATACATTTGCGATCGAGCACATAATTATGGCACGGGTAGGGCGAGTTTATAAAGTTTTAGCTCCGTTTTACTACCGATGGACCAACATTACAACTATAAATAGATAAATAATAAATAAATATTACGGAACATCTTACCTACACAAATCAACTTAGCCCCAAATTAAGCAAAGTCGTACTTTGGGTGCTAGGCGACGACATAAATAGCACATACTTACTTATATAGATGATACATACTTATATACATAGATGAATTTTGGTCTACGTATATAAAAACTATAATGTAACGGCACTAATCATATGGGACATTAAGGAATAAATTGGAGTACCTACCTATTGTTAATATCTCACTGATACCAGTAAAATTTCTACCGCTTTGCGAGCTAAAAATTAATGTCTTATTCGTCCTTTATGTTTTCGATGTATTTTATTAAAGATACTGCAATTTGCGTTCATAAAATTGTGTTTTTTCCTCCAGTCATGGGCAGTAAAATTTATTTTAAAACAAACAAAAATGAATAATACTTACGTTCAAAATTAAGCAGCTCTAAGACTCTTGTTTTCGTTAAAATGTTGTCAGTGTTTAAAAACTGAATTTAAATACTTATTTTATAGGATCTATTGATACTATAGTATATAATTATATATGCCATTACGGGTGCCACATCTAAGCTCAAGTTTATGCTACAATTATTAGAAATAAACACACAATCCCTATAGGAGCGGAAATTCAAAATACAACCCACTGCATATTGACCAGAATAAAGCTGGTCCCTTACTACGTACAAAGATTAAGAAACTACAGCTCAAATTGAACATAGAAATAATACAAACGAGCATAAAATGTTTATTTATCGATAGACAGGGCGACGACCTCGAGCCGATACGCACCTAACGGCCCAATTCGAACAATGCTTGCAAGATGTCACACCGATATGATACTGATCGGTGTCTTATCGGTGTGTCATCCTATAAGCATTTTTCGAATTGAGGCGTAAATCGCGACCTGCTGCCAGATGCTCCCATTCGTAACGTAGTCGATGTGACATAAGATGGTACCTATTTATTCACATCTATTCGATTCATAGCACAACTGAAAACACAACGTAAAAATGTATACGTAGATTGTAAATTTCCATACATAACGCCCCTTGCCAAGCCCGTGCCTAATTAGCGTTGTACTTATGACAACTGTCATCTCGATGCTATTTTTAAAACTTGAAAGCGTTAATTAGATTTCACTGATTTTAGGCATGGGTATGGTAAAGTAGGTACAAGTACAGTCACGTCTGAAAATATCGATACGTACATGTAGTGCATACATATTTTTGGCACTTTGATCCACATTTAACATTGTACAGCGTTAAAGAGTACATGACCAATGATTATTCCGAATTTGATATTATTTTAAACAATAAATAACCACAGTAGTTGAGCTGACCAATATATAATATTAGTAGTGTTTGACGAAACTTAATTTTTCACTGTATAGAAATAATCTTAATAAAAATTGTAATATACTGTACTATAATAATAATAATACAAAATTGTATTCCTATGAACATAATCTCTGACGATCATTATAGTTATGCGTTTTAGGTTTGATTGAAGGCAAATTTATAATGTATTTTATAATGAAATAAAGATATCTTATCTTATCTTATCTTATCTTATCTTATCTTATCTTATCTTATCTTATCTTATCTTATCTTAACCATTTCAGCGATATAATGTATATTTATATATCGTTGCTGTACCGACTTTAATTTCCATACCCCTTTTACAATGTGTTCATTATTTTTCTATCACAGTTTTATGCCTATTGACAGCAATCAAGTGTGTTTTACCTACGTTATGAAATTTAAAAAAAAGCAGCAAAATAAAATGCAAACATAATAAATAGCGCCATCAATAACAATAAACCCACGCGGTATGGTATGGAGGTTAAACTCTTTTTCATTTCTCATGCTCTGAAAGTAGGTCGTTGTTGTTCTACAAAGTGTGCAGAAAGTGACTTTAGTGAAGTTTCTCGGACTATTGGCCAAACTACCTCGTCAGAAATGAGTGCCTTTCATCCCTTGGTTAACAATCTATACTAGTAGTTTTTAGGTTTTAGTTTGTAGAATACTAACAAAATTATTATTATACCCTGGTACTACTGATGCGACATATAGGTTTACAATCAGCATCAAAAGTAGCGGATCAAACAAGGTGTCAAACAAAAGTCTACATATATCATTCTGTTACAGCTTAACATAAAGTGATATTTCTATATGTAGAACAATTAAGACTGTAAGGCCCACTTGCACCATCCCACTAACCCGGGGTTAAGTGGACCTTTAACCAAGTGTCAAATTGTACTGGTAACTGGTAACTCCAGGTTTAACCGGTTAACCCCGGGTTAGTGGGATGGTGCAAGTGGCGCTAAAATATATACTTTCGATCGTAAATTTTTTAGAATTACTATCTATATTTGGAAAAGTTATCCGAAATATCAGATACTTTGGCGCGTTGTTTCATCCGCTACTATTGATGCTGACTTTACTTAATTATACACACCTATTTGGAGCACACCTGAAACTAGTTTATATATAGAAAGGAACCCCGGGGCACCTGCCCGCCCATTTCTCGCCCAACAATCGTTAAATTAACATATATTCGTTAGTTAATTCTATTGTTGTCCCAGCGGGCACGTGGAGCTAAAGCCGAAGGGAGCTTTTTTTGGCTCGCTGACAGCAATGGAGCTAGTTAATCCCTTGTCAACCGACACTAAAGATATTGAGTAAAAGTGATTTGTGACAGGGAAATCTCATATCGCTCAAATTAGGAGCTGTTGACTAGGGGTACCAGTACCACCATAAAAACCACAGCCAATATCCACCCACCCAATACCCACTGAGATCTATTTTTATATCCCATATATATTAAAATTACAGTACAATTAGGCCCTATGTCTTTGTACGAAAATTACAGTTTTATACGCCGGTTGAGTAATCGTAGTTGCCTTGACAAAGATCACAAAATATCAAGGTTATAACTAATCCTGATAGAGTAAGGTCAGAGTTTAAGAGATCCTTAGAATGTGCTGTATCAATGATGAGGGACTTATAAAGCCTTAAGAAATCTTAGTTGACCAGGTCTATTTGGCCTTAACTTTAACACTGCAACTGCTTAAAAGGCCTCCTGCTATTAAAGAGGCCCACTGACTATCACTCCGCCGGACGATATCGGCCTGTCACTTAGAACAAAAATTTGACAGTTCCGAAGAACTAACAGGCCGATATCGTCCGGCGGACTGATAGTCAGTGGGCCCCTTTAGACTCTTAACTATGCTAACTTTGCACAAATATGGCAGTAAGAACGCATACATATCCCTATTAACTCCTAACACTTCCCATAATACCTACTTGATGAATGCCAAGTGGCATGAAAACATGTTGCAAATGCAAACATTCATGTTGCAAAGTTAGCAACTTGCAGCCTTATAAAGCGACATCCTAAAGTTGCAAAAAATTTACAAGATTTTTGTTAACTATCTTGGATCAAATTCTAATCGCGTGACAGTAGGTGGCGCTAACCAAGCAACCGTCCATCGTCACAGTGCGTTAAATTAGTTTCTAATTCGGGAGCATACTTATAAACAGCTGTTGGGCTTTTAACATTCTACAAATGAATGCCGCCGTCGCTTTGTTTGAGTTTGCGCGCTTTGATTTGTGCCCACCGGCTGAAACGTTGCAGTACTTCATTATCCTGTCCGCGGGTTTGTTAGATCTAAATTGCTTTAAACGTTGCTCATTATCCTACCTAGTTGGTATTATGTATATTCATTGCGTAAGTGATGTGGTGTATTCAGGCAGAGGTTTATTTTTGAAGGTATATGCTTAGGATGACAGGAACTACAAGTCTCAGTACTTGTAGGTACAAGTACGGTACGAGTGGTCCAAGATGACATACAATTCCGGCAACTGGATTAGTCTGCAAAGAGTTCAGAAGAACACAAATAGTGATGAGAATCAGCCCACACGGTATAAGGAGAAGTATCCAAAAATGTACCACACATACTTAATTATGATTTTAAAGTGACCAGGTCAGGAATCCCGTTCCAAAACTGGCACAAAACTAATTTCAAGATTATTAATGACCCAGGGAAATAGAAAAGCAAGAATGTGATTATTTTTACATTTAATGTGGGTCGCGCGTGGCGATAGAGTTGCCAAGTCCGCTGAATGAGTGTAACTTCGTATTATTAGCGACGCACGCGCACGTGGTAAGATTTTGGTGTTTTGCGCGGAAATGGGCCGCGGGCGGCCCGCATCCGGCCCGCAGCTGCGAGGACCACCGTAATGTTTACGCGCAACACTGTGTATATACAATGTGCATGAGGAATGCAGTAGCTAAGCGCCGGCGCGAGAGCTGTTCTAGGAACACGCTATTTCACTCTGGGGGATTACCTTATTTGCTTGTTTTCTTGATGTTAAAGTAATTATTCCTTAACCTTCAGCTTGATTCAACTTCACAGTTCTTCAATTTAGGCATATTAAAATAATAAATTATTTATTATTTTTATTGGTATTTTTGGAACGAAGCATGTTGCTGATTTGCATTTGTAGCCACCTGACGAAGCCTGCGTTGCGGATTTTTTACATGTAACTATATTATTTTTTAAGATTTTCTCAAATTCTGTATAATTATATTAAAACTTCAATATATTAGTATTAATTGAAAATAATAATAATAATAAATTTATTTATGTCAGAAACTAACACCAGTACTAACTTACACTACAGCCCCGCGAAGATACGGGTGGAACAAACTCGGCGGGGCAAATTTTTTATAATTATCTATGTAAGCACCAATTACATGATGATATACATACTACAAGTGATAATAGTATCATAATATTTGACAGAGTTCGCTCGCCGTAGAAAGCATGATATGTAATATACCCACACCTGCGCTGCGAGCGAACAGGTGTTTGGCGTAGAGCAGCATCAGTCAGGAATCAGGAACACAACTAATGAAACACAAACAACTTTATTGCTACGAGATAAGGTCTACCGATGTTCAATCATGTGTTGCAGCGATAAATGAGGTTTAGCGCCGGCGCCACAAGAATTTCTAGGAACATGTTAAGATGGTTGAGCGCTATTCCATTGCTATATAAGCTTGTGATCTCGATCTTTAGGAAAACATCCTTTAATCTTGTTATTAGCGTCCGCAGCGATGAATGCAGTATTCTATCGAATGTGAACTAAAGGGTGCATCAAACTTGTCCATCGACTGGTTACAAAAGTGCTAGCCGTATTTGCTATGATGGCTGTCAATTACCGGTACACATTATGGCAGTAGGCGATGGGCAGTATCGGTGGGCGCCGCTCTGCCGGACTGATCCGTTGCCAAGTGTCAGTGTTGAAATGATTTGTGCCAACCAAGATAAGAGACCGCAAGATATTGCAAAATGCTTGTTAGGAGGTATCTAATGCCGACGTGTTCTCATTAAGACAGGTGCCCGACTGGTAGCGGTGGTCAACGGCAAATATTACCGAATATATTATAATATAAATAAATAGGTGAAATATTCGTCGCGACGGAAGGCTTCTCTTAGTTTTAAAAACTATATAAAATAGCTAATTAATGCTAGACTAGATGACCTCGTTTACTCGTTTACTTTGGGATTGGTTTAAATAATGGTTCAAAACCGCTGTCTGGACTACATCGCTGGGAATCGGGGGTTTTCGGGACAGGCTTTAAGCATTGGTTACTGTCTTGTCCGTACTTGTTACTTTGATTGTAACTTAATGCTCGTTTTTATCGGGCCTGAAGTATCCCATTATTTACACCAAGCTTGTTACACATTTCGGAGTCAAATTATATTAGAAGTAAGCCGTACAATACCTATACCTACATGCAGTGTTGGCCGAAACGTTAATGCAATTAACCATTACCCAGTACAAATTGAACCGTAAACTGTAACCGTCCGTAATTTGTACTGGTTAATGGTTAATTGCAATTAACGTTCGGCCAACACTGCCTACATGAATACTACGAATAGGTCGTACTGGCATAATAATATGATGATCACGCTTTATCTCACGTTAACAAGAGACGAGTAGCGCTAACGCCTTAATTGGATCAAAAGAAAAATGTGCCCGCAATTTGCGAACTTCAGTGTTCGCGGTGGTATGCATAGGTACCTATTAT
Organism: Cydia strobilella; assembly: GCF_947568885.1. NCBI lineage: Eukaryota > Metazoa > Arthropoda > Insecta > Lepidoptera > Tortricidae > Cydia > Cydia strobilella. The sequence continues at coordinate 12,326,711 of NC_086057.1, forward strand.
TGTCATATCGTTCGTGATAACTTCGACCATTTATGTTATGCCTGCGGCGTGTGTTGGATGTGGTTGGATATGATAACGACATAATAGACAAACGTCACGTTCTAACACCGTTCGATAGACGGTCGCTTTATCCTATTATTATCGCGTCGATAACTGACTACACGTAATCCCTACTGGGATGAGTTTTATGACGGATGAGATCAAGGCCGAGTCATCCGTAAAATGCACGAGCTCTGTGGTTCAATGCCAAGCGTACTTACATAAACTATTTAAAATGTCCAATGTATTTTTGGCTCACTTGTAGCAACCGTTTTAGATCACTATTCTTTTTCGCTGAGCTAGATTTTATTTATATCTTTTGTATCCGGGTTATTCAGCGCGTAGTCATCGTAAGCACCTAGCTAAGGGTCATAGACTCATAGTAGCTCTTTTACTTATTATAAAAATACATATCAGGCATTACTTTGCGCAAAGTTCAGAATTTAGCTACCTCGTTTAGTTTAGATAGATCCCAACCCAATCCAATAACATGATGCGAAATATGCATCGGCGCAAAAGTAAAACCAATCTTTATTATTTGCCACTGAGAAATTCGCTATTTATGATTGCGCACGTCACGCTACTATCGTTGGCTGGGAAATTACTACTACTACTACCACTTATACAAAAACTAACACTATTACTTATTCTGTGCTAATACCTAATGAAACATTCCCTTTTTCTATAAAAAAATCATTTTTGTCGATGTAACCTGTCGTATGTTTGCAGGTGTCGGCGCCGGCGAGGTGGTGGAAGCGGGACCTGCCTTCCTACCGACGAGAAGATCACTTAATGTGGCGCCTGGCGAAGAAGCGGTGCTGGCATGCCGCATTGCTCGCCTCGGAGATAAGGCGGTGAGTAGCTTCTACAACTTATGACACCCTGATACAAATGTACTAGTGTAACTCGTCCTAATGGCACTGGAAAACGGTACAATCACGATACAATATAGCCACTAATTCTACCGACGAGAAGATCTCTGAATGTATGGCGTCGGGCGAAGAAGTGGTACTTGCATGCCGCATCGCGCGCCTCGAAGTCAAGGCGGTGGGTACTTGGGTAGCTGGGTAGGGTAGCTTCGTTAACACTTATGACACCCTGGTACTAATATACTAGTTGTAACTCGTCCGTATGGCGAGGGAAACTACTAAGTTCTACAGGCGAGAAGATCTCTGAATGATGCGCCGAGTGAAGAAGGTGCGTGCCGCATCTTGCGCCTCGGAGACAAGGCTGCGGTGAGTGATTTATAAACTCCATAGACGCCTTGGACTGATGAATACAGTAGCGATGACTACGGAATGGTCTGCCGCTGGGACAAGGCGGTAAGTATAGCAACTTATGCAACCATTTACAACCTGGTACTGATGATGCGTCTTATATCATGGTAAACATAAGCATGCCTCGTCAGAAGGTAGATTGACCACCCAACATAGAGGCGTTATTGCGATGCATATTGCCGACCTGAAAGGTTGGAAGATTTGCTTGACAGTTTGTCGGATAAATACGTAAAAGTCATAAACATAGCAACAGCTATCTTCTGTAAGGTTGAGATGTGTAAAGTTGACACTGAACGGTCCTGCTACTCCTGCTGAATCCTTCGACAGTAAACAAACATGAATTTAGATTCCCGTGGGGTTTGTAATCGTTAATAGCTAGCAAAGGCATTCCTACGGCCTTCATTCATTTTTATACCATTTTTCAGTTCTAACGCTCTTGCCAAACAACTTGTAAATAAACCGTCATGTCACGATCGTGGAATGTTTGTGTCATCGCATATTCGGCAGTGGTATTAGTCACGATGGGCGTCGATCGAAGCTGGCGCCTGGAATCAAAATAGCTTTTTAAAACATATTGGCAATTCACAATTTGGTTCATGGACCGAGATTTTGTTGGCTATGTACGAACTACGAAGTGAAGAGGGAAATGTGACGACAGAGCTGAGTGTGCGAAAATGTAGACTTTTATGTGGATATTTTTATCCTATTGGACAGCTCTCAACAGTCACGTAACATACCGGCTAGGGTGGTGCCTCAGTCAAGTACAAAGCGAATCCAAGATAGGGTGGTCTGCAAGTGCACATTGGATAACGCTGTTCCAATGCGCGAGTGGGACATCGCAATAAATGTGGACATCGCTGTTTCGCACACGGCGTGCGAATCCGCGCTAAAGTCTATGGGCAACATCGATACGAATTTTCGCATTTGGCTGTGTTTTGGTTTTAGTCAATATTAGGTTTATATCAACTTCTTAGTAAAAGTATTTATTGGGGCGCGAAACAAGTTCCTAACGCGCCAAGTGATCTTTGGGCTAAAAAAGTTTGTAACCCAAAGGTCAAAGATACAGTGTATTGTTAATAGACACTGAAATAGGCGATATACAGTAAAACATGCGCGGGCGCCGCGTGGGAACGGGGTAGCCGCTGTTATGATTTGCTTATTTATACCAGCGGGCGTTACATTTATTATTATTTAAGTAGACGCGTGATATTTTTTGTAACATACCTACTTATAATATAGGAAAAATTGTTCTGTCGGCAGACTGTCAAATTTAGAAAAAGAAATCCTATACACATTTTCAAGGCCCTCCTGGACCCTTTGCTGGTACTAGATAGGTACAATAAATCTATTTTAGTGTTTAATATCTATTTTAGTTTTAAATCTATTTTAGTATTTTAGGGTTTCCTAAAAAGTGGATCCACCCTTGCGTCTAAAAGTAAATTAAATAAGTATATAAAAAAAATATATATATATATATATATAATAATTATATTCGACGATTATGAGCTATTGTCGTTTAAGAGAGTATATTGCTAACGAGAAAGAGTTAACTTATATCATATATGGTTTAAAGGTAAAAATAATATCGGTACTGACTGTACTGAGTCTACTTGGAGCACATTTTTTACGAGTTTCCCTTCCGTTGCACTACCGAATAAACCAACCAGCGATAAAAACGCTCGTACAGTCGCCCAAATACGCTTTGTTTAATCCTAAAGTTTCAGCCTCACAAGTCTCATAACTAGAATCTAAATGCCAACCGCCAATATAAAAAAATATGTTTTGTGCCTCTCTATCGCTCTTGCATATTTCAGATTTTTCGATGTTGGCCATAGGCTGGACCACTTATAACCGCGAACCACTTCAACCACTTGACTTTGTTCGTTCGTCAGTATATCTGAGGGGCGAGGCGAGGGCCTAATAGCCAAGAGGCTATCGTTTGCAGAAAACGAAACGCAATTGCAATCTTTCTTTAGGGTTTCGTTTCGTTTCTCTACGAACGATTATCATCTTGGCTAAGCCCCCTGATTTCCTATTGCTCTTATATGAAAGACAGCCAACGGCGGCGGCGTAGGCAGCCAACTAAATTTCGATTTCGAGGTTCACGGTAAGCCCTCTGACATATATGCATCATATTCTTGTCAATGAAGTGCAGTTTTATGCACACTGTCAAGCGCTCAAGCGTGAAGATTCAGTGAACCCGTGGCCTTGCGTGCGCGTGCGCGCCAGTTTTAGCCGCTTCCGGGAAACGGGGGCGTGCGCGCGCGCCTAGGACTTTGACAAATACTAATTGAACGGGGCGGCGCCAAGAGGCATAGTTCAAAGAAATATGAAGTTGCTTCGATCGTTTAGAAGTTATTTTTATATACAAATGTAGAATTAGTTGGGTATATGGTGCCAAAGAAAAATCTGATGAAAGACTAAGGAAGGGCTACCTCACCCTAGAGCGTCTCCCGAGCGTCGGCGTTTATTCAACTCTATGGCTGCAGCTCGACGCAACGTTGGTGCAACTGCGCAGCGACGCCATTTTTCATGACTAGACGCCAACGCTTAAAGACTAGTGTGGGATGGCTCTAAAACTGATACGACGGTCTTATTTTAATAAAGCCTAATCCTCAAGGTTCAGATACCTATTGGCGCAGGTAAATTTATCTATTTGATATGGTTCCATGGTCGCCCTACTTATACTAGTCATATTTTGTTAAATGTATGTTAGGTAAAAGTCCGAATACTCGTCACTGTCCATCACCATGTCATCTATAAACTAAAGTCATTCTCAATAGAGGTGGTAGCAGGGTGTCATCTATTTGGCATAATTTTGTCAAGCACTGGGACGTTTACCTTACTTATGTTTAAAACTGTGTTATCCTAAAAGTATAATTACTATTTCTGTGTCTATGTCACTGGGAAATACCTCTACGTAGGGAGATACTCGCTGCGCGTCTGATTTACACATGAGGTTCTGAACTTTGGCTTTGATGTGACGTGTAACGCTCATTACGCGCTGTATCGTGCGCGACACAATAAATCTGCGCTTTAGATTGCGGTGGAGTTCAGCCGTAAATATAAGCTGCGCATAGTTTCAGGAGAAGTGTCAAAACAACACACATACTTTGAAAGGGATTTTCCAAGTATGTGACCTGTTTCGAAATCGATGTCCCATAAAGTAATGTACCTACCTCAAAAGTGCCCGTCCCTAGAAAGTGAAGTCCCCAGAAATCTCGCTTATAAGAACAAACTTATCACAGCGCAGGTGGGAAATTTTCGAGGGAGTGGGAGTACAGTAGAATTCTGCAAAAAAAGGAAAAAGGATCCCTTATAAGGATAAGCTCGCCTTATACTACTACTACTAAAAGGGTCAGCAAAGTACAATGAGTGAGCAAAATGCGGATGTTCGCCACCGACGTAATATGAAAGAAAATTGAGGAATATTTCGACTGCTTGCTGGCCTGCTGGGAGCTACTCGACTTTTGTAACATTTGACAAGTTATAGGCAAGAAATCGCATCTTACGAAATTTAAATCGAGCGTTAACGCATAAACGTCACCACCTAAGCATGAACACGCCAACGATCTCAACAACCCGTGCGAATATGGTTTACAAACGTTTCTAATATCCAGCGAATCTATTCATAGTGCTGGAGTGCGCATCGGTGCAAGTTTACGGCGCGCAATAAAATGAAGTGAGCATGAAACTGGCGGAGTCGCTCGTAAAACTCGGAGCAGCTCGCCATCTGCTAAGCTCCGTCAACAATGCCGGAAGGCCACTGCAGTTTCTACAAACAGCGACCTATTATAGGTACTGTCTAGATCCTGTTCGAAATATGCGGGTACGTAGACTACTAACATGAAACTGGCGTCGGTCGTAAAGCTCGGAGCTGCTCGCCATCTGCTGACTCGGTCCTATCCGTCAACAATGCCGAAACGAGTGCTGAGTACCTGAAGCTTCCGCAAAAAGCAAAATTCAAAAAATCGTCGGTCAGTACATTTGCGTCGTAAATATCGCTCTTGTCTATTCGAGCGATAAAGGGGCAAATAGACAAATTAACGAACCAAGTGGTTGGGTTATAGCCCTGTACGAAGGCTACATTGGGCTGCGTTTATACGATGAGTTAAGCCGGGCGGGGCTTCTATTCCACCATACGGATGTGAGCAGCTTGACGTGACGTTACTCACCATATACCAAAGCCTAACCTTTTATGTAATTGCAGAATATAACTTTAATCGAGTTGGTATTACTCGCAGACACCGGCTTCGGCTATAAGGCCTAGAAGCCAAGTTTACATTTTTGAAGGGTATTAATTTTGCCCATACCACTTATTGAGGGGTCCCATTGTCCCAATGTATTAATCTAAAGTGTATCTCTTTAGTCCTTTGCATGTTGATGTTTGATGCGTAATATTTCAATTCACTATTGTGTTCTCAGGTCTCATGGGTTCGGGCAAGGGATCTCCAGATCCTCGCACACGACGGCGCTGTATTCTCAGCAGACCCCCGGGTCGCGGTGGGCGTGCGGACGGAGCGCGGCGTCGTGACACACACGCTGCGTCTTGAGCGCCTGAGGGAGTCCGATGCCGGCAGATACGAGTGCCAGCTGAATACGGATCCTAAGCTCAGTCAGATTTATAATCTCACTGTCACAGGTTGGTTTAATTCTATTGTTTTACACTTAAAGTAATGAAATCTCTGACAAGTGTAGTTATTAACACACTACTGGAGACTAGAGACCATCGTGACTCTAATGAGTCGTTTCCAAATGAGATGAAGTAATATATTCGGAACAGTACCCTTAGACACCGTAGGATGTCTGTCTACAGACTACATACATCTCCATACACATACGCTAACACGATTATTTCTAGGCCACAGCACCCCTCTCAATTTCCTTTGAAGCGATAAGCTTGGCCAATTCTGAAGAGCATTCGATTGTGGTTTTTCTACATTCTTCAAATAGATTATGCTTAAGAGATAGATACTTAGATTGATTGGTCATTTCATTTGTTACATGTTTATTCCTCTCAATTCGTTATTAATCTTTGTAGTAAATACAGGGTGATGATCATAAATTATATTTGATTGCAGACCGGGCATGGAGCGGCATCGAGGTAGAACCACTCGGCTCAACTCGTGTCCTAGCAGCCACGGGGAGCACAGCCACTCTTGGCTGTTCAGCGCGTCTGCGACCAGCTGAGGCACCTGATCCGCCGGCATTGAGGGTTGCTTGGTACCAGGACGGACAACCGTTATTACCTCAGGTAGGTTTATTTGTTTTACACAGACTTTTGAAGCATATAATAAAAGTAAAACCGCTCAAATTTACCAGCGTTGAGTCGTTTGGTACCAAGACAGCCGTTACTACCTCAAATTTATCCGCTTTATACAAACCATACACCACATAAGTGTGAAGAAATAATTATTTGCACTGCAAGCAATATATGCATTATATGTATATGTACATATGTACAACAAACAGAGTGTGTTGCCTTTAGTGAATGAAAGGCTTTTCACAGTTCCACTAGTTCCTATTATAATTGATCGAAAAAGATTTTGGATCAGTTTACCTAATTCCAGATGTTACTTGAAAGTGTGGAGTTTACTATGTTTACACTGATTACCCAATACTGTTTAGCAGGGTGGAGTTTCGCTCGACACGGAGCGCGCGGCGGGCCTCGTGACGTCACGGCTCACGCTCGGCGCTCTCATGCCGACCCATAGTGGTCGGTACATCTGCCGTGTCACAGCGGATTTAGAAGAAGATATAGACCCCTTCACAGAAGACACCTTGCAGGGAGAGATGGCGTTTACGCTCGTTATCACAGACAGTAAGTTGATTTGTAGAATATTTGCAACTGGCTTATTGTTAGATAGTCCAGCGCCACTTAGAAGGTTTGTGATGTCACGGCTCACGCTTGGAGCTCTCATGCCGAAACAGTGGTCGATACTTCTGCCGTAATACAGCGGACTTAGAGGAAGATACAGACCCCTTCATAGAGCAGGACTTCTTGCAGGGAGAGATGTTGCGTTTTTGTAGCTCTCTTTGAACCATTTATTATGAAAACCACAAAATCGTGCCATACACTGAGATCCCTTCAATCCCTTGTATGGGTATACGGGGGATCGATCTATTTAGACATCTAATTAGACACACCATGCAGTGTATTATTTATTAATCGTGATATTCTTTCACAGGTGTGGGTGAGATGGAAGCGATGCAACGCGACCAATCGCCAGCGACGTCCGCTGCAGGCATCCTTCGCTCTGTGCCAGCCATTGCAGCTCTTGCGATGTTGTTCGCACTGGCCATGCGCTGTTAGCCTTCGCATCATCGACTACGATCGCTGTTGTCTACTAACGATCGTGTCCAGCTCCCATATTTTTGATTCGGATAACCGTCGATACTGGAAGTCATGAGTGGTAGTTTGCCTTGATATAACGATTTTAACCTCTAAAGCAAGAATTCGTGTTCTGGATCGGGCCATAGCAAGATGACAATTGGTGCGCAAAACCTTTTAGTGACAAAAGAAAAGATATAAGATATACTTGGGCAGGCAAGACTCAAAAGAAGTACTTGAGAACCCCTGTAGCTATAGCTTGATGGAACTCCCAATCACAGAATCCCAGTCTCAGAACTACTCGGAAGATGTATTCTGTGGTACAAATGGCGGTTATCTGACATTCAGAGGACTACTGGTAGACAGCCAAGTGCACGACAGCATAAAACAAGACTACCAATGTAGTGCAGACTTAATAAGACTTTATAAAGAGAGACACTGTGCAAAATAACGAATACAAAAGTGCAAAGACATACTGAGTTGGTACGCCCTACTGTAGGTCTGTAACAGACCCTACGTCCTTGAATGAATCTCTACTTTAAAAAAAACTTTTTCATTAATGGAGGCTTCCATTATCTCTTGACTTCATTTTGCTCTGTCCTTTATCCTTCCAGTAAATCCCTATAAAATCTGGTAAAATGTAATTATCACTGGTAAGATCAATGTGGAGAAGACCGTCTACAAGCTCTTTTCTCTTGCGTTTGTACTTTGTACACATACTTCATTTACAGAAAGTCGGTAGGGCAGAAGGAATCAAGCTCTCCCTTTCTGGCACTGTCTGAGCGACGTACGTATAAGTACATACAAGAGTTTTTGCACTATGACGGTCTTTCCTGCAATTATATGTCGGTCTTCTCCACAATGTATTTTATCTTGAATTCATAAGAGCGGGCTCAATATTTCCACTGAACTGTCAATATTTTCTTAGGCACGCGGCCCCAGCTATTGTGAATCATTCTGTAACCTACATTTAAACTAATGCCGGGATTATTCCCAAGCCCATGAGGCTCATCTTGTAAATATTGTAAATAGGCAAATAAATGATTTGAAGTTATCTTCAAACCGCTGTTTCTTTTCCTGTATTTATAGATTGGCACGCGCCGCTATATTTAATGGAGATCGCTGTCCCTCTGTGGTACCGAAATATCACTGTTAAGCAAGCTCTACATCAGCACCACGAGAAACATTTTTCTTTTAAAATTGTGAAGTTTTGTTCTAGAGGGAAGGAGGGCGAAATTGATAATTAAATTGCTATTATGAATATAAATCTGCTGCGTGTTATCGTGGCCGATATATTCTAATATTTCTAATCCCATCAAATTATTTACTTTAGGTATAAGTAAAAAGATGCAAATCTCGCAACGCAGTTCTTTGCAAAAGAAGTTCAAAGATGTAAATGTTAAAACAAGTCGGCTATTTTAGTCAGAACCGCGGGTGTCCACAGTACTCCATTTCCACCGACTTGCCTAGTTTAAAATCTTGACAATATTAGATATTTTTTTGGCTGCCAATGACTTGGAAATGGCACGGTACAAAATGGCATAAGAATAATCATCAAACCTATACGTCGTTCCTATGAAAAAAAGAAAATTGTAGAGGTACTTCAGCACTTTGTCACATCAAAGTTTGCTCATCATTCAATTTAGACGAATTTCACATTAGGACAGAATGTGGAGCCAGCTTTACAAAGCGGCTAATAGCGCGTGCCGTATATAAACAACACATAATGTCCCTAGCTATAAGTCTGACAATTAATTACGGAATAGAGAACTAATTCCAATTTTATTGCGGAACATCTACGAAACCGATATAGATAATAGAGAGAGCTGCGAAGCACAACATAAATAAGAGTCATATTAGGACTATTGAGAACTTCAAGTATAACTAATTACATACAAAACTTGTACGATAAAGTTTCATTAAAATTAGTCATTTAATGATCTTCCACACTTTATGATATGAAACACGTTGCAGAGTTAGTTCTACGAAGCCAGAATACGAGTGCTGCAGATAGGCCACCAACGAAGGAAAAATCGGGGAAATAGTTCATGTATAAGCGTATTTTGGCATAGTTGCCGGAAATGGTGTATTAAACAACAGTTACTTAAGAAAATCTTTTTAAATATGGGTCCTACCACAAAGTGTACAAATCTATTTTGTAGACAATATTATGTAGATTATGTATGTACAAGAACATTTTTTGCTGCGGGACAACGTTTACGAGTTATTTACGCAAAACTATAACGGACCTTAAATCCCCCCCCCCCTACTCGTTAGCTTAACCCCCCCCCCACCCTTCGGTACTTCTAGTATGTTGTTTAATACACCATTCCCTACAACTATGCCAAAATACGCTTTTACACGAATTATTTCCCCCGATTGGCAATTTTTGGTTTCGTTTGGTGAGTTAAGATGGCATTTCAGAAATCTAAGATTAGTGCAATGGCATAGTAAGTATGCCACTATCTATTGTAGATTGTTAACCAAGGGTCAAAAGGGAGCCATTTCACTTAAAGATATTCGACATATATGGCAATTGCCAAGTAACTAATGGGGCCATAGCCACCATCTATTTACTGTCGTGCACAGAGCCAAACGACTTTAACAACACGTGCCTGCTGAAAAATATTTCTCGCGGTCAATTTGAAAGTCTTGCTATTAGAATAATTGTAGGCGCTAGTATAATTGTAACAACAAAATAGCCGAAGCCGTCAAATAAAAATAGTTATAAAATACAATAACAAAAATCAATGAATTGATTTATAATAAAACCGGACAAGTGCGAGTCGCTTTCGCCACCGAGGGTTCCGTACTTTTTAGTATTTGTTGTTGTAGCGGCAACAGAAATACATCATCTGAGAAAAATTTCAACTGTCTAGCTATCACGGTTCATGAGATGCAGCCTGGTGACAGACAGACGGACAGACGCACAACGGAGTCTTAGTAATAGGGTTCCGTTTTTACCCTTTGGGTACGGAACCCTAAAAACGAATGGGACTAAGGCAAAATGATGGAATGAAAAGTTTTTTCCCTCCGTCCTCTCCGTACATATTTATTTCGTGTCATGTTAATAATCAAATCAATAACAAATCAAGGTGAGAAGTTAAACTTCAAATACCTGCCCCCCCCCCACCCTAACCGGATTGGGTCAATCACGTTGTCACGAGCTTTTGGCTGTAACTTATAGGGTCTTTCACCTGTGCCACTGACCGTCAAACCGGTTAGAAGACTTCAATTAATGAACATAAAATCGATGTCCAATCGTCACAACTCAATATATTATAGGCACCTAATTCAATAACCTTTATTTATCCGGCATCAATAACCTTTATTTAAAAAAGTGTATTCTCAAGATTAGGTTAGGTTCTCAAGATTGATTTAAAAAGCATGAGTAGGTAGACGAGCAGTTCTTAAATTTCGCAAATATACGAGTAGTCCGTGTATGCCGACACTGTAACAACTAAGTATGTCAGTGCCATCATTATAAACTTAATTATCGTTTCGATTTTTTATCAACCCACCCTCGTAGTCCGTCTTTGCTGACACTGTAACAACTAAGTATGTCAGTGCCATTATAAACTTAATTGTCGTTGCGGTTCTTTTATCAACCCACCCTCGTAGTACGTCTATCCTGACACTGTAACAACTAAGTATGTCAGTGCCATTATAAACGACATATTTTCGTTGGAATTTTACATTATGGTGGTGGTTCCACATTCTGTCACTTGCCAAGGTGTTACAGAGTTAGCTTAGATACTTATCTGCAAATCTTTGTACCTATGTGAAACGAAAATTGGTGCAATTCTTCAAAAAGTTTTAATTATTTATGCCTGCAGCCAATGTTAGTTAGAATGCATTGTCTGTTTTCTAATAGCCAGTTCGCCATAGATTTACTATGGCGAACTGGCTCTTAGAAATCGGAAAGGCTATATTAGGTACACGTTATATATAACAATTTTTAAATCTTTTGGTTACTATGTTTAGTGCAGAGGTATTTTAAATTTTAACTACACTTTACATAACATAGAATTACATATTTAATAACGAACTACCTAAATATTCCACACTGCATGCGTAATTTAATTTTACTTAAATAGATGTCGTAATCGGGTTTTAAAACGAATCGAAATAGTCTATGCCTTTTCATTTAATACCCGAGTACTTCCTTACAAGCCTTCTACCTCGATGCACTGATTTGAACTTTCACGGCTTTTACACATTATTATTAAGAGGCCGGTGTCGATTTTAGTCGCAAAAATGTAAAATTGATAGATTTAGTCCGTGAAATTTTACACCTTTTGTTACCTAATTCAAATAACAAGTACTGGTTTCTATTAGCACGCCTTCTTATCTTACCTTTTATCAGATCAATTTTTTGAAAACAGACTTACTAAATTAGTAATGTTTGCTTTTCTGATGGACGTTTAGGTAAACGCGCGTAAAGCACTGATTTTGTCGCTCTTATTTGTAAATTTCGTAATGTTTGGACTGCTAAACATGGTAATTTTGTATTACACATATCCTGTACTTGACGTTTATCAGACTACATGTTTATTATTATGACTTTGAAGTAGTGTAAATGAAAGTTAGACGAAATCAATTTTCTCCAGAAATTACTTCAAAACAAGTGACAATTTCTCTAAAAATCGACTTAATTTCAACGTAATTTCGATACTTAAAACAATCTACAACATTTGCTGAAACTATTCTTATACATCAATTTGTATAATTTACCACCATGATTTTTTGATGAATTTTTAAAAACTGTCCCTTCTCTTCATGCATTACCGGTGACGCACGCTCGCGACCTCATTATTAAAAGGCAAGATGAGAAGACGTGCTAATAGAAATCAATACTTGTTATTTAGATATTACGTAACAAAACGTGTATAATTTCAACGACTAAATCTATCAATTTTACATTTTTGCTCCAAAATCGACTACGGCCTCTTAACTAAAACGGAACTAATTGGTAACACAACATTGTAAAACATACACAACAACAGAGGTACTTCATACTTCAGCAAAACTTAGTTTTACGTTGCTGCAATGCCAAGGCATTTTGCTTTCTGTTGTAACAGTACTAGCAGTAGAAAGAAACTCGTAATTGCTAATATCAAAATTACCCCGTTTTCGAAGTTACCTCATTGCACCTTACACTAAAAATAGTGTAAGGTGCAAAGCTACATACAAAAGTATACAGTCTCATGAAGATAAGAAACTGATCATCAAACTAGAAGGTCCGCACGAACCCGGGTTTTAACCTATGATCTCCGGATTGACAATTGCAGTTTCACCGTTTTACTTCCGGCTAAAGTTCTTGTAATCATGCGATCACGTCACGTGGATATCATGCGAAACAAGAAATATGAACTCCTTCAACTCATTATCCAAGGAAAGATCCAAGGTAAAAGATCATCCGGACGAAGACGTAACTCATGGCTCAAAGATCTCCGAACGTGGTTCAAACAGAGCACACGCTCATTATTCCGCGCGGCTGCGTCTAAAGTTCGTATAGCCCTCATGATAGCCGACCTCCGGTAGGAGATGGCACTGGAAGAAGAAGAAGAAAGTTCTTGTGACGTGGGGGCCTCGCGACCACAGCATTTTCGGAGAGCTGGCGTTAGCGCCTCGTGGACGCAACGGGTGACAGGACGGCAGGCTCGGCGCGGCAATGCCGGCCGCCAGCCTTCTTGGCACCTGGCCACGAGGCACCGAGCTGGAGCCAGTTTTTTATTATTTATAATTTTAGTTGTAGTTGTTAGTTGTAGTTTTATGTAGATTTTAATTTGAGTTTATAATGTTCACTTGAAGGCTTTATTTATTTTAGTTTTGTATTAATAATAAACCATCCTTCAAGGGCATATAAATATGCCGTTAAATTCTTCAATTGGTCAATTTCTGCGTCGAAATTTTGACTTCTACCAGATCACTGTTTGGAGGCGGTCCAAGTCACAGGATTAAAGAATAAAAGAATAAAGAATTATTTATTGGCACACAAAAAATATAGTAGTAGTAATAGTTATTTGTGCAACAAGAGAGGAAAGTTGGTTTTTCTTGCGAGTGTTTATTCTGAGTCCCGAGAAAGCGAAAGATTCTATAATTGAATCACGAACGAAGTGAGTGATTCTAAGTTAGAATCTTGTGCGGCGAGGGACTCAAAAAGACGAGATGTAAAATAACTTTGCTCTTATTTGCACATATAATTTTTCACCTCAGTATTGAGCATATTAAAGGTTAAAATGTATTTCGAATTACACAGAATACATTACATAATTATACAGAGAAACAAAAAAAATGTAAGGTGGTTTTCACACTGCGCCGCATCTCGTTGCGAGACGCGGAGCAACGAACTCGCATGCGGAGACAACGCACCAACGTCCGAGTTTTCTCCGCATCTCCGTCCTGAGCTAGCTGCGATGCGCGACGTCCCGCGTTACTTCCGTCTCGCGTTCATTTCACATTCAAACGTCAAGGTGAAAACAGTTCCTATTTGTCGATAAAATGGAAACGGAACTTATTCAGAACGCTGCGGTGATACTTTCAGTTTGGTTTTTGTACAATAGAGTCATAAAACGCACAAGACACTTGGTACATCCTTATTTACAAACCACCTATAAATGGGTCTTTTTCTAGAGATTACCAAGATTTAAGGCAACACGAAGATTTTTTTTTTAAATTGCACCCGTATGTCAACCGCGTCATTTGATTATTTGCTAAGCAAAATTGGAGTGATTATTACTAATGCGGGCACAATTTTTCGACGTTCTATTACGGCGGAAGAAAAACTTCCTCCCATTGTCTTGCTTTTTGCACACGGTAACTATATTCGTCGCATTTCATAATCCAAATTGCTGGCCAACTTTCAATTTCAAAAATAAACTTATCGACGTCGATATCCAATGCGCTTGCTTCCTTCTTGCACTAAAATCCGTACGGCACTGCGGTAACAGATATGTATATGGAGTAAGTAGTCTAAGCGCCACTTTAACCATCCAACTAACCCGTGGTTAACCCGTTAAACCGTTAACCAAATTGTACTGGTAACCATGGTAACTAGGTTAACCCGGGTTACTTATTTCTCTATGGCCCAAGACACGCCCCGCTACCGCCTATACCTTGCGCCTGTACAGTCACTGACCGCTCGCATAGACTACATTCGGAGGCTCGAACCCCGGCGCGCGCGCACGCTTCCCTACCATTATCACTACCAATATAATTATTACTTACGACTACCGTTAACCGTATAATATAAGTGTCTGTGAAAAAATCAATCTATTATTATCGTGTAAAAATTACAAGTGTATGTGAAGAAAATTTCAACCAGACTGACGTTAATTTCCTATAGTGTTTTTTAAAGGGAACTGCGTTGAAACTACTTGACTGCTGATTTGAAAGGCGATAATGGTTTATGGGGCATTGTGATTGTGTGTTCGGATTCGGAATAAAGTGAGTTTTTTTTTTGGTGCACTTAGGGCAACCCCACACTAACGTCTCTCAAGCGTCGGCGTCTACTCAACTCTATGGCTGCTGGTTGACGCAACATTGGCGCAACTGCATTTTTTTATATCTACTGTATTTTCTACATAAGGAGGTAGGCAGGTACCTACCGTAAAACCACTCATCTATAGTCCAATACTACAAATTATGGTCCACCCACTGATAAAGGATTCAATACGGTACGGAGGAATAGTTTCCAGCTCTTATGAACAACATGATGTAAAGTTAAAATTGTACTTAAAGGAAATAAATAAATTGAAATTGAAATAAATTGAAATTGGAATTGAAAATTGAAATTGAATAAGTATATAATATGTTTAATTGGAACTGTAAGAACATTGTAAATGTTGTCAAAATTCTTATAGTTTACTTGTTTCTGATCACTGTGCCACGCTTTTATTCGAGTCTTCTATAAAATTGTCGATTGCTAATAGTGCTATTGCATGTCTTTCTAACTACGTATACCCAGAGATGGGCAAAATTTATTCGAATGACGAATAACGAATTTATGGGAATACCATATTAAGTTTTCTCGGTTTAGAATTATTTGGCAACTGTGACGTGCAATGCACTGCAACTACATAGTTAGTGATAAATATAAATTATGCGTTGTGAGTACTTGTGAGATTCGCTCAGAGGCAAACAACTAATAATAAAATTTGGTTTTCTTACTCTTTCGCTGTATCTCTTTCTAGGCCAGTCTAGAAAGTTACTAACTTTGTGTGTGAGTAAATCATTTTTCATGCTAATACTTTGATTATTATACTATCTAGGCTTATCATTTAACCCTTAACAATCTTCAGTGTGTCAGAACAAATATACAGTAAAAACGAGTCATATTAAACGTGTTATTATTTGTGTTGTTTATTTGATTGGATTATTCCTAAAAACTTAAATATTTTTCGTGGATTTATTCGAATGAAATTACGAATAAATCATTCGTCATTTGAAAAGCGGTCGAATGGTTTATTCGCGGATAATCTATTCGCGAATAAATCATTTGAGAATAAATCATTCGTGAATAAAAAAATCCTGAGTTATTGTTTATTCGAATGATAATTCCAATAAAAAAATATTAGAATAACGCCCATATCTGCATATACCTAATAGACTATATATTACATGAAAAAAGTAAAAAACTAAATTTCATCTCATACCACTCCGTCCCATTTTTGGGAACCTAAAAACAAGATAACGAAAAGAAGTTTGATCCAACTAACTGTGCATTCGGAAGTGTTGGTATATGACCCTCCTGTTTTAGCTTTGTCTTAAAAAAATAAAGATACTTAGATAAATAAACAGTAATAATATAAATGTAATAGAAATATTAGAAATAAAACCATACTTAGCGTACAATCTATTAGAGTGTAGATTAATAGGCTGTCTGAGAGTAGATTTTGTAATTTCTTTTTTTTTAATAAACAGTTTAATTATTTTTGTTAGATACATACTGCGATTTTGGGCTCATATACACAGATATTTATTGAACCGGTATCTGGGCCATTCGATCAATGCAACAATTAAAATGGATGGAAATTAAGTAGTAGGTAAATGCAAATGGGTCTCTACCAAGACAGCCCAAGAGGCTTATTCTAATAGTAATAATATTAGCAGGTTATGAGTTTGATCTAGATTTGTTTTGAATTTGATTTGTCAGTGTCCAAAGTGACATTTTTTCAACAATTCAAATTTGAAGTATTTTTTAGAATAATGTGGAAACAATCTGAAAAAAACTTGAACCGATAAGCAATAAGAGGAAAACTTGTTTTCGCTATTAGGTACTCCGTACTCATAATATTTGTTTAAGCACCTCATAAGAATAAATTTTCTGGTAAACATTGTGATGTGTGCTTGTTGAAGTCATACGTAGATAAATTATCGTGACTATTTTTTTGCTTGAACTAAACAAATACTAAAATCATCTTACGGACTTCACTAGACAAAATCCTCAACATTGCTTATAAATTTTTTGGCAACCGTATTGTGATAAAGCGGTTCGATTTTTCAAAAGCTCCTCTCTCTAAACATTAAGACAAAATGATTAATATGTAGCTAATTGAGACTTGTAGCGTGTTCATATATAACGCCATTAGAGTATAGAGTAAGAGTAATTTTGCTATCACTCGTACCAACTCGTACTGTGAATGAATACGAATGAGATTAAAAAAACTAAATTATGTCAAAAAGTAAGTTCTAATTAGTTCCTAAAGATGTATCTCTACTTGTAAAAGTATTAGAGGCAAGGCTCGGAACCGGTTTTTTCTTCATAATAACAACAAATACCGTCATTACGTTCTTTTTCGTTCTTTGGTTTATTATTTCATTTTTAATGGGACAATCTAATAACACGAAGTTGTTACCAAAATAAATGATTCAGTCCTACATAAATAGCAAAAAATAATTAAAAATATTGGGCTATTTAGGGATTTAAAAAAAAAACCGGTTCCGAGCCTTGATTAGAGGGTGGCAGTTCTTTTTTCTGCCTGCCTTTTATACGCTACTATTGATGCTGACCGTATTGTATGTACAGTCAGCAATACTATTAGCTTAGCACCTTTGCATACAAATTTCTATGCAGGGGGGGGGGGTACTTTTTCTCTGCAGCTGACTGTACATACCTACCTACTGTATAAATAAACAAACAGTTTCTCTCGGAAAAAGCGCAGTTATGTTTACTAACATATCATCATACTGTATGTTAATGCAGGTACTAATTACATTTAAACTAAGTATCATGAGTCATACTGACGGAAAAAAAACTGGTAATTCGAGAAGACAGTAGCTACGTTTTAGGAGTGATAATTAGTTAAATTAGTATAATTAAAACTTAAAACAAAAAAATAGATATTGCTTTCTGAACAAAGTTTATTTTACTCATAAGTCCGGCCACTATATTTTTAGGGTTCCGTACCTCAAAAGAAAAAAAAACGGAACCCTTATAAAAAAAAAACGGAACCCTTATAGGATCAATCGTGCGTCTGCCTGTCCATCTGTCACAGCCTATTATCTCCGAAACTACTGGAACACATAAGGCGAAATTTGGTATGCATATGTAAGTTTGTGATCCAAAGACGGACATGTAACGTAAACAAATGAATTTTAAACATGGGGGCCACTTTTGGGAGTAAATGAGAAAATTTAAAAATAAAGTTTTTTTAACTTATACACTACTTATATACTTATACTGTTACATATCAAATGAAAGAGCTCATTGTGAGAATCTCAAATATTTTTTTATAATTTTAGGATAAACAGTTTAGAAGTTATCCAAGAAAATACGGAACCCTTGGAACGCGAGTCCGAATTGCACTTGGCCGGTTTTTTTAAGACCTCTTTCAAATGAACACCACCATACTTAAGTAAGTACCTAACTAATACAAAACCATCATTTCTGTCAAAAGTCACACAGAATATTTTAACCATTTTTTTTTTCAATGTTCTGACTTTAAAGGCAAATTTTCTTGCTATCTAGTGAGAAAGCAAAATGTATCCAAAACGTTCAACATAGTAAGTAGGCCCGTTTTCCGCACCGTTTACCCATTTACTGTGACTATCACAATTTAACTGTTTGTGGTAAAATCTAATGAAAGTATCGCTCTCACTGCAGTGGTTACGATACAATAGGAGTCATGGCCGATCGTTATTGGCACAGACACGACAATAGTAAACGGTTTTTGTCTATTATTTCTAATGCTTTACTTAAGAATAATTCAAATTAGAATAAGATAAATGTTTAACCGTTTAGCCGGTGAGGTGAAAGCAGCAGCAGTAAGTATTTTTTAGAAATAATTTTATTTAATCATTAGTTCTATTTAGTATTATCAGTTAATTTAGTTTCTCGCACAACGTATCAGCATTGCGATATATGCGATACAGCGAGGAAATGCCGCAAGCATCCTTGGTACAATGCCTCAAGGGCCTATTTTAGATTTAAGCTAGTTATTAATTTCGCTTACGTAGTACCACTGTATATATCTTGTATGTAAATAAAGAATTTAGTTTTAATATATTTAAGTATTTCGAACCACACCTAACCTTAATCAATTTCGGATAAGTAGATATTATATGTTTATTATAAAATTTGGCGACATAAAATGAAGTTAGCCATGTTTAAGAAAGATTGGCGACAGCCATGAGCCAAGGTACAGTTCCAAATTCGACTTAATTACTATCCTAAAGTAAAGGTATTCGACCTTACCTTTAATAAGACTATGTTATCAACGATTTATTAAGGCATAAAGTATTAAGGTGACGGTGACCGACTTTGATGATATAGTAACAACTTTCGAAGCATTGGGGTCTCGGAATCAAGTTTTGGTGATTGAAAGTAGGGTGTCACTGTTACGAGCTTTCGAGAGAAATTTAACAGCCGCCGTGAAGTGATCCGCGTCTTATATTTTGAGCTTTTATTTTAGTGGAGGCCACGTGGTCAAAAACTGTGCTTTTTATTGAACTTTTATGTGTTTTATTTAACCTTTTGGACGCCAATTACCGATATATACGCACCGTAGGTTCAACGCCAAAAACCGATTAATCGGTCATAGACCACAGAGCAACAAAGTGAAGTGGCGTCTGGATGACTGCTTTTGTGTTTGACACGGCGTCGAAATAGTTAATAAATGGCAAATGCCAAGAAAATATTTACACAGCAGCTATATTTGCAGGGACAGACTCTTTTATACCAAAATCTTGGGTACCCAGATGGTTAAAGTTGGCTCGATAGAAAATAATCTTGAAAGTAAGTTTAATTACGACGACCGGTCTGGCCTAGTGGGTCGTGACCGTGGTCGAAGCCGATGGTCCTGGTTTCGATACCCGGTAAGGTCATTTATTTGTGTGATTAACACAAATATTTGTTCCTGAGTCATGGGTGCTTTCTATGTATATAAGTATGTATTTATCTATATAAGTATGTATATCGTCGCCTAGTACCTATAGTAGCGTAGAGGTGATAAAAGCTTGGAGAAAATGGTCGTGCTCGGAAAAGTGGAAGGCGTAAGACCACAGGGCCCCCACCAACTAGATGGTCCGACCAAGTTAAGAAGGCCACCTCAGGCAAACTCCATTAAGCGGTGAGGGCTACGGGAGATCGAGACCGATGGAGACAAGTCACAGGAGCTGCAAAACCAAGTGGTCACGTTCCTCAGTAATGAGGGACCGACAAAGAAGAAGTACCTAATAGTACCTATAGTACAAGCTTTGCAGTCTGGGGCTAGGTTGATATTATCTGTGTAATAAGATGTGCCCTAATATTTATTTATTTATAATTTTGTATTTTTTTGTATTTTGTTTGGAGCGACGACATAGTAGCCACGGCCGGTCTA
This sequence comes from Cydia strobilella, assembly GCF_947568885.1. NCBI lineage: Eukaryota > Metazoa > Arthropoda > Insecta > Lepidoptera > Tortricidae > Cydia > Cydia strobilella. The sequence goes on from NC_086057.1 coordinate 12,347,182, forward strand.
AGATGGCTAAATAAGGCAAAAAACAGAGACGAGTGGAACAAATTGGAGGAGGCCTTTACCCAATAAAGTGGGGTTTCTATCAACTTTTAGTTTTAAATACATAAACATAAAAATAAGTAAAATAATTATACTAACCGAGTAAGATAAGTTTTAAAAAGTAAACGTATATATATTAATGAAAATAAAAAGGCTTTTTATTATTATTATTTATAATTTTCATTTATTTTCTGTTGTATATCGTTACCCCACCACACACCATACCACAGCATACCCCAGCAGTATAATTTTAGTACTTATAAAATAGCTAGTGATATAGCCGAGAGGTCTGACAAGCAAAATTTTAATAAGTATTTGATCTATCTTTGGTATTTGAGATACAAAACACCTTCGCGTCTCCCGGATATCTTTCGACGCAAGTTTCGCGCAGCGCGTCATGTCATGTCTTTTGGTCGAGTCTCTATTGTTTCTCATAATGTATTGTATGTCCACATTTTCGTTAGTCATAATTTGGTTTTCCTCAGAAACGCGTAACTTTTCAGGATTGCCATAAAACAAACCTAACATAACCTAACCTAACATGAGGAAAATCCTGAAAAGTTAACGGTTTTAGAATTATGACTAATGATAATATGACAATCATTACATTATGACTTTCAATAATTATTTCAAACAAAAGGACCCCCTTTTGGTCTCTCTCATTTCCTGGACTTGCGTCTCCTCTTAATTGTGTCCCGGTCGTCTCCTTATCTTCTTTATTTTTTTTTATTTTTTTTACAAGTTTTATTTTTACAATTTAACTTTTCTTTACTTTATTGCAAATAACATGCAGAGTTAACTTTATCCGACTCTATGTACATATTTCCTCAACTCAACCTGTCAAACGAAAGAAACGAACAAACAAACCACGAAGTGAGTCGACGGATAGGTACGTAACGTCATCTCAGTAGCAAAAAAACTGTGTCACTGCGTAGCTTGGCTTGTGAAGTGTTTTTATGCTAATGTCCATTATGTTGTGATGGAAAATACTAATCGCCGCGTCTACTGCGCCGGCACCCGCATTATCAACTACTTTCCAATAGTTGGTATTTGTGCAAAAAGTAAAATATGATTACATGATCAAGTACTTATATTACATGGCTACTGGCAGTAGTTGCTGCGTCTAAGTGCTGGAACAATTTGCCGCCACCAGTAGTTAACTGTAAGTCCCTGGCGGTTTTCAAACTACGTTGCAAGGCTTATTTACTGGACCTCCAAAAGGAAGTAACATACACTTTTGGTTGAGTGACCTGCTCAATAGATATTTAAATTTAGCACTTTAGTTAGCACTTTTTTATCCACTGCGCATTGCTCGGTTTTGCTATCTTGTCCTATATGTAATAGTGTAAATGTTTATACTGTCCTTAGCTAGATACAATTACGGCGGTGGCAGAATAACAGCGTCCGTTGCTGAAAACCTTTGGGGCTGCTGTGCCCCGAAGCCTTTTTGGCACAGACATCAGCTGAGCCACCTTCCCTTTCAATTAGTTTGTAAGCATTATCGTGTACTTTTATTATGTACCTATGTTACAACTTCTTGAATAAACGTCTTTTATTATTATTTGTATCTCCTCGGATTTCTCGGGCCTATAAATCCCGGTCTTTTGATAGGCTTGCGTGGGGATATAGATCCAACACGTAGAGGCCCCTTGGAGAGCTTTAATGTCATGTAGAACGCCTGCTGGAACCCGTTCACAGGTGCAACAATAGACACCCATGAACCGGTTGCAACAGGCATTGGGACTATTGTAGAAAAAGTGAACAGTATACCGGTCTATGGATTGAAGTTTGGGTGGACAATGAGACTGGGCTATTGAAAAGAAGTCCGGACACCTGCCATAACAATGCTAACACACGTTATCGAGGCAGGTGGTGACTTGCCGCTGACTAGATGGGCCCCTGAAACTGCCGTCGTGAAGACGACCAGGAGCAACACCGGTGTGAGCGGCTCAGGGGTGTCGAGAGGTGTGCGCCGCTTTCTACCCAGTGGCTGTTACCAGCCACTGTGCCAACTCGCGTCTTATGCATCTTTCACTTCCACCCCTGGAGCATATAGCTCTAGCGACTCCTCTCTGGACAGCCAATGAAGGCAAGCCAGAGCTGAGAGTCCTGCGGGTCCCCTTGGGGTCCACTCCGACCGACGAAGACACGCCGGAGACGGAGACCCTGACCGACTCTCGGGAGCACTCGGGTCCGTGGGGTCGTTACTCCCCAACAGCTCGCCACAAGCTGCCCTGCGGTATTATTATTATTTGTATCTCCTTGGATATCACGGGCCTATGCATCCCGGTCTTTTGATAGGCTTGCGTGGGGATATAAATCCAACACGTAGAGGCCCCTTGGAGAGCTTTAATGTCATGTAGAACGCCTGCTGGAACCCGTTCACAGGCGCAACAATAGACACCCATGAACCGGTCGCAGCAGGCATTGGGACTATTGTAGAAAAAGTGAACAGTATACCGGTCTATGGATTGAAGTCTGGGTGGACAATGAGACTGGGCTATTGTAAAGAAATCCGGACACCTGCCATAACAATGTTAAAACGCGTTATCGAGGCAGGTGGTGACTTGCCGCTGACTAGATGGGCCCCTGAAACTGCCGTCGTGAAGACGACCAGGAGCAACACCGGTGTGAGCGGCTCAGGGGTGTCGAGAGGTGTGCGCCGCTTTCTACCCAGTGACTGTTAACAGCCACTGTGCCAACTCGCGTCTTATGCATCTTTCACTTCCACCCCTGGAGCATATAGCTCTTACGACTCCCCTCTGGACGGCCAATGAAGGCAAGCCAGAGCTGAGAGTCCTGCGGGTCCCCTTGGGGTCCACTCCGACCGACGAAGACACGCCGGAGACGGAGACCCTGACCGACTCTCTGGAGCACTCGGGTCCGTGGGGTCGTCACTCCCCAACAGCTCGCCACAAGCTGCCCTGCGGGCTTATGTATTGATATGCCGCTCCAGACTACGCGGCGCGAAGCCGCGAACGCGAGTGTGGACTCGATTTCGCTGATTAGCGAACTAGACTCCACACTCGAGTTCGCGGCTTCGCGCCGCGATTCGCGCACGTGTGTGTTATTATTATTATTATTATAGTAGTATTGTATATCACCTGCCTATGACATTACGAGTATCTTACTTTGTTTTACCAAAAATGCCATGTCAAACTGTTTCGTTTTATGTTAATCTGTATACAAGGTGTAACAAAATTATTGGGGATCCGTTTAATTTTTGGCTTTTGTATGGAGTGTTGGACGACCTGCCCCATAGAAATAAAACAAAATATATTCGCGTCAAAAAAATTACCGCCTACTTTTTCCTAATCAAAACACGTTACAAAATATGCCCTTAAGAGTCCCCGGCAAGCTCGGTTATCCATACAAACGTAGTTAAGCTCTCATTTTAAAACGACTTACTAGATTGCTCTGAAACTTTGTACTTACAATAGGATAAGGTATATCTAGGTCTGTAATTAGTTTATGTAGCTTCAGATACAATAGTAAAAAAACATACAGCGAATTTTAGTTTTTCATGAAAAACTTGTTTTTGCTCTATTTCGTTTGTTTCATATACTAGAGCTTTATAAACTAAAGCGGAGTCTTTGTAATAGGGTCCCGTTTTTACCAAGGGTACGGAACCCTAAAAAGTATAAATTCTACAATACCACAACTACCAACAAGTCTTAGGAAACAATAATAAAATTATAAAGTTTAACTGAAAAAAAACCGGCCAAGTGCGAGTCGGACTCGCGCACGAAGGGTTCCGTGCCATTACGCAAAAAACGGCAAAAAAATCACTTTTCTTGTATGGGAGCCCCCCTTAAATATTCATTTTATTCGTTTTTAGTATTTGTTGTTATAGCGGCAACAGAAATACACCATCTGTGAAAATTTCAACTGTCTAGCTATCACGGTTCATGAGATACAGCCTGGTGACAGACGGACAGACAGACGGACAGCGGAGTCTTATTAGTAATAGGGTCCCGTTTTTACCCTTTGGGTACGGAACCCTAAAAGGTAGCATTTTAGATTGTAGGCAAAGAGCTGAGATAAAATTGTAGTGTTTGCGTTTCTTCACGTTTTCAGGGTTGTCTCGTTGCAATCTGAGCAAAGATTTATCTTCGATCGAAATAAGCTGAGGCCACATTTACACCGTGTCCAATAAAATGAAAAAGTAGCATTTTAGATTTTAGGCAAAGAGCAGAGATAAAATTGTAAGTACTTGTTTGGGTTTCTTCACGTTTTCAGGGTTGTCTCGTTGCAATCTGAGCAAAGATTTGTCTTCGATCGAAATAAGCTGAGGCCACATTTACACATTATGAGGCTGTTCGAACACAAACAGTTTCTCGTCAGAAAAAACAAACTTGTCACCTGCGTGCCAAGAAAATATTATGTTAGATCTTTGCAATCTCTTTTTCTTGGTCACTTCGGAAATGCCATGTACATACTTTGCGTTTTTTATAAGCATGGCATCCAAGATCCACCTTCAAAATATTGTGCACTGATCCGTATGGAGAATTTTCGTATACAGCGGTGTTTTTTCCGTCGAAGTCGGTCTCTTACAATCTTGACTACTGTATCGGTTCTAGCTGAACTTGGCCGATCGGATCTTTTCCTGTCTTCTATTGAGGACATCTATACCTTTTGATTGTAGTGTTAACTAGATTGCATTTAATTCCAAGGGGTTTTAACGCCTTAAAAATAGTACCTGACCTGGGCTGTCGCAATTGCAAAATGTTCTTATAATCGTTTCACGAAACAGTTTTATCGTGGATACAAAGCAAACTACAAATCCTTGACATTTGAAGTGATTGTAATTTGTTAACGTCAACATACTAGGTATTTTACTTAAAATAAAAACTTGATGGCCTAATCCGTATGTCTTTAAAGCCAAGGTAAAAAGATGTGTATTCGGACTTATTGGACACGGTGTAAACGTGCAAACAAGAATGTCGAAAGCAGTTTTAGTGTGTTTTGACCAAATTTATTTAAATGAACTTGCATAGCCATTTAAATAAATTGACATAATTGATCCACTTGACCCAGTTATGTGTTGACCTGTGAAAAATTTATTACCTACTTGAAAACACCCATATATATTTTTTAAGGCCTCTCTAACGCAATTATTTCAGGGATGGCGATTCTACTCATATATGAAAGTGACAAAAAACACAATGTACCTATGTGACATGTCATCAGTAAAATCAGTAAAGTTCCTGTGTAATGTTTTGACAGTAGTCATATTAAACCAATAGATAGGTGGGATAGGTTCGTTAGGTTGCTTCAGATGCCCGACGGGCAAACTGTTCAGACATAGCAGCCCCGCCGAGGCTCCGTGGACTCAGATTTTCACGTTTCACGATTTGCCTAGGAATTTAATAATCAGCCTTTTTTACGATAGGCCGCCGACAATTATTATGAGGCCATGGAGCCAGTGCCGGCCAGAGTCCTTGATCAGGGTAGAGTGAAATCGGGTTTTGGCGCCCTTCGTTGAGGCTTTTTACCCAAAAGCAAAACGAAACGTATTTTGGGCCCGCGTCATACTCACGTCTTTTAAAACTATTTTTTTTTTCTTATTTGCCATTTTGGCGCCCCCTTGGGATCCGGCGCCTAGAGCGGCCGCTCCACTCGCTCTACCCTAGATCCGGCCCTGCATGGAGCCTAGCCCAGTGTCGATCGTTTATAAGAAGCGCCATAGTGTATGTATTGATTGTGTTGTGTGTTTCGGTTGAAAATGTTGTTTTATTTTGTGTAGTAGTTCTGCAACTGCTTCGAGTGCATATATGGCAATGGCCAGTGGCGTAGCTAGGCGTGGGCGAATGGGGCCTTCGCTCACAGCCTCGTACTTAGGGGGGCCTCGCAAAGCCAACCTTTTTATTACCTTGGGAAAACACATTGAAAAGGGCCTCGCAGATGTGGTTTTCGCCCACGACCAGATTGGTTCACGCTATTGGCCATTAACCCCAGATATTGCAAATGCAATCATCATTAGAGCATGGTCCATTGCTCCTGCTCCGACACACTTGTGCAATTGTGATCGATATCACAGTATAAGGACTGGCAGTAAACTATCTTTGGACTAATCCCAATAAAGCCTAGTTTCCCGTCTGAGTCGGAAGGTCATATGCCAGTCAAAATCGATGACACTGCCCAGATTTTTGACCTTAATAGTTTCATCATATCATGTAAATAAAATTAATTAAATATTCTAAAGGGTTAATAAAATACTAACTAACCATTATGTAAAATGAACCAGAGGACCAAATAACTTTTACTTATTTATTATTAGCGTTATTTTAACTAACATATACTTAGATTAAGTAGATTAAGCTAAAAACTAACAATATGTGGACCTAATGGAATAAATTTAGGAAATAAATTCATTATATAGGAAATAAATGAAATAATCGGCCCGATCATTCGAAAAATGTCGCCTGGGTCATCGTCACGGTCATACACATTTTATAGCAAACTCGTTCATGTAGACATCGCATTCGCAAAGTTAGGAGAATCTAAAGCTTATTTTTTATTTCTTTTTATTATCCTTGTTTAAAGAGCTTTGTCACTTTTGTGACGATGTCGCTCTTAAAGCTTATTTTTACGCGGCACCTTTACTACAGGGGGGGTTACATTTTTTCAGTAGGTACTTGAGACTCAAATAAGAAAAACGACATATCTATGTACCAGAGTCGTTAACTTTTATGCTATTGTCCACAAAAGTGACCTTTTTTTGGTGTTCGGACTTTTTTGCGTCTTTTCTCTAGACATCGCAAATTTAAGGGAATCAAAGCAAATTTTTACGCACTACCTTTCCAGGCGGGATACATTTTTTCAGTACTAGAGACTCAAATAAGAAAAACGGGATATTTATGTACCAGAGTCGTTAACTTCTGTTGTATTGTCCACAGAAGTCACCTTTTTCTAAAATGTGTTTGACCCGCCTCCTCCTTTCTCTAACTTTCCGTGGGGGTGTGGGTCCAAATATGAAATGTATTTCGGGCTCACGTCGAAAATGAGCAATTGCTCAGTTTAAATGGATTCTACTACACTTTGCTTGCCTATCACTTTGGTCTCCTCTTATGATATGAACAACTGCCAAACCTCCGGATAATCATTTGTCACTCCAGTGGCATCGAAATGTTTGCCCATTATTACCATCCATTGGTCAATTTTGCTGTTAGAACGTAATAACGCTTGCTTGTCTTACTTATTATCACTGAATAACGATGTTGACATTAGCTAAGTGTACTCAGTCACGTTAAATATACACGGTTGACACAAACGTGTATGTTTGTGTCAGCGTTTGTTCTGTTCATGTCGGTGCAAAGTAAGTTTAGACGGACACTTTAGGACCTAGACATATTGACCGGGATATAGACCGTGATTACCTTTTGTATTATTTATGAGTTCCCGATATTTCGACGCAGTTACATGCATCATGTTCACGGGTGACTGAAGATAGCGGGTGGGTGTCAAAGTTGTTTAGACAGCGCTCGGTCTACCCTCATTCTTACGCGTCAACTGCGTTCGCTTTCAGCGTTACCATCGGTCGCATTCACACGTGTCTTTAGGACCATCCCACACATGGCTGCTGCTCGACGCAACGTTGTCGCAACTGCGCAGTGACACCGTTTTCCATAGCGCTGACTAGACGCCGCCGTCGTATCGCTCAAAGGACGCAAATGTGGGGGTCTCTATTTATTTACATAGGTACAAGATATATACAGTGGTACTAGGTAAACGAAATTAATAACTATGTAGCTTAAGTCTAAAACAGGCCCTTGAAGCATTGTACCAAGGATGCTGGCGGCATTTCCTCGTTGTATCGCAATGCTGATAAGTTGTGCAAGGAAGCCGCCAGCTCTTCGGTCACCATCAGTTACGTCAACCAGACGCTTCGCGATTTTTGCAAACAACTTGTGCGCGCTGGGACCCCATGGACCAAGAGTTTCAACTCAATGGAACAAAAGATGGTCTCTATTAGGTCCATAGGTAGCCATTTTTTCGCCGTCTTACGCAAGAACTGTGCACTGTGACGATGAACGGCAGTCCGCTGCAATTACCAACTCATTACCGTTTGTCACTCGCTTTTGTATTTATAGTAACGGTTTGGCAAATCATTATCGTCTATATGAGCCACTTCATATAAAAACGTGAAACTAGTACACTCCGTCTAAACTAACTTTGCACCGACTTATCTTGAACAGCGGGCGCAGCATGGTTCCATTTTTATCGACTGTCACTCTGCCTGTCACTTTCGCACTTATACACTTGTTCGAACGTGACAGGCATGGTGACAGGTGATAAAAATGCGACCGTGCTACGGCTGCGGACAAAGTGTGAGGGTGTCATTGTAAACGGCAACGATTTTTTCTGCTCTATTCGGCACGACTGATGTTAGAACCCACGATTTTTGACCACGACATGTTGCGACGCTCATACAAAAGGTTAAAATGTTCTACAATAGGGTATTTGACTGTATTTAAAATAAATTATTTAATGCATGAAGACACACCAGAAGATGAATAGAGAAACGTAAACAGCAGTTATTTTTAGACACAATTTATGTGTTAAAACTCGTATAATACTATAAAGAGTACAGACGGGACAGGCGCGTCTCCAATACAGATAGTTTCCGGTATGTTAGTTCTGCTGAAAGGACATTTCAGGTATTCCGTCTTACTCCTACTAACCCTCAGGCCGTGCTTTTCAAGTGCTCGTGTCCACATGTTCAGAAGTTCCTGCAAGTTTGTCGCAGTGTCGGCAGCTAGAACTATGTCATCCGCGTATCCATGGCAGTGGAGATGGTATATTTCTGGTGAGGTGATCCATGACCAGGTTAAATAGCAGCGGACTGAGCCAAAAATCGACTATTATAAATATTATAATAGCGGGATTTGATTACTTACACAGTTAAAAGTTAAAAAGCTTGCAATAAAAATCGTCAAACGTATCGAAATTGTAATTGTTAACCAGTAAAGTTGCCCTTCGGTTCATGTGCGCCATATTCATTACTTATTTAAGTACAAGTGAAGGGCTAGTGAATGTTAACTTGTAAATAAATACTAGGCCGGCGGCGGTTCTACTCGTTCCTTAAGGGCAGATCTGAAAATTGAGCAACTTAGGCTTGATTTATAAGCTTTAAGCTTATGACAAAATAACTAGCGTAAAAATGAATCCCTTAATAAATTTTGGAAAAACTCGACGTGCAAAAAAATACCAATTTAGTCATTTCTATCCGAATTAAAATCCGAATTTTATTAGTACATATATACAGGGTGGGCCAATGATAAATGCATTTATAAAATGTTTAATACATAATCAATTTTTATGTTTTTAAATAAAAATTATAATTAGAATTTGGGATAAAGAAATAATTTTTACGTTTTCAAAATTAAATCATCAAGATGTCGTCCGTAACGGTTGCGGCACTCTTCCAGTCTTGCTTGTAAATTTTAAAATTTCAAAATTATTTCTTTATCCCAAATTCTAATTATAATTTTTCTTTAAAAACATAAAAATTGATTATTTATTAATTTTTTTTAAATGCATTTATCACTGGCCCACCCTGTATAAAGGTATCTTGATACTTGAGCTTGGTATAGGGTGGGCCAATGATAAACGTCAATACGAAAAGAAAATTTATCACTGGCCCACCCTATATAATATAAATAACGTATTGGTATTTATAACTTTACAGTACATATGGTGCTACTTTCTCGCACTAGTGCGTAAAAGAGCACTTTTAGTGCATATGTAGAAAGTTTAAACGGCCATATGTACTGTAAAACGTTGTACGATACACGTGCGAATAGGTAATTCGCAACTCGTGTCGATTTAAAACACTCCCTGCGGTCGTGTTTTAATTTATCGCCACTCGTTTCGAATTTCCTCTTTTCCGCACTTGTATCGTAAATAACTATTACTAACCATGCAGGTTGTTATTTCAACGTCTGGCAATAAGAAGTTTGTGAACAGATTATGTACTAGATATGTACAGGTTAAATACAGATAGGTAAGGTCAATGCGGCCAAATCCGTCATACGGATAATTCCGTCAACAAGCGTTTTATGCAATTGGTAATTTCCTCGACAAAGCAGCAGTCAAAAGAACATATATGGGCTCTTATCCCTACGGTTCAAAACAAGAGAAATATATGCCTCTGTACAGAATTTTCCTTATGACTGAATTGGCCACATTGACTGCATTGCATTGCAAACAAACTCACAAGCGGTATTGAACCTTTAAGTCTAAGGAGAGACTTCGCCTCCTTATGCGTGTTCTACCGCTTGTACAATGGGCTGTGGTCTGAAGAATTGTTTGACATGATGCCAACGGCCGCTTTCTATCACCGCACCGCTCGCCATCGGCAGGGTGTTCATCCTCACACCCTAGCACCTAAATGGTCGCGAACTGTGCGGTTTAAGAGGAATTTCCTCCCGCGTACGCTTCGGCTGTGGAATGAGCTCCCTGCCGAGGTTCTCCCGAGTGGGTTCTTGAAAAAAGGAGTGTACAGGTTTTTAAAGGGTCGGCAACGCGCGTGTAATATCTCCGGTGTTGCAGGCGTCCATAGGCTACGGTAACTGCTTACCATCAGGCGGGCCGTATGCTTGATTGCCACCGACGTGGTATAAAAAAAATATTGACTTACTGGCAATGGCAAAAAAAAATGTAATGCTGTTAATAGTGTTACAGGTTACTACATACCAGCTTCAACACATTTATGCCCGTGTGCATATTTTGTTGCTGGATGCAATAAATCATTAGATTACATTTACAATTTTGATTGACAAAAAAACTAGGTAAAAAACTAAAAAACTAAACTAAAATTAGCTGTAGATACTATCCGGGTTATTTGTAAATCCATGGTATCATATGATTAGAATTTTAGACAAAGAAGATAACACTTTACTTATCATAATACATAATCAGCGGCAGCGAAAAATCCGCAGCATGATTTGTACAATATCATAATCCACAATTTTTTATGTTATTTTTAACTTTATTGCTTAAGAACTAAGGGTGGTTTTTAACATCAGAAGCGAATTGATAACGCCTGATGGATTACGTGTTGCAACGCTGGCATCCGACAGCTATAAAGCGATTAGGAAGTTGGCCAATTCAGATCTATCAGCTCTAACAAATTACTTCGGTTTATGCAACACCTCAAACACCTGTGCATACATAGTTTACCTGTACATCTTGTACGTCCATAATGCATGCAAGGAATAGTCCTTAATGATTATAGAATCATCACCGTTCATTACTTCATTTAGGAATGCATGCTCGATGTAAGTAGTTTAGTTTTGATATGTAAATATGTACCTATAGGCATGTGCCTATCCGAACGTCACCTTTATTATGTAATAAAGGTGACGTTCGGATAGAAACTGCAGCTGCATTAGTTTTGTGACATTTGCGCTTGATAAAATGAGCGACGTTCGCCGCTGCATTACTGCCACGAGTGCCTCGATTATGACTTTCCATCCGTCCCTTTATCAAGGAAATTGCCAGATATGTCGCACCAGCAGTAATGTCGCAACAAAATGCCTCCGAGTTTGTAGCTAACGGAACCACAACCGAAAAAATCAGTTATTAAACGTGGCGATCCATGCTTCTTTTCTGCTGGGAGTGTGGCTGGGAGTCTACCGAACAGCTTAAACAATAGCTTTTTGAAAACATTTCCTGTAGACATCGCACTTAAAAAGTTCATTTTTAGGGTTCCGTCTGTCTGTCTGTCCGTCTGTCTGTCATCAGGCTGTATCTCATGAACCGTGATAGCTAATAATAGACAGTTGAAATTTTTACAGATGATGTATTTCTGTTGCCGCTATAACAACAAATGCTAAAAACAGAATAAAAAATATATTTAAGGGGCTCCCATACAACAAACATGATTTTCTGCCGTTTTTTGCGTAATTGGTACGGAACCCTTCGTGCACGAGTCCGACTCGCATTTGGCCGGTTTTTATGCTTCACTCTTATAGGTGGGACGGAATACATTGGGATACTTGAGACTCAAATAAGAAAAACGGGATATATAAGTATGTCGTAGTCATAGTCGTTAACTTTTAGAACATTTGTAAACAGAAGTGACTTTTTTCTACAATAAGAAAATTTTATTAACCAAAAAAAAAAACAATCAACACAATCAACAATTTCTACAATGTGTCCATTTAACTTTTCGTCTGTTTTGATTTAGGTACCTATTAATTGCAGACTAGACATATTGACCGGGATATAGACCGTGATTACCTTTTGTATTATTTGTGTCACAAATAATACAAAAAGTAATCACGGTAGTGAAACTAACCGTGAATCATTCAAAACTCTAATTGCAGACTGCATAAGAAGGTCAAATACGGCTTTGTCTGAACAAAAGTTTTCCTTTGACAGAATTAGTATTTGTTCCTAAGATATTTAAGAAGTGGACCCACCCAGATTTTTGATGCAGTTGGGGAAGTGTGGGGCATTTCAGCTTCGGCGAAGTCTGAGGTTAATACTGTTTATGTTTAAGCACAGAATAAATAATAGTACTAGGTACAGAAGTTTCGCCTAACAAAACGCGTCTATTAGGACAGATATGATTGCAAGGTGGCGCAAGCGCGAGCAGGCGTCCGTAGTCCGTTCCGTAGCGGTGCGCGGCAATTACTATGGTTAGACACCAAAATTGGTGTGGGCCGCGTGGGGCCGCATGTACTTGTAGCGACGAGACTAGATCGCGGAGTGAGCCACGCGGTTTAGGTTCTAAGCAAAGATAGATATAACTCCGTAATAGATGTTTACAGTCTAAGGAAAAAACGTGCCTCGAAAATCAAGAAAATTTGATTCTCGTTCAGAGGGCGCCACTAGTTTAGGCCCACTGTCGTATAGATGGCGTTGACTGTTTCGTTTGTTATTTAACAATTTTAACGCATATCAGTGAAAGAACATGGGTCAAAATCATAAAAATAATTAAGGCCGTTCTATCGGTTTGCCGCTGTCTTTGTCACATTTCGCAAGAAAGAACGGGAAAGAACATACGCGCCAAGTGTCAATTTTGATCGAATTTTGTCGGTTTTTATTTATTTTAAAAACGTTACCTTACAATATCGAAATTCTAAAGCTATGAAATTACTATTTACGTTAAGATTGTTTTTTCTTCTTTTTTTGTTTATAGTATCACATAATAAATAACCGAGTAAAGTAGGATGAAAAGTCCGAGTTAGAGGTTACTTTGGGAATTAATTGTATCGAGCGAAGTGTCATAATTCGTGTATCGGAAGCTATGTTGTTAAAGATAATATAGTCAAGAACTACATATATTTTTTCCACGTCTACGAATATCAACGCCTCTTAGAAAAACATGATCATATAAGGAGCTTTTTCGCCTTCTGGCTCAGGGAACCGCCTTAATGCATTTAAAAAAAATCATTTATCTATATTTAAATACATTTTATCGTATTTTTATAAATCTTAATTTTTAGTTTTAAAGTGTGTCGACAGATGGCAGTGAATTTACTGGGGTTACAAAATTTACTATGACAGTACCGCTCTAGTATAAGTTACTCTATGGTTCTAAGTCACGTTTGGTTTGGTATCATTTTCAACTAAATCGAAGATGTCATCCTAAGTTTCATATAAATGGGTTCAGCGGTTATTAATTCCCCATACAGTCACGATCGAGGTTTGAACGATAAGAACGATTTAAGACGCACAAACACATAATAAATAATAAATGTGATTCACCGGACGCATCGATGATTTCAAGTTACACAATCAATATTTTAATTCTTTTACCAGGACTCCATAATGCCGTTCCAGTGGGAGGAGATCGCGTACCAGGCGGAGTGCGACCGCCACGAGAGCCCTGAGTTCGACGAGGAGGCCTGGAACCTGTGCGCCGAGGACCCGGACAGCAGAGCGCGCAAGATACAGGAGCTGCGGGACATGATATACGGTAACACGACATTTGTGGCTAAATGCTCCGGAATGCTCCGGTGGGAAGATCGCGTACCAGGCGGAGTGCGACCGCCACGAGAGCGAGTTCGACGAGGAGGCCTAGAACCTGTGCGCCGAGAACCCGGACAGCAGAGCGCGCAAGATACAGAAGCTGCAGTGGGGCTACCGCGAAAACCAAAATTCGAACTTCGATTTTCGCGGTTATAGCCCAGGACATGATATACGGTAACGTGACATTTGTGACTAGAGACTCACCGTTCCGGTGGGAAATCGCGTACCAGGCGGAGTGCGACCGCCACTACAGCCCCGAGTTCGACGAGGAGGCCTGGAGTCTCATAAGGCCTTATGAGACTCCAGGCCTCCTCGTCGAACTCCGGTGGGAAATATCTGACGCTTGTCTGCTACCCAAAAACCGTATCTGACGGCTAGTGTTTACATGATGTCCCTACTAAATACTAATGCACTACCCTGCTAATCCCAATAGTACAGTCGCCATCAGATATATCTGAGCGGCCGAGGTGCTCACACATATCTGAACACGCCTCTATTGTCAAGGAGCTAGGTGCGTGTTCAGATATTTTTGAGTCCCTCGGCCGCTCCGATATATCTGATGGCGACTGTACTATGATGACGTGTATGATGAATGATGAGAACATTTCCGTTTTATAACTAATTTTAAAACAGTTAAAAATGTAAAAGTAAGTATAAACTTTATATTTCTTATTATTTTCATTAGTTTTTGTTGTTTATTTAATTTATTTATAAAGGCGGCATAATATAGACAGTTCCGACGTTTCTAAAATAGTCAAAACCAAATAGTTTTAGCCAAAGCCAAATAAATGAACGTACAGTCGAGTTCATAAATATGTGTACATTTCTTCACCTTAATCCAATCCAGCAATAAGGTGAAAAAATGGATACATATTTATGAACTCGACTGTACTAGTTTATTCTAACACTAACATAAATTAATTTTAAAATCTGGAGACGCCTTGAGCTTTTAAACTTTTTAATCAGATACGCTACAGCGGCGATGAACACAATATGAACACAATACATACTCGACCAGTTCTTGCATCTCACGAAGAATGAATTTAACAAAATTATACTTTAATTCAATAGCCGTAAGAGTCATCATCACATAAACAACAAAAGCGCAGAATGTGAATCAGCCAACCCCCTCAATCATTTGATATCATTTGCGAATAAATTGTTACGTTATGAAAGATTTTATTCGGTACCAGGCTCCCATAACTCTCAAAGAATACACCAACGCCTTTTCGTTCACAGAGCGCGGGGAATGCCAGCCGCCGCAGATGGACGACGCTTTTCTGTTGCGGTTTTTGCGCGCCAGGCGCTCGGTGCCCGCGCGTGCGCACCGCCTGGTTAGTTATGTTGCCCTGGTACTTATAAATAGATGGAAGCCGTATAACGGTGTCGTAAAAAGCTAAATAAAAGTTGGGCGTTTGAAATTGTAGCATTTATTCCTTTAGACGTGATTTACAACATATAAATATTTATTTTATTTTCATGTAGAAGTACTTTATCGATTTGATATAATTTATATGTAGTTAAATATTATTGTTACTTACTCATAAAATAATTGGGTAAGTTTTTGTAGCTGTATTATATTTTTTACTACATAAAAAATAGTTATACCGTTTTAACCGGTTATTGAATTACCACTATGGAGATTGCAATAAGGTTCAAAATGAACAAACAAAAAAATAATTTGCGATTTCTTGTGTGGTCCCTCTACAGTTACTGAGTGCCGGCACAGAATAACTAATAGTATTACCGTGTGCCGGCGAGTCGAACGCTACAGAACCAGTCTAAAATGTGTCACCGAGACGCGTCACAAAGGCGCGTTATCGGAGAGCGCACTTACACTGAATTTTTGAGCGTTGGTCTAGCCCGCGCTCAGATTCCAATTAGAATTATACGCCAATGACTGACCCTTTTTTTGCAGGCATAGCACGTGCGGTTTTACTTAACAATAGACAAAGGATTAGCCATTCGGGGCCAGCTACAAAACGAACGGCTATACCTAACTAATAACGAAGGGATATAATAAATAAAAGTATAAAAATAAATTTTAATTATTGTTTTTTTGACCCCTTTGGATGACATTAGGTATAGAGATAGTTTAATGCCCGCGAAAGAACATAAGATGGTTGTAATCAAACGCATCATCATCATCATTCTACGCAGACGAAGTTTTAAGAGCTAGTAGTTATAAATAAACCGAGGCAACTTGCAATTCAAAAAAGCACTTGATCGTTTTCCAGATGGTCCGCTACTGCAACTTCAGAGAACAGAACCCTCACCTCTGGCGCGGGGTCGACTGGTTCGGCATGCGACGGCTTGGCAACGTCTTCGAGGGCGTGCTGTATGACCGGCCTGATGTCGGCAGACTCATATTGTGCCGACTTGGTATTATATTATTACTAGCGACCCGCCCCGGCTTCGCACGGGTGCAATGCTGATGATTATTACATATAAACCTTCCTCTTGAATCACTCTATCTATTAAAGAAAACCGCATCAAAATCCGTCGCGTAGTTTTAAAGATCTAAGGCATCTAAGCATACATATGGACAGACAGACAACCGGAAGCGGCTTTGTTTTATACTATGTAGTGATAGTGATTAGGCTATATGGTGTCCCACTGCTGGGCAAAGGCCTCCTTCCACGATCTCCATCCGTCTTGGTTTTCAGCAATCTACGACCGTCCGTTGAGATATACGTCCAGGACATCCCATCATGTATATCTGGATCTGCCAGCTCCTCGCCCATCTTTCAGCACCCTCACTTATGGGACATACGGCCATGGAACTTTTGCCGTATGTCGAGTTTTTGATCATAGTGCACGTGAATTGCTGTATTTTACGGCCATTACCGTATCAGAAATAACATTGCCTCTATAACCAGCAAATGTCTCACTATCGGGTTAACATCAGTCCCACTAAAAAAAAAATAAAAAAAAATCTTTATTGCAACTTTAAATTATTACTTAACATTGGTTCCTGGCTCTCAAAGTAGGTTTCCCTGTGTCTCAAGAGCCAGTTCCTTCCCGATTACAAGCGTATGGTTACAATGTTAGACATTCTATAATATAATTTTAACAATATTTAAATTAGAGAAAGAAGTGAACATTTGAGATTATGATTATGTGTATGTACGCGCGCGTGTGTGAGTATTATGTGTGTCTGATTTTTGGGATATGTGTGTGTTTCTGTGTGTAACGTGTGTGTCTGGTTATTTTGGATTGTACTAGAACACGCTTCGTAATAACTCTTCTGCTTCACTATAGTTTAATGATGTTTACCAAATCTTAATTATGTTTTTTAATTGAAAATTACTAATGTTATTTATATTAAGGGTTTTGTTTGCTTTATTATATAAGTATGGAGCCAAGAAAGAAAAATGCCTTTTAGACCATGCACTATTACAGCGGGGTACTGGGTAGTAAGCTATGCGTTTGTTGCCAATTGTGATTGTAGGGGCTATTAGTCTGTGGTATCTTCGCATTGTTTGGTAAATAAAAAGTTTGCGTACACTTAAAACTTCTGCTATATTAAAAAGCAGCTCAGTGGGGTATCGATATGAGAGATAGAACATTACTTTTAAAACTGCTCGTTGTGCGCGCTCGAGCTCTATAAGATGTGTTTTGGCTGCACCACCCCAAGAGCATATGCAGTAGCTCAAGACACTTTGGCATAGGGCATCATATGTCTGCAGTAAGAGATTGTGATCCGCCACCATTCGCAAGCTTTTAAATATAAATATTAGTTTTCGGATTCTCTTAGCTGTGGTAGATATATGGGGACCCCATTGCAACTTATCGTCGATGACAACGCCAAAATATTTAATTGTAGCCACTCTAGATAAGACACCGCAGTTACAATTAGTGGCAATTTCACCGTTACTTGTCTGTCTGTTGCAGGGATAGGTATGTATTTTCATGGTGTCAAGTGCTGAGTCAGGTTCTGCTATCACGTTAACTGACAAAGTAACAGCATTAAATGTCTCACTGTCAATTTCCAGGTCTCTGGGACCCAGACACAACTCCAGTCGAAGATCTCGTCCGTGGCACCCTTCTTCTTCTCGAAGTTGGGATCATGCAGCCAAAGCTCCAAGTCTTAGGTGGAGTGGCCATGGTGGACTGTGCGGGAATTACCATGAAACATATGAGGCATTTGACACCGACGATCGCGTTACAAGCTATGAACGTTTTAGGAGTAAGTAAAGAACTCTTGAAGACTTTATTATATACCAATCACCCTTG
The DNA here is from genome assembly GCF_947568885.1 of Cydia strobilella. Classification (NCBI taxonomy): domain Eukaryota; kingdom Metazoa; phylum Arthropoda; class Insecta; order Lepidoptera; family Tortricidae; genus Cydia; species Cydia strobilella. The sequence continues at coordinate 12,365,437 of NC_086057.1, forward strand.
CTTCTAAAAATGTGCTAGTGGTAAAGTGGTGGTAAGTAAGACCACAGCACCTGACAAGTAAACAACCTTGTGAGATGACTGACCCCCTTTTCTGCTGGAGATGATTATGCAGCTAAAGCGCCATGTCTTAGATGGAGTGGCAATGGTGGACTGCGCGAAAATCACCATGAAACATATGAGGCATTCTCACTCCGACCGTCGCGTTACAAACTATGAACGTGTTAGGGGTTAGGGGTAAGACCACTAAGACTATAGCTCTTGAAACCTTTGTTAAAAGACCTGGAGGGGGTCGTGCAGAAGCTGCAAGTGATAGTCATTTAAGTCAGTGTAGTTATTATGGTGCACACTGGGTACCAAGAAACAGTTGCGCTAAAGAAACGAAAAACACCACAGCCATAGAGTATATTGAATAGTACCACACCACAGCTCATGAAACTTTTGTAAAATTACCGATCACACCGGATTTTTCTGACCGCATGGCATTCAAGGCATTTTGGGCATGTGTAACGTATATTGCTGTACTAGTCCATCAAAATTTGACCTACTTTAAGATATGACATAACTATTTTATTAATATTTTTTTCATGCTTCACATCACATACATTCAGAAAAATTCCGAAAAAGTACTAACAAGGTTCAGTGTTTTAGGTGTGTGTATGACTCATATTTATACATTTGTCAATATCGATGTTAATATACTTACTTGAAATGTTATATATTTTTCTTTTCCAGTACGCATTCCCGCTTCACCAACGCGGTGTCCACGTAGTCAACTGCTCCCGTGTCTTTGAGACTCTGTTCTACTTCTTCAGAAGACTGGCACCAGCTGACGAGCTCTGGAAGAAAGTCTACTTCCACAACGACTTAGCTTCTCTTCATAGGTTTGTCTATTTTGTATATTTATCCAAAGCGGCGTCCATATCATCAACTTCGCTTCGAAACTCTCTTCTACTTCTTCAGAATAAGGTCTACTTTTACAACTAGTTATCTACGTAGCTTTTATTCATAGTTTTTTCTTTGTTTTGTATTATTTGTCCACAGCTGATACAGTAGGCTAGAACAAGCACACCTTCACTATATAGAAAAAGGCACGAGTATGAGAGAAAATTTTACTCTGGCACTATACGATCAATTGATACAGATCAGCGTCTGCATGTTTTTTGTGTAATGCGAGCGTTTCATTAGAAATCATTATAGGTAGTTGAGTCGGAAGCCCATAGTGAAAGAAAAGTATGCCATTACAGTTTGGTATAGGTATATTACGAAGTTTTAATTTAACTACCTATTAAAATCGTCGAGTTGTAAGTAGAATCCGTTGAAATAAAATCTGGTGTCCTAATTTGTAATTTATGGATTCATCAAAAGCAATGCACGCCTGATTTAGACCCTTTGATATGAGCCCTAAAATATAATCTGTCAGAGATATCCCAATGATGATGCGACTCACTGTCTAATTTCGGTTTCGTTCAGACATAAAATAATGGAAGTCCTTTTGTGTTTTCTTGTTTTTACTTATATCCTATGATTCCTATGTTCCTGTTCTCCAGGTACATCGATCCAGAGTGTCTGCCAATACGATACGGAGGGAAGCGAAAAGAAGCCTCCCTTTATACATGGCTGACGAAGATCAAGCATTATAGAAACAAGAACTTCGATGACGACATCTGCAAGTTGGGGTACACAGCCGATTATGAAGAATAAAGAAATACCTATTTACAACAAACGAAAGTAATAAGTAGCTTAAATCTAAAATAGGCCCTTGAGCCATTGTGCCAAGGATGCTGGCGGCATTTCCTCGCTGTATCGCAATGCTGATATGTTGTGCGAGGAAGCGGCCAGCTCTTCGGTCACTAGTTACGTCAAGTCAACCAGACGCTTCGCGATTTCTGCAAACAACTTGTGCGCGCTGGGACCCCATAATACCCCATGGACCTAGTTACAACTACAAATGGTACAAAATGGTTTACAACATAATTGTTGAGAATACCTACATGAAATGTAGTAGCTACATAAAAAAACCTGTCACAAAAGGATCCCAACCTTCATGTGACAAGTTGACAAAGGTTCAGAAATAAAAAACAGCGTGAATAAGGTCATGCGTTACAGAAATAAGAGCTTCGATGAAGACTGCAAGTTAGGATTACACCTGCGAAGGACGAAATTTAAAGAAATCCTTTAGTGAAAACCTATAACTACTTCATAATCATTTGGAGTATGTACATGAAATGTAGCAGATATAGGTATAGATTACATTATAAAACCGGGATCCTAATGTGACAATTTGACAAAGATGGCGGAAGAGCATGTGACTGAAACTAAATTAAATTTATTGAAACCTTAGGAATCTTAGGACTCATGTGACAACGACTAAATTTAAAGGTGAGGGTATTTATTATATTTAGCTACAACGAAATTTAAATAAATGTTGATGACTTAATTTAAAGAATCACTTTGACCAAGCTGAAGAACAAATAAGAGCTTTGATGAGGACATGGGATAGGTATTTCTTTATAATAGGTACTTAACATGATACAAATTAATGTATAAGTATATTAATAATATTGTAAAAATAGTGCAGGCGTCTGCCGCGTCTGTGATAATATCTTCCGTCCATTTTACATCTGTTTCGTACACTGTATAAATAATTTCAGTTAAAGCCTGACCAGTAAATATATGATCATTGTTAAGAGGGCGCTGTTATTTTCATGTATAGGATGACAGTTCAGTATAGTATGAAAAAAAATAGTTCCAGTGAAATTACGCAACATGGCGCGTGATCATATATTCCTGGTCCGGCTTCATCTTAGACCGACAAGAAATTGTAGTAAATTATTAAGGGGGCCACTTTCTACATAACTGTCACCTTTTTAACGTAAACATGGCATCAATTTAGCGGTTTTTTTTAGTTCCATTTTATTAAATTTCTACTATTTTATGTCGCACTATTATAGTAAGTACAATAAAGCAAATTTTATTAAGAAACACTTGATGAACAAGTCGTTATGCACTATTAAATTTTCATATTTTTGCCCTGTCTGTTTCATATATCTCAATGCCGTAAATATAAATTTAATAGTTAGGGAAGACTGTGAATAGGCTGTTACTGAACCGGTTAGCTCCATCTTAGGCCCTGTCTTCACTTTCCATCAGGTGTAACTAGGGCCAATCGCCGATCAGTTTATAAATATCTCGCAAACTATAGATGCTAGAATTATGACTCCCAAGTAAAACATACTTCATTTTCCATTTTTACCAACTTCATCATACATGGTTTAGGCATCAGATGAGCAGTTGAGGTATTATAGCGGTAAGAACTAAAATATTGCTAAAAGTTAGCTTCTCGATATTTTTTCAAGGCCATATCTTTATTAGTTTTGGCATTTTTCCGATATACCTACCTATGTCTGAAGAATTCTGGTAGTGCTTTTTATCATATATTTGGATCAACGTTTTTAAGTAAAGTCCATGTTTTATAACCCAAAAGTGCAAAGAAGTGTGAACATCTGAAAAATACAAGGGAGAGGTATGTTGAAACTCATCCTTTTCTTTTGGTTGCTATATATAATAATTGGTAGATGAAATTCAATTCTTCTTATAGAATAGAATAGAATAGAATAGAAATAATTTATTCGTTAGCACACACAAATAGAAAGTCACGTCAGGGTTCAACTCTTGAAACCACATAAACTTTTGAATAACCTGCCGGACTTGCTGGTTGACATCACCTTGTAACTTTATCAAATTAGTTTTGCAAAAATTTTCCATTATGACGTAGGTTCACAGTCAGAGTTCGTATAACGAGTTATGCATTTTAATATAGAAACTTTTATATTAAAGTATAATTTGTTATCAATAATGCCTAATGCCCTACATAGACTACATAGTACTATAAATTATACGTACTATAATTATTTTACGCATTTCTCATTATTAGGTACTACTAATCACGTATTTAGCTAATTATTTAATAAATATTTTTATTTATTGTATTTCCAGTCATTAAATAATTAACCATCTAAAACCAATTAAGTAATGATATAAGATTTCATTTAAAAATATAACAATTATATCGACGTTTACATCATAAGTTATCGACATGTTACCACCCCTACGGTTACTGACGTTTATGACCCTGCTCGCTACTTAATTCTGCGGATACTATAGTCTGCTAGTACTACTAGTGTAAGAAAGATAGTATGATTCTCTCTGTCTGTGTTTGAAATGACACAGTCCTTTGATAACATTTAAAGCGTGTCACTCCTCTAAATTGAAATATCGATTAGTGGAAGGACGTTATTTTATTTTTTTAATTGGTTTAACTATATAAGTTTTGATAAGAGTTAAGTCATACGTGGGTATATGTCCATATGACCAATAATTTTTAAGTTATGATTTTATAAATGTACTGATACTTTTTTTACTTTTTTACTAAATACTTACATTGTACTGAAATTAAACGTGATATTTACAAAAAAGTTAGTTTTTTTCTGAAAAACAACATTTTTCCTACGTCCCACATTTAAACGGGGGACAGTGGAGAACACAGTTTTTAGAGTTCCGTACCCAAAGGGTAAAAACGGGACCCTATTACTAAGACTTCGCTGTCTGTCTGTTTGTCCGTCTGTCGTCACCAGGCTGTATCCCATGAACCGTGATAGCTAATAGACAATTGAAATTTTTAACAGATGATGTATTTCTGTTGCCGCTATAACAACAAATACTAAAACCAGAATAAAATAATTATTTAAGTGGGGCTCCCATACAACAAACGTGATTTTTTTGCCTTTTTAGGGTTCCGTACCTCAAAAAGAAAAAAACGGAACCCTTATAGGTTCACTCGTGCGTCTGTCTGTCTGTCTGTCTGTCCGTCTGTCTCAGCCTATTTTCTCCGAAACTACTGGACCAATTAAGTTAAAATTAAAATTAAGTTAAAGTGTGACCCAAAGACGGTCATGTAACGTAAACAAATTAATTTTAAACAAGGGGCCACTTTTGGGGGGTAAATGAGAAAATTAAAAAATAAAGTTTTTCAAACTATATCGTGTTACATATCAAATGAAAGAGCTCTTTGTGAGAACCTTAAATATATTTTTATTTTTATTTTAGGATATACAATTTAGAAGTTATTCAAGAAAATAGGCAAAAAATGACCAACCCCCCCCCCCCCCCCCTTTATCTCCGAAACTACAGATCTTTACCTATAGATTACAGGAAAACCTATAAGAAATGTGCCAGTCGAGCGTGAGTTGGACTTAATTACTCAGTTTTTGATCCGACCCCTACGGGTTTTTTAAAAACATGCGCAAAACATTTCACTCACGGTTCACATAAAAAATACATTGTTTAAATTATGTAATTAATGTACGGAACCCTTGGAACGCGAGTCAGACACGCACTTGGCCGGTTTTTTTTGCGTAATGGTACGGAACTCTTCGTGCGCGATTCCGACTCTCACTTGGAAGGTTTTTTGTTACTGGGTAACTTGCAAATCTTTTTAATTAGATTAAAATCTGTTTAATTAGATTTCCAGTAGTTTTTTTTTTAAATCACACATTTCCGATAACAATTCCCTTAGTTACCCTAGCTCTTCTTTTTACTTAAAAAAGACATAGTTTTTTACAACCTGTCGGTTTTTAGGGTTTCGTACCCAAAGGGTAAAAACGGGACCCTATTACTAAGACTCCACTGTCTGTCTGTCACTAGGCTGTCGGGCCAATTCGAACAATGATCTAGATTTAAACTAGATATCCACTAGATATGAAACAGAAACGATAAGGAGATATAACATTTAAAACTTTCGCGTTTCGAACACATATTAAATCACATAATCATATTATATTAAGTTCAAATTTTTACAGATTATGTATTCCTATAGCCGCTATAACAACAAATACTAAAAAGTACGGAACCCTCGGTGGGCGAGTCCGACTCGCACTTGTACGATACATTATTCTCATGTATCATTTATTAATTTTAGCATAACACCATCTATATTCTGTATCAACAAAACTGTAGTAGATAGAAAACAAAGGATCAAGTATAAGTGAGTCGTACATGGTCGTACAGTATGCGTGATTCACTTAAAACACAGATGACATCTACTAGATGGAGCATGAAGACGACTAGTGATCCTTGCGATACGACACATTGACACTATAGTAGAACCTACCTCTCGCCACTCTCAGAGCAAGCCTTTACTTCAGTTGCGTCCACTATTCTGACTTGAAAATCAATTATTAACCATATTATTATGACTATAACTGAGTTCAAGTGATAAGCGATAAGCATAAGCTATTGAAATACCTATAGAATGGTGCAGGATGCAACATGATGGAGCAGCTCACGGTTTGCGGGTTTCGTTAAATCGATTTAATATGGGCAGCCCTAATACGGATAACAGCTGTATATAAGGGGGCGTCCATTAATTACGCTAGGTGTTTTTGAGGAGATTTTGACCCCCTCCTCTCTGGTGAAATGTAGTGAGATTTGACTCGACCCACTCCCTCCCCCCCTAATATCATCTGAGATCTTCCAAATTGTGTATTTTGAGTATAAATAAATGCGTTTGATTTAGGTATGAAACAAAACACAATTCGGTTTATTATTCCCCCCCCCCTCACCCCTACGTTAAATTTAGTGAGATTTGGCTTGGCCCCCTGCCCTCCTTGAAGCCCTAATTAATGGTAACACCGTAATTAATGGTCGCCCCCTAACAGCCATTGAAAAATAGGTTTAAATTTAGAATTTGCTGCATGAACACGGGGTAAACCATGAAGCTATTCTACATCCGTGGGGTAAACAAATGAAAGACTAGCTTTTACAGTTTCTAGTGTGGTGACCACTTGACAACGGATTTTGCATAGGTACCTAAACATTTCATGATGCGGTATCCTAAGAGGTCTATATAGCTTGAAAGCATCGCCAAGGGTCATGCGGAAGGCATACTGATAACCCTTATCCTGTATGCCATATAATAGCCACTGATGTCAATGTAATGATGACATTGGAATACAGTCACCGTGTTAACCAAGAGATACATTATGCGAAGTCTATATGAGGTAATCTACTTGAAAGCATCACCAAGGGTCATCACGCGGAAGGCATACTGATAACCCTTATCCACTAGGCCATGCAGTCACTGTTGTGTGTGATTGTCGATCGCACTGGAACACTGTCGCGAGTTATGCGAGCCTAGTCTAATTATTTAATTACAAAGTTTTAGTTTAAATTAAATACATTGTGGTAAATAGTTGTCTCCAAGCAAGGCGATGAATTAATACGTATTTTAAATAGATTTGGTTGTTTTCGGAGCAGAATGAAGTTTTTTTTTTACATGTGGATTTTTGGTATAAACATGCAGTTTGATATAAAGGTAAGTAAATACTCGACTGTCTAAGTAAAAGAATAGGCTGGTTTTAAAATTTGAAAAAAAAAATTGAAATGTATGTACTTTGACTTAATATTCCATAATGCCCTACAATTCCTACAAAACGCAGGCTAAATCAAATTTGCATAGGTATCTTATTGTTAATTCATATCTTTTTTTGCATATGACCTCTATTTTAACATAAAATACATATGAAAGTAGCGTGACTAAAAAAAACCCAAATCAAATTATGTGATAAAATTTTTTTTAATACAGTTGCTCAAAAAGTGCTACTTTTCGTGGCTGTTTAGCGTGCGGAAAGTTGTTTTTCGCAAACTAGTGCTTTTTACTTTTCCAATTTTTTTTTAATTTATACTTGTCCCAATTCATGACTACTTACTGATGAGTGTTAATATTAGTTTCCTTTAAACGTCGTAATCAACATAAAAACCTACTGTTAATGTAAGAATACGAAAAATATGCATATTTCATATTTTATTACTTACCTCTTCATCATTATAAGTATTATAACACGTTTATTTTTTAATGTTGAAAAACCGTTCTTAATAAGTTGTCTGAATGGAACGGAACACCTGTCAAAGAAGAGGCGTTTTTTCTTACTGCAAGAATGTTTTAAGTTTCCAAAGGCAACATTCGATATTGTTTTCATAAATATAAGATACACAAATAATTGTAAATAACGATATTTAGGTAATAATAGTACAATGTTTTATATTTACAATTGTTTCTGTCTTATAAAACATGCATTTGAAAAAAAACTCATTGAAGTTGGTTCAATAATAATAACAAAATCCATTCTAGTCGAATAAAAGCAAAAAAACACCTCTTTATAATGTCAATGTCAATGATGTCACAGAATTAATAATATAAAAGTTTCGAATTCCTTACTTGTTGTTTTTCTTATTTTTTCGCAACTGTATTAAAAATCGTCGTTCGATACACGTGCGGAAATGTCATTCTTCACTCGTCCCGAGTCTTGCCACTCGCCTACGGCTCGTGCCAGGATATCTCGGTACTCGTGAAGTAATGACATACTTTCCGCACTAGCATCGAAATGTACTATTTCACCACACTATAAAGGCTCTCTTGATTGTTAAAAAACTGATGAGAAAGTTGCATTTTATAAATGCACGAGAGTGGCAAAGTAATTTGATGCAAATTTTGAGTTGTTTCCTTATGTTGCCTGGTAGAATTGACTTTTAAATGATTTTGAATGATAAATATTTAAAATAACGTTCATTTGGATTGGAATATAACTGGGATTTGAAATATAATAAACTGTACTATTTTCGTCGGTGCGATGAAAAATGTTGTGTTTCACTCGGTGGCAAAATTTGTTTAACCCACGAGCATTGAAACCCTCGCTAGGCTCAAGATTTCACTTTATGAGCCATTCTCGCTTGCTCGGGTTTCAATATCAGCACGAGCGGTTAAACAACTACTGTGCTCCGTTGGAAAACAAATAACTATTGCTGTGAGCGAAACAACACAAATTAAAATATTTTCATAGAAAGTAATTTAATTTGTTCTTAGAGTGAACTATTGATTCGTGTTCGCGAGTTTTATCAATCAACCCTATATTATGCACATTAGTTATTTGTGCAACAAGAAAGGAAAGTTGGTTTTTCTTGCGAGTGTTTATCACGAGATGTAAAATAACTTTGCTCTCGTGTTGCACATACAATTTTTTACCTCAGTCGTGAGAACATATTAAAGGTTAAAATGTATTTCCACAGTGTATTTCGAATTACACAGAATAATACAGAGGAAAAAAAAGAAAAAAAAAGAATTTACAATAGAAGTATGAAGTGGTAGTTCATGATGGCCTTTACTAAATTAAAAAGCTGTCGCACTTTCCTCACTCCAGGGAGTTACGATAGTAGGCTTGTTCGAGCTGCTGAGGTGAAAAAATACATGTAGTAACACTAGTAACGTAAGTAAAGAGGCCAAGTTATGTAAGTTTATTTCAATTATATGTACTGAACAATACGTCGTAAATAATATTCAATGAAAGACGTTTATTTTATAGTCTCGGTACAAAAGCGATAATCCCTTATAATTAAAAAGGATTATGTAAATTTATTTACCTCTAAGTATTTATAATATGTCATGTACTAACTAGGCTTATTGTTTAAATTAAGGCGCCGTAGGTTCAGAGAGCAGAGTTATTGAAAAATCGTAGCGGTTTTTACATCACAATACGGTTGCCAATAATTTAATTAGCTATCTTCAGCTATCTTAGCTATCTATTAGTAACTTCATTGATTCGAATCCTGTTTTTTTTTACTTTTGACCGATAGATAAAAAATCACGAGTCTAAAACGCACAATTGTAACAACTTTTTTAGAATTAACAATATTTCTAAAATTAGCAATATTATGTTGATCACTCATCGATAACTGTTTTTTTTTTGGTTACAACTAACTTAAACTTAAAATGTAAAAACATGATAGGTTAGACCAAGCTTAAATGGCAGCGATTTTAATAGCCTACTGTACAAGTGTTATTTAAACGTCATAATTTCATAGAAGTTTGACGTATAAATTACACTTGCACAGTCTGGGCTATCAAAATCGCTGTTAACTTAGCTTGGTCTAACTCTATCCGCGATCCCGGGCACGCTCAGCCATCTCGCTCACGCTTACGCTCAGTGAGAGAAAGAAGAACCTGAACCTACGCTACCGGCGCCTTAAAGTATTTGCCACACTGGATGCGTTCATTAAATTTTAAGAAGATTTAATCACACAGAGTTAATTTAAATAGAGTTGGACCAAGAAAACTGCAACGATTTTGATAGCATTCGCAGTGCAAGTGTTATTTTCTACGTCATAATTTCATAGAAGTTTGACGTTTAAAATAACACTTTCACTGTGTGTGCTATCAAAATCGTTGCAGACTTGTCTTGGTTTAACTCTAGGTATAAAGGCTGGTCAATAATATTATAAGTCCTCACTTCATCAGCCTCGTCAGATCCACAGCGCAGGCTTCGTCATCTAACAGAAAGCTCATCCACCTTATTATTAAAGGACATCACTTCATCAGCCTCTGGAAATACAATACACCATTCGATTTGTAAACCAATATATTAAGCTTCTTCAATTTATCCAATACTTATCTTTTTTTTACAAAGAACCAGCCGTTACGCCTTGATCATCTTGACTCTCTAGAATACCCGCCTGTTATTTTTATTAAAAATCAATTCTTACCCACATTTCTTGTGTTTTATTTAAAAAGATTGCTAGTGTTGCTAACAATAAGGCTTGCGTTGTGGTAGGATATAGATATAATTAAATATTTATTATACATATATGTAGGTGTGTTGTTTGCAAGCAGAAATAAAAAGGAGTTGTATGTCATCAATTAACACGTGAATGTTGGTCACGCCACCTTTGTTTTATGTCCTTACTTTATTGAGTCATTGCCTTTACAAGTCTATATATTTTTTTAATTGCATTCTGTTAACTTCAAGAGATTCCTTAGATTTTTCAATGAAATTACTTGATACTTAACAATACAAAACTTATCTTACAATTTCTACGAACACATTATTTAACATTCGACACATATATACTACTGGACTGTATAATATATACATAATACATATATTATACAGTACTAATCATGTAAAATCAGCTACAGCCTGTGTAGAATATAAATAATCCTAGAAAAAAAACTAGAGCTTTTAACTCTACTCTCTCTACTAATTAGTAGAAAGCGGCGTTTATAGGAAACGTATTGTTCCAAATTAAAACTAAATTAAATACATGTTCGATAATTATATTTAATGACGATATCACAAAACTCGTTTGAGAACGATTAAATTGATAACTAGTCATGCGCAATAATATGTTTTTGTCGATAACAAAACCGACCCGAGTCTTATTTATATTACGGTATATTTATATATAACTTTATTTTGGTATCGCTTAACACAACACAAATATCAGATGTTTAATGGATGTCGAGGGTAACAGAGGTTTTAAATTGTTGTGTTTTAAGTTTAACGTGTGTGACAGTGTTTTTCTGTGCATATGAGTGCAATGTGCAATAACCGTCTGTGTGATCCTGGCCGAATTTTTTGTTATTTTTTTCGATGACGATTTTCATAGACATAGTATAGTAGTTATAGACATGAAACCGAGCGACCAGGGGTAAGAGAAAGACATATTCATGTATTGACAGGTTAATGTATGGCAGCATAATCCGTTTTCTCTTTCACTCTTATAAATTTCGGTATTTCGCCATCGCCTCCTACCTACGCTGCCATAACCCGACCATGAAAAAAAACCCGGTGGGTGATAAGGACAAAGCGTGGCACTAATTTCTCTTTCCTCTTATAGGAATCGCAATAAGACTATCTTTCTCTATCAAAGAGTGTCAGGCCCTTGACGATTTTTTATTATTGTTACACACTTTTATTTAGCTTCACCTTTGTATATATGTATAGTTCTTCAAATCTTGTAACTAAAATTTGTACCACTTCTCGGTATCTGATTCAGTTGAAATTTGGAGTACTAGGTTTGGTAATCCCGGTGACAATGCAATGATATGCTAACATGGAGGTGTTCTGATGATGCAGCCGGTAGGTAGCCAAAGGAACTCCTCGATGGAAAAACACAAACACATCAAGTTTAGGCTCATTAGAAAGGTCTCAAGAAGTACTCGATAGACATGCTAATGAGAAGGAGTACAGTCAGCAATTAAAGTGTGTGTCACAAAAAAAAATTTTGACTGTTTTATTACAAGCTTTTATTTAAGTTGCAATCTATGTAAGTATGTAGGTACCTATGTTACTATGTTTGTACGGGTCAAATCTTGCAAGTTAAATTTGACCCACTTCCCGACTTCCAATAAAGCTCAAAATTTGCATACACATGTAAGTCGGGTGACAATGCAATATTATGATACCATTGAGCTGATCTGATGATGGAGACAGGAGGTGGCCATAGGAACTCTGTAATAAAACAACGAAACCTAATTGTGTTTGGGGGTTTTAGAATTGTCTCGATGAGTATTAGTTGCCTGTGGAAAGAAAAGTACATTCAGCGATAAAAGCTTGTACCAAAAATTCATCTCGAAAGGGGCTAATAGCTAATAAAAGCTAATATCCTCTTAATAATTTTAATGGAGTTCGGTTTCGTTGATTACTACGAGTAAGTGAATTAATCGAGAATATTCTTAGCTTATTTAAAATAAGTTGTTTTTCATAATACATATGCATTTCTGAGTAATTCTTTCTCGCTGGTAAGTTGCTTTCTTGCTGTTTGTGCTTTAAATTCATGTTTTGTACTTACTTATATTTTGTTATGTTTTTGTTTGACCCAATAGTTAAATGGCAGATAATAGTAGTAGTAGTAGTAAATCACTTTATTGTACAAAACAAAAATTGATAACATGAAATTCATATAAAAATAAAATAATAAATAAATAAATGAAATTCATATATAATGCCATTTTATCGTTTTGTCATTTGTAAAATTTTCCTTGTTTTGTGTATTTCAATAAATAAATAAAAATCGGCTAGGCCTTTAAAAAACTTTTTTAATACAGTTGCTCAAAAAGTGCTACTTTTCGTGGCTGTTTAGCGTGCGGAAAGTTGGTTTTCGCGAACTAGTGCTTTTTACTTTTCCAATTTTTTTAAATTTATACTTGTTCTAATTCATGACTACTTATTGATGAGTGTTAATATTAGTTTCCTTTAAACGTCGTAATCAACATAAAAACCTACTGTTCATGTAAGAATACGAAAAATATGCATATTTCATATTTTATTACTTACCTCTTCATCATTATAAGTATTATAACACGTTTATTTTTTATTGTTGAAAAACCGTTCTTCATAAGTTGTCTGAATGGAACGGAACGCCTGTCAAAGAAGAGGCGTATTTTCTTACTGCAAGAATGTTTTAAGTTTCCAAAGGCAACATTCGATATTGTTTTTATAAATATACGATACACAATACACAAATAATCGTAAATAACGATATTTAGGTAATAATAGTACAATGTTTTAATATTTACAATTGTTTCTGAACATGCATTTGAAAAAAAAAACTTTCATTGAAGTGGGTTCAATAATAATAACAAAATCTATTCTAGTCGAATAAAAGCTAGAAAAATCACCTCTTCATAATGTCAATGTCAATGATGTCACAGAATTAATAATATAAAAAGTTTCGAATTCCATTCCTTAATACTTGTTGCTTTTCTTATTTTTTCGCAACTGTATTAAAAAACGTCGTTCGATGCACGTGCGGATATAAAAAAAATATTGAATTATTGGGTGAATAAAGAAATTATTTATTATTATATGTCATTCTCCACTCGTCCCGAGTCTTGCCACTCGCCTACGGCTCGTGGTAAGATATCTCGGTACTCGTGAAGTAATGACATACTTTCCGCACTAGCATCGAAATGTACTATTTTGATACGCTATCCTAGTATAATATTCAATTATAAAAGTATTTTTTTTTAAATCCCCGACACAAAAAGAGGGGTGTTATAAGTTTAGCCGCTATGTGCGTGTGTCTATCTGTGGCACCGTTGCTGGTTGCTGGTTTTATTTAAAAGCAGATTTAGACATCAAAACATTTTTCACTAATCGAAATCCGTTCATCCGCTTGTTTTTTTTAAAATTTAATTCCTTGTCTTTCAGTTCTAAAATGCCCTTCATAGACATAGCCTTCCAGGCCGACGTGAGTAGGTACGAAGATGCAGAGTTCGAGGAATTCTCAAGAAGGAATTGCGACGAGAATCCCGATACCAGGGACACAGCTATTGAGGAGCTGAGGCGGTTGCTTAAAGGTAGGGAACTAGGGAACTGAATGGTATTGGGAGATTCTTGCTTCAAAAATTCTCGGTCGAAGTATTTATCTATCTATATGTATATAGCGCCATGTCATGTACATACATAGATCCCTACATGTCAGTTGCTATTTTTTTTGCATTACAAAGAACTTCGCAGAAGTAAGCTTGTGGTTCCAAATTGAGCACTTTTTGTGGTAAAAATTTGAATTAAATTGAGTGTTGGCCACTCAAAAAAGAACAAGTCGCTAAACTTGCATGTTGTGGAGATGAGGATGCTGATATGAGCTGGCGGAGTAACGCTGTTGGATCATATTAAAAAATATCCACGTTAGAGGCAGTTTCAGATTAAGGCCAATCGAAGAAAAACTCACCGAAAATCGACTTCGATGGTATGGCCAAGTCATGAGGCGCCCGCCAGACCACATGACGAGAAGGCGCTAGAGATGAGTGAGGTGAATAGAGTGAGGGGTAGCGGAAGGCCCAAGACAACATGGATAGATCTTGTAAAAAAGAACCCTAAAGAAAAAAGAATACCACCAGAGACGAACCCAGGACAGACGATCCTGGCGACGCCGTATAAGGAGAGCCGACCCCAAGTAAAATGGCAAAGGCTAGGAAGAAGAGATGAAAAAGCCTGATAAAAACTGCACGCTTTTTTCTGTGGAGTTCTTTCAAATGCTTAAAAAAACGAAGTATAGTTGAAATTTTAGAGCATTCATAAAGAAGTTGATTAGAAATCGCCTCTATATTATTTTTCCTATGTCAAAATTACATTAACCACCTGGAAAATTCCTTATCTTGGAAATTAGTGGTTTAGTCAATAACGATGAACCAAGATTTTTTTGTTAAAAGCAGGAGGAAGTATATATAAATTAGTACCATTAGCAGTTTCGAACGAACCACATTTTGTATTGAAATATTCCAAATTGCGAAAATATTTTAAATTTTATCTTACGTGCCTTTTGTAAATCTTTTTTGTTTAGTTTTGCTTATAAACAAAATTTTCTCGTAGCGCAAACATGGCTCACATAAAATTTTCAATTGACACCCTGTATAATGGCAACACTAGTGGGGAAATAGGGACTAGTAGAAATAGTGTACCGACTAGTGCGATACACCAGGGCTCCATGTCTAGTAAGAGGTGTTTGCTCTATAAGTTTTGTTGCAGAAAGGGGGGAATGTCGGCCGCGGCGAACGGACGACGCGTATTTATTGAGATTTCTGAGGTGCCGAAGATTTATTCCTGCCTTGGCACATAAATTGGTAAGGAAAGGAATGTTCGGAATGTAGGTGGAGTTTTAGAATTAAAATTATTGTAAAGAATATTATATTTTTCTCTTATGCTTTTTATCTTATTTTTATGAAAAACACAAAAGACATAAGTACCTTACCTACATATATTAATTACAACCGTTAGTAATAAACATTCTAAAAACTACAAAAAATATCTCAAATTAACATCCGCAATGGAAGCATGGTTGGCGGTTGCTGGGGCCAAATTTATATTGTTTTTTTTTTTGTTTTTTTTAATAAACATTATAATGGTTACCTACATTTAAACTTGTAACATATGCCTGTTCCGATTCGTTACGATATAATGCGACATAAAATAGTAGAAATTAAATAAAGTGGAATTAAAAAAATTCCATACTAAATTGTTGCAATGTTTAAAAAAGCATTTTACGTCAAAAATGTGACAGTTACGTAGGAAGTTGCGCCCTCAATAATTTTCTACAATTTCTTGTCGGACTATACGTCATTTTACTTTTTTTTTGTAGGTATGCAGGGTGACCTAAGCCATTGGATAAACCCTGAAATCCCACATAGGGTTACTTCTCAGGAATGCTCTAGTTATTTTTTTTTTATTAGAACAAAAGAAAAAAAAATGTTTTCATACAAAAGTTATTTCCCATAATCGACAACAAAAAGAAACAGCCTGTTTAATTAATAATTAGCAGTGTTTTTGACAATTTGATCGAAAATGTGCAGCAAATATGACATTTGTCAAAAGTCAGAATCTTATTAGTGTCATAAATACAAAAGATAATCAAAAAAATCGAAGAAAGGATCATACTATTTATTACCTCAGCTGCTCCAAACTAAAAAATCGTAATTTGTTAATTTCTTCGTAACCGCTACACCTGTTGTTATGATTTATGATACTTTGTATACTGGTTCTAAATACCCTAATGCATATGTATATTTCGGCTTTGTCCAATGGCTAAGGACAACCTGTATAAAATATATAGGAAACAGTCTACGATCTACGACAATGTAAAATTATGTGGGATGAGTTTTCTTTCGTTGCACAAGATATAAAACAGTAATTCCTCTTTCCACCCACGTCTCACATTGAGTCGTCGCGAACGCGATCGTGACTATCGTGACTAATTGTACTAGAAATCGGTACAATTTGTTCGTGTGTGAGACAATTTATAGGTCAACGCCATGTTTTATGTGGTACTTACCTGCAATACCTTGTGTTTTTAAATTGTATGTACAAAACCTTTTTCTCGGGCCTTTTTAGGTAACCAGAAAAGAATAACAACCGAAATCTCCATCGTTTTTACACCACGTCGATGGCAAACAAGTATACGGCCCACCTGCTAGTAAGCAGTCACCGTTGCCGATCCATGAAATCTTATACTCTCCTTTTTTGAAGAACCCCATATTGCAGCCCCTCGAGAATACCTCGGCATGGAGCTCATTCCACAGCCCGAGCGCCCGCGAGAGGAATTTTTCCCTAAACCGCACACGCTAGCACCTAAATGGTCGCGTACTGTTAGGTTTAAGAGGAATTTCCACCCGCGTACGCTTCGGCTGTGGAATGAGCTCCCTGCCGAGGTTTTCCCGAGGGGCTACAGTATGGGGTTCTTCAAAAAAGGAGTGTACAGGTTTTTAAAGGGTCGGCAACGCGCATGTAATATCTCTGGTGGTGCAGGCGTCCATAGGCTACGGTGACTGCTTACCATCAGGCGAACCGTATGCTTGTTTGCCACCGTCGTGGTATAAAAAAAAAAAACGGTGCGCGACGATTTGGAGCAATTGGAGCTGGTTAAAAATGTCCCATATTTTTGTGGGGGTTTTTTCGGTTCGTCGCAAATGGGAAAACGTGACGATCAGTAACGAATATTTTTAAACATTTTTGTAGTCTTCATGATTAATCAAATGTCAGTCATTCCAATCTAAATTGATTTATAACTATTTAAAATTAAATTAAAAGAACACGTTTAATCATTTCAGATGGTACGCTACGAAGACTTCCGCTCAAAAAACCCCGAGTTGTATGACTGCGACGCGTTCGACCTGCAACGCGTCAAAGACGTGTTTTCCTGCACCTTCCCTGACAACCCTGACAATGGCAGGATTACCATCATGAGGCTGGGTAACTGACAAACATTACTTTTCAGCTTATAATTCCACAAGCCACTAACCATACAGTCGCTATCAGTTATTTCACAGCGGCCGAGGAGCCAAAAATATCTAAACACGCCAAAAATATTTGTTAGGCCTCTATTATAAATGCGTGTCCAGATATTTCTGAGCACCTTGGGCGCTCCGATATATCTGATTTACGACTGTACGTATCGTTAACAGTTTTATTCTATGGCACGGGCGAATTAGTAATAACTAATAAGTGAAGTGAACGGTGACCAAAGAGGATATAATAGGATAGAGCGGTACTGTCATAGTAAATTTTGTAACCACAGTAAATTCCCTGCCATCTATCAACACACTGTAAAACTAAAAATGAAGATTTATAAAAATAAGATAAAATGTATTTAAATACAGATAAATGATTTTTTTTATTTGCATTAATTATTTTTATATGATTTTGACCCATGTTCTTTCAGTATGCGTTAAAATTGTTAAATAATAAACGAAACCGTCAACGCCCTCTATACGAGAGTATCAAATCTCACATTTCTCACATCTAAATTTTGTGAGCAATCTACTTGCCCTTTTCCACGCAATCAATAAAAAGACTCATCCATAATGACATTTCTCCATAAGATAATGCAAAATCGACAAAATTATCCAAGACCGTCTTCTTTAAAACTGGTTATACGGAAGTTAACATAATAAGCCCCTTTGTATTATTGATTGCCTGTTTCTCCTTATATTCTCAAGGCAAGTGGGACATGGACAATACCCCGGCAGAGGACCTAATTCGCTGTGCGTTGCTGTTGGATGAAATATGCGCTATGCAGCCAAGACTGCAAATTCTGGGGGTCACCATTGTTATAGACCTTAAGGGACTCGGTTTTAGACATATGAGATATTTGAATTTGAAGACTGCGGGTCAATTCGCCAGCTTATTGGGAGTAAGTATGAGCTAGGCTAGCTTAGCATTTATTTTCTGATTGTTTTTTTAATAACCTAGAATCCTAACTCGATTCAGAACAATCTGGCATTGATCAGTTGGTTACAGGTAGTTTTTCAAATTTTACTGAGCATTCAGCATCAAATGTGACGGCCAAAGTGGCAAACTGGCAAAATATATCAGAACAACGATTCGGAAAAGAAAATTTTATTTGTCGGGATAAAAGTGCTAAGTAAATAAATCTAAGTCTGGAGTTAATAAAATACATTATCAAATTTAAGATCAAAACTCCGCAAGTTGTTATTTGATGTGTTTGCAAGGGGATGCGCAAAAGTTGTGCACGAAACATACGTAACGTAAACGTAACGTTTGATTTTACTCCCCGTAAATTTTCATACCCCGGGCTTTGAATGAAAAATGTAATAAATAATATGAGGAAATAATATTATAATTTATAAATCATTGGTAATTAAGTGCCAACTCGCTATTCCCATGTAATTTGATTTCATTGTACAACTGCAAGCAAAACAACTGAGTACCGTTTTAGTGTGCAAACAAAAAGTAACCGGTATTCCCACCGAGACTAACGGTTAAACCCAAACTACCAGGCAATCATAACACAACAGAAGCATCTTTGTTTTGCTTTGAGCCATCCACTACACATTACTCACTCACGCATCGCTATACAATGATAATATAATATATATGTATCAGCGATGAATATCTCTTTCTATTGCAGTATACAAGAAAGAGTAGGATATTATTGAATGAACCAATGAGTCATTTCAACCGCCTACAAAGCGTGCGCGACTCCAAACGCCCAATTTAACGCTTTCGTATCAAATGATTACTGAGAATCTTAAGCTCCCGTTACATTGGTTTTGTGAATATTTGACTTACTCAGGCTCAACGGGAATATAAACCCAACGTCATTGGCGGGGAATTCAGGGGAATGCGGCCGACACTAAAGGGTTAACTTGCAACACCGAACTTACCAGGGCCTCATAACTTTACAGGTAGCGTTCCCGCTCTTGCTCCAAGGCCTGCACATTATCAACTACAACTGGTTGTTCAACTCCATACTTCCGATGTTCAAACAGTTCATACCACAAGCGGGTTGGGAGAGAATACACTTCCATTCAAATTTAGAGTCTCTCCACAAACATATTCACCCTCAGTATCTGCCAGCGGAATACGAAGGACATTGCAAATACCTAGTCACGTGTGAAGAGTGGCTTTCGAAAATTGAAAAGTACAAAGACGACTTTATGGTGAAAGATTTAAGAGATTTGGGGTACCGGGTCAAGTAGATTAGAGAAGGAAGGAAATAAATAAGACTGAAAATGCCAATTTATTTTAAAATATACACTTACGACGTGGTACGTGGTACATACATTTACACTTTTGCACCTTTATATATACCTATGTGAATAAAAGTTTTTTAAATTTATAATTATATGTTACATAATTTAATTCTTGTTCCCATTTACCCTATTCGCGATATAATAGGAACAATACATTGTTTTTTTATTTAAATAATTAAGCGACTAGATGAGTTATAACTACCTAATCTGTTTTGGGTATTAATTAAACGTTTGGGTTTATCTTATCAGTTATCACATTCAATGACTAAGTAGGTACCATTTACAGGTCAGATATATAAATATTGGTGGTATTTTTGATTCGATTGAGACAAACTTCATACGAATCGAATAATCTTTAATTCTTACATTGATTTTTTGATAGAATAGATAGATATATAAATGTTATGCGTACTAAATAGTTAAAAAGTGTAGCTGTACCTACAGTACAGCCACAATTGTGGCATACAATAATATACAATTATATTGCGACAACGGGCAACGGTTGCTTGAGTGTCTCGTTAAACTCTGTAATTTTTTACTCAGTGGACAACTAAACCCCGAAGTTTGCCCGTATTTGTATGGAGCCTCTCTGTGCGCGTTAACTAAAAAAGAGGAAGGCGTACGGCCAATTGCTGTGGGAAGCACCTTTCGGCGTTTAGTAGCAAAACTGGGGTGTCGTGCGGTAAGGGAACGAATGGCTGGGTATCTCCAGCCACATCAATTAGGCTTTGGCACACAAAGAGGGTGTGAAGCCGCTATCCATGCCACTCGCACATTTGTAGCTGACCCAGCAAACACAGACTGCGTTATCATCAAGTTAGATGTTAAAAATGCCTTCAATTCCGTGGAGAGAGACGTTCTTTTGAGCGAAATAGAACAACATTCACCGTCTCTATACCCTTTTCTGAACCAAGTTTATCATTCCCCGTCTAACCTATTCTACAACGACTCCTTGATCCTTTCCCAGGTGGGTGCGCAGCAGGGAGATCCACTCGGACCGCTCACCTTCAGCCTCGCTATCCATAAGATAATACCGTTTTTAAAGTCGCCTCTTAACACATGGTATTTGGACGACGGGACATTGGGAGGAAAACCTGATGTTGTAAAGCAAGACTTGGATTTTCTTCTTCCACGTCTTAAGGAGATGGGTCTGGAGGTGAACGCGATCAAGTGTGATTTTTTCTGCTGCAGCCCCACTTTTTCTTCTTCCTTGTATTCTTTTCAGACTCTGCTTCTCGGTCTCAAAGAACTTTCACGCACCACTTTTTACCTTCTGGGCTGCCCAATATTCCCAGACGCCATCCCGGATGCAATAGAGGCCAGGAAACGGCTCCTTCTGCGCGCCCGGGAGCGCCTCAATAATATAGGTACCCACGTCGCCCTAGTTTTACTTAGAATGTGTTTTGCGGTTCCAAAAATAACGTACCTTTTAAGAACCACCCCGACGTGGTTGTGTCCTGATGAGGTGTCTCCTTTTGACGACACCTTAAAGGATACAACAGAAACCATCTTAAATGTGTCGCTTTCTGATGACCAGTGGACCCAAGCTTCTCTGCCTGTACGTCATGGTGGTCTGGGTTTACGGCGCGCGAGGGACGTAGGCCTGCCAGCCTTTCTAGCGTCAGCGCATGGGATCGTTGACCTTGTCTCTAAAATGTTACATTCTCATGGAGACAGGGTTACGATTCCCTTTGTTAGCGATGCGCTGGCAATATGGTCAGATCGTTACCCAACTGTGTCCGTGCCTGAGGCTCCACAAGTGCAGAGAGCGTGGGATGACGCGGGTGCCAGAAACACACTTGCCCGTCTCTTGAGTGCTGCTACGGGTGTGGATTTGGCAAGACTCCGGTCGGTGTCAAAGGTAGAAGCGGGAGCGTGGTTACAGGCATTACCTTCCCCTCACCTGGGAACACTCCTCGACAGTGACTCAATGCGTGTGGCTGTAGCTCTTCGCCTGGGCTGCGATGTTTGCATATCTCACAAATGCATCTGCGGCTCCACGGTGGAAGCTAATGGCCATCACGCATTGAGTTGCTGTCGCTGCTCAGGAAGATTTCCCAGACACCACGCGCTTAATGACATCGTCCGGAGAGCCCTAATATCCGCGAACATACCGTGTGTTCTGGAACCACCGGGTCTCTGTCGCACCGATGGCAAAAGGCCGGACGGTTTAACGTTGGTGCCATGGCAGAAGGGGAAGTGCCTACTGTGGGACGCCACGTGCGTCAGCACTTTCGCCGCGTCACATCTCAGCCGGACGGTGCAGACACCTGGCGCTGCGGCAGAGTCAGCAGCTTCAAGAAAGAGAACGAAATATTCCATCCTCGAGGCAAATTATTATTTTGTACCCCTCGCCTTCGAGACAACGGGGTGTTGGGGGTCTGACGCCATATCGTTTATTAGGGAGGTGGGACATAGGATTAGGGAGAGGACCTCTGATGCTCGCGCGGGTTCGTACCTGGTGCAAAGGTTGGCCATCGCTATTCAACGTGGTAACGCGGCAAGTGTGATGGGCACCTTTGCACCCGGTACAGCTCGCGGAGGTCTTTTTGAATAAAATATTTTAGTTAGTTTTGTAGTTTATTGTTTAATTCCATTTTTTTTATACACTGTAATGTCATGTAAATGTGTTTTCAATTATATTGATATGTCCATTTCCAATTATAATTTATAGGTAATATATAGGTATGGTATCCTAGCCACAAATTGTAGCTGCTCTCCTCCCACCCTTTACTAAATTCAACGCTCATTTCCATTCTCTTTCGTAGTACCCAACTGCCGTGAAGTGGTGCAGTATAGGGCACAGTGGCATTCTCTTGTGTCAGAGTCGAAGATCCTTTGGTCACTGAGCTAGTGAAGTAGCAGTTGCGTTTTTATACTTGGAAAGCGGCGGCATTTTAAAAACAGTCTGTTTCAACAAGAACAATATGAAACTTCACAAGCCAGGAGCCCTGTACACTTTCCTGTGATGCATCCGTAGAAGTTGCTTCTCCACCGCTGTCAGCAACGTTGGATCCACTTTAACATGATGAACATGATTCTCTGGTACACTTAACAAATTGTTAAAAATGTTTTCATTGTTAGTATCAGCATTTGAAAATCCATCTATTTCTTTAAGTAAATGTTTCATATTTTTCTCATTGTCAGTATCACCATTTGGAATTTCGTCTTCTTTAAGTAAATGTTTCATGTGAGCCGGTGTCTCGCTCGTCCCGTGTATGATTAATGTCGTTTCTCCAACTTCTCCTACATTAGCTTCATCAGTCTGAAAAAATATTCTTACGTAGGTAGAGGTAAGTTTATGTTCCACGTTCAGTTATTTCAGCCTTTTAGTAAAAACTAAAAAGTTTATTTATAAGTAAAGTTAAAACTCATTCGAGTCTGCGTTACCTACGAGACAGGCTAAGTGTAGTGTAGTGTAGGAACCGGAGTAACCTGACTAGTATATTTCTATGCCAGGTACATTTTGTCAATTGTATTTAATTAGGTTAATCTTAACAACCCTGCAAATATTTTTGTGTACCTACAATAAAATTTGGAAGTTTGATACTTACATCATCTAATATTACTGCGTTCCACACGCCTTTAGGATTTTCTCCCCACGTAGCTATGGACATGAGACGCCAGTTTGAGAAAGCAGCGTTGGAGGTATCTTCTGGTCGGGCGCTCAAAAGCTCTACCCTCGTTCCTGTAATCATAACATAGTTTATTGTTATAATCTTGTTAACCCTTATCTTGGCATTAACACCCGTAATACGTTGACCTTAAACAATCTAGCAGGTTCATTTTATTACTTAACAAAATAATTTTGCTATAAACATGTCGAGCTACTCTCCTTTATTATAGCAAAAAATAATGTACATAAGTGTCATTGTAAATTTAATATATTTAACATCTTGTATTCTAATTTGATCTATTCCTAGTGCCTTATTCGAACTTAAATTATTTATATTTTTTTTCAATGTCATTTGCACAGACTTTTTTAATCCTAAGAGACAAGTCTAATTTTTTAACATAAGAGTCTAAATATGTTACGTTGAATTCGTGCTTTAAATAAATGTTTCAGAAAATCTAATGCATATATTGTAAATATTACAAAAAAATCCCAAATAACGTATCACCACCTCGTCTACATTCAGTTTTAATCTACCTAACCAGCCGTTAATTGTACTCCACATTTTATTATAATCATTTTGACTATCTTTTATTTCCTGTCTGCGATACTTATTTTTGGCAATATTTATTAGTTTGTTTACCTTGTTTCTATATTTAGTATAGTATAATCTAATCTTTTATTCATATTATTTGGTGACGCCTTCCAAACTCGAAGCAAATCGTCCCGTTTAGATATCATAACAAATAACCTTTTATATTCATCCATGGTTGAGTAATACTTTGTCATAAATAATAAATAAATATTATAAATATTATAGGACATTCTTACATAGATTGACTAGATAGAAGAGGGATAGGGATAAAAGTCCCACAGTAAGCTCAAGAAGGCTTGTGTTATGGGTACTCAGACAACGATATATACATATAATATACAAATACATGAATACATAGAAAACACCCAAGACTCAGGATCAGGAACAAATATCTGTGTTCATCACACAGATAAATGCCCTTACCGGGATTAGAACCCAGGACCATCGGCTTCACAGGCAGGGTCATCAAATTAAACTAGGCCAGGCCGGTTTGTTTGTTTTTTGTTTTAATATTTTTTTCAACCTTACTTTCACTATAAATCGATTCAAACACATTACTTAGTTTGTTATGGGTCAATTTCACCAAACGAGCAGTTTTATCTAATTTCCATGGAATTTATAATATTGATTTAATATAATAATATGTAATGTGATAATTCGTAGAAAAATAAAATAAAGCCAATATTACTTTCAGGGTACTTAAACATATTCATGAAATTTTGAAAGATATTTCAGTCTGAAAATTGGATCCGGGCAAGGGAATTTTTTTGTCCATGGATACTGGATTTTGCTGGCACGGGAATTGGTTTTTTAAGAATTATTCCTATTTAAACTCTCTCTCTCTCTCTCTCTCTTCCATGCTATATATCCCACATGGTGATGGGGTCAGCTTTCGAATTTTTTGCTTCCACTTCGCTCTATCCTCGACGTCGTCCTCGGACACTGCACCCAATTTTTATTTATTTCTTTTAGCACTACGTCTTTCCATCTTGACTATGTTTCTTTTAGGTACTAATACTAGTGTAAGACAAATATAGTATGATTCTCTCTGTCTATGTATGAAATGAGACAGTCCTTTGACAAACTATACCGCTAATTTTATTAGTCAAACTGCCAGTGTGACAGTGACATTCGAAATTCGAACGAAACTACCAAACACTTCTTTGCTTCTTTGCTAGTTTATTCCGTCTCTCAGACGTAGCAGTCGATCCAAAGTACTAGGAGCGCATAACAAACAAGGTACCCAGTGTTACCACTGCCTGAGGACGGAAGAGGATGGAAGACACCCATGATAGAACAAATATTTTGATAGCATGTAGCAGCATGAATTTTTATAAAATTATAACAAATAGCGAAATAAAAAAATGCGTGAGTGTCATGGAACACTCGGTTGAAACGACGTTAAGAAAGGATCGTGACGTGTTTTGTGTATTGTGTAAAAAGTTTGCTAAGACAATAGAATACAGGATTAGAAAAAAAAAATCAGATTACGTCACCGCAATGAGAGCACACAATATAACATCCCTTAGTTATCGCCGAGAACGTACCGATATCTTAACCCTTTATAAAATTATTAACAATATTATTGATTCTCCGTTTTTATTACATTCACTATCCTTCAGAGTTCCTCGACGTTGTGAACGCGCTTGCAGGAAAAAACCCCTCTTTTACATCCCCCGTAGTCGGACTGCTTACGCGAAAAATAGTTTTTTTGGAAGGGCATGCAGGTTGTACAACGAAAAATTTCTGAATCTCGATATTTTCTGCGAGAAACTTAATAGATTTAAAACACTATCCATGCAGTGTAATAACCCAGATCATTAGTTTGGCGCTATTAGGAAAAAATCTCAGTATTGAACGTTAATAAGTAATAAGAATAGTAAAACCTTTTTAGTATTCAGTTTATATACAATTTAATTGTTAACACCCTGATACTCTTGCATCTTTTTTTTTTCTCATTATTGTTGTTATTGTTTTTGTTCTTGTTTGCACAAATAGCTCTGTTTTACTCTGTAGAAACTTTATTAAACATGATGTTAAAATATTTTCATTAAGGAAACTGTAAGTCTAGCTTTAAGAAAATTTCCAGTGTTATGTATAACTATAGAAGACTGTTTGTTTCTTAAATAAATAAATAAATAAATAAAAGAAAATTTAAAAAACTAACGCTACGTCCATAGATCGCAAAAATACAAAACACGCAAATATACACTTGACACTATGTCTATGGTGGTAGAAATATGTGACGCGCGACTGCTGTCTCTCGCGGCACGAGTTTCGAGTTATCCCGCTTGGGCGAGAACTGCTAGTTCATTCCGTCGCTCAAACGAAACAGTCGAGCCATAGCACTAGGAGAGCATATCAAGCAAGGTACCTCACCGCGTTGTGTGTTGTATTTTGTAACTGTTAAGGTTCCTCCACACTTGCGTTCGCGGCTTCGCGCCGTGATTCGCGTAGAGTGTGGAGGGTCCTTTTAGTTCTTTTTTAGTTATTTATGTAGTTTTCATGAAATTCATTGTGAAAAAAAAAAAACGAAGAAATTTGAAGAGCGTAAAAATCATTTATTTTGGAAAGAAATCTGTATAATTTTACAGCAATGGCAACAAAGTCAATGTGGCCAGTGTTACAGAAACATCTACCAAAAAGCGAGAGCTGTCTTCATAAAAAATGACTGGTGGTGGAAAGTCATAGAATAAACAAAATAACAACAACAACATTAATCAGTAATCTTCGTTCGGTTTTTAATTCTATTGCGTCAAAATAAAATAAAAATTCGATAACGAAATCAGCATGGAAAAATATAATAATGAAGTTTCTTTACAATATTTACAATGAAGCAGCTACCTCCAAAGACAAAAATCACGAATGACACTGACAGGTTTCGATCGCAGTTTACGTTTCTTGGCTGCTTGCGTTTCGTCTCGAACGAACAGTCGAGGCGAAGTACCAGGAGCGCATAGCAAACAAGGTAGTACTCACTACTCATCGCGTGGTAGACTAGATTGAACTACTCGAAATCCAGGTAAAAAATATCTATGTACGCACATATCGTTAGTGCTCTGAAATGTGTTCAGAAACCGTAGGAAATTACAACCTCCTACTTCCTAGGTTTCCATACATAATACATATTATTAGCAATCAGTCACTGAATAAGAAAGGAAGAGGGGCGAACCCGGCGAACGCGAACGAAGGTAACC
This sequence comes from Cydia strobilella, assembly GCF_947568885.1. Taxonomy (NCBI): domain Eukaryota; kingdom Metazoa; phylum Arthropoda; class Insecta; order Lepidoptera; family Tortricidae; genus Cydia; species Cydia strobilella. The sequence continues at coordinate 12,392,724 of NC_086057.1, forward strand.
CACAAAATGACAGTGACGACGGTATGAAATTCGCACGAAATTGCATTTTCTTGTTTTGGCTTAATTTCGTCTCGAACGTAACAGTTGAGCCAATGTACCAGGAGCCCATAACATGCGAGGTATCTCACTGCATTGACGCCATACCTCGCCATACGATTCATACGAATGGAAGGAAGGACATGTTATAAACTAATTGATTTTTTAATACAATGTATAAAAAGTATGAACGAAATAAAAATGTAAAAAAAATATTTCCTTTAAGGTAAACCTGATTCATATATTCCAAAATCACTAACCATTTATGGTTTTATTTTTAGTTGTTAACAAAAGGAACATAAAATGTTTACACTAGCAACAAAAAAAGTGTTGCCAGTGTTTTTTAAACCTCTCTTTTAGCAATCGAGAGCTATCTTTATAAACAATGTGTGATGTTACATCACTGAGGTGAAGTAAATTAAAGATACATAATAGAAAAATAAATGAATTACATAATTTACGAGTAATTAATAACTGGTGGCAAGGCAATTTTAAGATAATGAACTATATCGAAAATAATGAAAAATATTCACAGGTTTCCACTATACATGGAGAAAGCTAACTCTAAAAACATCTGAAATACCAAAGTGACAGTGACGTTCGAAATTCGAACGTAACCAAACAGAAAATAAATTAATTTCTCGGAGATTTCGCTAGTTATTCTCTCAAACGTAACAGTTAAGCCAATGTACTAGGGGTGCATAACAAGCGAGGTACTTACCGCGTGCAGACGTCAGATAGGCCTGAAGCGCCCCGCGCTTGCTGTAGTGAATGTTTATAACGAGTTCCACGTGCTCGACGTAGTTCACTGGGCAGACGTGGACGTCAAAATAAATGTTTACTTGTTGGCCTGATGATAGTTTTTGTTTGATTTTGTATCTGCAAAAACCAAAAAAAATTATCCTTCATTACATAGGTCGTTTTAAACAAACTTCATTAACAGTAAATTAACAGACTACATTTTCATGTGTTTTATTCGAATCACAATTTCAATTATAATAAATAATTATAATTTGTTTGAACCAAATTGAAACAGTAGCTCAAAAGCGGCTGCTCGGTTTTTTTTTGGGATCGCATTTTCCTCGCTGTAGTGACGTGAAAAGTTGTGTTCCGCACGGCTGCAAATATGATTTATCGTCTCGTGTCTTGAAAGCCTCGCTACGCTCAGGAATCTATCTTAGATTAATTTGCTCGCTCAGCAGCTTTCAATTTCAACACTCACGCCAAACTTTGCATTTGCGGCCTTGCATAACAAATAAAACTTTTATTTTTTGTACTTAACTTCCGCACAAAAACTTCTCAGCTTTTCTTTTTGTTCGAGTCATTGTGCGCATTCAAATTGCGTACTTACTTAATTTGGGAGAAAATGGTGAAAATCCGTAAGTTTTGCCGGTTGTGCAGCACGTCAGTCACGTCACCTTTTGTTCGCTTCGACATGAGTGACATGACTCCTACCTCCTACTTACACACCGTACCTCATTTACGCAACACGTTATAATTTATTTCATTTTCCAACGAGCCGTTGTTCGTCACATTTTCGGTAAAAGTATTAGGAGAACATGCTTACTGTGGTGGTATGTGGCAAATGAGTTTCTCAGGAACCGTTATCCAGTTCAGAGCTCTAGACACCAGGGCTTCAGCGTTGAGCAGACCGAAGCCAAATCGGAGGTCAAATCGAAGTCCGATGCTAAAAAAGTAAGTAATAGTAGATTGTTAACCAAGGGATGAAAGGCACTCATTTCTGCGGAGGTATTTTGGCGCTCGAAGCCAAAAGTCCGCGGCTGAAATGATGCCTTTCACCTGAGTTAAACACTACTTTTCATTTCGAATACGAGGAAAGTAAAATGCATGTGTTTTTTTTAAAACATGACCAAGTATACATTTTTATAGTATTTTTAAGGGTACTTTCAGTTACCAATTTAGGCAAAAGTGTCGTTATTTATGGAATGGAGAGTGGAGAGTCAAATATCAGAATGGAAATCGTATAACCAATCCATTTAAACTCAAATTTCAATTGCTTATCGTAAAAAAAAAAAAACGTACTTTGAACGTAAAATGCTCTAGTGCAGGACACGTATCATTTTCTGCACACCTTTTAGAACAAAAGTGACCCTCTTTCAGAGCATGAGAAATTAAAAATATTTAGGGTTTCTACTATAGTTTGTCAAAGGACTGTCTCATTTCAAACATAGACAGAGAGAATCATACTATTTTTGTCTTACACTAGTACTAGCACCCAAAAGAAAAGGATGAGTATAATCGAATTTAAACTATCGTGAGACATGCGCCAGTGACTAAAAATACGTGAGTGAAACCGCTAAGTTAGTTTAGTTAAGTAAGATGAGTATAGTTTATTTTGTTCTTATTTACTGACAATTTTGTTTGACCAACTATATTTAACGCACCTAAATAAATACCATAATATTATACTGATTTAAAAACTTACTCATTGATTTGCCATCCGGAGTTGCCTGCTAAAGTACTGGAGTCTGAAGTCCAAGCAATTAGGTGTTGAACATCTCGCCAAGTTAGATTAGAGCTTTAAACAAAACGTTATCATGTAAAGCATTTTATGCAATGACAAGCCCAGTATTTATTACCCACATACCATACTAAAATTGCAGTTAAATTGTCTTTTCATCACACTCGCTCAGTAAATGTGGATTGCACGCAGGCTTAGCGGGAACTATAGAAAAATCGTTTTGTATAGGGAGTTATGAAGTGTCTAGTATTATTAACAGTTTTTTGTCTTTAAGGTGACTGTCCATTTATGACTGCCGCTGCACTGCAGTTGCGACGTTACGCGGTCCAGCACTACTGTAGCAGCACGACTGCTGCTGTTGCGGCGTGCAGTCGCGACAGCGTTCGTTGATGGCTTGTCAATGTCAAGTCATATAATGGCAGACGTACAAATAAAATACTTATTTTATTTTTGTATTTTTTACGAGAAGAAGCGAGTGACGATAATGCTACATGTTACATGAAAAAGAAGACCAGTTTGCCTTTCTACAATAGTACAATAGTCAGAGTCCGACGAAGGCAGCTACGCAATATTAATATAAAATCTGATATTTAATGGTGATCGTTTATTCAGGGAATATTGCCCATTAAACGAAAAGCAATTCAACATTGAATGAGACTTAATAATTGACGAAATACAACCAAATTCCTCAAATGAAATTAATGCAGAGGAAAAATATTATTCTTAACATTAAGGTAAGATCACATTGTGAAATTTTCTTCCCCATCCTCTTGCCTGAATGCGTGACCACCGCACACAGCAAGCCGACGCAAACGGGACTCATGTAGATCGTGATATATACTACTTAATCCACCTGCATCAAGTATAGGTACCTACTCGGCCGTCAGAAACGTGCGGCTGGATTTAGAAGTCTGTGATAAACGTCCCCTCAAAACCATGCCAGTAGGCTCTTTATCAGGTCTTTCATTGATTTCTGCAGTGATTCGTGGGTTCCGGAGATGGCGATGCGACACGTAACAATAAATTATCCAATGGTGGGCAGACAGTCGTTCCGTATTAGCAAAATATTACAGATTTATCTTTCTAAGTATCCATATTAAGTAAATTTTACTTTCTTTAGGTACCTAACAGTGAAGTATGATGAATAAAACTAATTTGTAAGAGCTATAAGTAATTGCGCAATTTACACTTCATATTGTCCAGTTTCGTATTTCAAACTGAAACACAAATTTAAATCTTATAATTCCTCTCGTGTTGCAGGTGTCCCACTCTTCATGATATGACCGCACCATCCATATAAAACTTGACGGGCGAGACAAGAAATCCTTAAGCTATTTGCCTCACCTTGGCCGATAGAAAGAACTATTAATAAATTAATTTGAATAATAAATGGTTTCCTCGTGTTGGTGTAATGAAAAATTACGTGTTGCACTGTAACAAAGTTTGTTTAACCCTCATGCCTTGAGATCCCCGCAACTGTCAATATTCTAAATTTTAAACCATTCGCTTCTCTCGTAGTTCAATTTTGTATCCATTCGTACGTTTGGGTATCAATACCATGAAATATTAAACAACATCTTTGCCCCTTGTAATAAAAATTAACGGTTGCTTCTTTTATTTAGCTCAGGAATGGCTTTGCAATGACAAAATGAGAAAGTGTCACCATAAACGACATTATATAATTATAGTTTGTCAAAGGACTGTCTCATTTCAAACATTAGATGACCAACTATACTATGATATTACGACTAGAGTTGCCAGGAATATTCGCAACTATTCGGTATTCGGCCTATTCGGCCACTTTGCCGAATATTCGGTATTCTATTTGCCTCTCTATCGCTCGTGCCCTGTCGAGCTTATAGGCCTTATGGCTATCTTCGCAAAACTACGAAAAAATATAAGAACAGTTTATATAATGAATTTATCATGAAATGTTAAAAAAATCACATAGGAAAATATAGGGACTGTCTCAATTGAAATAGACAGAGAGAATCATATACTATCTTTGTCTTGGGCTAGTATACTATAGCACCCAAAGGAAATGGATGAGTAGATTTTTGGTTGTTCTTATTTACTGACAAATTGGGTTTGCCCTTCGAGCAACACGGAAGGGAGTCGGCATTCGCACTATTTCCCCTCTGTCGAGGTACAAGATCAATTGTGCATGCATACAACTAGCGCGGTACGTACAACACACACCTCGTGTTGCACACAATAATTGTGTAATGCGCTCTTTATTATAAAGAGATCGAGGTGTGCAAGACTTGCCTTTGACGTGTGTCATTTTCTATGTATTTGTGTCATCATTAGAGATTGGATTTTGTAAGTAGTGAGTGAGAAGTGCGACTGTGTGCACGTTTTCCTCCGTAAAAAATGGCAGAACGATTTGTACGGTAAGATATCGCTTGGGCTCCTCCCTTCCGACGTGTCGGAAGCCGGTGTTGCTCGAAGTGTTTGCCAGACTATAGTTAACTTCCGAATTTTACGCTCTCTTTTCGGACCTATCATTCTAGTTTCCTGACTGGCTCTGTGACATGGCTCAATCTAGGAGGATATTACCAAACGGAGCCGCCACGTCTGTAATTTGCGGTACAAAAACGTCTGCCAATTTTTGCGGGGGAGGGGAACGTCAAATGTATACGTAACGTCAAAATAGCCATGTCAGATAAACGTCAGTCCATACATTGTGTATGACCATTGGCCGACTATTTTCGACAGAGGGGAATGCCAATGGCTACTCCGTTTTGTTATATCCTCCTAGGGCTCAATATAGATTAGCAAAAAAGTTACAGTCGCCATCGGATATATCGGAGCGACCGAGGTGCTAGAAATATCTGAACATGCACTCTAACGCCTTGACAATAAAGGCGTGTTTAGATATGTGTGAGCTCCTTGGCCGCCCCGATATATCTGCGATATATGGCGACTGTACCATCGGGATTCTTTGTCCGTGGGTGTAATAAGCTCCTTAGAACGTAGTGGTTATATCCTCTTTGCTTAGAACTACTAATATCTGTGACCAAAGACATTTCAGTGCAGGTGACAGATTTGACGTGCGGTCTGCAGCCGCAGTTGCAATAATACACCAAATACGCAAAAATGGCCATGCTACGTGCGGTCAGTCTTGTCATTCATTTTACTATGGAAATTGACAATAACACCGACATGTCGGAGCAGTAGTGCAGCTGCGGTCGGGAAAACGTTAAAATCACCATATTACGTGCAGTCGATAACGTCATTCATTTTACTATGGAAATTGACAATAACACCGACGCGTTCAGGCCGCTGCAGTAGTGTCGGTGCAGTCGCGCAGCTGCGGTCAGAAATGGACTGTCACCTTTATACTTCATTTTTGTATCGCAAATTCGAGTCTATAAATCGCTCCGGCAAGCCGGTTATAAAAATATATCGGGATATAAAAACATAACTTAGTAATTAGGTGTGCCCAATATGTGCCCAAGTGTGGACAAAAACAAATGATTTATTTTCATTAGGTATAGTCAAAGATAGATACATATAACTCCGTAATAGATGGATACAGTCTAATGAAAAAACATGCCTCGAAAATCACGAAAATTTGATTCTCGATCAGATGACGCCACTACCTTTGGCCTACTCTCGTATAGAGGGCGTTGACGGTTTAGTTTGTTATTTAACAATTTTAACGCATACCAGTGAAAGAACATGGTAAAAATAATTAATGCAAATAAAAAAAATCATTTATTTACAGTATTTAAATACATTTTATCTTATTTTTATAAATCTTCATTTTTAGTTTTAAAGTGTGTCGATAGATGGCAGGGAATTTACTGTGGTTACAAAATTTACTATGACAGTACCGCTCTATCCTATTATATCCTCTTTGGTATAATGAAAGAGGATGCTGCGTTACGAATGGACCGTAGAAGATGTGGAAGAGAAACGGACCGCACAGTCCAAAGTACCAGGCTAACATAAAACAAAAAGAGATCTTACTTGGCTTCCAAAGCGAGAGCTATGATGCCGGCCGCGAGAGGCGCGGCGGCTGAGGTGCCTGTGTGGTCCAGGGTGCATGAGTCATTCGTGTCGGTCGTCGCCTGCAAATGACAAAATCTGAGCTACTTTTGTTACAAACATTCCAGTACTCATTTTCAAATAAAATTGTTACTTAGGTGTTTATTGTTGAAGTAAAACTAGGCGCGACTAGAGGGTAACAGATTTGTCTCAAAAATGGACGGCAAAGTCGACGTTGCCGTTTAAAAAGTAGGTCGCGAAGTGCGTAGTTTATGGTGAGTCAAAAAATTAAAAAGTTAAAAACATTGCAGTTTCGATTTCGGGACTGCAATGTTGCATACAAATTCCATTATTTGTCGAGTTCCAAACTTTTTAAAAGTTGAATTGGCCATATCAAATGAAGGCTTGAGTCCATTAAACAGCCAAACAGATGATCAGTACTTATTATTATAATGTTGGTACCGCGACTATTTAGGTGTCTCAAATATGTTGGCGTATTTTCAGCAGAAAAAATACACTTCTATTTTTAATTTTAAAAAAAAGGCGGCAAAGCAAATCTTTTTACTTTTTTCTGTGAAAATATATACATAAGAACGTTGCTTCTGTAAAATATTTATATTATATTTGTATTTATTGCGCCATTTTTGAGAAAAGCACTATATATGACTGGCTACTTGCTGGCTTCGGATTCAATTAAACGGACTCCCAAGGTCGTCCGTTTAAAACGAATCCTCAGCCAGCAAGTAGCTACTTCCGAGCCTCGACAATAATGTACTATTCCTCAAACATGCAATGAAATATTGTTTACTAAAGTTAATTTGTAAAATGAGTTCATTAAACATAGATACAGTTGAAAAAAGCCGCGATTGATGACGTATATCTGTGGTATAAGACGGTATAGATAGTCTATGGTATAGTCCTGTCTAAGACTTATAAAATCTTACAATCTTCTGATCTTTGCGAGCGCCTGATGAGTAGGCCACGGCGAGGGTTGATGAGCAGACCTCGCCGTACCAGGGGAACCGTCCATGTTGCGAAACACTGCCTATTGACACTGTGTAGATTGATGACGAATACCTACAGAATGACATGGTAGTGTTAGCTAATTCTGTACTGTACCGGCGTTGATAGAACAAAGTGTGGAGTGCCACTATATTTCTATATTATCATTGTGATTTGCTGTATGTGATGATACTTCCACACTCTTGTCACGGCAAAAACTGTGTAGAGTTCGCTTGATCCGACTTTACGAATATTTAATTTGGTCCACTATTTACGTCTCCAAATTGGTGATTTTTCGGTTTTTCTTGTTAAGATTTTGTAAAACCAAACCTCTCACTCTCCCCCCAAATCTTACTCATGGAACCCTCTACGCCACTGACGTTTGGTGAGATTTAGCTTGACCATGGCTAGGGTAAATTATTACGTATTTGGTATAACGTAGGTAGTTAGGTACCCATCGCAGTTGCAATTGTCCTGGTGGATTCCTCCGTTCCCGTTGGCCCAAACGTAAATAACGCCTTTACCGCTGCGACCCTGTAAAGGATTTTTTTTTAATAAACCTGCCGAAGTTTTCTCATAGGGGCCAATACAGTATGGGGTTCTTATAAAAAAAAGTGTACAGTTTTTTAAACGGTCGGCAACGCGCACGTAACACCTCTGAAGTTGCAGGCGTCCATATATTAGGCTACGGTGACCGCTTACTATCAGGCGGGCCGTATGCTTGTTTTGTTTGCCACCGACGTGGTATTCAAAAAAACTGGCAATCAAACCAAAATGTCCAGTACAGAAAGCCGGAAAAAAATTCTGCCTCTACAATACCTATTTACTTTACTCCATTATAGGTAAGTAATTTATTTCATTAACCGACTTAAAATACAGGTTTTCAATTTCATCGGAAACTTCTTTATATTTCTCGAAAATATCTCAACTGGTGGATATTGTGGTGCTAGAATGCAGCGGCGTGGCTCGATTCAGGGCAAAACATCTCTAATCACCGAGAGATCTCCCCGAGGTCCCGCTTAACATCAAAAGTTTAATAGGATTCCTTGAGGAGCTGGGCTGGCAGGACTAGCCTGGAAAATAGGCGCTAGTCGTCGAGTTGCGGAAAATCGCCCAAACTACAATACCATACAATTGAGGTAAGTAATTAAGTAATGTCAGGATCTGATGGGATTCATTCATTGGACGGATATTGACGGTACAAGAAAATTTAGTGGAAGCTGATGAACACCATAAAAATCACCTATGAAGCTCCGTAACGAGCTAACGACTTGGTAACGACCATGTAACGACGAAGAAACAAATCTTGTCTGTGTGGTCTGTAGATTTCTTGTAACTACTAACGCCATCTACTTTCGGGGTAAGGCAAATCACGCCCAGTGGGGCTCAGGGCCCTGACAGTTCAACTCCCAAAACAGCCGCTGCAGCGCTACCATCGCGTCTCCCCTCGCTCCGCCACCCCAGCCCCCACCTATGCCCTACCTTGACAGCCGCCATTTGGCCGCCATTATACATTTGAAAAGTTTTGAGGACTTTACTGTGCCGAATTTCAAAGTCGAGTACGCTGGTGTTTAGTGTATTTCCTCGCTTTTTTGCCGAGTTGAGATCCTAAATATCCAAATTCTCCTTTGCTGTTCGGAACAATACTTTATAATTGTGCTGCGGTATCGTTTGTGCAATAATAAATCATGAGACTAAAGTGTTGTGTTGGTGGTTGCAATGCAACAAATGAGACAAATCGACTTTTTGCATTTCCTAAGAAGGATATGCTTAGGAATTTGTGGATGTCTTTCCTTGTGCCTACGAATCCTCTTCTTCTGGGTCTGTCAAAAGAGCAACTGCTCAGGAAACGCGTGTGTGAAAAACATTTCGACAAACATCAGTTTGACAAGTTTGAAGGCAAAAGGCTTCGGTTTTCGTATCCTTGCCTATTTACGGATGATGAAATAACACACGGTGAACCCCTTGCAGCAGTTGGAACCGGTGAGTACACACATTTATTATAACTACGTAAATAAATATTAATTAAGTACCACGCGACTTATATTCTTGGCATAACTAATTTTTGTTTATAGTTCATGCTTATTTACCATACATCAATACAAAAATACATAATATTTATTTTGTTTGGGGAATCCCATCACTGTATACTTTCTTATTAGGATATTGAAAACACATGGCATTTCTTTTTGTCAGGATAATTTTGTGATTATATTTTTTTATCTACCTAATTGTAATGTTGTTCCAGTCCGACATGCTCTGAGTGACCACAATTATTTTAAAGACCAAGATGATGAGGAAGACACAATGGAACAAACCCTTGTCATTGGAAGGCCAGGTATGTTTTATCACTTACAAATGATGTTAGCAAGTCTTATTTATCCCTACTAATATATTACTTATAAATGCGAAAATAACTATGAATTGAAAGTGACTGGTCTATCTAATTTATATAAAATTTGGTATGGAGATATTTTGAGGCCTGAGGAAGGACATGGGATAGTTTTCACCATTCATCATTGTGATATTCATCATCCCATGTAGACGAGGTAGCGGGCATAAGCTAGTATCTTATACATAGACAATAAATATTACTGTGAATTTTATTAACATAAGAAATCAGAAATCAGAAACATTTATTGTTCAAACTGTGTAGGTACAAAAAGTATAGCTAGGTACATTTTTTTAAGTTCAATTGATATTTACAATTTCATCTCAGTCAGTCAGTCTGAGTGGTCTTTTTATTTTACCATGGGAAAAACATAACTGCCCACTTCTAATGTTGTTTGTAGAGTATGCTTACAATTATGCAAATGTCTGCATGGTATTTTTACCATGGGAAATACATAACTGCCGATTTTTTAATATTGTTTATATAGAGTAATGCTACAAATTATGCAAATGAGTGCATGGTATTTTAACCATGGGAAAAACAACTGCCCACTTTTAATATTGTTTATAGAGTAGGGCATTTATTTGTGTGATGAACACAGATGTTACCCAGTCATGGGTGTTTTTTATGTACCTATATAATTATGTATTTATTTATGCAAATATGTGTATATTGTACTAGGTGACAATATATGTACTTAATTAATTTATCTTAAAACTCAACTCGATTTCTGTTTCTAAAAAAAATATTTAAATTTAATTTGTTTAGTAGTTTTTTTTTGTGTATGTCTTAAGTACTGTTCAGCAATGCTATGCATATATTCAATCAACGAGCCATGGTTCTAATTTTTATACATAAGAGAAAAGTTTTGTTCATACTGAATCTTGATGATGATGATGATGTGTTCCTGCTATCCCTCATTAGAGATACTGGATCTTAATAGAGATTAAATATTACATTTAACAATTTCAGGCGAAGACTTCCATGAACATCCATCCTGCTCATATTCTCAAGTCGGGGCCTCCGTCCCACAGAATAAAGGTGTGTTAGTTTGAGTAAAGTTTCTAAAATATGTAGTGATATTCTTAGTTATAAAAGTTTGAAGTGAATGCATCTTGTTGACAAACCAACTTGCAATTAATTCCCTTTATTTTATTCCGAGGTTCCAATTTTTATTTATATACACAGAGAAGAGATAAATTTAATTAATACTGAACATAAATATTGAATATTAATAGAGATTAAATATTACATTTAACAATTTCAGACGAAGACTTCCATGGACATCCATCATGCTCATATTCTCAAGTTGAGGCGTCCGTCCTACTGAATAAAGGTAAGAATATTATTATATCTGTCTGTAATGAAAACTTGCAAGTTTAATTTGACCAACTTCCTGGGTTCCGATTGAACTGAAGTTATGCGTAGGTACATATGTAAGTCGGGTGACAATAAAATATTATGGTACCATCGAGCTAATCTGATGATGGAGACAAGAGGTGGCCATAGGAACTCTGTAATAAAACAACGCAAACTAATTGTGATTGGGGTTGTTAAAATTGTCTCGATGAGTATTAGTTGCCTGTGGAAAGAAAAGTACAGTCAACTATAAAAACTTGAGTCCCAACGCATCTGGGGTCTACTTTGAGGACGCTCTTCCCCCCATGGTCGCCACTCGAGTAGTCGTTTGCTCCACGGTTCGGTCTTCCGTGCTATATGACCAGCCCATTCCCACTTCAAATTGGCTACGCGTTTTATAATATCATTGACTTTGCTCTGTTCTCTCAGCCATTCATTTGTTTTACGGTCTCTCAATGTGATCCCCACCAATTTTCTCTCTAACGCCCGCTGGGCAACGCTCAATTTACGTAGTATGTCTTTGGTGAAAACCCAGGTTTCGGCTCCATAAGTGAGAACAGGCAGGATACATTGGTCAAATATGCGTGCTTTTTGTTCGGCCTTAAGGTTCATTTTGAAGGCAAACTCGAGATTGGAGTAGGCTGCCCAGGCTAGTCGTACGCGTCTGTTGATCTCATTGGTTTGGTTTTTTTTTCCAGTCACTATCTCTTGTCCCAAATACACGTATTTATCGACAGTTTCGATGGCGGTATGGTTAACTGTGATATTCGCCTTGACATCTGTTGGTCATAACTTTTGTCTTGTCTAGATTCATTTCCAGCCCACACCGTATGGAAGCATCGCTGAGTTCTTGGATCATGCTTTGAAGTTCAGCGGGGTCACTTGCCAGCAGGGACCGGACAACCCTTTCCGCGATAAAACCCTTTCAATGGGCGACACTTAAACACGGCTTACACATTCAAAGACTTTCCCTATTGAACTGCAAGCCCATTAACTGCTAACCTAACCTAACCTAACCAAAAATAAGGCTAGCTCTTAATAAGGGTTACCCTTATCTTTAAGCGCTTTTTATAAAGGTTTCCCTTTGCGTGAAAGAAACAGGATTAGTATATATCTACGGTAGTGTATGAAAAGGAAAGAAAATACGTGTCTAGTCAAAGAACGCCGCCGTCGCCGCCGACGATCGCTCGGATTCGAAGTAATGTGTGCTTTATGAACAAGGTAGACGACTTAAATTAACACGCTTATATGCTAATAGGGAAGCCCTTTATAAGGCTAACCCTTATAAGCAATATGCAAGGTGTTGGTGAGCGGATGATAAGGGTTTTGTAAGGGTATTTGGGCTACCGATTACTCAAATGTGGTAGCTTTATACAAGGGTTTTTAAAACCAAAACAAAGGGTTTCGTCTGGCAAAGGGTATGGTGAGTTAAGCCTTATGCAATACCCTTATAAAACCGCGATAAGGGATAGCGGGCCGGTCCCTGCTTGCCAGCAAGACAATATCATCAGCGAACCGCAAATTATTCAAGCGACTACCCCATATATTCAATCCACGCTTTTCCCAGTTCAGGCTTTTTAAAAGAATTTTGCCTAAAACTTACTAATGTGTACCTAACTTGACATTGAATATGAATATAAATAAATAAAATAAAATAAAATAAAATAAAATAAAATAGCCATTTATTTCGACCTCAAATTAAAAAAAATTACATTTCTTGTCAAGTTTTAGGAAAAGAAAAACAAAATATATCAAATTCTTAATTTAAACATAATAATAATAAAGTTCTTTGTCGTATATGTTATTTGGTATTTTTATTGACATCGGTCGACTTGCCTCCCGGCATAGGCCTCCCCTAAGATCTTCCATTCCTCTCTGTTGGTTGCTCTTCTTGTCCATGTTGGTCCAGCGATAGCTCTTATGTCATCTTCCCATCTGCGGTAAGGCCTGCCTCTTTTCCGTTTGGGTCCGTCCGTTCTTTGGGGTACCAAGTTGTAACAATTTTTGACCATTTCTGTCCTGGTTCTCTCAGCATGTGATACATAGGATACATCCATTAGTTTTGTGTTATTTCTTATGGTGCTTAGTCTTATTTTGTCTTTCTTCTTTATGTTGAGAATACTTCTCTCTATGTTGTGTTGGCACACTTCTAAGGATTTCCTATTCTTTTGCGTTAAGGCCCATGTTTGGCAACCATAGGTCATGCTAGGGAGGATGCAAGAGTTAAACAGTTTACTTTTGCATTTTAGTGGGATATCTGGATTTTTCATAATCTCTTTCCATGACCAGTATTTTTTCCATGAAATACACACTCTGTTTTCTGTTTCCTTGTCATTCTGGTGTTCTGGGGAAATTATTTGTCCTAGATATGTGTATTCATTTACATATTCTATTGTGTTGTTGTTTATTGATAGCTCAATTTTTTGTCCGTTTGTCATAAGTTTAGTTTTTTCTGTGTTGATTTCCTAGTCCCACTTTTCTGCTTTCATAAGAAAGTTGTTGTAACATTTCTTGCAAATCAGTTGTGCTTTCCGAGAGCAGTATGAGATCATCGGCAAACCGCAAGTGGCTCAGCAACATTCCGTCTATTTTTAGACCATATTCGTTCCAGTTCAAGTTTCTGAATACTTGTTCTAAAGTTGCTGAGAACAATTTAGGTGATAGTGGGTCTCCTTGTCTCACTCCTTTCTTCAGTTTGAATTCCTCACCTACTGTTTCTAGTTTTATTTTAGCTGTTATGCAGAAGTATATATTGCTGATTATTCTTATGTATTTATTCTGGACGTTTTGCATTTTCAGCGCTTCCCATATATAGTTGTGGAGCAAAGAGTCGAAAGCTTTGCTGTAGTCTATAAAAGCTAGGTAGTACTGCTTACCATACTCATTGCTCTTTTCTATTATTTGTTTAATGGTATGAATGTGGTCTATTGTAGCAAAGCCTTTCCTGAAGCCTGCTTCCTCCTTCGGTTGGTTTTCATCTAGCACTTTCTCTATGCGTTGTAGTATGATTTTGGAAAATATCTTGTATAGGTTTGACATAAATAAAAAATAAAAATAAGACTCATGGGCCTATAGTTGCCAATGTCGTTTCTGTCGCCTTTTTTGTGTAGCAGGATGATAGTAGAGGTAGTCCATTGTTTAGGTATTTCTTCTTTTTGAAGGATCTCATTGAATAACTTGATGATGCTTTTAAGTGACGCTGGGAGTGTGCATTTTAGAAGTTCGTTAGAGATTTGATCTTCGCCAGTTGCTTTTCCGTTTTTTTGAGTTGACACTGCTCTTATAACTTCACTTTCTTCAATTGGTGGTATCGTCTCCTAGTCGAGCTGGTATAGTGACTTTGAATTTGGAGGGATAGTGTCTTCGCAGTCATATAGTTCTTTATAGAATTGGGTGGCAGCTTTTGAGATATTCTTGCGTTTTGTTTCAAATTTTTTGGTTCTTCTGTTTCTCATGCTCGGTATCCAGTTACTATGTTCCTGCATTTCCTTCATTGCTTTTGCTATCCCTCCTGTTTTTTCCAAGTGATGTTTGAATGTTTCAGATTGTTGTCTGCACGCAAGAAATCTTATTAATGAACGAAAATTGCTTCTGGAAGACAGAAAAAATAATAGGGCTGCAATAGCACAGCTAAGCAAACAAATCAACCTCAGCATGAAGAATATTATTCAAAGAAATCCTTTATTGAATAGAATTCATTCTTAATAAGCCATATTTAATATGAATGGATATTGGTTCAAAACTCTTATATTAGTTATTTTTTTGATGGTACCTAGTGGTATCTCACCTAAGAGACATACTAAATAATAAGTATAAGAAACCATCAATTCCCATACATCTTGCTAAAAATTACTGCGTCATTGGTGGCTAACATTTAGTTTTTGCTCTTTCAGGTATGGTAGCAGTAGATAAAGGCTCATCATCTTTACCAAAAGTGATTGAAGAAGCTGTTCTAGAAATCTCCTCGGCACATACAGGTTTGTGTCTCAAGTCAATTTTTTTTTAAATATTATTTATTTATTTATTGTATTGTCATGTACATAATAATTTATTTATTATAATAAATTAATGTAATTATTTGTATATGTTAATAAAGTAGAGAGAGACCAAAATAAATCTGCAACGATTTTGATAGCACACGTAGTGCAAGTGTTATTTTAAACGTCAAACTTCTAAGAAATTATGACGTATAAATAACACTTGCACTGCGTGTGCTATCAAAATCGTTGCAGACATACATCGGTCTAACTCTACGTTATTTACTTAAAATGAGATTTTTTCTACTTAATTCTTGCATCTCAAGGAAGCACAAGTAAATTTTTAAACCTTAAATATAATTACTGCGACATTGGTGGCTAACATATAGTTTTAACTCTTTCAGGTGTGGTAGCAGTAGATGAAGGCTCAACATCTTTACCAAAAGTAGTTAAAGAAGTTGTTCTAGAAGTGTCCCCGGCACATACAGGTTTGTGATTCATGTTTTTTATTAGATATGGTTAAAAATGTAATAATACCTTAAATATAATTACTGCGACATTGGTGGCTAACATATAGTTTTAACTCTTTCAGGTGTGGTAGCAGTAGATGAAGGCTCAACATCTTTACCAAAAGTAGTTAAAGAAGTTGTTCTAGAAGTGTCCCCGGCACATACAGGTTTGTGATTCAAGTTTTTTTTTTCTATTAGATATGGTTAAAAATGTAATAATTTGTTTGTGTTAATATACCTTATCCCGGTACCTGTCCCGGTAAGGGCATTTATTTGTGTGATGAGCACAGATATTTGTTCCTGAGTCATGGTTGTTTTCTTTGTATTTAAGTAATGATATATTATATATATCGTTGTCTAAGCACCCACACTTCTTGAGCTTACAATGGGACTTAGTCAATTTGTGTAAAAATGTTCCCATAATATTTATTTGTTTATTTATTATTTATTTATCGAACGAGCGAGCGAAGCGAAGTTCTTACATTCAACTTGAAACACACGGCTGACTTGGGGCACGTCCCGGTGTTTCGATTTTTCGATCCAGGGGTATTGAGCTACAAGAGCTTAGAAGGTCAGGAAGGGGTCTTGCTATACTGGTCATGTTATTTGTAAGGAAATATGGTCGAGTTTGGTATCAAATGAAAGTGCTCGGTTTACTCATTTAAACAATTGTTTTTAAATTTACCATTTTAATATAATTAACAAGATATAACCGCAGTAAAATAAACATGGGTATTTGAAAAAGAACATTAAGGCGTATATAGATACCGTTTATTATTTTAATCTGTATGGTGACTTAATTCTATCAGTTAAGGGCTCCACAGACCTTGCAATAAATCACACTTGGTTTTCTATCCATTGCTGACTATTATACAATTCCCATCGAACGGGCGGAGTAGGTGCGCATTTCAAATTTATACGCAAGCCGGTCGGCTCCTCGCGGACGCGGACGGCTCCGGACGGACTCCATTATTTCTGTCAAACATTAAAAATGCGCTCCGGCGCGGCCTGAATCCAGCCGGTCGGTAGAAATCGTACATTAGTAGACGCAACAAATTCAATCGCTCTATATTGTTTTTGGCGAACCGCGCGTTCTCAGTTAAATTGAGAATTTAATGGTAACATATGTACCTATATACTAGACTTATATTCACCGGGATATAGACCGTGATTACCTTTTACATGATGCATGTAACTGCGTCGAAATATCGGGAGCTCACAAATAATACAAAAGGTAATCACGGTCTATATCTCGGTGAATATAAGTCTAGTGAAACTAACCGTGAATCTTTCAAAACTCTAACATATGTATAGCATTATTTGTTTGTGTTTGTTTAAATCTTTGGTTACCGACTTGGTTTTGTTATTTATAGTTTATTCTGTTTCAGAAATCAAACCTATACCGTCCAATTCCACCCAAGAGAAGGAACCAACACAGAAGCGTAGAGGTATACATTTTTCATTTTCATTGTTTTTGTGAGTAATCTTTTGCATGTGTTATCTATTTCTTCACCTCCCTGAAGCTCGCTCCAGACTACGCGACGCGAAGCCGCGAACGCAAGTGTGGAGTCGATTTCGCTGATTAGCAAACTAGACTCCACACTCGCGTTCGCGGCTTCGCGTCGCGATTCGCGCACGTGTGTGGAGGGCCCTTGAGACATTTTTGTACGCAAATACGACATTCATTCAAGGCTACTCCAGTTATTGCATACTCCTAGACACGTAACTAAATACAATGAATTAAGTCCATAGGCGTATAATAATATTTATGTATCCATAAATATAATATGAATACTTATAAATTCATACTTACAAAAACGTTAGAATACCGGGTGTACAGCTGGCACGCTAGACCGGGCCGGGCCCATGCCGAGGCGTCCGACATGTCATTTTCTATGACGGCTGATCGGTGATTACGTGCTGCTTTCCATAGAATACGAAGCGCCGGAAGCTCCGGCCCGGCCCCGGCCCGGTCTAGCGTGAGTCATCCTCAAGACGAGCAAATAATTAAACTGTAGGCTGTACTCCTCAAACTGACCAATGTAATTTACGTTGCTTGTCATGCTTTAAACATAACAAAATTCGCAATAGGTATATTGCGACTTAGAGTAAACTTTAAAGTGTGCTAAAAATCAAAATACAAGTTTTTTTTTAAGTCGCTGTTGGTCCGTTTGAGATTTACAGCCTAGTTAAATTTTTTGCTCGTGTTACAGGACACACCCGGTATACAACCACGCACGCGTACCTACATTTCTTCCAATTGTCAATGATTTGATATTGATAGCGCATATGTGTGGTGACCTCGATTGTTGCATGTGATCGGTCTAGTACCTAAACAGGTGGTCTGTGATCCGAAGTCAAACTGCGGAATTTTTCAAACTCGATGCGTAGAATGATAGGCGTCATTTCAATACAATTTTGCGAGATTTATATGGAGATGACACCTGTCATCCTACCCATCGAGTTTGAAAAATACTATACGCATATGTCGTATATACACTTCAAGAGGTTTTTTGTCTACTTCTGCGACCCTAAAACAGTTGTAGTGTAGTCTGTCGTTTATTGCTAGAGTCGGCCCAAGCAAACTCTTATTTAAACTTATTATTATTTATTACAGGTTCGATTATGAAGCAATTAAGTTCAAAGGGAAGGAAATTTGTTAAGAACGTGATGAATATTACGTTATCAAGTTTGGGTCAGACAAGTGAAGAAAGACTTTCACAAGCTAAATCCTATGGAAGTAACGAGCAGTTGTTTAAGAATTTCGACCTACTTAACAAACAGGCACAGACTTTTGTGCTAATGCAATTAAAGCAATGCCGCAACAACAAAATGGCCAGAAGGTTCATGATGAAGGAAAAACTTATGGCTCTAATGCTGATGAAGCAAAGCCCAAAGGCATACAAACTTCTGGAAACAATGTTTGCATTGCCCAATAAGAGGACTTTACATAGACTTTCTGAAAAAATATGTATGAAACCAGGAGTTAACCCACAGATATTTTCTCATATCCGAAATACCGTAAAACACTGGGGACAACAGCAAAAGTTATGCTCAATAGTATTTGATGAAATTGCATTGACACCATACTTAACATACAACGAAAGTAACGATCTAATTCATGGTTTTGTGGATGTGGCTGGCGAAAGAAAAATGAAGTTTTGTGATCATGCCCTTGTCTTTATGGTAAGAGGCATATGTTCTTCATGGCGGCAATGTATATCATACCACTTCTGCGAAGGAACAACATCTACAGCCGAAATGCAGGAAATTTTAAAGCAAATTGTCTCAGAAGTAGTTCAAACAGGACTAATACCTTTAGGACTAGTTTGCGATCAAGGATCGACCTTTAGAACTGCGATTAAAAAGTTCCGAGAGGAGACAGTACGACACTGTAATGACAAAGACAACGCGAAAAATGGTAAATGTAACTATTATATTTTTGTATGCTCTAAAGTAGGTATAAGATGTCCCAGTTTAGAACCCGTAAATCTATTTTTTTTATTCTACGTCGGTGGCAAACAAGCATACGGCCCGCCTGATGTTAAACAGTCGAGAGGTGTCACATGCGCGTTGCCGACTCTAACACCCCGCACCCTCGTTGAGCTCTGGCAACCTTACTCACCGGCAGGAACACAACACTATGGGTAGGGTCTAGTGTTATTTGGCTGCGGGTTTACAGGGTTTTGTGGTTTCCGCTTTATGGCATAAATCAAATTAAAAATTAAGAGACCGCAGCAAGCTCGGTTCTCCATACAAACGTAGTTACGCTCTCGTTCTTAAACGACTAGCTAGATTGCTCTGAAACTTTGTACTTACAATAGGATAAAATATATCTATACCTGTAATTAGTTTATGTAGCTTCAGATAACATAAGTAGTTGAAAAACCGGCCAAGTGCGAGTCGGACTCGCGCACCGAGGGTACCGTACTTTTTAGTACACACATTTCATTTGTTACATAATAGGCATTATTGCTTTGAGTGTATTAAGAAAAAATAACAATTTAAACGAATTAATAAATTAAATTACTGTAGAATTTTAAATAATAGCTAATGTCAAATCACTCAATATTAAATTTTAATTAATCTGTTATTAAGAATGTACAAAATGTCAAATTGAATAAAGCAATAGTAAATATAAACTTAGTTTGTAATAAGGCGAAGGATGTAAACATATATTTGACGTCGACAGCGTTGTTAAATATAGTTAGCTGTAAAATAAAATGATACTGTATTGATATTGCTTTATTGTTTCAGATGGCACAATCAACATTGCTGGGCATAATTTAAGTATATTTTTTGACCCGCCTCATCTTCTGAAAGGGTTGAGAAACAATTTTCTCAATAAAAACATTATTTGGGATGGAAAGAGGGCCTCATGGAAAGATATTCAATTTATATACGACATAGATAATAGATTGGGACACACAAGGGCATTACCCAAATTAACTGCACATCACGTTGATCCAGACAAAATAAAAAAAATGAAAGTCAGCGTAGCGGCGCAAGTTTTTAGTTCTCGAACGGCGGCCATGCTAAACTACACAGCTGCGCTTAGTAAGTTCCTATATTTAAATTTAACTATTTACTTCGTTCTGGCGTCATGTCACCGACAACGGACGAGAGCCATGCTCTTAAATTTTGATGATGAGGGCGTCATTTTTGTGTGTTTATCACAAATATTTGTGCCTGAGTTATGGATGTTTTCTATGTAAATAAGTATTTGTATATAACTATATATTATTATAGTACACACAACACAAGCGTTATTGAGCTTACTGTGGGAACAGTCTATAAAATAATACAGTCATTCGACGAAGCCGTCTAGACAGCGCAATCGTGCGAGGGGCGAGGGGTGTAACGCGCGCACCCGAGCTGCATACATTCGCTATTGTTAGTAGCTCGGTACACGTCAAAGTCGTCGGTCCACTGTATACTTTTTACACTGTGCTGTGGGACTAGGTTGACTATAATATTTATTTATAGTATTTGTTGCCATGAAATTATGAAAACTTTCAGGTGGCGCTGCAATAGTTTAAATCAAACATGTCATCAAATATGACAAATAAAAAAAATACAATAGACTAAAGAGTTTTTTTGCGACTGGACACTAAGAACCAGTATAATTTGCGGGTATCTAACCTCATCAAAGACCTTTTAAAACGAAACTTGCATAGTTTTTAAGGGGCTAATGTAACATAACTTACTAATGATTTATTTTTATTTTCAGATAAGCACACTGGTTCAGACTCTAACACCATGGAAGCTACAGCTGAAATTATAGAATTTTTCGACACCCTGTTCGACAGTGTCAACGGCTCCCCTGGCGGCACCACAAAAGGGAAACTGAGAAAAGCAGTTAAAAAAAACTCTGCACATCATCGTTTCTGGTTAGAAGCAATAGATAAATTAAAAAAAATACAATATGAAGATACAAGTAGTAAATTGGCTGTAAGGCAAAGAAATCCTCGATTGGTTCGAGTACCGTCACTGGAAGGATGGATTGTAACATTAGCTAGTTTCAGTAGGTTATCAAAGATATTGTTTGACGAATATGGCGTGGAATATTATTACCCTCGAAATATTAACCAAGACCCACTGGAAAACTTTTTTGGAAGAGTGAGGGCTCTCAATTACAGAAATGTAAAGCCAAATGCAAATAGCTTCATTTATACATTTAAATCACTACTGCTGTCCAATTTGCTAAGCCCTCATTCAAAATTTGCAAACTGTGAAGTGGATAACGGAGAGACAATATTAGACGCAAGTTTTCTCTTCGAGATAGATGAAGCAAACAAAGAGAATAATTGTCCTAACATTAATTGTCTCCCATCCACTTCACAGGATCGTCCAAGTGGGTCTAAATTAGAAGAATTAACAACAAAAAATAAAGTAATTTTAGAAAAAATGAAGGTACAGTGTTCCGCTTATACCGCAGGGTATCTATGCAGAAAAATTTCAAAAACAATTGACTGCCAGAGCTGCATAAAAACTTATATAAGCAGCTCTAAAGAAGAACACCACGAGAATATAAACAACTAAAAAACAACAACCTTCAATATCCTACAGAAACATTTTTAAAATTATACGGGAAAGCAAGTACTATGATCCATAATTTCTTAAATATAAATTGTTTCAAACGAAATGTCGGTACTGACCTGCTTTGCATTTTAAATCAATTGAGGATTTCTTGGCTGGGATGTGCAGAGCATAGAAATAATGTTAAAAAAATATTTTTAAAAACAATCATGAGACTGCATATACATAACTGGTGTAATATTATAAATAGAATTTTAAAGGGAGACATAGAAGAAAAATATGCATCCAAAATGGAGGAACCGCAAAAATTAGCGTATAAAAAATACAAATCACACAAACTTCGCCAAAGAACATTAAACAAATAACAATATTCTTTCATTTTGGATGTATATATTTTTAGGCTATGTCGCCTTTGTTATAAATAAATAAATTACAGAAAAGCTTTGCGTTTTATTTTTTAAATGTTCAAAATAGTGTATTAATACATCCCTATTGCAGTTATCGATGAAATCGTCCCATCACTATCTAATATCGATATCGATTATCGAATGTCGACAACACTATTATGTCAAACTTGACAGCACCTTGACAGCTACTTCCACAGAGTATGTTACTAAGAGTATCACTACAGTGACGCCACATCGGAATAACTGCAAACAGGCCTTAAGTGACTGTCGTATCTGTTACGAAGTAACTAGTTAATAATCTGTGGTGGGGCTGGCTGCCGGCTGGCTCTCCGGAACGCCTGTGAAGCGGCTCGGTCCTTCCACGTTGCGCCCGACGCTACTAGGACCTCATAACTCGCTGTAGCTATACTTCAATTAACTGCATATTTATTAAGGATAATTAACGCATATCAGTGAAAGAACATGGGTCAAAATCATATAAAAATAATTAATGCAAATAAAAAAATCATTTATCTATAATTAAGTACATTTTAACGTATTTTTATAAATTTTCATTTTTAGTTTTAAAGTATGTCGATAGATGGCAGTGAATTTACTGTGGTTACAAAATTTACTATGACAGTACCGCTCTAACCTTTGCTTACAATATCGAAATTCGAAAGCTGTCAAATTACTATTTTAAGTTAAGATTGTTTTTTCTTCTTGTTTTGTTTATAGTGTCACATAATAAATAACCGAGTAAAGTTTGATTAAATGTCCGAGTTAGAGGTTAGTTTGGGAATTAATTGTATCGAGCGAAGTGTCATAATTCGTGTATCGGAAGCTGTGTTATTAAAGATTAAAGATAAGATTAAAGATTATATATATAATCAAGAACTACATTTATTTTCACCACCTTTACGAATATCGACGTCTCTTAGAAAAATATGATCACATAAGGAGATTTTTCGCCTTCTGGCTCAGGGAACGGCCTTAATAAAAAAATACAATAACAACCATTTGTGGATGGAGCCATCAATCTTTAATTTCAATAATCCTAAAACATTAACAACATATATTCTAATGAGGGCTAACGCGTATGAATTCGCCGCTAGGGGCGCTAGTGTAGATGGTGGTCTTTTCCATAGTTCGAAATGTCAAATGTCACTTGTCACTTCAATGACTGACAGCTGTTCTTTAGTCTTTTGGACCACCATCAACAGAGGCGCCAACTGGTGAGCAAAAAAACGATAGCCCTCATTACGGGTGCCGCTGTTTGTATAGGTACTTTTAGTTCGCCCCAAACTGAGTACTCGCGATTCGCCCAAAACTATATTTTGTAGATTTTGTAGACAACTATTTAATTTTCGACACGATCAAATAAAAAAATGGAAGTTCAAGATGGCTGCCGTTTTTTATAATTGACTACGAATTTCTGATTCCGTTCAGATTCTCATACATCAATTTTCATATGATTGGGACAAAAATGACGAAATTCAAGATGACGACCATTTGTTCCAATTTTGACTACGACTAGACAAAGACCTTTAGGATGCTCAGATATCAATTTTCATCATGATTAGAGCAAAAATGATAGAATTCAAGACGGCCGTTTTTTACAATTTTGATTTCGGATTCCTATTATCTTAGGCATCGAAACGCCGGGACGTGCCCCTAGCCACCTGTGTGTCTCATTCAAGTTGAATGTAACACCACTTGCACATTCTCTAACCCTGGGTTAACTAGTTAAACCTGGAGTTACCATGGTTACCAGTACAATTTGACACTACTGGGGTGACAGTACCCAGGTAACGGTTTAACCGCTAACTAGTTGATAAGTTGACTCCCCGTTCGAACGGACGCCTGCATGGCGGCGGTCCACAGAGCGCCCGGTGCTACTAGGGCCTCATGACTCATGACATACTGTAGATGTCTACTCTGTATTCAAACTACTAGCTACTAGTAGTGTGTGACTTGTTTGAATGCAGCCCGGTCCTTCCACGAACCGCCCAACATACTAGGGCTGTATGAAGCGCAGACACATAATATATTATATTATAATAGTAAAACTCTGACGTCATATTGCTATCTCTTTCAGAATGATATTATAATTTCAGTCGCCACTGGTACTGCGACTACTGCAGCGCCATCTACATGCAACTATCTACCTGAGTGACTCCCCGCTTGAACGCCTGCATGGCAAGGCGACCCGGTCCTTCCACGGTACGCCCGTCGTCACTAGGGCCCCAAGACGCGCTGTAGATATCCACTTTGTCCCAGGCGTAACCTATAACAAAATTAAATTATCTATAGGTATCTATGTATATTGTATACGCTCATTTTGTGCGCATGTTGAACATTGGCAATCTTTATGTGTTCCTAGTAGGAGATACAGAGTGGTGAGTCGGCGTCGGCAACTTCCATTTTGTTTATACACTCATTCGTCTCTATGTAGCTCACTATTTCCGTCAGTAGAAAAAGGCGGCAAATTTAAAAAAACCAAGACAAGTGCGAGTCGGACTCGCCCACCGTGGGTTCCATACTTTGTAAAATATGTAATTTCAACTGTCTAGTAATCACGGTTCATGAGATACAGCAATGGTGACAGACAGACGGACAGCGGAGTCTTATAGTAATAGGGTACCACAGAACACCGTTTTTACCCTTTGGGTACGGAACCCTAAAAATGTAGGCGCGAAGGGTTGTGCTTCCGTAGAAAATTTGAATATCGCGCCTTTTTTTTTCTACTGATAAAGGTTGCCAGTAGTCGTGTTGTGTCGTGAACGCATCAGACCGTTGTGATGCGTTCACGACACAACACGACAAAATGTGAATCCTGCTTAAAGCCAGGTTCACATTTCTCTGTCGTGTCGTGTTGTGTTGTGTCGTGACGCATATCGGTTTTATACATTTAATATGGTTGCGTTCACATTCATCACGCTTCGTCACGACACAACACAACACGACACGTCGTAGACGGTGGCTTTAGACTTAGTATTCAACATGTATAATCGGAGGATTCGGAGGCATTCTACTAGCAAAACAAAGCTTGCATAGTTTAAATCATTGAATTACTTACCTTGTTTCGTAACCATAAAGTTCAAAACTAAATTAATTGTCATTGCCTCACACGGTGTGAAGAATACATGCTTACTTCGTATGTTTCATGTGCTCCTAGTAAAAACTACCGAGCGGTGACTCGTCGCATCGGCAGACGGAGTGTGCGCGGTGTTTTTGACATATCGATAATAAACTAGTTTCCTCATAGAAAAAGTATTAGGGATGTATTAGGGTATTAAATCAGTTTCTTTTTTCGAACTGTAAAACGATTTGCTACTATGGAATTTATATGAAATTAGCATGTGACGTCACGATCAAATTACGTACGTTTATGGGTTTTAAAATATAAATTGTGTCTAACTATTAATCTTTAGGTGCTTTATTTTTTGCATGGTGTAAAAAAATTACTCTAAAATTTCTAAATACAGTCAAATACCCTATAGTGATATAATCAAGCTTTTCGATCTCGTACCTTACTTAGGCTACTCAGCCTGAGTGGCCTAAACAGTTAAACACGGTACTCGACTGAAAAGCTC
This sequence comes from Cydia strobilella, assembly GCF_947568885.1. Lineage (NCBI taxonomy): Eukaryota > Metazoa > Arthropoda > Insecta > Lepidoptera > Tortricidae > Cydia > Cydia strobilella. The sequence goes on from NC_086057.1 coordinate 12,418,495, forward strand.
TCTATTATATCACGATAAATCAGTTGGTGCTTGTTGGGCCGGTGCGTATACACCCATATAACGTTCTCGCTCTGTCACACTCGTTTGATCGTAGCACGAGCGCAAGGCAAGCGATAGTAATATGAACTGCTCATCTCGGTTTGCGGATTGTACATACACTTCGCACTTTATGTGCTCCTAGTAGAATTTACCGAGCGGTGAATCTGCGTCTGCAAGCGCGTCGAAAAAAATTTTTTTTTTTTTCAGAAACCTATCGTGTGTGGTAAAATTACATTTCAGCCATTTTTTTATTAAAACAAAAATAATTTTCAAATAGTTCAGATACGATATGGCTGATTTTTTTTGTACAAATATACTTACCACAAATGATACGTCATATCCTTAGAGCATTTATGTCATAAGAACCCCAGAGAAAGCAAGTTTTAAAATAAATTCATTCACCTTTTTTTTTCAAAATTACACAAAAAATATAAAAAAAAACTAAATTATTTTATTTTCAAAATTGCTTTCTTGGGGTTAGATAAGCAAAAAACCGACTTTTGCCTAACCTAACCTAACCTAACCACTTTTCTAATAGCATTTTCGGGTCCGGGTCCGGGTCCTGGACCATGTCCGGGTCTAAGTCCGGGTCCAGGTTTAGGTTCAGGTCCCGGACCATGTCCAGATCCGGGTCCGGGTCCGTGTTCGGGTCCAAGTTTGTGTCAAAGTTCGGTCCGGGTCCGAGTCCGAGTCGGGGTTCGAGTCCGGGGCTGGTTCCAGGTCTAGGGACCAGGTCCATGTCGAGATCCGAGTCCGAGTCCGGGTCCAAGTTTGGGTCCGGGTCCGTAACGAAGAGGACAAATCGCAAACATGTGAACTATGTGTTGTTGAAGAGTTCCATTCTAATCATCATCAGCAGTTCCACTTCAACAAATGTCACTCTTTTAAATGCAAATGCTGGATTTGTTGTTGTTGATGAAAAAACAAAAATCACTACCGTAAAACTGTACAACTTTGCCCGCTTTTTGCAGTCTTTTACTTTTTTTTTCAAGTTTGTTGGTCCATATTGCATTACTTATCTGTGGCAATAACATATTGACATACTCTTCTTTGTGTGTGAGCAAACCATAGTCGAAATAAGTTTCTGTACTGTAGAAAATGGGTCTTAAACAGGCGGGCCAAAAAAATTATAAAACTTTTGCTTACAGTCTCTTAACTCAACGATTATCAACTTTATGGTCATGAATCAAAGTCTATAATCCAGAATAAGCATGGCATAGTTTTGTCGTATAGGTATTAAGTCACTAAGTTCAGTAATTCACCTCCAAACTTATGTGGGCAGTCATAAAAAAAATTGCGATTCTTCATACAAAACCCTAAATATGCTAGGGTTGTCAATTTTTACTTTTACCTAAATTATAAAGAAACAATCAAAAATCAACATAATTTTTTTTAACTGCAAAGGAAGTATACAAAAATATTAATTATTCAAAAGCACTGCCATTTTTACTAAGCATTCAAAGTAGGTTACTACAGATAACATAACAAGAAACTTTTTTAAACTGCAAAGGAAGTATAAAGTAATATAACTAAAGCGGTTGTTGCTTATATTTCCTCTTAAAATTAGCAAAATAACTTTAAACAACGTTGCATGGTAAATGCCTCCTAGCACGTCAATAATAACATACCTACTAGTGACAACCCTAACGGTAAAAATGTGCTGGGGAAAGTGATACGTAAATACGATCATGAGATTGCCCACGATCATAATTACAAAAGTAATACATATAACGTGTTGAAACTTCGTCTACATCTGCATATTATTTACAGTTAAAACTACATCCCTGTAGGACTCTCCTGGCCCGATATCCCACCGAAGTTTTTTTAACTTTTTTTGCCCGCCAAAAAACACGTCCTCACTTGAAGCCGGCTCACGCGTGACTGAAGTTAGGCACACGTCAACTAATAGGCCAGTGTTTTCAGCAATATGATTAGCTATAAACCACAGATTGAAAAGGTGTATCTGTTACTAGTTTTATGATATTTCGCTTCTACTGAAATGTGATGCGGTGGGCAAAGCTATGTTGAAAAGGCAAAGTTGTAACTTTCTACGGTATATGTATAACCATATATATCACTATATATATGTATAGCCTTTCACATTTGAGGAGTTCCGTCGTCATCATCAGAACTGTTTTGACAAAAACGGGACCAATCTGTATGTATATACTTACAATCAAAAAAATAATTTTCATAATCGGTCCAGAAATGACGGAGATATGGAGTAACAAACATAAAAAAAAAACAACCGAATAGGGGATATTACTGCAATGTTCTGCCACCGAGTGCAGGACTAGGCTACTAATAGCGTAAATACATTCACCACAACGGTTGCCATGCAGCAGGCGGAGACATGTGAAATTGTATTATTATGTGCTGTATGTTTCCCAAATAAATAAATTAAATTAAATTTGTGTTAATAAAAATAAAAAATTGTCATACCTAGTTCCAGATTTCGCAGTAATACCTACTACCTACTGTAATGCTGTGTAATTTTTTGAACCAATAAAATAAAATAAATAAATAAAATGTCTTCACCAGTTTGGGACATGGAAATTTCTCAAATCGATTGTCGCGGTTAAAAGTCTCCTAGTAGGTAAGTCAGCATCTTCTGTTTTTTCGGTTAAGCCCCCGAAAGAACTCAAAACAATTCCTAGTTATAATTTATTTTCTTTGAATAGGGGACAGACAGCGAAGCTCGCGCACCGTTACGTCATAATTTCATGAACATCACCAGGGTATCATACAATTAAAGTGCCTGCCGCAATGCACATTATGAATCGTACTTACTACTTGTTTCATAAGTAAAATCAAAATATAGTAGGAGAGTAACTGAGAAAAATGTGAAATAGACGAAAGGCCATGCCAGAATAAGCTGAAATTTCGAAAAGAAATGAAGAAGTAATCCTATGATTACGTAGTGTTGGGAATCTCTTGAGAAGGTTTTAGAATTTTTTCTGATTCCTCATAAATCCAAGACTTTTAGCAGCCTCATTTAAGTTACAGTGTTACAAATTTTTAACCACTTTATTATAAATTTTGTCATTTCACAGCTATACTGTCAACCGGGGTGAATAGGGATGACTGGGGTGAATAGGGACAAAACTTACCCACACAAAGACTTTGTTTGATACACTTAGTGTATCATACAAAATCTACTATTATTTTGAATCGAATGATACAATTTGTGTGGGTACATTTTAAGAAATTGTCATATAAATCACAATTTAAATTTTGTCCCTATTCACCCCAGCCATCCCTATTCACCCCAGTTGACGGTAATTCAGTTGCAGTACAAAAGGTTTCATTTTGTTTCTTAGATGCGAAAGCGACATCTAGACAAATGGCTGGCATTGCGCACACTTAGCGTATTTATTTGCACAGGTCCAGTCATGAACGACATTTTGAGTTGAACGTGAACCGAACCTACCAGGCGAGCATAAGAGCGAGACGGTGGATGTTACCTATTCCTTCTCCCTCGACGCGGTCCGTGATTCGCCCGTCGAGCATCCGGACCCCGCCCACTTTCGCCCCCCAGGCAACGCCCACGCCGCATTTCACGTTGTTCGCCGTCATCGCTATCTACAAATAAAATAGTATTATTACATGATGTATTAACAATTCCTATTCTAATATCGCAGTAAGAACCCACAACGTATATTTTTGTGTTGCTCGCAGAACCACTAGATTCACTAGATCTTTTGATTCCAATTAATTTATATTGTGGAAGAGCCAGCGAAGCCGAGCAGCCTTGCTCTCGCCAATGATGTTGAGCTCGCCCACCAGTTTTTCCACTCCAAGTTCCTCCTCACTCTCCAACGCATGGATTACCTAAATGCCGCAATGTTACTATCGGCCTCGCCAAGGCACAGAATAAATAATAGTAGGTACTACCGTACAGAAAGGAAAGTTCTTACAAAACCGAAGTTTGCTATTTAGGGTTGTCAAAATTCAGGTCATTATCTTATCTGTGGTCGTGCACGCAAAGGGACGTCAAGTTGTGCCAATCCCACGCCAATCCTAATAATTGCTCGGAGCAATGCTGAGCCGAACGGAGCCGAGTTTTTCCGAAGCCAGGAGTTTCGCACCTCTGGCCAAGGTGACTATCGCTTGCGCTTCGCTATCGAATCGCTTTATGTCTCTCTTTCACTCTTCCATATTAGTGTGACAGTGACAGTTGCGTTTCGTTCGCTACGTAGCGTTAGCGATTGGCATGTTGTCTACGGGGCCAGGTCAGGTCTGTATAGAGGCCTAAGATGTGTATGCAGTACACACATCGGTACCCGTACCATGAGTCACTGTCTCAATGACATGTCAAAATTGGCATAAGTATACACTACGTAATTTACTTTCTATACATCTCGCTCGCGCTAATATGCGAGTGCGAGCGAGATGCATAGAAAGTAAGTTACGTTTTCGATAGCGTTTATGTCAATGCTAAACTGGTGCACCAGTTTAGCATTGACATTTTCATTCATTTTTCACTGAATGAATGGATGAAATCAAGGGCGATATGTCCACTAATCCACATTTCGACTTTTCCAAGAATTCCCTTTAGTTAACGAAGGTACCTACTTACTTATTTATTTTTTATGTATACCTAATAGGTATTTATTATACTTGAATTTACAGTTAGAATATGTCCTTTTAAATTTTGAATTAAAATAAATAACAAAAAACCGGCCAAGTGCGAGTCGGACTCGCGCACCGAGGGTTCCGTACATTACATTACATAATTAACCGACTTCAAGATTTCAAAGGAGGTTCTCAATTCGGTTGTTTTTTTTTTTTTAATGTTTGTTCCTCCATAACTCCTGATGATGATCAGAACGGAACTCTTCAATGACGCATAGTTCACGTTTGGCGATTTGACCTCTTCGTTATGTTTGTTAAGCAAGTTAGGTTTTCAAGAAACATTTTTGGCAAGCTCGAGTTCTGATGATGGGATCCATGAGGAATCGAGGGAACTCCTCAAATGTTAAAGGCATACATATAGTGATTTTAGTATTTTCATCAACAAATCAAGCACTTACATTTAAAAAAGTGACATTTGATGAAGTGGAACTGCTGATGATGATCAGAACGGAACTCTTCAATGACGCATAGTTCACGTTTGGCGATTTGTCCTCTTCGTTATGTTTGTTAAGCAAGTTAGGTTTTCAAGAAACATTTTTGTCAAGCTCGAGTTCTGATGATGGGTTCCATGAGGAATCGAGGGAATTCCTCAAATGTGAAAGGCATACATATAGTGATTTTTGTATTTTTATAAACAAATCCAGCACTTCCATTTTAAAAAGTGACATTTGATGAAGTGGAACTGCTGATGATGATCAGAACGGAACTCTTCAATGACGCATAGTTCACGTTTGGCGGTTTGTCCTCTTCGTTATGTTTGTTAAGCAAGTTAGGTTTTCAAGAAACATTTTTGTCAAGCTCGAGTTCTGATGATGGGATCCATAAGGAATCGAGGGAATTCCTCAAATGTGAAAGGCATACATATAGTGATTTTTGTATTTTTATAAACAAATCCAGCACTTCCATTTTAAAAAGTGACATTTGATGAAGTGGAACTGCTGATGATGATCAGAATGGAACTCTTTAGTGACGCATAGTTTACGTTTGGCGATTTGTCCTCTTCTTTATGTTTGTTAAGCAACTTAAGTTTTTAAGACATATTTTTGTCAAGCTCGAGTTCTGATGATGAGACCCACGAGGAACCGAGGGAACTCCTCAAATGTGAAAGGCATACATATTGTGATTTTTGTTTTTTTATCAACAAATCCAGCATTTACATTTAAAAAAGTGACATTTGATGAAATGGAAACTGCTGATAATGATCAGAATGGAACTCTTCAATGACACATAGTTCACGTTTGGCGATTTGTTCTCTTCCTTATGGACCCAGACCTAAACTTGGACCCGGACTCGGACCCGGACCCGGGTCTGAACATGGACCCCAACTCGGACCCGGACCCGGACCGATCTTTGACCCAAACTTGGACCCGGACAGCCGGACACGGACCTGGACTCTGATCCGGACCCGGAAATGCTAATAGAAAAGTGGCTTAGGTGGGTCACAGAACAGAACTGCTATCAGAAAAGTAGGTTAGGTTAGAGCTGTGACCCTTACAGAAACGAAATGCTATCAAAAAAGTAGGTTAGGTTAGGTTAGGTTAGAACTGCGACCCTTACAGAAACGAAATGCTACTAGAAAAGTGGATGGTTTTACCTCCTTTTCTACATTATTAGGCAAAAGATGCTGTCTTTTTCATTTCATTGTCTGGAATCTAAGAGTGCACCATCAACAATAAGTGAACTTTCAGCGGCATCCCCCATTGAAGTCGGTTTTTTTTTCTTAAAAATTATTTTAACAATGTATTTTTTATGTAACAATGGATTTTTTTTTTTTTTTTTATATTATTATTATTATTATTATTATTATTATTTTCAGTTTTATCATTCTCTTATTTTAGAAGTTACAGGGGGGGGGACACACATTTTACCACTTTGGAAGTATCCCTCGCGCAAACTATTCAGTTTAGAAAGAAATGATATTAGAAACCTCAATATCATTTTTGAAGACCTATCCATAGATAGTTACGTATGGGTTTGATGAAAAAAAATTTTTTGAGTTTCAGTTCCAAGTATGGGGAACCCCAAAAATTTATTGTTTTTATTTTCTATTTTTGTGTGAATACATCTACTTACCAAGTTTCAACAGTATAGGTCCTTATAGTTTCAGAGAAAAGTGGCTGTGACATACGGACGGACGGACGGACAGACAGACAGACAGACATGACGAATTTATAAGGGTTCCGTTTTTTGCCATTTGGCTACGGAATCCTAAAAATCGTTACTAATTGTGAGCTTCCTCCCTCTTTTGAAGTGAATTAAATATGAAAATACAGAAAACTTGATGGAAACAGTGAAAATTTATAACCAGTACGTTACTTAGTATTCCCGTGGACCTGTACCCGTACCATGAGTCACTGACAGTGTCAAAACTGACATATACTCTAACGTCTACGTAATTTACTTTTTATACATCTCGCTCACACTAATATGTCAGTACGAGCGAGATGCATAGAAAGTAAGTTACGTTCACGCTGGCGTTTATGTCAGTGCCAAACTGATGGTAGCCGTACAGGAGGCGTCTATTCTAATCGTATTGGTTACGTAACGGGTTACCAATTTGATCTGGAATCGTAAGGGATATGATCTGTCAAAGTGTCAAAACTGACATTTCTTCAACCAGAAATGTCACTGACAGATCATATCCGTAACAAATCCAGATCAAATTCATGACCTATTAAATAATGTTATTATTTACAATTAGAATAGGTACGCCTTGTCCTGGCTCCTATTTCACCACGGCTAATACAATTGTCAGTGACATATGTCGAGCGACAGGTGAGGTGACTATTACAATTTTATAATTAACCGATAATTCTATTCTACATATGTCATATTTTGTAACAATTGTCGCACCTGTCACCAAAGTGAAATTGGGCCCTGGTGCCGTGCTAATTGCGCCGAAGATATGCCGCGACGGGAACGTATCCAGAGGACCGTGAACCACGTTCGACATGTTGCCTCTTTGTCGCACTTGTAAATTCGTACGTAAGTGTGACAGGGAGGTAAAACGTCGAACGGGTCGCCACAGTCCCAACTGAGGTGTTCGCAGTAGAGTAGGCCCTCTGATCTCAGGTTTCTGTCTCACAAGATCTTTCTTCGACGGAGACGGGCCGGTCCGGTCGTTGTAGCACTTACTTGTAGCAGCCCCCACCTTATGAGTATCTCAGTGTGCTCAGGATCCTGGCAATAATAGATATTAAATAGTGCTCTACTTTTCCTGCGCACCTGGTACCGTGCGAATTGCGTCTCAAATGTTTCTTCGGGACGAGTCCGGGTCCTCCGGTTCGCCTACACAAATGAACTCAGATCCTGGAAATATAGATTAAAATAGTACAGATTACTTACTTCTCCTGCGCACCTGGTGCCGTGCGAATTGCGCCTCAGATCTTTTTGTGACGGAGACGGATCCGGGTCCCCGTCGTTGCAATCCCAACTGATTTCAGGATCCTGGACAAGAAAAATAATACTAAAATCGATGATTGTATAGGAGCACAGAATAACTATAATGTGTAACGTGGCAAAGATGGACGCTTTTGAGATGCAGATGTGGTGGAAGGCCATACTTACTTTATACTCTTTGGTGAAGCATACAGCCCGGTTTCCACCGCGAGCGGAGCGGACTCATTAATGACTTAGTTTAACTCGCAAGAGTAAACTATGTAGTTGTATTTCCAACAAGAAAGAGTAAAGCGGAAATAATAAAGCGAGCAAAAATAGTTGAAATGAACTCGCTCAGTTCTTGAGAGCGGAGCGGTCATTTCGGATTCGGAGCTCGTTCAACTCGCAATATTTGGTATGTTTATATAGGAGCGTGTCTACAGAGAAAGAGGTGAGCGGAGCGAGTCAAACGAGTTAAAATGGGTCCGCTGCGTCAAGGTCCGGCCGACTAGTTTGAAAAGGACTATCGACTTTTCATTTTCTATGCTCAACATGGCTATGAGCGAGCCCTAGACTCTTCGGACATATTACGCGGTCTTCAACGCATGATGTGGAGATAACATAATGTTAGACCGAATGAATGGCAAAGCTGCTCGGAATGGGGCATAGGGCACAGGGCACAGGGTACTTACGTGGTGGGCAGGGTGGTCGAACGCTATGAAAAGGTCGGCTGGCGGCAGTCAACATGGCTTATGACTGCACAAAATTTAATGGAGACAAATTTGTGGTTGCAATCCTCAGCAGTGAGAGTACGAGAAAGAAGATAATTGTGCCATTAGTAAGATAGATGGAAGAATCAAAATCGAAAAGTAATTTTCGGGTTAGGACCCCTTAATGGTTTGGGTTCTTTTAAACCTCTTTATATTACTTGTGTTTGTCCATGGTTTGTCCTGCTAATAGGAGGGTTAGGAGGGTTTCTGGCAATTCTGGCAGATGGCTAGGAAGGCGTCGTTGAGCGTTGAAGCCGTTGACTGACGATTCAAGATGGGGAAACGGTTGCGCACAACCGGTGAAGCGGCGGCGCGTCGCATCGGCCGCGAACTTACCAGGGCCGCATGAGTTACTAGGTAGCGTCATACGCGTCACCGGTGACATTACAATCATACGATCTCACATGGGCAAATCAAGGTGATGGTGACTAGTTTAAGTAAGATTTCCTGTTACGCATATTGTCATAACTGCAGAGGTCATGTTACATCGGTTGTTTGAGAATTTGACTGACCCGCGCTCGCGTAGTTCATATGAAGCAATGGATATGTTGCAGCCAACTGGCAATTCCTCCTCCTCCTTGCTTCGTTCTCCTCAGTGCTGAGGGTCGTGACCAGGTCCTACGTGGAGCACATGATTCCGGATGGCAGATTACTGGTAAAGTGGTAATTACCCAGCTAATTAGTCGCCTAGCCCGTTAATTAAACGTCGGAATCTAATTAAACGGCTGAAGAAAAACCAGCCGTCATTGATTGCAACGTTTACCCAGATGGCTGAACGTCGTGTAGTCATTTAAATTGGATATTGATGAACTTATGATGTTCGGTTAGGTTACAGGTTATTTATAGTTATAGGTTATTATTTTATTGTAATTATTATTTCATTTGTTTAAGTTTTTTAGGTTGTATTTATTAAATTACTTGGCTGAGTGAACCAGTCGTTTTCAAAGGGCTGACTTTCAATATGCCCAGTTGTTAATTGTTGAGTGATTGTAGTTTAATTAACTATCGGCCTAGCCATCAAATTGGATGATGATGATGATGCCGATCCACAACCAAAAAAAAAGTTTCACTTGCATATGGCATAATTTTGCACATTGTAGGGTCTATGAAATATGATCTATGAAATGCGCAGGTATCCTAAATTTATCAGGATCCATGAAACCTAAAAGATGATTTTGGGATTACAAATAGGTTAATTAGAATGATATTGGTTATTAATTTAATAAAATACACAGAGCAACTGAACTAGAAATACATAGTGAACTAAAAGAACTAGTGAACTAAAAGACCCAGTGAACAGCGAGATCAAAGCGTGCGCGCACAACCTCGCCCTGCCTTTTTGCTTAGAATTTTCATCATGCATCTCGCAGCTACCAGGCAATCATACTTAACAAGTATTGAACGAAGCATAGCTCAACCGTCGTGACTTGTCCGTGAACCCCATCGCGGGCGCTGTGGCCACCTCTCTGAGAATAGGCTCACATAACTCTAATGTACCATCATCGTCGACATTGGAACTGTCTATATTTTGTAAATCTTATTGTAATCTCATAAGGTTTAAAATAGTAAGTTAAGGATGTTGCTGGTAGTAGTCTGCGAAGGAAGGTGAATGAACGCCTCCATAATGTCCCGGGACAAGCGGCGCCCTCTATACTCAGACGCCAACAACAGGATCTGCGAGTCTTGTGAAGCACGCGGGCACTGCGGCCACCTCTTTGCTACTAGGATAACATAACCCACACATAGTTTGCGTTACTAGTGAGCTGACAGTTCTTCATTCTGTCAATATACAAGATCATACAAGATACTGTTTATGAATTCTATGATCAATATCATTATAGTTACGTTCGCAACACAGGAATGTGCGAGGATATTGCTTCTTTTATAAATTTAGTATAGTCCAACAAGAAATTGTAGAAAATTATTGAGGGCGCCACTTCCTACGTAACTGTCACATTTTTGACGTAAAATCATAGACCTAGCATTATATAGACCAGCTATACGCGTGCGCCCGTAAGGGATAGACATAGATGACGTCATAAACGTGGGGATACCATATTGGTAAAAATTACCCCAATATTTGATATCACGTTGGGGCGATTACCCTGGAGGCAAAGTTAGCTTGTTTGACGGTATTAAAAAATTGTTAAACAAAATGTCAATGGGTCGTTCTTTTTAGGCGTATAAACAATGAAATACCTCTTATAATTCGCGCAGGTGGTACAAAACTAAACATGTTTAGTAAATAAAACGTAAAATAAAATGTATTATGGGTTTTAATTTAAAGAAATCACAAATCGCAATCACACCAATTAATGTACACCACATTTAATCTTCACAACATTTGTTTATTTATTTTTTGGAATTAGAAGTACGAAAAAACTTCGAGGTCAAAATTACCTATAAAATTATGATATTTTCATCTGGTATCCCTAACATGATTGTTATGCAGCTAAATTAAGAAGAAGTTTAAAAATGGCTGACCTCCGACTCCTATCTACCTACGTAATTTGGGCGGATAATTTTACAAATAATGTTTTGTTAATTTGCGTAAATAATTGTGATATTTTTATTGAAATCGTTTGATTCTACATTGCTTTGAGTGTAACGTAATTTTACGATGTTATTCTCACATATTGCGTTAAGAGGAAGGTGTAAAATACCGTACTTACGTGTGAAAGGTTATGATCTCATATTTTTGCTCGCGGCTATTACAGCCGATTACAGAACAATTCACCAGTATTTTATCAAAGTTCAAGCATTCAAAACGCTAACCATCACTATATTTCATAAGAGAAAGCACAATTTCATACAAAACAACAACAATTAAACAAGCAACGAACAAACATGACATGTCACGTACTTATTTGTTTGCCACAACCTCGGTTGTGGCAGCGGTGGAAAAGTGAAACTATGACAAGGACAAACAATAACAGCGCTTTCTCTGTTACTCCTACTGAAAGATACATAAGACTATCCCGTTCGGTCATTTTCCCCCACTCCTCATGACCGATCCAGTTATACTAGATTCATGCGTAAAATGCTTAAACATGGCAACAATTTAAGAGGCCACAAACACGAGTTTTCAACGCGCGTTAAAAAAGCGCTTGAATCCGCGAATTCGATTTAACGGTCAACGCTTCAAGTCGAAATTCGAAATGGATACGCTTGATAAAAAGCGCCACCGCCATGGTGTGCATAAATAGTATAAATAAATACATATGTATCCATTTGTGTCATTTAAAGTATTTAAACCCTTTATAACGCGCGTTGAAAAGGCGCTCGTGCTTATGAGGCCTTAGTATGGAATTTTTTTAATTCCATTATATTTAATTTATAGTTTGTCAAAGGACTGTCTCATTTCAAAAATAGACAGAGAGATTCATACTATCTTTGTCTTGTCACTAGTACTAGCACCCAAAAGAAAAGGATGAGTATAGTATGGAATTTTTTTAATTCCATTATATTTAATTTATAGTTTGTCAAAGGACTGTCTCATTTTAAAAATAGACAGAGAGATTCATACTATCTTTGTCTTGTCACTAGTACTAGCACCCAAAAGAAAAGGATGAGTATAGTTTTCTTTGTTCTTATTTACTGCCAATTTGATTTGACCAACTATATCTTTGTCTTGCACTAGTACTAGCACCAAAAAGAAAAGGATGAGTACTTATACTTTTTTTTGTTCTTATTTACTGACAATTTGGTTTGACCAACTATATTATTTACAATGACAACATATCAAACATGTAAAAAAAACACTCAGAATAATGACTAAAGCAAAGAAGCCGGGCAAAAATAAAAGCTTGGTAAAAGATATCGTATTCACAACACGTTATTACTTTTTGTCTATGAGTGAGTGAGACAACAATCCGCAAGTTCTTTCGTTTTTTTCAGTATTGTCATAAGATGAACTGAGGGAAATGTCAAATGGTCCTATGTGGTTCTATAATATAATCCAGCCAAATAAAATATATGTTCGTTATTTCACAGGTAGGTGTCAACTGCAACAACTTGACATAGTCGTATTATTTTAGTTGAAATATTTCGGGATGTTTCAGCGGTCATCTTGGTTTATTTTAATTATATTGTTGCTATTCCTGAAAGATTGTTGGAAAACGTGCTGAGTTTTTATTTGTAATGGTTTGAAGTTCCCTTTGTGATAATGTCTTGTGTGATCTAGGGCTGTAAATCGCATACAGGAAGAAAAGAAAATACGCACGAACCGATAACCTTTAATCGGTGAGTTTTGTTCAATTTTGAAGAAATTAATTTATAGGACCTGACCCTAAACATAGAAATCGATATGTTGTTTATGTAATTATTACTTGCATTCAAGTCTATATAGATTTTTGCATATATTTTCGAACTTTTCTGCTAAGTATGAAAGGTTATATTTTTGGCATAGTGATGTATCGACCTCAGATCAATAACCTATCGACATTTACAGCTTTCTTATAGTTTGGCCCAGGACTGTCTCATTTTAATTGATGAGTACAGTCAAAGGCATAAATATATATACATTCCCAAAGTCTCAAAAATATGTGTACGCTCAGACAATAAAATCGTGTTCACATATTTTTAAGCCATTTGTCTGGATCGATATTTTTGCCTTCGACTGTACCTATAGTTTTCTTTGTTCTTACTTACTGACAGATTGTGTTTGCCAGACTATAGTTTAATACTAAAAACCGCTCAAGTGCGGGTCGGACGCGCGCACCAAGGGGACCGTACTTTTTAGTATTTGTTGTTATAGCGGCAACAGAAATACATCATCTGTGAAAATTTCAACTGTCTAGCTATCACGGTTCATGAGATACAGCCTGGTGACAGACAGACGGACAGCGAAGTATTAGTAATAGGGTCCAGTTTTTACCCTTTGGGTACGGAACCCCAATAAAAAAGACATTAATGATCATTGATGAATGTTCCTTTTATTAATATTGTTGGTTACAAAACTCAACTTTTTATTTCAGATTTCCAATGGACGAGGAATAGGGGATATTACTGCAATGTTCTGCCACCAGAGTGCAGCACTAGCTTTTTTAGTGCACCGTAGAGTAACTTATTCATACTGTACCTTTAACAGGTTTTTGACAAGTTTTCAGGGGACCTACCGGAAAACTCGAATCCGAAATTTCGTTATCTAGCTGCCTCTTTATCGCTCGAATAAGCAAGAGTGACAGAGATGTTAGATAACGAAAGTTCGATTTTCTTGTTTCGCGATAGACCCTCAGATTGTGATAGTGGCGCCACCTACGCCGAGTTTCGCGTAATATTCCCTATTATTAAATAAAAAAAATATATTTCCTATTTGGTACAGTCAGCTGCAGAGAAAAGGTACCCCACGTCCATACTAATTTACAGAACTTTGTATGCAGGGGGGTGCCTTTTCTCTGCAGCTGACTGTACATGACTAGAAACTATACTTAGTCTTTTAGCATTAGAAAAAACGGTAAACCATTTCCACGTGTCTTTTTATTGACAAGTTTTTTTATAAATATAGCAATATTTTACTTATGAAAGCAAAAGTATGTAAATGATCGTATATTATATTTGTTGTGACTTATTTTCAGTGTTTTTCGATAAAACGACACGTTAAGATCGCTCGCCTTCTTTCTAATGATAAAAAAACGAGAGGTATAGTTAGACGGTTCTGAGTGGTAGACTGCAAATGAGATAAAAGCTATATTAGGTACATGCATTAATCCTCATATCAGGCGGCTCTTTGATTCCAAGGATTGCATAATTTTTATACTTTTTAATGATTTTTAGAATATGAAAATTATAAAAAGTATAAAAGTTATGCAATCCTTGTATTCCACGCATTTCATTTCATTTCATTTCAACGAGCCGCCTGCTACAGATTTCTTGAAATTGCCGCGTTTTTTCAGGTTCAACTTTCATTAGCCAGACTATTATCAATTTGCCAATTTCGTGATTATTGTTTTACACGGCACATAAACTTATGTATAATTTATCGATATAAAAAGTCGACACAGTTACATCCCTAGCAAATTATCAAACTTATGACACCGTACGTAAATGAGAAATAACAAGCATATATGCATCTCTTTTCGGCACATTATCTAATTCGTAAGGAAGTAAAGTACGGGTATACATATTTGCGAAGCATTTTTGCCCGACTTCTATGCTTTAGTCATTATTCTGAGAAAAAACATATTATTTTTTAATACTGGTAACCCACAACAAACTTTAATTGGCAACACGTAAAAGATGGCCAAAGTGTGCTTGGGGTAACTAACTGGTGCTACGAACCCCTCTGCAATACTAGGACTTCATGACACATACGTAGTTAGCAATGTTGTCCACTGTTTCCCAAATCGCTTACCATGCGAGGCGATATGGATTTAACAACCAGTATTACGCTTCGTAGGAACTCTGGTCGAATCACAGATCACTTAACACTGGTTTTATTGAACTGGACGCACTATCTTAAATTTTAAATTAAGAAATATGTAGTACATTCGACGCTCAGTCAGTACCTACTTCAGTAGCGTCACGTAGCGTGAAGAAAGCACACGCATACAGCCACCGATGTTACAATTCCATTGTCTAGGTCGAGCTAGGGTGCTACCAACGCTCCTCCGGTACCAAGGCAGCATAAATTTCGAGAGCAAAATTTTCGCCATTAGCCAAGTGCGACCGCCCAAACAATTCATAGTTTTGTTCTCTTTCGTTTTCACTTTTCAGCGGTCGAGAACTCGTGCTTACTAACTTTTTGAACCGTTTGCCATCAGTACAAATTCAGTATTTTTATGATCTGGGTTTCTTAGTACTTATCACATTTAGTGTCAGCGCGAGCTCCGCGCTACGACTGCTACGAGCGTACCTCTATTTAGCCGATAGCACGGGAAAAATCGTATGCAACGCAACGCAAAGCGCCTACGAATACAGTTCACCTAGCGGGTCCCTAGCAGCGAATGTGTCGTGACTGTTATGAGCGCTGGTATGGTGTGCCTACGAGAAAGATTCACGCTCGTTTTACGATTTTTTTACTGAAAATTGAGGTAAAAACTTATTTTTTAAGGCAGTCCCGAAAGTACCGGGAAATCCCGGTTCTAGTTTTGCCTGGTACCAAAAATTCCGGTTCTTTGAAACAGTACCGGTTCTGCAATGCCTACGGCCTAGGCGGAAAGCGAGCCCGCAAACGCCCCTGGAGGCGGAGTGTAGAGAACGAGCTACGAACCGTAGGACTGAGGGGTGGAACGAGGCCAAGACGGTTGCTCAAGATAGAAAGGCGTGGAAGGATCTTGTGGAGGCCCTATGCACCTCCGGGGTGCCCCAAGACAAACAAGAACTATTTGTTGTTATCTGGACTTACTATCTTATCATGAATTTGTACTCCATGACGAACATGGGTAACACGTTCTATCCGTCACTCGTACAAACACTCACGTATATCGTCCAGTCGAGGTGGTTATATTCTGCGCCGTCGTCCAGCATGAACACGCGGGCGCAGCGGCAGCTGTACCCCACGACGTACACGGATAATATTCTATACCCGTTACATGGACTCGCGTAGTTATCACGCGTGGTACTCTAACGCCGCAGCCGGTGAACCCTATGGCGTACACGGGTGACACGTTTCGTCACTTGGACATACTCACATAGTTATCACGCAGGTCGGTGTGGTTGTGTTCTACGCCGTCGTCGAGCACGGTCACGCGGACACCGCGGCCTGTGTACCCCATGGCGTACACGGGTAACACGTTCAGGTCTAGGCGGTGTAACGAGCGTACGTTGCGCGAGTCTTGCTGGAATTTATAAAAAAATATGTTTTCATTTCAAAAAATGCTTACTAAGTCATGCTCATGAACGTGTAGTTTTAAATGGTGCTTTTATTTTATTCACGATTTTCTTTTGAGTGAATACCTATTTTTGCTGCCCATAACCTAACTGCCCAAGACCAACAGTAAAGAAATATGATTCGAGCCCTACACCGGCTACACCCCAACAGGATAAAAATAAGAAAGAAGAAGACCTGTTTTTCCTAAGAACCTTAAAAATATGAATTGATTTTTTTTTACTTACTTCGGTTATACCAACTTATTACCTATTAATAATAACCCAGTTTTCAGATGACAATACAGTAGGTACTTATTAAGTTATTAGTCAATAACAGCACATACAATACAGTCATGTCATGTAGCACGTCTGTTGCGGTACCTGGAAGCTATACATGCCTCATTTGATAATTGAGATTAGTCTGGGCTCGTTGGAATCTATACAGTCGGCAAAGAGTATGTTGGCGCAAAATTGTAATTATCCCAAAAAAATATGTAAAACGTATAAACTTATCTCTAAAGCCTATATATAGGTAGCACACAAGCCTACATGAATGATGAAACACCGTGGGATTGTGATTGAAAATAATTAATTATTTATTATTGTGTTAATAATGATGAAATTGATAATTCAATGAATACCTATATTAGGTAATCCGTACTTTTTGACATTTAGATTTTTACTCTAGAGAGTTTCAAGACTAGTATTTTTTATACAATTTTGGTGTTTGACGATCCTTTTGTGAATTCTTATTATTAAGTTTGACATATCTATAATAATTCAATGTTTTTAAGAATAATAATAACTGCATCAATAAATTGCTCTGATATTTAGATTAAGGTAATATTTAAAACTTGACAATTTAAAAGTGCTTGTTGCTAGGCCTATTTGAATAAAGATTATATTGATTTTGACTTTGACTGAAAAGCATAACGTACCAAATACCATTCTTCTTCCCACAATTCATCGTTGAACAGAGGCCTGTTGACCTCCCTCTTCTGTCTCTTTTCCGCTTGAGTGTCTATCCTCTTCACTCGCTCTAGAGACGCATCTGGCTCCGGGGTTGGGTAGCGTTTCACTCGCGACTTGGAGAATAGTGGTTCAGCCCATCTTATCTGCAATCAGTTGAAGATTGAGGTTTGGCAAGGAAATATAACCGTTTTGTAGTAAATTACAAAGTAAAAACGTACGAATGTCGACGATCCCAAACTCACAGGCGGTATTGAACCTTTAAGTCTAAGGAGAGACTTTGCCTCCTTGTGTGTGTTCTACCGCTTGTACAATGGGCTGTGCTCTGAAGAATTGTTTGACATGATACCAACGGTCGCTTTCCATCACCGCACCGCTCGCCATCGGCAGGGCGTTCATCCTCACACCCAAGCACCTAAATGGTCGCGTAATGTGCGGTTTAAGAGGAATTTCCTCCCGCGGACGCTTCGGCTGTGGAATGAGCTCCCTGCCGAGGTTTTCCCGAGGGGCTACAGTATGGGGTTCTTCAAAAAAGGAGTGTACAGGCAGGGGCGTAGCTAGAGGATATGGCGCCCGGGGCAGTCACCAAATTTGCGCCCCCTGACGACTGACAAAAGTTTCCCTGCTGCTGCCTTTTGCGCATTTTGGCGCCCCCCATTGGATGGCGCCCGGGGCACTTGCCCTCTCTGCCCCCCCGCTAGTTACGCCACTGTGTACAGGTTTTTAAAGGGTCGGCAACGCGAATGTAATATCTCTGGTGTGGCAGGCGTCCATAGGCTACGGTGACTGCTTACCATCAGGCGGGCCGTATGCTTGTTTGCCACCATCGCGGTATAAAAAAAAAGTGGCTGCGGAAAATGTAAGAGTAGGCACAGTAAAAACTTAAGAGTCTTAAGACCAAACATCACCATTATTAGGCTTAAATCTAAAGATAAGAAACAGCCACAACTATTGATAAGATCTGTTTAAAAACTCAGTTTAGAACATTTACTAAATTTTTGACATTTTCTAACTGTCCAGTTGTTAATGGCATTTCTTAGAGCCATGAATATTGATAAAGTCCCATACCTATAATTTAAGGCTCAGCATTTTTGAGATACTAAAATAGCCGTTTATACTCGGAATTGTACCTCGAAAGAGACGCATGTGTGTGTGTCACTGTGTGATACACGGGCAGTGAACGCAAAACAAATTTGAAGGCTAACTTCAAACTGTGTAACAAAAATAGTGGGTATCTTTTATTTTTTTTTATCCCCACGATTTTTTGTTATACCTTATATACTTTTGTATATACTTACGCTTGAAACGGGCTCAACTTTGATATCCCGCGTACTATGGCTCAACTTATGTAGGGTCATTATCATTTATCAATATGCAGAGCTAATTCGTCATCTATGTTTAGTAACAATGCGATAGCGATGCGAGCCGCAGTTTTCCGATCCCTGCCGGGGTTCGGTTATAACGACCACGTGTACCAATACCCGGACGTCCCATATACCAGGCTAACAGTAGTAGCAAGGAGTACTCGTGTAATGAGAGCATTGAGAGACTTGAGACTTATCACTAAAAAGTATTTGATTAAATTAGCTGTATTATTATTATTTATTATTAAAGCCTTTATTATACGAACTGTAGACATTTTATGTGACCATTATTAATATTTATTGTATGTTTCTTCCATATGCATGTTCGTAAGGTCTTTTTGACCTAGGCCTCTTCCGAATCGCCTTTTTCTATTACCTGTATATTTAAGTATTTGTCCAACATTTTTTCCATTTTTGTCTGTCTGTTGCCATTTCTTTCCAGTCTTTTCCTATTGTTTCTATTAGGTCTTTTTCCCATCTTGTTTTTGGTTTGCCTTTTTTTCTCTTACCAATCTTTGGATTCCAATTTGTTGCTATTTTTTTCGCAAAACTCTACGTAGGGGGCACTAGCACAAATTGTAAACAAACCGCCTTGATGCATCAATGTCATATTGATTCGTAACAAATGATCTATAACTTGTCAAAAAACTGTTTAAGATATAGTATTAAGCTACTCTATGGTTTACGGTTTGTGCTAGTGCTGCCTCTGGCGTCAGAATATTGCAGTATTACTTCCTATCCTATTGCCACCCACCACATTGCCACGTCGGCTGTCGTAACTCGAACAAATTAAAGCCCGTTATTTTCACTCAAAATGGAATTGTATCAAAATTACTAAATCATCTTAAATTACAACAACTGTGAGTTTTTTTGCATTAGATGAGTTTGTGATTAATTATTGCAATGCAACATCATCGTTATAGTGCTGAATATAATTTTTACGTAACCGTAGGTGTACCTCAGTTAACAAATATTTGTTAATGTATAATATTGTCTTCGGTTACCGCGATAGTAACTCATGAAATAAAACTATGAAAACGGATTATATCGCGTATATTGAATTTATAATACATCCCGACGTTTCGAACCCTTTACAGCGTTCGTGGTCAACGGGTAAACGGGTCACCCGTTGACCACGAACGCTGTAAAGGGGTCGCGTGTAAACGTCGGGATGTATTATAAATTCAATATACGCGATATAATCCGTTTTCATAGTTTTATTTCATTTGATAATGTAATTTTTTCGCAAATCTAACCTGTAAGCCGACGAAGAAGCCACAATGGGACCACGTGTACCAAAACCCGGACGTCTCATGTACCAGGCTCCCAGAGCTAGGAAGGAGTAAACCTACCCTCCGGTCTTTGATGAGACCCAGCGACGAATCGCTGTACGTGCGTCGTTGCTTGCTGTGACGGTACTTCAGGAAGGAGTAGGTGTTCGGGAAACCGGCCACCTGTAAAGTGTTCAAATACATAATAATAGTTAATATAATATACGTTAATATAATATACGCGAAACTTATCGTTGCATTGCAAGCTTGGATTTGACATTAGGACAGCACGTATTGTTATTGTTTTATGCTCAAGCTTAGCGTTCGTATTCAAAATTAAAAATATTTTTAAAAATGAGAGAAAAGCGACAATGACAAAAGAGGCTCGATTCTTTATTTATCAATTATGTATTGTATAGAGTAAGATTTGCTCCGAAAAATTAATTATAGCCATGCCATAAAAAAAATTTCTTTTCAAAAACCTGAAAATCAAAAGTGTTATGATACACTGAATTAAACTTTCACGATTTTTACTCATTATTATTCACAACGACGGGTCTTAATCGCGTAAATTAAGTTTTAAATTCACCTCCGACGTTTCGAGTACGGCGTTGTCCCCGTGGTCTCGGAGAAGACTGGCTCAAGTTGACATCAACATCTTCTAGGCGCGCGAGTTTTTCGAACTACCCGCACTTGGTCTTGTTTATTAACTTGAACGTTTTGCGCACTAGGGATGTCACCGGGTCGACACACAACACACAATATTCGATAAACTTATTTTACGCGATTAAGTCCCGTCGTTGTGAATAATAATGTTTGTGATAGTTTTTATTTTTCATGCTTGTTTTTAGAAAAGAAAATCGCCTTATATATGCTAGGCCAGTCAAATTAGATCCAAATAAAAGCGTTTTGAGAAATGAATTCCCAGCAAGCTGGAAATCATTTAAATACCTTCATTTGGTCCTTAATGCGTATAATCCGAGTTTGCTCCATCCCAGGAGGAGTGGATACATTTTTGGGGCCTTGGGAGCAAATTTTCCGTCGAACGTACCGTTTTTGAATTACAAGCAAAAAACTGAAAAAGAGCAAAAAAATTTCCACAACTGGAATGGAGCAAACTCGGATTACACTAGTTTAAAAAGAACCGAATGAAAGTATTAAGACGATTTCCAGCTTGCTGAGAATTAATTCTTGGCAAAAATCTAATTTGACTGGCCTATGACTATTTTGTAGAGATTTGTCTTTTTCAGAGAACTCTTTATTACAAAAAAATTTCAAACCACATTATTTTACATAAAATTCATGAGTTGGTAGATAGACGAATCATGCAGTTACGTCTTAGTTATTTACTAATAGTTTAAATAGAACCTACAAAATTGTTGATGGTCTGATGGAGCCTTAATTTCGAAGTTCGAGTCCTTTGAGTTTAAAAAAGACTTAACAAATGACTCGACTCGGGACTACGAGTACAAAGAATCGAGTGTTGTTGCAGTCCGCTGCAGTCTTGTAAAAGGGTTTCTCGACTCGAGTTTTTATTTGAGATCCACACAAATTCATAGATTAGTCACGTCCTTCATTGCAGCCACACCTAGTTTACCAAATCAGTCAAATTTGAAAAAATCCCGGGTGAGGGGGCACCCTGGCCTAGAAATGCTTAGGGCACCAAAATGTCTTAATCCGGCACTGTCTCCACTCAGCAATGCAGCTGGCACGACTAGCGTGGTCAACGGCGCTGGTTTTCTGTGGAGCCAGCGGAGTGTGCGGAGTGTGCATTTTGCTTGTTTTACCCTTAAATAGGAGGAATGGGTCAGTTTTGCCTGTAACAATTCGTTCGTCATCATCATCATTTATCATTCAATTTAAGAGCTGTGGGCTCTTGTCTGTGAAGCGTGATGAAGTTGTCTCCACCTTGGTCGATCCGAAGCCAGCCCTTTAGTGTCCCGGTACGACACGGCCCCTATACATGCTCCTTGGCTTATTAAAATTTTGCAAATCTAAGGAAATCTATGATCAAGCTTTGCAAACATAAATGATCGGCTGTATGAGTAAAGTATTGCGTTGTCAGGTTGCCACTTGGTTCAGTACTGACGATTTGACGGAAGTTATAATTTATAATAAATTCTTATTAATAAATTAAAAAAAAATGTTTTATTGCCAATAAGTACCAGAAAAAATAAAATAAAATAAAAACATTGCACAACACGTATTAGGGATAGCTTTAAGCCATAGTAATTAAGTTAGATTTAAGTTATATTGCAGTGCCCTACAGGGTTTCATAGCTGAACCAATAAAATGTACCAACTTGTATACCTATGACAGCAATAAACACACTGATTACTGATTACAAGAGACAAAACCAAAAACACAATACACTTAAATAAATATTATAATATATATATAAATATAAATATTATAATAATTATAATATTATAATAAATATTATAAATGCGAAAGTACCTCTGTCTGTCTGTTATCTTTTTACGCTTAAACCGCTGAACCGATTTAGATGAAATTTGTATAATTTGTATGTATGGAGATAGTTTCAAGCCCGGGGAAGGACATAGGCGTTTATTTTTGTATTTTTATTGTTAGCAATTTTTAGCAACCTAAAAACTATGCAAGTATCTTGTAGATAATAATAGACAACATCTAATTGACCGAGCTATGTAAAGTTATCCATTTCAGCTTAGACAAAACTGCTTTCTAATGTCTGTCCGGCTGTTCGGTTATTCTTCTCTACAGGTAGCATCATCTACAGATTCTCGTGAAATGTGGTGAGCTGGTTCTTTAAATATTTTTTTGGCAATTATTTTTTTATTTTATTAGCGGAACTATGAGGGTTCGTAAGGTCTACTGCCACTAGTAGTATTTTATAGATAGACTCGTCTCTTTCACATCGTAGGGTGTAAAATATTGGGCACACGTTTCCAACATGTGTGCGATATTGATTGGTGTGTGCACTCACCCCTTGCCAAATATTGCATCGCTTGCACCCGCCCCTTTGTACCATTACTCCTGCATATTTCTATTGTCCTAGTGTTTGACATCTAAGACAATAGGATGTAGGCGGCGCCCTACGACTCAGATTTTGGGCGGGGAGGATCTCAGACAATGTTAGAAAAATAGACTGAAATAATGAGAAATTGTACAACGATCGCTTAAAAATAGCATTAAATCTCAGATATAATTTTATGGTCGTAGCCGCTAGGTGAAGGCCTAAAATTTTCGCAACAAAATTAGTTTTAAATGAGTTGAATTAATAGGGTTGTTTCCACATGTTGAATTTTATAACTAAATCTAGTTAAATAGATAGAAACTTAAAAAATATATGGGAATAATAAATAAATAAAAGACTTCAGTATTGGAACAAAATAAATTAACTTCCAAATAATAATAAAAAATGGTAACATTCGATTCCTTACATTTTATTAAAAAATATATTGTACAGCATAAACGCAATATTTCACCGTGATTTCACCGACAAAATCGCAATTTTCTTGTTTTACACGACTTCTAAGCAAAAGCGACGTTACATGCTGACGTCACGATGAAATGCCAATTTGTTAGAAGCGTTTCGTCGGTAAAGTGCGGGTGCCAGACTTTGACCATCATTTGTGACTTTTGTATTGCTTTAAGACAATGAGTCCCATACAGACATTTGATCCTGAAAACAAACCTGATCGACTGATACCATTAATAAAAAATGGTGGAATACCCTATTGTTTATTTTTTAGAATGTAAAAACTCCTGTGTAAAAATAGAGCTGCTTGAGATAAAAGGTAAAGTTTGCTAGTATAAAACAGTAGGAACGTTTTATATTTTACAAAATGTAAAATCGTACAATACTGTCGCTAATTAACGTGAAATTATATTTCATAAATGAATATTTTCTTTATTGTAAGTAAAGCCTCTGTTATTAAAATTCATTCAAATTGTTTTAAAAACTTTATCAAAGTAGGATGGATGGGTGTGCCGTAGAGGGCATTGACCTTCCCGTGTCATAAAATGGATGCCGTCATGTGATGTCCCAAACGAAAGTACGTACTAGGCTGCCATAAACTTTGAGATATAGATTCACACACAGGTGTTTCTGTTGCCATGCTATATGGTAGAAGAGTCGACTGCCAATTTTGTTCCGACTTGATACCGCGATGAAATGCACAATGGCTTCCTTTAAAAGTACTTCCTTTTTGTACTTTCCCAAGTTCCGCCGTGGCAGACTATCAAATTCGGACTTAGTATCACTAATGGTAAACCGTTGTGCATATCATCGCGGTATCAAGGCGGTACGAAGTTTTGCAGTCGGCTCTTCTACCTTCTGTTTCCGCACAGACTATCCCTCACAACATGAACATGATACACATATTTACATGCTTCAGACCAATCCCCAGTGCCTCAGAAATGTTTGCACCATGATCACGTCACACATATGTGTCACGTGTGACGGTTTTGGAGCCATGTGAGTTTTTGCAGTCACATATGTACCAGGCGATCAGGACGGGTGAGGAGCTCGTGTGTTGTGTGCGTGTTGGGGTAGGTCGGAGAAGGGTTGACGGATGTGTGAGATAATAGGAATAAAGGAAGACGGATGTAACATATCGAGTCTAAACTAGGTACGTACAAATAAGCATGTTAATGAGACTTCACATATTGTAATGTATTCAGTAATCTTACCTCTATCTTGATAGGAATTACACGTAGGTACACATTACAAGGCAGTTAGCAACCTGAAAACATTGCTTCTCTTGCAAGGTTTCGTTGAGGAGCTGGGATGGTTAGAGCACCGCTAGCGCTACCCCATTCTCATTAATAGGTACCATTACCATTACGGTGTTTCGCCCTATGGTTGACTGGTAGAGAATGCCTTAAGTCCGCCATTTGTACTTATTTCTATTGTGCAATAAAGTTTAAAATAAATAAATACCTTTGAACTATTATTACAGACGTATAGAACCGGCACACAGAACCAGTAAGATAACCAGTAAGATCCCCCCACCCCTCATGACCGATCCAGTTATTAGATTCATGATTTCCACTATTTAAGCGTTTAAAAAAAATTGGCCCATTTGTCGGACCAAGTATTGAAAATGCTATAGTGTGTTATATATTTGTTATCTACTGACAAAGCCCTTTCTTTTCGCACCACATGGTATGTTTTCAGTAAAAAAAATTGTATTTTAATTTTAGTAGTCTACCTGTAACCTGTAACAGAAAATTACACTGTTATTCAATTTGGTGTACTTTTCTTAATTTTAGATAAGTATATCCGGTTAATTATTTTTAGACATTATAATATATAGAGGATATTCACAGTCATTTGGAAAAATTAGGAATAATCCACTAAGTCATTTTCAATGTAGAGCAGCTCAAAGTCAACTAGATTGTGTTTTCAGGGTTCCGTACCCAAAGGTTAAAAACGGGACCCTATTACTAAGACTCCGCTGTCCGTCTGTCCGTCTGTCTGTCACCATCAGGCTGTATCTCACGAACCATGATAGCTAGACAGTTGAAATTTTCACAGATGATGTATTTCTGTTGCCGCTATAACAACAAATACTAAAAAGTACGGAACCCTCGGTGGGCGAGTCCGGTTTTTTTACGTTTTCTGATAATTTGTTAAACCAAGTAGTGAAAATGTGATAGTACCTATCTTATATATTTGTGATCTATTCACAAAGCCCTTTAATTTGGTACCACACATGGTACGTTTAAAGAAAAAATTAAAAACTTTGTACTGCCGACTTTATGACGTCACAGTTCCTACTGCCACCATTTTCGCGCTTGTCATCTCATATATTTGTGTTCAGGGCATCATACTGAATGCATTAATTGATACCATATTTACCCATATCCGAGATGACATGAACGGAAAGTAATCTTTTTTTTATTTATTGAAAATTTAATAAGAATTACAACAATAAGTACCTTTTCTCAAAAATGGACGGCAAAGTCGACGTTGCCGGTTAAAAAGTAGGTCGCGAAGTGCGTAGTTTATGGTCAGTCAAAAAATTAAAAAGTTAAAAACATTGCAGTCTCGATTTCGGGACTGCAATGGTGCATACAAATTCCATTATTTGTCGAGTTCCAAACTTTTTAAAAGTTGAAGTGGCCATATCAAATGAAGGCATAGGTCCATTAAACAGCCAAACAGATGATCAGTACTTTATTATTATAATGTTGGTACCGCGACTATTTAGGTGTCTCAAATAGGTTGGCGTATTTTCAGCAGAAAAATACACTTCCATTTTTAATTAAAAAATAAAACGGCGGCAAAGCAAATCTTTTTACTTTTTTCTGTGAAAATATATACATAATAATGTTGCTTCTGTAAAATATATCTGTTATATTTGCATTTATTGCGCCATTTTTGAGAAAAGCACTATATATGACTCGGCTGGAAGGTTACTTGCTGGCTTCGGATTCAATTAAACGGACTCCCAAGGTCGTCCGTTTAAAACAAATCCTCAGCCAGCAAGTAGCTACTTCCGAGCCTCGACAATAATGTACTATTATCTAATGTTTCGCCAAACTGTGAAACAGTTTGTTGGCGGTTATCTAAATCCTGATATACCAACCTTGTAATTGTTAAGCACTTCAATATGCGATCATTCTGTCTCTACCATTATCAGGCAATACAGGCCAATTCGAACGTGCACCTGATATCAAAACGATATTTGAATCATATCAGTTAGCCGTCATTCACGCGTTCATTTCGCTCGGAACTTGTACTAGTGCGAGCGAGACGCCCACGCGAATTACAGCTAACTGGTATGATTCCAATATTTATTTCAATATTTTTTGATGTCAAGTGCACGTTTGATTTGGCCATAGTTATAGCTAAACTTCAGCTAAGTATATCAAAGATTTGTTTATAGTCACACATTTTTTTGTAAGTGATTCACCTCCAGAGGGGTGATGAAAAATTACACAGACAATACCAATAGGTATTGTCTGTGTAATTTTTGCGACTTAAAGTCGGACCAAGCCTTAGCGACATAAAATAGTAGAAATTAAATAAAATAGAACTAAAAAAAAACCATACTAGATTGTTGCCATGTTTTTTAAGCATTTTACGTCGAAAATGTGACAGTTACGCAGGAAGTCGCTCCCTCAATAATTTTCTATAATTTCTTGTCGGACTATAACTCTGGCATTTATGATGACATATTGTGGCAATGTCATCATTAATGTCCTATTTATGAATGACGTCTATAATGACACATCCTTACTTTGTTCTATTCTATTCAAATTGCTGCAAAGTTAGCTTCGGCGGACTCTACTTGGACTCTACACACGAGCTGAGCCACACACAACCTAACTAAAAAAAAAAAAAACACGTGTCAGAACTGCACGCGTTTAAAATACGCCACATTTTCGAACGTTGTTTCTAATTTGTAACACGGCCGCTAAACATGTGACACCCATATGTTATTTAGAAAGATAATAAATCAGTTTCCTCAGCTGGGTATTTTTAGCACGACGTATAACCGTAGGAGCTCCGAAAACGTCGATATCTCTGTCACTCGCGTGTGGCGTCGCCCTTTGTTTTCAGTTATTACTGTCTTGCTCCGACGCTGAAACTGCTGAAATATTACTACTGTATTGTTATGGGTGCCTGGTAGCCGCGACGCCAAATCTACTGTTAGCGCCGCCCTGAAAAATAATTGGGTTGCCGTACTGCAGTGCTGAAAAGCAAGCAGAGCAGATGACGCTAGTTTTATACGAGTACCTGAGAACAGACGAAATCCAGTAATGACCATTCTACCCTTGCACGCCAGTTTCATGACCTACCGTTCCACGTAGTTTTCCGAAATTTCAGGAAAAGTTATTAAGAAAACTTATTTTGGAAACGGAAAATATCGATCCACATACAAAGTTTTCGAAACGTTTGAATATGGAATTTTATCAATCTTGGAAAGATCCGACGGCACACGCATAACAGCCGTAACAACCATTATACAGTATGTTTCTGACCATAGGGCTTTAAATTCAGCTGCTTTTATTAACGGACCAACCTAAAATCGCGTAATTTTTTTTTGCTCTTTCATAGAAAACGTCGACATCTGATCAGCCAAAATATATGAAAAAGCCAAGTTTTTTTTCGCGCTTTCGGGGTTGGTATATAATAAAAGTAGCTCAGTTTAGTGAGTAGAATCGAGCCCTGAATTTAAAGCATGGGCAGAAACACCCTGTATAACCAGCTCGAATTTAGAACTTTGTGTCCGAGGATGTGGTAAAAAAATACTGAGTGTATGCGTTGGGCCAGCATTAAAATAAAAATGCATATTTAACCCTTAACCTTTAATGCATGACATTTCTTTTTGCCTTAAATTAATATATGTCACATAATTGTTTACTGATTCCGAGAAAAATTAATTTGATTTTAATGAAGTCAAAGACGCCTAGTCTTACTAAGATGGCATATAATCGAGAAATTGGGACGGGTACCGCCGTGGCGAGGTGGCCTCATGGCGTTAGCCGCGATAGCTAGACGCCGGTTCGAATCTGGCCTTCACAACTAGAGGGCTTCGTCACTTTTTCTTTAATGTATGACATCAATTACAGTTTAAATTAAACAGTTTAATGAAGTTTATTCAGTTGTCATCGATTACCGTAATTACACATGAAATGTTTTGATTAATGTAACTCAAATTTAACAACGATATAATCCGTTAAAATACTTAATTACATTTAATTTAATAAACTTCATTTTAAATTATTGCAACAAGAAAAACAAGCGTGGCCCAAGACAAGTGTCAGAGACGATTAGACCACTCGTCCGGTCACTGGTCAAGTGGTCACTAAACATCTTGTCTAGTCTGTAGGATAATGACCATTCTAACTAGACCCCTAACTTAGTAAAAACTAAACGTCGTCAGAGGTCAGACAATACTGGTATGTGTAAGGGATAGGTGAACTACCCGGATGCCTGAAGTGGATTTCTGTCTCTTCAATTAACTTAATTTTTTATTGGATTTAGTTTTAACTCCGGTTAAAGTATGAAATAAAACTATGAAAACGGATTATATCGCGTATATTGAATTTATAATACATCCCGACGTTACGAACCCTTTACAGCGTTCGTGGTCAACGGGTGACTGAGGAAAAATTACAAAGTGCAAAAATACCCACATACTAAAATAATAAACAATCATAGACTATAAACTTTAAGGCTGGTTGTACATGCAAAATCGGTTCATAAGGCTAGTTATACACTACAATTTCATAGTTTTATTTCATGAGTAACTATCGCGGTAACCGAAGACAATATCCGGTTAAAGTAGTTTAAAAATAGTCTGTTCAATACGGAAAATTTAGACTTTTTTATTTTATTTCTAAAATACATTTACGCCTGAAATACGGAAGCCTAAAAAGATAGTAGAATGTATGATTTTTCATGACAGCTATAGATGCAAAGAGGCTGTCGGATTAATTCCTTTAAAGGTGGCATGCATGGCACCGACTTGGCATGTTTTGTACACAAAGTGTAATGTTTTCATAGTTCTTCAACTAGGTAAGTACCTGTATCAACTACATATTTAATTTCAGTATCTCAGGTCACGCCACATCAAAAGCGTGTGTCGTGTCCAAACCACTCCCGTTGGTTGACGGTTCACATTCAAACTGATTTGAGTGTTGCGGTAGTCATTTACAGTATTTGAAATGTGGCATCATAAGTATAATTTCAACATAATTTTGCATAAAAATCAGGAAATAACAAAGTACAGTTCTTTGAATCTGGTTTTTCTGTTTTCTAGTATAAAGCCTATGCAAATGTGACGCGCAAGGTAAAGTGAAACAAATGATTCAAATTGACTAGCGATCGTTTGTCACTATTACCCGAACTACGTCAAGCGATGTGTAAGGATGGTATTCCATGCACTCTAATCTCTTGGTCCAATGTGTCTTTGCGTCTCACATTTTGCTTAACAAGAGAGTGGGACGTAATGCAAATTGGACAAATAAATTAGATAAGTGGAATACCATCCTAAGTAACTTGTGGCTTATGATTATGAACTGGTTTTGACACGACCTTAAAGATCGTTTAAGCTGCGAAATGCCCAACACAGGCAAATTTTGCTTACCGGGCAGCACTATCCCCTACTTATAGACACCTGTATATTTTACGAAAATAAATAATTTTTAATTTTTTTAATTTTTAATTTAAATGAATGAAAGTCGTGCGTGAGATGTGCGCCAATCACCAAGACGACTCGTTAGGCTAGGTTCACACGGCGTTAATTTTTCCCGTATACCGTATACGGGATTTTATCGAATACCGTAGTGACAGCAAAATTTGTATGGCAACGTCAAAATCGTTCGCACGACACAAAATCCCGTATCTGGGGGCACGGCAGTGCCCCCGCTAAGACGAGCAAAGCAAAGCGCAAGGGCACTACCTACCTTTCCTCGAAGCGCTTCGTCGTTTTTTTGAACCCTCATAACTTGGGTTTGGATTATACCAAATAAACAAAATTCTCGCAATATGATGTTATTAGTGAACTTATTAAGCATAAAATTTTCAATTACAGGTACATAGCTCTTATACTTTAGATTTTATTCATATCTAAAAAACCCCGATTTCGTCACTCACTCACTGATGATCATCAATAACAACCTTTAGGGTAAGGTAGCTGAAATTTGGTATGTATGTATTTTGTATATAAGCAACAGAAAAATTCGAAAACTTGAAATTTTTTGCCCCTAAGGGGGTGAAAAGGGGGTGGAATTTTGTATGGGGAATTAATAACCGCTGAACCGATTTAGTTGAAATTTGGCATGTAGATAATTTTTGTTATGGGAAAGGATATAAAATAGTTTTCAACCCCAAAATCACCCCTTCAGGGGGTGGAGAAGAGCGTTAGGGGGAAAAATGGGGTTGAAGTGTGTATGGGGAATCAGTATAAAGCGGATTGTGTAAAAGAGGTCTCCAGATACGTATTTCAGAATTTTTAATAGTAAATTAATTACCTCCAACCCTTTAAATTAGGGGATGGAAGATTGTCATATAAATAAACAACTTACAAAAAGAAGTGAAATCCCACCACAAACATTTTTTTGTAAAATGTTGCCAAGACAACACAATAAGGCTCACACTGTCAAAAAGTTAGCAGATCTCTTGTAGAGCCAAGTTTTTAACTCTACAAGCCCCTAACTTCACAAACTCTACACCTTCGTCAAATTATGTGGCTTGGCCGTTTCGTTACTAATACAAGAACTTTCGTATAATAAAAAATAATGAACTGTGAATCAATTTTTCACCTTACGTCCATGTGACGGTAGCGAAATGGCCAAGCCAAATAATTTGACTAAGGTGTAGAGTTTGTGAAGTTAGTGCTTGTAGTTAGAAGCTTGGCTCTACGAGAGATCTGATAACTTTTTGACAGTGCGACCCTTATGGTTTCGTCTTGGCAACATTTTAAATGAAAATGTTTTTGGTGGGATACGGTACACGGTGAAAATTAACGCCGTGTGAACCTACCCTTACGGTCGTATCAAAACCAGTTCATAACCTTAACAAATTATTAAATCTGAATCAGGTTACTTTTACCAATGATTAGATTTCTGTTTTGTTTTGCCTTTGCACATGCCTTTGCTACCAGGTAAGCATAAACAGCAAAGTTTTAGGATAGTTAGAAGTACATAGACACACACGAGGCTCGCATGGCCGTGCGGACGTTGTTTATGAAAGTAAAACTTTAATCAATCGATATTGGGATAGTTTTAAACTCTACGAAACTTCTAACCTCCTGATCAAATTGGGTATAATATAGTGTACAGATGTAGTGCATTTTCCATCGCATTTTCTCGGAAACGTTCGTATTTGTCATGCTACTTCACTCAATGGAAAATAATTATGCATTAAATCTGTACATATGTTGTAAGGTTTTTGCCGGACATTTGTTTCTATTTGTTGTTTGTTGCCTTTGAATTATTAGATAACAGTAGGTATTATAGCTAACTTTATAAAACGATTGCCTTAGCAGTGTCAGTTACATATTCACTAGCGTGTGCGTAACTTACTTTACAGTACATATGGTGCTACTTTACCGCACTAGTGCGATAATAAGCTCATTACGCAACTATGTCGAAAATTTAAAGGGCCATATGTACTGTAAAACGTTGTACGATACATGTGCGAATACGCGCAACTCGTGTCGACTTAAAAAACCCCCACGTCATAAGTTTCCTAGATTTTATTACTACGAGTTCATAAAATTAATTAAGCGTCCAATAAGTAGAGCCCTGTTATCAGTTAGTGGCGATATGCCGCAATATACTGTCTCTTATCAGTGATGGCCACTCGAGATACCAACGGCGTCATCGCTTTGATTTTCCACATGCAAATACAGAAATGTTTTTCGAAAACCGAAAAAAATATTAAAATGCTGTATGTAACTTTCCGTTGGGTTACGAAAATTCCATACGTTTTCGTATGTCATGGAAAGATTTTGTAGGAGATACGATGAAATCGCGCTTATATTGCACAAAATACGGAACTATCTATTCACCAGATTTTTCCACTACTACTACTTTACTGGCTCAGTGACCCAAAAAGGATCTTGGCCTAGAGGCTCTCTGGTGTTAGAACACCAGAGAGCGCCACTCTACCCTATTCTGCGCCACTTCACACCTGTTGGGTATCCCGAGGGCGGACAGGTCTTTTAGGGCTGCGTCACTCCAGCGGTATCTGGGACGTCCAGACGGACGTTTTCCGCCCTTGTGCCCCACATACGCTCTTCTCACAGCATGATCCTCTCCCATCATCTCTAGGTGACCAAGCCAGCGTAGTCGTGTCGCTTTGATCTCGTCAATTATATTCACAAGATTTTTGGAAAAAAAATAGACAGCCAAAAATAAAAACATTTACGAGATTCACAGATAAAATGTAGCAAAAAATTCTTATTTAATAACAAAGTTTTGAATTATATTACCTGAAGTTTTTATTAGGTGAAGTACAATTTTCAATTAATTTCCCTTTTCCTAAAATCTAATTTGTGATGCTATCAGAAAACTGGCAAAACTGGCCTATATTAATTTAAAGCCTTTCGTAATTGAGAGATTAAACGTTCTTTTATAAGTATTTTGATTTGAAGCTTTGGAGGTAATTGGTTACAACGTAATGTTTACTCGGCTGACGAGAGAAGGTCCGCTGGATGTATGTATGTGCAATGAGTTATTATTACTATAGAGACGACATACCAAACAATTAAAATACCCACATACAATAGTAGTTTATGCAACTGATACATAATTAGGCTTTAAAACACACTTGTTTTAAGGCCTCTCATTATGTATCAGTTGCATAAACTACTATGTATATATAATTTATAGATACTATTTATTTAGGTACTAAACCATTACATTGAAATTTAAAGGTGCCCTAGATTGATATGTAATAATATAAGTTATCTAATAAGATTTAAAACTACAAATAAACTTAAAAGTAAGGCTTTATAAATAAAAAACGTCCCCCAAGTCACTGCCAATGGGCAGTGTGCCCAGAAGACTGGCCGCATTGCCACGTTGAATGGCAATGCTTATCCTTTGGGCAAAATACTGGCCAGCCCTCTGGTCACCTGTGGCGTCTATAAGGCGCGACGCTATACTATTGTATGTGGGTATTTTTGCACTTTGTAATTTTTCCTCAGTCACCCGTTGACCACGAACGCTGTAAAGAGTTCGAAACGTCGGGATGTATTATAAATTAAATATACGCGATATAATCCGTTTTCATAGTTTTATTTCACGATAAAATGTATTTAAATATGGATATATGATTTTTTTTATTTGTATTAATTATTTTTATGATTTTGACCCATGTTCTTTCACTGATATGCGTTAAAATTGTTAAATAACAAACGAAACCGTCAACGCCATCTATACGACAGTAGGCCAAAGCTAGTAGCGCCCTCTGATCGAGAATCAATTTTTTTTTTTTTTCGAGGCACGTTTTTTCCTTAGACTGTATCCATCTATTACGGAGTTATATCTATCTTTGGTAGTACTGAAAACCATGAAAAACTATAATAGTACAGTCAGCTGCAGAAATATCACCCCCTCGGCAAGCTTTTGATTCATAGCGTAACAATATTCATTTGGGAAGGTTTGTCTCTAACATATTTTATAAGTTTCGTCTTCTTTGTGGCACTATTTAAGTAGGTACCTACACTTACACATATAGATGTGTAAGTGTAGGTGTAAGGTGCATGATTGTAGTCTTAAATTTTAATTAAAACTACAACTTTGTTTACCATCTGATCTAATTAACACCGCAATTCTTGATAAATAAAGTTAATTGTTAAATATTTCATGAAGGATATAGAGTTGGTACCTGAAATTAATGTATTGTATTGATATTTAATTGTCTCTTTTACACAATCACAAGGGTAATATTACTGAAAAAGTTGGGAACTACTGAAATAGGAAATCGATTTTTTAAATGAAATTACGTTCATAAAAGCTAGAGTTTCGAGATAATAAGTGCTAGTCACTAATAAAAGCATGTCGGGCCATGCTCAGTGTATGGTTCCGTATTTCGTAGTTATTACTTAGGTAGAGTTACCCGTCCATCAGAATATGCTACCTATACGGCGGCTTACTAGGAAGTACTATTTTGTTCATAACAAGCAAAATGGAGTAGGTACCTACCTTTGCAGCGCTTTAGTATATATGTGTTGTTTGACGGCTGGTCTGGCCTAGTGGGTAGTGACCCTGCCTGTGAAGCTGATGGTCCTGGGTTCGAATCCCGGTTAGGCATTTATTTGTGTGATGAGCACAGATATTTGTTCCTGAGTCTGTGTTTTCAGTGTATTTAAGTATTTATATATCAAATATAAGCACAAGCCTCCTTGGGCTTACCATGGGACTTAGTCAATCTGTATAAGAATGTCCTATAATAATTATTTATTTATTTTACTAAGAAGGGGAGACTGCGATAATTGAAAAACGGCTTAACTGATCATGTTCGATATAGTTGCCATCAAACACCAATTCAACGATACCGCACATTATAGGGTAGAAGCGTAAATAAATCATCTCCACTTTGTGTGTCGTGTCGTGTAGGAGAGGTACCTTACTTTTTTTCTAGTTTTTATTTTTACTTACCTATATCCATGCCAAATTATGGATTTCTAGCACTAACGATCACGGACCAAAGCCTTGAACGGACAGACGGACATGGCGAAATATTATTTACACCTACTTGTACCTATCCTCGTGCCCTTTTAAATGTATTTTGACTGTTTTGACAATATATACTTGTTCCTTGTCTATAAAAATCCGATACTATGCTGCAAAGATAGTAAAGTTGACGATTTACGAAATATAAACTGAACCGATCTTGTTGAAACTTGTTCGAGAGATCGGCTCACTTTACAAGTTTACATTTCGCCAACCTTACCTAGGATATGGAGCTCCAGAACAGTGAAACCCTCGAGATATTATACAGACGAATTTCCATAAGAACTTACCGGCCCTCCATACACGTATCCCAACTCCAACGCGATCAGCTGCGCCACCTCCTCATCACCATCCACCTCCACTGTCCACTCATTCATCACATCAGCTTGCTTCATGCCATCATGCACTCCGTAATACCCATGATCTCCTGGTCGCACAGACTCATAATCAAAGGGATTGTATGAAAATATGATATTTACAAGACTGGCCAATAATAAAGTTTGGAATAGTAACATTTTTTTTATTTGGAACTTTTTAAATGTTTTTTTTTAGTTGTTTTCGAGTTGGCGTCCAGTAAAATACTGCCGCGACTGAACTGCGTAAACTGTTTTCCGGCCGATTCAGTAGGTATTGTCCGGCGTTGTCCTTTGACGCATGGTTTTCAGTGCGCAAACGTCCTGTGTGTCTATTCTCTGCTTAGGTACGTATTGAGATTGAATCGAATAGGTAGTAGATTGTTAACCAATGGATGAAAGGCACCCATTCCTGTCGAGGTAGTATAGTATAGTTTGGCGCTCGAACGCAGTGAGACTGAGAGCGTCAATAGTCCTAGAGTGAATGGTAGTCACCCGAGTTAAACAGATTGTTTAAATAAAAATTTGTCGCTAAATGCGAACCCGAAGTGAATTAGCATGGCTATTAGTTTTGAATACAGTTTAAGGGCTGTAGAACGGTGTATTAACATAATTATCAATATCGTTTGATAAAACGACATTTTAGTGGCAAAACTTTTGTGATAATGAAAATAAGTCCCGGGAAACTGTCTATCTTATTATTGTCTAGCCCTTATAAGTTATAACTAAGAACAGCTGTAAAAAGTAATGAAATAAATGCATTTGTATTTGTATTGTGTGTTGATTTTTTGAGGCGGCTCGTATTTTAAAAGGCATTGACCATTGAATGTGGTTTTTTGTGATCCATTGATTCCCTACGTGTAAAGAAAAGTACCGACATTAAATACGGATAACTTGTTAAACCT
Organism: Cydia strobilella; assembly: GCF_947568885.1. Classification (NCBI taxonomy): domain Eukaryota; kingdom Metazoa; phylum Arthropoda; class Insecta; order Lepidoptera; family Tortricidae; genus Cydia; species Cydia strobilella. The sequence goes on from NC_086057.1 coordinate 12,455,171, forward strand.
ATAGGAACCGCGCTCTATAGTCTATATACATTTAACATTAAGTACTTATTTATTCCATGGGGTCCCAGCGCGCACAAGTTGTTTGCAGAAATCGCGAAGCGTCTGGTTGACGTAACTGGTGACCGAAGAGCTGGTGACTTCCTCGCACAACGTATCAGCATTGCGATACAGCGAGGAAATGCCGCCAGCATCCTTGGTACAATGCCTCAAGGGCCTATTTTAGATTTAAGCTAGTTATTAATTTCGTTTATATCTTGTATACCTACAGATAAAAATATAATTAGTACTTAACAGTCATTTGCGTAAGTGCCGCACTCTTATGGCCGCTGTTAAATCCATCATATTATTGATGTTAAAAGCTAATGATGGCTTACAATAATTTTCCTCTAAGAATTGGAAACCAACCTTGGCTGGCCAATTATTACGTATGCGTGTATAACAGCCGTCATACAACTTACTCAATTTTCAGCCGTATTCTCTCGAAAATTCCAAATTCAAACTAGTTTATTATGGTGGAGCAGAACTTATCCATGTCACAACACAAGTAGTCAACAAGCAAAGTTGAATTGCGTTAGGCGCTTAGCACTCGACACAAATAAATAATACAGTTTGTTCGGAAAGAGAAGAGCCGTGGAATGTTCTGGGCCCCATCATAGACATAGTATATACAATAAGTAGTTATAGACGCGCCACCGAGCGACCGGGGGTAAGAGAAAGAATATTCATATGATATTTGGGCAGCATAGGATTTTTTCTCTTTCACTCTTATACATTTTGGTATTTCGCCATCGCCTCCTACCTATGCTGCCACCCGGTCGGTGATAAGGACAAAGCATGGCACTATTTTCTCTTTCCTCTTATAGGAATCGCAATAAGACTATCTTTCTCTATTAAAGAGTGTCAGGCCCTTGGGCCCCATACATTCCGCGACTCTTTCTCTTTCCGAACAGACTCTAGTAGGCACTACCGTACAGAAATGGCACTTCCTACAAAGGGACTAGTCATGTTGTCCCTTTCTAATGTATAGCACTATCCCTTTCGGTTATTTAGAGTTGTCAAAATTCAAGTAATTATCTGTGGTTGTGCACGCAAAGGAACGTCAAATTTTGCCAACCCTAATAACCGCTTAGTTTTATGACAATTAATTATTTTTCAATTTTCTTCACCTACACCCAGAAAGTTTTGGCAAGCCGGAGTTCTTGTGAGCTACTTAAAACGATTTGAACTATGCATTTTTCAAATAAAAACTGAATGAGACAAAATGAGGTTTTTTAACACACTGTGAGCGAGTCATCCTTAAGAGTCCCCGGCAAGCTCGGTTCTCCATACAAACGTAGTTACGCTCTTATTTTAAAACGACTAGCTAGATTGCTCTGAAACTTTGTACTTACAATAGGATAAGGTATATCTAGGTCTGTAATTAGTTCATGTAGCTTCAGATACCATAGTAAAAGAAATACAGCGAATTTAAGTTTTTCATACAAAACTTGTTTTTGCTCTATTTCCTTTGTTTTATATAGTAGAGCTATATAAACTAATTACAGACCTAATGATATACCTTATTTCATTGTATGTGCAAAGTTTCATTACAATCCAACACGTCGTTTTAAAATGAGAACGAAACTCCGTTTGTATGGGAAGGTGAAATTCGGCCGAACATGCCGGAGACGAACGCATACAATTTTCAAATTGCCAGCCTGTAAAAGGTCCGAATAAGCGTGATAAATACCTAACCGTAAATTTTAAACTTTGTATGCAACCGAAGCGCTGTAAACCGTGTATATTTTTAGTGTTTTATTTATGAAATGTTTCGAGTGTGTCAGTAGATCATCGGCTCGGCCGTGAGCATCGATCTAACATCAATAAACAATATTATCAGTCGGGTGTTTGTGAATATGAGAGTTTTGGGATACTTTAGTGTTTTTATGTTTGAATCTACCATGTAAAAAAATTATATGTCCTATGAATTAAAAATTACTATAGACCCTAAGAGAGAGTAGTGCTTTTAGCGTTTCGTAGTGGTTGACATATTCTAACAAGTACCTACATATTAGGACTCTACTCTAACTTTGCAACGGTTTGAACAGAACAAAGTAAGGGAGAGTCATTATAATGACATGGCCAATGGCCATAATTTGTCATTTCAAATGCCCAGCTTGGTCCGACTAGGTGAGAGTGAGGCATGACAAGATAAACATAATATTTACAGCTATTACTTACATCCATGCGGTTCGATCGTCAGATTTTTAAAATTATAAATTCTTAACAAAGTAACTTAAACGTAATGAGAAAATTGTAAATGGCGACTATTTTGAGTACAAAACAACATCCTCCACAGCTCCTCCATTTATCTCAGACGGCTAGCATGATAGCTTTTCGGTACTTAGTTTTCTAAGTACATAGTTAGTTAGTTTGGAACTAAATTTGGTTTAGCATATAGAAATCGGTAGCGCGCGGCACAGCTCAGCCATACTTTCAAGCTCACCGCCACCGTGGTCAAATCTACCATGATCATACCATGATAAATTAAATTAGTTACTATCGATATGCTAGCGCAATTATCGCCTGATTTTAAGGTACCTAATCATCCCAATATTTTGTCCAAATCCAAACACCCAATTTTAGTAATAAAGATTATTGGTAGATGGCTCGGTGAAATTGGATTGGTGAAGATGAGGCACTATTGAGCCGAGAATTTAGATTTCATATGTCCCATGAATTTAATAAAAGTGTGGTTACCCTATGTCCCTGAAATACCCTCCTGCAAACTATGTGCCCGGGGCTATTCCTGGCCAGCCGCGCAGCGCCGCCCAAACTTTAACCAGGCAGCAAACATCAACTCAACTATTGGTTATTTGTACATTGAGCAGCAAAATTTTACGCTTTATGAGTCGTGCCTCGTGCCTTTTACAAACGATAGTCGTCGTCGTTTGTCGGATGTTTTGATAATATTCATTATAATTATTCCTTTATTTATTTATCTTCTTAAGTTAGGCATTTTACAATTATGGATAAGTATAAGGTTAAAATATAAAAACACGTAATAGTACATTATGATACAAGTGTGCTAAGTTGGTCATCACACACGAGGCGATATTGTGCGCGCGAGCTGTAAGCGAGCGCGCAATAAGAAAGCCGATGTGTGTAATGACCAATGCACACGCGTTTCATACGACGTTTTTCAACACACTTGCGAGAAAAAAAAGAAAATCATATTAATCAAATTTTAATAGTTAAAACAGTTAGTATTGTGTGTTGCATCTGTCATACTGCCGGCCGCCCCTCGCCCCGGCCGCGGGCGGCGCGGCGGGCGGCCGCGGGCCGCGCACCGCGCAGCCGGTCGGGCGCGCCCGTGCCCGCCAGTCTGACCAATTAAAGAAGGCTTCCTTTCCATGCATATTATTGGCAATCAGCAACCTTCTTAACTCAGTCGGATAATATAATGAAAGAGCACGAGTGGAATAATACACTGAAAGAGCACGCGTGTTTAATATCTAGAATTATGAGCCAAAAATCAGTGGAATAAAAAGGTTGTTTTGAGCAAGTGTGTTGAAAAAAACATTACAAAACACATTGTAAAAAACCTAACCTAGGGTGCCGCCAGCAGCGGGGCAGGGCCCAAGCTGCCGGTGGTCAGGGCCGCAGAGACAGGAACCGCCGGACTATCCGCGCCGTGTCCAAGATCACCGCCTTCTGCATCTGACCCTTGATCCAACAATTAGGTATGTATGTTAATAAGTCTTATATTAGATACATACGACTAGCTACATGAAACTTGGTATAATTTAAGTCTGCATGGTACTCTCTGGTTCCTACTATAAGCAGTTTTCGTTGCTAAAAATTGATATTCAAAGTAGAGCGTGTAGAAGATTTGTATGTAAAGAAATATAATGTTACTTGTATGTTTATGTAAAATTTCACGATATTTCAGAATGTCGTTATAAAATCCGAGCGTAACTTCGATTGTATGACGGCAGCTAGGTTAGTGTGACTCTTAAAAAGTAATAACAAATGCAATTGCACTTACAGTTTGATCACAGTTGATCTGATCAGCAAATCAATTGCGTCCGCTAAGTGAATACGAATGAATGGGTTACTGTGCGATGAATGAATGAATGAAAGCTAAGAACTGGTTTTATTGCGTGCGCACGCGCTGGCTCTGGCATGGCATTCAAACTTTAAATATATTATCTTGATTTGATATTTCTCTGAGCACCTTACGCGCACTTTTATATTAATGCGAGCTAAATACAATATAAAATAAATTAAGATAATTCAATAAGTTCTTGCCGTTCGCTCCTGTAGAAGATAAGACTATTTTTCAACACACTTGCTCAAAACGACGTTTTTATTCCACCGATTTTTGGCTCATAATCCTGTGCAGTAAACACGCGTGCTTTATTATTCCACTCGTGCTTTTTCATTATATTATCCGACTGAGTTAAGAAGGTGAACAATTGCTAATAATATGCATGGAAACGGAGCCTTCTTAATTAGTTCGAGTAATTATTTTTTTTTAACCAACTATTTGGTTTCAAATGTTAGTTCAAAGAGGTTTTATCTCACCAAACATATTTTTTTATAGATTAAATTATCTCGTAAATTACATTTATGAATAAACATAATTAACATTTTATCGATTTGATCTCCATCTATCGGTTAGAAATACGAAAATATTAGCTTTTTTACTTTTTTTTAATTGGCTGTTTGTCGATTTCGTTCGCGCCTTTGCCTTGCGTGCGCTTTGGAATCGTGCGAAAAAAAAATAACGCGCCAGCCATTTTCCGTATTTGTCATAAAATTGGAATAGTTTTGCATGTTTTTAGTTTATATTTTGACGAAAATGTCATTTTCAAGCATTGAAAATGAAGAACACATAAAATTGACGCTGCCAGTAATACTAATAGCATTTAAAAGCATTTTGAAAATTGTACTTTTACTGTTTAGACAAAAAAAAACTAATTTATAAAAAGTTTTGTTTTTTCCTTGCAAGTTTGTTGAAAAATCTCTTAGCAAACGCGTGTGCACTGGTCATTACCCACATCGGCTTTCTTATTGCGCGCTCGCTTACAGCTCGCGCGCATAATATTGCCTCGTGTGTACCAACTTAGCACACTTGTATCATAATGTATTATTAAAGCCATCTTCTTTTGTTCAAAAATGCGTACGTAGGTATAATTTATATACTCATAAGACTATCCAATATGCAGCGTGCTAAACTCAAAACAGTCAAAACTCGTTCAAAGATTTGTAGCGCCCTATATCAAAATTTAGGACAGTTAGCGAGTGTGAATTTTATATAGCATTTTATTGCACTAGGAGCACAATAAACTTAACACTTTTATTACGACTAGGCCCGCATGACGCAACGGGAGTGCATTTTAATTTGACCAATTACGCCTACAAAGTTTGAACATCAGTGCATCGGCGCGCAACAGTCGCGATGCGCGTGCTCAGCTCGGCGGCTTGCTTCGTGCTCCTGATGTGTCATACGACCCTGGTATATTGTCACCAAGAGGGGTACTACGCTGAGGAAGGTTATCCTGATGACATTTTGGACGTGTGAGTGTTTGTGATCTCAGTGTTTTTGGTATAAGTGATCGTTGAAAAAGATTACAAATTATTTTGACTAATAGAACATTTTGACTGTAAGTAACAATTACTAACTTAATATTGCAGTGTATTTTCAAAAGCTTACGCTTATCTATCAAACGGTTGTTTAGTAGATCTTTACCAGCGAGGAATCTTTACATAATATAACTATTTTATAAACAATTTATAATCACAATAGTCTGTGCGGAAAGAGAAGAGTTATAGAATGTATAGGTTTCACGACTTCTCTTTCCGCACAAACTCTAGCGTTGCGTATCCAGGATTTTGGTTTGTGAGTGCCTTGCCCCCTATCCTAAATCCACCGGTACTTTACTTACATATAAGTATATTTATTAAACAGGCGATTTTTTTACAACAATATTGTCAGATACTGCCCAAAAACTTTAATAGAAAACCTGATGCCAGTCGATAAGCAACTTTTGAGCATTTCCATGTACTCTTTCTGATAAATCTATTACTTCAAGGTCTTCTAACAATAGTCGTCTTTGCTTTTTGACCCAATGCAAAAGTCATGTTCCTAACATACATTTCTGGTGGTTACACAGACTTCTACATTTGGATACAAACAAGAAACTAAGAAAATCGCAACAACTAACTTTCAACCAAAACACAGCTCCAAAACCGAACTGCAAAGGGTTCAACGACTGCCAGCGAATAAGTACAATGCACCATGAGCCCTGTTTCATACTAATTTATTACTTACCATAGGTGAACCATATGTCTTTGCAATAAGGCTTAAAAACTGACAGTTAACAATGTGGTGTGGTACTTACCTACTCGTGCGCTGGTATAAATAGTGCAATAAGCTCCCTTTGAAGCTTTCTTGGAAACTATCCGCGGGAGATATTTCATCTTACGTCTACTGTCTGAGAAGCTATGTGACAATAAAGTTCCTATGTAAACTTACAAGAAACATACTTTGAAACTGTAGTTAGGAACTGGAGTATGTACTACATATAGATACTAACATGTAAATTAAGTAGATTAAGCTAATAACTAACAGGTAATATTGTCTGTATTAATAAATTCATTCATTCATTAATTATCATAGCCTGCGAACGATTGCAATAACTTACCTGCAAGTGTGTTGTTGATCCTACTAAAAACCCTGTATCTTACCCTAGGCAAAGGGACCCTTTCCTTTTCATGGCTGTGTTTAAAGAAAATATTCAATTGAACAACAACAGAACAACACCCATTGCACATTTTTAAGTCATTAAAAGCTAAATGATTGCCTGTTGTTGAATAACTACGAGTACTGATGGTAAATGAATGATGAGCCACACCGTGCGGTAAACCACACTTCCTGGTTTGTAACACTGAGTACTGTCATAATATGCTGTCACATAAAAGCGGTATTTATTAGAAGCCTACTCTCAGAGACTTTGGTCAAATTGCGCGCACTGCTTGCCCTTACAGTTGGTCAAAGACGCCTAGTATTACTAAGATGGCATATAGTCGAGAAGTTAGGACGGGATCTCTCTTATAGTCGGTGTAAGTTAAAAAGTCAATTTTGACATTTAAACCAAGTTAAACGGTAGGTCTTAGCTTCGTAAATATAAGGGTCAATTCATAACTGTCTAAATTTACTTGTTAACTTACAAGAACTGTAACAAGAGTTTAATAAATTATAGAGCCGCACGCGCAGTAATTGTTGATTTTGGGTCATCGCTGTAAAAGCTCGTTGTATGCATGTCCTTAATCGGTGACGTCACAGTCGATTAGATAAGTCGACAAAGCGAGACGATGTTTTACAGTGTGCCATCTCACATTTACTGCTGTTTGGTGTTTTGATAACGATGTTAGGAAAATTTTGCCATAAAAGTGCTTCTAGTACCTAAATTTGATTATTTTTAGACCAAAACACAAGTTCAAGCATTCAATAAATAGTGACTGCCGAAGTGATATACTTAACACAACATACACAACCCCAAACATAAAATGTATTGAATTTGAATATCAAGCTATTATAACAGTGTTTGGATGAATATATCTAGTATTTTTCTAGAACTAAAGACCTTTTTAACAAATGTATGAAATGTGTGCGGGTTCATACATTTGTTACTAAACGTAAGTAGCAACTTGCACTTAACAAAACACCAGTCTTTCACATTCAGCAATGTGCTATAAAATATAGGTTATACCGGGTGTTTCCTGTAACAGGAGCAATAAATTAAACTGGAGGCTGTATGCCTCAAACTGACCAACATTTGTTCAGCAACTTTTTAAAATTATGAAATTTTTAGATTATACCTTTTTCATACTAATTAAATATTATTTTTAATGTACGCTACCATCTGTGTGTTTGACGTTAGTTTGACGTTGCTTGTCACCCTTTAAACATAACAAATTTTGCACGTTGCGTCTTAGAATAAACTTTAAAGTGTAATGAAAATCAAAATACAAGTTATTTTTAAAAGTTGCTGAACAAATGTTGGTCAGTTTAAGGAGTACAGCCTACAGCTTAATTTATTGCTCCTGTTACAGGAAACACCCGGTATACAGATATAACTTTGCTGGTATTAAAATTATATCGCATTACATTACTAATAATACGTTACTTGTTTGGTTCACCGAGGACCCAAGGTACCTAAGACACAGACTACGATTAAACAGGGGATAGTGTAGGTCTAAAAATATCCCGGTTTCCCGGACCAGGGTAATCATCAGACTCGAAGGCGTGGGGACTGACTTCCACGCACGGAAGGCATCTATCAACTTACAACAAAGGAACACACGCAGGCCAATTGGAACGTGCACCTGACTTCAAGACGAATTTTGAATCATATTAGAATCTGTATATATCAGTTAGCTTGTTATTCGAACCCAGGACCATCGGCTTCATAAGCACAGTCACTATCGACTAGACCAGACCGGTTGTCATTGCGTGTATAATTTAACTTTTTCAAAAGAGCGAATACTCATAATAGACATGTTGAAGACGCTTTAGCGCTAATTTATTAAATGATTAAAATAAAAGGTTTAGGGTTCCGTAATAGCAGTTTGTGTTCCGAGGAATAAAGTGTGGGAGGGTCACCGTAAACATCAAATTAATATAAGAATGTTAATGATGAATATGACGTATTTATGCTGTGTATCTACTGCCACACTGAGTGCCAAGTAGGTGCAGAGTTAAGGGGCCCACAGACTATCAGTCCACCGGACGATATCGGCCTGTCAGTTGTTCGGAGCTGTCAAATTTTTGTTCTAACTGACAGGCCGATATCGTCCGGCGGACTGATAGTCAGTGGGCCCCTTTAGCTTAGACGGATTCTTGTAATAAATATGTCAATATTTTCAGCGAGGAGAGCGCCACCGCGTGCCCGACGGAGCGCGTGCTGCGCGCGCGTGAGACGTGTCGCACCGACGGCGGCGCCGAGATGGAGTGCATCAGGCTGCACTGCTGCGACACTCACCGACACGTCGCCGGACGGTAAACCCTCGATATTATGACATATGTACATACACCACCGCGTGCTGCGCGTGCGTGCGGGACATGTCGCCCCGACGGCGGCGCCGAGATTAAGTGCATCAGGCTGCACTGCTGCTACGCTGCAATGCTGCTACATACACCGACACGTCGCCGGACGGTAAATTACCTTAAATATTAAAGTAATTTAAGTCCAGAACCACGCTTCAAAGTTGGAGCTTTATGAAACTAAGCATAGGTATGGCGCTGTAGGTGGGTCATTCTCTGAGAATATTTCTGCGGGTGCGTCTAATTGTCTTTTCATCCATTTTGTATGGATCGCGGCAATTAGACCGCACACATATTTTTGAGAATGATCCAGTAGGCCGAGCACATGATTGGCGCGATAGTATCTCGCCGCGAGATAGACTACCCGTCTTTTACTAACTGTATGAATTAACGGGGGACGGGTAGTCTATGTCGCGGCGAGATACTCTCGTGTCAATCATGTGCTAGCCCGGCAGGTATGTTTAAATTGTTCAAAGTGAATGCAATTTTTTTTTCAATCCAAGTTGCTTCGCTGGATGCAGACGCTGGCATCCTAAATTTGACCATAACACGGTACTTGCAAGGGACATCTTCTAGACAGGTCTCAAGTACGACACATATATAGTACAGTAATTTTCAAGAAAGCTAGGGGAGGATCATTCAAGAAGTCTTTTGAATGACTGATTTAATGTTGACATATGTAGGTAGTTGGAGACCCGTGAAGAAAGACCGGAGGGCTTAGATATAAATAATTAATTAGTCATCAACCAATGACAATGCCACAAACAGCTGCCAACTAATTACCTCAACAGCTGATTGCTATGCATTCCGCAGCGGAACATTGCTATGCACGTCTTACCAGATCGTCTTTGTTTGCTGCACTTCCAGCGTTAGAACAGTGCGCTAATTCGCGTTTTCATTACCTGCTAAGTCTACTGTTAGCATGTGATACCTACTTGCATTTATACAATACATATAAAACTTTTGAATAAACGCAACCAATTTTTTTGGGTACAAACTATCAAAAAATAAAAAGGATAGTTTAGTAGCATCTTATCTACTAGATACTTATGGTTCGTTTTCTTCCTAGTCTGGCCTAGTGGGTAGTGACCCTGCCTATGAAGCCGATCGTCTGGGTTCGAATCCCGCTAATGGCATTTATTTGTATGGTGAGCACAGATATTTGTTCCTGAGTCATGGGCGTTTTCTATGTATTTATTTAATATTATACACGGTGTTTCCTGTAACATGAGCAATAAATTAAACTGGAGGCTGTGCGCCTCAAACTGACCAACATTTGTTCAGCAACTTTTTAAAATTATGAAATTTTTAGATTATACCTTTTTCATACTAATTAAATATTATTTTCAATGTACGCTGCCATCTGTGTGTTTGGCGTTGCTTGTCACCCTTTAAACATAACAAATTTTGCAATACATTGCGTCTTAGAATAAACTTTAAAGTGTAATAAAAATCAAAACACAAGTTACCTATTTTTAAAAGTTGCTGAACTAATGTTGGTCAGTTTGAGGAGTACAGCCTACAGCTTAATTTATTTCTCCTGTTACAGGAAACACCCGGTATAATATATCGTTGTACGAGTAGCCAGCCACAACACAAGCATTCTTGAGTTCACTGTGGGAAATAGTCAATTTTAATCCACCATATCTTAATCTGACGCGCTCGAGTATTTCAAGGTTTCGATTTATTTTTACAATTCTGACGGGCTTTCCTTGACTCCCTGCTCGGTGTCAAAGACGCATACTTGGTGGAGGTACTCAACAGGATGCAAGGTGTCCCCCATACCTTAATCTGACGCACAAGTTACTCTAAAAATCCAAAAATCCCCTCTTGGGCTCCCCGACCATAAGGCCCGTTCATATACTTAATTCCGAGCGAAGATGTGTGCACCAACGAACATCGTGGTGTCCGTAAGGCCCGTCTTTACAAAGCAATGTACATGTATAAGTCAATGACGTGATATCGTGTACTGTTTCAGATGCATCCCCAACAACGTGGAGCCCTGCAGTCTGAACTTGTGTGAACAAGCGTGCGAGGAACGCGGAGAGAGACTGTGGTGCTCCTGTCACGCAGGATATCGGTTCCACGCAGAAAATTATCGTCGTAGGACGCAGCCATACTGTGTTGGTAAGTGACATAGACTTTTGAGTGAGCGGACCAAGCTAACTCTACAGCTGTATAGTATTTGCAGGGATTGTATAGGGAAGTGACACCATTAACGTTAAATTCCTTTGAAAATGTGACGTTTATCAACGTGACACTACCACACATTTCAAAGTGGGACAATACCTATACTCAGATAGCCTCAGGAGCTCTACTTGCACATTGTATACCTAGGTACATTTTCAATTGATCTTGCAACCCTTTTTCTAGCCAGCAATACCACTCCACTGGCTACTCTGATCTCTACTACTGTTTGGTGCAAACTAACTTAAGGTGTCATTACTCTCAATAGTCTCAATATCTACACTCAAAATTGTATAGAGTTAAACCAAGACAAGTCTGCAACAATTTTGACAGCACACGCAGTGCAAGTGTTATTTATACGTCATAATTTCATAGAAGTTTGACGTTTTAAATAACACTTGCACTACGTGTGCTATCACTGCTATCTAAATCGTTGCAGACTTTTCTTGGTCTAACTCTATTAGGTACCTTTTTTCAGAGCTAGTTCTTAATGCAATTGCGGACACTAATTGTCGGGCTCGGGCATTAAACTAACAAAATACTTATTACTTCCAGACATAGACGAATGCGCTCATAACAAAGGCGGGTGCGAGGACCGCTGCGTGAACGACCCAGGCGGGTTTCACTGCGAGTGCCCGTCCCCACAAACCCTGGCTAGCGATGGTAGGAGCTGCGCGCGCCCCATTGTGATGCCTGTGCCGGTAACTATTTAATGTAACCGTAGCATAATGTAATAGGAATATTAGGAATAAATAAAATCGGGCCTAAAATTAAGCCTTTGTGGTACGCTAATAGTAAGATTAACTTTATGTATAATCTTTTAAAATAACTTTAAAGTATTTTACACTTAATATAAGAATGAAAAATCACACTTGGATCCATTAATAGATATACGAGTGTATCATGTCATGGGCATCATGGCGCAGACAGTCAAACTCTTATGACAGAATACAAAAAATACTTGCCGATTTTTATGATCTGTCTAATCTAAGGCTGAAGGAACGAAATTGTGTTATGGCTCCTCTGCACGATGGCTCAGCGTAGGCCAGTCCAAGGGACGCATTTATGCGTTAGAGGGAGCAAGTGATATTGCTATGTCATTCCACCGCACAAATGCGTCCCTTAGACTGGCCTACGCTGGGCCATCGTGTAGAGGAGCTATTAGCCTGCGGTCGGCAGTGGTATGCCATGCCATAGGTACCTAGATAATATAAAATCAAACAGTGACCTAAGTACTAGAGCATTATTAGTTGCAGGAACCGCTGCCCCTTATTCGTGCGTCGTCTCGGTGCTACGCACCATGCGACTCCGTGTCCTGGCTGTCGCGGAAAGTCCGTTCCCTCACCGACCAGCTACACTCAACCCAGGCCGCCTTGAAGAAGTTAATGGACCATCCAATTTTTAAAGAAGGTAAAACATCATCTAATGTAGATATTTCCTTACCTTATTGGCTCAGTGACCCAAAAAGGATCTTGGCCTCTGACAAAAAGATTGGCACTTTGTCCTATTCTGCGCCACTTCACACCAGTTGGATACTTCGAAGGGGGACAAAGGTCTTTTAGGGCTTCGTCAGTCCAACAGTACCTACAACGCCCGGACGGACGTTTTCCACGCGGCCCCACATACTTATGATTTTCTCACTGCTCGATCCTCTCCCATCTTCTCCAGGTGACCGAGCCAGCAGAGTAGTGTGGTTTTTATCTCACCAATTATACCTAATTGGGGACCGCAACCAGCTTCTCTAGCTCCCTATTAACTACCGTAAAATGGGGTGAGTAGGGTTCGCGGGGAGAGTTGGGTTATGAATGGGGAAAGAAGATTTGAAAGGGGGGTGAGATGGGTTTTTAATGCTACTCCTACAAAAATAATGTATTCCAATTTAAAATGGAGCTATAGTAATGGTATTCATAATAAAAAAAATCGATCCAACAATCTTCCAAAATCACCTTTGTATGAAAACCCATCTCACTCCAATTACGAGGGACTACGGGGTAAGATGGTTTTTCCTGTTTATCGTCAAAGTTATGAAATGGAAGTTCCATTTCATAACTTTGATGATAGTTCCATTATGGAACTACCGAAAATAAAATAAAAAGTAAAATACATACACCATTCAGTTTGCATATGTTAAACTAAAATGTTTTCGAGGTTTGAATGTCAGTTTTGCTCCTACTCACCCCATTTTACGGTACTTAGTTTCCTTACCAAAAAGGGCCTTGCTAAATAAAACTTTACATTTCAGATGCTGACCAATTTTCTGACTACGCATACAGGATGCTTGATGCTACTGCGCCGTTAGAGGGAGGTTACTGTCGATGCGAGAGAGGACCTAGAGTAAGTACTAAGTCAAATTAAATGTATGTAGATATAATTTATATGGAACTAAAAAAAATTTACAAATACTTATTGCGCGCACTAAGTACAGCAATTCAGACCCAGGTACAAAAGTGACGTCAGCGACGTACAAGTTGCATCATTTGTAGGTAATAATGACGTAACAGACGTCATAATGACGTATAAATGCTACCTGGGGAGTAACCCTTACTCATAATAAGCATCAATAAACGTCATTTCCCCCCTCTTTCAGTTAAATGTGTTTCATCCAAATATAGGCAAAATAGTTTTCTAATTCGAGCCAGTCGTAAATAAAAGAGACCTAGATATTGACATATTCAATTGTTCCATTCCTTCTGCGAGGCGTAAATTGGCGACAAGCTGTTTTAATTGAAAATACTGACAGGTGGTATGCTGGGTATGCATTAATAGCTTATTGAGTCTTGTAGTGCGTTTAACGTTAAGTTGCTAATTACTATCATTCCACCGATCCGATATGTAGAGTCAATATTGTCTTCTAAAACTTGTCATGGCCGGTTGGTGGAGGGATCAAAATGACACTTTTCTTGCAGGGTCCACCCGGTGCTCCAGGCGTCGAGGGTCCTAAAGGCGACGCCGGCGCCAGAGGGCCCAGGGGCGCCCGTGGACCTAAGGGGTCCATGGACTTGATGCTCCTCCTGCTGGCCGATATCAGACATGACATCAACAACTTGGAGGCTAGAGTGTATAAGGAGGGAGAACAGTAAGTACTAGCGGACCAAGTTTTGGTCATACTTAAAAAAAAACAGTAGTTATCACCAGACCAAGTTGAACTCTAACAATATTTTGATGGTAACTACTGGGAAAAAATCGCACATTTTACCACTGGTAACTACTGAAAAAAACCAGTACCTAGTTACCACCAACTCGGTTTGGTCGTAACAACTGGTAATAAATACATATTTCCCAGTAGTTACCACTGGTAACAACTTGGTGGTAACTAGTGGGAATAACCCTGCTGGTCTTATATAATCTACGTCCAGCAGTGGACATTAGAAATCAATTGTGGCGTACTGTCCTAGCTCCCTTAAAAATGACACAATAATATTCCTATAAATGTTAAATCCCTCTTTGACAAATCAAAATCTTGACTGAAACTCTTACTTCCAGTCCAGAGCGGTTTGACCTGCAAAAGGCGTGGCGCCGGCAGCGGAAGCAAGAGAGGCTGGACAAGGAGCGTAGAACCGATCAGGAGTTAGAAGCCTACACCATCCCACCGGTAGTGACTACGAAGGGACCGGTGGAAATTTCGCCAAATGGTTAGTTACCTACGTAAAAGTTCTTAACACTAGTTCTTCTAAAATCATTCGCAGTACATATCTCTCGCAACGACATTATACGTGACTCGTGAGTGCAATCTTTCTTACAATCTGGAGGTTGCCTCTATTAGCTAAGAGGTTTTCTAACTGAATCCCCTAAAATTATAGCTATAAGTATGTGCACACATATTGGTTTGCATTTTGTTTTGATGCGGGCTGAGTCTCTTGAAAGGATCTCCTTTCATAGTTGATCTAACAGCTACTTTCAAGGGAATCCTTGAAGAGACTGAAATTGCATGGTGACGTCATGGCCTACACGGAACGTCCAATTTGAATGTGAGGTCCTTGAGCGCACCAATAGTGTATTTTATGTCCACAGGATTAAACGGCGAAATCACTCACGACTCGGACTCAGAGAGCACCACAGACTGGTCAATGGTGAAAGGAGAAACGGACCCCTCAGACCTTAGCATGAAATTTCTAGATATGGACGAGAAGCTCCTGGAGTTCCACCTGCTGGCTAACTCCACGCACCCTGAAGACGACGAGGATTTGGACACCGATTATGAGTACAGTTTTTACTAGGATTACATATTTAAAAATAAAACATCTTTTATTTCATACTGATTTAAACTATTTTCACGATTTTCACTTATAATTGAAAACTAACACGGGACTTGATTCGCAAAACCCGCGCGCCAAGAAGATGTTGATACAATTCCTCGCCAGTCTGCCTGTGACCACGGACGTAACGTCACGTTCGAAACGTCAGGCCATAAATAAACGTAAGTTTGTACGCGATTATGTCCCGTGTTAGTTTTAAAATTATCTTTTATTTTATCAGTGTTCGACAGATTTTCTCAAACATGCGCTGAAATATTGGCATTATCTTTCTTATATTAGGATTGGATGCATCACGTTTCTGGCTAGTCAAACTGAAAAGAGTTTCATACATCACAGTCCTCTCGTCTTTGTCTTAGCTAGTATCAGAACATTCAGAACAGTACATTCGGCCAGCTTGTCTTACTGGTCTAAGCAATAAAGGACAGACAGACGGTGGTTGAGGCCGCCCACTCCCCCAGACGGACAGTCATTAGTATTCGCGTTGTAATCCTTCGCTCAAACTTTCAAATACATTTTCAATTATTAAATGAATAATACTCCACTGGAAAATTTACTTTGTACCAACAATAATAAGGTGTAGTTTAGTTCGCCACAGAAGATCTACTGGGCAACCAGAAGACAAAACTCATTGGTCTTGGCATTGTAATCCTTCATTAAGGTGGTTCGACTAGGTTACCCAAAGCTTAAACCCCGCTAGATGGCGTCACTTTCGCAAATTTTCAGGTTTTATTTTTTTGCCGAATAGTGTTGGTATCTGTATACTTAAAAGTATGTTTAGCGCACTCTTTACATAAATATTGAACTATTATAATAAACATTGAATACTTCATTAGTGCAAAAAACACTTTTAAAGTCGACAGAGTGTTTCTGTCATGCTATTTCCTACTATTACTCACACATGCAAACAGTGTTTCCGTGATGCTTGTAGTAGACAATTTCATGCATTGTAAGTATGCTGCAATGGCGTTGCGGTATGTTCGTGGAAATACGTGCAAGAGGATTCGGGTTCGAGACTGGTACGTCAGGGGTACTTTTTTTGTCCTTTTTGTGTTATCTTATGTTTCTTATACCTTTTATTCTTCGAATTCTTGTCCGATTCCGATATAACCGAAATATATTTCAGTGATATCGGAAACGGCTCTAACGATTTCGATGAAATTTGCTGTAAGGGGTTCGATCTAGCTAGGTCTTATCTCTGGGAAAACGAGCATTTTTGAGTTTTTACTAATGTTTTCTTTTTCTCCCAGATATTCAGTATTATTAATAAATTAGTTTATAACGTTTTATAAAAATATGTGACGTTTTGAACTAAAAGGTACCACATTGTCGGTTGTCGATTAGGTTGATTTCATTTTGAAGCTTTATGGAAATATGACAACAATAAGTAGGTTTGGTTGAAAACGCCACATATATTGAAAACCTGACTTTCAGAAATGAAAACCTTTTTGGGTTCTTCCGACTCAGAAAGGATGGAGAATACTGACGATTCTTAGTAGCACTAGCCCAAGGAAGTCCAGGTTTGTAAGTGTCAGGTATCAGTTTTTTTTTAAAGCGCTAAATATAGTTCTACAAGTAAAGCAATCCCTTACTGCCCAGCCTCTATAGTATTTTTCAAACTGGAAGGGTACCATGATAGATTTCATCTCCATACAATTTATAACCTAATAATGCCAAATGTTGCAAAATTATATTGAATTGAGATCTATCATCGTACCCTTGCAGTTTGAAATAGTTATTTACGATACAAGTGCGGAAAATACAAAATTCGAAACGAGTGGCGACAGATTAAAACACGACCGCAGAGAGTTTTAAATCGACACGAGTTGCGAATTACCTATTCGCACGTGTCTCGTACAACGTTTTACAGTACATATGGCCCTTTAAACTTTCGACATATGCATGAAAAGTGCTCTTTACGCACTAGGGCGAGAAAGTTGCACCATATGTACTGTAAAATACTTTTTAGTACATATGGTGCTACATATACGTTACCGCCCTAGTGCGGTAATTAGTACAATACGTGCATATGTCGAAAATGTAAAGGGCCATAATTATGTACTGTAAAACGTTGTACAATACACGTGCGAAAAGGTAATTCGCAACTCGTGTCGATTAAAACACTTCCTTCGGTCGTGTTTCAATTTATCGCTACTCGTTGCCAATTTCCTACTTTTCGCACTTGTATCGTAATGTACTAATAATAAAGTAGTAATTGTAAAATAAAATTAAAACTTTTTTATATTTTTTTTTTGGATTCAAGTAGGTACAGTGAGTAACAACATTGCATGGCCTTCTAATTATAACTATTATAGAAAACGGAATATTTATCATGTTTATTTATATTATTTATTTCTCGATATTTTGGCCGGTCTTGCAAGACCAGTCGTTGTGGAGATCCTTGGGGAGGCTTATGTCCAGCAGTGGATGTCTAGTTGGTGTAGATGGATTCACACAACAAATGAAAAACCATTTTTTCATATTTGTTATCCGTAGTTGTCCCTGTACCTGAAAGAAAAATAATATCATGATAGCACAAAATCTCTAATGTTATAGGAAGAAAGATGATGCAACAATATGGATTCTAATAAAGTTATCATTTACTTACCTAGTAATAATTGTGTTTTTCATTCATAGACAAAATTCCATAATTTTCATCCCCAGGAAATGTTTTATTTTACTTTATTGCAGTGAGGATGTCCTGATTTTTTCTGGCTAATGAAGGAAAACATTTTATTTCCAAGAATGCCTCTTCATTTTGCACAATACCTAAAAAAACCTAGAGTTAGTGACACATTGACTATTCGGCAACCAAAACAGTAATAATTACATTATATAGGTATTGTTCACTGCTTATATCTACCATTACGGAAGAAGTGAGAATTATTTTTTAAAAAGATCGGCACGAGAAAATTACAATGTACAATGAAGAAATGAAACTGTACCTACCTTACGAAACTTTACCATCATGAATTCCGCTTCAATTGAGTCTGAATTTTTCTGGATTTTCGCGGACCAGAACACCGATGATTTTTGTAACTTGATTTAGACGTTGCTATCATTTTCAATTTATACAAACAATAAGTCACAATAAACATGACCCTATGTGTCAGTGTCAACACTGTCAAATAAAAATGCACTAAACATGACGGCACTGCAAATCCTGCCAGGTCGGCCAGGCAACGTCGCCAACGTCATAGAGTGGCAACGCCGCACGCAACGTATTTGTACACGACATTTGTGACACACACATACGTAAAATTGATGAAAAAATTACGTTGATTTATGTATGATTTCTGTATGAAACAAAGTTTTTCTATTAATTTAGCGCAAACGAATATTCGAAAGTAGATAAATGAGCAAATATTTGTGTAGTAATAGTGTGTAGTGCCTTAATTAAAGCAGATTGAATTTTGTATGAAAATCGAACCACCTTAACGTCAAATTCTCAAATGAAAACCATTTCAGTTAGTAAATAATGATATAATCTATGAATAAACAAGAATACAACTCCATTCAATATTAATCTCTACACCAATACTAATAAGGTGTTATTTAGCTCGCCACAGACGGCTGGTACTGGGCCGCCAGCCGACGGAACTCGTTGGTCTTCGCGTTGTAGTCCCTCGTGAACGGGTGCTCGGGGTGGCTGTCCAGCAGCTGGGCTATGTAGCGGGAGGCCACCTGGAAAGTTATGGTGTCCTGGTTAGTTCTGATGGTAACGCTGTATATTCCTCACTAGCAGATAGTACATTATTGTCGAGGCTCGGAAGTAGCTACTTGCTGGCTAAGGATTCGTTTTAAACGGACGACCTTGGGAGTCCGTTTAATTGAATCCGAAGCCAGCAAGTAGCCTTCCAGCCGAGTCATATATAGTGCTTTTCTCAAAAATGGCGCAATAAATACAAATTTAATAGAAATATTTTACAGAAGCAACGTTCTTATGTATATATTTTCACAGAAAAAAGTAAAAAGATTTGCTTTGCCGCCGTTTTATTTTTTTAATTAAAAAAAGAAGTGTATTTTTTGCTGAAAGTACGCCAACCTATTTGAGACACCTAAATAGTCGCGGTACCAACATTATAATAATAAGTACTGATCATCTGTTTGGCTGTTTAATGGACTGCCTTCATTTGATATGGCTACTTCAACTTTAAAAAAATTTGGAACTCGACAAATAATGGAATTTGTATGCAACATTGCAGTCCTGAAATCGAGACTGCAATGTTTTTAACTTTTTAATTTTTTGACTGACCATAAACTACGCACTTCGCGACCTACTTTTTAACCGACAACGTCGACTTTGCCGTCCATTTTTGAGAAGTTTTTTGCTATTTCAGGACTGCAAAGCAAACATAATAGACAATAGTATGCCATAATATATTGGTTTCGGTAATAGGTAAGGTAAGGTATTCCCATTCATAGATTTGTTAATAGCAATATTTAAATATATAATTATTATAGTCAATGAAACTATATAGTCAAGTCATGTTACGTTTTTAGTCTCTCTCTCTATCGCACGCCATAAATAGTTTGGCAAGCCGTTTCCGTGTGTAGAAAAAGGCGCCAAATTTAAAAATGTAGGCCAAAGTTGTCCTATAATTTCCCCAAAGAAAATATGAATTTCGCGCCTTTTTAGGGTTTCGTACCTCAAAAGGAAAAAACGGAACGGTTGTCGGATCACTTTTTTTACTGACAAAGTGGGTTTTCCAAAATATAGCGCAGCCGAACAAGATTTATAGCAGACAATTACACTTATTAACAGCAAACCCAATTTCAGTGTCTGTAAAAGAGAAGAAATGAAACTATACTCATCCCTTTATTTGGGTGGTAGTACCTACTAGCGTAAGACAAAGACAGTGTGATTATCTCTACCTAGGTATGTTTGAAATGAGACAGTCCCTGGGCAAAGTATACCTCTGGTGGTTTGGTCGTGTGCCGGGCGGCCACCGCGAGCCCGAGCAGCAGGTCGGCCTGCTGCGGCGCGCGCGCACCGGCCTCGCTCAGCATCTGCTCCGCCTCTTCCCACATGCCTGCAATAATGTACACACATTTATGATTTCCACAGCAAAGGTATTAGAAATAGTACATTGTGCAACATGGGGCGTAAGTTAAATATTGCAAACCAGAGTATAGTTAGACTCGAGTTTGCAATATTATTACGCCCCCAGTTACACATAATGTTTTTTATCACACTTGCGATACAACAATGAAGTATAAAGAGAAAAAAACTGTTAATTATAATACTAGAAACTTCATAACTCCCTAGGGAAAACGCTTTTTCTATAGTTCACGCTAAGCCTGCGTGCAATTCCACATTTACTGAGCGAGTGTGATGAAAAGTCCTTTATAAAACGGTTCTAAAAACGATATGCTTTAAGGGCGTTTTCAGACTAGCGTATTTGTACGCGCGTATACAACCGTTTCGGCAAACGACCGTATACGCGCGCTACATTTCGCGCTTCAGAAATCCGGACGCTCGTATACGAGCGACACCGGCGTGTGCGCTCGAACCGGTGCGTGTCAGCTCGCACGGCACGAGCTTGCACGAGCTTATTAGCGCGACAACGCGTGAGCGTTGTCGCATGATTTTGACCCATGTTCTTTCACTGATATGCGTTAAAATTGTTAAATAACAAACGAAACCGTCAACGCCATCTATTCCAAAGTAGGCGAAAGGTAGTGGCGCCATCTGTTCGAGAACCAAATTTTCTTGATTATCGAGACACGTTTTCTCCTTAGACTGTTTTTTTCCTTATTTTTATTATTATTAATACCCTACCCCATAAAAAAATTTGAAAAACATGTACTTAATGTCAGTTAGAATTTGTCTGCGTCCTAAGTCCTAACACCAACTGTTCTGGCCGAAGGTTGTCGTGTTTCGGAGGTTCCGGGGCAAACTGCCGAGTCTGACACAAGAGCAGACGATTCAAAATAGTGTTTAGTTTTTAAGTGAAATTTTGCCTCGAAAAAATCTTCTCTTAGAAGTTAGTCAAAGGAAATATTACCTCTGGAAGCAGCAGCAGCGGCGCCTACAGCGGCCGGGCCGGCGCCGAGGGCCCCGAGCCGCTCCGCCAGCTCCATGATGCTGTAGTGCGCGTCCTGCACTCCCGGTCCACCCTGGAATATTACCTCTGGAAGCAGCAGCAGCGGCGCCTACAGCGGCCGGGCCGGCGCCGAGGGCCCCGAGCCGCTCCGCCAGCTCCATGATGCTGTAGTGCGCGTCCTGCACTCCCGGTCCACCCTGGAATATTACCTCTGGAAGCAGCAGCAGCGGCGCCTACAGCGGCCGGGCCGGCGCCGAGGGCCCCGAGCCGCTCCGCCAGCTCCATGATGCTGTAGTGCGCGTCCTGCACTCCCGGTCCACCCTGGAATATTACCTCTGGAAGCAGCAGCAGCGGCGCCTACAGCGGCCGGGCCGGCGCCGAGGGCCCCGAGCCGCTCCGCCAGCTCCATGATGCTGTAGTGCGCGTCCTGCACTCCCGGTCCACCCTGGAATATTACCTCTGGAAGCAGCAGCAGCGGCGCCTACAGCGGCCGGGCCGGCGCCGAGGGCCCCGAGCCGCTCCGCCAGCTCCATGATGCTGTAGTGCGCGTCCTGCACTCCCGGTCCACCCTGGAATATTACCTCTGGAAGCAGCAGCAGCGGCGCCTACAGCGGCCGGGCCGGCGCCGAGGGCCCCGAGCCGCTCCGCCAGCTCCATGATGCTGTAGTGCGCGTCCTGCACTCCCGGTCCACCCTGGAATGTACAAACACCAACACTCGTAACTGTCCATCGGTGAACCTTATGCCTTTTGTAACAAAGTTTACGAACTGTCACTGTCAGTTAACAGTGTGGGCGATGGTACCATCATTATTTGGAGCATATTTGACATTTCGGGTGTCCCTGACCCCTCCTGCTGTATTTAGGGAACCGATTAGTTATATTCTGTATCCATTTGTTTATTTTCGATTTTGACATGTGACCTGACCATTTCTTCTTATTTCTCTGACTTGTAGTTTTTTTCCTGATTGTTGTCATTTGCAGGTAAACTTAGGTCTAAATTCTTAAATAATTTGTTAAATAATCCATACTATATATCCATCCATACTAATATTATAAATGCGAAAGTCTGTCTGTCTGTCTGTCTTTCTGTCTGTGTGTTCCCTCTTCACGCTTAAACCGCTGAATCGGTTTAGATGAAATTTGGCATAGAGATAGGTTGAGTCCCTGAGAAGGACACAGGATAGTTTTTATCCCGAAAATCATCCCTTAAGAAAGTAAAAAGCGGGGTGGAATTGAGATAATTAATGAAGTGCCTGCTAATTTGTGTGCATAATATGCTCAAATTGAATTGCTATGAGATTTTTTCCAGGCGCTATACTTACTTTAGCTGCTGTTACTAAGTCCACGCAGACAAAGTCGCGGGCAAAAGCTAGTAATATTATAAATGCGAAAGTCTGTATGTCTGTCTGTGTGTTACCTCTTCACGCTTAAACCGCTGAACCGATTTAGTTAAAATTTGGATAGTTTGAGTCCTGGGGAAGGACATAGGATAGTTTTTATCCCGAAAATCATCCCTTAAGAGGGTGAAAAGCGGGGTGGAATCATGATGGAATTGAGATAATTAATGAGTTGCCTCATATTTGTGTGCATATTACGCTCAAATTGAATGATTGCTATAAGACTTGTGCTATAAGACTTTGTGTGCATATTATGCTCAAATTGAATGATTGCTTTCTCCAAGCGCTACTCTTATGTGCTGGGGTTACTAAGTCCAGGCAGATGAAGTCACGGGCAAAAGCTAGTAAATATATAAAGCTTACCTGTGACAGATTAAGCCAAGCCTGCGCGAGCTGCACCAGCGTGCTATCATCGTCCACGGCTTGTATGTTAGCGAGGTGCTTCTTGCCAAGATCCTGTCTGTTCATAGCGAGCAGACACTGGAGGGTGAAGGCGCGTAGTTCGATAGACTCGGCTCCGTGGAGAATCCTTTAATGAATTTGATTTCAATTTATTTTCTTATTTTCAGTTCTGTCTGCCAATTATTACAAGATCATACAAATGTCTCCAATTTGGGGTGGTTATTTAGTTTGTGGATCTATCATCACTGTAAGAATCAGGAATAAAAAAAAATTGCTTAATGAACAGAAATAGGTAGATGATTATTGATTACATGCTCTCATAACTAAACAATCCAAATTTTGAATTTATGATTACATTTATGAAAAGATTGTGAAAGAGTGTTACTAAAATGTCATATCCATATCTATATCCCAAAAGTTTTTGAACTACTACTACTTTATAAAACGAAATTAAGTGTATGCTACATGTTACACGTTGGCGGAAGGTAAGTGACGTCATGTGTCATAGGCTAAAGGAAACAAAAGACTATGCGAATGCTATAGCATTCGTGTCCGCGAATGTGTTAAGGTACTTTGGGGAAAGTTTGCAAACTAGCTAATTTTCAATAAGAAGACTAGTTAAACATTTGGTATTTATTTTTAAACTTTCTGCCCAGTGTTCAAATCATCATTATCATCATCATCCCTAATAACCTTATCTACTGTCCGCGCGCCAATTCCGTGCATTCGGAGGTTGAGGAAGTGGGAGGGTGTGCGCCGCGCCCGTACGTACAAAATGACACTACTCTGTCATGACGCCCAACATTCCTAACATTCCTCAGCCATGCACGGAATTCGCGCGCGGACAGTAATTGGCAAGACTCAATTGCTTTAATTAGTTTTGTAAGAGCGGCCTGGAGAGCAATAGTGAAGAGTGTCCACGCTCGTCACATCCCTCAGCCATGGGGTTACGACACGGAAGAAGAAGTTTTGTAAATTAGTTTGTTGGTTGAACAATTTGTACAACTCATAAAGAATTTAAGAATATTGTTTCAGAATACTGATGAAAAACTTACTTAAGAGCAGCCTCATAGTTTTCCTCGTGGTAGTAAATGGTGGCCGCTACAATCAGGAACACTTCGTTCACCAGCTCTGTTCCCTTCTGCACCTGGAATAACATAGGAATAGCAATTTAATGTATTTAATAAGAAATATGCCAGAGTTGGACAGAAAAGTTGAGACTTTTTGGTTGGTTCACTACATGTGTGTAGTAAGTAGCGTTTCACATAAAGTAGACATAATTTAGTCCTATATGAACACAATTTTGATGATTCTGTTACTTTTGCCTTACAACTTGTATTAACCTCTCAAGTAAATTTACCTCTAAGTCCCACGGACGCGATTTCACACAAGTGATTTCATACAAAATGTAAGAAAAGTCTAAAACTGCTGGGACTTTTTATTTATTTATTTATTTAAGCCTTTATTTTTCCTTAAATAGTTTTACATGATAAAAAAGTTTTCTAATATTATTGTTTTCCATTTTTACTATTTTAAGGACCCCTGTTGGGTATAGGCCTCCTCCATATCTTTCCACCTTTCTCGGCCTTTTACTGCTGGGACTTAAAGGTTTTTAATGTTGTTTATGGCAGTAACTTAAAGGATTAATTTAATAGGAATTCCATACATTCTACGTCTACACGCTACTGTCGACGGTCAGAGAGGGGACCCAGTCCACTGCACAAGTGCTGGAGGGCCTACCACAAGCCTGTTGTATCGGGGTCAGGGTGACCCGAGACGCAGGTCCTTATTCAACATAGTTTTAAATTTGATTATTGTGTTTATTGTATTATATAAGTCTTATATTATTTAAACATGTTTTACTATGTTGTTTTAATCTCATAAACATGGTAATATTTTCTGGAATAAATTAATTTAATTCATTCATTAACAATCAATTACAAATATTGATACTTACTCTAGCATCAATATCTGCCACAACAGCCAATTTATTGCCACCCGGGGACAGATAATCCACCAAGCTCTTCAATGGCAGCAGCATAGGGTCCGCAGACTTTAGTTCTTGCAGTACTATCCTGTAGTTGCCTTGCGCGATGTACGAGCGGTACAGGAACGCATCTCTCTGCAGAGCTATTAGGGGCGTAGATGGCTGTAAAAAATGGCAGTAAATGTGTAAACCGTAATGGATCACTACTATTTTTACGCCAGGATAAGCCTCAACAAGTATCACATACAGTAAATTAGGAAGATTATTACTTGGATGCACTCAATAGGGACATAAAATGCGTAAATTTAATGTATTTTCAACTAAATTAAGGAAAACATAGGATACAAAACAGTGTAAGTTTGTTCATTGAAATTGGGCCGAAAATTATGGTTTTTAAGCCAAATAAAAGTACACTTAGGTTACTTACAGATATATTTTGTGCCTCATTGATGGCTTGCTGGTAATTTCCAACATAAAACGCACTTTTAACATCAAATAATTCATCGACATCATCTTGCTGACGTGCCATTTTGACAGCGAATGAGTTTAGGTTGAATGATTATAACTCTCGCAGTGACGTATTTATATTTTATACCTGAAACTATTAATTTCTTTTGATAAATCTATTTATTAACAGTAGTAAACGTAAAATACTCGAAACATTCGTGCAAATAGTTGTAATATTAACATGAAACACAAAAAACCTGCCTCTTTTTATTTTTTATATTTTTCTAGCAGCAACACTAATAGTCAAGAGGCGTTTATAGATCTTTTTTTGTTGTTGAACATTTATGGCCTGGATGCGAGTCCTATAAGCCATAGTGTGGAGTCTAGTTCGCTAATCAACGAAATCGACTCCACACTCGCGTTTGCGGCTTCGCGCCGCGTAGTCTGGAGCAACCTTAAGCGTGTTTCAACTGAAGCATAACAATAAACAAATATTCTATCCTTTAAAAAAATCCGGATGGCGCACGATGTTTGTGGATCGTACTAAAACAGAGACGCTTTCCACATAGAGTTTCGTACATTGACCCGCTTGTTGCTATCTCAATTGCACGCGCATAATTGAGGTCAGGAGTGTCTTTTCAAAAGGGCTTATTCTCTATGAAATCCATACAAAATAAACCCTTTAAGTATGGTAAAAGGGTTTAGGTGTCCTACTGGTATGACTGAGCGTCCGCGAACGTGTTAAGATGCTATTTTAAATAAATAAAACCGTCAGTCGGTTATGTCGCGGTGGAAAAACCAAAGCCCCATTGTGAAACAAATAACAATTTCTTACAGTATATATATATACACTATCAAAAGGGTAGAATATCTATCTATAATTATTTGTTTTATTTTACTGCGACTGACCAAATTGGTTACTCAGGTTACTCAGGTTAGTCTGACTTAGCGAATGCTTTAACGTAACGTAAGCACGTGGTTTCACACACTGCAATGCGGCGGGATTAGGGACTACATGGGGAGTACGCGGGTTACGCGTGTGAAATGAAATACCCGCGGGAGTCGCACTGCAAGCAAATTTTAGTACTTATGTAAGTACAAAAGAGTGTTTTGTATCATTTTTATATGTGGGTACACCTTTTTTGACGAATCGCACGTCTTTTGAGTATTGTAATGACATCGCACCACATAATCCTCATTATACATATTTTAATTACTTGGAATTTACGTTTCTCGACGATATATTTGATAATAATACGATATCGGATTTTTTTACGATATAGGCAAACGAGCAGACCGAGCAGACGAATCGCCAGATGGTAAGCGATTAAGCATAGACACCACTGCCACACCAGAGGGGTTGTAAGTGCATTGCCGTCATTTAAGATGGAACATAGGCATATAATTTTTTTATTCAACATCACATGAAGTGGCAGTGTAACATATTTAGAACAGATAAACCTTTAATTTAGACTTAAAAATTTAAAGCCTACCAACTATCAGTCCGCCGGACGAAAACTTTCGTCGGAACTGTCAAATTTTATGTTCTAATTGACAGGCCGATATCGTCCGGCGGACTGATAGTCAGTGGGCCCCTTAAGAAACGCTCTCTTCTTGAAGGTCGTATCGGTGTTTTCATCGCTATCATAGTTATCAGAGATGCAAACACCGTCATAGAATCCGTCGTCAGGGTTTGTCGACGTGAGGATTAAGACGTCCAATAGTGACACTTGACGAGGGCTTATTGCTCTCGAATTGTCCAATCCCTAACCTCGAAATAGAATAAGGGAGCATTCACACCGCGTCCACATCGGTGCGCATGTCGTCGCACTGTTTGTCTAGCATCTAGATAACCAGTAAAATCCTGTTAGAAGTATTAGAACAAATTAAATTATTTACAGAAAATACTTTAATTTTTGTATCTGCATTTTTTTTTATCCCTTGGGGGGGAGCCGATGTCCGAGCGGCACAGGATCGGTCGGAGTGGCGAGCTTTGGGGGAGGCCTATGTCCAGCAGTGGACGTCTATCGGCTTGGCTGACATGATGATGATGATGATGACTTTAATTTGTTTTTATTTTAAGTAGAAACATTACTATATTAATTATAAACTGAAATAAATGTCGTATACTTACTAAGAAAAAGTGACCAAGGCCTCCAGTGCCCCAGGCTGGCAGGGTGGCTATTTCAGTTTATAACCAGTAAAATCTACGGGAAAAAGCGTATATATCTACCTACTTAGGTAACCAAGCTTTGTCAGTAGAAAAAGGCAGCAAATTTAAAAACTGTAGGTGCAAAAGATCAATCTTCCATATAACTCTGGGGGCAAGGCAGTGCCCCCACCAAGTCGAGCAAACATAATGACACGGCTACATAATGACATAAGGATAATTCGTCAAATTAATTGAACATAGCGCTAGCCCTAATAATGACATACAGTTTGAGCAAAGTAAAGTATTGTGTGCGATTGCCAAGTCATTATATGTATTAAAAAAATAAAGGTACGTATCTCATATTGTTACGGTTTTAACACCCCCTGGCACTGACTAAAATAACCGACTTGGTATCACATTACATCTCAAAACTTTTTTGTAATAGAAGAACTGGGTTGCGAGACTTGCATCTTTTTACATGTATTAGTAATTTCGCGTCTATTTTCTAACTGACAA
This sequence comes from Cydia strobilella, assembly GCF_947568885.1. Classification (NCBI taxonomy): domain Eukaryota; kingdom Metazoa; phylum Arthropoda; class Insecta; order Lepidoptera; family Tortricidae; genus Cydia; species Cydia strobilella. Next base: position 12,483,650 of record NC_086057.1, read on the forward strand.
AGTTGGCTTGCTAGAGTATATATATACTTATAATATAATACCACACTGTGAATACGGAATCATGTGATCACTACATGGATATATATAGTCAAGAAAATCAATATTGTTAGTAGAAAAGTAGCTAAATTCTTATTTTCTATACTATGAGTAATGAAGGACGACGATTGAGTATGAGATTCAAAATTAAAAAAATATTGAACCATAGACTGTTATAATTATTATAAAACGATGTAGAATATACCATTAAGTGATGCCGCTTTTGGCGCATTACATTAGGTATTTTACAAATAAATATGGAACCCTAAAAAGAGCCCATAGCGACCGGTACAGCATAATTGTATTCCATCGTATTTTCACGGAAACGTTCGTATTTGTCATACTCATGCTACTTCAGTCAACCTCAGTACTTTTTGTAACAAAACTGACTGAAATAGCAAGACACGTTTCCGTGAAAATACGATGGAAAATAATTATGTACATCTGCAGCATCTAGCTTCTGACATTGCTGGATTTTCATCCGTTCATAAATGTTCAGGCTATGATAAACGCTACCTACCATTCAGCGGGCTCCAGAAGTTATCACATACCATATGTTACAATATTTATACTTCTTATATTACAGTGCCATATAGGTCAGGCATGTTCGTCAAATAGAAAATACTGCGATAAATCTACCGGCCCTCGATATCCAAATCAAACCACGGGAAAGCTTTACCTTTCAATACAGTAAATAATGGGAATAATATGCGAATAAAACCGTTCCCATCGGCCCCGTCTTAAGATTCGCGAATGCAGCTGTCGGACCGGTGCAACAACAATGCACATGCACTTTTACAAAACGACCTTTTGCAGTGGGAAGCGTGAGGTGGTTAAAGCGTTTTGATTGGAGTAGAAATCTGTTGACGGGGAAGAAAGATTTCGTTATTTTTTGCAGTCTACTTAGGTACCTATGTTAGATTAGGAGTTAGGACACTGTACCTTCACTGGGGTAACATAGGACGGTAAATTTAGGCAATCGGTTGTCTGTATTTCTGGTTTTTCTTTTACCCTAACCTGGGTTGGACTTAAATAAGCTTTTGTCTCTGAATATAAATGAAATCGATTGCCATAAAAAATGTCTAAACTGACTACCACACACTACAGTTTTCTAAAATCTGTAGTTGCCAATATAACTATTAAAAAGTTAGATGAACTCTCTTAAGACCACTTTGGCGTAGAAGCACGGGAACTGGTAGCTACCCTCCAGTGCCCCATTAAAAAATCCACCCCGTATAGCCTAGAGTCGATATTAATACACCCGTAAGGCTGTCGATACACCCGTAAGGCTGCCAATGTTCTGCGCATCCAATACAACAACGTTTTCAGGATGCTGATGCAGCAGCTGCCCCGGTTCTATAGCGCGTCAGGTATGTTCGCAGAGGCGCACACGGATGGGTTCCACGCCATTATCCGCAAGAAAGTGGCCTCTCTACTCAGTCACGTTCGGGGCAGCAGCAACAGCATCTTGGGGCTGTTTGCGTATAGGTTTGACTGCCCCATTTATGACAAATGGAGGCAAATAATGCTCGGGCTTGTGTAAATTTATATTTTGTGAATTATTATTATTATTAATCAAGTTTGGGAACAAATCAAATTATTTTAAATATTTTGATTTGTGTTTTTTAAGTAGTCGGGGTGGCCTAGGGGTTCATGGCGTTAGCCGCGATAGCTAAAGACGCCGGTTCGAATCCGGCCTTCACCACTGGAGGGCTTCGTCACTTTTTCTTTAATATATGACATCTATTACAGTTTATTATTATTATTATTATTATTTTTCTTGTAATTATTAATTTTTGTATTATTTATTTGAATTTTCTTTTAATCAATAAGGAATATAAGGATTTAATTGTTATTACTTGTTGTATATACTAATATGTATAGACTAAGGCATTGTTACTAACAACAATTTATGGGCCCCAGGCCTGAAATAAACGAATATTTAATTTATTTTAATTAAAAGTCGTTGATGCCAACTGAACAAGGAAGGAAGGAAGCAACGTAACGTTAAATCACAGGTAATTTATAAAGGTAATTAATCAACAGGCGGTCTCGTCGCTAAAAAGCATACAACGAGTCCTTGGGGGTACTAGCAACCCTGTAGTTCTTAAAAACCGGTACCGTATCACAGTAGCTTAAATTCTAATCGGCTATCATGCTAACCTAACCCATAAAGTCGTATATTAATAGTAACGGTCTTCTAACCTAGTTGGTACTTGGTAGTAACCCAGCCTCCGATGCTGGAGGTCCCGGGTGCGAATCCTGGCAAGAGGCATGCATTTATTTGTGTTTATCACACAATGTGTTATGGATGTTTTCTATGTATTGAAGTATTTATATATATGTAGGTATCTCTGGTATCTATGAAATAAAACTATGAAAACGGATTATATCGCGTATATTGAATTTACAGCGTTCGTGGTCAACGGGTGACTGAGGAAAAATTACAAAGTGCAAAAATACCCACATACTAAAAATAATGAACAATCATAGACTATAAACTTTAAGGCTGGTTGTACATGCAAAATCGGTTCATAAGGCTAGTTATACACTACAATTATTTTCAAATAAAGATTTCATGAGTAACTGTCGCGGTAACCGAAGACAATATTATCTCTGGTATCTATTATATCGTCGTCTAGTAAACACAACACAAACCTTATAAAGCTTACGGTGGGACTAGGTTGATTAGTAAAAGATTGTCCCATAATATTTAAGGTAACCGTCCGAGTGGCCGACGCGGTACTAGTATATGGCATGGGCACTCTATGTCAAAGTGACATGGCTTAAATTCGAATGAAGAAATATCCTCTTAGGTCGAATTTAAGCCATGTCACTTTGACATAGAGTGCCCATGCCATATTAGTACCGCGTCGAGCACTCGGACGTTTACCTTACTTATTTATTCAATACGTTTTTCATACTAGAGAACCAGAATTCAAGAACCACAATTTGGCTAAATCCGCACGTGAATACCTATTCCTGTTTGGAATTGGTGCAAAGGTCGTTCACCTCGGCCAGCTGCCAAGGGTCTCCCCTTCGACCCCATAAGGGTCGCGAGTTTTCCTAATATTACGGGCTGTACTTTACCCACGCTTGGCACGCTTTCATCGTACGCTCCTCTGGCGAATGATTTTCAACATAATGTTTGTTGAATAAGGTTGGTTTTAGTTCAGTATGAGCTAGCAAAATACGACTTCGTGAAGGTAACAGTTCAAACAGCCCTTAATTCTTATACATATAAGTTATGTTTGAATCTCCATGTTTATGTTGTTTTTATGATTTTTTGAACTCGAATTGCTTTAAGCTTACGGATGGAGATTGAGGAAATGTTCTATTTTAATATACTTTACAGTTTACATATGTATGTACCTAAATCTACTTGATAACTTCAAAATTTTTACACGGCGCTTAAACTGAGTTTAAATTATTATTTTGTACCAGCCTGAAGATTAAGGTAATTTTACGATTTAACTCACATATTTTTAGATTTTTTTGTCACTTGCGCGACATGTTTCGGAGAGCCAGTAGTAGTAGCGTTCACGATAGACTAAAAATACGTTAAACCGTAAAATTAGCCTATATCCGTACCGTGAGTCTCTGACAGTGTCAAAAATGACATATACGCTAACGTCTACGTAATTTACTTTCTACATCTCGCCCGCACTAATATGCGAGTACGAGCGAGATACATAAAAAGTAAGTTACGTTCTCGATAGCGCGTTTATGTCAGTGCCAAACTGGTGGTAGCCGCACTAATGTTAGTACTTATAATTCACGACAGTTTAAATTTGATCAGTCTAAGAAGTGTTTTTTTATTAATAAGTACTATTCCTACTCAATTTTTTTTTAATTTAATAGGAAGCAAACGAGCAGACGAGCCGCCTAATAGGAAGCAGTCCTCGCCCATGGACATAAGCAACATCAAAGGAGCCACTTATGCGTTCCCAACCTTTGAGAACCCTAAATACCTGCTTCTTGAAGAACCCCATGTCATAGCGCAAGGGAAACACCTCAGAAGGTATATAGCTCATTCCACAACTTGCACGTTCTGGGCTTCTGGGCAAAATCGAGCGAGATGCACGCTTGTTCTTGCTGGTTTGCCATGTGTCAAGAAAGTGAGGATGAGCTTTGTTTTTTTGGCGGGAGGTGCGGTGGTAAAAACGTGACGGTGGCACCAAATCAAAAAGTTCTTCAGAATATTCCCGATTGTACAGACGGTAGAACAGGCACAGAGAGCCAACGTCCCTCCGAAGCTAAGAGGTTCCAAACCGACTGTGATAACGTGGTCTTTCTATAGAAAACTGAAGTGGCGGGCGCCCCGTCCCGGGCCCGCACCGTTCTAGCGTGAATCATCCTTTATGCCTTATGTATGGCCTTCCTGATACTCGTACAAGGTACTCTACCTTGTACGAGTATCAGGAAGGCCATCCTCGTCAGCGCGATGAAAATATTTTATTTACCTTAAATTCTCAAATCTGAAAAAAAGCTTCTAGTTAGGCTTCTATGAATAGGGAGATACTATATAAGGTATCATTTATCATGTAGGCACAGTCAACCAATATGATTCTTAAGCCACTATAGAAGGGCCAAACACAAAAGGAGAGGAGAGAAAACTTGTGTGTTCATCAAAACTGTACCTATAGTTTTCTCTCCTGTGAATAGTCAAGAGATGGGGACATATAGGTAATGATTTTATCATACTTATCCAAATCAAAGGAGTACCTTTTCATGTGGATTAATAAGAAAATTAACCTTTATAGCCCTTAACTTTTTGGGTATGTCTACAGGAAAGACGTGAACACAGTTTGGTGCTTGACCCAGAAACCAGAACCACGTTTATCTTTTTCTTTTACGAATAACTGTTTATATTTTACGACAGCGCTTAACTGCTTAGTGAGTGATGTAATGTATGTAATGTATCTTGTAGTTAAAGCGACAAGGTTCTATATTGCCTAGGAATCAAATTGGTAGACTGTACATAAAACTTTAGCGTGCCACTGTAACATATATTTAAAGCACGCCGCTACAGACAGTTCATTCCATCCACGTGGTTCTTACATCTGATATACAAAGTGTAAAAACACAATGCCTATCTAAATCTTGATGATACATTATTTCGTCGACAATACTCGAAGGTACGTACGTCGAAAAAACATAGATAAAAAGTTCTGTCTTCGCCCTTGCATGAATGGCTCGATTCCCTTTGAGAAGCGAGTTTTGAGAATGCAATTCTACTATTTCTATGTTGATCTTTGTATTGTACATTTTGGTTCAATGTCGCTAGGGTGGCTTGGATTTAGGATAGGGGAGGATATGAGTGGAATAGTTGTCATTAGAAAAATGATTGAAATAAGTATAGTAATGTTTTTTATTATTATTAATGATTTAATAGCATACATGCTATTTAGATTGCAGTTACTTGCATATTTCGCGGTCTAATGGTTTCAGTTAATTATAAAAACACGCGGCGCATGTCTGAAAGGTTGCATATTGCAATTTCTAGTATTTAATTTAACTACTTATTAACATAATATTGTCTTCGGTTACCGCGATAGTTACTCATGAAATAAAACTATGAAAACGGATTATATCGCGTATATTGAATTTATAATACATCCCGACGTTTCGAACTCTTTACAGCGTTCGTGGTCAACGGGTGACTGAGGAAAATTACAAAATGCAAAAATACCCACATACTAAAATACTACTAAATAATACTAGGTCTGCTGTCTGTGAGCATGTCATGGATAAAGCCAATCACTCAATCAAGTTTGATAAGCCTCTGGTTCTTGCCAAGGAGAAGCGTTACATACCCAGAATGCTGCGCGAGGCCATTGAGATTAAGAAATATCCAAACTTTAATAGGGAAGATGGCTTTTCTCTACCACCAGCTTGGGATCCTGTAGTCCACCTGATAAAGGAGCAAGCGAGACATAGACTGTGAGACCGTAGTGTTGGATGATGCTGGACATTCTGATGTTTTGAAAAGATGTGTCCCGCCGAGTTTGTTGCCGGTCCCATATTGGGATACCCTCCTACAATTTAGGAGGGAATTAAATCTTCTCGGGTCCGTGGTGTAGGGTTGGAGCCGGCATAGTTTATTTTTATCGCGTATATATATATATCTTTACTTGAAAAATAATTATAGTGTATAACTAGCCTTATGAACCGATTTTGCATGTACAACCAGCCTTAAAGTTTGTAGTCTATGATTGTTCATTATTTTAGTATGTGGGTATTTTTGCATTTTGTAATTTTCCTCAGTCACCCGTTGACCACGAACGCTGTAAAGAGTTCGAAACGTCGGGATGTATTATAAATTCAATATACGCGATATAATCCGTTTTCATAGTTTTATTTCATACTTATTAACATGTTTTTTATAGGTTCATACTTCAAGAAGATATAAGTAATTTTTTTCGAAAACAATAAGTTAAACTGCTACATTTTAATCAACACCACTGTCTACCCATACGCTTGTTTGCTACCGTCGTAGTATGAGAAATTCACATCATTTTAGGGGTCCGTACCCAAAGGGTAAAAACGGGACCCTATTACTAATACTCCGCTGTCCGTCTGTCCGTCTGTCTGTCACCAGGCTGTATCTCATCAACCGTGATAGCTAGACAGTTGAAATTTTCACAGATGGAAAATGGAGACCTAGGCTCTCCGAAACATGTCGCGCGAGTGTCTAAAAACACGTAAGTGAAACCGCTATGTTAGTTAAGATGATGTATTTCTGTTGCCGCTATAACAACAAATACTAAAAAGTACGGAACCCTCGGTGGGCGAGTTCGACTCGCACTTGGCCGGGTTTTTTTTCACATCGTCTCACCTTCATGGCATGGCATTTTGGTGGCACTCCGTTCACGGCAGATTGGGATGTCTATGTCAGTTTATTGACCGCCTAACTCCCAGCTCGCTTTTATTCCAGACGTCAAAACTTGCCAAGACTAACGGCCCAATTCGAACAATGCTTCTAAGAGATCACTGTGGTACGATACCGATCTGTCAGTGTCAAAAGTGACGTTTTTGGTTGAAGTAATGCCACTATTGACACTGACAGATCGTTATCGTACCGCAGTGATCTCTTAGAAACATTGTTCGAATACGGCCGAATTAAACAGTAGAAATAAAGATTTAAAAGAGATAAAAAGGGCGACCTAGATAAAGGTTCAAGTACCTAAGTAATGTAGATTACACTGGAACTGAATGCTGTATCTATCTACTTAGTTATGACATGTGATGTGTGCTTACTTTCGTCCTTCATTAACTGGCAGGTGGTAAGCGTGACTTTCATTTAAGTACTGAAAAATGTCGGTGTCGACATGAATGCTCTTTTTCATAAAAACTTGACCTATATGTTGTTGTGTATGTGTTGGGATACCATACAATACAAGTACTTAGTCTTGATTGCTGAGAATGATGAGTTAAAGACAACAATTGCTGCTTCATTCTTATTGTGAATTGCCGAGGAATAATTAATATATTCGCTTCGTCGTTAATATTCCTTGGAAAAAAAGATCGGGGTCTATTATTCTGGTGATGGATCGTGTATGTCGGTACTTGTTTTAGTTTTCAATCAGTTTTAGCTTGTTTTTAGCTTAGGTTTAGTTTAAGTTAGGTTTTGGTTAGTTGTGTGGTGTGTTTACAAAGTTTTACAAATTGTGATGTAAAATAATTGTACCTCTTTCCTTTCTTCCTTAATATGTATTTATTTACAAAATATTTCCTCCATCGTCTGTTTAAGTTTTTGTCTAACTAATGTAGGTAATATTAATTGATCCAATTTCATTACATTACAACAAGCGATATTACTATATTTTACTATTCAATAAATTCCCAGAAGCTTTTTATTATTGTTTTGGATTTGGACATGTTATTTAATGAAATTTTAGTGCATATCCTTTATCAGAATAAGAAAAATAATTATTTATTGCCACACACGTATAAGAATACAAATACGATAAAAGCAAAACAAACAGAAATACTTATGTTGAACAGTAGAACATAAACAATTACATTAACATAATTTCTTAAGTCTATCTAAATCTATGTTATAAACAAACAATAGTGTGACAAAAGGGATGGACTCAGCATTTGCTGTGTTGCAGACTAGCTGCCACAGCGCTAGGTTTTCAGTTCACCAATTATATAAAGGACCAAGGTCCAAGCGGTTATGATTACTTGTTCTAAAGCATTGAACTCAATCATAAACTGCAACCATTACTCACACGACATTGAAAGAGTCACACCGCACTCAAACCCCACAGTCCCATTCCCATGGGAACGTCTCAGTCTCTCCACCGCCTTGTCAACCCAGTCCGTACCTCAAGTGTACAAAGGCCCGGTACAGGTAATGTTTTTTTTTCCGAACATCTGCACAAAAACCCCGGATAGCAGATGGTACGCTCATTGTGTGCACTAAATTTTTTTGTTCATCTCGAGTCTCGGATGTTGTCCAATTTCGATCGCGAATCAATTTTAAAGTATAAATAACTTCCGTTTAACGCCAAGGTTTGGGAGATAAAAGTATAGAAAGTATTTTTTAGGGTTCCGTACCTAATGGTTAAAAACGGGACCCTATTACTAAGACTCCACTGTCCGTCTGTCTGTCTGTCACCAGGCTGTATCTCATGAACCGTGATAGCTAGGTTGAAATTTTCACAGATGATATGTATTTCTGTTGCCGCTATAACAACAAATACTAAAAAGTACGGAACCCTCGGTGCGCGAGTCCGACTCGCACTTGGCCGGTTTTTTTAGTTCCGTAGCATGGATATAATATATAATATATAAACGTCTTGCTATGTTTATGGATGCGTAATAATCGCCATTACGTTCATATAAAAATAATACTAGTAACATAATTACAGTTTCTATTTTTAACCCCCAACCCAGAAAGAGGGTTGTTATAAGTTTGATGTCAATGTCTGTCTGTCTGCCTGTAGCATCGTAGCTCTCACGGATGGACCGATTTAGATTCAGTTTTTTTAAGTGAAAGCGAGTTTCCTTTCGGAGGTTCTTTCTTAGCCAGGTAGGTATGTTTGATAAAAATCTATCCAGTAGTTTGAAGAGTAAGAGTCTCACCTTTCTTCAAAATGATGTAAGGCATATTGGTGTATAGGGTTTTTAGTCAAATTATTTTAATAGATATTTATAGTACAAGCAAATTACAAAAGATTGGCCACAGAAGGCCAAGGATAGAAAAACTTGGCGAAAACTGGAGGAGGACTTCACCCAAAGAGGGGTCTTTACGAACATTTTTAAACAAAATTAAGGAACTTTTATATTTATTTAACATATTGTAATCTCGCAGAAAAAAAACACTTATTACTATAATTACTTATAGCTACCCTAGGTATATACATGTACCTATAGTGCTTGCACATATGCTGCATTCCTTTAAAATGCAACTAAACACTACTTATATAAAACTTTATTTTTTTAATCGTACTTGAAGGGAGAACAACCGTTGGAAATTTGCATAAATATAATGCAGAAAATTGTGCAATGCAAATGATGAATTTGCGAAAATTCTAACACCACATTCTTTTGATATTCCCAGTAGTTTCAACAGCCACATAAATTTTCTTCAACGCACAAAAAACCGTCGCTATACTTACTCAACCTCATATCTGCAACAATCATTTGATGGAAATGTCGCTTTTCATTCATTCGGAATACGGGTGTTTTTGTCATGAAATAAAGGTTAGATACGAGGTGAGTAAGTAAAGCGGCGAAATGTCATATTTCGTATCGCTATTACCAGCTATACCGGTTGACACGGACGACCCCGTCATCGCATCCGGAGGTCAAAGTCGCCCGGATTTCGGCAAACTTCTGAAGCCGTCTGCACTCTGTACTAGTCTTAACTTGTTATAAGTTTTTTAAAGCTCTTTATTCTTACATAAAAGAATATGAGAAAAACTTAAGTACATACATCGACCTAGAGTCCTAGACCCACAGTGAGCTAATAAGTGATAAGGTAAAGCTTGATTCTTTAATTTAGGCAATTCGCAAATGTCTAAAACTATCATCGGTTTTACACTTCATTAATAGCTAATTAATTAAAGCATCATTTATATAGTTGGTCAAGCAAATCTTGTCAGTAGAAAAGGGCGCGAAATTCAAATTTTCTATGGGACGATATTCTTTCGCGCCTACATTTTTTAAATTTATATGTAATTTTTTTTTGGCATAAACTCATATAACATTTTTTCCTTCTCTGTGCCTCGGAAATGCGTGTTTAAAATTTATCGGGATCCTCGTGGGCACCTTGTACTTACACTTTATTCCTTAATAAACAAACATAATTTACAGTTTCATTTCTTAATAATTAAAATTAAAATTTCATTTCATGCATTTCTATATCTTACATGTGCGGAAAGATGATTTAATAAATAAAATTACAATATTATAAAATTAAAACTAACCTATTAAACCTAAACTGTATACACTTAGTATATAAAAACGTACTAAGCACAAACTAGTCCCGTCAAAAATTTCCTTTTAAGTCCCGAACTGTTCCCTACCTGGTCCAAATGTTCCAAATATGCCAGCTGCGTTGCCACGCTGAATGGCTTAGGATATTTGTTGGACCAGGTAAGATCCAGCACGGGGGTCACAGCCTCTGTCCCTCAACCGACGCCCGATCTCCCTGACCAGCTTTTTGGCCTCGGCGCACCATGGCCCAGCCGTTTCGACAGCAACCGGAATGAAGTCATACACTGGTCCAAGGTTGGCGTATTTGCTGTGTTTGACCTTAGCAGCGGCCTCAGCCGCTGCACCTGCCTTTTTAAATGTGTGGCCGACATGAGAGGGAGCAAACGTGCACACACATGTGGCATCCCACAGCAGGCTCCGGCCTTTTGCCCACGGGACCAGTGTAAGACCGTCCGGCCTTTTGCCATCTGTACGGCTTAAGCCTTAACCTTTTACTTACATATATGTAGTTATATATAAATACTTATATATGTACATAGAAAACCTCCATAACTTAGGAACACTACTTGTGAAAAAAATACAAATAAATAGGAGGCTGTCAAAAACAAAATTTTGCTATTTAAGGGTCCCCGGCAAGCTCGTCAGTTCTCCAAATCTCCATACAAACGTAGTTCCGCTCTCATTTTAAAACGACTAGCTAGATTGCTCTGAAACTGTACTTAAAATAGGATAAGGTATATCTATGTCTGTAATTAGTTTATTATGTAGCTTCAGATTATTATTATTATTATATAGCCCTATTTGTTCTGGACATGTTTGTTTTGTGGTTGTAGTTTTGAGTGTTTATATGAAGTCTCTTAGTTCAGTGTGCCTGTCGGCAAAGGCCTCCTCCAACTCCTTCCAGTATTTCCTCTCTCTTGCCACCCTTGTCCAGAGTGGTCCCACTGTACGTATAATTTCGTCTTCCCATCGTGTTAATTGAAGGCCTTGCGCTCTTGACCCATCGGTAGGGTGCCACATTAGAATTCTTTGGCTCCACTTCTCTGTCTTGCATCTTATAGTGTGACCTGCCCACCTACATTTTTGCATCAGATACCATAGTTAAAAAAATACAGCGAATTTAAGTTTTTCATACAAAACTTGTTTTTGCTCTATTTCGTTTGTTTTATAAACTGGAGCTATATAAACTAATTACAGAGATACACCTCATGTCATTGTATGTGCAAAGTTTCATTACAATCCAACACGTAGTTTTAAAATGAGAGCGGCCGAGCTTGCTGGGGACTTTTTACTCGGAAAGCCAAAATACACCGTAATAATCTAAAATCACAGCTCTACTAATTACCAATACTATTGAAAGCTTAAGCTGTGAACTGATAAGAGATACTTAATATATTTATCAACAGCCGTGGCCCTTTTATCAAAAAGGGTTCAGCATTGTGCCTTATCGAAGCTCTTTCATGTTATCGTGTTGTATACTCACACCTTCACATTTTCTCAGGTAACTTATGATAATTCTTTTTTTCATTCGTTTTTGAGACAATGGGGGATAGAAAGCTTTTGTAGTAATTATTTTTTGACACGTGCAATAATAGGTTTTTATTTAATCACTTGAATTTCAAACTTCAAACGGGTTACCCACGTTGGTGGCCTAGCGGTAAGAGCGTGCGACTTTCAATCCGAAGGTTGCGGGTTCCAACCCCGGCTTGTACCAAAGTTTCTCTTAATTTATGTATTTACGAAATATTATTTGATATTTACCAGTCGTTTTTCGGTGAAAGAAAACATCGTGAGGATGAGGAAACCGGACTAATCCCAAAGCCCCAGTTTATCCTCTGGGTTGTGACAGTCGCTTTCGTAAAAACTAGTGCCTACGCCAATTATTGGCATTAGTTGCCAAGCGGACCCCAGGTTCCCATGAGCCGTGGCAAAAAAAACCCGGAACAACGCGGGGAAGATGGGTTACTTACGTATTATTAAGTCGGGTAAGTTAGTACCTTACGTACTAAATAAACGCTCGTGAACGTCGCGCAGTCGTCGGTCCAGTCGAAGATGCTAATATGTGACGTTTTCAACCAAAAGGTACCACATTGTCGCTTGTCGATAAGGTTGATTTCTAATTGAAGCTATATGGAAATAGCGCCTGACTGACAAGCGACAATAAGTACCCTTTTGGTTGAAAATGGCACATATAAATAATCTGTGGCTAAGATAACTAGGTACAATACATTGGTTTATTCACATGTAATCATAAATGCCTTTGGCGTCAATATTCAGCGGTGATCTAAATTAGTTTCCTCGATTCCTTATCAGTTTATCAACTTTATCACTTCTGCGTACGACTTCATCGAGAGTGTCGTATCTGCTAATACTATGTATAATAATCTATGGTTGTGCTGCCTTAGCCTGTCTACAATAGAACATTGAGGCAAATTTTGATTCACCTAACATTTTTTAGGGTTCCGTACCCAAAGGGTAAAAACGGGACCCTATTACTAAGACTCCGCTGTCCGTCTGTCCGTCTGTCTGTCTGTTCGTGTGTCACCAGGCTGTAATCTCATGAATCGTGATAACTAGACAGTTGAAATTTTCACAAATGATGTATTTCTGTTGCCGCTATAACAACAAATACTAATAAGTACGGAACCCTCGGTGGGCGAGTCCGACTCGCACTTGGCCGGTTTTTTTTTTCATTGTTTTGATCTTGTTTCGTGATTGGTGCACATCTCACGCACGACTTTCCTTCCACGAGTGACCTTCAAGGTCATATCTAAACTGTACTTAACCACTTGTGAAATCCGAATTGGCCTCCCTGACTCGTTCACATACATGTAGCAGCAAATGCCTATGGCGCCAATATTCGGTGATCTAAATCAGTTTCCCTGATTCTTTATCACTTCGGCGAACGCCGTCCGGATCTGAACCCACTTCCGTCTAACCCTGTACTTGTACCTACTTGCAGTACTTGTCTAAGTATAGTCAATCGGGGTGAATAGGGATGGCTGGGGTGAATAGGCACAAAACTTAAAATGTGATCTAAAATATTAAAGGACATTTTTACACAAATTGACCAAGTCCCACAGTAAGCTCAAGAAGGCTTGTGTTATGGGTACTCAGGCAATGATATGATCTAAAGCCTGACCAGTAATATATGATCATTGTCAAGAGGGCGCTGTTCATTCTCATGTATAGGGTATAGGGTGACAGTTCAGTATAGTATGAAAAAAATAGTTCCATGTCAAATTCCGCAACATGGCGCGTGATCATATATTCTTGGTCAGGCGATTCCTGACAATTTCTTAAAAAAATACCGACACATGTTTAAAAATAATTGTAGGTTTTGTATAATACAATTTGTGTGGGTATATTAAAAAAAAAGACAGGTAAATCACATTTTAAGTTTTGTCCCTATTCACCCCAGCCAGCCCTATTCACCCCGGTTGACGGTACCTATTTGTTTGTTTAGTTCCATAATACAGTACAATTAGCATCAAAAGTAGCAGATCAGACTACACGGCAAAGGTGGGTGATGATGATGATGAAATTTAACAATAATATATATATTTAAACAACACAATTAATATACCAAGTTTATTTATATCACGGTCCACGATTCTGATTAAAATATTTAATTTTCAGAAATTTTCTATACCTACCTACCTATTTAACCCTCACGCCTGGAAAAGTTACAAACATAAATCCTATTGTAAGTAGGTAAGCTGCCATATGTTTAAAGTTTTAATAATTAAGTTAATGTTTCCATTGGTATTTTGCGTGTATTGAAGTAAAAAGTAATGAGACTAATGAGTTCAGTGCCTTAACAAGTTGTGTGATTTGCCCTGTGCAACACTTTTTAAGAAGTGCAACGGCCACAGTCAGTTATTATGTAAACTACATATTTTATAAGTTAAGCCGGCTATACATTTGTCTGTCGTGTTGTGTTGCGTTGTGTCGTGACGCATCAGAACGGCAATCGGTTTCATATATTTAATATGAGTGCGTTCACATTTGTCTGACATGTTGTGATGCACGCTGCGTCAGACAAATGTGCACGCACCCATATTAAATGTATGTAACCGATTGCCGTTCTGATGCGTCACGACACAACACAACACAACACGACAGACAAATGTGAATCCGGCTGTGTATAGGTATTAGCCGACTAGTAGGCAGGTAGCGTGGACAGCGTGGTCGTAGTACAGGGCGGGCGGAAGCTGTGCGATGCCCGATGCCGCCCTGATGCAGTCGGCCCCGCGCCCCGCGCCGCCGCGCCGCCGCGCGCCACGCGTGCGCGCTGCTCCCGCCGGCCGGCAAGCGACAGTTCACCGCCGCGAGCCGACCCGCACGCACGCGTCCATGCCTCCGCGCGGCACCTAGACGATCGAACGCACATTTTAACCCAGTGACGAGAGGGCTACCTCTCTTTAACCAGCAAAATAGCTTCGCAAGTGGAAATGCCGTCGAGCCTCTTCGGCGAGCTCGGCTCGGTCGGCGGTGGCATGGTAGAAGACCAGCGCGCCTTCCAACTAGCGCTGGAGCTGAGTCTCCTCAACTTGGGGGAAAGCCTGCCCACGGCGAACCCTCTCGCGAGCCCCCTGGGGTTCGCGCCGCCGCCGGACGACCGCGCGAAGAAGTCGCAAAACATGACCGAGTGCGTCCCTGTACCATCCTCGGAGCACGTCGCCGAGATCGTCGGCAGACAAGGTACGTTAACAGCTGTTGTAAACCGGCGTCTCAACCCTTACGTAAGGGCGCACGTGCGTTGGCTTTTAGGTTATATTCGATCCTCCCCTAGCTCGCGAAATTCGCAGTAATTCGCACCGAATTCACAATATCTGTGCTTTGTAGGTAGTGTTTTGTTTACCTACCCCACGAGTGGTTGGTTGTTCGTGTCTCGAGACCCGCTAAATGTATCGATTAATTGTTAAAAGTAGCTAAGGTGCTTGTATTTCGGTTAGTTTAATGTAGGTGTCGCTTAATCGTTGTAAGTAGGCGGCTTGTTTATTCGTTCTACGAAAGCTCGACTGCTAAAGTGAGGTTAGGTAGGCGGTGGACGCTAGTTTCTAACTTTCTAGGGGTAGAATGGTTTCGTTGCATGTTTACCGTTGCTAGGCAGGTGTAGCATGCCTTCGTGGTTAATCGTGTAATCGTTAACTTGTCTAAAAAGTTGTTCGAGTGGCAAAAAACTCGGATTTAATTAAGGTTACCTACCCTTAGGCAAAAAATCGAGGGATGTTGTTTTTTCTATTGTAAAACACCGACAAAGGCGCGGGTCGGTTTCTCTGGAATTGTTGAACTGTGCGCGAAGATCGCATCTTTTCTCCGATGTTTTTTAGATGGTAGAATGTGGATGGATCGGCTGCGGGTTGTTAGGATAGGCTCGGGCTGTGTTGGAACTAATAATTAACATTAACAGAGCTTCGTATCGCCTTACGTGAAACATTGTAGGCTTGCGTGAAGGCTTCTTGGTGCGCGTCTTGTTTTCCAACTTTTTCACTGTAATTTGTGTAAACAAACGTAGTTCTAGTGCATACACTCGTTCTTATTACTTTTTGCAACTCGATAATTTGAACATTATTTAAATTTTCCAAATCTTAAGTCCAAACTGTCATATGTGGCATTTTGTATCCTTACTAGTTTGTTTCTGTATCACTGTTGTTGTTAAAGCATGTTTTATGAACGTTATTATTTAATAGAAAGATTGATGTGTAGAAGAATAACGTTACTTTGGCGTTATGAGAAATCATCATGTTTTACTATGTCGGTATAATTTATGTCGATTTCATCAAAAATCATCTTGAAAATAAAGTTAAAGTTGCCTACCATTGGTAGGGTGTCGACAATAGGCAATTTATTTTACACAAGTTACCTAATATCTGTCAGTGCAGTAATTGGCTTGGCATGAAATTAGTTCGCGCCAACTAACCTGCTAGACAGGGGTTAGAACTTGGAGCTTTCCTATCCAGTTTGCTACATCCAACATACACTTTGAAAGGTAATAGAGGCTTTGTTTAGATATTTGTGAACACTGACCACTCCGATATATCCGATGGCGACTGTAGTAGGTTGTAGGTTAGGCTTATTTTGTCTATTAAGCCTATTTGGTCAGCTTATTTTTAAGCAAAATGTAAAAGTAGATTGTAGCATTAATTTAAGCTTTTAAGAACTTCATGCACATAGCTACACCATATTACACACTAGCGACCCGCCCCGGCTTCGCACGGGTAGTTCAACTAATTTAAGTACACAAAACCTTTACAAATTATACATATAAATCTTCCTCTTGAATCACTATATATTTAAAAAAACCGCATCAAAATCCGTTGCGTAGTTTTAAAGATCTAATCATACATAGGGACAGACATACAGACAGCGGAAAGCGACTTTGTTTTATACTATGTAGTGAACTTTAACCTATGTAGACATAAAATTTGCATTATCTACAATAAATGCGTTGCGTAAGAACGATAGATAAGAAACTAAATACAGTAAAAAAGCTCATAGTATGTTCCCCTAACTCATTTAGTTACCTAGTAAGTACTTTAGAATGAATTCGAACGCAGTTCAAAATAAACACAAAGCTTTCCACATTTCCCATGCTACACACATACAAACCATAGGTACAATACAACCCTTCAAAAAGACCTGCCTACAGAACAACATACATATAAGAAATATGTTGTTACCATTGCTACTATACGCATCGCTTACCGCGCAAACCAATATAAGCTAAACTGATCAGTAATAAATACATAATCAAGCTTTCACTGGCAACACTTGAAGCGATAGCCTTGTAAGCGATTCGAATACAGCGATACAACAACACTTATAAAAGCTTCGAAACATTCACTTACCGTAGCCGTTACGTCCTTTCGCTATTGAAACGGTGCACGCAGACTTGCATCCAGACATTGTAAAATGAGAGCAAAAAACCGGCAAAGCGCGAGCGGAGCACTGTTTATTTTATAGTAATAATCTGATTATTAAAAATAATATAAATGAAAATTTATAATGTTGTAAAAACTAAGACATATTATTTATATATTTAGCCTTGTTTTCTTGGATAATAATAGCGGTTTATTATGTTTTTAACGTAGTTATATTATCATAAGCAGGAAAGGGCAAATATGTACTCTTAGACGTACCTACCCGCCTACACACATACGTAATACCGATATATATAGGTACAAACATGTACAAACTACCTACATTTCGGCTGTCGGCTAAAAACTTGCGCAATCACAAAATGAATCTGCACTGTAAAATCATGAGAACCACACAACAGACAAGAAAATGTAAACTTCCCAGTAACTGACCCTACCCCACACACCTAGCATGTGTAGGTATACAGTATATACAAAACTACATCACATAACATTCCCTACTATGAGCCTTATATCTTATATCCAGTATAACCTGACCCAAACATGCATAAAAGTTACGCTAAAGTTATCACCAGTATATTGGTCGGTTTTTGATGCACTTGTAACTAAAGATTTTTGAATAGCAGCTCTCCAGACAAGCCCTTTCATCCTGCCCTAAATATACATACTACTTACAACCATGTCTAACTACCGCGCCGCGCTCCACGCACCAATGTTTACGAAGACGCCGAAGCCGTTTAATGTGACAAGGTATCACGCCAGGTCGTTATATTTAGGCCGCGTTTTGTTTTTATTCGAGCGCGATATTAAATCAACATTTCGCGAAAGCTCGTCTTGTGTTAGGGTTATTTAAGAAATGAGATCTTTGTTGTGTTTCTTTTGTTAAATGACAAAAACTTATCTCTAGTATAGGTACTTATTTGTGAGATGACGCTCGATCGAGCCAGAAAGGCTGTCTAGCAAGTATTGTACTTACTTGTAGTACCTACCCGGCTTAGAAAAGGTTTACTTTAGGGTAAAACAGACGGATAGCATCCCTTTGTAAGGGTATGGCGCGCAGTATTGATACCTTAGGTAGGTATAGTCTCGCAGAAAAATTTAGCTTGTTCTCGTTTATACAAGGTGCTGAAAAAACATCGTCGTAGGCAAAAATAAACAACATTCACGTGCTATACACTAGGCGACACAAAATCAACCTTATACAAAGCAATTAAAGTTCATTATCCTACCGCTCAATTTCGCAAAATTACTCCCTGATAATAATACCGATTTACGCTCAATGAGTACTTTATCTTGGGTTTATTTTCTTTCTATTGAATCTCAGCTCAGGTAGCTCTGCCTTGGTTCCAGGAACATCTAAAAGCATAATTTTTTGCAGTCGGTACAATGGGTAACTCAATACGGCCTTTATGAGCTTTCACGGGATTTCTACCTGTATTTTTGAGTACCTTTAAAGCTGTGAAGATTATTATATTCGAATCATTCATGGTATTTAATTTAAAACAACACAAGTCTGTGCGCTTTCATTACCTACTTCAGAACGAGACATCTATAATTCCATGTAAAGTATTGGATTTTGTTATTCACAAATAGGTAGGTACATATAGAAATTACTCTAATAAAGAAATTACAAAGTTGTGTATAGGTTCGTAGGTAACGTAACATGATAGGAAGTACGCCTGAAATGGAAATGACTGAAACAGGGAATTCGCTTTCATAATCTCTGAACACCGGTTCGGTAGGTAGCTGCGTAATATCCCATGTTTTTGTAACCTATCAAGTTTCCCAAATGCCCAAATCAAAGGCCTCATTCATATACTTCCTATCCTCCATAATAAAGTATCTTTAGTCTTCTCGCCATCTCTTAAGTCGACCACCACGACTCTTTCCTAAGTTAAAAGAAAATGGGCAGATAGTTAGAGTTTTGAATGATTCACGGTTAGTTTCACTAGACATATTGACCAGGATATAGACCGTGATTACCTTTTGTATTATTTGTGACTCACAAATAATACAAAAGGTAATCACGGTCTATATCCCGGTCAATATAAGTCTGGGCGGATAGTATTTAAAATAGCAGATAAATAAAATCTGTTTAAGGTTTAATGCAGTAACACCTAATACTACTTCTACTATTCTACGCAATATTTTCTGTTAGCGCACGCACGTGTTGCGCACAGTCTGCACAGTTATACATTTGTGAAAGCTAGGCGTTTAAATACCTATTACTAATTCCTGTCGATTCCTAAAACAGTCTAAACAATGCAGTTTAATATGACATGAATAGCAAAATAAAATCGCGCTCCGTTTATCAATTACCGTCTTTATTCCCTTGATTTAAGGACTGAGTTTATTCGAATTTGGACAACATTTTTGTTCTGGTTACATTTGGGTGACATTAGCATCTCGCCTTAAGCGAACCAGCTTAAGATGAGACCCACACAAGTTTTTAAGCTTCAGCAGAAGTTTTGATGTGTAAAGTGGTCCGCGCAAGAATGGCGTGTTTTTTGGTGTTGTATGTATTTTATGATATTATCTTTATGCCGTATATCAAACAGTAGAAAAATAAAATTCTTCAAGTATTAACATAAAAAGAAGTAACAATCTAGATAACTTTCCAAAGCTTCCATGAAATGAACTTGAAGTTCCCTAGCATGCATCTTGTGGAACTCCACTGAACATTTGATAGCTCTAACGAAGGATAGTTGTGGCTCTCAATAATCATTCTTATAATGGTTCTATAATGATACATTTGGCTTGCTTGTATAAGAATGACAGCCTTATTGAAACAAGTTGTGTTTAAAATTCTCGCGTTTACGCGACGCGTCACGTCCGGTCGCCGCGACTATCGGTTTCGATTTGAGATTGTCGATCTGACCTCCTGTCGGCCTCTCAGATCCTTTGATTTGTAGCACCAGCGTGTGCTTTGCATGTGTCAATTCCATAAACGATACTTTATCCTGTCGCGATTTACATGCGCGCAAGGTGTTTTAAATGTAACGTGTAGCTTTTAAAGTTACATTTGCATCGATGCGTTGTGGGTCCAAAATGTTAGTTAAAACTTATGTTGTTACGCGTATGAGTGTAACAATATTTTTTAACACGTTCGGAGTCAGCTTTTCTAAATTGTTTACAAGACTTATGAAATGGGATTTGTGTCTTACTTTACGGAACGTAAATTTCCCTTGAATCAACGGTCGTTTGTAACTAAGCTATAACATTTACCGGATTGCTTCTCCCGTATTCCTACAACATTATCCACTCCGATATTGTGTCTGTGGCTAGAGGCTGGAGCCATCCATCCCCGTCGTGACGAGCGGACCGGTTTCACATCAATGAGCCCCTCTCCCCGCCATCTTTTGATGTTCGGCCTTTTTATACACAATAACTCTCGATTTTGACGTTATCCAGCCGCGTAGACCAACTTCACTTGTACTTTTTTTTATTTAATGTACATTTCAATTTCTTTAGCCTTCATTTCTTCTTTGTAAATCCTTATGTGAGTATTTGAGTAATCAGGTACGCGTGCGAGCGGAATGTACCAAGATCGCAGCAGCAGCCGAGCGACGATGGCAGAATCGGCAAGATTCGCAATGTAGCTCGCTATGCGTTCCGGTCGACGCCTCCCACTCAGGGTCAAGGCTTCTGCACGCTGCTGCGCCGCTGGTACTTTCGTCTTGCTCTTTCCCCGCTCACCGGAAGGCTAAAAGCGAAACTGATACTTACTAGCTCCTTTTCCCACGAAGCGCCTAGCCATACGCCTTACTAGCCGTTGACCCCACACGGCCACGTAAACTCATAAGCGTCCCGGCTGAATTGGAACCAATAAATGTCAGCTTACTATTCGAACGTTCAATAGCTAAATTAGTTCTTAAGTGACCTGCTTTAACTTAACAAGATTACACAAATCTCCCTATCCGTTGACAATTTTTGAATGAAACTCAACTAAAAAATAAACGAGCATGTGTCCCGCGCTGAGACATCCCGAAATTCCAGGGCCGCGTTTTTTGTTAAACTTGACAGATGCATTCTGGGACGCCACAAGTATCTTGCGTCCTTATCGCTCAAGAAAGGGATCTACGATACTACGACGAATTCGAGGGTTATTTTTGTGCTCCTTAGCATTTCCCTGTCCTTGTCGCTCGCGGTGGCGCCAGCGCGCGGGAGGAGGCCTGCCTTGTTGTTTGTATTGTGCGTCGCTCAGCATTCTCCACTGCTACTATTTGTGATCTTGAGCTAGTCGGTGCATCGAGCTAGAAATCATTGCGCTGCGAAAGAAGCAGCATGACGTCACGCGGCACCCCCACGTCTGCGAAACTTAGGGACCCTAATGAATGACTTCCTAATTGCCGAGCAGTACAAATAAACCCGTAATCCGGCGCGACTACAACTCCCATTTAATTATAAACCTTAAGCTCTTTTGTTTCTGAGTTGTGAATCGAATGTGCGGCGTCGCGACGC
Source organism: Cydia strobilella (assembly GCF_947568885.1). Lineage (NCBI taxonomy): Eukaryota > Metazoa > Arthropoda > Insecta > Lepidoptera > Tortricidae > Cydia > Cydia strobilella. The sequence goes on from NC_086057.1 coordinate 12,505,480, forward strand.
TTACCGCTTCACGGCTCGGATGTGCGGTTAGTGGTCGATCGAGTGCCGATGTGAAAAGCAGTCTTATTTTGTTACATTTAAGTCAAATTCTCCTCGTCGGGCGGATTTCAATAGGTTACTCTGGCGAGCGAGCAAGTCGATGTGCTTGCAGGCATGTTGACAATCCATCTCGGCTGTCAAGGCGTTAGTTAGTCACAGTCCCATTTCGATTACTGACTATAATAACCACCGCTCATTACTGCCCTTGCCACAGAGACTATCACTTGCAGAGCTACAGCATCAAACAACGAAGCTGTGCGTTCCCACAGTTGTATGTAGCTTTTACTCTGTACCTTCAATATTCTGTACTTACTATAAACGCAATTTCAGAGCAATTTTAATGTCGACTACATTACTGAACAAAAAAGCCGTTTCGTTTTCTTGTAAGGTTTAATGACAGGATACGGAGGAGGACGCAGATGTGCGAATGTATGAAAAACGGTTCCGTCCTAGCAACAGCACATGTGTATCGTACGCATGTTTACGACGATTATGATATTGTTAACCTCTTTAACGGCGATGGAATCACGTCGACGGAAAACCTTGTCAAACTGACATGGACAACCCTTCAAGTATGTTTTTAAATTGCGTATCTATTTCAACTGGCAACGCAAAAGCTGATTTACCAGTTTAAATGGCGTGTCAGTGCTTGTTTCATGTAGGCACGTAGGTACTTTTTCGTACCCCAAGACAGCTAGACTATTTAGTAAAGTAAAGTAAATTCTTTATTTGCATGTTTGCATTCAATTTTGTTAAGTAGTTAAATTTCAAGCCAGCGCTGTGTGTCTGATCTTTTTCATAGTTTGCTAATGAAATGACATAATTATTTAAATACATTGAACATTGAAAGTCAAAGAGCTGGCGCGGGATAGGGAAAGCTGGAAGATACTCCATTGAATGATGATGAACATTATTTATATTTTATTTATATACTATTGCGCCCCTTCCTGAGTACTCATGAAATATATTAAGAAGAAATTAAGCATTCTAATTTTAGTTTATCTATCCATCTGACATGACATCGGCCTTGAGCTCTTTAAATTTGTCATTAGCATTCCACCATCATCCCACTAAGTATCTTACGTTAGTATGCTAGTGTATACTTCAGGATATGCCGAATTTAGGTTCCATAAATGCTCCGTGAACTAAGTTTTGTCCGGAGCACTAAAAATATTTTCTGGCTTAGCCTAAAAACTGTAGTCTCAAACAAAAATGGGCGTCTAACATTTTCGTTATGAAATGCTCTATTAACTTCTTAAGTATGAGATAAAATATAAATATGTATATATTTTCTTACCTCATTCTTAAACTAATTCATTATGCAATAGTTAAAACGTACAAGAACGGTTTCGTTGGCATCTGCGCTAACCGCCGCGGGCCCACCTGCCCCTAACCGTCAACTTACGGTTACGTTGAAAAACGTTACTTTCAAATGTCACATGATAAACTATTTGTAGATATTTTGTTGACGTTTTAAGGGTTTTATTTGTCTAAGACCGTTAAAGCCAAGAACCAGACAACTTTTAGTTACCATAAAACTATTAGGTAACTACATAGTTCTTTTTTAGTTATAGGACTCCGGTATGAGAAGAAAACATTTCTTTATAACTTTCAAAGACCTAGGCCTTAATAACGTATTTTTTTCTGACACAGTAACGGAGCTTAATAAAACGTATTTAAGAAAATATAGCGTCTTATTTGGAAAACTATTTTTGTATTTAAATTCTTCAGACTTCAGACATTTAAAACACTTGTCCTTTTTCGTTGTACACGTCTGAGCGGATTCCAACCTTTATAAGTATTATTTAATTTACATGGCTGGCTTTAACTTATTCACAACACTAGTATATCTACCAGCGTATCAGACCTATGATTACACACACTTGATATGGATCTACGGGTCAAGATATACTGGAAACGAGATGGGCCAATGTTTTGTAGTATATGTAGTTTGTAGGTGTTTTTTTTGCCTGTCTTCACATACTGCCGTATGATTGCTATATTAATACACGCAAGGGAGGCGCGAGTTATACCACAAATTACAAACTTGCTTTGGCGATCTGCATGAAACAAATGTTAAGGTTCACGTGAAAAGGAATCTTAGGCCAATTAGCGCTTAATTGGTATCGTTGTAGGTGGTACCTTTTTTTCTTAAATTTAATAAAACACTTCTACACCTCTACCTACTTATACTTAAACACTTTACTCGGTAAGAAGACTAAGACACTGCATTATTACGATTTTATTTAATTGGCACAGGATAGACCAATAAATACTAATTACAGCTAGTTATTAACGAAACAATTAAACTACTTTTAAAAATGTAAAGGGTATTTTGTCCCTCGCTGAATGCAGTCCATTCTTAATTTAAAAGGGCAAGTTACATTCAAGTTGCAACCGTCGATACACCTTTCTTGTCCGTTGGCAGCTGCCGTTGGCGTGTGAACGTAGTCCTTTACCTGTGTATAGTAACTATGTGTACCTGTGTATATGTAGCAGCCGATGAGTGTACCCTGGCTCCTGCCAAAATAAAAATACACTAATAATAATATAAATAATTTAAGTTTAGTTGCTTAAGATTATTTTAAGTATTAAGTACTAACATGTATGGACCATTATGAAGTCTGAAATAAACAAATTTTATTTTTATTTTATTTATATAGTAAATGCTACAAACGTACACCTCTTTATGTTTTATAATACCCTGGTGTCTCTAGTATTGGTGCGATAGTTTTATATGATTCGAAAATAACGTTTAAATAGAAATGAATCGAAAAAAATAAGTCAAATAGTTTACGGTTAATACTGAAAATTTCGTCAGGCGACAACCAAAACTTACGAAAAAATAATTAAATAAAAATCATGGCTATTAACTTGTGGTAGTAATTAGTGAGTTTTGGTTTACTTACCATATTTCAAGAAAGTATGAATCTTATTTATTTTGCGTGGTACCTAATGACCTATTTGGCCGCAAATAAAACTGTTTATCATCGTAAAATGAATAAGCACTACTTAATCTAAAAAATACACGCCTACCTGTTTAGAAAATGCAAAAAATATATAGTCAACGCGCGAAATGTAATAAACAGAGCTTACATATTTATTTGTTATCATTTGCGGTAAATTAGCTCAACTAAAATTAAACACGATTAGAATGAGGTTTTCCTCATATGCATAAATTTACTTAATGAAATAACATAAGGAAATTGCTTGTACTTTGTGTTATTGTTATTGAAAAATTATATAAAACAATCGTTGTGAATGGTATCGTGTGTACAAATCTTAGACTTATGTACTTTTATGCACCTCTTAAGTCTGTAGTCCTTATTGACCTCTTTGGTCTATTTTTTTACCCTTTTTTAGTACCTACAACCGATATCGGCAGATATATTATCGCTCCGTCTGTAACGAGCTTAATATTAAAGAGTACATTTTATTTTATCTTACTGTTACAAAATAAAATGTCACATCAACTATGGAACATACGCCATGGTGCTTATCGCTTCTATCACAATAAGCGGAAATATATAATACATACGTAATTACATTACATACTTAACTATAGGCCGGAGAATCGGCAACACAAAGAACCTTCAAGGACTCAATGAAAAAGCGAACATAATTACCCGAATTTAAAAAAAATGTTATCTCTCCCTTTGTTAAAAGTCCATTATTGTGAAATGCCTTAACACTTGCAACAAAAGCACCAACTACTTAAAAATATTATCTCAAAGCCAAACGAATATAACTCTTAAGTAACCAAGTTAGAGTCGTCATAACTCATCATATATTTTACCGATACTATACAATCAAAAAGGTGTTTTTGCCCATGCAATGGACATGCTGCTTTTTGACATGGCAGGGTGTTATAACTGTACCCGAAAACCGCGTGAAGGGCCTTTGAGCTACCTGGGCCCATACCCCATACCTGCTCTAATCAGAACTAATGGCGATAAATTAAATGCCGCGAACGGGATTTATGGTTTCACTTCATTATTCTTGCATTGGCGGGTTTATCAGGTATCGAGTTGACAGAAAATGAGTTAAAAGAGTTGTTATTTAATTGGCTTGACTTTTAGTTGAAACATGTACGATTTATACTAATTTATAGGGTCTGAATACCTACTTAATTCAGCATTAAAAAAGCGCGTAGTCTGGTTAGATTTAACACTTAAGACAGACCTCCCGCACATTGGTCGTAAAATGATCCTGTGAACGGCATTTTTAGAGCAACGGACTAAGTACTTTCAGGGCCTTCTTGCGATCACGGAGGCCTTTGTCTATCAAAGGCAATAACCTAAAAAAATAGTACTCTGGGCGGTCGCTGAACCTGCAACCCTCTTGCACGCGACGCGACACGAATGTCATCGGTGTAGAGTTTCGCAGCCTCCGCATAGTGGGTGGCTGATACCCGATCCATGGAAACGTTCAATAGCGTTCAAGAAAAACGGTTATGAAACGCTCGGTTTTTTCGCTCGGTGTCGAGTTGCCTTTAGATTTTCGTATGCTGGCGCATTATTTCGCGTCGTTAATTGTGTGCTTTTTGCGCGAGCCACCTGCTGGTGTAATTAAAGATAGTCCAAGAAGTCCGGTATTGTCGCTCGCTACATGCTCACCTTCGATCAGATATTTATAGATGGCCAGTCTTCGAGTACTAGTTGTCACGTCGCCGGTGTGAGGCTTATAGTGTAGGAGATTTATAATAATTGAGAATGTGGTTTCATACGTAACTCCAATCTCTTAAGCACTGATAAAAACCCGTCTGAAGTAGGAAGAATAGTTTTGTTTTGCAAGTTTTTGTTTAACCGCTCGTGCTAATATTGATACCCGAGCAAGCGAAAGATTCAAAAAAATGGAATCTTCAGCGTTGCGAGGGTTTCAAGGCACGAGGGTTAAACGAATTTTGCCAAAAAGTGAAACACAAAATACCTACTGTAAAACATCAAACAAAATGAAACCAAATCAAACCCAAGTGAACGTTATTAAATATTTATCATTCAAAAAAGTTATTCAAAAAAGTCAATTCTATCAGCCAACATGAGCAAACAACTCAAAATTTGCATCCGATTACTTCGCTTCACATGTGGATAAATTGCAACTTTCTCATCAGTTCTTGAAGTACAAAGAGAGCCTTACCGAGCCGGTGTGGTGAAAAATAAATTTAAACATGGGGTTAGTGCATTAATATTGCAAACAATTCATCCTAAAACAACGAATCGCTTTTGCAAACGTTCACTGCATCGCAAAATGGGGCACAGTTTAAAGCGTGTTAGGGGGATAACGGATGACGGCCGTCCGAGACGTCCCAAATATTGTCGAGTGCAGGAATTAAGTGCGCTTATCTCGACAACGCTTTGATCTCGCCTTTCCAGCTTACGTACGTTTGTAATTGTAAGTAGTGTAACCTCAATCTGAACTAATATGCATTGTTAGTGTCGGTGTCGGCATTAAATCGTGCAATCATCGGAGACATTTTTTCAATTACTCGCAGCAGTCTAAATTACAGGCCGGCGTGCGTGCGTGCGCTCAACTTTTGCTTATTTCCTTAATAACGAGCGAAATAAAGGCGAACTTCGTGCCCCAGGTGTCAATTGCAACGTAAAGTAGTCAAATTACACGCAAAACGACTCACTTTAAAAATTATTTTATTGATCCATCAAGCTTTTGTAATTTGCAAAATTCGAGACTGAAGGATTTGCAGAAATGAAAATGTTCCTTTGCACATTTCATTATGAAAATGTGATCGTTACAGATTTGATCGTTCAAGATAATGTAGCAGACAGCCTTTGGACTGCTGAAGCGTTGAGATTCACCAGGGGAACATAAAACTGGGGGTTATCAACCATTCTCATCTCATCGTGATCATTCGGTTTGACGGAAAAAAACTAAAGTTCGCAGGTGCTCGTGCGGCAGATGTTTCGGGCGGTTAACGATTTCGAAACCCGAATATTCCAAATGCGCACTACGATTTTATATGTCCTTGTCCCTGGTATACTTAAAACTGATTCGCTTTCTTATTTTGAAACAATCAAAGAGATAATTTACAGCTGACCTTTAAAGTAATATCAGAGATTAAGCGTAAACAGCTCGCTGTATCTCGTGTAATTATTTTACAATAACGATCGCATTCAGCTATAAAGGAATTGTTCACCCGAACCCCACATCTGCCGGTAGGTACAGACTGACATACACGTGTCTTATAACTACGCACCGAATCTAATTTGACCGCTTCAGTATGTTTCACGTTAAGATAGCGTGGCGTGCCTTTAATGGTCTTAGTTTTTATTTAAAATCTAAATGAAAAATTACGATTGTCGAAGTGTGACGGGCTGACGGCTCCGTTAACCGCAAAGGCAAATGTCTGGCTGCTTTGCATACAGTACTGGGAATCGAACGAAATTCGAAAACGAAACAAATTGCATTTCCGGGGCGCCGACAGATGGCGCTTCCCGTCAGCTGCTGGCGTAACGGCCACACGAACCACTACCTCCACTAATTTTGTACAATATTTTATACATACTATAATTTTATCCTACTTATTGAAATTTCGATTGTGGCGTTCTCCTTGTTTAATAAACTACCTATTTATTTCTTCTTTTTTATCGTTGTAGCTACATGCTTTTTCGTTCTTGGCGTTCATAGGGTTAAATTATACTTAAGTGATTAAACAGTAAGTACTGCAGATTTAATACAGTAAATTTTCCGAAATATATTCGCATCGGCTCACCCCTATCCGCCATCATTTTCGAGAACTCGTCGAGATAATAGCCGTATTAAATAAACTATAAAAAACGATCACTGCCGATGTTCGGACGCTGGCAATTGTATTTCTAGAAAGGTAGTATGTGCGCAGAGGTATGGTGTAGATAGTACTTTCTGGATTGTGGTAGAATATTGTATGGAAGAGAGCAAGAGTCGCGGAGCAGCATTCCGCTGTAATAGTCCTTAGAGCCCATCGCTCGCGACAATCGTACCTCAAATATAGCGCTTTATTCGCAGGCTAGCGTTCGGCTTCGCCTTCGAACATATACAGGTTACGCCGCAACAGAATACTGCGTCACGAAAATGTTTTTTTAGTATTTAAGTTTTTTATTATTGTATATACAATTTATGTTAGTTTATAAGTTATGTATCTATGGGCCTTAGTTGCCTGAAAATAAATAATTTGATTTGAGCAAACACTTGTAAAACCTAAAATGGAATGTTATAATTCCTTTTTAGTTTTTACAAGTGTTTCTTGTCAAAGCAAAGCACAAAAGTTCGAAGTCCAGCAGGAATCAAAACAAAAATTAACATCCAATAAAAACCGGAAAAGTGCGAGTCGGACTCGCGCACGAAGGGTTCCGTACCATTACGGAAAAAAACAGCAAAAAATCACGTTTCTTGTATGGGAGCCCCACTTAAATATTTATATTATTCTGTTTTTAGTATTTGTTGTTATAGCGGCAACAGAAATACAAATGAAAATTTCAACTGTCTAGCTATCACAGTTCATGAGATACAGCCTGGTGACAGATGGACAGACAGACGGACAGCGGAGTCTTAGTAATAGGGTCCCGTTTTTACCCTTTGGGTACGGAACCCTAAAAATTAAGGATACAAGTTACTAATTAGTTTGCGACGTCGGTCCTACGTAGGTACCAAATATATGTGGGCACTTGATTCGCCTATGTCCTTAAGTTTCGGAAAAAATATACATAGATAAATCTTATATAGGTAATATAAACTTATAAATATAATGCTAAAAACAGTTAAATATTATAAATATAATAACACTGTGATTGGTTTTCAATCATGATGACGGAAACGGAGGTACTTCAGATTTATCAGAAACAACATTTTTTCTGTGAATTCCTTACTGTCGCTCTGAGCCCCTTCAAATATTACGTAACGCAATTTTCGAATCGAACATTTTTGACGTTACGACATTCGTAACGTTTTACAAGACCTCCCCCCACTCCCCCAAATAGCGTTACGTAATATTTGAACGCCCCCTGATCTGTTAGTGTCTGGGTCTCTCTAATCTCAGGTAAGTGGCAAAACATATTTTTGCCAGTGATGTTTCGTAGGGTATCGGTTCGATCTAAAGTTATAAATCTTATCTGAGTAGCTTAGTCTTGTAAGTTAGATACAAGGTCAGTTCGTCAGTTATACCTATAATTGTTATTATTATGAATATTATTAAACTATTCACTATGATAGTATCGTACGTGTATTGTATGTAGACGAATAGGTATAATTGCAGTTACGATGTTCTAGAAGTGAGGAAGTTCTGTTGTTTTGGAAAGGTATTTATGCGTTGTTCAATGTATTTTGTAGATAGGACTTTTTTATATTAAAGTGATCCCATAATTGGCGAAATTTTCTTGAAAGTGGAGCTCTAGGCGCATCGGGCGTATCGTTTAAATTTGATCTCTAATTACGAGCAGTTTTTATGAACGTACAGGTCACGATATTCTGGTCGTTGTGAGACGAGTACTCGGTAAGGTAGAGGATCAGCCAAGTCTGTATTTCCTTCGCTGGGTCTTGTTTTTGCACCGGATGGGCTGGCATTGTTTTAAATAACTCAGGAAAACGTTGAAAGTGAAAAGCAAAGATCTATAGGAGTTCTACCATTACATAAAAATAACTTTTTTAATTATGTATTTCTGCATTTGGACTGCCCCGAACTCTTTGGGCTGTCCTTATTTTCGGTTAACAATTCAATTTTAACACGTCACAAGAAAATTTCAGAATTGACCCAATGGTCGTAAAATCCCATGGCAAAAAATGAACAGCTGTAATACAACCGCTAATTTATTTTATTACAATAGTGATGTCAAAACAACATTAAATTATCGAATCAGGGCTATATTTAACAACTCATTAAAATATTTTTTTATGAGCGAGCCATTCACATTATCCTTTTATGTCAACGTACGAAGTATTTACAGCAAAATTAACTTTTAATTTAACCCCATTTCCAAATACACATATATTTACAATTTAAAAACTAAATTAACGTGATTGGCAAAATAAAACAGCAAAACAATAAAAAATATTACAAGTGTTAATTCTACCTGTTTTTATATTGTATGTTTATGCAATCTATCTTTGTTTTTTTTTGTACTTAATATACATATTTAAAAGTTTTTAACACCTAAGTCTAAAACTTTTACGGTAAAAGACCCACGTGCATTTCCCTTAAAAAGTGGCTCCTTCGTCCAGCGTCAACTGTCAGCTGGTGTTTTTTATTTGGCTCGCGTGTTGACATAGAAACACACTCCTACTGATTACCGAGGGTTCCCGAGGGACACGCCAGTTGGAGGGTTAATGTTAAATGCGCGCGAGTTGAAAAAAAAAAACAAGTTTCGTTAGTACTCGTATATCAGAATGTTGTTCCCTGGGAGAGGATATACAAGTAGAACGGCACTGAAGTCCTACCGCGAAAATAGGAATTTCGCTGTCTGCCTCTCAACCACTCGTGCATATTCGAGCGACAGAGGCATATAACGAATATTCGATTTTCGCGGTAGAGCCTCTGTTTTTGAACATCGATCTAGGCCCACCCACGATTAGTTTTTACTGGCAGTTAAAAGTGTTAAAACTCGGGTTGGCCGGCTTTACTTCTGTTTTCTAATCATTTGTGATGCTCCAGTGCATTTCTGCGACTCTGGTACTTGACCGACTCATTTGCATATCCAAAATATTTAATCACATGAAAAACACATTAATAACGCCAAACGTCGCGGATCCGATAATTAAGAATTAATATCGAGTATATTTTTAAATTCGAAGATAAATAACGCTGATATTTAATTTAAGGTATGTCGGTACCGACATTAAATCGCCGGCGACATTGTTCGGACTAATGCCGACAACGGAATCAGACCGTGTTATTCCTAATCAGACACACACACAATCGAATTATCAGTAGACCAGTGTAGTGTGACCTTGGGATCCATTAAAACTGCGCGTAATCAGTGACCACACTTATATAGGTTTGCTTGAGCCTATTCGCTCTGTATGCGATTAGTATCCGATTTCGACTAATTAATGCGCATGGCGTGCGCCCGCCAAGTTCGAGGACCGGACATTCTTTAACCAACACACCTTTGCTTAAGGCTTTTTCATATTGACTTTTTTGAGAGGTGATTCTTCAGTGATTTTCAAAAGCAGTAAACGCTACGATGTCATCGCAATTCGTACAAATACAGTGTAGCAGAAAAAAGACTCCGGACCATCGGAAAAGTTGTGTATTCTACAGTGTCAATATATTTTCAGGACCACTTTTTATATAATTAACTGACTGCTAGTTAATTCCAGTAATATATTAACAACGCTATGTCAAGGTTAATGCAAAATGTAATGCAGTTTATAAAACATTATAATTATAACACCTTGTTCAACTTTTAAGTTACGACTAAAGACTTGGCCTATATTATTACTCCAACGTGGGAATCTTTAGGCCGCGAATATCGTACGGTTTTTGGACAAAATAGATTCACGTCTATCCTAGCTTGACCTTCTCGCGAATTCGCCAGCTTTGTGATTACAGGTATTGTCTATGATTGTACGTTTTTAAAGGGGTCAACGTTCGTTGGTCTGTCGGGTGCCTCCGTTTGATCTGAACCGCTCCCAGCCTCGTTTTCCACTTAAGTCTCACAACGATACAAAATTCATTTAGATGTTTATCGCTTTTAAGACGAAAAACTAATAACGTCAATGGCAGTTGAAATATAGCTCGCCGGCGGCGAACCGTTTTAGGTATTCATCTTCATTCTTTAAAAGCAAATTAATTACATGTGTAGTCAAATTTGTTACCAATTGGAACCTATTCTAGTTGGAACAGTAGTGCCTTATTAGGATAGGTATCTTTTAATTGTCAACTCATTGCTAATTGTAAAACGTTCTAGTTAATATATTAGAGGGTAAGTACATTGTCGGCATTGTACGTAAAGTCGCAGTCGACTGGGCTAAAGCTCGACCGTGTACGAACTCAATAACGCCTGCTTAATCCTGTTAACACCAATAGTTCCTATTTACTACGCGTAGTCTATCACGACTTGTACTAAAAGTTCTGTTTGCTTGTTTGGACAGTATCTGTTGATGCTGTCCAAACAAGCCTAAAATACTTTATTAGAAAAATTAATTGGACGTTTATTACAATAAGTTAAGGTGCGGCCCAAAATGCACTTATCGCCAAATTGGCAAAAAGGCGATGACGAAGGTACACCTTGTTTTGTAACAGAGTGCAACGGTCGGGGAGTGACCGACCAGGAGCGCAGCGGCGGGCGGAGGTCCACAAGTGACCAATAAAACGACTAACAATTAAATTAATCGCCATGCGAACGTCACGTCACGGGTCGTGCGCGTCCAGATTCAAATAAGCAACACGGTATGGCCGATTAGTTTATTAATTTGTTTGATGTTTTGCGGACATTATACCCACGTCGTTTTAGTATGAAAATTAATTGGATATTTCGCCAACGGTAATAAAATACCAACATGTTATTTAATCTTAATCATAAATTATCTGTAAAAAATTAAATTGCCACCAGGCAATTCACGCATGAACCATGATCGAGTCACGTAAAACAATAAAATTAAAAGTAAATGCAATGTGACATTTCACTTTCCGGGTTCGAACGCCAGGTGGAGCTGAGAGCGGAGACCACCGCGGACGCACAAAGTCACTTACAAGTAACTTTGCAGAAAAACAGGTCACTGGCTCGGAATAAGTCATGCATGCATACATTATCGTTAGATTTATATCGTTTGCATTAAGTATTAAAATATCTGTCAACCGGCGGCTCCTTTTATCTATGCAGCCTTGGTGCCGCGGCGGTCGTCTCGCCGAAATCTTCGCGCCGCGCTCGACTTATTAATTTGTTTATATGCCCAATTTGGCGAATCATCAACTTAATTTGAGAAGGCGTCGTGGGGCTTAGCGATTTGTTATCGTAAAACCCTAAATGCATCTGATCAATTCCCGTTTTGGGACATGCAGCTTAATTCAAGAACGTGAATTGTAAAGCTTCCAATATCCTTATAATCGTTCTAATTAAAAAAGCTACAGTTTTTGTATTTTTTTTTTGTTAATCCTTCTCTTTTTCTAGTCTCTTTTGTTAATCCTACCTTTATTAATAGGAACTTAAGAGGTAATAATTGCTAATCCATACGCCCCTGTCGATTGGTCTCCCGAAGGGCGTCCGCACGACCAGACGACCTATCACAAGCAAATATAAAGACCCATTCACGCTATTCACAACCTTGAACTAGTTAAACGGGGCGGGATAAGTCTCCAGACAGACAAAAAAAAAGAATCGCTCGCTTAGAGCAGACGTATGATTATCTTATTATAATATTTTGCTCATATCATCCGTAACTGTTGTTATTTGAGACGTTTTTTGCCCTCGCTTCAGCGGTGCAACATTGCATCACTCCCATGCGAATAAGGTTCTAAACAACTTTGATCTTCAAATAAATAAAACCTTTTTCGCTTGCTCGGCGATGTACGGGTCACACGCGAACCGTTTGATGTAGGTTCCTAATGACCACAAATCATAACCGGGCTACAGTGTAAAATCTTGATATTAATCTAAATTTTCCGTTAGAACAACTCCGGTTTATTTTTATTTAAACGACGTCGATGAAATATAGCGATAAAATGATACCGTCCCTTTTTTTGGGACAACAATTTGGCCATAAATAAATAAGCCGATTGGGTTGGAGAGTACTATAGTGTCGGCGCGTAGAACGTTCTTAAGTATGTATGAATCTATTTTTTATACGTTTTCTCAGGTCTGTAATGGTATCGCATTAACTTGTTTCACTGTGAATGTATAAATAAGTAGTTATTTGTACAATATAATGACGGGTTCGGTGATTGCCTCTCCGTATTGTAATTATGGATCATAAACAAAGCTATGTTTTTAGTGTCCGGAAAAAACTGCCAAAAGCTAATCTGTTCACAGCAATTAACCTATCAGGCGTTATTTAGTGTTGGAGGCCGTGGCTAATGTATAGGTTTTATTCGGCACCTTATTTCATAATACGGTCATACTGTAATAAATACGCCAGTCTCCAAAATTTACCAATAGCCTGAGTTATTTCTGCTGTTAAGTAGGGACATTTTGTTGAAGTTCATTTTTTTTTTCAACAGACAAATTGCTAAGATAGACGACCAATAACAATTCATTTTATTTGTTGAAATAATACTTCATTTTATTCGTCAATAAAACTAGAAGTAAGAATAATATTTAAAATTCATACTGGCGTCAGTATTGCTCGACTTTTTCTTTAAACTTGGCCGGACACACTACCAGCTCTGGCTGATATCTAAATCGGGGGTGTAATTCGGACAGTCTACTTTGAATAAAAAAAAACAATAAGGCTCCTACTTTACAACACAGAATAACCTATACCTATTATTAAAGTGTAAAACGTAGTTTCGTCGTTCATAAACAAGACCAAGTGCGGGTAGTTCGAAAAACTCGCGCGGCTAGATGTTGATGTCAACTTTAGCCAGTCTTCTCCGAGACCACGGAGACTACGCCATCCTCAAACGTCGGAGTTAAATCTTAAAACTTAAGTACGCAATTAAGTCCCGTTTTACAATTTAATAATGTGTAGAAATTGGGTTTTATAAATGTAGGTATATTATGTAGAGTGTAGACAGACAACATTAGAGCTTTTAGTGTACGTATTGATAGATTACCGACTGTACGCATTGCGTGCGCACCCCAGAGTACCGTTTATTTCAAATAAAAGAAATCAATTCCATTCATTTTTCCGAACAAAGCGCTATTTTACTTGTGTTTTGACATCTTTTGATGCTTTTACGTATTGGGTGCAGTCGAATTAACAGATATTACAGGCACGGTGGAGCACAAAGGATCGCCAATTTAATGACTGGATCGTGATGCGTGAAGCAAGATTCACAAAAGGTCTTCGGGAAAGCGTTTAAATAAGGAAACAAAGCGTCAACACTGCCGGAGCTGCCTTACTTTACGCCTAAGTTTAGTTGCAACAAAGATAATTAATTGTAATAGAGAGGTATAGTCTAAGAAAAAAACGTGCCCCTTAGTTTGACATCCAAAACAGCGCCATGTTTTGCGGTCGCTGAATTGTCAAACGTCAACTTTTGACAATAAAGAGTTACCGAATAATGTATGGAGCTGTACAGCGCCATCTTGTTTACCTGTCAAATTCGAAGCACAAAATTGTCTTACATTTTACGCATCATACCTACTCATCAATCAATGTATCTAATTATGCCCCGTACATTCTTATCGTGCGTGGCCTGGTACGTCTTGAAACGTCGTCATTGTCAAAATCCCTCCTGCCAAAACACACAAGAGGGGAAAGACATAATTTAAAAAAAAAAACGGACAAGTGCGAGTCGGACTCGCCCACCGAGGGTTCCGTACTTTTTAGTATTTGTTGTTATAGCGGCAACATCTATCCAGTTCATGAGATACAGCCTGGTAACAGACAGACAGACAGATAGACAGACGGACAGTGGAGTCTTAGGAATAGGGTCCCGTTTTTACCCTTTGGGTACGGAACCTTAAAAACAATGTATCTTGATTCAGTTCGGGGAAACAATACGTACAGTGTTTTAATTTTTGTTTAGTTTTTAATAAAAAGAAAAAAGTCCTGTAAATCCTGGTGGTCAAAAAGGTCGGCGTAGAAAAAATCGGAGTTAAGTAAGAATTGAAACAGTTATTAATTGTGAGAGTTATTAATTAATTATAATGTGAAGCTGAGACCTATCGTTTAACAGATGGGCAGCTTTATGTGTAAATAAGGGTCAAATTATAAAATATATTTTTTATGCTATTCCGACCGACTATAGATGGTCAGATGAAGTCAGATCATATCTGACATGCCGAATATCCATAGATTACAGGGATGTACGCTCAGACGGGATGTACGCTTGTTAGTGATAGTACAAAAGGAAAAAAACACAGAGCGTTTTACTGGTTTTTAGGACTAGACTAACTAGTTTCAGTAAGCACTCCCACACATAGACGGCTTCCTTGTGGCTGATCTGATAGATTCATTTAATACCTTCCACCACTTCGTGATCATGTGTCCCTGGTGCACTTGTGCTATGTACAGTAGGTAATTATATACAATATATGTATATACCTGTTATCGACATTATCGTAACTTCATAACGTCAAACTGTAAACGCCAAATGGTACATTAGATTAATAATTTAGAGCCTAACTTTTTTTGTTATCTTGTCCAGAGGAATTTGTGCCAGACTGGCTTCCAATTGGACCTGATTAATGCATCGTTAAAGTGCAAGGCGCAGCTTGATGCACATCACGAGTGCAATCAATTCGGCATATTCGGGAGCCCGAGCATCTTAAAAACGACCAAATGAGCGCCGTTCTTGTAATTTTACGACTAAACTTTTTTCACATTTCCTGGACTTAAAAAATATGTTAAATCTGGTCTACTGCATAAGGCATATTACACAGTCGAAGAGTATATTAATGATAAAAATGCATGGCCTTCTATAAGTAAATGAATAAATTATGAAATGTATTTGTATTGTATTTGAAATTTTAATTGTTGAATTTTGTATTTTGTAAGCTGTTATTTATTTTTTTAATTTAGTTGTAATGTACTTTTGACGATTCAAAAGAGATTGTAAAATCCTACTTGATTAAATGAAATTCTATTCTATTCTATTCACAACAGTGGAAAACAAGCTTTATGGTATGGCTGATAAGCGGATAGCGTAGCCTATGGTCACTTGCAGCTCTAGAGGGTCATAAGGTTTAATACCAACCGTTTATATGTATGATTTTATATAGCAGGTTATGACAGTTTGTGATAAGGAAAATTAACCCTGTGCCTGGAAAGTTTTAGTAAAGTACCTAAAGTGGAAAGTAGACAATGCATTGGATACCTAGTCGTTTATCACAAAATTGGCTTGCTGGTAAAGTCTATATTTAAATAAAGCAAAAACTTCCAGACGCTCCTGCTTTCAAATAAAAAGTTTCGCAACGATTCTATTTTTAGACGCACATGCATTTCAATAATAAAATAAGTGTTGACAGATCTTGAAATAGTCGCTTATTGATTATAAACGGAGGAGATAAGACTATTTATGACTGCATAAATAAGATAGAAGGCCGGCTCCCACGCAATACATCGAGGTAGGTCGGAACAAACATACAAATTAACCCCAACGTCCCCAACGCATAAGGTCACCAATTAATACACAAAAAACTGTTTTTATCGCCCAACTAAATTTAATAGACCATTTAATAAAGCCGTAAAAATTCTAAGAAACTTATTACTCAGACACTGGATACCTAATTTGAGTTTTCTGTTATTAAAACATCATAAATGATTGATGTATTATTCGGTCGGATGGCCGACCTTGCTAATTCGATCATTGTTTTCGCTTGTTTCAACGTCTAGCGGGCCATAATCGCTTACTAATACATTGTTCACTAATTTAATCAGATTTCCTTTATGTTCTTGTGTTTAAATTTTGACGACAGTATCAAAAACAATAACTCGTACGTAAAATTAATTGTTTTAAATATGCATGGTGCATATATATGTTCCATTTTCATTCAAAAGGGTACTTATTGTCGGTTGTCAATAAGGCGTTATTTCCATATAGCTTCAATTTGAAATCAACCTTATCGGTAAGCGACAATGTGGTACCTTTTGGTTTAAAACGTCACATATATATAAAATGTGTATAAGAAGAGTTCTGGCTACCCAGCCAAATTTTTTCTCATCACAATATAACGAAGCGGTTCGTATAATGCTTATGTATGTATCTACTTACCAGCAAGGCATAAAACTGGTTGAGTGACGTTTGTATCCATTTACTTCGCAATGTTCTCGTATATACGCCACCAGGGCGGCATGGGCAGCGAGAGTGCAGAGGTTATGAAATTGCGTGCGACCGCAAGGCATCCGGCGGCGGACAAAGACGCGCGCGCCGGACGAAAGCTCCGGATGCGCGTAATGCGCTGATATTGGTGTGCGCGGACGCGTAACTATACGTACTACTTAGCCCTTATTGGCCGACAAGCTTCGTGGCTTCCATTTTGGGTCATTTATTTCATCGTTGTTTTATATACATGTAGGCATTTCCAGTATCCTTCCAATCTCTTGACGTCCGCGTAACAATCGATATCAAATATTTTCATAGAAAGTACTTAAAGTTGTTCTTAGAGTATCAAGGGATTCTTTCATTTCACTCGAGTCGTTGACTTATTACTCGGTCTCGGACAGTTCAATATGTCATAACGATAACAATGTTATTGTATGCTCCGTCGCTATAAATTAATAAATACGACTGCTCTCTTTAAATCGATTATTGCCCAATCGTATTGTTAATTCGGAACGCGAATCGGTTAACCGGCGAACTTGAAATTCGAATGCGCAAAAGAAACGAGTCCAAACTGGATAGCTGACCCTAACGCCCTTCGTTTGTTATGTCGCCCCTCGCTCCTTCGCTAGGTTTTGTAACGGTACAGCGTCACTTTCGGGGCCCAGTGCTGTCATTTCGACATCTAATAACCCCTGGTTCGGGCTAATAATTTATAAGGCGGCCGAGGCGACCGCTTTTTACCTCCGCCGCCGTCTGGGAATCCGCAACAAAGATTCCGTTTTGCATTCCGCGGTTCCACCGACCGATTCTACGTTTCGTTCGAATTTATAAATCGATGAGCCAAAAAATCTGCGTCACGTTCGGGGACGAAGTTTCCCACGTTAATCCTCGTCTAGAAAACTAATCAGTCTTGCTGAGCCCGCTGAAATGAGTTTCCTGTAGGGACGCGAGGGAACATACGTTGAAACGACGTATCCAAGGTACACGTACCCGGTGAAATAAAGACCATTCACCATCTGAATTCACTTCCATTTCTGTTATCACGACTGAATCGGCAGTTTCGGCAATGCGTCCGTTTGACAATGTTTGTGCGTGAGTCGTGTGGTTATTATGCGTATGTTTCCCTTTTGTCCGCGTCAGGACTCACGCTCTGGGGTACAGTTGCGCGCGTGACCTACTTTAGGCACCATAAAGTGCCCATCAAATTTCGTCTCGTCGGTTTCGGGTGAACTCAGGGTTGTTGCTTTTTTTTAATTTACACGGGCCCGTTGCATTCCCCCATTTACGAGCGGCTGACCGGTGCTCGCAAAGCTCGTAAAAGATCAGATTTTATTTCTTATTGTTCGCCTTTCGCGAAATCTAATTGAAGGCGGCAAGCGACCACCGCAGCCTTTACGCGTTTTTAATTTTACTGCCCGGGACTTATGTCCTGCCAGTAATCAACCGGCGGAATTTGTTCATTGCTTTTTATCACGTAGCGGCCTTAAACTGTTTCGTGATGATATTGACGCCCGACTGCCATCCAATATAGCCACAATCTTTACAGAGGACTGTAAATGGCTTATTTACTCGTATACTGAGTCGAAGCCACATTTTGACAGAATCTTTCGAACTGCATCAAAGCTTCAATATACGAATTGCGGTTGTTCTTTTCACCAGGGTCCTCAGAGGTGGTAATCAAGCTTAATGGTGATAATGCCGCGTCTCCGGCATCTGCCGACAACTTGTAATGTTTTCATCGTTCGCTTTAAGTCTTAAAATAAACATGAAATTGTCATGTAGGCACAGTAAACTTGAATGTATGCAAAAACGCCATCTGGGCTTTGCATGTCCTCAAGTCTATTTATTTTCATTAACTTACTTGTTTTGGAGACTGGCCGGTCTGTAATTGAACCACGTCGAGTTGCTACATCCATTTATCGGCTTATTAAAACCCGATAATTGGCACAAATTGGATGTAATTTAAGCCTTACTTGTATAATTTATCCGTACCATTAATACGACAAATTACAAAAAGCAGTTAAATAAATTAGTATATTTTTCAAAACGTTGTCGAATAAAATACATCCGTATAATTTGTACAAGATTAACGACGTGATATGGCATAGGCGTCGTATTGGCAATAGGTTACCTGCAAAGTATGATAAATTATCATGAGAGTCTACCGCGATATTCATATTAACATTACTCTGTACTCGCTATACATTACGCAGCCTAAAGCCGAGATTACAGGATTTTTCTCTTACAAATGTTCGATGTACATCGAACAAGGCGTGCTTGCTCGCACGCGGTTGTCGGAGCGGGAGCGGCCGTGGGGTCCACAATGTTTAGTGTTTGCGCTGACCCCGGCTACGGGCTAGCTGACTCACTTAGTATTCGCCTCGAGTGCAAGTACGTCACGCGCCTATCGGAAACGCTAACGGCTGAGGCGTATTTAAATATACCCTGTCCAGTTAACTACGACCCTTCATTCCACATTGGTTCCTGCTAATCAAGAATCCCGTCCGTCTGGAGTCGGTCACGTTGAATTGGCTACAATAATGACTATTGCTGAGCATGACAGCAAAGAGTAAAAATTGTCGTGTGGATTCAATTCAAACTGCCTCGGCAAAGCGCGATAAAGAAATTTCCAAATTTAAATTTAGGAGCGCGATAACCGAAGGAATTCGGTGATGATACGGCCCTCGACACCAAGCTTTTCATATAATAAACCCAAACTGTGTCATCATGCTTAAAAAAGGCAATGGAATGATTTATCGGTATGCGCGCGATCATAGTGCTTTGCGCATGCGTTTCCTCGGTGTTTGTATTGCGACTTGCGACGCACATCTCGCTGGATGTTTACTGAAATTCCATTTTTCTCGAGACAAAGATCGTGCGTGAGTAAATTTGAGGTAGACTGCATGTTTTTTTACCTTATTGTTCGCGATGACGTACTGTTCGCTGGTAAGACTCGAGGTAATGAAATGAAAACACTACACGCAACGTGGTAAAAGCCCTTTTGTAATGACCATTGTTTTCACTCAATCGTTTACGAAAGAGCAATATAACAATCCTGATTTTGTACATAACGCTAGTAGGTATTTTGTGATGTATCAACGTACATTTCTTTTCGTGTAAGGAAATAAAAACTTTTTGCAGTTTTGAATACATTATCAAATACATAAATGTCGTGTGCTGTGCATTTTTTTGCTAGACAGACCTATTTAATGTTAATGTCTCTAAAACATAATATCCCATAGTAGGTATAACGCACTTCGACTCCTTATGTATACATAGTAAGTAATAAAAGTTATCTAAATTTGTACTCAATACCTTTTATTTCTTTTGCAGGTAATAATCGAGACGTCGAAGATTTGGTCCTATAAAAACTTGTAAGTTATCCAAATCTTATTGGAAAGCGGACAAGAGAAGAATTTCGGCCCTTCTGAGGAATCCCTATTCATTCCTAATTCCCGTCGCGGAGTAAGGAATATTAATGAGAATAAAACGTTTTACTGAGACAATACTCGGGTTTATTCAAATTAAAATACGTAATCACTTCAGAATCAATTATATGTCTTTATTATTGCTATATAATATGTTTATAAAAGCTATAGGTCCGGCGATGGTTTTTTTATTCGGGGAGTTTTTTCAACGCTTAGCCAATTTTTGCGAGGTGAATTCATATAGGTACTGAGCAACATTTAGGTACCTACTATGGGACCAACGGCATAAAAAAAGTTGTTTCATACATCTTGGCTGATTTGTTCAAGTGTTGAACGTTATATTATATGTATATATGAGAGCCAATTTTTTTTATTCCGATTTAGGGGCTGGTCTCATGTCGTGAATTATAGCTTTAAGCGTTGAAAAACGCCCTTTATTCTAAATTTAATTCAGTTTTCAAACAATATTCCTAGATTTCTTTATTTCTTTGTTAGCTGTCTGTCAATCTTTTTGTGTGTTTGACCCACTTCTGATTATCCGAGTAACTTAAAATTTGGCACGCGCGCGAAATCGCAATAAGAACGCATTGAACACAGGCCATAAAACATACAAAAAGGAATAAATGTACTTTTAGAGCCATACAATTATTATCAGACCCTAAACTAAGATTTATCTTTTTTTTCTTGTGAACATGTAAAGCTTTAATTCTATTTCTAGCATCAGCTTTCGATGACAACCATTTTGTTATAAACTACATTATTTGCACATGATCCTTAGATTATAATATAAGCCTAGATAGGATAGGAATTAGGCTCAATGACTGGAAAGTGGTACCTAGTTAAATAATTGATTTAAGTCGCCATCAAATAAAATTATTAGTTGGTCATATAAAATTTCAAACTAACTGTTGTCGTCGCACCGTGCCTTTACTAACAGTCGATATCAAAAACATATGAACGATGCCCTATTACAAAATAATACGGTGCAAATATCGTCGACTCGACTTGGTGGTTTGGAGGCTAGCGCGAACATCTGCTCCCAACGTTCCAATCCACCGGCCTTTTGTTCCCCATTTATTAGTTAAACACGAATCAGTCTTAAAAGAATCAATCATCAATTCAATTCGTTAACATGAACTATCAAACTCGTTTGGACTTATGATCTTTTAGGTATCGCTTATGTTCACATAGAAAAAAGGCCATTGAATTTTTAATAGCGCTACTATTAGCAACCAAACTATTCAAGTTTTGCCGCCGAATCATGTATCTTAATTGTACATATCATGAAATAAAACTATGAAAACGGATTATATCGCGTATATTGAATTTATAATACATCCCGACGTTTCGAACCCTTTACAGCGTTCGTGGTCAACGGGTGATACGGGTGGTATTATAAATTCAATATACGCGATATAATCCGTTTTCATAGTTTTATTTCATGAGTAACTATCGCGGTAACCGAAGACAATATTATGTACATATCATGTTAAAAAGACCTAAAAATAGACTGCGCAAACTTTTTAAAAGCTCTGTAAACACGAAAGTATCCCTTCCAATATTGCATCATCTAGCAGGCCGGAGAAGCCTCACGCGCCGCGAGTAATTGAGATCCAAACTGACCTAGGCCACAGCACTTTCTTCTAAACTCAAAATGTTACCGTAACTATGATGGCGGCGCGGCGGTTTCCGGCGCCCGTGACGTCACACGCCCGCCGGTCGCCGCCCGCTGAGCGCGGCCACTCGCGCGCCGCGCTAAGCGCTCACTCCGACGCTTACTTTCGTTTACTTCCAATTTCGATGCATTAAATTCAACTACATATTTTGTATTTTAAACCAATGCTAATTCGGCTAATCGAGAGCGTGCTCCTTAATATATTCAGCTGGCAAAAATTACATGTATCGAATGCCACTTATAATGCGAAATAAGAGCAAAATCCTGGGTAATTTTTCACACGATACGGCGCATAGTTGCCCTAAGCGCGGGGTGAGCGAACTCGCGCAACCTGTAATTTCGGACCGCAAAAGGAGCAAAACGCATCGAGATTGGTGATTAAAAACCTTTGTCGGGTCTACTAATATTTATATTTTCATGATTCGCCCGACATCTAATTGGCCGGTCGTATATTTGATGTAGGTGCGCGACCGCGACCACACTGGCGATTCATTAGTTTTCCTGGTAGAGAAATCATAAACTACTCAGTTTTTATGGAGCTCGTATATGTCGAACCGTGACCGCTGACCGTGCGAATCTGCCGACAAACAATTTACTTCAGCGCGTCCCGGAGACGTAGTACATACATACATATCATTAATTAAACATTTACTAGAAGTATCGGCAATAAAAGCATATTTTAACAGCTATTAGGTACGAGTATGGTCAAAATTAAAGTGACCTGGTTTCGTAAAATTGCATTAAATTGAAGACGAGACGAGTCTACCACCGGCAGGCGCATGCACATTGGCATACTTGATTGACACCCGCATTTTGTTGTCGTCTCTCGACTTAATTGGACAGCTTCAAACAAGCCAATTGCGATAACAAACCAAGGCCAGAACCAAAAGTTTCATGGATAATTGAAGGAGGATTGATTGAAAACATTATCGTTATTTTAAAGCAATTAATCTCAACTCGTTTCGGTATGTTAAAATATAGCAAAATTACAAGTTATCGCAGGTGGCATGAGTAACTAGTTTGAACTGGCGGGAACTCTCGCTCGCCCAAGGTCTGGGATATTGAACCTGGCCGGTGCAACAGCACTGCAAGGTCCGCCGCGAAAGGGACGGATGCTATCACTCATTGTTATGGGGGAAATGTCGCGGCCACACGCGCGCTAGAGCCTTCGGTTGCTATAATCCGCTCGAAACAGAAATAGCGAGAGGATGAGACCTACTTCCTTGAACGATAGAAGTTAGAAATGGCATTAAACTTAACTGAACAAAGTGTTTCGAGGGAGGGGCGTGCTGACGCATCCGTCTGCACAGTCGTGTCCTTTTTGTTAATGCGCTTTCGTTCGTTGTTTAAGCAAACGTTTATGCCAATATTAATCAGAAGTGGCGCAATTAAATCCGCCGGTCAGACCGGTCTGCTGCCATTCGTATGGTCCCACGCGGTTGATGTCATTTTAATTATGAGCGGCCTTGGGCCAGGGATGTCTGGGGTGGCTCCTGGGACCACTGACCCACTGGCTGTGACCGGATTCCTGTCGGTGGTTTTCGCTTCGTCAGCGCGTTCCGCGCCGCCGGCTCCGAGGTAAACGCGTTAAGGCTATATGAAATGTGTATAGCGCCTTTTGGTTCTGGTTCTGGGTTAATGTAACGACGCGCTCAATGAACACTACTCAATGATGGGAAACAATTAACTGTCGAAGCAGTTTTAATGACCCTAAGAACATTTTACAACAGTGGTCTGCGCCAGCCTATAAATTCCCATCGAACAGGAAGCGCAGGAGTAGCCACAAATCGAAGGTAAACGTCTTAAGCGTTCATTGGCATTAATAAGAATTAATAACGTTCGGTTTTGGAATGTTAGCGTCATCCATCCGCCTCCCGCGGAGATGGCATGAACTCTTTATCGGTCGAAACCACATTTTATAAACAGACCCAAAGTTTTAATAACAATTTAGGTCCTGTTTTGGGCAATATTACGCCTCCATCAGTAGCTTTCCGACGACTTCGTCAAAGCAAATTCAAAACAAGTATTCGCAACTTATTGAGTCTTAATAATCGTTTATGGTTGACCAAGTTTGTTGTTGAAACCTCTACTTGTTTGGGCTGCGTTTTAGGCATATTTTACTGTAGAAACATCATTCGTAAACGTCGATTGCCGCGGCGTCGTCAAAACAACCCGCAATGTTCTACTTTCCGAACATTCCTATCAGCATATTGTACCGAATTATCCGTTGCGCAATATTGTACACAAGACGCTTTGAGCTTCGACCACGTGTGGCTGCTAACACGAGCTAGTTCAAGTTCTCACGACGTCACGGTAACGAGTGCGTTCACACCCGCGCTGCTATACTTCAGAACCAAAAGACCGTAGCATGAAGTTGGAACACGTGACATACGTCGTTCTTGTTCGATGAGGGAAACGTAACCAAGCCCCGGCCGTGTGTCGGCCGCTGCTTATTTATACTTGGCAAACACTCCAGATAAGCGCTGAACGGCGCGCCTGTACTTCCCACATCTGCCGCGACCTTGGCTCCTGGCTTGTGTAACTTCCTTATCAGCCACGCTCCCCTGGTACCGCCGCCGCTACTTACCGGCGAATCTCACCAGGTTTTCCGGTGTCGATAAAGCTTTATCAGACAGATGTCAAAAGGCTGAAACCACGTAAGATGCCGATCCAAGTTATTGACGACTTTAATCCTAAAGCGCACTAATAAACCAGCTCCTCGTTAACATCATAATTAGAGATTTCGGCACCCGTGGACCGGTTTCGATATCAGCTCTTTTGTGCCTTTTATCGTGCTCTAAATCATGAGCGTCGAAGTTTAGCGAAACCGAAAGTCTGTGTCGCTTGTCGTCGAGGGCGTAGGAACGTCGCCTCTGTCGCGTGCCAGGAAAGCCCAAAACTCGTTGAATTACAAGAGAGAGCCTGGTGGGACAGCGGAGACCGTTTTGTTAACACTACGAGCGATGTGGGCATACGCGGTCCTTCCGTGAGTTTATTATTCTGATTATAAATTAAACTGCTCGTTAATCGTCCCTTTAATCCGTCTGGCCGTTGACTCCGGCAATAGCTCACTCAGCCTCGAAAGTTGTTAAATCTAATGAATGCGTTGTGTTTGTTTATATGAGAAAGAAATTACAAGTTCGACGCTGGGCACAGTCCCGGAGAAGGACTTAACTGGTTTGGTTTTGTTAGTTATTATGCGTCGTTTAGGACTCGGATGGTACAATGGTGGTCGAGTCACCGGCGCGGAATGTGGCTGCATCTCGGACAGCCTCCAAGCTCGCATTACTCTTTCCCTCGGCTAGTACCCTAGTCCGCCGCTCTGTAGATATCGACGTGCGATATCTTTTTTATGCCTTATTGTTAGCCTCCAAATGTACACTCCTTGAATATTTAGCCATATCCGCTGACTTCACCGCTTATAAAAAAACGCGAATAATTAGTCAATAAAAATTCCACCGATTATATATAGTTGTTACACGGGTGTTACGTAATTGGAGTAAATGACCTAAGAGTTAGTGGTCTCGCCGAAGGTCTTGGGGACCTCATGGGGTTGACTTACCTCACATGGAGTAATTAGGGTCCATCTTCTGAGCTAGCGTAGCATGACGTAGTGCGATGTAGGGCGTCAGAAAACGACTGAAAACAAAAGCTGACAACATACAACAATTGACAACAATGAAGGGTAATAATTTGGAATTAGCTTAATAATACTTCGGGAACATTTCTCTTACTAAAATGCGGTAACGATTGTATAGCTATTGAGTTATTGTATGTTTCCATGGCGCCTCGAGTAGAGGTGGGGCATGGAGTGTTCAGTAGCAGGCGCGCGTTGAACGCTGCCCTTGACCGAGCGTCGAGTGCCGACTGTGCCGAGTAAACAAATTGAATGAATCGCGTAGCGTATGAGCCATTCACGTGAGCCGTTAAGGCATAATAATTCAGCGAGTGTGGGACGTCGTACAATTGCGACTGGCGGACGCATCCATACCACAACATTAATAAATCAATTTAAAAAAATGCATAACTGTATACTTTTAATGCACACATTTCATGTTTTATAATAAGCATCCAACGCCTACCATGAATTTCTCGAAAGATTGTCACCTCACGCTCAATGTTTGAATACATACTGCTCAACACGTCTCGATGTTATCTATGCCTCTTTGAGCTCTCTTTAAACTGCGAAAATAGTCCAATTTAGCCGTTCTGCATATGTTAAAATCGCGTACCTGCAAAGACAGTGGTAGAGTTGTGTGACTTGTGTGGGCCGGCGGAAGTGCGCGTCACGGCTCGCGGCGCGGCGCCCCTGCTGCCTCAAGACATCGATACTCGCAAACACTGTTCCATCTCATTTGCGGCCATCTCTGATGTTTACCCCATTCTAGTGTGCTCGTGAAAGAATGTCAAATCATAATAGAGAATATGGGTAGGTCCTGACTTAAAAATTTAAAATTGCTTTGCGAAAATATTATGAAACGAATTGGTCTGGGATGAAACTAAGTAATAAGAACTTAATAATGGTAGGGCGGAGATATTGTCACGCAACTCGGAGCACATAACTGCGGAAGAGTGTGGGGTGCAGCACGCCTGTAGACAAACTCGGTGCATCGTGCATTCGAGCCTCGGCGAGCGAGCGACGCGCTGGAGCACGGGTCGACGTTCGCCCGCTCGACCGATCGCCGCCGAAGGTCAAGGCTGCCCGCCAGCGATCGAGATCCTACTCCGAACGCGCCACTAGTACGCCGCAACGAAAGAAAAAGTGACAGCCCAAACCTGAATAGAATGCGAGGACGAATAAAAATGAAAGCACTGTTTACCTTATGCGCGCCTAGTACTCGCCCCAAATAACTAGTTTTTTTTTGTTGAATAATCTTACTTAAATACGGTTGTAAAGCACATGCAGTTTTTCCGCGATAAAGCTGGACGTTTTAATCGATTGTTAGTCATTGCTCGTTTATTCTTATTAGTGTCGAGCGGAGTGCGTGCGAACATAGCGATGGGCGCAGATATCCTGCGCGTTAGGTCACCGCGGCGGTCACTGAACTCTTCCTGATTTGTGTACCAAATGTACCAATCAACATAGATCAATTAACCTATTTATGCCGGTGCAGCGCGAATTCGATACTCACAATCGGGACATGAAATGGGTCGTGAACGTCGATGTGGGCCGAAAAGGGGACCTAATGGTTCGGAGCGATGGCGTGGAAACGGATCGCATTTGAGAAAAAAACTAATTTCTGCGAAGCTCCGCCGGACCGGTCCGGCCACTTATTTTGTACTTGTTACTGGCTTTGTCTCGGATCTCGAAACTGTATCGCATTAAGCCGCCGCTCCCTAATTAAAATGTTCCGAATTGGATCGCTCGTGGTTATGTTTACGATCTGTATCATTTTTGTTTAATGGGTTATTTCGCCTATAGCCCCTGCTAATAACGTCTGATCATCAGTGTCTAAGCTCGAGTGGGTTTTGATACCTACCTACTGGTTATTTTCCATTAAGAGCGTTTAGAAGAATGTATTGGTGGATAGGTTTTCGTTTATTTTTCTAGCGCTGACGCGAGATCTTGTAATTACAGCCGTTTATGAGTCGAGAAACGTGGATATCTCTTAAAACCTGTGCGTGTGAGTGATCGATTTGGGCAGCAGACTAATTTGTTCACAGTGTAAAGCAATTAACCACGCAACGCGCCAGAATAACCCAACAACTAAGAGCTTGATACGAAAACTACTGATCAATTAAAGTAAAATACTATATCTAATAACGTAGAAACAATTTGTAAATAACTACAATTGCATTAGAAAACTGCAACTGAATTTTCTTTCTACGTTGAAATATCTCAAGTGGTTAATACTTGTTAAATGTCAGTAGTAGTTCGAAGAATGTTCGAGCTCGCTAAACATCCTCCGCGGCTCCAAACGCCTCAAACTCGCGCCAGGCGTAAACAACAACTCGTCAGTCTTTGAATTCCTTGCCGAGTTAGACCTAAAACATATAATCATTCTATCAGAAAAAAGTATACAGATTTTCGTCCTCTTACAAACATTAAGCCTTTTTGTTTTGTAACCTTAAAATGTGATCATAAGATCATAACCCATCAAAACAGCCCAAACAACACGAAGAATTGTGGTAAAAACACCAATTTACCAAAATTGACGGTCAAGTCAGCTTCTCAGGGTGTTAAGTTGTAAGCCTTTTGATAGTCCTATTCTGCTGTGGTCTAATACATTTCGTCTACATAGCTCAGGGCCTTCGCGTGGTCCTATTCATAGTCCCGTCTCGGATGCACCTAGCCCGTCTAAACTCTAAATGTCACTCGGTCCCGAGTCCGCATTTACTCGCTTTAAAATAGACCGTTCGCGTTCATCAACCTCTTGCATTCGTCACCGATCCGCGCGCCGCCGATGACCTTTTCCATTGGCGCTAATGATTTAAACAACATACTTAATCCACGTACATACCGCGCCATGCACTAGAAACATAGCGACACGCTCGCCTTCGCAACATAGATCTGAAATTTTTTTCATACGTCCCCTCGCGCTGACGCATTGAGGTTACTAATATGTAGTTGCGCTGTAGGATAAAGTTCCCCGGTAATTTGTGCTGTCAAATCAAACTCGAAACTAATTGAGTGTTCGTTTCAAATGAAACCGCTAAGATACGCTGCAATTTCGACCTGTCATAATGACGGTGCAGCAAAAAATGTTGACACCTTCGAGAGGTAAAAAATAAATGTCGATTATGCATTTAATCTCGAGCGAATCAGTTACGGTTAGCGAACTGGAAGGTTTTACGAGTACCGAGTCCGGGAGTCAAAGGTCTCGTAATAGTGACGGTGTTTGTAAACATCCCGCATAATTTACACTTTTTCCGTGGCGGCGCTCCAAACAGCTGCTTTATTACACCCACGCCATCTATCTAGCGAACCGGAAGGCGGTCATTGGGCTACGCGAATGCCATTCGCTTCGACACCGATATTCGTTTATTCTGTAAACACATGTTTTCTATCCTTCAGTAGGTATGTGTCGTTGGGAAAGCGCGCCGACCAGCGTTGGACATCGACATACAGTACCTTGTTATTTAAAGCGGCCTGACAGGACAGGCGCCAACTTTAGATTAGACTGCTCTCATCTGCATTCAGCAGCGTTATTTGCGGAGCTAATATCGTATCCATTCAAGTCCTGGTCAGTTGGAACATCGTGATCGCCGTTCTCGTTTCGGCTGCCGGTTTTGACAGTTAAGTTAATGAGGTTTTTTATTAAAATTGAAATTGTTTATGAGCTGTAGGTTTTAACGTATGGCTGATGGTGGCGATAATGAAGATCTTAAGCTCGGGTTTCGCGAGCACGTCGTAAAGGCGAGTTACCCGACACATGCCGCCGCGCTGCGTTTAAAAGTCGTATGTGTTTTGGAGTTGAGGTTGCGCGTACGATGTTTTGGAGTTGTTATGTTCGGATGCGATTACTACCGCGCCCATGGCTCCTCAGATTCCGCTTTAGCTTAGGCTGTAACATACCTGGGCAGCCGTGAACCGCCTGCTGGTATCGCTTTGTTTACTCCCCGTAACTTTATCCTGCTGCCTGACCTTTGCCATTTTTCGCTACGCAAAAACACAAAGGCATATATTGCCATAATAAATCGAATCGCTCGATCATACGAATGCCGTATTCGATATTCTGTAAGTACAACTTGATTTAAACACACAATAACATGGACGTCTTAAATCTTATTAAAAGTCTTTACTCGTCTGACCAGTATCGGATTTATTTCAAGCAAGACGTTCGAGTAGGTGGTACTATTTTGCATACGATTATTAATTTTACGATCCGAATGCGAAAGTAAATTTGCTTTTCATACGAAGATGTCAGTTTTAATAAGGTAGGTTTTTATTTTTCTTGATAAATATTTTATAATAAATAATACCTACTTACCTAGTAATCAAAAAATGTTTTTTCTTAATCTTTAAAAATCTTTTCTTCTTTTCGAACAACAAAGTACACACAATTTTTTAAGGCATTGTCATTGTTTTGTAATGTTTTCTTCATTGACGCTTGACCAAACTGCCAATATAGCTGGTGTGAGCGGTATTGGAGGGATCTTGCTTAGCGCGTAGGAGTAAGAAGAGGGAAGTAGTAGGACACAAACATGCTAAATATTCGACCAACACGTTTCATATATCTAAATAAACGTTGTTCCCATTCCCGCGACAATGCAACCGCATCCACACGTGTCTCTGCGGGGGCGGCCATGCTTATTCCTTAAATATTCGCGAACGCATCCATCACTCCAGCTTTCTTTCCGGCCAGAAACAACTTAGGGTTTTTCTACACCACAGTTTCTGAACTTCAACTCTTTGCGTTTTCGATAAGCAATGCTTGATCTGCAACAAGAAGTGCTAGTACTTAAATAGAGACTCTCAGTACATAATAATATAATACCCACTGATATAAAGCTCGTTGAATAATCAACTAAAACCCGCAAAAACATTTAATCTATCTTCACATCTTGGCAATGATCGTTTAAATCATTTTTTTACAAAGCTAGTATGTATTATAATCTGTGAAACAATCTCATGTGTACAACTTACGCGCAAGTTTAATGTGAACGGAGGTCGTAAATACGTCGCGTAGGTACATGTATTTTAAGTACATTGTAATACGTATGTGTGTCGTCTGCGAGTCCGTCTGGCGGAGTTTGCAGATTGAACAAGATCATCCACTTTGCAATATCCTATCAGATTTAATTCCAACCGACCGATACGACCTTTAAACTTTCAAGAAAAGAACGTAATCCCATCTTAAATGCCGGCAACGTACTTAAAAGTCTTACAACCCCTCTGGTATTGCGGGTGTCCATTGGCGGCGGTAATCGCTTACCATCAGGTGATCCGTCTGCCTCCTAATTTATCATTAAAAAAACCATATTTCAGTTATTTTACAACGCACCTACTCGTAACTGTCATTAGAACTTTTCTTTCTTTAGCACGAATAGGCTATTACTAGCTCAAGAATTGACAAACATTTGATAATTGTGATACGTACCGTCAAATTATTTCGGATGGAATTTACTTAATATCATTTAAGGACAAATAAAATCATTTATTGCCAAACGAAAGCTTAATACAAAATGAAGACATAAAAATCCTTTTTAATTACTTAAGGTCAATATTTTAATAGCTTACGACGTTCGATAAGTGGATACGATTAAAAATGCATAAAATACTTCATTATTTTATATTTTCGATTAAAGTCACCTCCCGCGAAGTGTTTATTTAATTTCAATTATATAAAAAAATGTTTACTAAGCATTCAAATGTTATCGTTCACCTGTTAAATGTAAATGCAGTTGCTTATGCTTCAAAATATCAATCCAGAAACGTCACTATATCATTTACCTTACCTACTTATACACATTCGAAGCATCAGAACTGGCAAAATAAATTTGTTTTAATTCATTTTTGCGAAAATATCTTAAATGTCAATTACGAAATGGGAGTCCAGTTTTCTGAAAAACCCTAAAATTAAAAATTGTGGATTAAAGCTGTCGGGTCCTAGCTAAGAGAGGAAGGAGGGCCTTGTAATGGTACTAATGGTATATTGAAGTTTTGCTTGACCAATTATACTTATCATGGTAATTTTATGGAATATAGAAGAGCGCCATCTACAATTAGCTTTCATCTATCTTTCATTAAGTCTCACGTCGTTAAAGCATTTTTTTAAGTGTTTACACCTAGGTGGTCAAAGTTTTTTGCCGATGGAATTTTTTCGCAGTCTAACGTCCGATAGATCGGTGCTGCCCGATCGTTCGTTAGATCTATTGGAGGTGTAATCGAACCCATTCACAAGCCAGTCTATTGTAGATGGATGCTAGTCGTAGACACGTCTACACGATTTACGGTTGAAAGGTGTAACTGCAACGTATTTAAAGTTAGACCAAGATAAGTGATAGCACACGCAGTGCAAGTGTTATTTTAAATGTCAAATATCCAAGTAAGTCAATTAAATAGGCAAGTAAATATATCTGCAAAGTGTGCACTGTACTTTGCGCTGTAGTTTCACATCGTTTTGACCGTTGCCGAATTAGATCCCAAGTTCAGAGAAATAAAAATGACTAATATGTTAACTATGACTACATGTTGCATCCACGCGTCGGAAGTTACAAATTTAATAGACTACGGTGCCTATTAACTATCAACTATTGATCACTCGAGTATACCTGGACATATTCGTATTATGAGCATGATTATTTGCCACCATGTATAAAAAAAAGTTTTATTGGCGGTTTGTAATCTCCAGTTTTTGACTCGTCATCCCTATAACGTGATTTAGACATTCGGTATAACGCCTCTTTTTACGGGCAGGCAGTGTGACGGAAAAGCCTTGGGATTAATATTAAAGCAATATCACATTTTTTATAATATAATAACGCCACCGTATCTGCGATTAGCTGGATCTGCGCGTGCGTTGTAATCGCACTCTCGCGCAGGTCAAAGCCGAATTGCCAAGGCCGCGCGTGGCGCGTGACGTCGCCGACCACCCCGGCACCCTTGACTTGACAATGTTGGGGTGATTATATTCTAAACGGTAATTCCATACTAATATTATAAATGCGAAAGTAACTCTTCCTGTCTGTCTGTGTCACGCAGTGAGATGCTTTTTATTAATGCTAAAACTGATTCTTTGTTTTGAAGAATTTTTTGTTTAGTTTGATATATATAGGTAAGTACATAATAAATTTGATTTTTAACACTGAAGCACAGACCGCCCTCTAAAAGTTTTTACACTATTCGGGTAATTTCGTAGGTATGTCAGATAATTCCGAAAATCTTATGAAAATCGCCTAATAATTCCGTCATAATAAGTCGCTTTTCTGAATTATCCGACGGTTTTCAACATTCAGAATTACCCGAATACATCTTAGTGTAATTTCCTTGTTTCACACTCTACTTGTTTAATGTATTCAGTAGAAGTATGTAGAATTAATGAACACAGTACATATTTAATGGTTTTATATCTGATAGTTTACGACTGCGTGATTGTATTGACTAGGTTATTTATTGACAAGGAACATTCATTTAGTACTATAAACACTTTTTTTCGTAACGAATATCGGAATCAATTTTCTTTTTTTGATTAATATTCATTCGCTACTCACAAAATACTCCTGTCAAATAACATGGAATGGTATAAAAATAAAGCTTTTGAGCTCATGCTTGATAAGCCCGTTTTTGGAACGTTGACGTCTCGCATGTAATCCTGGTATCAACGCAAGGTGCTACGCTAAATTTCTTAAACTACAGCTGAATTTTATTGTACAAACATAGACGAATAAAACAAGACGACTCACAACACAATGACCTAAAGGTTATCTGGAAGAGATCGCTTTTTAGCGATAAGACCGCCTGTTGTTTAACCACTTCTTTTTTGTACTCTTTGTATTGTTTTCTGTAATGAGGTATGCAATAAAGAGTATTTGTATTGTATTGTATTGTAATGACTACCTAATACAACATCGTGTTCCGCCGATATTCAGAGGGCCTACCGCTGACATCGATAAATCGAAAATCGTTATCTCTCTCTATCGATCTTGTCTAGTCGAGCAACAGAGAGGCAGATAACGTTTATCGATTTTTCTATGTTGGCGATAGGCCCTCAGGCTTTGCAGAGTGGCGTCACTAACGCAGCTCCATATGGTTTCAGGCAGTGCCTTCCATCGAATCTATTTTTGTTCCATTTACTTTGTTCGCAGCTTAGACCTCTGTCAAAAAGGTATGTTTAATAGATGGCGTTGTATATTGGAGGAACGCGATTTTGACGCATTTATCAGTCGCTAAGAGCTGCACCCAGCTATCTGCGTCGGTCCCCCAACGCGTGCTCCCGTTGAAAATGCTCCTCGTTATGGAGCGAAACATGTCGAGCAAACGTCGACTGAGTGACCCGGTTCGATATATTTAATATGTCTGTGGCTCACGAAAGTTTTGTTATTAAAAAGACATTGTCAGTCTTCTATAGTTCATTCCTCCATGGCATCAATTAATCCAGACGTCTGCTTGTACAAATGTGACTGAACTTGAACGAACTGAACTGGTATGTTGACCCTGAGTTTAAAATGTTTTTAAGCTCGAAACATTTTCAATTCTCATTTTAGGTTGTCTTTTACTAAAACTTTGAAAATTATTGCCATTAGATTTCATCCAGGCGCTATACTTACTCTAACTGGAAGAGATCCCTTATAGGGATAAGCACGCCTTTGTACCTAAATTTATATGAGTTTTATGTTTTTTTTGTATAATAAAGTGATTTACTACTACTACTACTACTACTACTAACTGCTGGAACTAATTCCACGCAGACGATGTCGCGGGCAAAAGCTAGTACGTTATAATAATAGATAAAAGTTAAGTAAAACCTTCTTTTTTTTTATTACCACTACTACTAGCTCGGTAAAGGAGTCTGGAAACCCCTTGGCTACCAAAGATTTAGCGCAGGCTCTCATTTCTCGAAAGCTACTGCCATTCATGAGATAGAAGCTACTTATCCTCTTGATGTCCACAGTCGTAATACTAGTACCAACTAGTACAAATTTAATCACCTTCAATGAAGTTTGAATCATTATTCAATGGAACAGAGTCGCTTTTGTGAATCACAATTTTGTAATATCATTGAATTGACTACCAATTTTTCTTGTAGGTATGGTGGGCCCTAGCGGCCTATGTTAAGATTGAAATTCGTCCGATTTACCTTTAATGCTTTCTCTCACCCAAGTCAAATAATATATCACGGAGAATACCTATTCAGTTACCTAAAATTAAATTACTTTAACGTGATTCTGTGCAAAAACTCAACGTTTATGCTACGTCGTGTATCTACAATGACATTGGATTTAAACTAGTTATGTAATGTCCAAGTTAGCTCACGTTCCGAGTTCTCGCGAACTTGTGGCAGAGTATATTCATGTACAGTAGTCTATCTTCTAACGTAATATCACTCGGTTTGCGCGCAAGAAATAAGTGACGATATACTATAGTTCTCTACAAGGCGTTTGTAGCCGGGATGAAACTTGATTTGTAGCAGACTAGTCGTTGCACTGCATCTGAAATGTAAACGTAGACCGGAGGTTCAAAACGTATTCTGGAGCCCGATTCTGTTTTTTTTTGTTCTGACTGTTATGGATTTGATCTGTCAGCTGTCAAAAGAAAATATCAAATCCGTAACAGTTCCAGACCTACTAGCATGAGTTGCGCGCGACTTGAAGTATAGTAGCGAGACCGAGAACGCAACTCATGCTAGACGGTCAAACCAAAAAATAAGAAAATTAGATCATAATGTCATTTAAAGTAAATTTATTATCACAAAACAGAGATAAAACAAAATTTAAACCTAAATTAGTCTGAGGCATTGTTCCCAGGACACTGGCCGCGTTCCCCCTCTGGTATTTACTCAGAAGGAAATGTATGTACTGTAGGTACCGTAATAAAGAAAGACGTTTTATTATTTTATAAAAAATTATTAAGTCAGTTTTCCATGAGACGATCAATGCAAAAAATCGCATTAAACAGCAATAAATACCTAATGATGTCACTGTTATCAGCATCTAAACAACGCCGGTCATAGTTTTGTAACGATCCGTACAAAGCTTGTAAATACCCAACTGTCTGTCTATATACTATGTTTGTAGCTAGCCGGAAACGGAGTCGAATACCTAAGATGTATTCGGCAATGAAGCAGGTCATAGCACTGACTTATCAGCATCTAAACTACGCCGGTCATGGTGGCCTGGTCGGAGCGGAGCGGTTGGCAAAACATTCCTACTTACACCAACTCTGGTATGCCGGCAGACCAATAAATATTATTGTTGTGTATATAGTTAGTTAATTTTTTTTTTAGTGTTGTTATAACATTCAGGTAGGATCAATGAAATGGTTATTTGGCAGCGCTTCCTCACTGCCCCGATATGCGTTCCACGTGCCAAATAAGGTCGAACATGTATCCGCAAACGCGAACATTTCTGACGAGCATTTGTCAGACGTCGCCCGTTTTATTTGGCAATCAGTCCAGTGTAAATGAACTTTTGTTTAGATACTTTAGATACCACACTTTGATCGTCCGTAAACCTTATTGCGGCGAAATAAAAGCTAGCAATGGTCAGTCTTAGACCCACACTCCTACTCACAAAATACAACTTCAATGTGATTTAAACCATTTTCAATTAGAACATAGTAGCATTTTTTTTATACAAAAGAAGTTCAACTTCAACCATGTTTCCTTCACTATTAATTTCAAATACAACTGTCAATTTTCTTGTAGGATGGGCCTGAGGAGGATAGTAATAGTACTAATAAGGTACTAGGGAGGCATGATGTCCAACAAGAAGCATTGCTACAGTTCAGCAGGTAACAGGCGGTTATAAGCTAATAGGAGCATACTAACTGCTAGCTCAGTTGGTGATTAGCCATGGTTCTGGCAGAGAGCCAAGCAGGGCACTTTAGAGCGTTCACCCAGGCATCACAATTGTTTTTATTTCGGTGCATTGCTGGGATATCCCAAATATACAGGGTTCGCACAACGCATTTGCATAAATCTAATAACCAGTTTTACGACAATGATGATATAAAGATGTTTTTCTTCGGAACGGTCTCGACACACACTTGTCAAAAGTTTCGGTTCGATGCACTGACTTCTCTAGACTGTTCTACGCGGCACGTTTTAGAACGTTACTCGGTTCACACATAAATTAATAGCTGATAAAATTCGTGTTCGATTCGCGAATTTTATGATCTATTAAATGACGTAATGAAAGCTGATCCGTCGGTAAATGGACAAATTAATTCGGTACAATACAATAATCAATCATGTTCGGAGGCGATTCGGTGGTTAATTAATTAGAGGTTTGACAGAACATCTTTATTTAAGTGTCAATAGTTATGTTAGACCACATTTTGGTTCAAATCCGTTTTTAATAATGGTTTCTTTATTACAGCGCTCTCGCGGTAGCATCTTGAAATACCTACTATGGTCCTCTTGCCTACATACTTCATATTTTTTTTCGAAAGCACTATTAGTTTTGACTAAAACTTCTTCTTGATCCAGTATCCAGTCCGGAAATATAAACTTTTTGGCACGACGCTGTTGTCATTCATGTCTATTTTTTCCCCTGAGTATGTCCTTAATTCTCTTGAAGTTAATGCAAAATATCCGATTTTAATACATCACTCAGCACATCCTTAATCCGATCAATTCCAGTCGCTTATCACAAGCGAGTCATTAGCTCAGGACCAGTATAAGTGTATTCTCGTTTACTACATACTTGCTACTGACCTCAGGGTCACGGTTAACTGGTCTACATTCAAACAAAACTCACGCGCAGCCTTGAGCGCCGAAATGAATGGGCACCACGTGTGATGACGTTATGACTGTATGGATACAATTTACGCGACTATGTCGTTAATGAGGTTATAAATTTTAGGCATGAATGTACACAAAGTAATATCAATTTTAGTACATCGAACATGAAACATGTTGGTTTAACATTCACGCATAACGCAACGAAGGGATTTGCAATAAATGAACAACTTTACGTTAATTTATTGCAAATCCCTTCGGGGTACAGTGTAAGGAAAATGTTTCGGCTCAGACCGAACTCTTAATAAACAAAGCTATTGTATGTTGTTACCAGTGAAAGCGTGCTACACGTGACAGTCGAAGTACGAGTAGCATTTGTCGCACAAATTTTGGCTAAAATTTGGGGTCGAGCATGGATTTTGTCTAGATTCTAAAATATTTAGGATTTTCCTCGAGTTGGTGATTTTTGAGAGAAAATGCTTAAATTGCTTAACAAAACAGCAAATCACCGTCCATATATGCGATGAAAATTTGTGCAACTCGAACTTCTGTGCGTCGGCTA
This sequence comes from Cydia strobilella, assembly GCF_947568885.1. Taxonomy (NCBI): domain Eukaryota; kingdom Metazoa; phylum Arthropoda; class Insecta; order Lepidoptera; family Tortricidae; genus Cydia; species Cydia strobilella. The sequence continues at coordinate 12,543,380 of NC_086057.1, forward strand.
ATAATTTGTCGCAGCAGCCGTGCTTTCGAACTAACATTATTCGCGGTTAAATTCTGTCGCATTACCGTTCACTCACTAATTTTTCGCAGTTCAGTAGCGGAGCCCTAGGCAACGCCCGTTCAAAAAGCAACCCCTATAATTTGTATGCATCAATATCAGGGATGTCGCGAATATTCGCATCCACATCCGCGGAACTTCCGCATTATTTTCAAAATCCGCATCCGCATAGAATCGATGATGAGCTTAATGCGGATGCAGATGTGGAACAGGTCGGTACAGGAACGTCTTAGCGGCGGCGTAAGTGCTAGGTAATTTCTTCATTTGCCTAAAGGACTCTCGTTACGTTTTTGTGATTCGTCGATGACGAGATTGTCTTATTTGGACTCTAGTAGCTAGTAGGACTCTAGTAGGACGATTGTAGAGCGAAGGGTGTTATACGAGTAGTGTTGTTAAATTATAAATAGAAGTTGTAATTGCGGATATTCAGTTTTGTTGTAAGTGTTTCGTTTCGAGTGAATAAAACCAGTGGCAGCGCCGGCGCAAAGTGCAATTTGAACTTATTTTTAACAAGACGAACATAATCTTGAAAAACTCAATGTATTAATATTATCGGAACTTACACCACGTCATCAAAAAAGACCACCCTTAATCTATGCACCCGGATCAGTTCAACTTGATACAATCAGATCAAGTGCGGTACATGAAAAGAGACATCTCAGGTATTTTGTTATTTTGATATATTTATTATTTAATAGATTAGTGTAGAACTACAAAAGTTCAGTAAACAGTTATTTTACCTACAACGAAATCGTTTAGATCCAGAAAAGTCGGTCAAGTTACTGTTTATTAAATATAACGCCTATATTCTTGTTGAAATACTAAACATTTCTTTTTTTAAATAAAAATTACAAACATGTAATATGTGACGTTTTTATGTACCTAATCTTGACATCCGCGTCCGCGGATGTGAGCCTTTTAATTACCGCATCCGCGTCGGCGGATGTCAAACAATCTGCATCCGCAACATCCCTGATCAAAATCATAACATTTATTGCATACCTCCTACGGTTTAACTATATTATTTATTCGCGAATTCGTCTACTCCTCACTGTCATACTTGTATACTATATAGCACAGGGGCGGACACGCTATACATCAAAAATCACTTGCGTTTCTATGTGTGAACGGCACGTCTGTGCACGCGGCATGCGTCATTATGCGAGTAAGATGCTTAAAAACAGTACTGAGCGGTCGGCAAAAGGTTGTCAATCTGCTGTCGCGGGGCGAGGTAATTCGAATCGGGGCGGGGCGGTGCGTGGCCGTTCTGTATGATAATACTATTACTTTATTCTGTGACTATAGTCCGAGTCGGGTGTAACGACATTAGAAGTCCAAGGCCGGCAGATACGTGCAAAGCACTTCCTTCTCGCTAATCGGTTATCCTTGGGTTCTTAAACCATCATTCCAGTACTTATGTACTTAAACAACTTATAGTAGTGCTAATATCAGGTGAACTTTTCTCAACCCCTTGTACGACATACCTATCTACTAAGGATATCCACAGTCATCATTTTAACACAGAATGACATGATTTTGTTCGAGTGACTATATAGTCACTCTTTGAATGAATTCATTCAAACGTCAAATTACCCTACTTTAATCCAACAGCAGTATTCGCAAGCTCTTATTTTCAACTTTAATGACAGCAGTTTTAAGTTCAAAATCTAATGGCAATTGATCCGCGTTGTCCACCCATGAATTTAGGGTCCTGCCAGTTTGATATGATATTATAGCTGTCAGTGCAATTCACTGACACTTCTTAATTGCCTGACGTCTCTAAAATAGTATATATTGACATAAATTAGTATAGTTACAACTTTGGGTCAAAATTATAATGATCACACGCCATGTTGCGGAATTTCACTGAAACTACCTATTTTTTTATACTATACTGAACTGTCACCCTATACATGAGAATATCAGCGCCCTCTTGACAATGATCATATGAAGGGTACACGGAAATAACATGTCTAGTCACTTTAGTAACATTTTGAGTAAACGCGGTTTTAATATTTGGAACCATGTCAAAATGTATGGTAATTCCGTGACCAGGTCTTTTTTAACTAAAAAAAAATTAATTGTTACATATGTTGAGCAGTGGTAGCAAAAGATATCTAATAGTTCATTAAGAGCTCTACATTTTGAAATGAAAATCTAATTTTACAAAAAAAGCGACTAGACAGAAAAAAAAACAAAATTATGACTACTTATAAAATAAACCGACTAAAACTAAACCTACCTAAAAAAAAACAAAAATCATGACTAGACATGTTCTTTCCGTGTACCCTTCATATATTACTGGTCAGGCTTTAAAAGAGACAGTTAATAACAACGTTTTAAATAAGAAGAGATAACCATATCTATGTTCTCATTGCCTATTTATCGTAGACGAGCGTTCTGCTCAAGCTAAGGCCATTTTAAGCGTACATCGACATCTGATAACAATCGCAATAATGTTTAATTTGGTGTAATGGCACTGCAAATGCTATTCGAGCATTGAGTATTATCGCCCAGGTGACGAGACAGGCCCCTCGACCTTGCGATATGTATCGTCCACTATATTTATTACATTAAATGTTTTTATTGGCCTATCTGTTACATCTTAATCATGATTGACGCTGATTAAATTTTAATCCGACAGCAAAAACAACATATTTGTTTTGAAATGTTGCCCTTTATTGACAGATATTTACATACGTTAACACTATTGATACCTAATTGAGTGCTAGTTACTAATAATTATTTTTTCTTTCTTTCAGGTAAATTGGAGTTTCTACGTAGAATCCCACAAGTACCGATAGAATATAATTTTAAGTCATCGTTTCGACTTAAACATAAGGCCCGATTCGAACTTTAAGATACGTCAAATACTTATTAGGTCTAGAAACGATATGGATTGAATGTGTCAGTGTCAAGTGACGTTTTTGTTTAAAGAAACGTAACATTTGACACTGACATATCTAATCCATATCGTTTCTAGACCTAATATTTGACGTATCTTAAACATCAAATCGGGCCGGTAAACATATAGTTGCATATTAGCTGTTTTGAAGCCCTTGCTAAACTTAATTAACACTTTGCTAATAAGTACGCGTTGCCACAGACGGATAAACACATTAGCATGACCAATTCCTTTAGCAAAGTCGGTTAACTTTCAATGCATGTCGACCGTGAAAATCGTTGATAGTACTAGGCTCACATGAAATACAGGTGTTACTCAGGAAGCTCAATAAAAAACTTCGTTGATGTTTGTTACCGCGTCGGCATCCGCTGATACTTTCAATTTTCTAACTTAAAGTAACCCAAATGTCTCGAACGTTTGCTACAAAAAGAACAGCCACCAAAATAACCACACGTACCATTTCCCTTTCGTCAGATAGATGTCTATCTCCGGCGATTAGAGAGGGACGCACGGTCTCATTTCTCGCTCGTACCCGCGGGAATCCCTAGACACCACGTGACAGCGTCTACTCACAGAACGTAACAACTCTACATCCGGCGCAAATTAAAATGATGTTTATCGTTCACGAAACAAGGTCGCAATTGTTTCGCTACGAGTAACTCGGTTAAAGGGAACTAGAATGAGAACGAACTATTTACTCATTGCTTGCCTAGGATATTGAACTGTTAACTTTAGGAGCAAGGTACATATTGTTTTGTAGACATTTGTTTTTTGAAACAGGCGTTCGATATTTGAAATTCCTAAACTGAAACATGCTGCATCGCACTCATTTTAATATAATTTTGTAGGGTACCTTCCACTTCATGAAAAAAACAGTTTTATCCGTAATATTTAATATGGATATTGTTTATAGAGCTCCTAGAAATAGAGCTCATATTAGGACGTTAATCAGTTCCATAGGTACCTTTTGCGTAGTCGTTATTTAGGCCGTCAAACCCTTGTTAGGCTATGATAAATTAGCTGAGCACCTAAAGTCGGCCGCGGGCCGTTGAACGTGGCTGACTTCAGTTCGATCAACCCCGTGCTCCCCCCACGAGACCCCCCTTCCCTTTAAGACGCATCATCAATCATTCTACGCATCTCGCAGCCGCAGCGTATTCAAGAATGAGATTTATTGCTGTTGTAGTAAAGTTGTTTTTTAAATCACGCGGCGGGCGTGACTTGAGCCTATTCGGAGTGGGTGTTATTGCTCGGCGGCCTACCTCCTGCTACCTCTGCACCCCCGGTGTTATGTAAGGCGGGTGCGATGGCCGACGCTTTTCCTGCGCGCTTGATTTCCTCAACCTTAATTCTAGGCACTTTGCTTAAAATATGTTGATGATTCACGTTTCGTTGCCTTTATAGCGCTTGTACCTACTTTGCAGATTCAGAGCATTTGTCACTTTTAATTAGCTCGTTTTCAGGGCTCGAAACAGGGAGCTGAGCTAAGTAGTAAATGTGGTTAAAATAAAGTAACAAAGCTTAGAAAATAAGTTGTTTTAACCTGTTTCAATCATAGGTATAAGTGGGCAACAAATTAGATTTTTTTTAGCACTCCTTTGGAACAGATATATTATTAGATAGACTGGTATCTTAGTCCTAAACAGTATATAATCATCCTGCGTGTAACTAAAACAACGTTTCTAATTCTGCGTATAACTAAAACAACGTTTCTAGAAAATATTGTATTGTATACAATGATTCTCGCAGTCGAAGCTCGGCCCCGTCCCAAACGTAATTATACATACACGTATATAGGTAGGATACGCGTAGGTAATCGATTTAGTGCGGAAATAGGAATATATCATTTTCAAATCATATCGACTAACATTAAAATGCAGCCTATGCGTAATCAGCGTTAGAACAATTAGCGCGGAATGTGGGTTAAATTCGCAGGGGCTGCCAATGCACCGGGCCCGGGGTCGTTGGCCGCTATCGATCGGGGGTGCGACACGGCACGCGCCCCTGCGGCGCCGCCCCGCGCCCCGCGCCCCGCGCCAAGCGGGAAACTCTACCTCATGCGACATTCGGGAAAACTTTTAAGATATTCGTTGAGACGTTAGGTTAAATTTAGAATAAAACAGCTTTTTAATGTTTAAACTAATTAGTTAGTGTAGTGAAATAATTATTTCATGAAAAAAATACTTATTTTTTGGTAAAGTACTGTTAATTTTTGCGAAGCTTTTAAGGTATTCGTTGAGACGTTGCAATCGATTCAGGCGGCAGAATTTAACTCATTTCAAATACTTGTTGTAGTTATTTTAATACAAAACAATGTGAAATTATGGGAAAACTAAACCTAAGGTTTTGGATGACGCTGATGCAATCCATTCAGACAACGGGAGAAACTGCAAAATTCTTCACGTAAAATTATCAAAAATAAAATAATCTGTAAGGGACATCTCCCTTATAAAACGTTACAATCGGTCCAGAAAACGCCAGCAATTTTAAAGCCAAAGCTACTTATTGCACGTAAAAATACCACAACGCAAAACATGAAACTGAAAAACCAGCTTAAAAACCAAAAGCAATTATAGCACTGAATAATGGATACCATTCAGTATGACGTCACAGCAAGCCGCAACGTTCAGGGGTACTCAATATCCCAAGTGATTCGATAGCTACTATCAATCTATTCTGACGACAGGAACTTAAAACGTTCGAATTCACGATATAGGAAACGTAACTACGTAGAAGGTATACTCACTGCGGTTCAGTAGTCAGTACGAGTCGTTGGACGCGCTGGCATAGCGCCAAATCGCTATGACGAAAACGCTTCCTCTGTCTCACGAACTATTAATCACGAGACAAAAATCAGAAAAACATAGTAAAGCGAAGATGAAAATCATTCCCGGGCATTATGATATAGCATTGTATAGGGAACAGCTGTAGTGTAGGGCGGGTAAGGGTGCGGTTGGCGACCCATGGCGTGTTGTACTGACAACTCCTGATTTATATGCCTGCCTGGTGATTTTGCGTATTGATGTTGTGATGTTCTTAACAGGGATGTTGCGAATGCAGATTTTTTGACATCCGCGAATGCGATGCGGACGTAAGATTATGTATATAAAAAACGTAAAAAATTACATTTTAATAGTAATTAAGAAAACTAAACTTAGTTCTTCTCTATTTAATATAAAAACATACCCGAGTTGTGTATTTATTTCTTGCACCGCCAATTCACCGCTGAACAAATTGAACTGATCCGGGTGCACAGATTAAAGGTGGTTATTTGATGAAGTGGTTGCATTGCACGTCCCTTCCGATAATATGGTACCTATGTGCCATATTCTACATTCAGCTGTTTCACGATCATGTTCATCTTGTTTAAAATAAGTACAAATTGCACTTTGCGCCGGCGTTGTCATTAGTTTTATTCACTCGAAACGAAACACTCACAAAACTAAACATTCACAATTTTTATTTATAATTTAACAACATTCCTCATATAACACCCTACAATCGCATTACAATACTAAAAATCAAAACTAAACAAACTCGTCGCTTCTTGTCGTTGTCCGTCATACAAAGGCGTAAGTGCTTGATCGACGAATCACAAAAACGTAATGAGATTCCTATTGGGTAGTGACGAAATTACCTAGCACTGTGTGCGCCGCCGCTAAGATGTTCCTGTACCGACTTATTCCACATCCGCATCCGCATTATACTCCGCATCGATTTTTGTCGATTTTTAAATAATGCGGAAGTTCCGATGCAAATGTCCGTAACATCCCTGGACGAATAAGGCATCATCAATAAGGACGAATTTGAAATGAAATTTTATGCTCATAACGTCTTTTTTTTTGCCAACTAACGTGGCTGCAATTTAACTGAAAACGAAACGTATTAACAAGAGTCCGACAAACAGGATTTTTTGCCGAAACCGTAACCGAAACTTCGATCGGACACTACCGCTATTTTTATGCCGAAATTTAATATCCACTAATTAGTTTTTATTGTACATATAATAGTTATTTGAGCACTGAAGGCCTTGGTCACATTTTCTTTCGGACACGACATCTATTTTCAGTTTACGAGTTTTTTTTTAAATCTTTCATGCACCTATAAAAAAACTTTTACTGCCTTAAGGGCTATAGATAATATTTTCGAATCGTAAAATTCGAATTCAAGTATGCATCAAACGTAACTGTATTAAACGAAAACAATTCGTTTGATACAGTGTCAATAAAGACTGTTTATAAACAAAACAGCCTAATTTCCGTCGAGAAGCATGACTTCAATTTCTGTTGCGAGTATTGATTTGTCTGTGGAGACTTGGAGAGGTACAGTCAGCATGAAAAGTAGCGGATCATACTAAGCGTCAAAAGTATCTACGTTTACCAACCATTCTCTAGCAGCTTAACGAAAAGAAATACAGTGAAATCCGTTTATTATGACTCCGCTTATACAGACCAACCGCTTACGGCGTTATTACTATGCGAAGTTTGGTTTTCATATAAAATTCTTTGTAACAAAGTCGGATAAGATGACTTAGCTTATAGTGACAAATCGCTTACTGTGACGCTATAAATCCTATTTTCATGAAAGTATGTCCGGTTATACTGACACATTCGCTGGTCTTCGTGGTCACCACGTCTTTCCCTGCAACGACTTTGTGCGTTCGTGGCGTGTAAGTTATTTTAGTTTTGATTCTCAGTGACAAGTTAATAATTGTTTCAAGTTTAATAAAACTCATCTCTCACAAAGGAATTTGAGATTAATTTGGAAAACTTGGCAAAATTAAGAAGTTGTACAATACAACTATGCTTTATATGACATCCGCTTAGTATGACGTGTTTGTCACTTCCCTTCGATGTCATTATAAGCGGATTCTACTGTATGTTATATGTCTCTGTATGTAGATTGTAGAACAATTAGACTAACAGATACTTTTGAACGCGAACTGTACATAGATATGTATATCTTTTTGGAAAGTATTCCAGGGTTTTATACTTTTGGCGCTTTATTTCATGCGCTATCTTCGACACTGACTGTACCTTAATATACACTGGCACAGCGACCTTGTCAGTAGAAAAAGGCGCCAAATTTAAAAAATGTAGGCGCGATGAGTAGACTTCCCACAGAAAATTTTAATTTCGCGCCTTTTTCTACTGACAATTTACGAGTAAGTTGGGTGTGTTTTTCGGTATATAAAGCTGAATCAAATTTGGGGCTATAAATAGTACAAGTGAATTTATACATACATATTTACATGTAGATTGTAGGTGTGTTCGCGTCATCTATTAGCTTGTCAAACTTTTGCGATTTTGATTTAATCTTCTCCATGTTCACGTGTGTAGGTAGGTATGTGCGGGTATTTTCGCAATAAGGGGTGTAAAATTGTTAACTTTTGAATTGTTAATACTTGTTAAACGTTTTATATGTGGTGTCAAAAGTCGTGAACAGAAAATATCCTTCTCGAAAAAAATGCAAAAAGATGATTAAATCATGATTCTTATTATCATACACAGATAAGAGATTTAAACACTCACGCGTATTCTAATTTTAATAGCAAGTTATGAATTAGATCTGGATTATACTATATGGATCTGATCTGTTAGTGTCACAAGTGGCGTATTTAGTTGTAGAAATGTATATGTATAATTTATATTCTTATGTAGGCTCCAGCAAATACTATCGTTACCTAGTTTGCGTCGGGAACAACGACATCTTTGGAATAGTTCTAAAAACGAACTAAACACCTAGCATAGAAAAATTCAATAAAAAAGAGCGACAAACTCAACCGCCTTAATGTATTTCCTTCGTCTATTAAAACGCTCCCCTAGAGATCCATTCTTCCAGCGAAAATTTCAAATATGTATTGTATCGCTAACTTCCTTCCCGCTCACACAGCCTGAGAGAAAGCGATAGATTCAGAATAGAGCCGTGTCATAGCTTTATCCTCATCAATCAGAGTGCGAGCGAGACCACTTCATTATTTAGATGTCTTCACTTTTCCGGGCTGTGTTGCCATTTGCTTTTCGAATTGAACTGTTGGTTTGGGCCAGTCTTTCTTGACCTCTTTTATTTACACTACGTTTTGATAGAATGTCACCCTTCTTAAAAACAAACAAAGTAGCATTTCATTTGTCTTATAAAGTTTTCGAACAAATGAAATTCAACCCAATTAAAAAAAGAACTAGATTCAAATTTCCTTGTCGGGCGGCACGAGGCTAGACATACCTATTAAGTATTAAGTAAAATTTATTGTGTGATCTTCAAGTATCCTCATATACGTAGTACTAATCACTTCAATCACTTTTTTTCAATTGGACCAGTTGTTTTTCTATTGTTTCGTTTTAATTCATAACAAAAAAATATCTACCATATTGGTTCCAAATTCAACGGTCAATTTTTGGGAGAGTAATATTTCCACAATTACTATTTAATTATTTATTTGATAACTAAATATAGACTAAACGAGTTAGATTGGAAATGTGATAGAACGATACATTGATAAAATCGGAATACGCTTTCTATGACCATGATTGACCTATATTTTGAGTGAGGGATAAAATGCTTTATATCGTCCCATTTCTGCTATAAATATATTTGAATGACTATTTCTTTGTTGCGGCCTTTAGCCTAAAAATACAGCAGTGTTGTTAGGAACACTGTTATGCAACTGTTTTTTTTTTTAATGCTTACTTCTAGGCAAAGATCTACAATTCAATATTAACTGATTTTATTTATCATTTAAGGTGTTTGCCGCTGTCTTAACCTGTTGCACAAAATACTATTAAAATGCTTCTTAAAAACTTATAAACTTAGACAACTTCAGGTAAAACAGTATTCCGATACAGGATTGTTGGTACTAGAACAATCCTATAAAGTTTGTTCTCAACGACCTGAAAACAGCTGTTTGTTCTCCGTTTATTGGTACTCTTTCCATTCATGCCGCCCTGGTATTTATATTTCTGAGATATTAATTTTTTTCGTTGTTTAATTCAATAATTTTAGTTAAAATGATGGATATTTGTTTGCTTGTTCTTATCATATAAAACTACATCCAGTAAAACCTGCGTAATAACAGGGAAAAGCGTATTGCCCGTGAAAATAAATATGAAAATAAGTTGCTGGGATTGTAAATGGTGTATCAAACGAGTACTGTATTTATATGTGGTATTTTCTATGAAAAGGGACCTTATTGTCGATGGCGCTTACGCCATTATTAACGATGCTCCGATATAAATATAATGCCGCGCAACGCTGTGCGGCGTAAGCGCCATCGACAATAAGGTCCCTTTTCATAGAAAATGCCCCATATACGTAAATCCATCAAATGCTACCGTATACTTATAGTACCTACAGTACATAGGCATTTACACCAAACCACGTAGAGAAGTAATCAGCGGTTCGTAGAGCTTTTATGCATCACAACAAACCGAAAAGGCCTAAGCGTGTATACATTTCTTGGCGTTTATGTCCTTTTAACAGCATGTTGGCGAGCGCACTGACCCGGTTGCTACGCCGTAGCAGGGTGCACTGCCCGCGTAGGCGCGTAGTAATGCTCTACGGCTTATGCACTACTTTTATGCCTGCTTAGTACTTTACCTAGTTATCTTTTATTTTTTCATTACTTTGCTTGCGAATATTTTTACGACGAAATACGATGTTTCTGATACCGTATTTTATGATAATTATGAATTATGATATATTGTTCAAAAGTTCCGTTAAATTTAAATAGATAGCTCACGTTCCCATAAATATTTATTTTTCTGTATTGTAGCTTGATAAATTGAAGCTGTTTAACGTAGTGGCCCATCCGAGGCGGTTGAAAGTGTTGCCAAGTTGTTTAAGATGCTAATTCGTGCGAACGTAGCCTGCTGGTCGCGAGCCAACTCTTATCGCGTACTGTTCTCCTGGTACCACGGGCTTTGCTTTGCGACTAAAAATTCTTTGGTTTACGTTCAAAATAATAAAATACAGCTGTTATTAAAAATAATAAAACATATCGAACTGCCCTACTCGCATGATCACTCTTTTAATTTCACAATTTCTTATGTAAAAATATTACATATATTAAATTTATTTTTAACAGGTCACTCAAAAATACAGCTGTTATTAAAAGTAATAAAATATATCAAACTACCCTACTCGCATGATCAAACTTTTTTTTAAATTTCACAATTTCTTGTGTAAAAATATTACATATATTACATTTATTTTGAACGGGTCACTCACGCATATTATTAAGTCGACATGTTTCGATCCAATTCCGAAATAATTTTAATATATTTGAGTCACCGGAGTTGTATGCTTAAAAATATTATATTTTATCTGTTAGTCAAGATTAATTCTCCCATTTATTCACGTCTGCTTTATTAAATTTCAGAAAAATCTAGACCACTCTCCTAATTGCACCCATACATTAAGCTCTTCTAGCGTTAAAACAGTCGCCATTTCATTATATACACGAGCTATTGACGTTTGAAAACCTTAGTATTTAATCATCCTAAACGATTGTGCCCTCGCATTTTTCACGAAAACAGCCCCTTTTACTTACAGCCTTATTTAGGACCTAAAATAACTGCAGTCTAGTTTACGCACCCAAAAATCGACTTTAGCCCGCGCGTAGAGAGTTGAAATCAGGTCGGAGGTCACACCCGGGGTTAATGTCCGGGTTCAACGGCCTGAGCGAACTACCCCCGGTTATGATAGCACCTGATCACGTGTTACGGAAATCCATTCAATATGCGAGGTTATAAACGTTCAGATTTACGTCATAGCTAAACGTTAGATGACTTACTACAATACGGGTGATGTTTAGTTGATTAATATAGTTTGCATTTTGGGGGTTAATGTGAAACTACCCTTTAACTCTTAAGTTAATACAGTATAATAAGTATATATTAAAGGACAACTTTACACATACCGACCTATACCCGTACCATGAGTCACTGACAGTGTCAAAACTGACATATTCTCTAAAGTCTACGTAATTTACTTTCTATACATCTCACTCGCACTAATATGTAAGTACGAGCGAGCCGAGTGCCGAAATGATGGTAGCCGTACTAGTAACGATTGAACGTAGTAAAAGTTGAGATCCCAGAGTATGTTCAATAAGGCTTGTCTTGTGGCTACTAGACGACGATATAAATATATAAGTTATATGTAAATACTTATACGGAAACGGAACAAATAGGTATTTGTGATAAACACCCACATAAATGCCCTTACCGAGATTCTAACCCGGGATCTCCTGCTTTGCAGGCAGGGTCTATCACTATAGGTTAGGATCATAGGATGCCCTAAAACAGTTGCTTTCATATAGATATTTTATACTTACATCATATCCTTTCGGTAATCGGGTAAAGAATAAGTAACCCAACCTATTGTGCTGAAAATTTGTACAAACATTTACAGTGTTACTTCTCTCTAACTAACTCTAGGTAACTCCTGACTCGTATAATACTTACAAGTAAATAAATAAAAAACCGACCAAGTGCGAGTCGGACTCGCGCACTAAGGGTTCCGTACCATTACGCAAAAAACTATTATATTATTATTTTATTCTGTTTTTAGTATTTGCTGTTGTAGCGGCTACAGAAATATGTACATCATTTGTGAAAATTTCAACTGTCTGGCTATCACGGTTCATGAGATACAGCCTGGTGACAGACGGACAGACAGACAGCGGAGTCTTAGTAATAGGGTCCCGTTTTTACCCTTTGGGTAAGGAACCCTAACTAAAGCACAGTTGGCTTCCCTTCAAACTTTATCTTATTTTCATTTTTATTTAAAAAACAATCCTTCTCCTTCCACCTTCCTTTCTTTCTTTTTCCTTTGCTTTTCCGTGAATTCACCCTGGTCGAGGAGTTTCCGAGAAAACCTGCCTTTATTTATTTAGCTTCAAGCTCAGGCTGACTACATATCACCTTCGCCTTTCGTGGAACTATTGATCGTGGAAACGTTTGAAACTAAATACTCTCATTTAATAAGCTTCTGTTAAACTTTTCCATGATATAAATTGGTATAATTAGTAGGTAGTATTTTTCTATGATAGTAGTAGCACTTTATTATACAAAAACACGTGTACAAAGGCGAACTTATCCCATTTATGTCGAAAGCACATCTGTAGCATATAGGTACGTGTAAATAGCAAATATTTATGTATGGTGGCTATATGGGTATTTCTATATCTCAGAAAAAAATATGTATTAATTAAGCAGGACTTTTTTGAAATTAGGCAATCTAACCATAGCTTTTGACTCATTGTTTTTTTATGTTAAAACCACTGTATTTGTTTCATCTTTTGCAATGACATAATTCGGACCAAGAGCTTACAATCCCTATAGATAAAAGTCATCAGTATAAGTTCCGTAGTTTAATAAAAAATAGGTCAAATCGCGCCTCATACAGACATTATCGAATTGCGCGACGTCACAAGCTGTCAAACAGAGCGAGACAGCATTATTTACAGCAATTACAACGTCGACGGAACCGCGTGGGCGACGTTGCCGCTATTCGTGCCGCGTGGCCGGGGGAGGATGGGGAACATGGATACTTCGTCTTAACGCGGGTTGCTTTGATGCCTGATTGATTTCTAGTTAATAAATTGACGTGAATTATGAAACAGTATTAAATTTATTTTATATTCTGTTTTTAGTATTTGTTGTTATAGCGGCAACAGAGATACATCCTCGATGAATATCTCAACTGTCTAGCTATCACGGTTCATGAGATACAGCCCGGTGACAGACATACGGAGAGATAGACAGACAGACAGACAAACGGACAGTGGAGTCTTGGTAATAGGGTCCCGTTTTTACCCTTTTGGTGAAGAATAAGCGCTAAGAGAAGATACAAATGCAACATTTTCTACACAAATCTATACAAAATAAATATTTAAGTGGGGCTCCCATACAACAAACGTGTTTTTTTTGCCTTTTTTTGCGTAATGGTACGGAACCCTTCATGCGTGAGTCCAACTCGCACTTGGCCGGTTTAATCCTATTGAAAAGCAGGTTCGCACTTCGCATACTTGTCTTATTGTTAGCTTAGGATTAGGTATCCTAAAAATGTTAGTGGTTAAAATGGAATACAGATGGCCACTGCAACATCCATTTAATTTTAGTTAAGTACAGTCAGCAAAACTATTAGCTTTAATGCTAAGCTAATAATTTTGCCCATTGTACCTATTTTAAGAACAATACAAAAAATCTGCGTTTCTGAAGTATGGATTAATATCAAAGAAGCTTTTGAAGGAATGACGGATTTCATTTACGTAGTTCGTGCGGTTATTATTTGTCAGCCCAAAACGCTTATTTTGTATCGTATGAGTCATCCGCTAGCTAATTATAATTAGAACATCAATAACACATACCTTTCTAGTTTCTAGGGAGTACCTACATTGTAGGGTCGCCATACGTCAGGATTTTCCCTGATATGTCAGGATTTTTGGTCTTTGCCAGGATTGCGGGGGAACATGGCGAGTGTCAGGGTTTTTTAGAAATATCAACGTTATATAGGTAATTAGTACAGACATACGTAATTAGTAATAGTCTGTAATAGTATATAAAGCAATCGAAATAGAGCAAAAAAGGTTTTGTACGAAAAATTTATTCGCTGTTTTTTTCACTATGGGATCTGAAGCTACATAAACTAATTTCAGACCTAGATATTTACTTTATCCTATTGTAAGTACTAAATTTCAGAGCAATCGAGAGAGATAACCGAGCTTGCCGGGGACTTAATATACGTGAATCGAGGTCAAGATACACTGGTGTGTTGGTTCTATTCTGGATCGGAATAACCGTCGTATAAGGTTGTATGGGAAGCAGACGACCATTTTGAACGAAACAGATCCTAAAAACCAGCCTTAACAGCGCTCTCCGATCCCACACGGTTAATAAATATACCGAGGTCACGATAGCCTGGTTTCTTTCGACAGAATCGGAATAAACGTCGTATAACAGATAAGGTTCTATAGGCGAGACGACCGTTCGTGAACTTGAGCCTTACAGGGTTGTTCTGAAGGCTGCAGTAGCCTCGAGACGGAAGACAACTGAATGTTAGAACTTTGACCGTTTTACACACATGTTAACGTTTACATAGTTTTGGGTTGCGTATGCAAAATAATATAAATATGCTACTTCTTACTCTTTTTTTAACTCTAACTCTAGAAAAATCTTTATAAAAACGACCCCTACTTTAGGTTATCGTGTATGACTATGCTAAGTTGCTCTTTTAGCTTAATACATAGTATTCGAATTCACAATACGTTCAATTCGTAGTGGCATTGTAGCCTTCATGTCTGGCCTTGGCATGCGACCCTCAAAATTATGACTATAAACAAATCCGAATCTTAGAGGAAAAAAGTTACAAGTACTTTATATTCAAATGTGGCATTATTTGTTTAGGAATTTCATGCCCTATGATATATTCAAATCGCCTAGTAGTAGGTACTCCTAGTAGGTAGTCTAAAAACGGAACTAGACGTAGTATTTTATGTTGAGTCTGAAGTTTGTTTTATTTAGCTCTCGATTTTAAGGTGGGATTAATAAGTGAATAACGCAATTTAAAAACTTAACTTTCTTTGTAACATCTTTTAAGCATTTGGTCAGATTAAAAATCTCTCTAATTTCGTTGTATCAACGTTTTGGATTGTCAACCACAAAAAAAGATAGACGATAGAAACCTTGAAAATTCCTTGGGGAATACTACGCAAGGCATACGGAAAATTTATGCAAATCCTCGGGTCAAGTTTATGTGGTCGCATCTTGTAATTCTTGGATGCTGCGCTACGTTGCCACGCTTTTGCCGCAGTGGGGGCGTGACTGAGACGGCGATACGACAGGTGCTATTTTACTTAGATTAGCGGGAATAATTACGTGAATATGTATGTGGTTAGGGCAGTAGGTCTGTGCCGACTAGATGAAGTAAAAATAGTTGCTTTCTTTTAATCGCAAAAGGAAAGAGCAAGTTAAAGTGGTCTAGTGGTCGGTAGGCGCCTAGGCGGTAGGCGCGCTGCTTTTAAATCTATGAGTAGCTTGGTAAAAAAATCCTGCCATTAATCTTATGAGCAAGTCGACATAATATTGTGTGTAAAATCAGTTATGTACATATAAAATCGCCGCCGGTGAAGTATGATGAAATTATTTTTTATAAAAGCCCTTTACCCGTAAATAGCTCTCGTCGCCCACTCAACTAGAATAACGTGGCATTAACGTTTGATCTCTATTGTTTCAGGCTGCAAAATCAAAGCGCTGCGGGCGAAGACCAACACGTACATCAAGACACCGGTGCGCGGAGAGGAGCCCGTGTTCGTGGTCACGGGGCGCAAGGAGGACGTCGCGCGCGCCAAGCGCGAGATCCTCTCCGCCGCCGAGCACTTCTCGCAGATCCGCGCCTCGCGCAAGTGCGGCGCCGCGCCGCCGCCGCCCGCCGGCGCGCCCGGACACGTCACCGCGCAGGTGCGCGTGCCCTACCGCGTCGTCGGCCTCGTCGTCGGCCCCAAGGGCGCCACCATCAAACGCATCCAGCACACGACGCACACCTACATCGTCACACCCTCCCGCGAGCGCGAGCCCGTCTTCGAGGTCACCGGCCTCCCCGAGAGCGTCGAGGCCGCTCGCAAGGAAATAGAAGCCCACATCGCCCTTCGCACCGGCGCCGCCGGCGGCCCCGCAGGCTCTACGCCCGCCACCGACAGCGAGCCCCTCGCGCAGCTGTACCGCGCCGGCCTCGCCTCGCTGCTGCCCCGCCCCGACCAGGAAGCCGCCTTCTCGTCCGCGGGCTCGTGCTCGTCCGGCGGCTCGTCCGCGCGGCTCGGCGACCTGCTTGGCATCTGGTCATCGACGGAGCGCGACGAGGGCCTGGGCGAATCGCCGTCGTTCGAGTCGCCGGGCGGCGGCGGCGCGGCGGGCGTGTGGGCGTGGGGCGGCACGCGGCCGTCACCGGCGGCGTCGCCGGTGCGCGCGTGCGCCGTGTGCGGCGAGCGCGGCGTGGCGGCGGCGCTGGTGCCGTGCGGACACAATCTGTTCTGCCTGGAGTGCGCGCAGCGGCTGGCGGCGGGCGGCGCGCCGTGCCCCGCCTGCTCGGCGCCCGCGCACCAGGCGATCCGCATCATCTCGTAGACTGCTACCTCGGTAGTTGCACTGACGCGGGCGCGGAGACGGGGGCTACCGCCCGACACCGGTGGTTTTATCGAGCACGTTTTGTAATAGGGATCGATCTTTTTTACTTAAAAATCGTTATAAAAATATTAAAAAAATAAAAATCGCGTAATCGAAATCCTGGTGCCAAAAGTCGGCGCCTCGCCGGCACGGCCCGTCCGCCGCGCCGAACCTACCTATCGTAAGTCGGCAGAGTTATTCACGATATATTTTCTTATTATGAACGTTTTTTATTAAGGCCGCAGCTGAGCGCTGGCGGCCGCAGAGAGAGCGAAGTACGTTACGATAGAATTTCGAAAAAAAACATAAAATATAAAAAAAGTTGTATAATTATTATTATTGATAGCGTAAATGAGAAATCGAAAATTTATAAAGCTTACCTAACGTAATAGCGTAAAGTATTAAGATATAATAATATATTAGGCGATACGGGCGGCGCGGGGAGCCGGGTGGCCTGTTGACTGTTCAGAGTCTATGGAGTCTATGGAGAGTAGGCGATAGGCGAGAGCCCTAGCTAATGTTTGTTGGTAGTGCCCCCAGGAGGGGCGGGTTAGACTAAAGCGCCGCCGCGCGCTCCCCGGCGCGCCATGCTCATACTATTTTTGACTATACGATTATTCGCTTAAATGATATTATACATACGTACACACTATGATTATGATAATATTAATATAATGTTTGTTTTAAGTGTGTTTTAATGTTTAGATTTTTATTGTAATGTTTTTATGAATGATTTTTATCTGTATGATTATTATTGATTATTATTTTATGTGTTGACGATGTTTTTTTGTGATTATGAGAGCCCGCTATGCGGGCCGAGGCTGCATGTTCGTTTAGTGGTTATAGTATATATATATATCGAGTAATAAAATTATAGTATTAAAATAATAAAGAAATAATACGACTCATTCATTATTATAACTATTGTAGTCCGTAGCACGAACATTGACTAACCATTACCTATTGATACTTATTAAGTATTATTATTACATTATTGAATAAATTTAAAGAATGCATAATTATATTTCATAGGAATCATTATTCTGTATAATCTAGTTAATGTAACTATAATATAATAAATATGTTTGTATATGTACGGGAGGGCGTTGTTTTGTTCCGGGGGAGGGGTTTATGGATGGATATTTTTTTATTTTTTTACCGTTATAAGTTTTTGACTTACTCATGTAAAGATACGCGAGATTTAAAATACTGCCTATTAGATTATATTTTAAAAATAATGTTTCGTAAACCTCCCCTCCGCGTGTAGATCCAGTGATTTCGATAATTTTATTTTCATAATAAAATGGGTAGAACGCTTTAGGTTCAAATAACGTTGTGAAAATTTGTGAAATTTTGTAGACTACATATCTTATTATAAATCTAAATATAAACTATAACTTTCCACCTGAATCTTTCATTTCACCCTCCATGCACTGTGCTCACTTTTTGCCAGCCAAACTGTCAAACATCTGTTAGTCGTCGTTGTGTGTAAATAAAAACAAAAGACGGCTGTCCAAAAGTCAGTTCCTTGCAAAACCTTGAGTATTTCCCATTTGTTCCATGGAACTGTCAAATCCGTAGGAAACAGTTTACGTTACTACTAACATACTCGTATGTATAATTTTAATGTCGTCAAACAGTACCTGTTCCATGAAGCATCTGGAAAATCCAGCCGCTCTATATGAAAAATGCATCAAAATCAGAACCGCATTCCTGATTCATGTTTTAAACAACAGAAGAAGCAGTTTAATTGTATATAGTACAGATAATACAAGATTTGCTTGACCAACTATATGTGAATATCGGGCGTGAGATGCACCCCGGGTTAGTGGGACGGTGCAAGGGGGCCTACGCCAATCACCAACACGATCGTCAAGGTCGTGTCAAAACCGTAACCAGTTGTTAAATCTGTATCGGGCTCCTATAGTCTGTATCTTTAGGTATTTAAATAAATGTAAACAAACCACAATAAGGTCTTTTATTGGGCAAGACTATTCTTCAAGTTAATCTATGGATTGGGTCAAAACTTACATTTTTACTACGATATATTATGTACTTACTGAACGTAACAGTGAAGCTGCTATAATAGTGCTATTTTGTTAATAGGAATATCTCTGGATGATTTGATCATTCAATAGTAATTTACTATTGTAATATTTGCTATTAATTCGCCCTAGTAAAGAACCTAAAACGAGACGTATCATTAATTTCAATGTATCATTTGTATGCATTTGAGGGTAGATGAAACAATTACACAAACAAATGGAATAGGTTAAAGCCAAAACAATGAGGGACAGATCCAGGCAGTTTTTATTTGGTTGGTTAACTGATAAATGTAAAAATACATTGTTTACATTTATTTAACTACCTAAAGATACAGACTATAGTAGTAGGTGTTCTTAAATTTATTCAAGACTAAGGAAAATTTTCTCGCTTAAATAGGTAGTTGTTGAAAAACAGAGAAAACTATTTTTAAATTATTCTTGCGGAAACAACAAGTATTCCCGTCTTAAGTTTACAAAAAAATATTTAAAGCAGGAGCACGATTCAAATTTACCAACTTGTTACGGTTTTGATTTAATACGACCTTGAAGATAGCTCACGTTGATTGGTGCATGCGAAATGAGGTGAGTCGTACGTGAGATGCGCGCCAACCACCAAAAAAATCGTCACGGTCGTATCAAAACCATAACAAATTGTTTAATTAGAATTGATTGATTGGTCTTGGCTTATCTAGGTCTAAATATTTGTACACTAATTATTCTATTTTATAATAAATTTCAAAATAAGCTACTGAATATTCATAGAACCTAAATATTTTGTTGAAATCGAATCGAGACCACCAACTGAGGAGCCTCAGATATTAAAAATATGATTTCAATTTATACCAATCTATTTAACCCTCTCGTACAATCAACGTCAAGGGTATGTGGGCGTTTTCAGAAAAAAGTACCGTATAGTATTTTTTTCGAAAAACACAAAGTATAGGTTATTTCGCCGAGGACTATTAATGAAATACAATTTGAGAGTCCATTTTGTGACAGTTTGATGGAAAATGCGTCTCTAAACTATTTTTAAATTCGATAGTCCTCGTGATTCTGAGTAAAAATAACCCAAACCTTGATATTTTTTGGTCAAAAAATTTAACACTTTTTTTCTGAAAATGCCAATGTTACATTTTCCGCCTAAGGGTACGTGGTCATCGGGACCTTATCAGAATAAAAAAAATATTGATTATCTCCGAAATGGCGTGAATTAGAATTTGAGAAAGTTACTTGATTTAAGCTTAAGAATGCACCCTTGAAATTAACTGAAATTAATAATAAAAATGGTGTATTGTAAAACGCAGGAAAACGATTCGACTTTCGCTAGTAACACCTACGCTAGAAGTGCTACGGGCGTAGCGGAGCTACGGTGCGTCTATCGTGCAATCTATTTGCATTCTATCGCTGCACCGTAGACGCGCTACAGTGTATATTCTACGGGCTCTACGGCTGGCAAGCTAGGAAATACACTACGTAATTACCTGTGTAGTGTAAGCGTATTGGAGGGAAGTAAGTATGCAAAAAATACGCCCGTAAAGGATAGGAGTCAAGTCAAGTAAGTATTAGAAAAGTACGTACCTGATAAGCAAGTGTCCTACTCATCTTAGCAAATATTATTACAAAGAGTTGAGAGAGATAATTGCCACTCTGTGCTAATTGTCTTAAATGCATAGTGATGTATGTAACAACAAAACACAACATAATATATATATGCATAATTAGTCAAAAATCTATTCGGTTCTGTATAATTATTTTGGTCGTAAACACTTTCCGTTGTTTTATTCAAATTTGCGCAGTATTTAAGTTTAAAAATAAAATTTGGTAGTTGATTATTTTTAGTATGTTACGTAATTTAGGCGGTTTTTTCGGGGTTTGCAATTATTTACATGTAAAATCTTTATTATAGGTATATTACAAAAAATATAAATTTCTAATGGACTGGTAGTGACATTTTTTATATATCTTTTACCAATAATTGTATAAATTTACATAAATGATTTACCCGATGTGAATTCTAACACTGGTTAAGCAGTGAAAATCGATTTATTAATTTATTTTATTTTTCCCAGAATCAGCAAATAATTATGCAAGACATATATTAATTTCAGGCAAAAAGCAAAAATCATGCATTTAAGGATTAAAAGCTTTGGTGCTACGAACAAATTATAAATAAATAGAGTTAAATTTTCGACATCGACTTCGAGCGAAAAATTGCTAATTTATATGCAGAGATTGCAATGGCCTAGAAATTCCTAAAAAAAAATATCAACATATTTTTGGGCCACCGCCCAAGACTATATGACTGAACTGAGATAAGTATAATATTACCATCATATTTTCATTATAAATACTGCTCCATACATTATAAATAATAGACTTAAATAGACCGTGATTACCTTTTGTATTGTTTATGAGCTCCCGATATTTCGAAGCACCAACCAGTGATATCCGAATCAAACACGCGTAGTGACACCGTGAGTGTAGTATGCTTGGACAGACTAACGAGCGACCGATGGTAACGTTGAAAGCGAACGCAACCGACGCGCAAGAATGAGGGTAGACCGAGCGCGGTCTACACAACTTTGACACCCACCCGCTATCTTCAGTCACAAGTGAACAAGATGCATGTAACTGCGTCGAAATATCGGGAGCTCATAAACAATACAAAAGGTCTATATCCCGGTCAATATAAGTCTAGTGAAACTAACCGTGAATCATTCAAAACTTATTATAAATAAAGTAAATAAATAAATAAATATTGTAGGATATTCTTATACAGATTGTCTGTCCCACGGTAAGCCCAAAAGGAGGCTTGTGTTATGAGTGCTCAGACAATGATATATATAATATATAAATACTTAAATACATAAAAAAACACCCCTGACTCAGGAACAAATATCTGTGGTCATCACACAAATAAATGCCCTTACCGGGATTCGAACCCAGGACCATCGCCTTCACAGGCAGGGTCACCACACCCACTAGGCCAGACCGGTCGTCATATACATACACATTATCGTGTTCATCAACCAACAACAATCACTAGAGTATAAATAGCACAGCCTTCAGCCGCGAGTGCCACCTGCGTGTGGTTACACAGTTACATCCTGACACACATGCAAAGAAAAGGATACAGTTGTATCAAGAGCACAGAATAAGTCATAGTATTTGAGACAGAATGGACACGCTACTCCCCGTGGCACCAACAGATTGACAGAATCTCAGTTCGATTAGCAACGAAAAGCTCAAAATGTTTAGATTTCACATTAGGGCGACTGGTAACCACAACACATTAAACGTACCAGTGCCCACTCATGCCCGAATTTTATCAGCAGTAAATGAAAGAAGCAATTATCAACTGAGAATAATAAGAACCTAAGGTATAATGGTAAATTCCGAATCACATCCAAATGTCAACTGATTCCGAAAATCAGCTATAATTCTATCACTTCTCAATCAGAAGCAATTCGGTATCACCGAAACACACCTTAAGTATATACATTGTATTGAATTAGGAGTGTATAAATAATCATAATCATTTTATTCATAAAACCAATTTACTTTAAAATATAAATTGCGATAAAACTTATAATTAAGATCTAACTTTAAAATAAATATACAATTAGGTATAACAAAAATAAAAATAAAATAAAATAAATCAAGATCAAAATTTATATTAATATTAAAAACAAAAGTCAATTTACATGTACAATCAGAATTACAGTTAAAATTAACAGGAAAAAACAAGATTATAATAAAAATAAAAACAAAAAGAAAAAAGAAAAATAACTATGGTACTATTTTAAGATTTAAGTTTTATGATTCCATATAACATAACATTACAGTTTTAAAATAAAGATCAGAAATATTAATAAGGCAACCTTCACACGCAATGTCCCACCTGCGTAGATCACATCCTGCGAGAGAACGTGCAAATTAAGTGATGATTAAACAAAATATTGTCTTCGGTTACCGCGATAGTTACTCATGAAATAAAACT
Source organism: Cydia strobilella (assembly GCF_947568885.1). NCBI lineage: Eukaryota > Metazoa > Arthropoda > Insecta > Lepidoptera > Tortricidae > Cydia > Cydia strobilella. The sequence continues at coordinate 12,566,546 of NC_086057.1, forward strand.
ATGAAAACGGATTATATCGCGTATATTGAATTTATAATACATCCCGACGTTTCGAACTCTTTACAGCGTCCGTGGTCAACGGGTGACTGAGGAAAAATTACAAAATGCAAAAATACCCACATACTAAAATAATGAACAATCATAGACTACAAACTTTAAGGCTGGTTGTACATGCAAAATCGGTTCATAAGGCTAGTTATACACTATAATTATTTTTCAAGTAAAGATATATATATATACGCGATAAAAATAAACTATGCCGGCTCCAACCCTACACCACGGACCCGAGAAGATTTAATTCCCTCCTAAATTGTAGGAGGGTATCCCAATATGGGACCGGCAACAAACTCGGCGGGACACATCTTTTCAAAAAATCATGCATGCAAAATGAGCATGTCATGGATAAAGCCAATCACTCAATCAAGTTTGATAAGCCTCTGGTTCTTGCCAAGGAGAAGCGTTACATACCCAGAATGCTGCGCGAGGCCATTGAGATTAAGAAATATCCAAACTTTAATAGGGAAGATGGCTTTTCTCTACCACCAGCTTGGGATCCTGTAGTCCACCTGATAAAGGAGCAAGCGAGACATAGACTGTGAGACCGTAGTGTTGGATGATGCTGGACATTCTGATGTTTTGAAAAGATGTGTCCCGCCGAGTTTGTTGCCGGTCCCATATTGGGATACCCTCCTACAATTTAGGAGGGAATTAAATTTTCTCGGGTCCGTGGTGTAGGGTTGGAGCCGGCATAGTTTATTTTTATCGCGTATATATATATATCTTTACTTGAAAAATAATTATAGTGTATAACTAGCCTTATGAACCGATTTTGCATGTACAACCAGCCTTAAAGTTTGTAGTCTATGATTGTTCATTATTTTAGTATGTGGGTATTTTTGCATTTTGTAATTTTTCCTCAGTCACCCGTTGACCACGGACGCTGTAAAGAGTTCGAAACGTCGGGATGTATTATAAATTCAATATACGCGATATAATCCGTTTTCATAGTTTTATTTCATGATGATTAAACAAGTTAAAGGCGTCAATGACATTCAATTGATTATAATCAATAAAAAATAAATTTATTTATTCATAAATTAATATAATTAATATTCATAAATAAATTTATTAACATAATAATGTAAATTACGCATCCATGACAAAGTATGATTAATACAAATAAAGAATATGAATATGAATAAACATCCCTTTACAAATACTTCCTTTAAACTAGAAACCCTGTTTCCTAAGTAGGTATTAAATATAACAACAAAACTTCCGTGAGACACAGACATATCACTACATAGTATAAAACAAAGTCGCTTTCCGCTGTCTGTCTGTCCCTATGTATGCTTAGGTCTTTAAAACTACGCAACGGATTTTGATGCGGTTATCACCTATCAATAGAGAGTAATTCTTGAGGAAGGTTTTGTATAACCCGTGCGAGGCCTGGGCGGGTCGCTAGTTAAATATATTAAGAACCGGCCCGCTGTCTGCGCCGGTCCTTTACCGTCAACGCAAGCTCCTGATGATCTTCTCGGTACGGAGTGAAACATGTCAAGCGTTTTTCGACCTAAAATACATGAGTGACCCGTTCTTAATATATTTATAGGTATTACAATCTATACATATATGCTTTAGGGTAAACAGCGCTCCTCCCCGAATATTTTTTTGCAGGTAATGTTTTGTTTAGGATGGGTTTGGCTAGATTTCTTAGTTAAAATAAAGTGGCAAGATTGATCCTGTGTTGATAAATGATAATATTATTTATCATAAGCACGTCAAGAATCTAATTTAAATAGGTTGTGGTATTGGTGGTACGCATGCACTACCTGACGTGTGCTTATAGTATCGTATATTATAGGTAAGCTTATCGTGTTTTTGCGACCCACCGTGTATTAAATGCGGTTCGTCAAATACAACATGTTAAGTGTGTATAAATAGAGCAACCTTCAACCGCACGCACCACCTGCGCAGAACACATACTTACTGCGAGCAGCAAGAGAACACGCAAAAACGGCGGTCGAAGAAATTGTAGGCATTCAATATAAATATGGCAATCTAAATATAATCTGTAAGTTAAAATAAAATGGCAAAATTCGACCAAGTTGATAAATGACAATATTATGCAAGTTCACAAGAATACGTGATTTAATTAGTATTTGATGGTGGTACGCATGCACCACCTGACGTGTAAAGCTTGTTGTGTGTTTCCGGCCCACGGTGTATGATTGCGGTTTGTCAAATGCAACATTGTATTTATACAGTGTATAAATAAATAGAGCAACCTTCAACCACGCAACACCTGCGTAGATTTTAAGGTTGCCAGAGCTCAACGAGGGTGCGGGGTGTTAAATAGGGTCGGCAGGGAGGGAGAGAAACAATAACTTCTCGGCGTGTTTCTACTTTTATTTATTCTTTTAAACCTTAAAGCTATATGCATGCAAAGTTCCGTGCTTCCTGTCGGATGGGACCATAACCTCCATTGTCTACTCTCAGTTGCTCAAAGGTTAACTGGAAGAGGTCCCTTCAGGAATAAGTTCGCTTTTGTACATTGTATACTTTCTGATTAATTGTATATCTTAACCTGTCTTATGCAGGGACCGGCCCGCTATCCCTTATCGGGGTTTTATAAGGGTATCGCATAAGGCTTAACTCACCATACCCTTTGCCAGACGAAACCCTTTGTTTTGCTTTTAAAAACCCTTATATAAAGCTACCACATTTGAGTAATCGGTAGCCCAAATACCCTTACAAAACCCTTATCATCCGCTCACCAACACCTTGCATATTGCTTATAAGGGTTAGCCTTATAAAGGGCTTCACTTTTAGCATATAAGCGTGCTAATTTAAGTCGTCTACCTTGTTCATAAAGCACACATTACTTCGAATCCGAGCGATCGTCGGCGGCGACGGCGGCGTTCTTTGACTAGGCACGTATTTTCTTTCCTTTTCATACACTACCGTAGATATATACTAATCCTGTCTCTTTCACGCAAAGGGAAACCTTTATAAAAAGCGCTTAAAGATAAGGGTAACCCTTATTAAGGGCTAGCCTTATTTTTGGTTAGCTTTTTGGTAAGGGTTAGTCAAAGGTAGGGGTATGAATGGGCTTGCAGTTCAAAAGGGAAAGTCTTTCAATGTGTTAGCCGTGTTTAAGTGTCGCCCATTGAAAGGGTTTTATCGCGGAAAGGGTTGTCCGGTCCCTGGTCTTATGTGCAATAAAGTGTTTACATACATACCTCCATACTAAATCGAGCTAAGGAGCCGCACTAACAAGAAAATTTACGGTTTGCTAACAAGACGATATTACACAAAAAATATCGTAAACCGCAATTACACATGATTCGTAAAAAAGAACATCTGGACATAGTCTAATCATTTCATTTAGTTTAAAAAAAAGTTTTGGCTCTGTGCATTGCATGGTGGCATTTTAGAGAATATGGCATGTTACTTACGAGAACTCGGACTTTGGTATCCAATACAACTATCATGGAGCGTTTCCATCGACCCGCTCTAGCGATGGTTCAACGCCGTGAATGTCCGTTAGGCTTTGGTTTTTGGTTGATTCTTTTGGCTGTCTCCCTCATTCCGCTTGCGTCAGAAATTGACAGAAATCCAAAATGTTGCGTAAAAAGTAATTTTTATGTATAAATAAAAATTCACCACGTGTATTCTGCGGATGCTCAATTGAGCTATCGTGAAGAGGACACTTTATCGATATACATATATTATGTATAATCGGAAGTCGATAAACGAGAAGTTTATCACAGCTCAAAAATGCTACGAGAATTCCGGGCTCTGATAATAATCTAATCACAAGCACGTCAAGAATACGTGATTTTAGTAGTTAATTTACGCACGACGCGACTTGTAGGTTTGTCATGAAACAGGAACATTTTTGGTGATTTCAGGAATTTATATCAGATGGACATCCTGCACAAAGTAGAACATGTGTGTGTTTAGTGAGTAGTGGTGAGAGTATAAATAGAGCAACCTTCACCCGCATGCAGCACCTGCGTATATACATCCTGCGGGAAAAAAACATGGGACAATGTCGGCTCACGGTTACTATTGCTAGCCAAGCCTTTGGCTCAAGCGCCCGGTTTAAAATAAGCTCGAGATCCCAGTTATCGCGTCGAATGATGGTCCCTAGTACAGTTCCTTTTATTAATACATATTTCACGTAAAAAGTTTGTAGTAATTTCATGAAATAAAACTATGAAAACGGATTATATCGCGTATATTGAATTTAGGAGGGAATTAAATCTTCTCGGGTCCGAGGTGTAGGGTTGGAGCCGGCGTAGTTTTTATCGCGTATAAATATCTCTTTACTTGAAAATAGTTGTATTGTATAATTAGCCTTATGAACCGATTTTGCATGTACAACCAGCCTTAAAGTTTATATATAGTCTATGATGGTTCATTATTTTTAGTATGTGGGTATTTTTGCACTTTGTAGTTTTTCCTCAGTCACCCGTTGACCACGAACGCTGTAAAGGGTTCGAAACGTCGTGTATTATACATTCAATATACGCGATATAATCTGTTTTCATAGTTTTATTTCATGAGTAACTATCGCGGTAACTGAAGACAATATTTTGTAGTAATTTTTTGGAAGTTTAGCATTTATTTATTTAGAAATGTAACTTTTAAGGCATAAAAATGCAATAAAGACATATTTATTTAGAAATAATTTAATTAATAAAATCATGACATTTTGCTTCGTCAAAGTTTAGGTAAGCGACGGGGGTACGCACTACGCACCCTGCACCAGCGGAACTAGCAGATGCACCTTAAAAGTACCATTAAAAACCCCAACGCACCAAAACCTTCGCGCCAAATGATTATTAACCCTATAGCTATAAGATCAAGGCTCAAGTTTATATTGGTGGAGTTAAACTTAAGTTGGCGGGCGTGATCTCAAAACAGGATCAAATTACAATGTATCCTGGATTGCGAAGTGTTAGCACTTGGCTAACAAGCCGTCGCTTACCAAAGCTTTATAAGTAGCACAGGCTGCACTGGGCTACCAGTATAGCATGATCTGCAGCTAAACAAGTTACTGCCAAAACTGTTCTTCTCATTTACATGTCTATCAAGTTCTACTCTAGAACTTTGAGCCTAAAGTCGATGTGTTTGTGTTTTTCCATCGAGTGCTTTTGGTTAAATACCTTCCGACTTTATCATCACCATCATGCAGATTAGCTCCGTTTTAGAATATTATTGCATTGACATCGGAATTACGGAAGTACGCCAAAAATTTAAACTAAATCAGACACCGGGAAGTGGTTCATCTAATTTAAGTTACAAGATTTGAAGCACATTATAGGGTATTTTGTATATACTCGTATCCCAAACGAGAAATTGATATTTGCTAACTTAATCATTAATTCTAGTGACATGTGTTAAAATTGACATAAATATACGGAGTAAAGCTAAATAATTTCAATTTCAATTTTTTTCAGTCATAAACCCACATTATTTAATAGTACAGAATTGTATTGTATTGTATTATTTAATAGTAATACTATAATATTAAATTAAATGCTAATGTTACCTAGTAAAATACTAAATTTTAAATATTACAACGATAAAGACACGAACTACCGCTGTAGGTGCCACATCATCCAGTGGTAATAAAATATAGGTAGGGTAAAGAAAGGCACCAGTGCTCAGCCATGCACCAGTGGTCAGCCTTTCTTGCTTATTTTTGGCTGTTATTATCAAACCTTTTCTAATTTTCATGTCAAAAGTAGGTGATATTATAGATTGATAAACTATTAATTGAAAAATAGTTTAAATGGGATGGCTGGGCACTGGGTACTTAAAGGCTGTCTATTGGTACACAGGGGGCTGATTACTGGTAAAAACGCCCTTTCATTATATTTAATTAAATATTTCCAAAAGCAACATTTAAAAACGTTTTATTCTTTACAAAACTTACAGTATATGAAATTCTTGAACAGTAAAAACTTAATTCTTATAGGTCAATTAGTAAGCAAATTAAATGATCTTGAACATAGAAATTTCGTAAAAAGGCTGACTACTGGTGCCTTTAGGACGACATTGTAGAGTTAATTAGGATTTTATTACAGTTTGAGGAAACTTGAAAGTGTAACGTAAATGGCTCTTGACAGCGGCAGAAGTCGCTAAGCGGGCGAGGTGTTCAAATTTACCTTGACACACTCTTATTCTCATAACAATAAAGTCGCGTCAAGATCATTTTGAACACCTCGCCCGCCCAGCAAGTTCTGTAGTACTGTACTCGCTAGACGGGTTTATGTTTGGAAGGGAGTTAGGGAGTTTGTCAGTAAAAGTGTTACGATTAGACAATTGTCGTAAGTTTTTTGTCTATTTTATGTTTTAGATGTATATATTAAATGTTCTACTTTTTAGGGTTCCGTAGCCAAATGGCAAAAAACGGAACCCTTATGGATTCGTCATGTCTGTCTGTCTGTCTGTTTGTCTGTCCGTCCGTATGTCACAGCCATTTTTTCTGAAACTATAAGAACTATACTGTTGAAACTTGGTAAGTAGATGTATTCTGTGAACCGCATTAAGATTTTCACACAAAAATAGAAAAAAACAATAAATTTTGGGGTCTCCCCATACTTAGAACTAAAACTCAAAAAAATTTTTTTCATCAAACCTAATATACGTGTGGATCTATCTATGGATAGGTCTTCAAAAATAATATTGAGGTTTCTAATATAATTTTTTTGTAAACTGAATAGTTTGCGTGAGAGACACTTGCATAGTGGTAAAATGTGTCACTCCCCCCTGTAACTTCTAAACTAAGAGAATGATAAAACTAAAAAAAAAAAATGATATACATGCAAACTTCCACCGAAAATTGGTTTGAACGAAATCTAGTAAGTAGTTTTTTTTTATGCGTCATAAATGGTAAACCGCAATTACCTTTCACTCACGTTTCACATAAAAAATACATTGTTTAAATTGTGTAATGTACGGAACCCTCGGTGCGCGAGTCCGACTCGCACTTGGCCGGTTTTTCTTTTTTAAAGAGTTTAGGCAACGTTTGCGGTAGGTACTAGAGATAGTAATTTTATAATTAATTTATTGAAATTTAATAAGAATCTAATTTTTAAATTAACTAATAGATGTGAACGGCCAAGCCCCAGGAGCCATTGGCACTACGTTTTATTAAATTTATATAGGTATATACCTACAGTCAGCATCAAGAGTAGCAACAACGCGCCAAATGTATATGCCACCCTCGAACTTTTTCAAATAAAGATAAATCCGTACAAAATTATTTGCTACAGTCTAATTATTCTAATTAAAGAGTACCTATTTTTTTGTTTGGCTATTTTAGAGAATGGTATTTTAGGTAGGCCTGGAGATGCTTTTGACCTTTAGTCTGATCTGATCCGTTACCTTTGATGCTCTCTGTATCTACGCATTTTCGTTAAATTTGTATGAATATCTGTTTGTTTTACTTAGAATCGCATTTCGCGGAACGCTTGCTAGTACGTTTTTCATCGTGAATTTAGAGAATAACAGAACGAGTTAACGATTAGCCCCTCGGCGCCGCCGTTACGCTGCGCTCGCTAAATTAATGTGTCACTTTCTGAGACTTTTTCTATGTATTGTTTTTTTTTCTTAAATAGATTAGTAACGAACGGTGTTACATATTTGCTGACCTCTACACTAGGCATAGCCTAGAACTTATTTTGCAGAACGCATGTTGGTACATATTTCATCACAGACGTAAAAAATAACAGAAACAGTTGACGATTACCCCGTCAGCGCCAAGTCATTGTACGCTGCGCTCGCTAAATACATGTGATGTGACAGGCTCTGAGCTTTTTTAGGGTTCCGTACCCAAAGGGTAAAAACGGGACCCTATTACTAAGACTCCGCTGTCCGTCTGTCCGTCTGTCCCTCTGTCCGTCTGTCTGTCTGTCACCAGGCTGTATCTCATGAACCGTGATAGCTCGACAGTTGAAATTTTCACAGATGATGTATTTCTGTTGCCGCTATAACAACAAGTACTAAAAGTACGGAACCCTCGGTGCGCGAGTCCGACTCGCACTTGGACGGTTTTTTGTGTTTACTATTGTTTTTTTTTTGCAGATTGACTTGATTCTGGTAATTATATAGAACGAGTTAACACATATGACACTTTCTGAACGTTTTTATTTTTTTGTCTGTCAAGTTTGCTTTTTCAGTACCGTTAAAATTATGCAGATCACATGTTGGTACTTATTTTATAGCAAAATTAGAGCAAAGATAAAAAACACCAATCGAAACTTAAATAATGTAGGTGGGCATTTCCACTTAAAAGTGTACCATTTACCTTTTTTCGAAAATCCATCAACTTTTGGATTATTTCTACTCAGAAACACGAGGACTATCGATTAAAAAGAAAAAAAATATGTCCCCAAAAAAAATCAGTTTTTGTAAAGCATTTTCACATACATTTTGTATGGACCGTTACAAAACTGACACCCAAAATTTGTAAAAAAACTGGGGCCACTTTTTTTCTTTGTCTCATTCAATGGTAAATACTCGTAATTCTGAGTCTAAACACACAAAAATTGATGGTTTTTCGAACAAAGTAAATGGTTCCATTTTTTAAAATCCCCAGGAATGGAAATTATCGCGTGACTTTTCGTTGGCATCAACGGCAACGGTTGGCAACAAAAGTCATCTTGGCTACTCCCAGCATTCGCTAAATGTACGAGTCTGAGACCTGGTTTTGTATTTTCAATATTTTTTTGTTAATTTTTCTTGTTACCTGTCGTGATTGTTTCACCGGATGGTCTCGTCGGAAGATCAGCGCTGGAAGTCGTCAGAAACACGCAGAGATGAGACCATTTCTAGGCACTTTCTCCTTTTTATGTTTTGTATAATTTTCTCTTTTCTGCTAACGAATTCTTTTTAAATATTTTCATTACTACTTAGTACGAACTGGCAAGAAGCAACTTAATTTGGTAGGTACCATTAGAATATACTTATTAATCATATTTTACTTATCCTAATAAGTAAGAAGCATTCGTTTACAATTCGCACCCGCACTAGTCGAACGCGCGTCATAATTAATATCCATAAGTACCCTAATGGCTAGGGAGCCAGTATTTAGGGCCCTAGGACTGTCAAACCAGACCAACCGGTACCCGGTAACGACCGGTTACCGGGGTGACACAGGTGGTTCCCACGTAACCGACTTTTGGGCGACGGTTAAATTAACCCCTAGGTACTAGACGAATGACAGCTGGCGTTTGGATTTGTTTTCTTTTATAAAGGTCGTCCGCGCCTCGCACAGCTAAACTGTGGAACTGTCGCCCGCGGTATTTCCGGACCGACACGACCTTCAAGAAAAGAGCGTAACCCACCCATCTTAAAGACCGGCAACGCACTTGCAACCCCTCGCTTACCATCAGGCGATTGGTCTGCTCGTTTGCCTACTATATCATAAAAAACCGGACGGACAAGTGCGAGTCGGACTCGAGGGTTCCTTACTTTTTAGTATTTGTTGTTATAGCAGCAACAGAAATAAAAACTGTCTGTCTGTGTCTGTTAAAAGTTCAATTGTCTAGCTATCACGGTTCATGAGATTACAGCCTGGTGACAGACAGACGGACAAACGGACAGTAGAGTCTTAGTAATAGGGTCCCGTTTTTACCCTTTGGATACGGAGCCCTGAAAAGGTATCATTCGACTGCAGACTGCAGCACAGTAAGGCTTAGCGTACGCTGAGACGCAGGCGACGCAGTTCCACGCAGCGCAGTGCAGGGCAGAGCAGATTTTGTAAAGTATGAAACGTCCTTTATCTACGTACGCTGCAGCGCAGGCACGTGCGACATATGTTTCCGTTATACTCTGCGCCTCGTTGTAGTATAATATGTAAATATAATAATTCAGCCCATATATACGTCTCACTGCTTGGCACAAACCTCCTCTCATGCGCGAGAGGACTATATCATATAAATATGTGATAAATTACACGTTATATTTTTAGGGTTCCGTACCTCAAAAGGAAAAAACGGAACCCTTATACGAGCCCCGATGCAAATTAGTTCGTCTAGTTCCACACAATATTTTTTTTTATTCTAATGAATTTTCCACATGAAGATAAAATGACCTAGTAATGGGAACCGTAATAGTAATGTTTAATCTAGTTTATTTTGATCGTATAATAAAATTGCATGACTCTTATTGTGAAAAAATGTACTTTTTAAAAACGTTCTCCAAATCATATTGTCCTCTCCTATAGCACTGCTGCATGCATGGACTCGAAACAAAATTGTCAGTACATTGGTAGAGCCGTGTTCCTTTCCCTAGTAATAGCCCTAGCTTATTTGTCACATCTGTTATATTCCTACCCGTCAAATAAAAAATAAAAAATCTTTTTTTTTACTTTCAGTACAAACGGTATTTCTTGTATTTGGATTTAGTTATTGGAGAATATTACCATATAAAATTAAACTACTTTAGCAGCATTAAATGCTAGTGATTTTTAAACTTAACTTACTGTACAAACGCGAGAACCTCAAAAAATGGTCTCACTAGACGAAAACATAAGCATCGGGGCTCGTAGGATCCCTTTGTTGTCCGTCCGTCCGTCTGTCTATCTGTCTGTCAAGATCAAGACCTTCTATCTCGGGAACGCGTGGAGGTATCGAGTTGAAATTAAAACCATATATATACTCAGGTCCCTAGAAGTTGTGAGAAAATAAAACTTCTAAGTTAACGTAAAAAAAAGATACGGCCGTTTATAACGTATATTTCGACACTCAAGGGAATCAAAATTTATAAGGTACTTCCTATTGCCCTAGAACTATGAAATTTGCCGAGTAATATTGTACACTACATACAGGGAAAAATCTGAAACGATTTTGTAAAAAAAAAATAAGTTAAATTTGTACGGAACCCCTGGTGAGCGAGTCCGACTCTTTTTTATTATATTATGTTTTCACAATATAACCCTAATCCATGTGTGTATGTAAGAAATGATATTTCCTAACAATAAAGTTCTGATCCCTAGTATGGAAAATAGTCGAATGTAGTTTATAATTTCGGAAGAGGAATCGGTTGAGAGCTACAAATCTAAGCTTCTTTGGCGGAGGTATAATCCCTCTTCAAATTCGGGCCCGAGCATACCCAACTGCCAGTGCGTAACAGACGTGCACGTGTGCGCATGCCTTTAGAAATAAACCGATCTCATAACTTTCCTCATTTCTCATACGATTACATATACATAAGATATTATTATATTAATGTAAGTATCTTGCTATCGTAGTAACTAAGACTAAACACGTGTATTTGAGACATTTGCGTATTTATCTTTCGTCCTTCGCAGCACACGTGTCCGCTGTCTAGCAACCGTACACCCTACCCTATAGTTCTACCCTGACGTTTAATTAGCATCACAGTACAAAGGTGTTAACTTTAGTCGGTAACTGTATTCAACCTGGCAAATATTTAGGGTCTTATCTCTAAGGTATAAGGTTCAAGTTTGTAAACTTCTAATTCCAATGAGAAGCTGCTTGGGATGATCGTGTAGTCGAAAATTATTTTAGATTCTATTTCAATGTAGTAAAGGTTTAAAGTTGACAAACTTTCGGTTTCCGTGGCTATACAGTCGACACCAAAGATATATTATGTATGATATAATACCTATGTATTGTATGCTTGTACGTGCCTTATATACCGTTACATCTTATTCCGTTATAGGGCAAAAAAATATCATATACACGCATTTATTTAATAATTTCATTTTGTACATAGTATAACGTTTATAAATACTCTAAGAACAAATTAAATTATTTTTTTATGAAAATATTTTAATTTGTGGTTTTTCAAGTAGACACACTACTATTTAAACTATAAACTGAAATAAATGTCATATACGAAGGAAAAAATGACCAAAGCCTTCAGTGTCCAGAGCTGGAATCGAACCAGCGTACCCCGTTTACCGGACAGGTGCCTGAACCGCTCGGCTATCCGGTCACGGTGGCATGGGTCGAAATTTCCAAGTATATGACAATTCCCGAAGGCTTGTGGCGCCCCCTGGCCATCTCTATGGTAGAACAGTATGGTTCGACCTTCGCTATGGCGCCACAAGCCTCCGGGAATTGTCATTTACTTGGAAATTTCGACCCGTGCCACCGTGACCGGATAGCCGAGCGGTTCAGGCACCTGTCCGGTAAACGGGGTACGCTGGTTCGATTCCAGCTCTGGACACTGGAGGCTTTGGTAATTTTTTCCTTCGTATATGACATTTATTTCAGTTTACGTTATAAATAGTTTATATTACAAATAGGTATATACATTTAAATTAAAATAATACCTATTTTATAATCATAATATGAAAAAAATCACACGGTACCTAACTAGAGGGTGTAAGCGATTTGGTGCAACTGTTATGCTTATAAATGTCTAATACATAAATAAACAATCAATAAACAATCAATAGACTATAATATATTTGCCAGGAACAACAATAATCAAAACCTTAAAAATAAAAATTGGTTTAATAGAAACAAATCACGATAACATGTCTAATTTTCATTTATAATTCTTAATTTTCATTTCAGTTAGGTATCATTACCCTGCATACTGGGGCAGTATAATGGGGCTGGCCCGTCGAAGTATTTAGCAGATGGCGCCAGCATAGCTTGTCCTGTCATCCCCCAAAAATTGTGTAATTTTTTTGTTTTTTTAACTGGTGTTTTATGCTCTGGATGCCAACCCTTTAAGCCAAATTTCATAGAAAAAAGGGCAAGCTATGATGGCGCCATCTATCCGAATCTTTGACAGTTGCCAACCCCATTTTAGACAAAAGTATATTTACAGAATAATTGAGATAAACGGTAAAAACCCGCTCGTTGGCCATAGCCAATCTTTCATCGCAAGTTTCGGGTGGCATGCCATATCTTGGTTTCTTTTTAATTTCCTGGCTTTACGCCCCCTATTAAGCTGATGGGATTTACACTTCAAACGTTAAGGGCTTGCAGTTTACTCATTGGTGGTAATCATGGCAATAAATGGAAAGCTATAAATATACCTTTCGGCGTGGCGGGGTAATGCACTGAGTCAGACCGTGGATTTTCCCTAATTATTATAGGTTTATCGTTTAACTAAGGCAGTTGGTAAGTTATTATCGTCAGCTACGGGCTTGATGTACGGGGGTTGATGGCTTGGCTGCATAAAGCTGAGTTAGTAAAAAACCGGCCAAGTCCTAACTCGCGCACGAAGGGTTCCGTACCATTACGCGAAGAACGGCAATAAAATCACGTTTGTTGTATATGGGAGCCGCACTTAAATATTTATTTAATAAAATAAATATTTTAGTGCGGCTCCCAAACATGATTATGTTTTTATATAGTATTTGTTGTTATAGCGGCAACAGAAATACATCATCGCTGAAAATTTCAACAGTCTTGCTATCACGGTTCATGAGATACAGCCTGGTGACAGACAGACGGACAGACAGACAGACAGACAGACAGACAGACAGACAGACAGACAGACAGACAGACGGACAGACTGACAGTGGAGTCTTAGTGATAGGGTCCTGTTTTTACCCTTGCGTACGGAACCCTAAAAATGTAATACACAAACTAGTTTTAGTCCCAAAACTCAGCTACTCTCTACTAGAAAAGCACTCCGCATTCATAATTCATATAACCAACCACCTTAGATATAGGTATGTAGAAGTATTTACACGGAACTCTTAAAAACCCTTCAAAATGATTAATAAACTCTTCACCACTTAAAATTAAAGATTTATCTCGGCTTAAAACTTCCTTCCGATATCCGCTCACACGTTTTTGTGGACAAAAAAGCATATTAAAGTAATCAAGATCCAGAACAATATTTAATCGAGTGTTCAAAAAACATAATAATATAAAAACTTTAAAGCGTTTATACGCCCTCATAGGCTTATACAATTTTAAGGTCTATTACCAGGTACTAAAGTTGAATGTTGCGGGTTCAAATTTGAGACAGCTCGTTTTGGTTATGGTTAAGTATGTTCATCCTGCGTATGGGAACAAAAAAAGGGGTAAACATTTTTGAAATGTGAGCGGCGGAAGCGCGGGGCGGACGTACGACCGCAGCCTCCGAGATTCGGCCCTTCGCTGTGGTGTGTTCTGAGTAACGCTTGCGGATTTATGCGAGCCTGGTATGTGTGCTATTGGAAAAAATGCAAAAGTAATTTTAAACTTATTATAAATAAATAAAATAAAAAGAAAAAGAAAAAGAAAGATAATTTATTTTCAGACAGTTACAGTCCGTAGTTGTTAGTATTAACTTACAGGCTATGTTATGTTACAGAACACTACCTACACTAAATTACATACATGAAATTACATACTAATAAATTACAAATTATTGTGGCCGATCTACCGAACTGCATGTTTGTGAACATGCAATTGGATATATCAGAATCAGAATCAGAATCAGAATCATCGCATTTATTCGTGATAAACTATGACATACAAAAGTATAAAAGAACAAAGAAATATAAACATAAAAATAAATAGTTTACCACGAAATGGTCCCGCCTCAGCATAATGCTAACCCAAAAGTCAGCGCTGATCTTCCGGCGAAACCATTTTGAGGGCCACGAACGAACGCAGCTGTACGACACGGCCCTATTTTAAAACACAGAACGCGACTTTGCGGCGGCGAATGGGCGGCGATCAGCGCCTTCTAATCTGCCGGTGAGATGTCATGATGACATAGAGGGCCATGTCGTACATGTGCTGATTAATGTATTATTTATATAAAAAAATAATATATAACACTAGTATTTGGTACAAGCAAAAGAAAATCAACGTGATTACATAACAAAAACTAAAAATACAATCTTACAATATATATCGTCCCAAAATATCAGAATCTAACCTGTCGGCTATCATTTTCAGGATCCCGTTGGAGCTCCCACGTATACGGTGTACCACTGATGCTATAGGTATATTTTTTCGCATAATGGCATGAAAATCATCTACGTGCGCGTCCGCAAACATGCCAGAGGCACTACAGTATCGCGGGAGCCTCACCAGGGCCCTGAAAATGTTGTTATACTGGACCCTCAGAGTCAAAGGACTTATTATTGAAATCAAAATGATATTTAAATTAAACAATTTTGTGATCATTTCCCCGTTAATATTTTTCTTATTACTCCACATATATGTCACATAATTTAAACATCTAAATTTGATTTGATATTGATTTGACAAAGCGTCCCGCGCTCATCGCCGTATCATATCATTTTATTTAAGAGAAATCTCAGAACTTTAATTGTAAACATTAAAAAAATCTGTGTCAACCCAAGATCAGATTTTTAAGTTCTAATGCTTAGTAGTAGGGGAGAGCGGGACAAGACGGGGTGGCGGGTAAGCAAAAAAATATGACAATTTTAGATCACAAAAGTGTCTATATACATATTCTACACATCAAGTACGATCATTGTAGTTCCCCCACCACGCACTTCGCACATAGCAAAGCTATCGCTATCGCCCACAAATCTGAGCACGCGATCCATGAATTATCCTAGGCTGACGGCCTACTTGAGCGGACCATCTACAAACATCGTATACGCCAACTAACATAATAATCAGGCAGGTGTATATATTATGTCCAGCACAATTGCCCAGGCTTGAACCATTATAATAAAAAAGTGCGAAAATCAAAATATTCAAATAATAAACTTGGTGATCCTAATGATAGTTATTTGGGCAGAAAAATAAATAATAAATTTGAGTACTTCGATTTTGGCACTTTTTAGTCTTACTGGGTGAGTCTAGCACATTAAAAATCATCAGTTTCGAAGCACCTTTGAGCCAAATAGCCACAATTGGAGCGATATAAATAGTCAATTTTTCAAAAAGAAACGATTTTTTTTTCAATCTTTTGCTCGTTCTAACAAGTTTGGCGAACCCCTGGCCCAAATAAACTAAATAGTAGCTCTGTGAGTTGTAGACCTCTCGCAAACCCCAATGGCTACGCCATAAAAAAAACCGGCCAAGTGCGAGTCGGACTCGCGTTCCAAGGGTTCCGTACATTACACAATTTAGACAATGTATTTTTTATGTGAAACGTGAGTGAAAAGTCTTTAAAAACCCGTAGGGGTCGGATCAAAAACTAAGTAATTAAGTCCGACTCACGCTTGACTGCAATTTATAATAGGTTTTCCTGTAATCTATAAGATCTATAGGTAAGATCTATTTCGTGTATTTTTTTTTTTCAAAATTGTAGACCGAGTAGTTTCGGAGATAAAGGGGGGGAATGGTAATGTATACCAAATTTCAACTTAATTGGTCCAGTAGTTTCGGAGAAAATAGGCTGTGACAGACGGACAGACAGACAGACAGACGCCCGAGTGATCCTATAAGGGTTCCGTTTTACCTTTTGAGGTACGGAACCCTAAAAACTATTACAACTGAATTGACTAATAAAATTCTATAACTAATTATTGAAACTGCTTACAAAATTTCACGAGAACTGGTAACCGTATCCCGCGTACCGTAAAATGCAACCTGTGAAGAAAAACAGCCGGACAATACTAAAGCGTTTTTGTCCAATATGAAACAGAGACTTTCGCTTTGCTCGGAAAACAAGAGGTAAGACACAAATATATATGAACGCCTCGTCCAATATATCTGTAGTGGCGCGTTACGCCGTTTCGGCCCGGCCGCCGACCCAGTTCGGGTGAACTCTGACCCCGTAAAGTTCAGACATCATAGTTCACAGTGCGCTGAAAATTTGCCGTAGAATACACTGCTACGGTTTAAGGAATTCCTACCTACTCTTTATATCATTTTCTAAAAGGTACGTTATTGGTAAAGTAAGCAACGTAGGTACCGTTCGAGGGACCTGAGCTCGTTCCATCTGCACCCAAAAATATATTATTTCTTAGAAGAGATAAGGAAAATATTTTAACGCAATTTATTTTCAGTAAACTTGCCCAATTTTATTATTCTAGTTTTTTTTTTATTGGGAACAAGCTCGTTTTTAAACGAAGCTAAGCTTTTCACGAGTTAGAGATAGTATCTGTACCCATACCATGGGTCATTGACAGTGTCAAAATGATATATACTCTAAAGTCTACGAGATTTACTTTCTATACATCTCGCTCGCACTAATATGTCAGTACGAGCGAGATGCATCGAAAGTAAGTTACGTTCACGCTAGCGTTTATGTCAGTGCCAAACTGATGGTAGCCGTACTGCCGGCCTAGCCAAGGTGACAATCGCTATCGCTTCGACAACGAAACGCTTTGTGTCTCTCTATCACTCTTCCATATTAGTGCGACAGTGACAGTTGCGTTGCGATCGCTACGGAGCGTAAGCGATTGGCATTTTGGCTACGCGGCCTGCTTTATTATATAATTCGCCTGGAACACGTATTTTCATTGGCTATAATAAGTTCCACGTGTAAAATAGGTACATGTCAGAGCTTTTGAGGTGAGAAATTAAAAGCCAAGTCTCCAAGTGTGGGCGTCGCTTCTAAAGGTGCTTTTCCACAGTGACACGAGGCGAGTAGACCGTTTTAGAGTGTCGTTACCGAAAAGGCAAAAACGGGACTTATAGTTTCGTCATGTCCATCCGTCTATCTGTTAAACTGCGCGCCCTACCAAAGTAATAAATAAGACATATGTATGCTAAACTTGAATTAAAAATAATGCCTAAAATAACTTTCAGCTTATTTTAGAGAGTATCCAAGATCGTATCGAATATCAAAGATCAATCAAGCTGAATTCGGAACATGTGCCATTTTTACAAATGATATTCTATTTTATCAAATAAACGACGACATTTTAACCAGTACGGCTACCATCAGTTCGGCACTGACATAAACGCGAGCGTAAACGTAACTTACTTTCTATGCATCTCGCTCGTACTGACATATTAGTGTGAGCGAGATATATAGAAAGTAAATTACGTAGACGTTAGAGTATATGTCAGTTTTGACACTGTCAGTGACTCATGGTACGGGTACTAATTCGACTTTTTATTCGTGTGATAACGATAGTTCAAACTTTTAATAATTGTCATCTGTATTTTTTAAGTTGTAAGCACATACTACAACTTTTCGGAACGAATTTACGAAAATTAGTTATTGCAAAATCTTTATATAAACGGTTTTACTCTACAAGCTCGAAATAGGTACACACCTTAAATTGGTAACAAAATCAGGACTTATAAGCTTGAAAATTACTTTCAACGTTTTTAGAAACGATATTGCCTTCGTGTCGGCGATAGGCTGGCTAAACTTGCCATCGTGCTGCGCAGTGCTGCGTAAGTTTTTCGAACTACCCGCACTTGGTCTTGAACACACATTATATCGTATGGCTCTCCCTGTTGCCTTCTCCGAAAATGGCCAGAGGATAGAAGAACTTAGAACATAAGAGTCGCCAATGTGAAAAGTGTGTCAAAAACGAAGCATTTGCTAGAGTCAAACCAAGGAAAGTCTGCAGAGATTTTGACAGCACACGCAGAGCAGGTGTTATTTTAAACGTCAAACTTCTATGAAATTATGACGTATAAATAACACTGGCACTGCGTGTGCTGTCAAAATCACTGCAGACTTTTCTTGGTCTAACTAGACTTTTTGCATTCTATTCATCTAAGAATATTTGTATAGTTTTTTACTGCTTTTTAGATGTGTGGATGGCGAGTGACGGCGCTCGGGTGTAAAAACATAGCTCTAGTTAGCATCTTTTTCTTGTATTAAAATAATTGTATCGGGTCTATCACTAATTAATTTTGTTACCTTTATTTCCGACGTTTCGACGGAGGTTACACTGCAGGTTACACATGTGTTCAAGACGCGAAAGTTATAAATGTTATATCTTTTTCACGCTTATATCGGAAAACATTCTTAAGTATTCTGCAAAAGGATGTCTGCACCGTCGTGTCTCACTTAACACGTGGATAACAAGTAAGTAATATGATCCGCAATGTGCTACTGACGTCATGTTTTAAAGAGCCCATTATGGTGGCGTCCCTTGTCAAAAGACATTCGGCCCGATTTGAACTTTAAGATACGTCAAATAAAAATTTACTGGTTCTAAAGACCAAGAAAAGTCTGCAGAGATTTTGAAAGCACACGCAGTGACAGTGATATTTACACGTCATAATTTCATAGAAGATTGACGTTTAAAATAACACCTGCACTGCGTGTGCTGTCAAAACCTCTGCAGACTTTTCTGGGTCTAACTCTATGGACCTACCTATGTAGGCGGCAAAAGGAAGTGGCATTTCTTCAACCAAAAACGTCACTTTTGACAGTGACAAATCCGATCCATGTCTAATCCAGATCGAATTTATATCCTATAATTAAAATTAGAATACGCCTGGTAGGGAGTTTACTTTTTCTATATTAGTTTGCGTTTTCTTCACAATCTCTTGGAAAAGTGCTAAACTGTCTTCATAATATGTAACAGACCGGTAGGTATCAAGCTTTATGGAAGCACTGCCACTAATAGGTAATAAAATTAGTATTATAGACCGATGCTAAAGAGTTTAGGTTAAACAAGAGGTCGAAATAGCACGAATTGTAGAAGTCGTAAACTCACCCTCTGCCCCCTCTGGACGTATCCCAAAGTGGCCATGCACTTGATGACGTCACAGGTCGGCAGATGAGTCGTTAACCGCGCAGGCGACGCCGCGGCGCGACGCTAACCTTTTATCGCTTTACGAAGAGTGCGAAAGTGCGCTATTTCGCTTTAAGGGCGGAAAGAATGCAATTATCTGTGTGACAGACTGGCAGGGGTGCTCGAACTTTTATTTGACAGTTTGTGACGTCATAAGTTTTGAGACATTGACTTTCAAGCGGTTGAATGCATTGCAAATGAAAAAGGATGATGGTGACTTTTTCATACCTATTACTTGCTTTACACAAAAAAATAAGCAAAAGAAAACTAAGAAATTTTGGCAATCTGCGTCAGGCTCCCTTCCCACTGAGGCGGAGATAAGCGGAGATCGGAGAAGAGACGAGATGACAATCAATGTTATTGGTTGCTTCCTCTCATCTCCGTTCGTCTCGGCCTCGGTGGAAAGGCACCCTAAGTATGGCTCAAGTGGGAAATCTCAATGAGTCTGTTAGAATAAACGTGCAAGGAGTTAGTCCACCAACGCAAAATTTACACTGACTAGGTTTTTTTATCATTTACTGGATAAATATGGGTCATTCTCTAAAAATATATCGGCGGTCTAATTGCCGCACGCGACCCGTACAAAATGTATGAAAAGAGTCGCGGCAATTAGACGCAACCGCAGACATATTCTCAGAGAATGACCCATATTTTTAGTGTTTCTTTGCCATCTTTTAATATTCAGCCACCGTTATGATGAATACTCGTAGATGTTATTGTATTCGTATGGTGCCTGCAATACGACCATCTTGGCACCAAATTTTTTAAAGAAAACAATTTTATTATTTTTAATTAGGATATAATCTCCAATAGTCATAAATTTTGAGATGTGGTCGCATTGCGGCGTACGTATTATATCCAAATTGTTTAGAAAATGGAAAACAGTTTCATCATACTGCGCGCTTGCGTTTAACCACATGATAGTAGATAGGTACCTACATTACGTTAGTTGGTGTAGGCACAGAATAACTAATAGTACTACCGTGTAGGATTATTTAAGTGTATCTAAGATTGTCGCCAAGAGCACTTTTAATATCTCATATTTTTAATTATTTATTGAGATATGTTACTCGCCTATAGTTAGGAAAATTAAACAATCGAATTCAGCTTCAGTCCCCAGTACCTATAAAATACCGGCCAAGTGCGAGTCGGACTCGCCCACCGAGGGTTCCGTATTTTTTAGTATTTGTTGTTATAGCGGCAACAGAAATACATCATCTGTGAAAATTTCAACTGTCTATCTATCACGGTTCATGAGATACAGCCTGGTGACAGGCAGACGGACAGCGGAGTCTTAGTAATAGGGTCCCGTTTTTACCCTTTGGGTACGGAACCCTAAAAAGAAACAGTCTGCTCCGGCCTAGCAATATACCTACGTGAAATTTTTTTTTCATTTCTCATGCTCTGAAAGAGGGTCATTGTTGTTCTAAAAGGTGTGCAGAAAATGATACGTGTCTGCACTAGAGCATTTTACGTTCGAAGTACGATTTTTAATTTTTTTTTACGATAAGCAATTGATATTTGAGTTTAAATGGATTTGTTATACAATTTCCATTCTGACATTTGACTATCCGTTCCATAAATAACAATATTTTTGCCTAAATTGTTAATTGAAAGTACACTCAAGAAATACTATAAGAATGTATACTTAGTCATGTTTTTAAATTTTACTTTCCTGCGTTCGAGCGCCAACGTACCTCGGCAGATATGAGTGCCTTTCATTCCTCGGTTAACAATCTATTATATAGGAGGGGTCTTTATTGTTGCTTATTCACCACAATGTGAAAATAAAACAAATTAAATTTGCTTAGAAAAACATCCTCGCGTTTTGTACACAATCAAAAGCCTCGGTGGAAGCAAGTAGGCACGTACAGTAATTACTTTGAATCTACTGATGTCGCTTATAATAAACTTTTGTTTCTAAAGTTTATTAGAGTACGTTGAAACATTCCAAAGGCTGTAAAAACAAATAACTTTCAGATATATCGGAGCGGCCAAGGTGCTCACAAATATCTAAACACGCCTCTATTGTCAAGGCGTTAGAGTGCTTTTTCATATATTTGTGAGCACCTCGGCCGCTCCGATATATCTGATGGCGACTGTACATTATAGGGGTTTGAAACTCCCAAACAACTACCGAGTCATACTTAGAATACGGCGTACTCGTTGGTTATGTACCTATTTACACGTAAGTATGTTTAGAAATCTTATTATTCATTATTATTAAGACTTAATCGCGTAAAATACCTAAGTCAACACACATCGGTACATCGGGGAAACGAAACGTACCATTGTGGAGCGAGTTAAGGAACATATCGCAGCTGTCAAGAATCGTCAGGTGAACAAGTCTGCCGTAGCTGAGCATGTACTAGTCAGGGCCAAACCACTGGATTGAGCTACACAACCCTAGAATACTTTCTACAGATCGTGTTGTCAGTGTTGTAGTTCGAAAAACCTAGATGTTGATGTAAACTTTAGCAAGTCTTCTCCGAGACCACGGGGACAACGCCGTCCTCGAAACGTCGGAGGTAAATTTAAAACTTATTTTACGCGATTAAGTCCCGTCGTTGTGAATAATAATGAGTAAAAATCGTGAAAGTTTAAATCGGAATCTTATTATTGTCAAATGAGTCGCTTAACTTCAAACTCGGGTAAATCCATCTGTCATATTATGCGATTTTGGTATTAAGAAACGGTAATAGGGTAGATATTTGCTGAGAGAGTCGAATGGATTTACCCGAGTTTGAAATTAAGCCACATAAATACAAATTTACCCTATAAAGAGGCCCAAAAATAGTTTTAAAAAAAATTGGAATATTTTTTTTACTCACAAGTCTTAGGTATGCAAATTTTCCCTAAAAATTAAAACTACAATCATTTAAATAAAATAAAACGGTAAAATTTTCTCCTTCAGCTATACAATGGCTATCATACACAAACGCAAACGTTTGTTAAAATTATCAACAATATGCCACAAAAGAAAAAAATATGAACTTATTTTTGGCTCTATTTTGAGGTCTGAGGGTGCGGGGGCAAGAGGGCTTCATTTGGCTTCCTCAAACTTTCTGATGTTTCGTTGTGAAATTTCCAAAATTGCGAAATTTCCACCTGTACCTCCAAAATTAAAGTTTCCTTTGAAATTTTCCTGAAATTTCCGAGAACTTTTTCCACTTATTGGAAATTTTTCACAACTTGTACGTTTTGAAATGATGATATATTCAATAGCTGACGGTAGTAGCGCACAAGTTCCTCAAGACTGCATCTCAAATACAAAGACAACAATGGAGCGCTCCAGACGACGCAGCTACAATATTTGTACCAGTATGTTGAGTTCGTACTCTGTTAACGCTGCTACTGGGGGTTGTCTGGAAGAGATAGCTTTTTAGCGATTAGACCGCCTGTTGTTCCTTGGTTTAAACTTGTAGGAGCAGGAATAGCCTTATCTTGGGTGGACGTCGTGGGTGTTTGGGCGATGAGCGTGATTAAACTGATTAAAACACTATGTGATCAACTAGCATTTTAATTTACAGGATAACAACCAATAAATCGCCATATATCCACTAAATTCACACTCGTTATCAATTCAGGCAAGAACTTAACCTTTTGAACCCCTAAAGGTGTCGTTACTAGTCGCGCCCACAGCGCCTGGGACTAGTGGCGTAACTAGGGAGGGGGCCAGAGGGGGCAAGTGCTCCGGGCGCCATCCAAGGGGGGCGCCAAAACGGGCAAAAGGCAGCAGCAGGGAAACTTTTGTCAGTCGTCAGGGGGCGCAAATTTAGTGACTGCCACGGGCGCCATATCCTCTAGCTACGCCCCTGCCTGGGACCACTATAGGTGTTACGGCGGACGCTGTGTCAAAGTAACCGTCACACTTTCAAGTAAGGTTTAGGTTAGCTCGCTTGCGCCCGGGACCTAGGCGTGTCAGTGACGTTTTTATTTATAACATAAGTGTTCAAAAGGTTAACAATAAATCACTATAATAATATATTCACTAAATTCGCACTCGTTTATATCAATTCAGGCAAGAACTTAACTAAATTAGGACGTATAATGCAACTATTAGCGATTCGTCGAGGACGTGGTGCGCGTGCGACCGGTAAGTTTTTCTTATTATTCTACTTGATTAGCGTTACGTCATAACGTTCGCCCCGCTACCATCGATACGACGACGCTAGAGCGAACCGACTACGACAGGGGAACAAGTTCGCTCTTGATCGGATAGATGGCGCCACTATTGTGCTCCGTTACCTCACTACAATCGATAGAACAATCAGCTAGCGAATTCACTATGTTAACGGAGTAAGTTCAATCTTATTTGGGTAGATTCAATTTTATTTAACGTAAAATTATAATGTATCAGCTGGGCTAGCACATGATTGGGGCGAGAGTATCTCGTCGCGAAATAGACTATCTGTCTTTTACTAACTGTATGAATTAAAGGGGGACGGGTACTGTCGCGTCAATTATTTGCTCGGCCTACAGGGGCCTAACTAATAAGACAATCGTTAATAGAAAACGCCAATCGAAACTAGAATAATGTATGGAAATAGTCACGTGCCTTTTCGTAACATCAGTCATCTTGATACTTATTAGGGTTCCGTACCCAAAGGGTAAACACGGGACCCTATTACTCAGATTCCACTGTCCGTCTGTCTGACTGTCTGTCACCAGGCTGTATCTCATGAACCGTGATAGCTAGACAGTTGAAGTTTTCACAGATGATGTATTTCTGTTGCCGCTATAACAACAAATACTAAAAAGTACGGAACCCTCAGTGGACGAGTCCGACTCGCACTTGTCCGGTTTTTTCTTTTCGTTTGGCGTTTGTCGATGTACGATTGTCACCTTGGCTAGGTGTCTGAACAATTACATATATTTGGGTACTTGTATTTTTATTTATTTATTTAATTTTTATCGAACAAAAGAAATACAAACGTACAAAAGGCGAGTATGATACAAGAGGATAGTATTTTAAGATTCCGTGGATAATTTTGTTGTTATTTTAAAATAACTGAATTTTAAAGTAAAACATGTCGAAATCTAACTTTATTCGCCATTATGCTATAAAAATACACAAACATCACTTGCATAAGTAATGCGTAGAAGGCGTTTGTGTGAAGTTAAAACACTGTTACCAAAATAGTAACTGTACCGAAGCCGCCAGGTGAACAACTTCGCGAGTTCAGCGACAAAGTGTTTGGCTGCAATTATTAAAGCACCAGCATTTAAAATGTGTACTCACGCTCCGCGCAAATTTTATATTTCGCGTTTTATTTGTCCGAAACTGTAATTTGATACGTCAGACGAGTTCGTTATATCTGAACTAAAGTTTCTAGAATAACTACATGCTTTTGGTTAAGGTTTAGTTTTGTCTGTCTCGAAATTTTAAATCGATCTTTTTATTGTGTCAAAAGGACAGATAGACACTTCAAATTCACTTAGAGTTAGACCAAGATAAGTCTGCAACGATTTTGATAGCATACGCAGTGCAAGTGTTATTTATACGTCATAATTTTATAGAAGTTTGACGTTTAAAATAACACTTGGACGTGTGCTATCAAAATCGTTGCAGACTTATCTTGGTCTAACTCTAAAGGGGCCCACTGACTATCAGTCCGCCGGACGATGTCAGTTAGAACAAGAATTTGACAGTACCGAATAACTGACAGGCCGATATCGTCCGGCGGACTGATAGTCAGTGGGCCCCTTATGTAGATTTGAAGTGTAGGTATTTAGAACATAATATAATTTCAATTGTGGTGAACGAATAATGGCAGCTTTTGTTATATTGCTCGCAAAAAGAAAACACATTCCCAAATATTTGTTTATTTATTGCACTCGATATACGGTGCAATATGACATGACTCATTCTCTACATAGACATTTGGCGCCAATGTCCTATTTGTAAGTCTAAAGCGCGCGATTGTTTGGTTGTTGAACGCATGCGTCAACGGAATGTAGGAAAAATTACAATGCACTTACCACTGCGTTTACCGCTTAAAACAATATAGTGCCATTAGATTATCTGGGCTATAACCGCGAAAATCGGAGTTCGAAAATGAGGGGCATCTTTCTCTGTACGCCTTCATTGGATCGGAGTAAAAGAGAAAGATCCCCGCAATTTGCGAATTTTGCTTTTCGCGGTAGGCCCCTTGATGTAAGATAGGTGTGCGGCACCGTTCAGTAACCCGGGGTTAACCGGTTAAATCTGAATGAATCTGGAGTTACCATGGGTAAACCAGTACTAGTCCAGTGGCCGACTGCATGAAACCAACCTGATAAAAAAATAGAAAATGCATACTCTGTGGAGGCAGCTGACTTTAAAAAAAACATAATAGTATAATAAATAAATAATATAATAGTTTTAGTAGCAAATTTTGTGGTAAGGTAAAATGTAGCTGCCACGTGGTAACACAAATTCGGTCGGACACAGGATTTGGCCGACCACCTTTTTTTACTATCCGTTTGAGGCCTTTGGCCTGCAGCTATTCTACTATACAAGCTTCATTCTATTTTCCGATGAGGTTTTTTTTTGATGAATTTTTGTACCACTTTTTTGCCATTTGCACAAAATTTACCAAGAACAGTTGAAACTACTGAAAGTCAGCTACCTCTACAGAGTAGGCATTTTCTATTTTTTTATCAGGTGGGTTTCATGCAGTCGGCCACCGGACTATACAATTTGACACTGGGTAACCGATTAACCCCGGGTTAGTGGGATGGTGCAAGTGGCGCTTATCGGTACAACTTGACTATTTATTTTTAAACAAGCTTGCTCCCCAAATTTTAAAAAATCAATCATAATCTTAATTAAATATCTACAAATAATTATCATTCAAATCTAGTTTATGTATATCTTCCAGATTTTTAGGGTTCCGTACCCAAAGGGTAAAAACAGGAACCTATTACTAAGACTCCTCCGTCCGTCTGTCCGTCTGTCTGTCACCAGGCTGTATCTCATCGTGATAGCTAGACAGTTGAAATTTTCACAGATGATGTATTTCTGTTGCCGCTATAACAACAAATACTAAAAAGTACGGAACCCTCGGTGGGCGAGTCCTACTCGCACTTGGCCGGTTTTTTATACATGCTCAAGTTTTTTTTTAATGTCATTGTATTGTTTATAAACTAGCACCATATACCTATATAACTCCGTATAAGATGGACCGTCTAAGGAAAAAACGTGCCTCGGATATCAAGAAAATTTGATTCTCGCACAGATGGCTCTATCACCAATACCAACCTTTGGCCTATTCTCGTTTAGATGACGTTGACGGTTTCGTTTGTAATGTTAACAATTTTAACACATATCAGTGAAAAAACATGGGTCAAAATCATATAAAAGTAATAAATGCAAATAAAAAAATACATTTTTCCATATATATTTATACATGTATATACATTTATTTTTATTTTATTTTTTAGTTTCAATCATGTGTCGATAGATGGCAGTAAATTTACTGTGACTACAAAATTTACTATGACAGTACCCCTCTATCCTATATATTCTCTTTGCTAGCATATATTACACTGCTAGCGCGAGCGTAGCCGATATCACGGGAAAAACAGTAAGTATGTAGCAAAAAGCGCCTACGAACAGAAAACCCGCCTGGCGGGCTGCTAGCAGTGAATTTGTTAAAAGTTTCGCCCCAATAGACTAGCCTAGAATATTCATAGCCTAAAATATTCATAAACAGTTCTATAAAAAGTTCTAGACTAAACGGCAATTTCATTAACACTTATACGTACGTTTATGACGCATCGGTGGCGCCCTATTCAACTCCACCCTTAGGACTTACAATTATTAGCTTAGGCTTACAATTATTAGTCATACATTATACCTACTTTTCGTCGGTATCGTCATTCGAATCCACAATTACCTCAAATTGCTAACACTGAATACCTGGGTAAATGATCGTTTATCTATTATTACTAAAATTGACATGAGATTGACAGATAAAATGATACCAGGAATAGCTAAGAAATAATAGATATGTCGATAAAATGATATCGATAAGTAAGATTACCCATGTGTTAATTATATTTCGATTTCGGGGTCACAAACTAGGAGAATATAACCAAACGGAGACGCCACGTCTGTAATTTGCTGTACAAAAAAGTCTGCCAATTTTTGCGGGGGAGGGGAACGTCAAATGTGTACGTAACGTCAAAATAGCCATGTCAGATAAACGTCAGTCCATACATTGTGTATGACCATTGGCCGACTATTTTCGACAGAGGGGAAAGCCTGTTAATGGCTACTCCGTTTGGTTATATCCTCCTAGGTCACAAACGATTTAGGTTTAAATGAATGTCAAGAAAAGTGGTTAAATCGATTGTAAGCAGTGACGTTACCGATCAAATCAGAAGATACGGACGCGAAAATGACAAATTTCGATGTTAGTATGCAAGTTGTTTATTTCGAGAGCTCCGTTGTCGCTATAAATCTTAAGGGGCCCACTGACTATCAGTCCGCCGGACGATATCGGCCTGTCAGTTGTTCGGAACTGTCAAATTTTTGTTCTAACTGACAGGCCGATATCGTCCGGCGGACTGATAGTCAGTGGGCTCCTTTAATGTACATGTGACCGGTACATGAGATTGACGCATATTTACATTTGGCTGGTATTGAACTGATCACCAGATACATAGTAAAATGTAACGTCAAAAAAAAAACATTCTTACTGCCAGAAATTGTAAATGATCACCAAAATAATATATTACGAAATATCGAGACCCGACCCTCTCAGCAAATATCTACCCTATTACCTTTTTTTAATACCAAAATCGCATAATCTGACAGATGGATTTACCCGAGTTTGAAGTTAAGGGAGAGTTGCTTGACGACCGCCATCCATTATTTTTTTGTTTTTGCTCATTAACGTTGTTTGAAGTGTAATACTGATAGCGTATTATGCAGTAAACTAATGAAGACGTGTGCGGATAATGAAGAATTAATCTAGACACGAGTTTATCCACCGTTCCTGGCGTCAACGCCAAGTAGCTCCACGTGGCCCTTGTATGGTCCTGCTATCGCTTTACAAGAGCTCATAATATCACAACTACCGAACAACGTCGTGCTCTAAGAGCATTTGGTATTTCTACCTCTAACCGTATCTGGATAGAGCCCTAGAGGCCATAATTGTATTATTTATACTTTTACCGTACACTGGCCGATTTACATCAAGATTGAAGAAATATAACTCGAACCCACTTTGATGTTGGCGAAATCATCGACAGTATCGATGGAGTCATTCTACATAAAGATTGATTGATTGAAGTTAAGGGACTTATATATCATTGCCTAAATACTCACAACACAAGTCTATTTGTGTTAATACAAGCTGGCCCAAAAATACGTTGACTTTTAATTATTAAGAATATTTTTCTCACTGACTCGTCTTTTACAGAATGGCATTTAAATTTAAATCTAAGAAACCCACCCTACAATCTGCTTACTCTTCATTACACTAATTTACTTCATGTTTCAAAAACATCATCAAATATAGAGTAGTTAATTAGCTACACTCAAGACATCGTACCTATCTCACCGAATATTCTACGTAAATATATATCTTTTCATACAAGAGTGTTAAAATTATGTTCAAACGGAATTACAATAAGATATTTTGGAAATTATGCCTCGTATTTTCATTGAGCCGTCTTTGAAAAGCATCCTACAGCGGTGCTGAGAGGCCCCTGACCGACAGAGAAACAACAATAACTTACACAATGTCTTACTTATAGGTGACTACATTATAGCGAAAAGAACCTTATCCTATAATGAGTAAATTCTAAATATGAGTACCGCTGAATACGGGATGTGGGCTTCAAAAAATAAGCCGATATGTCGATATTCAGCCAGTCATCAAAAAGCTGTCAATAGGCGCCCCTAAGAGCTAATTGTTTATTTTAATAGCGACCCAGTGAGCACGCAATAAGACCCGTTATCGCGCGCCCCGCAACGCGTCTCGGCCAATTTTCCCCCCGTGTTTATTTTGTACCGTAATTCTGGAGAATCACGTACTTCCCATTCATTTTATATATTTAGAAAATGGCAAACAAAGGTGATGGATTGGTGTATTAAAGACACATTAAAATTTCTTTCCGTACCATTATTCTTAATCTTTTACGGTTAACTAGAAAATAAAATATTTATTTTCTTTTTTAGACCAGCATATTCGCTCATACTTTGCCATGTCTTCATCCCCTCAGATTGAGAAAACATTTTTTATTTCTTAGATCTTTATTGTTGCATACTAGTAAAGCCATAAACTTATGGTTTTACAAGAATTTGATACATAAAAGCTATATACGCTTAAACCTATATCTCGCATTCGTTCGTAACATTGTGCATATTGTATGAACAGCCCGCAGACGGACTGAACAAACACTAGCTACAACCAATCATGTACACCCAGACCAGACTATGCCTGTGTACAGTATGTACCAGTATCAGTCATTGTTGCGTTCAGCGATGATAACAAAACAAACAATAGTCCGCGCCGCACTCACGACAACAACTGCACACAGATAACCGATTCACGACTTCCAACGTGAGCTCGAAAATGGAACACCAG
This sequence comes from Cydia strobilella, assembly GCF_947568885.1. Lineage (NCBI taxonomy): Eukaryota > Metazoa > Arthropoda > Insecta > Lepidoptera > Tortricidae > Cydia > Cydia strobilella. The sequence goes on from NC_086057.1 coordinate 12,596,759, forward strand.
TTTCGCACACACTCACAATTTACTCACACAAGAGAAACGGCCGGGGAAATCTCCCACACTACTAAAACAGCCACTGTAGATTGAGCTCCCACCCCTCTCTACACAAGCAGGTTGGTTTGCTACGCGGAGCGATGAAAGTCGAGTCCGGAGCTCTATATAAACTGGTGGTTAGAGGGCGATAGGAGCTGAGCGCACACAGACGCGGGTAGGTAGGTTTCCCGGGCCCGGGCGTAGTACTAGAGACACATTGATCCAGAGGCGGCGGCACAGCGTCTGGCAACATCGATTGTGCAGTTTCCTGCAACCGGTCGTTGCCTGGCAACCGCCCACCTCGCCTGCACCACCCGCCTCTCGAATACTCAGCTTTATTAGAATTTTATTTGCCTTGCGTAATTAGTTTGTTAAAGAGAAAAAGTTACGTTATAATATGAAAGGTTACGTTACGTTATTACGGCTTTGTGTTTATGTTTATGAGTTACGGGGAACTTGGAACTTTTTTAGAGTTTTGTAAGGTTTTTTTAACCTTTGAGATTTACGCAAAGGGATACATTTGTTGACTGAAGACAATTAGGAGTTCATAATCTTGATTGCGCAAGATATCAATGGTGTTATAAACTTGTATTGTTAGAATATTCTTTCTTCCTTTGCCCTCTGGAAATTGGCATTATAGAAAATAATATTTACACAATTGGATGTTTATGCATCAGCCTTTTGTTTTTTTTTCTTTGCAATTTTTAATTATTATATGAGTTAGTAACTTTCATAATTTGTGTGGAATTTGTTTTCTAAATCTTATAATAATTTAAAAAAGTCGAAAATATCTCAAATAAGCTTTTGTTAATCATCAAATTATGTAAAAATATTTTCTACAATGTCAATATCAGAGAGAAAAATTGGGACTAGGTTTGTATGGAGAACCAGTATTTTCTTAAGGTGACCATGGCAACTCCGGCGGCATTACTCTCCAGGCATTAAGTACGTCCTGGACGCGGGGTTGTCACTTTCCTTGATAAAATTAGTGATGTATTGAAAGTTCTAATCACGGCTGTAATGCTGCATCGACGGGACGAAGGCATTATCCCCATAGTTCCAACCCTCGACGTTAATTTGAAACAGTCTGATTGTGGAAACCTAATAAATAATGTTACAAATTAATTTCATTCCACTTCCAGCGAATAAATTATCTGTCGCAGTGAATAAAGGTTTCCTTGGTGCCACCCTCGGCGCCTTAATCCCTGAAGCCTGCCTTAATTCCTGTTTGAAAACCGACTCCATTGATAGCCCTCCACTTTAATTGTACGAAATTGAAGACTGCTGTATTTAGGCTTCTAATTGTCCTTAATGAGCGTAACATTTCATAAGGAAGTCTTTGAGCCAATCTGTTCAAGCTTTAACTTTGTCCATTTTGAGATTGACACAGGAAAGAGAAAAGTTGTATCATGTTGATTAAAAGTTTGACAATGAGATTTTATCGATTACGCTTTCATATTTTATTCCATATTTCGGGCGTATCGTGAGATTAGCTGCGTGTTACAAAAATCTTTTAAAAATGTGATTGTAGTGACAAATAAACTGGTGTTGCCATTATGTTTCTCCTTTAGTTCCTTTTATTTATTCGTTAGACCAAGATAAGTCTGCAACGATTTTGATAGCACACGCAGTGCAAGTGTTGTTTATAGGTACGTCATACTCGTAATTTAATAGAAGTTTGACGTTTAAAATAACGCACTGCGTGCAGCCGTGCGCTATCAAAATCGTTGCAGACTTATCTTGGTCTAACTCTATATGCGACCATATACATTGCTTATTTAACCATCCCAAAAATAACTCAGAAGTAAAAAAAGCCGGCCAAGTGCGAGTCGGACTCGCGCACTAAGGGTTCCGTACCATTACGCAAAAACGGCAAAAAAAACGTTTGTTGTATGGGAGCCCCACTTAAACATTTATTTTATTCTGTTTTTAGTATTCGTTGTTACAACGGCAACAGAAATACATCATCTGTGAAAATGTCAACTGTTCATGAGATACAGCTTGGTGACAGATGGACGGAGAGATAGACAGACAGACGGACAAACGGACAGTGGAGTCTTAGTAATAGGGTCCCGTTTTTACCCTTTGGGTACGGAACCCTAAAAAAACAGAAACAGTAAACGATGGAGGTAAAGTTACATCTCCGCCTTTGTAGCACCCCGCAGCAATCCAATAACCAGCAGACACCGGGGATGCAATCCCCTACTATTCCCGCGTCAGAACACGGGGCCTGCATTCCTATCGCGTACGTCGTATTTGGCTCACTTTTTTAAATTGGAATAAGGTAAACCACAATGTCAACTGATGGTAAGTGCCGATGCAGTCTAGGACGGAGTCCGACGGACCTTGCTTGCCTAACTATTAAAAAGATCCAAGTTATGGTGGGCTGGGGACAGCTTTGCAGGATGTGAGTTCCACTCCTTAGCCGTTCGCATAATAAAGCTACCATTGGATATATACTAACCAGTCGTAACTGTGAATTCGAGTCACGGGCTTTGTAGTTACTTTTACGGGGAACAGATGTAGCTTACTTCATTCATGAATTTTATTATATTCTTTACTAAACAGCAGCGGTATCATGGTCGCATTTCTATCACCTGTCATGCCATGCGTCACTTTCACACTTACATATTTGTTAGAACGTGACAGGCATGGTGACAAATGATAAAGAGCCGACCATCTTAGCCCTGCAGGTCAGTTAACTGGCCCATTGTACACCATTCTACAGGGACTAGAGTTAGCCGCTTGATTCTGCTGTGCCTACCTGCCCGCGCAGCATGGTTTCCCCTATCACTAAGTCCGTCACTTTCGCACTCACATACTTGTTAGAACGTGACAGGCATGGTGATGAGCGTACCGTGCTACGACTCCTGGTAACTACGACATTGTTTTGTTTAGTAACTAAGATAACTAAACTATAGAGTAGTAAACTAAAATGTAAGCAGACATTACCCTCCTTCTGACGCAGTCAGGTAAAAAATGTGGGCGCAACTCAAATGATCGGTCGTACTTTCATACTAAGTATATTTGTATTTGAGCGCTAATATGTGGTGAACTTAAGTCATCTTACATCTTCTCATCTATTTGGCAAGCAATATACAGTCAACAGCAGGGCGAGGTGTTCAAAATGATCTTGAGGCGACTTTATTGTTCAGTGAATTTTGAACATCTTGCCCGCTTAGGAACTTTTGCTGTTGACTGTACCTAATGATCCACGGCAACAACTCGGTAAGCGATAGGGATAACGCCCATGTACCTACAAAGGCTCTTTGCACACTATTGGACGCAAATGCAGTTTGCTTTTGGGTGGGATTACCCGTTATCGTACCATCTTTTTATGATGATTAAGATGTACGTGTGTGAATACTTTGAAAACTGTTTGTAAATATCGATAACGATAACATAGCCATTTAGAATAGAATAGAATAAAATCTTATTCGTAAGCACAAACAAACATTACATAATATAACAATAAAACATAGAATAAGATGAAAGCGCCACGAAATGACCTCATCTTAGCACATTGCTGGTGACTTCCAGCGCTGATCTTCCGATGAGACCATCAAGTGAGAAAAATCACGGAAGGTAACAGACAAAAAGAAAAAAGACATAAATAACATGACAGTGAACACAGTTAAATAAGAAAAAATAAATAAAAGATACGACTAAATTAAATTAAAATTATTTATATAAAACAAGCATCGTACTCAACAATGTATCGGTCCGGTCTAACCATACCTTGGCTGAACATTACAGCTGCATATGCAACTAGCGCCACCGGTAGCTACACGAACTAAAAGATAATGGCAGACCAAACCAATATCGAGCGTTCATGAAATCAATTTTTAACCGACTTCAATTTCATAGAAGGAGGAGGTTCTGTATTCGGTTGTGGCTATTTTTTTTTTATTTTTTATGTATGTTCACCGATTATTCCGAGACCCGTGGTCCGATTTGAGTCATTATTTTTTTGTTCGAAAGGAGCTACTTCCAAGTTGGTCCCATATTAACCTGGTTCTGATCTGATGATGGGATCCCTGAGGAATTGAGGGAACTCCTCAATTTTTAAAGGCACATGTATGGTGATTTGGGTGTTTTCATAAGCAACTTGAGCATTTTCTCTCGAAAACGACCAATTTGATGAAGTGGACCTGATGATGATGATTGTTTTGAAGGTAGTGATGATGATTTTTTTAATGTAGAATGTTCAGCGATTACTCCGAGACCCGTTGTCCGACTTGAACAATTCTTTTTTTGTTTGAAAGGAACTACCTACAAGGTGGTTCCACATTAATCTGGTGCTGTTCTGATGATGGGATCCATGAGGAATTGAGGGAACTCCTCAATTTTTAAAGGCACATGTATGGTGATTTGGTCGTTTTCTTAAGCAACTTGATCATTTTTTCTCGAAAACCACCAATTTGATGAAGTGGAGCTGATGATGATGATTGTTTTGATGATAATGATTTCAGCGATTACTCCGGCACCCATGATCCGATTTGAGTTATTATTTTTCTGTTTAAAAGAAGTTACCTCTTCAAGGTGTTTTCGTAATATTTTTGGTTTTGATCTGATGATGGAATCCGTGAGGAATTGAGGGAACTCCTCAATTTAAAAAGGCAATTACCATAATTTCGGTGTTTTCTAAAGTAACTCAAGCATTTCCTCACCAAAACCACCAATTTGATGTAGTGCAACTGTAGCCTAACCACGAGTTTGGCACTAAATATTCTTCGTAACTTACTTTGTACTAATACGCCAGTACGAGCGAGATGCATAAACAGTAAGTTACGCACACGATAGCGAATATATCAATGTAAAACTCGTGGTAAGGCTACTGATAACTTCCCTCGTATGTGTATTATGATTTTTGATGTAGGTAGTGTTGGAAACAACCAAAGAGACTGAGAGGTGAAGGTAGAGGGTATTAGTGTTTGGGGGGTTTGAGGTTGGGGGTTGAGGGGAGGTGAGTTGATGGGTCGGAGACTGAGGGGTTGGGAGTGGGATTGGGGGTTAGGGTTAGGAGTTAAGGGGTCTGGGGTTAGGGGTCGGGGAATGGCGGTTGAAGGGTTGGTGGTTTAGGGTCGAGGGGTTCAGTGATCAGGGGTTGATGTGCTGTGAGGTTGAGTGATCGGGGGGTTTGAGGGATTGGGTCAGTGGCGGGGCGGAGAATGGATTTACTGACAGGAATGATTTCCCAGACGGACTCGAGGAAAATTCTGATTATTTAATAAAGTTTACGAATTTACAGATAAACATGATTATGTTTTTCATTCATGCGTCACGCTCTTAACAATGTCTTAAAACTAAAAATGGAAAAATAAAAACTTTTATAAAAAAAAAGATAAACCGACTTCAAAAAGGATGAAATAAAATATTATCCTTTTTAGGGTTCCGTGTTTAAGTATATGCGTTACCAACTGATATGTTTGAAGTCGGTGCCAAGCCAAGTACTTCAAGTAGTAACAATACCAGTCAAAAATAATCAGCTTTATGTCAATAAATCCCATTACAACTGTACAAATGTTATAAATGTGAAAGCAATTATGTCTGCCTCTTTGCTACCTTTTCATAGCTAAACAACTGAACCGCTTTAGCTGAAATTTTGCATGAAGGTTCCTTGAATTGTTTTATATTTTGAAATGTAGTCCTCTGAATAAGCGACAGAAAATAACTCAGTCCCAATCCCACACTTGCGTGCTATGACTGTTTCAGAATTAGTAAGAAATGCTCTTTAAAAAAATACGACGACAAAACGTATTAGATTTACACTAACGTGCCGACAAGCATGGTACGAACTGCGCCAAGAAGGTTCAACCGTGTGTTCTGTTCTGAGGTGTACAGGAAGTTCGTTTATTGTCGTCGTGTAACGCTGCGTCTTACATAGGCGAACAGTCGCGAACGCGAAGCGAAGCGACGCGGCACGGCGCGGCCGGCCCAATGCGTTCGCGTTCGCAACGAGATCGCCCACGTAGGACAATTCTATATAGGTATCAAAGGATTAATTAAGGCACCGTGCCGCGCCGCTTCGCATTCGCGTGTTGTTCGCCTACGTAGTACGCTGCATTAGGTAATCCAACGTATATACTTATATAGCCGCATCTTTATCGAATTGCACCAAAATCCCTGGTTTAAAATTTGGCTTGGCACCGACTTCAAACATATCAGTTGGTAACGCATATACTTACACGGAACCCTAAAAAGGATAATATTTTATTTCATCCTTTTTGAAGTCGGTTTATCTTTTTTTTATAAAAGTTTTTTATATAAGATTTTTATTAACAAGACAGCATCAGAAGAAGACGAATACTAACATAATAATACTCTAATGAGTATGGCGTATCAGGAATGATGAATCCCTGCAAGGCCAAAGGAACAAAACACTTGTGGTGAGCATAATTAAAAAGTACAAACTACAGGCAGCTCGTATCAAGTCTGTAGGATTCCTGGTCAAATTACACAAATTTAGTTACAAAATTACAAGTAGAACCCAATAATGGATGTCATCTATGTATCTAAGTATGTATTTATCTATATGTGTATGTGATTAACATACACATATACTATTACTCTAAGTACAAGCTTTGCTTAGTTTGAGGCTAGGTCGATCTGTGTAAGCCACAGACCACCCCCTGTGTAAGCTTATCCCCTAATATTTATTTATTTCATTCTTAAAATGTTACTTAAACAACTTAGTTCAACTTACACACAAACACTGTAAGTTAAATAAATAATTTTTTTTTATAAGAAACTATTATCTGTTTTGAGAGCTTTTACCTATCAATTGAAAGCACTTATTTCGGGCCAGACGGCACCGGCAGACGAGTTTCTACGAGTATATCCGGGACTGAAATACCTACGGAGGCCTCCACTTTTAGTTTACTGGCATTGTGGAGTGAAGGAAAGCCATCCAACTCTACGAAGTTACGTGGTTATTGTTGTAATATTGATATCCCGATCGACTGCGCCAGTTAGGTAATAGGTGAAATAGATCTCAATAATACGACGATCTGTTACTTCTTCGCGCTTAAACCGTTGTACCGATTTAGATAAAATTTGGTATGGAGATAGTTTGAGGCCCGAGAAAGGTCATAGGATAGTTTTTATCCATCATTATCATCATTCCACGCAGACGAAGTCGAGGAGATTGACAGAGAGTTAGAACACAAACCATAGCCAAAATGACATTCGTTTATAAACAGACGCCAATCAAAAAGTAAAAATGTGTCGGGATGACAGATGAAAAGAATCCGGTTCGTTACAGCCAAATATCATAATGCCCTTTTACATATTTTACTAAATCTCAAATTGACTTAGTTGCAAAATGCCTAAATTCCCAAATTGACTTATTTTCAGTACAATAAAATGTCATAATAACATTTACACATAACATCCGACGAATAAAATTCAAAAATGCCTTTTGTTGACAGGCCCAAAGATTAAAATCATATTAAAATGACACTGTCTCATAATACCTAAAATTAGTAAACCAGTATAAAAATAGTAACAAGACGAAAATTGGGATGCCTTGATAATTAATATAATTACTCATTGCTTAAAAACTGTAAACTTCAACATAATTTTAAATATAGTGAGTTTTAGATATTTTTTGACAATGTGACGTTTTTGTATCTAGTTTATTTGTTTTTTAGAGATTTTGGGAAATGGTATAATTGAAAATTCATCAAAACATGATCAAGTTATAGACATTTTGGGAAATGGTAGAATTGAAAATTTATCAAAGCGCGATAAAGTCTAAATGAATTATAGTCATATTAAGAATACGGTAATTTAAGAAGTAGGCGTAAGTCATTTCGAGCTTTAGACATTATGAGAATAATCTGTTTTGACATTCTGATATTCTAGGAACACGTTATTATGATATTTGGCTGTAACGAACTGGATTCTGTCCTTTGTTATGGGCAATGGGTCAGCGGACCAAGTCGTTTTTGTTTATAATTTATTAAATATTTTATTAGGTTACTGTTGTTGATGTTACTAACATAAGGTATAAGCTATAACTAACAAATTTATGGACCATATGTTGTCTCTCAAATAAAGTAATTTAATTAATTTTAATTTAATTTAATTAAGGTGACGTTCCAATGATAACTGCAGCTGCATTACTGTTGCGACACAACTACGCGGGTGCTGATATTGTCAATTACCTTGATAAAATTATTGATGGTTTAAACGTTCAAATCGCAACAGTAACGGACGTCACTCATTTTATTAAGGGAATTGACAATGACAGAACTCACGTCAAGGCCGTAGCAGTAATGTTGCAATAAGAGTAATGCAGCTGCAGGTGCCATCCGGACGTCATCGTTATTTACGTTTTAATTTGCGTTTTCTATATGCGATTGTTACTTGGCTAAGCGAAAAGAACTATACGTAACCGAAGTAAATTAACCAGCATATTTCAAAATTCCCCAGCACCGAATGCAAATCAGAATTCATCCAAATAGTACCAGGAAAGCATAAGCTGCAGGACTCGTAATCAGCGCAGCAGTTTTCATTAGGTGCTGTCTGTCCGGGGCCAGACACAAAAGAACTGCGAACGCTGCCGCTGGGCGTACGCTATGTTGGCCCCTTCCACTGTGCCTGGTTAGTTTCGACCCGACAACTATAGAGATATTTTCAAAAACTATGTTTTAAGTATGCTAGTAAATTCATTGGTGACACAACATTCATCTTAAAACGTAAAAGGAAATCTTTCTTAATTTTGTCAAATTTTAAGGCGCTAGCGCGGGTGCACAGAACGGGCACACGCACGCGGGTGCCATTGTAGGTTAAATCCGTCGCATGCGTTCGCGCTAGTTAGCAACGCTCATGCTATTTTTCGTTAACGCGCTCACCCTTAGTAGACTTGTCACAATAATTACATTTTTGTGAGATTTTTGTCAGCATGATTTTTATTTTATAATGTATTATATTTCTGTGTTAAACTTATTATTAATATAAGAAATAGTACTTAATCATCAAAATCATTACCTAACAATAATTGTAGGTGTACGATGCGGTCGCAAGCGGAACACCGTTGCATTTAGACAGGACATATGCAGAATAATTGGGTTTTTCAAAACGTTTCCAAATGCGCAATATGGTCTATTATTCCCGTGACACCCAAACACGTTGCCGCAGCCGATCCAGTAAAAGCATGACCGCGAGATAGTTAACAATAGGGATGATGACACATGTTGACTTTTATAACAAAATCTAGTAAAATAGATAGCAAATAAGAGATAAAGTATACATAACAAAGTGTGAATAACACACGGAAATGAGAGCGATTAGAAGTTTTACATGAAAAACACTTCTATATATTTGTAACTTTTTTATTCGTATAACATTCTTTAATAGCAACGAAAACTAGCACATATTTGACATAAATATATGTTACGTAAATGTTCAATTGTTCATGGCATGTTTTATATTGCACGAGTAATTCAAGCATGTCATTTTAAAATGAGTGTAACTTCGATTGTATGATAGTGGCTTTTTGGCGGCGGGTTCGTGTGTACGAATAACAATTCGCAAATCTTATAAGACATAAGATACACTCGGCCTGATTCTAATTTTAATATCTGTCAAAAACTAGTTTTGGACTATATGGATCGGATCGGTCAGTGCCAAAAGTGACGTTTCTTCAAACAAAAACGTCACTTTTGACTTGATTTCAAAAAGTACCTAGAACCATAGAAGCTACTTCCCCAAATCCTAGTTTAAATCCCAGTGAAGTGAGTTAAAACGTTTTCTATTGTCGCAGTACCAGAGCCGCAGACGGCTATGCCGGTGAATAATGCAAGGGCGGCGCCGCGGACATGTGGCTGTTACTTACGTCTCGTTGGAAAAAAAATGTTGAAATCGGTTCACATGATAAAGAATTATTCCTGAAAAACCAACATACATAGCTGGTAGATAGCGCTGTACACAATACACACAATGTACACTAAGTATACTTTTAGTCAAAAATATTTGTGATATCATTGAAAGTTCGTATGGAACCTTTGACGCCCGAGCTAAACAAACTCGTATTTGACGGGCGTCTCTCAGAGGTGACGTTCGGTGCGTGACTTCGGTGCCGATTTTTGTTTTACTTTATAGACATATATGATGTTAAAATTAACAATAAGGCTTAAACAAGTTTGGGAACAAATCAAATTATTTTATTAAATATTTTGATTTGCTCTGGAGGGCTTCGTCACTTTTTCTTTAATATATGACATCTATTACAGTTTTTAATAAGGCTTAAATTTAAATAAATATTGGTGGTGAAGGCCTCCTTATAGGCCTCCCGTAAGGGTTCGCGGGATATTTAAGTTTTTCAAAACACTGAAATCAAGCACACTCACCGAAATCAATATTACTAAGATTGTAATAAAACAATATTATTTTATCACTAAAATCACTGCAGATCAAATGCACCAGACGACGGTGTGTTCCTCCCCTAGTTGGGTGTCAGTTGATTACGACACCTTTAGGTACACGCTCACGTCTGGAGGCTTGAATTTTTAAAAGCTGTAAAAAGCATTTTATGAAAAACTTTTTTACTATTTATTTATTTATTTATTGGTTATTTTTTACAAGTAGTTTACAGCATGGAATGGGATCTTCTTTTAAGCATTACATATGCTTGTGACAGAAAACCCCGCTCTTCCGAAAACGCTAGGGTATTTTAAACCAATATGTTTGTGTTTTTAAATCTAGTATTTAACACTTAAATCTAAAACTAAATACTTCTTTTATACTAAAAAGTAGTACTAGCAGGATGGATTAGAAATAAATATCATTTAAAAACGACATGAGCAAGGAGCGTACTTTTGACGTATTTTTTACGCCATTTTTCCGAGTGTAAGTATAAGGAATTCGGCAAAACCAGAACAACAATGTTTATTAGGTTGTATATAAGTGATAAGCTTTACAACTGTATACATGAATAATTAAAAATCGCTACCTATTTCCTTTTATCCCGTGAAAACTCTGGTAGCAGAACTTAGTAACGAACTAGGTAATATATTATCAATCGCGCTCATACGCTATAGCGTAAGGTAAGTTATAACTACCTACGTAACTAGCACGCTTTGTTTTCTTCGGGAAGTCCAATAATTTGGCTGCATCCCCTCTGCATGCACTAAACGATCGATAACATTCACACACATCGCGTTACTCTCTTATCATTGCGCGTTTCACTCCAAACCGTTCTAAAAACTTAAGTACGCGCGCCGCAGTGGATATAAACTAAGTTTATTATCGTTAATTTTCCGAGTCGAGTGGTAGAGATGTCTCGCCGGCATGCACCAGACCTACCTCACAGCGGAACGCGTTACCCCCCGCTACTCGGTGCATTGTAATGACGAAAGAAAGAAAATGTCATAGGGAACGAGGGACAAATTAATAACTGCACGAACATACAAACAGGTTACGCAGGCCAGGTGCTAAATTGTTTATAAATGTTTAATTTCTAGATTTCCATACATACTTATATGTATTGGTTAATTTTGCCGAAGTTTTTTCTCTTTCAGTAACGCACGTGCAACTTCGCATGGAATTTCAAACGTTCATATGCTATAGTCACAGTTTACAATTAAGCATATTGTTTGCTTGTTTGCCAATGACGTGGTAGTAGTACTTATAAGCAAATATATTTTGTAAAAGCGAAATTCAGGAAATAATATGGTATGGTTAGACTTGTTAGAGTGAGAATTAAATACAAATAAAATAAATAAATACCTACACCTAGTTCCACAGTAATCTACAACGTGTCCCTACCCTCTGGACATAGATGAATAGGACGTGTCGATTAAACTATTTCTAATCTATGTAAAGTCTTATTCCAAACGCCACAGTATTAACGGAGAAATTACCGATTTACGATTTAATACTTCGGAACAACCTGTATGTGTAATTAAAGTGTACGTCATGTCACTAGTGTCACTTTAATCTTATCATCATTGTGAACGACTGATACAGTATGCTCCTATTTATTCATGATTTATTTGAATTAATTTAACTTTTAAAATATATTTTTTATGTTCATCTAATCAAATAATTTACCATATTAGAACATTCCTGAGAAGGAACTACTCGGGATCTCGGTCAATGTCCAGAGAGTAGAGACACGTTGTATACTAAGCCATATATTTATATCATAACTATGGAAAAAATACCTGTGTATGGAACATATATCACCATATACCAGGATTCACTGCTTTGTAGTCAGTCAGTCATGTGAAACATGGACATGTAAATGAAATAAAAATTAAAATAACTTTTTCACACATTATTTGAATACACGTAAAATATCTGTCAGAAAACGCTTCGTCAACATAAAATCAGACATGAGCGCATTCGATCGTAATCCGAGTAATTCTTGTATATACCTACGCCATACAGGACAGGATAGGACACATTGTAAGAGCCAAAGCACTATGTAACTAAAAGCCAATTGCAGCATGCGTCCATGCTCTGAAACTTAATTAGGTACTCTCGAATCTATACCAGCCTAGTGCTGTAGGCAGGATACAGGGGCGGTTGCCATGGCGACCGCCGGATGCGACGCCGATTTCACTCGGCTGATGACAGCGCGAGACATGACTGCCTTGGTATGCAACTATGTATTTATTGACCGACGCAATGTGACATAGTAGGTGACATACCTAGGGCAATATAATAAGAAATGTCTCGGTTTCGCCTCGCGGCCGATAATTATATTTAGCTGCCCTAGGCCTGGGCCTACTGGGCATCGCGGCAAATTCACCACCGCGAATTAGTGTATGACATCGATACTACGTCACCTCACTATCACTTTCTTGAGTCAAATTGGGCCTGCTGTCAAAAGGATGTCACGGGTGTCAAAGTTCGATGCTGAATTGAGCTCGCTGTCTTCACGAGTGGTGTATGTGTAATATTAGGTCCACGGTTACACCACTTACCTGTTGACGCATAGGTATTCTTAGACCTAGACGTCTGTGTTCCATCGAATACAGCTCGATCGATACTAAAGTTATTTTTGTTAGTGCACTCAATATTTCTAAAGATATTCTTGACAAAGGAAATAACTACGTCAAGCGTTACTAATATACTGAGTGAAAAGGTATTTTAAAACGAAACATGTTCAAGGAGTCTCGACAGAGTAAAAAAAATGTGTAGGTGCTTTTATGTAAACTGCAAAATAATTAGAATAAATCCTACAATTTTATTCCTTTGGACTTGATGCACGATTTATCTTATATTCCTAAAAATATATAACACATACTTAACGTATACCATATATGTATATACACTAGCGTCCCACGGTCCCAATACTAACAAAAATTACCTGCAATGGAATTTAAAATAGTTATTAAATGGAAAGATTTATTCATTTTACCTATGTAACTTTACTTTTGAGTGGCATTAACGTGAGGCACTTCATTCGGTTCTTGTCTGTTTGTCTGATTTAATATCTTGTCTTTTTATTAATTATATAACAATTCAAGTCTTGGAGACCCTTTACATCTCTGGATAATTTGATGATTTTTTTTATTATTATATACATTTTATCTCTGACATCTAGAGACTTTTACATCTCTAAACAATTTTAGTACTTCTGTTGTTTGTATTTTTTTTTGTGTATTTATGTAATTGTTTTTTTGTAATTTTGGGTTAATTTTATTGTTTGTAAAAGTTGACATGTAAAAGTGCCTGTGGCCTATTTGCTGAATAAATGTTTAATGTTTGATGATTTATTTCGTTTGATTTGAAAAAGAAATTCAAATCTATTTTCTAACACCATTGATTAAACAGACTGTCATTTTTTCTTGTATGGTGAGTCGCTAAAGGATATAACGTAAGTACTTATGTACAACACAATGCATCATCATTATCAGCCTAAAGTCCGTTGATCTGCTCGGCAACCTAATCCAAAGAATATGTACCTCAGGCACTAAGTTTAAAGTTTTTATGAAGATCTGCCCCCTGACCTTCCAACCTTTCTTTTCTGTTTTATTCCTTAGGTACTACACAATACATGTACTTTTGTTTATTCCCGATCGTTTCAGTGTCCTCGTATTTACACCTCCTAAGACCGCGAAGCAAAGTGGGAAATATCAATATCCGAACACCGCGGGCAGGTGCGGCCTACTTGCAAAATAAACTGTACGCAATATTCAAATATTGAATTTTTACGTTCTCTCGGCTTCCAATGTTTCTGCATACCTTGTGTGCTCTAAAAAAATATTCTCCGTAGTGCAGGTTATACTGGTGGCTCTGTGAGCTGTAAACCTCGCAGTTAAAAATTTAAAAGTAAATATAGGGATAGTCTCCATGTTCCCACATTATCCTAACTTAAGAATAGTTTTAAGTCCTGACATTCTAACTAAACTAGTCAAGTTTAGTTAGAATGTCAGGAGCGCATACCTTTAGAGCGTTTAATTTTAATTTTTTAATTTTAATATGTGAATTTTATAATTACAATTATAAATTTCATTTTTATCATTTATCAAATGCCCAGTTATTTTAGTTTTAATGTCTAGTCATGGATCCTTATATTATATACCTATTTTATTGATTTTTTTTTAGTTTTAAGTTTTGACATTTTAACTAAATTTGACTGTGCATATATTTCAATTTTATAGTTTTAAATTTTTTATCTTTTTAATAATCAATTAATTTTATTATTACCCATCAATTAATTGTCAAGGTCTCTTATATTTTATCATTCAATTATCAAATGCTTAGTCAATTTAATTTTAATGGATCTATCTTTTATACTTAATATTATTTATTTTTAATTTTTATTGCAAATGTTTTGTATGTTTTAATTATGGATCAATGTTATCTGGATTAAATGAAAAAAAAAACTTACTTCGTTGAGCTAACTTTAAAGACTCAACTTAAGTGCCATAGATCCTACTGGCGCTTAAGTCCTTTATGCGAACTTCCGTCATATTGAATATTTTCCAAAAAAATAATGACAAAAAAATTCTATCTAACTACCTGTTTACAAAATTTCACGAGAATCGGTTACGAAATGCGACCTGCAGAGGAGAACATCCGAACATTCTGAACATCCGAAAGCTGAAACGCAGACGGACGGAGTCAAAAACAAGTTCAGTGCGGTCTGGTGCAGATTCGACCGCTTACAAATAAGCTATTAGTTAATTGCGCAGTTAATAGCGAAATTATAAGAAGGTCTAGGAGATGTTGTATTGAAAGGTGGTACCATCATCATAAACTTAAGAGCTGAGCTCTTGTCGGTGAAGCAATCTCCAAGTATGTATTTTTTCTTTAGCCTTTTCCTTGACAGCCTGATACGACACGCCGTTCACTTTCTCCATCACTTGAACAATTTATGCCCCCTTCCCCCTTTCTGTTTCCTTCGTTAGTTACTTTTTCCGTCCAGCTTATTTTTCCATACGCCGACAGCACCACATTTCAAAAGCTTCAAGGCGTTTTCTGGCTCGTGAAGCATCGCCCACGTTTCGCTATCGTATAATGATATGCTCCAGATGTACACTTTTAACACAGAATAACTAATAGTTTTAACAACTTTTACCTGGTTTTAGCAGATATTCTAGCTTTAAATATATATTACTTTCATTAAACGCTTATTTTGCCATGTCGGATCTATTCCTGCAGAGTTTCTATTAGCCAACATCAATTCAGCCTGTTCCATGACCTGTCATGACTTTACTTTATAAGTTGTATGGAGATGACAGCTGTCACCGTACCCAAGCTTTGTGAAAAATACTACTTATAGACTTGCTTGCAAGTAAACTAAGTACGTAAAATTATTGCAACGTAAGTTAAATAAAAACTTCAATGAAAAAAAATTACTCTCAAATATAATAAGCTTGCCTCAAAAGAAAACAAATCATAAAACACCGTTTTGACACAAGCTCCAAAGCCTCCGCAAAAAACCAATCCTTTAATGCATTTCATTAATTAGTGCCCTGTATTGTGAGACCCTCCGACAGATCTGATATTCCATACACATACTTATACATTTGATTCCTCAATGTATGTGGGCTGGACCAGTATATTATTAAGCGAGCAAGTTTTTACATTATATGAAACCAGTATAGTGTGAACCAGTAGCGAGGTAAACATAGAACTCGATTAGTACCTACGTCAGCTTGCCGAATTTTAACGATTGCAAAGATTTCCTACAGGTCTTTAAAAGCAGGCCAAATTAGTCTGCCGCCTTGCCCAGTATTAGCCACACTCTTATCAGATTTAGAGCTAATCACGATAAGCTGTCGTTACGCCTCTTCGTACCATTTTCGCTACATAGTTAGCGGGAAAACGACGTAGCGCTCCAAGCAATAAAGCACAGGAGGCCGATTCAGATTGAACATTTTGTTAAGGTTTAAATCTTGTAATGATACGACCTTGACGATCGCGCACAATGATTGGTCGCATACGCATTCCCCTTGCACTTATTGGTGCGCGTGAGATGCACTGCGTGTCGTGTCAAGGTCTTATCATAACAAGTTCAAAACTTTAACAAGTTGCTTAATCAGAAACTCAGTGCCTAGCCAAGGTAATAATCGCTTGCGCTACGACAGCGAAACGCTTTGTCTCTCTATCACTCTTCCATATAAGTGCGACAGTGGCAGTAGCGTTTGGTTCGCTACGGAGCGTAAACGATTGGCATGTTGGCTACGCACCCTAGAATCAGTTTAAAAGTAAAATTCTAATGCCGCGTCAGGGGCCGGCAAACTTCAAGAAAACAGATTAAAGTAAAAAAAATTTTTTTTTAATTTTAAAGAGTGTCCTCCATATTAAGTCACATGCGGCTCGCACGCCGAAATTTGCTGCCCTTGAGATGAATACTCGCATCTGCTCTGTAGCGATTGAAATAAAGCTGTAACCCTAGTACATAAGGGTGTATCCAGACGACGGAATGCGTTTTAAAAGGAACTAAATATAATTAACGCGTCTACTGGCACCCCTGCAGACGGCTGTCGTTAATGCTATTGGGAAGTTTTGCATACGCCAGTGTTTATTGATGGAAAATACTGGTGATACGCAATTTTTTATCTAAGTTACTACAACAAAGCCATAATAGTTCTGTTCTTTTAGGGGCAGCGGCGGAATGAGTAAAAGGTACCTTTGGCAGATAAACTTAGACTAATGTATTCCGTATTAACTAGTGCTTATCATAATATTCCTAATCTACGGTAATACATGTATCGTAATTGGATCAGCGCGTGCGCTAACTCCTCGTTGGTTATCGTCCTTCCCAGAACGCGCAGAATGTGGAATGTGTTACTTACCTCCTGAGGTATTTCCTTTGCGCTATGACATGGGGTTCTTCAAGAATCGGGTATTCAGGGTTCTCCAGAGTCGGCAACGCTTAAGTGGCTATTCCGATGTTGCTTATGTCCATGGGCGACGATGACCGCTTCCCATCAGGCGGCTCGTCTGCTCGTTTGCTGACTATCCCATTAAAAAAGATAGTTTGAAGACTGGGGAAGGACATATAATTTTTTAATGTTTTTATCAATCGCCATCTTTCCATGCAGACGAAGTCACGGGCAAAAGCTTCCACGCAGACCTTAAAGATTCAGGACTAACTTTCTGATAACCCGTCTGAGGTGCGGCTAACACGTGAATAAAGTTTGCTGAACACTTTCAAAAGCAAAACAATTGTGACAGTGTAGTGGACGTGGTGAGTTCGTGCTGTGTGTCGCTACAAGTGTTAGGTGACCCAAACCCAAACACACCACAACGATAGCGCAAGACCTCCCCCAACCGGCTTTCTCGGCGCGCGGCAGCGGCAGTACGCAATACACGGTCATCGTGAACGCTGCTCGCACTATTAGTGCTTGAGAAAGGAGACCTAGGCTCTCCGAAACATGTCGCGCGAGTGACTAAAACAAGTGAGTCTAAACCGTAAAATGATTTAATGTCTTTCAAAAGCAGGTTCGCATTAATGAGTAAAGATTTCTAAGACTCAATTTCTTACAGAACACTCTTCTATAATCTGCAAATTTTTCCTTATGTACCTAAGGCAGTGATGGGCAATTAGAGCAGCGGGAAATGAGAGTGGGCAGATAAAAGCAAACAAATATAAATCGACTTGACTGCCCTTTGGAGATTCTGATGGTTATGGTTACTAGTTTTGACGCCCACTCGATATCAAGTATTGCACTAGCGGGCCAAATCGAGTTTTAGTTGTGCGATCTGATTCCGATACGATACTGATCTGTGTGTCAAAACTGGCATTTCTTTAACCGAAAACGTCACTTTTGAATCAGATCGCAAAACTAAAACTTGAATTGGCCCGTATGCATTAAGCATTATATAGTCAATCATTCTTATACCTAGAGACGTATTTTTATTGTGGCACTTTAACCTAAGTAGAATCAAATAAAATCTTATTAAAACAAATAAAGAAAATATTCAGTGTTACGAGTTATATCTATCTTTGGTGTTACAATGTAAAAAACTTGAGTGAGTATAGTTATGACAGGTCTTGAATTTTAATAAATTTGTTATGGATATGATCTGTCAGTGTCTAAGGTAAGTACGCAGACAAAATCACGGACAATGGCTAGTAAATGGATAGTATGGCGGATAAATATAAATAAATAAATAAATATAAATATATGGGGACAACCTTACACAGATCTTCTAGCCCCAAACTAAGCAAAGCTTGTACTAAATATGGCTACTAGGCGACGATATACATGCGTATATAGATAAATACATACTTATACACATAGAAAACACCCACGACTGAGGAACAAATATCTATGTTCATCACACAAATAAATGCCCTAACCGTGATTCCAACCCGGGCCCATCGGCTTCATAGGCAGGGTCACTACCCACTAGGCCAGACCGAGCGTCGTATGTTTAATACTATATCTATTAAAAAAAAGCATTTATTTCGTTAAATAGTACAACACTCTCATGGTTGGGACTTCCTAGTAAGAATGTATACTACCTGTGACAGGGAAGCCCCGCTCTTCCACATTTATCTTTATTTAATTATCGTTTGTATTATATATTTAATTATCATTCTTCTTCGTTAATGAAATTAATGAATGAATCCTTTGATTGCAATTCATGTTACAGGCAAATATCAGGGGAATATATTTTCCGTTTCAGGAATAAAGGTTTCATTAGAAACTGAACTATATAAATAACATATTAAAGTAGAGTTTGCTACACCTGTGAGGATGAAGTATGCGAATGTATTAAATAACAGGTCAATTCGAACGTAGGTACACTGATATCGGACTGACATCTAACTGTTGTCATTCAAATATCGTGAATGGAGCGGGCGAGACGAATAACAAATAAATAATATGATTTAAATATGATTCAAACATCACTCTAATGTCAGTGTACCTACGTTCGAATTGGCCTTTAACATTTTTAATGCCAAAAAACCGAAGGCACAAAGAACGTTTTCATCACACTCGCTCAGTAAATGTGGAATTGCACGCAGGCTTGGCGGGAACTATAGAAAAAGCATTTTCCCTAAGGAGTTATGAAGTTTCTAGTACCATAATTAACAGTTTTTTGTCTTTATACTTCATTTTAGTGTCGCAAGTGTGATGAAAAACATTGTGTGTAACTCGGGGCGTAATAATATTGCAAACTCGAGTCTATAAATCGCTCCGGCAAGCCGTCGCGATTTAACTACTCTCGTTTGAAATATTTAACTTACGCCCCATGTTGCACAATGTAGGTACTTATAGCTAAGCCATAAAGAGTCGCAAAGTGCTGCAAATGCTTTAGAGATGTTGGCTGATGTGCAAAAAATATGGACAAATAACGAACAAAAATTTAATTCAGCTTCAGCAAAAATTTATTAAGTGAAGTATAATGTCACTACCTGTGAGTTCCCATAATTGGCATCTTGGTTAAAATTATACGTGGGTGGCCGGTTGATTTGTTAGTTCCTCAGCTTATATTTTGTATGATGTATAAATACAAATGAAAGAAGTACGCGGAGTTGTATTGTAAAATCAAACTTTTGCGAACCAAACCCCTAGTGTATTTGAGATCAAACATAAGATCTGTACAAACTTTTATGCGGCAAAAGGATAATAAAATAACTATAACTATAGTAAAATAACTAAGTAATGTGCGAAGTAACAAATCGGTTGACCCTCACAATTAATTCAATACTTAAAGCCCCTCTCATAATCAAAAATCATACAGCCGTATGTAGGTACAACCGACTTTTCAATTATCGCCCGACCCTCCAAAAATACTAAATCATATCAAACGCAGATCAGACTTTAACTAGATTGGCCAATCAACTATGGCCTCTAATGAGAGGGGATAAAGATGCAAAATGTTGGTTGAGATGAATGGTATCCGTATATGCGTGATGGGGTTCGGCTGGCGGGGGTCCAGACAGAAAAATGCACTTGGAACCCCACGTCTAGACTGCAGACACTGTCTGGCGCGCTGGGTAAACTGCGGACTTGGGCGAATACTTCAAGGTCGAATGCTGTATGATTGTTTTTGCATTACGCTCGTACTTCTCCGTACAAGTACGGTGTACCTACTTATATTGGCACGAGCTTTTGCATTGGTGCTCCATACCTAATGTTTCTGGCCACAGCCTGTAAAGCCACTCGCAATTTGGAGTCAATTAACACTCCTACCACAATACAATATTAAATAGCGTGTGCATATTACGTCTAAATGTGTACAAAAATTAATGTATACTAAAATTTTAATTGACACCTACCAATAAACTTAAATGTATATGCTATTAATAATTTTATATTTTTGTACTGTGACCTATAATTTTCATGTTTAGCAATCTACTGTAAATGTAAGTTGGTTCAATAAATAAAAAATAAAAATTGAGGATTGACAGCCAGTTCGATCGTAATATCTAACCGATGTCATTCAATAGTCCTTTGAGTCAGTAGGATTTTGAGTTTCCAAAACGTCCCGCTTGACGCGCTGTTCAAAATCCCATACAAAATGAAACGCGTACTGACGTCACGCTATAGAATGAAATTTACACTAGGGGTTATCGTGCACTTCGCTCGTACTTGTCCGTTTGTATTGGCGCGGGCGAGACGCACGATAACTAAATAGCATGATTCAAATATCATTCCGATGTCAGTGTACGTTCCAATGGGATTGGCCGGTCGAAATATTTAGCAGATTGCGCCAGCATATCTTGCCCTGTCAATCCCTAGAATTGTGTCAATTTTTTGTTTTTTTTAATGCCCTGGATGCCAGCCCTCTAAGTCAAATTTCATAGAAAAAGGGGCAAGCTATGATGGCGCCATCTCTGCAAACCTTTGACAGTTGCCAACCCCATTGGTCTGACTGCAAAACTACGCTCGAGGCGCTACGAGTGCCAATGTGTGCGCTGAATGGGGTAGTAAAGAGTGTCGAAGTCCTTAGTGTCCGCACGCCTCCCCGCAATAAACCTAGTGGTGTATAATTTAGTGCTGCAGTCTGGGCGGCTATACGTAGCGACGTGCCGCCGGTTAGGCACGCGGGGTAGGTCAGGTATGGCTGCAGTGTGCACGGAAGGAATTCCAGATTTTTGTGACGCGTTAGTATCATACAGCAACATCAAAATATGTTTGCCTGATGTTTCATTTGCGAAATGTTCATTTGACCGAACCACAGAATAAATAATAGTACTACCGTACAGAGACGAAATGTCCTACAAAACCGAAGTTTGACAGCGGTTCAGGGTCGCACCATGATGTCCCTTTCTAATATATGGCACTATCCCTTTCGGCTATTTAGGGTTGTCAAAATTCAGGTCATTATCTTATTTGTGGTCGTGCAAGGAATATCAAATTGTATGCTTGTTTGCCACCGTCGTGGTATAAAAAAAAATTGTGCCAACCCTAATAATTTCTCGGAGCAATGCTGAGCCAAATGGAGCCGAGTTTGCCCGAAGTAAAGCGAGGAGTTTCGCACCCCCGACGTGTTTTTTTAAACTGTTAATTTTTCTAAGCTTTTGAAAAAAGCATTCTGTAGAAGACGTTGGGTTAGGTTAGGTTAGATTGACCCTTCTCAAAATTCGACGGATATAAAACACGTTCGTTCAAATGAAACATCGGAGAAATTATGTTTTGAAATTGCGATAGGTGACCTATCGCGTTTTTACACACTTTATGATCATACCCCGGTTCGACGGGTGTTACTTTCTCGACTATATGCCATCTTAGTATCTTATTATGATTCAAATATGATTTTGATGTCAGTGTACGTTCGTTTGGACTGATCATTCTCTAACTGATTTCATTTTGTTCCCATTCGCCCATGCGCGATGCGTCTCTCCCTTGCTACTACATGAACGGAAAATTCCGAGCAACATCAACGTGCGATACCGTTTAAATGTCAAATATACCTACGTTCAAATTGGCCTCTAAATTTTAAATTGTCTGCTGATTTAGTTTTCTGCAGTTCTGTTCTGCAGTTTGGCAGATAATTGCTTTTATTACTCTGTAATCTCGTTTTTATGGATTAAATATATAAATAAAAAAATTACAAATACTTATTTTTTGCTAAATAGAAAATCAGATCGAAAATATCACAAATTTGAGTACGAGGTGTTTTAACTGCATTTAAATTCACACACCAAATAACGTCCCTCTGATGTAACACTAGCTTTCAGAATCGAGGAAAATGTATATTTTAAACAATCATAATGGTTTCATAACAGTGGGAGATAAATTAACTTAACAGCGTGGTTAATCATGACAAGCTTGAAATAACAGCCTTTCATGCATCTGCGTCATGGGGGATTGAATTCTTTGGACCAAATTGTTTTCTAATGAAATTTTGTATTAAAATATTTTGCAGTTTTCAATATTTACTGGGTATTTAACAGACTTTAAAAAGAAGAATGTTCTGAATTAGTTGAGATTTTTGTCATTTCTTATCCTGTAGCCGCCAAGAGAAATAAAATCCGGCCAAGTGCGAGTCGGACTCGCGCACGAAGGATTCCGTACCATTACGCAAAAAAAAACCGGCAAAAAAAACATGTTCGTTGTATGGGAGCCCCACTTAAATATTTATTTTATTCTGTTTTTAGTATTTGTTGTTATATCTGCAACAGAAATACATCATCTGTGAAAATATCAACTGTCTAGCTATCACGGTTCATGAGATACAGGCCTGGTGACAGACAGACGGACAGACAGACAGATGGACAGACGGACAGTGGAGTCTTAGTAACAGGGTCCCGTTTTTACCCTTTGGGTACAGAACCCTAAAAAGTACCTTTTATACAGTATTTTCATTAGTTTGAATTATTAGGCGGTCAGAGGCCATTGTATTATGTCCTCCGACTTTTAGAAGATTATTATTTTTATTTAAAAGGGTTTCCTGGGGGCTTCGACATGCCTTTGACAGAGACTGATGAGAGCTTTCCGAGGATATACGTGGAGGAATAAGAGGGAGGCCTTTGCTCAGCAGTGGGACAATATGGACTCATAATAATAATAATAATAAAAGGATATATTTATTCATTATCTTCGTATTTATTATTTTAACAATGCACTACGTAATATGTATAGGTACATATATGTGTGTTATGTTATATTATTTTCAGTCCGCGTGTTGAGCGAATGACCGTTCGTTGTGGAGATAATTGGGGGAGGCCTTTGTCCAGCAGTGGACGTCTTTCGGTTGAGATGATGATGATGATGATTATCATTTCATTTTATTGTGGCAAACATATTTTGTGGCGTGGTGGTTTATCATATTAACTTTTTCAAGCTATGTGCTCCTGGGTGCCAGGGAAATGGAAGTTGTACCTACGTTATAGAAAGATACCTTTCTAAATTTTAATTCCTACTTATTCTATTAGTTATAAAACTTCAGGTCCAGGTGCTTATTTTGTGGATTTTGGCTGATGTCTGACTCGTAACTATTGCATGTTTCATGTTTTTGTATCAGAATTAGATTAAGTGAAATTAAAATAATTTTAAGAAGTAAATTAAACTATATTACTTAAATATTTTACAACCAATATGTAGTACTTCTAGCGCAGCGAGCATTTTGTGTTTATGTAATGTAGATTCTCGTGTTTTGTTATTTTTGTTATTTTTAATCGTCACATAATGTAACTCAATGGATGACTATTATTGGCCTTGTTTTATGTAAACATAGTTATGTCTTAGTTATATCTACGGCTGTTGTTATCCTTAATACCAATAAAATAAATAAAAATAAAAAAAATAAAAATTTCACTAAGCATTGAGATTCACGGAACATATTAAAAAGTGAATAATCCACCGCAATATTTTCGCATTCAAATCCTGTAAACATTTCACGTAGGTAGGAAAACAAGCCGAGTGGGGAATTGAGCCGTGTTCTGTATAATTTTATCGCTTGTGTACCTACTAACAGCAACACTTAACTGACCACCGTAAGCCTCATGTCATTTCAATAAGGTTTACAAATCGTCAGAATGAAAAATAGACATGTTTTCGTAATTTTTCCCTATCGAGCCAGCTTTTAAGGTTTGGCTTAAGTCCACCCTTGCAAATATATACGGATTTAAGCCGATAGTCTAATTTCCGTGTGAATTTCAAGACCTTTGATTAAAACGCATAAACAATATAAAACTTACAATTTTGCGTTAACCTCCTCTTAACAGTGTTGACGGTTGACGATGGTCATAACAGCAACACACTGAAGACTGGAGGCAATACGTAGGTAAGAACTTACATCTTTTTTTAAATAAAAATTATGAATGGTGAGTGAGTCAACTGTGTCAACAATTTATACCTACTCGTACTAAAGACAGAACTTCGAGAAGAGAATGCCTAGCTGCACGTACTCAGCCACGAAAATTGAACATTATTTTAGCTAAAATATAACCTATTAATAAAGCTTAGGCGAAAAAATCTCTTTTATTATTATTTTATATTATATTATATTATATTATTTAAAGTCAAGACACGCATAAAAAATGTAGGCAAGGACCTTTACGCGATTTTGTCCAGTTTCGCAAAATAATATTTAAACAAGTTTGATTGTAAGACAAGTATCAACTTTGCTTCGAAAAATAGAAAACAAATTAGTATTTTCCAAGACAATGTGCAGTTCCTAAATAAGCAAACTGAGATGCAGTCAGTTCATAATCAAAGCAAGCTGCTGCCGACTGCTAAAATCATCTCTTCCTTTTGGCTTTACTGCAATATCCTTAAAAAATGGCTTTTAAAAGAACGGCTTTTTGGCTCTGTCGTTGCATCGGGCGAGGGCCCGGGCGATCACAGTTCATTATCAAAGTTCACTAGTACACACATACACGTTTTACATTTTAATCGTAATTCTTATTGCAACGGGATAAAGTTTATCAATAACCAGTGCTAGTACAACGCATACGATCCCGACCAATCAGCAGCGACCTCCCGGTAACACCACTGAGTAGACACGTAGTCACAGCAACAGATTTAACTCTCCAGTGTTACACCTTACCTAGTTTCAATAAGGCATAATATTGGTTAGTTTTTTCTGTCAATGGTGCCGCTAGGTAAAGTTCAAAGGGTCTATAGAGCTGGTAGACGCGGGGTGTCGAGCCGCGCCGATGTTTGCCGGAAACGGCCGAAGTCTGACAGGCCAGGAAGCTGCGGAAATGTGCAAACCACTGTGCTTTGTCAAGCCAGGCGGTTTTCAACCTTGTAGCGCGGTGTTAGAGGGCAATGTTGCATGTTGAGGATGCTTTTATCTGCTTGCATAGATGTTAGGAAAATTAACTGGTCTAGTAAAATAGAGATGTATATTTGACTCCTGGATTTAAGGAGAAGATTGTTTTTTTTAATCTTACCCAACGCTAAGGCAATGAAGGACCTTAATATATTTGATATAAATTATGATTGCTTTTTATTAGAGACGAATTAG
Organism: Cydia strobilella; assembly: GCF_947568885.1. Lineage (NCBI taxonomy): Eukaryota > Metazoa > Arthropoda > Insecta > Lepidoptera > Tortricidae > Cydia > Cydia strobilella. The sequence continues at coordinate 12,622,631 of NC_086057.1, forward strand.
AACTTACCGGTCAATTTGAACAACGTGATAATTACTAGATACGAGAACAGTACGATATAACAATACAATGATGTAATAGATACGTTATAGTTTAGTTCTCAACTAGTTATCTTTTGCAGTTCGATTCGAGAAACCAATTGTCATATCACGCTACAATTATTGTGACGTTTTGGGATATCCATTAGATATCCAGTAATATCTTAAGCAAATCTTAAATAGATCGTTCAAGAGGACATTCGAACTCGCGGAAATGTCAAATTTGACATGACTTTCTTAAATATCTCATTATCGTTTCTGTTTCATATCTAGTGGATATCTAGTTGATATCTAGTTGGTACAGCGAAATGTCATATAACCTGAACTAGTCCAACTGGGGAAGTAAACCGCCTTAAAGAACACCACAGATAATCTTCTTTTCCGCACTTGTATCGTAAATAACTGTTTTATTTCTTTATTTTAGTCAAATGCACAAACTTACATCTAAGATGCCAAAACGCTTATGCGCTTTGGCATCTTAAACGCTTATATAACATCTTCTGTACTGTACTGTACTATATGTAATAAACTTTCATTCATTTAAAGAATCGGCAGCATGCTGGTCTTCATAAGCAACGGTATCCTCTTACAATCATATGGGCCGTACACTAGTTTGCCACCGTTATGGTACACAAAAATACACAACCGAATACACTAATCGCCATACAGGCTGTTCCCATTTCCAATCGCCTCTAAACGCTGAACAAGTGTAATTACCCATCGATTTTCCAACACAACACCCTTTCTATTGAATTTCCCGAACGTTAATATTAATGGACTCCATTTATAATCCATGCCTAAAGAATTGAAACCAAAAGCCGTATTTGCTAACTAAAATACTAAACAAATTTGATTTGAATATCAGTGCATCACACTCCCACGCGTATGTCTGCGCTTTAGAGCGAGCGAGCGCACGCAATGTTTTAGAACGTGGTTTGAGAGTGGCTTTCCATTCTCGATGTATGCGTAGCACGTCTACGGCGTAGCGTTCGGCGTAGGCTCGGCTACGGGTTAGTCGTGTAGAGGAAAAACATGTTTATTGTGTACGTACTCGTATTAGTTTTATGTACCTATAATGTTTGTTATGTTTGTAATTTGGACGGCTATTCAATTAATTAATTATAAGAGTTTTCTACAAATCGAAAGTTACGTGAACAATACGGTTTGAAATGTTTTTGCGTAAACTTTCTTTCTATTTTCAAAACGTTTTTGACTTTCGGCCCGATTCGAACTTTAAGATACGTCAAATATTACGAAGCGATATGGATTAGATGTGTCAGTTTCAAATGTGACGTTTTTATTTTAAGATTTAGAACCGAGCCCAACTGGGGAAGTACCTCCACCCGCAGCCAAATAACACTAGACCCTAACTCATAGTGTTGTGTTCCTGCCGGTGAGTAAGGTTGCCAAAGCTCAAACAGGGTGCGGGGTGTTAGGGTCGGCAACGCGCATGTAACTCCTCTGGAGTTGCAGACGTACATAGGCTACGGAGACTGCTCAACATCAGGCGGGCCGTATGCATGTTTGCCACCGACGTAGTATAAAAAAAACATTCCCATGTCAGTGTACCTACGTCTGTACGCTCGAATTGACCTGTTTCTCAAGTTAAAGGCAGATACTTGTAACGCCTGTAAAAAGCAACCCAAATTGATTAATTCGTTTCTATGGTTACATTTGTACTAGTAGGTAGAAACGGGGGGGTCGGCAATAAAATGTGTTTTATTGTTACATGGAGGGCACATTCGTTTGATGGATCGCTTGACATGCGTTACGCGTCGAATCATTTCCATTATGTTATATTCGTCTATAGAATATAATAATACGTCTAGAGAAATATTAATAAACTTTCAATTATTAAGCAAAATTGTTCTTATTGTATTAAATAGTTACATACCTTAAGATTTGAATTTTATTTGAATGATCTACACTCATGGACAAATTTAGAGGAACGCAAAAAAAAAGTTTAATTACAAATTTTGACATTATTGTAGGTGCCTCCAAATGTATCCATGAATATGTTTTTGTCATGCGCTTAAATTATTTATTGTTATATAAATATGCTCTTTTGTTCCTTTCTAATTTCCTTGTTTTACGCCGACTCTCAATTAAAAATGCATATATGTATATAATACAGCTCTAAATACATCTTGTTCTATTTCCTAATTAACTACAACAACTACTTTCCAATAATCTATCCAAACTAAGTGTAGGAAGTGTAAAAATTGTCGAAATAAGAACAGTAAATTAGAGCGTTGTTTTATGTCTATACATATCGTTTTATCAAAGAGGATATAATAAGATAGAGCGGTACTGTCATAGTAAATTTTGTAACCACTGTAAATTCACTGCCATCTATCGACATACTTTAAAACTAAAAATGAAGATTTATAAAAATACTTTAAAATGTATTTAAATATGGATAAATGATTTTTTTATTTGCATTAATTATTTTTATATGATTTTGACCCATGTTCTTTCACTGATATGCGTTGAAGTTATAAATAACAAACGAAACCGTCAACGCCCTCTATACGAGAGTAGGCCAAAACTAGTGGCGCCCTCTGATCGAGAATCAAATTTTCGTGATTTTCGAGGCACGTTTATTCCTTAGACTGTATACGGGACTCTATTACGGAGTTATATCTATCTTTGGTTTTATATGATACCTTTCTTTTTGGTGCGTACGCAATATTTTAACTGCAACTCTCAAAATAGAGCTAGTGAACGTTAACAACATAACATTTTAGTGGCGTAAATATTTTTGAAGCCAATAATAACCAAAACATTTCGAACAGTCAAAATTAAATTTGAAAGAAGCCTATAAGTAGAAAAAAAGTAAAAAATCCTCTTTTTAGCAAATTTCCCCATTACCAAAATTGCGCCCATCTGTCTTTTGATCGTGTCCCACGAAAAATGCTTGACATGCGTATGTAAAATACGATAGGAGAAATAAACGTAAAAAAAAGGAAAAACCGTGTATGCATTGATTGAATAAAAGTCGGTTCGTCATTTAAATACTTCATATTTGTCCTGTCCCGAATGTAAATATGAGTTAAAATCTAGCCGTAGGACTCATTTTGAGCTAAACAATACAACAATATCAGTCATCGAAAAGCCATTCATTTTAAAAAGTGAAAAATTGGCAATTTTTGATTTGACGTGTGTCGAGACTTTTAATGCTTATTCTCTTTAAATCTTAATTATAAATACCTAAAGAAATAATAATTTAAAAAGTTGTTTATAATAAAATTAAAATTAGAGGTAAATACTTATTGAACGTCATGGTGGACATCCTAAGGGGCCATAATTTTATTGTTCATTACTATTTAGTTCAGTTCAGAGGCAATATCGAACTATAAAAAAAACATTCTTATTACATAATATATGCTTATATTAACCTATATGTACCACTAGGTAAAGATCACCCCGCTTTCCAAACAACTAATAATAAAATAAAAAACCCGTCTGTCAACACAGCCTGTACCCTGTACCAGGGCCGCACGCCGCACGCTGCAGGCGCATTGCAGGCGGGTGAACGGCCGGGCATCGATCCACCCCTCCCACCCGCCCCGTACTTGCGTAGCCACGTTATGTAACCGTGACGCGGTTGTGTTCTTCCGGGTACAGGGTTTTCAGATGAGACTGTGGAAATTATGTGTTAATGGTAAGGAATTACTTACGGTTTACTAAACGAGAATAGTTTGGGAGGTTGTAATAGTAGGAAACAGGTACAGTCAGCATCAAAAATAACGGATCAAACTACGAGCCAAAAGTACCTTCTACCATTTTCTAACTACTTAACAAACATATAGTGTTTCCTGTAACAGGAGCAATAAATTAAACTGGAGGCTGTACGCCTCAAACTGACCAACATTTGTTTAGCAATTTTTTTAAATTATGAAATTTACTTATTAAATATTATTTTCAATGTACGCTGCCATCAGTGTGTTTGACGTTGCTTGTCACCCTTTAAACATAACAAATTTTGCAATACATTGCGTCTTAGAATAAACTTTAAAGTGTAATAAAAATCAAAACACGTTATTTTTAAAAGTTGCTAAACTAATGTTGGTCAGTTTGAGGAGTACAGCCTACAGCTTAATTTATTGCTCCTGTTACAGGAAACACCCGGTATATTGATCTATATCAAAGATAGATATAACTCCGTAATAGATGGATACAGTCTAAGGAAAAAACGTACCTCGAAAATCACGAAAATTTGATTCTCGATCAGATGGCGCCACTAGTTTTGACCTACTCTCGTATAGAGGGCGTTGACTGTTTCGTTTGTTATTTATAATTTTAACGCGTACCAGTGAAAGAACATGGGTCAAAATCATATAAAAATAATTAATGCAAATAAAAAAATCATTTATCCATATTTAAATACATTTTAACGTATTTTTATAAATTTTCATTTTTAGTTTTAAAGTATGTCGATAGATGGCAGTGAATTTACAGTGGTTACAAAATTTACTATGACAGTACCGCTCTATCTTATTATATACTCATTGATCTATATGTAGAACAAGACCTTAACAGATAGGTACTTTGGCCAGCGAACTGTAGAGGCTTATTTCATCTTTATTTGGAAAAGTATTCCAGGGTGGCTGATACTTTTGGCACGTTGTTTCATCCGCTACTATTGACCGTGCCTAAGGCAAATCTGTAATAGATTCCGTTAACTTCGGAATATGGCTAAGTACATTAAAGGAAACTGAATGGCAGAAGGTGCAGGGGGACAATTTCGACTGCGGGTTAATTTTAACTAATCGAAATATCTTCTATGTCTTACATTATTAACTAGAGTGCCATATATGTATGTCCAGATAGCGAAAAAGATTTGTGTGACTCTAGTTAATAATGTATAACATGGAAGATATTTCAATTAGTTGAAATTATTCCGCAGTCAAAATTGTCCCCCTGCACCTGTTTTTTTTTGTGAAAATTTGTAATTATTAATAGAGTTTAACCAAGAAAAGTCTGCAGATATTTTGACAGCATATGCAGTGCAAGAGTTATTTTAAACGTCAAACTTCTATGAAATTATGACGTATAAATAACACTGGCACTGCGTGTGCTGTCAAAATCTCTGTAGACTTTTCTTGGTCTAACTCTAGCGTTGCGGTAACTCGGACGTTATATTTAAATCCTCCAAACAATTGAAAACTATGACATTTCGAATATCGATCGTACTTGCGTTTAGTATACAACTCAACACACACAACAAATGTATACACTCATACTAAACACTAATCAATATGTAAACAGACCCTAAGGCCTACATGATAAAAATAAATCGTTAGCCGATAAAAAAACGAAGATATTCGAGTTAGTTTTGTACAGTCGAGGTCAAAGATTTGTTTACATTTTTCGCCTTATTACAAAGGAGTAAGGTGCAAAAGTGTAAACATATTTTTGACTTCGACTGTACCATAGTTCGAAGCTTATGGCCAAGATCTGGGTAAGTATTAGTCTTAGTATTACGGTAACATAAAACAATAAAAAAGAATGCTCAACGAAAATTCCTTGAGCATTCAAAGCGCTGGTGGCCTAGCGGTAAGAGCGTGCGACTTTCAATCCGGAGGTCGCGGGTTCAAACCCCGGCTCGTACCAATGAGTTTTTCGGAACTTATTTGATATTTACCAGTTGCTTTTCGGTGAAGGAAAACATCGTGAGGAAACCGGACTAATCCCAATAAGGCCTAGTTTCCCCTCTGGGTTGGAAGGTCAGATGACAGTCGCTTTCGTAAAAACTAGTGCCTACGTCAATTCTTGGGATTAGTTGTCAAAGCGGGCCCCAGGCTCTCATGAGCCGTGGAAAAAATGCCGAGATAACGCGAGGAAGAAGGGAAAAAGAGCTCAACGAAAATTCCTTGTTAATGCATCTTGAAAGTTTTGGTCTGTTTTAGAATTCATTGATATTTCGGCGTCCCTCCATCACTTATTACAGGACCCGTTACTTCGCTTCAGCCTTGCTTCAGGCCCTTCGCGGTTTAAGGTAAAATCCGATCTGTCTGTTTTTTCATCACCCGAACGGCGTGGGCGTTTTTTGTTTACCTTTTTTTATTGTTTCATGTTTTTTTCTTTGAACTAAATTTGTAAAAAAAAGCGCAGCAACCAATTGAATGATTTTTGGTCAAAATATTAACAATTGACATGTATTAAAATTTGACAGTAGTTAGGTAGCCACCAATCACAAAAGAAGCGATATAATAGCCACGTCTTGTCACTTTCTCAAGTTAAATAGGACCTCTTGATATATTTCATCCTGAAGAGCTAAGAGCGCTAAACGTCACTAAAATTGCCGGGACCGCGGGGTCGACGACCTCGCTACCGGAACTTTATAAATCGAATCGAATTGAGGATAATAACAAATATCGGAGTTCTCAAAACCCAGTGCAGAGGTCGGAAACCCGGAAGCTAAATCTATTTATAGTTAAGCCGTTCTTTTCAGAACAGCAAAAAAATACAGGACAAAAAATATATTACAAAACATGAACCCTGAAAGCAATACACTCCTTTTATGGGCAGTCGTGTAAAAAGGACACTCACGATTGTAAGTTAATAACTGCTAAACTTGTTTTGCTTCATAATGAGGAGCTTTAGTCCTCCGCATCGCATAGCATCATCATCTCCCTCGCGTTGTCTTGGCTTTATGCCACGAACAAACTGATCCCGAGAGGCGTAGGCACTTGTTTTTACGAAAGCGGGGAAACTATAGGCCTTGTTGGGATTAGTGCGGTTTCCTCACTATGTTTTCCTTCATCAAATGATATTTCGTACATAAGTTCCGAAAAACTCCTTGGTACCAGCCGGGGTTTGAACCCGCGACCTTCGGAGTGAAAGTCGCACGCTCTTACCGCTAAGCCACCAGCGCTCAAAATCTAAATTTAAATTATTAAATACAAACGTCAAGTTTCAGCCTCAATCTATAGTCAATCTACAGTTCATCAAACTATTGTAGTTAAATCTATTTTTCTTATTTATATCAAAAGTTTACATGTCAAAATGAAGTAAAAGTTTTTAATTTATGTAATTAACTATTTTTAATTTATTTATTCAAGTTCTATTTCAACTGAGTTTCCCCCATAAGAGGATCTCATATCTAAAAATAGACTTGATAAAAGCATGGTATGTTACGAGAGCTGTTTTTTGTGAAACCGTTTCTTTGAGTCCATGATACATATATAAATCTATTAAGTTTCTTACATACCTTTTTTTGACAGATGCTACGAAAAGTCACGTGACTATTTCCATACATTATGTAAGTTTCGATTAGTGTTTTCTATTATAGAATGTGAAATTGGCTATAGGCTCCCATGTTTTGTACTATGTAATATTAACTAATGTAGTATTAATGACAATAACATTTTTTTTTTTGATAGGTACAATAACATAATGCAGGCAAACAACATTGTAAAATATTTCTTACATAAACAACTTACACATTACTTACATTACGATTACAATTGTACACAACATTATCGTGGAATAATTATTAAGCTAAATACTAACTTTGACTATAAAATCTTCTGTTATTAAAGTTCACAGTAAAAACACTATAAATTGTTAGCACGGTAAGATAATAAGTATTTACTTACAAATTTTGAGACAGCAAAACATTTTTGAACTTAGGTAAAGAAAAACTCAAAATATCAAAATCAATATCTAATAAGTTATTATATAAACGACACATTCTAAAGACGGGCGCATTATTGGATACATTGTTATTAGGAACCGTAGGCAAGGCAAACAATTCGAGGTTCCGTGTTCTCTTATTATTCTATTATTCTGGGTAACGACTTGTATCAATCCAATTTATAATTATTTTTGAAAACCACAGATTCCATCTCCAGAAACTTGCCTATTTTAAGACAATTAACCACCATAATTCTATCTCCCAACTCAATCATGGCCGACAAAGGTTTAATACTCAGCCACTGTTAAAATCCTTTGATTAAAGTTACATTAACTAGTCAACCTTTACCGTTTCCGGGTCCTTGTAACTAGGTTTTTAATTAACGGTTAAATTGTCAAAGCTAGTAGAGGACTACATGAATTACATCATTGATTAGTATAGTTAGTTTTTTGGTCCGCATTATAGAAAGCGTTGCGGGCGTTGCTCTGATGTTACGGGTGTCCATGGGCGACTCGTCTGCTCGTTTGCCTCCTATATCATAAATAAAGAGTCCTTAAGTAATATTGAGTATTCGGACACCTTAATAATAAACTAATAATACTCGTAGGTAGGTATATGACGAAGCTGATGATGTGATGATATTAAACGAAAATAATGAACATAAAGGGGCCCACTGACTATCAGTCTGCCGGACGATATCGACCTGTCAGTTAGAACAAAAATTTGACAGTTCCGAACAACTGACAGGCCGATATCGTCCGGCGGACTGATAGTTAGTGGGCCCCTTAAAGTTGGTTATTGACACAAAAATTATCCACCCTCGTCCATGTTTTTACAACAATTCAGGAGTAGACGTTTATACTTATACTTGAGTATATTCGTAGAATGTACATATATGTATATAATTCAATAAAAATATAATTTACTAGCTTTTGTCCGCGACTTCGTCTGCGCGGAGTTAGTAATTTGGGTAGCTTATTTTTTATCCAATGCTTTTTATCGATTCTCCATACAAACTTCCACACCCCCCCCCCCCCTTTCACCCCCTAAAAGGACTTCTGGGATAAAAACTACCCTATGGCCTTCCCCGGGACTCAAACTATCTCTATACCAAATTTCAACTAAATCGGATCAGCGGTTTAAGCGTGAAAGGTAACAGACAGACAGACAAACACACACTTTCGCATTTATAATATTAGTATTGATTATTGACAAATAAACTATAATTGGACCGTTGAAATATAAACAACGTACGTTCGCAAGGAGTTCTTCAAGCTTTGTAGATAAATATAACTTATTTTTATATATCTACTTCTCATACGTTATATAATATAAAAATACATAAAAAAACAAACTCAATTACCATAATCAAATCAACATCAACATAACGATGACCTAATAAATGTCTACATGAAATTATAACAATAAAGGAAGCCACTACCGTAGTGGCGTAGCGGGCTACTATTTGCGAATATAATCCATTATATAACATAAAATTGAATAAATGTTAAAAACAAACGAAACGCAATACTATAATAAAAATAAACACGATGACCTAATAAATAGCTGTGTATTTAAAATGAAAATTATAGAGGGAGCTACAGCCGTAGCGGCGTAGCGGGCCACTACTCGCATTATACGCAACAAAAAATTAAATAAATATTAATAACAAACGAAACGAAATATTCTAGAGTCCGTGTAATCTACCTTTGCACCAACTTGAACAGAACAAAGTGAGGCAGTGTCATTTTAAACGACATATTTTCATAGAAATTTGACATTAATGATAGCATTGCCACTCTTTGTCATTGCAAATACTATGCAGAATAGCTTGGTCGGACTTTATAATTAAATCAAAATCGCGATGACCTAATACATTAGCTATATAAAATAAAAACATGAGAAAGCTACAGCAGCCGGCCGTAGCGGCGTCGCGGACTACTATTCGCCCTTAAATTACTTTTATGTAATTACTATATAACATTGAAATAAATAAATATTGGAAATATACTATAATCAAATCAAGATGACCTAATAAATAGCTATATAAAAGTAAAACAATAGAGGAAGCTACAGCCGAGCCGTAGCGTCGTAGCGAGGTTACGGCGCCGGGCGCGGTCGGCGACCCCTGGCCGTGAACGGGGGCGGTGGGGGGCCACGTGCGCCCCTCCCAGATACAGGGTGATGCCCGGGCGAGATATACATCGATTTGTTTCTGTAGAGGTAAACTCGTTTGTATTTAAGTGGACGCTATTTTATAGCTACAAAAATAAATAATAATATTTATAATTGATCAAATCACATATACGCGCAACGAATACGCCTTAATTGTTTAAAGATTAATGCAATTATGAAAATATTCAGATTCGTTTATAGAAGTTGTTATTTTAAAATATTATTTATCTACAATATTAATTAGTCAATATTATCATCGATATCAAACCAAACTTCAAACCCCGGCTCGTACCAAAGACTTTCTCTGAACTTATGGTCAAAATATCAATTACTATTTGCCAATCACTTTTCGGTGATGGGAAATATCATGGATAAACCGTACTTCATTATATACTGAGATTTAAAAACAAAAAAAAAAACAACGTCAAAGGTACAATAATAACAGAAGGCTACCTAGTTTAGAATTTCATTTAAAGAATCTTACTTTAACAAGCGCTGGCAAGTGCGTTTCCGCTGCGCAAAAACTTGTTTTTAATTAACTACCTTTCAGAGACGTTCTAATTTTAGTTATTCCTGGTAAGGATGAAACAACCAGCATGTTTCACAGGAAATATAGCATTTACTTTGAAAGCAAATAACTAATAAACTTTCATCACATATCCCAATACGACGCAATAAAGCATACGTCCCATCTGATGGGTAGCAGTTACCATAGCATTTGGACGTCTACAATTTCAGGAATTTTACATACACGTTGCAAACCAATTTAAAGTGTATTACCATTTTTCTAATATAAGTACCTACTCTCATCTAAATTTGATACATGAAAATAGATGTAATTCAGCGTAATGAGCTAAAATTTATCCACGTTTAAAAATAATGTTTTTTTTATAAAAACTACCCTCTGAAACTTTTATAATTATTTATCAATATAATTTAAAAATAGCATACACACGCAATTTAAATCGGCACGAGACAAAGCTTTGAGCCGGTTAATTAAAGAGCAGCCTGTACCATACGCACACAAGCATCCCTGCACACACGCGCACCCACCCAGTTCCTGCAGCCGCCGGGCCTGCGTATATACGCCACACCTACCTTATCGCTACACGGCGGCACGCACACACTCAAAGCCCCGGGAAAATTTGTGCAACTGTGTGCGTTCGCGCCTAGTAAGAAACGTAGCTGTGTGCGTGGAAAAACTGTGCTAATGTGAGACTTCCGCGTTTTACTGTATTTGTGTCACTTGCAGTGTGTGTGTGTTGAGGGTGTGTGCGAGGGTGCACTGACTCTGGTTCCGCTTCCGCAGGGTACAACGCCCTGGGCTTGATTTATGGGCAAAAGGTTTGCGTGTGACGCTATATGGAAACGTTAGTAATCAGCCTAATAATGATAGTCAAATAGTATTGATTTAATAAAGGGTGCAGTAAAGGGTGGGACATATTTCTTCTATCGATTGTTTGCTTGAAAGAACTACTAGGTACCTACTACCATACCTGGCTGCGAAGCAGGAGGTCCCGGGTTCGAATCCTGGTAAGGGGCATTTATTTGTGTGTTTATCACAGATATTTGTTACTGAGTTATGTATGTTTTCTATATATTTAAGTAGTTATCTTCGACGTCGGGATAGGGCGAAGTGAAAGCGAAAGATTCGAAAAGCTGACCCCATCACCATGTGGGATATATAGCTTGGAAGAGAGAGAGAGAGAGAGAGAGATCATTATCTGTATATGTATTATATATATATATATATATATATATATATATATATATATATATAAATGTCGTCGTCTAGTACCCACAACACATGCCTTATTGAGTTTTCTCTGGGACTAGGTCGATTTGTGTAAGATATCCTATAATATTTATTTATTTATATCGCCTTATTTTCGTAGACACATTTTCTTTCGATCTATCCATTTTTATTGGAAAATTTTTGGTCTATCAGATTAAAATCAAAAACGCCATAAAACCTGTAATTATTTCCAGAAAAAAAATGAAAAACTTGTTAATTATTCATAACTAATTTTGTTTGTAGCATGTCTCTGCGAACCGTCGCCGTATCATAACCCTTGCTATCAAGCGAGTTTCCTTGCGTAAGCCCGCTGCAGCCTTCAGCGTTGCGTCACCGCCGCGCCGCCCGCCTCCGCGCGCCCCCGGACAACGCTCCGAGCCCAAAACAACGTGACTAGTGTTGTGAATTTAGGCTTCGAGGCGTAAACTAGAAGACTCGAGTCGCGACTGCTGAGTCTACAAGCCTCGAACCTTAGCCTCAAAATATTGTCTTCGGTTACCGCGATAGTTACTCATGAAATAAAACTATACAAACGAATTACATCGCGTATATTGAATTCATAATACATCCCGACGTTTCGAACGCTTTACAGCGTTCGTGGTCAACGGGTTCGTGGTAAAAAGCTCGAGTTGCTGCTTACGAGCGCAGAAACCTCGAGTCTTTAGGCCTTAAGCCTTCTAATTCTATAAGGTTTGGAGCATTTAGAAAACGTTAAAAGCCAAACAAATGAGATCAATCTGTGACAGGTAATTATTAGATTTTTTTATTGGAAGATTATAGAGGAGAATTTTTTATGAGGAGAGGTGGGTAGGAGAAGTGAAGAGTAGGAGAGGATAGGAGAGGACAGGAGACATTTATTCGTGACAACCTGACACAAATAAATTGAATTGAATTGAATAAGCTACCCAAATGACTAATTCCACACAGACGAAGTCATGGGCAAAAGCTAATACATAATAATACTTAATCCTAAGGCGGTCATTGTTTAAGCTCTTAACGCTTGACTCAGGCCTTCGAGATTCGGGGGTTTGAGCTCTCAATAGGGCCGAGTTCTTAGAGCTGGAGCTCTCTACGAGGCCCGAGCCTTAACACTTACTCTTAAAAGCTCATTAAAAGCTTGACTCGTTAAGGTTCTGAACCCTCTTTGAGCTCAAAACCTTTAACGCTCGAGTCTTCAAAGCTTGAACCTTCAAGGTTTGCGAGTCTATAATGTTCGAAATTCATCAAGACTTGTCTTCTAACAACACTAAACGTGACGCGTGTTTCAGTCCCGTAATTGTGATATCGATTTGATTTCGATGGGAATACATCGCTTTTTACTGTGTTTGGACTAATATTGAATTAAACCAAATATACGCAATTACGCATATCACGCATATTATTGTTATTTTTAATTCATCAATTAATTATCAATAATTTTAGTTATCAATTAATATGTGGTATTTTCTATAAAAAGGCACCTTATTGTCGATGGCGCTTACGCCATTATAAACGATGCTCCGATAAAAATACAATGCCGCGCGACGCTGTGCGACGTAAGCGCCATCGACAATAAGGTCCCTTTACATAGAAAATGCCCCATATCATTTTTAAGTTACGCAGAGACCTATTCAAAAATAGGCCTCCCGGAGTGATAGGTAGAGGTATTCGAACCTTAACAGGCCAATTCGAGTTTTACTTATTCGATCTGTTTCCAGTATTCTCTCAGCTGTGGGAAAGCCCGGCAGGCTCGATCAACTTTGATATACAGGGTGGCTAAAAAATAAGTGCATTCCCGTTGCCAGGGAGGTCTTGGGATTATACTGAGCCACTTTTACTATGGGACCAACCACGAAATCGTGAAAACAAATATACCCTCCCATAGAAAATGGACCAGCCACAATCACTGTATGAAACAGCCAAATTTTTTTGATACGAAAGGGCTTTTTGAGGCGATTCTAAAAATATACCACATCATTACATTTTAGCCATTTTTTTTTATTAAAACAAAGAATTTTCAAAACATACAACACACGATAGGTTTTTGAAATAAAGATGTTTTCAATACAAAAAAAAAAATGTTTCAGCACTCTCCTCCTAAGGGAATTTTTTTTAGGAACTGCGGGTCAAAAAATTTGTTTTTACCTCTAGTATGCGTGTGCCAAACGGCTAACCTGTACATCGATTTGCGGTTTTTTATGCGAACGGCTTACGCTATGTAATTTGCTGTACAAAATAGACTGGCAATTTTTGCGGGGGAGGGGAACGTCAAATGTATACGTAAAGTCAAAATAGCCATGTCCGATAAACGTCAGTCCATACCTTAGTCCATACATTGTGTATGATCATTGGCCGACTATTTTCGACAGAGGGGAACGCCTGTTAATGGCTACTCCGTTTGGTTATATCCTCTAGATAGAACTTACAAAATTGTTGACGGAGTCATATTTTTGAGTTGCGCTTAAAAAACTCGGAAGTTTTGTAAGCGCCAAGTCCCATAAAAACGATTCGAGATTCCTACTTACACTAAGTCAAGTATCAATATATTAAACCACTGGCACACATCGTGGCAATTCTCAACCCCGTCACGTACTGTCAAAGTTTCCCGCCACTTCTCCTGCGACGAATTGGAAACTAATGAGAATAAATCACGTCGCATATATGTTTTCATAAGGTTCTCACAAGTAGAACGGATTATTTGTTGAACAAAGTTAGAAAATTTTATTTAAATGCCTCTATTATAGCCAGTAACCAATGTTATATAATAATTTAAAGTACCAATAAAGATTATTTTATTTTTATTTTATTTATAAAAATATACCTTTCATGGGCAGAAATTTCCATAGGTACTGTTTGACTTGTAGTCACGAGCTAAGAAACATAAGATATCACTGGTTTAAGTTTAAAAATGACATGTACTTGGACAACGATGAACGCTCAGACGTACACGCTTACCAACATAAAGTTCTTAGGTTTGTTAGGTATTTATGAATTGGGTAAGCAGGTAAGATTAAAGAATAATAACTAATAAGGGTAAACCAGGGTGCGTGCCTAGAGAAGATGCCAATCGTTTACGCTCCGTAGCGTAGCGTAGTTATCTCTCTCTATCACTCTTCCGTATTAGTGCGACAGAGATAGTTGCGTTTCGTTCGCTACAGAGCGTTAACGATTGGCATCTTGTCTACGCACCCAGGGTAACCTGGCCTTTTATACGTTCATATAAGATTCTATCACTGTTTTGTTCATTTATCCTTCCTTATCCCGTCGTCAGCTAATAAAGCGCCCCATAGTTCGCCGAGAAGGGGTATTAAATATTTAATTTCCCGTTTTTAGCGGAGCGGCGACGGGGCGCGCAAATTGATCTGTCTGTCCGTCTGTCTATACTCTATACATTAACTTTGCACCGTCTATGTAGTACGAGAGATAGATTCATTTTCTGATGTGTCATCAAGTATTGGCACCAGACGAAACCAAACTATAATATCAATAATAATAATGCCTATAATGGCATTAAGTCCGCCTGTTGTACACTTTTTATGTGTTGTGCTTTTTATGTGTTTTTGTGTGTGTGTGTGTGTTGTTTTTTTAGTTTCTGAGCAACATAACTGTTATCATTCATTAGTGGAAACTGTGTGGCTTGTGAATGTGTTATCTGATTTTCTATGTGTGTTATTTTTGGCTGTTTGTTTCCCAAAGGTTTAAATAAATAAAGTTTAAAATAAATAAATAAATAAATAATATCGTTAATTATTTTTATCAGTCGTATTGTCTATAAGATGATACCTTTTTTCTTTATATTTGTATAATAACATAATTTATGTTGTGTAAAATATACATATTTACTTGAATTACAAAGGCAAACATAAAAAAACAGCGATATATATATACACACACACACACACACACACACACACACACATACACACATGTACAAATCCCGTGCACCACCGGCTATACCTATTCACCCAACCACAGTAACAACAATAGATGACACTCGTAAACAGTTACAAACACACGATACGCTAACCACTTGACTGTAATATTGTTCTTTATACTATTGCTTTTCATAACTGCTCATCATTTTACATATAACGGCTCAGAAAAGATCATCATGTACTTCGTCAGACCTCCAAAAAAGGGGCCAAACTGAAAACCAGCGCTGGACTTCAGTCTAGCACATGCTGAGCTTGGTACCCATGGCCAACATGTATTGCAGAATTTGATTATCTATTAGATTAGACAATAAGTTAGTATTTAACCTAGAATAAGTTAACACTATACTTAAACTAGAACTTTTGTATTGTATTGTTGTATTGCTATTTTTTGTACTATCATGTTTTGGCAATAAAGTGATTTGAATTTGAATTTGAATTTGATATATTTCTAAGAAATCACACAACACAATAATTACGTAGGTATATACTGTCTACAACACAGGACACTTGCGCGATCGCCATTTCTACTTGCACCCATAAGGGAAAACTCGATATGTATAGTAATTACTTATTATTAAGAACAGGATACAAACACATCTCTTCCTCCACCTCCATGACCTTATTGTGGCATACCTGCAGACCAAAACTCGATAATATTATTAGGTTGGTTGGGTGCCATACTAAATTTGTACTTTTGGGTCTTTCACACATGTAGGTAGTTATAGTTACATCATCTCAATAAGTATTCAAGTTTTGTGCTCATTGTAACAACATTACGCCTAAGGGCCAGCAGGCTCCACTGGCGCGTTGCGTTGCGCTCGCATTTAATGTGGCATGTAATAAAAACTTTATTTAAAACGAACGCAGCGTAGACGCTGCGACGACCCTAGCGACGAAATAACGCGACGCAACGCAACGCACCAGTGGAGGCAGTGGGGCCTCTAACTCAAATCTGTCTCTCAGACTATACGTTCCCGCGTTCTATACTGTATACCAACCGTATACAGCGTGGTGTGCCAGACGGGGCATGTTTTGATTTATTTTCCGAGGGCTCTCAATAAAGGCTTTGAGTCTGATGGCTACAGCCGTGATAACGTTCCGGGATGCAGGTGGGGAACTTTGTCCGCTTGTATTTGTTTTTAAATCGCGTGCTATGCGTTGTCAACAAGGAATATGATAGGGTATTTATTGTACACAAAATGACTCATTGAAGTATTATTTCACAGTTTTATAGAGCACATGTGTCAGGTGCTCCACAATACGTTGGTGCTGTCATTCTTTGCGATAGTTGTCGCAACCTC
Source organism: Cydia strobilella (assembly GCF_947568885.1). NCBI lineage: Eukaryota > Metazoa > Arthropoda > Insecta > Lepidoptera > Tortricidae > Cydia > Cydia strobilella. The sequence goes on from NC_086057.1 coordinate 12,639,494, forward strand.
ACGACGTTAAATTTATGTATATTTTTTTAGGTTTCGTACACGAAGTGTGATCTCTCCGTCCGTCTATAGGTACGTCTACTGTCAGTGGGTTTATCTCATGAGCCATTTGGTAGACAGTTGTCAGTTGAGTCGCCGTATGTTTTTATGTTTTAAACGTACGTATTATGAATTATTATTTAATACAGCTAATGAAGATTGAGCAACAAGTTTCGCAATAAGTAGGCCTGTATTATTAAGTCCGTGTCCGGCAAGCTCGGTTCTCCATACAAACGTAGTTCCGCTCTCATTTCAAAACAACTAGCTAGATTGCTCTGAAACTTTGTACTTACAATAGGATAAGGTATATCTATGTCTGTAATTTGTTTATGTAGCTTCAGATAGCATAATTAAACATAAAAAATACAGCGAATTTTAGTTTTTCATACAAAACTTGTTTTGCTCTATTTCGTTTGTTTTATAAACTGGAGCTAAGTATATAAACTAATTTCATTGTCATTGTATGTGCAAAGTTGCATTACAATCCAAAATGTAGTTTTAAAATGAGAGCGGAACTACGTTTGTATGAGAAGGTGCAATTCGGCCTCTCAGTTAGAACAAAAATTTGACAGTTCCGAACAACTGACAGGCCGATATCGTCCGGCGGACTGATAGTCAGTGGGCCCCTTTAAGCAAGTTATTAAGTGTGTCTGTGTAAGTTACCCTTTCTGGTTTTTTAGAGGTTATAGAGGGTATATATAGAGGTTACGTAATTTAGCCTATTCTTTAAATATAGGGTGGGCCAATGATAAATGCATTTTAACGAAAGACGTCAATACGAAAAGAGAATTTATCACTGGCCCCCCTATATTTTCACGTTTAGATATCTTAGGTACAAATAATGTTGTTAAGCAATATAAAATTACCTAAATGACACGAAGACCTCCAGACGTTTTGGTAAATTGTAGAATATTTTGTCTCAACTCTATATTTTATTCGAATGTTGGCATCGAAGTCTGCCTCGGGCGATTATATAGTTAAATCATTTCACAATGGCGTTCACACTGATTTTTATTAAACACATTCCTTAAGATTTTATTCGGATAGTTCCGTTGGAAAATGTACCTATTATAATAAACGTAGCAAAAATAATTAACCTGACGGCAATTTCTTTTTGAATTGAGCATTGTTTTTTTTCCCTTAAATGAAACATAAATGAGGTTCTCAATTTGGCGAGATGTTTTTGAGGTTCCGTACCCAAAGGCTAAAAACGGGACCCAATTAATAAGACTCCTCTGTCCGTCTGTCTGTCCGTCTATTTGTCACCAAGCTGTATCTCATGAACCGTGATAACTAGACAGTTGATATTTTCACAGATGATGTATTTCTGTTGCCGCTATAACAACAAATACTAAAAAGTACGAAACCCTCGGCGGGCGAGTTCGACTCGCACTTGTCCGGTTTTTTAAAGTCAGAAACTGTCGAACTGATTTTAAAAAATCATAACTCTCCCACCAGGTAATAGTTATTTGCTCTCGTGTTGCACACATAATTTTTCACCTCAGTAGTTAGAACATATTAAAGGTTAAAATGTATTTCTAATTACACAGAATAAACAGGAAAAAAAGTATTATAATATGTACCATACCATACGATACGATACGATATGATACGACACGAGATGATACGATACGACACGACACACGACACGACACGACACGACACGACACGACACCATACCATACCATACCATACCATACCATACCATACCATACCATACCATACCATACCATACCATACCATACCATACCATACCATACCATACCATACCATACCATACCATACCATACCATACCATACCATACCATACCATACCATACCATACCATACCATACCATACCACACCACACCACACCACACCACACCACACCACACCACACCACACCACACCACACCACACCACACCATACCATACCATACCATACCATACCATACCATACCATACCATACCATACCATACCATACCATACCATACCATACCATACCATACCATACCATACCAAACTATACCATACCATACCATAAAAAAATGTAATAAAAGTATGAAGTTCATGGCCTTAACTCAATTAAAAAGCTACCACTCCCTGACCCCCCCCCCCTCCCTCCCTCCCTGAGTGACGAAAGTAGGCTTGTTCGAGCTGCTGAGGTGAAAAATAAATGGTTGATATCGAATGGATAATAGATCTACCCCATTTCTATCGAGGATCTTAAAAACCGACATACGTACCTATTAAATAGACTAAAAAATCCTAGTTTTTTTTTTCAGTTATTTGTCTTGTTTGTTTTGTTTGCTCAATCTTAAATATTATCCACAAACCAATTAAGCCTTACTCCATCGATCGACCTAGCTAGCAGCAATCACAAATAGATTTCCCATAATACCAGCAGTGAGTGAGTCATAGTGCACCGCACGATCGCACCGTATGGCGTATATGCTCCAAAAGGACTTGTTGACTGTGGAAAGATCCGTACACATATAGCCGTTTCGTGTGGTGTGTTTGAGTACGGTGCAGACATCGGGCTAATATTTGATCTGCTGCGAACACCGATACCGGGCCTATGGTACAGTCGCCATCAGATATATCAGAGCGCCCGAGGTGCTCAAAATATCTGAACACGCACTAACGCCTAACGCCTTGACAATAGAGGCGTGTTCAGATATTTGTGAGCACCTCGGGCGCTCCGATATATCTGATGGCGACTGTACCTACTGTTGGAGCGAGGCGGGGAATCAAGTAAAACAATTTCTCAAATATATTTTTGGGGATTTTTAGGGTTCCCTACCCAAAGGCAGACGTGACTCACTCCGCGATTTCGTCGCGCCGCTACAAGTACATGCGGCCGCCCCCAATTCTGGGGTCTAGTCATAGTAATTGCCGCTACGGAACGGACGCCTGTTCGCGCTTGTGCCACCTAGCGGTCATATCTGTCGTAATAGACACGTTTTTTTTTAGAGAGTGAATCTTCTGTACCTAGTAATATTATTTATTCTATGCCAAAGGGTAAAAACGGGACCCTAATATTACTAAGACTCCGCTGTCCGTCTGTCTGTTACTTTACTAGGCTGTATCTCATGAACCGTGATAGTTGAAATTTTCACAGATGATGTATTTCTGTTGCCGCTATACAACTACCGGTATACAAGCTAACAACAAATACTTAAAAGTACGGAATCCTCGGTGGGCGAGTCCAACTCGCACTTGTCCGGTTTTTACTTGTCCGTCTGTCCCCCGTTGTGTGTCACCCGGCTGTATCTCATACCGTGATAGCTAGACAGTTGAAATTTTCACAGATGATGTATTTCTGTTGCCGCTATAACAACAAATACTAAAAAGTACGGAACCCTCGGTGCGCGAGTCCGAATCGCACTTGGTCGGTTTTTATTTAACTTAAGATACATGCCACATATCGCTAATCAAGACAATATTAAGTTAAATAATCAATTCATATCAACGATCCCAAATGAATTCTATTTAACGCACACACCAGACGTCTCCAAGATTGATCGGGAAGCCTCCCTTACGTTTCTGTGCGCCTGGTACCTGAGCTTGTACGACAACATGATTTCGGCATGACATGCAAGCATTTGTATAAAATTAACTTAGGTACGTATTCGTTTTGTATGGTTGTTAATATCTAGGAAACCGAGCTTTGCTGCACGTTTGTCCAGAGATAAGACCTAGCAAGATCGATTTTTCGCCCCCGAAAACCCGCATATAGCAAATTTCATCGAAATCGTTAGAACCGTTTCCGAGATACCCGAAATATAAAAATATAAGTACATAAAATATACACGGTGGCTAAAAAATAAGTGCATTCCCATTGCCAGGAAGGTTTTGGGATTATACTGAGCAACTTTTACTATGGGACCAACCACGAAATCGCGAAAAACCCACCCAATTTAAGATACTTATGAGTACAGTATAAGAGAATGAGTATAGTATAAGAACAGCCGTTTTATTCTCGAACCAGCAATCATCAGTCTTTAGGTCGACTGGTAGAGAATGTCTCAAGGCATTAAGGCCGCCTATTATAATCGTACCTAAGTATATTGTTTTCTGATTTAAGCCTCAAATAAACCAATAAATAAATCCTTTTCAAAAATATGTTGGGATGGGATGATAGTTTACGGGTCTGACGAGGACTAAATAGGTTTTATATTTTTTGTACCTTTTGTCTATTAATACATATTTTCACTTTATTATTTGTATAATACTTTTGTTTTAGTTGCCATAAAATCTTTGATCTGGAAGCCGGCTGGTATATCCTATATTTAATGTCCACAATTCCCGGACAGGGTCGGTAGATAAGCCTTAGGTTGCCAGAGCTCAACGAGGGTGCGGAGTGTTAGGGTCGGCAACGCGCATGTAGCTCCTCTGGAGTTGCAGGCGTACATAGGCTACGGACACTGCTTAACCTTTTGGACGCCAAGAGCCACTAAATAGGTCGTGTGCTATCGTGCCTGCCACGCCAGCGACCACTAAAGTGGTCATGGCGGACGCTGTCAAAGCAATTGTCCTGCTGACAGATAAGGTTTATATTCGTTATTCACTAGTCGAGATATTGGCGTGTAGGCCACGTCTTGACGCTTGAGGACAAGCGTTCAAAAGCTTAACATCAGGCGGGCCGTATGCTTGTTTGCCACCGACGTAGTATAAAAAAATATTGCTATCAAAAAGGGGGATCATTAAAAACGAAGTGATTTTGATATCACATAAATAAGTACTTAATTTCCCGTCATTTTTTTTTGGTTAGAAAGACCATATAAATCAGCTTAACTCCATAAAATAAAGTAGGTATTTACGAACTCATCAGAGTCACATCACTATTAAAGTATGACTTCACTTACAAGGCATCGTGGCTGCATTTTTATATGTGAGTGAACTGAAATTGGTTCGAGGTCGACTGAATCGTTCACTAAACAGTTTGAGGACAACGACTTACCTTGGCCAATTGAACCCTCCACTTGCTTACTGAAATCAGAAGTCATTTACAGAGCCTGGGTCAAACATACTTTAGAAAAAGGTCACTTCTGTGTACAATACAATAAAAGCTTACGACTGTCGTATATAGTTATAACCGAGTATCCCGTTTTTCTTATTTGAGTTTCAAGTAGTGGCCGCGTAGCCAACATACCAATCGCTTTCGCTCCGTAGCGATCGAAACGCAACTGTCACTGTCGCACTAATATGGAAGAGTGATAGAGAGACACAAAGTGTTTCGCTGGCGTAGCGATAGCGATTGTCACGTTGGCTAGGCCGGCTGGAAACATGTGTCCCGCCCAGCGAACCTACCTATTTACACACAAATACTGCAGGAGGCGTATTCTGACTGTAATAACAGGCTTTGAATTTGATCTAGAGATCATATATCCATAACAAATCGAGATCAAATTCATGACCTGTTATTGCAATCAGAATACGCCTCCTGGTTAATAAAAAAACTTGTATTAATCTTGTCTTCGGTTACCGCGATAGTTACTCATGAAATAAAACTATGAAAACGGATTATATCGCGTATATTGAATTTATAATACATCCCGACGTTTCAAACCCTTTACAGCGTTCGTGGTCAACGGGTGACTGAGGAAAAATTACAAAGTGCAAAAATACCCACATACTAAAATAATGAACAATCATAAACTATAAACTTTAAGGCTGGTTGTACATGCAAAATCGGTTCATAAGGCTAGTTATACACTACAATTATTTTCAAGTAAAGATATATATATATATACGCGATAAAAAACTACGCCGGCTCCAACCCTACACCACGGACCCGAGAAGATTTAATTCCCTCCTAAATTGTAGGAGGGTATCCCAATATGGGACCGGCAACAAACTCGGCGGGACACATCTTTTCAAAACATATTATACTCAGAATGTCCAACATCATCCAACACTAAGGTCTCACAGTCTATGTCTCGCTTGCTCCTTTATCAGATGGACTACAGGATCCCAAGCTGGTGGTAGAGAAAAGCCATCTTCAAACTGAATCTTGAAACTTGTATTAACTCTACTACTTGTTAAATTTCATGCGGATCATCTTATACAGGGTGTGATTTCATAAACAACTTGTCCTAAACCTTTTAATATACCTATAGCAAACCATCGTTTTTTTTTTAGAATTGTACATTGAACTTATTGTACCTACAGTCATACAGAAACGCGTAATATCTGAAACAAAAATACCTATACCAATTAATATATTGTTTTTATCAAGATGAAAAGCCTAGAATTCTTTGTGACCAAGAATGCGTGGACAAAATACCTTAAGTACTCTTTTATAACATGACCTATAATTTACGTTCCACATCACTTCCATGGGATCCATATTCCCTCGCTTCCGTTAATACCTAAGTGTTTAATTGTATTACTCGCGTGTCATAGTGCCCTGGTACATGGGTGACATGGGTGAGGGGCGTAATGGGGTCGAGGACTTTCACACCCTTGCTGAATTAGGTACGCAACAGACCCAGGCAAACTAGGTTTAAAATAATATAGGAAATAAACCGTTTATGGTTTATAACTTTATGCAGAAATACGACCTAAATATTTTAAGGTAACATTGGCATATTATTATGATCGAATGTCGTCGTATCATATCATTCGCTCGTGCGTTTCTCTCGCACCAATACATGCACGGCCAACTCACGGCCAAGTAAGAGCGAAATGCACGCGAGAATAATATCTTAATGACATTATTTAGATATCAAAATGTACACGTTCGAATTGGCCTCCGCGCGGCTCGTATTCCTAAACGTTGTTGTTATTTCTAAGTATTATATTTAGATAGGTATGCTAAATGTAAGGTCCAGTAAGCTGCAAAATGATTACCTACAGTAGTAGCTGCAAAATTATTACCTACACTTAGGTATTGTTCCACTTAGGTGTTGTATCCCTTATAGGGAGGGATAAGTCCGCCTTTGTACATTGTATATATTTTTGTTCTTCTATTGTGTTTGTAATCTGTCTTATGTACAATCATAGTGTAACTTATACTAGAGCGGTACTGTCATAGTAAATTTTGTAACCCCAGTAAATTCACTGCCATCTGTCGACACACTTTAAAACTAAAAATGAAGATTTATAAAAATACGATAGAATGTATTTAAATATAGATAAATGATTTTTTTTATTTGCATTAATTATTTTTATGATTTTGATCCATGTTCTTTCACTGATATGCGTTAAAATTGTTAAATAACAAACGAAACCGTCAACGCCATCTATTCGACTGTAGGCCAAAACTACTAGCGCCCTCTGAACGAGAATCAAATTTTCTTGATTTTCGAGGCACGTTTTTTCCTTAGACTGTATCCATCTATTACGGAGTTATATCTATCTTTGGTACAATAAAGTGTTTACATACATACATACATACATACATACATATTGTTTTCTTTATTTCAAGGATTATAATAGTCGGTGTTTTACAGTGCAGGTTTTTTATATAACACCATTATTAAAACATCTGGGGCGACTGATGATAGAGTGCAGAGAGTATTAGAAAGTGAGATGCCTGAAAATACCATCATAATTACCTACTGTCTCAAAATTGTGAATATTATAACTATAAAACTCCCGTGAGACTCAAACGTATTAAATTATTTTTAAAACTCACGTATTATTAAGTGGCCAATTTACGAGGATCGTCTTCACGGAGCAACGCCACTTCTTTACTGGTCGAGGGCGCGCCGGCTGCGGGCCAAAGCCCTAATTATGAATGTTTCAACTTGTGCCACTTTGGCAATAGCAAGGTGCAAATTGTAATTTGAAATAATAAAATAAATAAATCTAGTTCAAATATTGAATTTCCGTTATTAAAAGCTCGGACCATAATACTAATCAAAATATTTTTGCTTCATCCTAAAACAATAAGGGGACCTATAATCATTCGCCAGAATGAAGTCAAAGCGAAAACGCAGTAAGAGATCACGATTTTCATATAAGTACCTCGATTTTCTAGTTGACTACGGAACGTTGCCCTAAAAGGTGGTTGTTTATTTTATCCCTTTTCGATTTACCGTTGTGTAAAGTAAAATGGCAAGAAGTAGGCAAACAAAGAAGCTTTTTATCTCCCAAGTGACAAAAGTCGCACTTTCGTCACTCTTTGGAGTGACGAAAGTAGGCTTGTTCGAACTGCTAAGGTAAAAAGGAAATTACATAGAAGTTGGCGTACAGTCTGGCAAAAAAGAGTAGAAATTAAAAAGTGGCAACACTGTAGCGTCGTCTCTTTCAAATCAATCTAAGAAAAACGGGACGACACTACAGTGTTGACACATTTTAATTTCTACTCTTTTTTGCCAGGCTGTATATGCCCGTGTTGACACTGTCAGGTACAGTACAGGTACTTGAAACAACTGCAGCATGGAGACTATATAAAGGAGCCAAATCTCTATGTATGAAAAGTGTCCATCAAAAAACAGTAATTAGGCGGCGCCACCATACACCGAAATACTACCAAAAACAACCTACGTAATTTGGTCGGGTTATTTGTTGCCTTATATGGTTCATGTTATACTTATGTCCCAGAGCCTAACTAGCGCCACCGGAGAGATTAGGAACTATTATTTAAAGCTGAAAGCGGTCACTTTTGCAACAATTCTGCCATTAGAGATTGGCATCCTTTCTATACCATCTGAAGTGTAGGCATAGAATATTAGGTATTTATAGGATTCAAATAACATGTAATTAGATCATAGCTTAGCGGTACCATATACGGAGAGTCATGTAAGATGACTCTCCCCCATATTAGGTTAGGAATGTAATCCATATACGGAAAGTAATGTAAGATGACTCTCTAACAACCATTTGACACCTTTCACGTGTAGACCTCCCAAGTAGTGTGATTCATAGTTAACCTAGATAATTTAGTATATAAAGGATTGTATATTTTAAATGAAGGCATTATATCTTCAGTATTTAACCGACAGTCTTGTGTTTTACTTCTGTCTTGGGTCCCATCCTTACATGGCGATCCTGCCAGTGGCGTAAAGTCTACGCCATATGGCGCCTGCCGGTGCAGTAGGTGGTTCTGCACTGGCGGGGCGCGCTTCAATGGCAAAATTTCGAGTAAATAATTCAAGAAAATAATTTAAAACTCTTAATATGTGGACATTCGCAAGAAAAAAAAAAACAGTGAAAAACTAAAATATCAAAAAGCAAAAACTGAAAGTGAAAAACAAACAATAATTTAAATAAACTAAAATAATGTGTGGGAAAGTGGACTCTAGTGATAAACATACGTAAAATTAAATAAAGCAAGACATAATATGGACAAGAAGGCAAGTGATATACCAGCGCCGGTTTGCTAATATAACGTAAATAAAACTATTTTTGTGAGAAATCTATCAGCGTGAATGTGAAAACGTGATTTAACTATTCGGATAAAGTACTGTGCAAATCTGCGAACCAAGACTGCATGTGTATGTAATGACGGTTATTGCTAACCAGTAACGAAAGCTATGGGCGCGGCTGGATGACTCTACGTGGACTCAAATATCCAAGAAGAAATGGACTTATAATATTAAGGTACACTCAATAATTGTGTTCGAGATTTTAATTATTTTTTAAGAGTGTACATGTGGATATTTAATTTGACTGTCATAACAAGCTGTATTTTCAGGGTAGTTATTTTTTTTAAATTGCAAATATCTAAGGTTAATAAAATGTATTTAAAAAAAAATTATTAAATTCTTAGATGTAGATTCAATAAATTTAAAAATGGAAATATTAAATTCTTTTAATTTCTTCTTACTAGATTCTTAGGCGAAATGCATTAAATTTATTTATTTTATAAAGTTTTTGTGATTAAGTAATGTTTTATTATAAGGTAAATTAAATAGATATATGTCAAGTATTAAGGAAAATACATACGTGATGATTGTGATAGATATTTTAATTATTATTAACAATATTTTTTTAGGATAGTTTTTTTTTAAGTTTCAAATAATGTTAATACAATACTTATATAAATTCAATTCGTAGAGGTAGATTCACTAGGTAAGTTTAAAAACAGAACAAAATTAACTATATATAAGCATACCTATACATGCTTATATACCACAGAATAAATATATTTTTTTTAAATTACTTCTTAATAGTTCCTTGTCAGAATACATGTTTTTTTTTTGTAATGTTTTGTAATTTAATAATATTTAATAATGATAAGGCAAATAAATAGATATAGGTATGTCATGTAGTAAGGAAAATATATGGTAAGACGAAATTATTTCTCTGGATTAATTAGTAGTTCAGAAAATGAGGTTAAAAAAAAGGGTATTCAACATGTAAAAAACAATAAATATTAATTACATTTCAACATGTATAAAAGCCAGATAACGCAAAATGAGAAAAAAAAAACGAAATTTCGGGGAAAACAAAAAAAAATAATTGAAACGATAATTATGTAGTGTGTCTATGAACCAATAAGATAAATACGAGTAGAGCATAAATTCAGCTGAAAGGTTGAGGAAACTGTAACGGACAAGTATCTTGATGAGTGAGTAGCCTGATCACCTACGAGCTGTTGAGATTCTTTTCTGCTTAAGTTTAAAAGACGTACGAATATTAACAGATAATAAAATTCCAGTAATAATGACATTGAATAAGATAAGGGCTAAAATAGCATAAAATTAATGATAAAAGAGAATAAATAATATATCGGAAATAAATGTAAAGAGATACATAAGAAAAGAATGCACATTGAGACTATAGTTAATAAAAATAAAATGAAAATGCCATTCGTTAGCTTCAGCCCGACGAGAGCTGGTGTACGAATAAGAGCATTTTAGCAAGGTACACAGGATACAAGGCAGGCATGGGAATCCTTGAACCCCTCACGATACGCTCCAGGTGGCATTCGGGAAGGTTCTTGGACACATGGAATGGATATTGAGTATAGAAAGTAATGAAGTGTCAAAAGAACTGCCTGAAAATACCCACTAATAGGGATAATAATGATAAACAAATAATATATATAATGTGTGCGCGCACTTATACTAATTCCTTGTATCCTTAATTGAATGAATCCAATATACGAAGAAATATGATAAGGTCGGCCGACCATGAAAATATTGTGCAGTGTACCTTTGCAGACGTCATCCAATATATGAATGAAAATAATGCACAATAAATGGGAAAAAAAAAACAACACAAGACCATATTCCCCAGGGCAAATGACGCGAGCCGCCTTTGTCAAAGGAATTGGTAACTTATGAAATAATGACGTCATAAATAGTGATAAATGTGCATTAACGTAGAAAGAATAGAGGGATAGGAAAAGCTGAATAAATCCGAAATGAATAAGAAACCAAGAAGGTATTAAAAAAACTACGAGAAAAGTAAACCAAATAGGAAAGGCAATGATAATAATAATAAACGAAGTTCCATATTTAAAAAAATTAAAATAATAAATAAATATTAAATTTTTGCTTCACATTCTTATTTCATCACTATTCACTGCTTGTACTTTACTTTTTAATTTTATTTTGTTGTAACAAATAAGTAATAAAACAATTAAAAAATAATAGCAATAACAAATAAATTTATAATAAGCGAAGAGTAAGAAATAACTTTCATCAAACTGTTGTGTAATTTATGTGATGTGGGACGTAAAGGAGAACTAATAGAAGAGGAGATTGGAATAATTAAGACAATAAATTAGAAATTAATTTGTTATTAAATATTATAGTATTAATAGTTTATTAAGTTAAGAGAGTTATGTATACTTAATGTTTTATTTTACATTAATAAGTAAAATTTTATTTTAGCATAATTATGAACCATACGTATTATAGTGGAAGACATATGAATATTATTTTTGTGTTATGGATAAATAATTATAAAAAAAATTGTCAAAAAAAAAGAAAAAAGAATGTAAAAATATATATATGTAAAAACAAAAATATAAAAAATGTAAAAAAAAGAAAAAAAATATATTCAATAATATATTTTTCCTTTTCCAAAAGGAGGGAGATGAAGTGTAGGCATAGAATATTAGGTATTTATAGGATTCAAATAACATGTAATTAGATCATAGCTTAGCGGTACCATATACGGAGAGTCATGTAAGATGACTCTCCCCCATATTAGGTTAGGAATGTAATCCATATACGGAAAGTAATGTAAGATGACTCTCTAACAACCATTTGACACCTTTCACGTGTAGACCTCCCAAGTAGTGTGATTCATAGTTAACCTAGATAATTTAGTATATAAAGGATTGTATATTTTAAATGAAGGCATTATATCTTCAGTATTTAACCGACAGTCTTGTGTTTTACTTCTGTCTTGGGTCCCATCTTTACACATCCATAAACTGCAGTTTTTATAGCTAGCGTTAATAGCGTTTTACAGCGGATCCGTACCGACAATCCTGCTTGTTTATTTAAAGCGACCGCTACCCGAGCCCTGGCAGCCTGGTACCCAGCGAGGGTGCGTTATGGGGGAACCTGACCTACTTACCCGAGGGTGCTGCGCTGCCGACCACCATCGATCCAGCCTTCCCCTATGCCATCACGTAATCGCCAATGATTTATAAGTGGACGTGTTCCTGAGAAACGACATTTTATCTCGCAGATTATTATATTTTGAATGAAATTAAATGAGACGGCTGTACTGTTGAGAAGCGTAAAATTACACAGGAAAATGCGCAATATTTTTCCTTGAATCTCCTTCCCGAGAATCGTAATGAGGTTTTCTTCACAACGACTGTAATTTAGTGAAAACCAAGAGCTTTTATAAAAAATGCATTTTATGAAATATCAGTTTAGGTAAGCAGGTATCCGATATTACTTACTCGTATAATGTTAAAGGGCCCACCCATTACCAGTCCGCCGGACGATATCGGCCTGACAGTTGTTCGGAACTGTTAAATTTTTGTTCTAATTAACTGACAGGCTGATATCGTCCGGCGGACTGTTAATGGGTGGGCCCCTTTACGGCCCATTTTTCCACGACATTTAAAACGTTTTTTAAGTGAGGTCCTTAATGATAAAGAACACTGATGAAGTGTTTTTTTACTCCCGTACTTTTATTTGTCATAATAGTGCCATGCTTTGTCCTTATCACCGACCGGGTGGCATCATAGGTAGGAGGCGATGGCGAAATACCGAAATTTATACGAGTGAAAGAGAAAACATCGTATGCTGCCCAAATTTTATATGAATCTTACCCCCGGTTGCTCGGTGGCGCGTCTATAACTACTCATACTTGTATATACTATGTCTATGATACTACAAGATTCCGACCAGTCATGACCTTGAAAAAGAGCTAGGTTAGATCAGAGATAGATTCCGAAGTTGATCCACGAGCGCAGTTAGTAGTTCAAAAAGTGGAATCTTACGCTTTGTGAGGGTTTCAAGGCACGAGGGTAAAACAAACTTTTCTATCACACCAACGCGAGGAAAACACTACATAATTGTAAAACATTACAAATCAAATCCAAATGAATGCTATTTAATATTTATCATTCAAAATCGTCTCTTTAAAGTCAATTCTTCTAGCCAACATGATGATTTTTTTGTATGGATAAAATGCAACATCATGAAAAAATATATGTGCAACACGAGAGCAAAGTTATTTTACATCTCGTGTTGTGAAGTCCCTCGCTACGCTCAAGATTGTAACTTAGAATCACTCGCTTCGCTCGTGATTCAATTATAGGATCTTTTGCTTTCTCGGGACTCGAAATAAACACTCACAAGAAAAACCAACTTTCTTCTCTTGGTGCACAAATAACTATTTTTTCTCCATAAATGAGTGACCCACCCTACTTAACACCCCAGATACTCGTAAATTGAGCAACGTATGAAAAAGTACAGGCATAATTATGCTATTAAGTGTTCGTCGCAGCCGACGGGTCTGACAGGTGTCTAACGGGGCCCTGATCTTCCGTTGCAAGGAATTTTGTTTTATTTGGACAGTAGGTAATCGTCGCAAATATCAAAGGGGCAACACCCCTCAGCCAGTTAAGGCTTCAAATCACAAGCAAATTATGGTCCAATAGTGATTGAGTATCTATTAATACCAATGTTTGTTTTGGTGTTGTATGGGTTTTTTTCTTCCATTTTTTTTATTGATAATGGGAAACAAACAGCGAAAGATGACACATATAGATAATTACACTTAAATACATACATAAGCCAAAACAGTTTCCACTACTGAAATTAGATAATTATGGTTGCTCAGACAAGACTTGTTTGTACAGTTCAATTAAACTATCTCTAGATCTAGTGCTAAAGAACTAAACAATGCGAATTTGAAACCACAAACGTGACATGCATTAATTTAACTTAATTTTACAATAGTAAACTATCAAAATCAATTATATTATTTGCCCTAATAGTAGCAGAGTTATATTATATTATTTGTTCATTTGCTCTTAATTGCAGAAACAAATTTTTGTACTGCTTGATTTATAAAAATATGCCTCAGAAGTACGTCATTTAAATAATATTTACATCTAAACTAAGATATTCGAGCTTGTTTTAGATTATAGTTGGGAGAGTTTGGATTAGGTTGGATATTTTTTAGGGTAATAATTTAGTGAAAATAAGTACCTACCTTCTCGCTACACGATAGTAGTAGGTAGTAGTAGTAGTAAAATTCTTTATTGTACAAAAATAAACATAAAATAAGGGAAAAACGCATCATTTGTACAAAGGCGAACTTATCCCTTTCAGGGATCTCTTCCAGGTAACCTTTGAGCAATTGAGGGAGAATTGGAGAACGGTAGACATCAAAGCTGTACTAAACGGCATAAAAGCAAATATTTAATTTCCTAAAAGATAGGTAAACCTATATAACCTACAATATATAGCATGGGCATGGGATTTATGTGAAATAAAACAAATACATATATTAACAGTCATGTATAGTTATAATATATAATTATATAATACGTTCTATACGATATAATACGATATAAATTTTTGAATGCAGTTTTGTTTCTTTTTAAAAATAAAATAATGTTTCCTTTAAGTAAAATGAGCTAACTTAAGGTTTTAAGGCACTTTCCTTCTAGGGCCCATAATTTTTTTCCACAATGTATTATGTAAGTAGGTACCTACATACTTACACACGCCATAAGTTTAATCTAGAAAAAAAACGATAAAAGTCACTGAAACGGATTAAAAATAATGCGATGCTTTGCGAAAGCTAAGACGTTACATTTTTATAGAACCTATTTATGTGTGTATGTAAACTGAAGGTCCTTTAGAACAAGTCCTTATGATTTTGCTTTGAGCAAAGCAGTTTATGTTTCAGGTCAAGGTGCAGTCGCATTTTAAATGTTTAATTAAACTTGTACTCTCAGATCCAATCTGACAGATCTGATGCCATTTCCAAGCAAAATCATTAAAAAAAAAAAAGGCATCGTCTGAGTTACAGCGGTGGTTATGAGTCAAATTTACAACAGTCGATGGTTTGGATAAAACCAAAGTTTAATGCAGTTTGCGAAGTTACGAAGTTTGGCTTTTGGATCAAGTAATAATCACTCAAACAATAAAATACAATTTTAAATTACATAAGTGCAAGGAAATTACGGTTAATTACGTAAATATGCCACTTTCACTGATAACAAAGGATGTTGTCGAGGTGCCGCCATTACAATTGCAAGTCAAACCATAACTCTTGCACTCCGCTGTCTTATTAATTACGTCATTGTAGACAAAACCTCTCCGCTCGGTGATACAGTTTACATTCCGCAGAAGTGTGCAAAAGCGATGAGAGTTTGCATAAGTTATGCGTTTGGCCCTGGATAAAGGCTAATGTTCGGGGCACAAAAGGAAACAAAAGCGATGTGTTTGACCGCGGCAGCAGGCCGGCCATTATGGCGGCTGCCCGAAAGCGCCTAAGTGTCTTGGGCCTGTGAATACACATAAGCCGTTTTAGGGAGCGGCGCTGCGAGCCAAGGTGCGCTCACAGCTGGCGGCGCACCTGCCATCTTTAACATTTCTTTAAGTTTTTTTCGCATGAAATTATTGGCCTATTTTTTACGACGCAAGCTGGCGGGCAGCTGACGCCTTTGTTAACCCGCACGCGGTTGAGGTAGAAGCGCCTAGGATAATAACCTTCTTAAGGCAGCTGTCTTAGATTGAAAGCTTTGGCCCGGTGTGGGTGCCACGTGGCTATCTATTAAACTTTTTTCAATCATCCCTTTTTGATTATTTTTTAATCACCCATAAAACTTCCTTTATCGTCAAACGTATTTATTTTTACAGTGAAGAATCATTCGTATCGTCAGCAAATGTAAACGGGACAAAAACGACTTAAGCTCGGATTTGAAACATTAACAGCTCCATTAAAATCAATATTGGCAATATAAAAGTTTTAAAACTTACGCAGCCGTAAATCTAGCTCATAAACACATCGAGAAATACTTAGTAAGGGGTATATGTTTATCTCTTATGCGGGCTGTAGGTACACTCGTCGAGAGACCCCAGACAGGCCGAGAACGAGTGTGTACATGCTGCTCTATTCTCGTCTCCGATTGGATTGGAGCCGTGCCGAGACTGCGAGAGGCCCTCAACGAGTGTGTACAGCCGACATTATAATTTGCTTTAGCCAATAACTACATGAATGGTAGCAGGTGGTGCGTCAGATTTTTAACGTGCATGTTTACTTACTGATACGGTGCTAAGGTTATTTTAACTGGTTCGGCCTCAGCTGCTTGCTGCGTTTCAATGAGTGTGGCAGGTTTGTGAGTGAGAGGTTTACTTAATACGCGCAGTGGCTCGCAGCGATGGTGGTACAGTCCAAAATCACTATCATCACTGACCATTGGTATAAACACGACAACAACACAATTACTTTAATCACAACAAACTGGAAAATCTTTTGAAATAACTACACTGACACTGACATGACTGTCAACAGAACAGATCGTGTCTTTTACTTATATACTGAAGACATTTTTATTGGATTTGACTTATGGATTTAAAAAACGGAAGACTTTATATCTGAAACTGACTTATGAAAAATCTTACTGAAGAAGAGGCAGTATGGCCTATGGTCTTAGCCTGTCCAGAAGGACGAATATAAAAAATAAATAATTATTTCTTTCATTGTTGTTATTTTTAATTTTAAACGACATACCGATGCATAGATAAATAGTGCGAAACTAATCTAACTGCACTTTATAAAAATAGGCCGTTTATAGTGCGCAATTCCATTTTTTTCAGTTAAGTATTGAAAAGTTATAGAAATATTTACCTACCTATTGTAGTTGTAATAGGGAATATTACGCAAAACTGCGTAGGTGGCGCCACTACCACAATCTGAGGGTCTATCGCGAAAAAAGAAAATCTATATTTCGTTATCTAACATCTCTGTCACTTGCATATTCGAGCGATAAAGAGGCAGATAGCGAAATTTCGAATTCACGTTTCCCGGTTTGTTGTAAAGTATAGAAGAAAAAATCGTGCTTAGAATTCGGCAACTGATGTAAGTGATCGGCTCGGCACTCGAATATCCATACTAATATTATAAATGCGAAAGTGTGTCTGTCTGCCTGTCTGTTACCTCTTCACGCTTAAACGGCTGAACCGATTTAGTTGAAAATGTTGAAATTTGGTATACAAATAGCTGTCCCGGGGATGGACATACGATTCTTTTTATCCCAGAACTCATCCCTTAAGGGGGTGAAAAGGGGGGTGTAAGTTTGTATGGGGAATCATTAACCGCTGAACCGATTTAGATGAAATTTGGCATGGAGATAGTTTGAGATGTGAGGAAAGATATAAAATAGTTTTTATCCCCGAATTCATCCCGAAAGGGGGTGGAAGTTTGTATAAGTAATCAATAATTTCTTAAAAAAGGACTAAGACTTTTATCATTTAACTATTCGGAATAAACAAGGAATGTTTATGCATTTTGAATAGCCATCCCTTTGAGGGATTAAAAGGGGGTGGAAGTTTGTATGGGTAATCAATATAAAAACCGGCCAAGTGCGAGTCGGACTCGAGCACGAAGGGTACCATTACGGAAAAAAACAGCAAAAAAAATCACGTTTGTTGTATGGGAGCCCCATTTAAATATTTATATTATTCTGTATTTGTTGTTATAGCGGCAACAGAGATACATCATCTGTAAAAATTTCAACTGTCTAGCTATCACGGTTCATGAGATACAGCCTGGTGACAGACAGACAGACGGACAGACGGACGGACAGGCGGACAGCGGAGTCTTGTAATAGGGTCTCGTTTTTACCCTTTGGGTACGGAACCCTAAAAAAGCACTTTGGCTAAAAAAATAAGCTAGGTACCAAAATTACTACTTCCACGCAGACGAGGTCGCGGGCAAAAGCTAGTTATTAATAAGTACAGACTGTACTGTACAGTTTTATTATTACACTGCGCGCTAGAACAGATGTCTACGTTAGCCACTAACATTAATCCAAATATTCCAAATCATATCCAGGCAAGTATTTCAATAGGAACTTATTGAGGTAACGTATCAAAGGGTGAAGTCAGTTTTTTTTCCTCATACAATATACTCTGTTCTCTACCTTCAAACTTCCGGCCAAGCATCGAACATTTCCAATATTATAAAGATATCTACAATCTAATTTTAGAAGCCTAAACCGGCAACAGCGACACGGCGGGAGACTTTGTATTATAATATAGAGGATAATAGGATAGAGCGGTACTGTGATAGTAAATTTTGTAGCCACAGTAAATTCACTGCCATCTATCGACACACGATTAAAACTAAAAAATAAAATAAAAAATAAAAATATTTATATACTTATGGATAAATGTTTTTTTTTATTTGCATTAATTATTTTTATATGATTTTGACCCATGTTCTTTCACTGATATGCGTTAAAATTGTTAAATAACAAACGAAACCGTCAACGCAATCTATTCGAGAGTAGGCCAAAGGTGGTAAAATGTAGTGGCGCCATCTGTTCGAGAATTAAATATTCTTGATTTTCGAGGCACGTTTTTCCTAAGACTGTATCCATCTAATAAGGAGTTACATAGTCTGATAATATGTAGTGATAGTGATAACATTTCTGATGTTAGACCAAGATGAGGCTGCAACGATTTTCATATCACACGCAGTGCTGGTCTTATATACGTCATAATTTCATAGAAATTTGACCTTTAAAATAACACTTGCATTACGTGTGCTATTAAATTCGTTGCAGACTTTTCTTGGTCTAACTTTTATAACATCCTTGTCCTGATAGTTTTAAAAGTTAGAAAATGTCTATATAAGAACCACATGTGATGATGTGATGAGTGTGCGTGTGTGCGTGTGTGCGTGTGTGTGTGTGTGTGTGTGTGTGTGTGTGTGTGTGTGTGTGTGTGTGTGTGTGTGTGTGTGTGTGTGTGTGTGTGTGTGTGTGTGTGTGTGTGTGTGTGTGTGTGTGTGTGTGTGTGTGTGTGTGTGTGTGTGTGTGTGTGTGTGTGTGTGTGTGTGTGTGTGTGTGTGTGTGTGTGTGTGTGTGTGTGTGTGTGTGTGTGTGTGTGTGTGTGTGTGTGTGTGTGTGTGTGTGTGTGTGTGTGTGTGTGTGTGTGTGTGTGTGTGTGTGTGTGTGTGTGTGTGTGTGTGTGTGTGTGTGTGTGTGTGTGTGTGTGTGTGTGTGTGTGTGTGTGTGTGTGTGTGAGAGAGAGATAATCCATATCACTTCTAATCTAACGATTATAAATAAATACGATCGATGAACCAGATTCGACCAATAGGTACAAATATTATGAGAATAAACGCGTAAAACTAAGCTAAAATGGCGCTTCTATTGAATTTAGACAATTTATTGTTTGTAGACACGACAACAAAAATTCCCCAAAGAGTCAGTATATTTTTATTAATGTTGCAAAGTATCATGTTTTGCGAAGTGGAGCGAAATAAATACCTCTATTGAAGATCGTAGGTACATACCTACAGGCTTTTATTGGGTTTCAGTTGGAACCAAGATATTGTGTTTTTAACCTCATTAAAATTATTTTTTTACGATGTGAGAATGAACTCTGGTGTGGGTAAGTAAGTGTACACGAAAATCAGCGGTCAGTATGTTTTTAAGGCAACAGGCACCCGTTACCCGCGCGTGTCCGTGCATCTGTCCGCTCATTAACTACATTTACCTGCAGGCCTTTCCGTTCCCGCTCTTTTAAATCATTTCGGTGTTATTTAAAATAATGGGATTAATTTTGTGTTTATTTTGTATTCTTTATCGACGTTTTTATAAGGGCCGATTGCACAAACCCTCTGTTAGTTCGTTGAGATTTGCTTGTATAGGTATGAAAGTGGGACATCTGGGTCATTTAATATTATTTTATGAGAAATTTTATACTATTTTTAATCAGTCACAATAGGCTATCTTGATTCTAATAGGAGAAAAAAGGTTCCCAGGATTTTTATCTCCATTCCTTTACCATTTTTATAGACATCGATTATGGTAACCTGTAAAATGTATAGAAATTGGATGCGAGTAGAAATAACAAATTCCCTAATTTGAAAAAAGTGTGCTATACATTTTTAAACAAAAAGACCTTTTTGCAGGACCACAGTTACCTACAGAGTTTTGCATAAGTACAGTTCGCTATATAATTTTGGGGTGTATGGTAAACAAATGGTAACCAACACGTAGACTGAAACTTACTAGACCCCCTTTAAAACAAAACTTAGTCCATCTATCAGGCTCCTCTCCCACTCTTGCCTTCCTTTGTCTACCTCTCTCGACTTCTATCAAAGAGTAGTATAATCTTCCCTTATTAATATTTTTTTTTTACTTTTCGTGTCGCACACGCTAACGCTATTGGTACAAGCTTATACTGCATACTGCATGGCCACAGAGGATTTAGATGCTGGTCTTGTGACTTGTGGTACAAATTCAAGAAATAATTCATTTACTTTTATGAAGAGAAGCTACTCTTCTGAAAAAAAGTCTTGTAGAATGTAAAATAAGTAAAATTAAAAATGGATAAATTCTGTTATGATCGAGTCATGGTTTTGATACCTAATACATTTAATTTTCTTCCTTGACACAATCAGAATAAAGTAGCCCATGCAGTAGTGCGACTAGTGTGATTCCTATAATATCATGTTGTTCTGAATTATATTGTATAGCAATAAAGTTCTATGTTCTAGCCCCATTTAAATATTTATTTTATTCTGTTTTTATTAGTATTTGTTGTTATAGCGGCAACAAATACATCATCTGTGAAGATTTCAACTGTCTAGCTATCACGGTTCCTGAGATACAGCATGGTGACAGACGTACAGACAGACAGCGGAGTCTTAGTAATAGGGTCCCCTAGGGAACCCTTAAAACGGTAAAATACGTATGACTGACACGTATCAGAGATCTGTTCTCCATAAATATACCAAGCCCGCAGCTACTATATTTTACCCAATACACAATTTTCGGCGCCTATTAAAATGGTTGTGATTGGTCACTAATAGTTTTGCTCCATGTCCAACACCTTGCGCAGAATTACATTTTTTGGCTGTCTGTCTGTGTGTCACCAGGCTGTATCCCATGAACCGAGACAGCTAGACAGTTGAAATTTTCACAGATAATGTATTGCTGTTGCCGCTATAACAAATACTAAAAACAGAATAAAATACATATTTAAGTGGGGCTCCCATACAACAAACGTGACTTTTTTGTTGTTTTTTGCGTGGTATGGAATGGTACGGAACCCTTCGTGCTCGAGTCCAACTCGCACTTGGCCGGTTTTTGGGCTCTAGTCAGACTTCTATAGTTATTCAAGTTCGTAGGGTATTAAAAAGTAAAAATTAGGAAAACTCGGTAGATGCGTGACCGAAGTAAGTTTATTTCACATTGCCTCAAACTTGGTGCCGCAACACATACACAGCAGTCTCTCACAATCATTACAACTCTTTCGATTTCGGTATTTTCAGTAACAAACATGCGAATAACTGTAATGAACTTTGATTGCGTTTTCCAACTCGCTTCTTTAAAGGAAGTCGGTTAATTCTTCACGTATATTTCTTCAATGAGACAAAGACAACTTCTCATTCGTTTCAAGGAAACCCGATAATCCTAAAAGATACATCCAGATCTAGTGAATATAAGTAAATATATTATGTGACAAATATGCAACAATATTTCGTCAAGTGACAACCAAAACTCACTAATACTTCCCCAAGTTCAGAGCCAGTGAACCGTACTAGAACCAAAACAAGGTTGATTTTGGTTTTTTTTTTTGCAATTAGCAAAGATAGATATAAATCCGTAATAGATGGATACAGTCTAAGGAAAAAACGTACCTCGAAAATCAAGAAAATTTGATTCTCGTTCAGAGGGCGCTACTAGTTTTGGCCTACAGTCGTATAGATGGCGTTGACGGTTCGTTTGTTATTTAACAATTTTTACGCATATCAGTGAAAGAACATGGGTCAAAATCATTAAAATAATTAATGCAAATAAAAAAAATCATTTATCTGTATTTAAAAACATTTTATCGTATTTTTATAAATCTTCATTTTTAGTTTTAAAGTGTGTCGACAGATGGCAGTGAATTTATTGGGGTTTGGCTTAAAGGACTCTCATCCAAGCCATAAATGTAAAAAAAAAAAATTGGGGTTACAAAATTTACTATGACAGTACCGCTCTAGTATAAGTTACTTTATGCAATTAGTGAGTTTTGTCTGTCGATTTATTCGTTTTGACTTCACAAGAAATCTAACGTTCCACTTCCTTGTTAGACTGTAGGCTGAACGCTGGCAGTTATAAAATTAAGCATTCGCCAGATCTGGACGCACCCTAAGACGAAAGTAACGAAAGTTCACATCCAGGCAAAAAGTATAATTTTCCTGAAACTACTGAAAAGTACCACAAACAGAGTAAAAGTCGTTAATACAAAAATAATATAACTAATGATATAGGTTGAAAATCACGCTATTCACGCAGTTTACAACGCCATTGACATTTTTAATCGTCCGTGAGTACAAATTCAAAACACAAGTGCTTAAAGTGTATTTTATCTTCCAACAAAGAGATTGGGGATGACTCACGGCTTAATGCAATCGACGTCGGATATATTAGAGCAGCCAAGGACCGTAAAAATATCTGAACATGAACTCTAACCTCTTAACGATAGAGATGTCACCATATAATTGTTAGGTCCTTGGTCGCTCCGACATATCTGAGTGCGACTGTAACTTTAGCACTCAGGTTAATCTTTTCGCCGCCACGTCAATGAAATAATAAAGTATCACGAACGCCATGTTAAAAATTGCACGTAGACAACCCGTATAACACATCAAGTCGTGGCGTGTGGGAAACGATATGTACTGACTTTATATCAACTCAATGGCGGCGAAAAAGTTACTGTAAAACGCACACATTGCGTGGATGGCAATAAGGTGCTAGTGGCATAAATATACTATAAGAAATCGACCTTATTGAGAATGTCTCGCATTTTACAGCGAGCTGCAAAAAGTGCATACCCACTTTATGAATGAATTCCATTTATAGAGTGGGTATACAATTTTACAGCTGTGTGTAAGCTTTTATCACACTTGTTCGTAAAAAATATGGGCGATAATGAAATATTACCTAATCGTTAACAATTTTGTCTATATCGCCCTTATGTTTTAAACGTTCGGCGTTCAAAATCTTAAGAATATATTAATAAAAGATACCCCACAAGCTCTGTGGACTACATTTCAACCCCATTATTCATAAAAGTTTACAAGCCTCAATTAGTTAAATTATATTATAACCCTTTCTAACAAATACATGCGTCAAAGTTACAGAATATGACAAATAATCAATAGCTTATTGGGGCTTGTAGCGCGTTTATGAATAATGCCATGTGTCTCGCACACAAGGCAATGCAACTATACCTACCCATCAATTTATTATACGCAACAAAGGCTTACAATTACATTTATTTACAAAATTTACATGAAAATAACGCAATAAACAATTTGTTACAGCTGAAAGTCTATACACAAAGACAATCTTCCAACAGTTCTGCAGCTCGTTATATAAGAAACGGAACTTTTTCAAAGTCCACTCCGTTACTAGGTATTTAAATAATAATTACATGTTAATAATATTACCTCTTTATATGTTTTCGATCGCACAACGGTATCAATTCAGACAATCACAAATACAGATGTAGTGCATCATTATTTTCCATCGTATTTTCACGGAAACGTACGAACGTGTCTTGCTACTTCAGTCAGTCTCGGGACATTTGTAATGAGGTTGACTGAAGTAGTATGACAAATACGAACGTTTCCGAGAAAATACGATGGATAACAATTATGCACTGCATCTGTACTCATAGTTCAGCATTCGTTCATTTAAATAACTTTAATTTTAACTATAAATCTTGTTTAATTTAACCCTAAAGTATTAGCAACCGGAGCGGGCGACGTAGGCCTGCGCGACATTTGTACTTTACTATTCTTTTAGACTTACCTCCTTGAACATTTAACATGATTTTCAATATTGAACAAGAAAGGAAAGCATGAAAAAATAAAAGAGCAGAGAGTTCTTAAAAAGAGCGGGTAAATAAATAAACAATTATAGTTTGTTCCTTTTTTAACTATGAAGTTATTACCCATAGAAAATAGTATGGAACGCTCATTTGTTTCTTGCATAGAAATTGTATGGCGTAATGTACTTTCAGAAAAACATGACTATAGACGTCATTTAACAATGTTCGAGAAATCCACATACCTATAATTACGAATGTTGTCTATCTCAAGTGATATTTCGAATTAGATAGGATAAACTAACATTTGCAGGTGTTAAATAGATTGTTACGATAAGATATAGCATATGGTTTTTATAAATTTTTCGTTTGTAGTAGTGTGGGGTTTTTTTTATTAATATTTTTACGTAAATATGCATTCATAAGTATTTATTCAAATTGTAGTCATTTTATAATATAAAAAAGAAGGTTAAGGAGGAAAGCCGACTCCTCCACCATGTGGGATAAATAGGTAGGAAGAGAGAGAGAGAGAGTAGTCATTTTATTCTATCTAATCCGGGTTTTTTTTGTTAGGACGCTCGCTAAATTAATTATGTGTTATTCTGTACGGAAATTAGAGTGCCCCTAGTACATCTCGTTCCGTTTAATGAGTTTATAGTTTTTAATATCATTTCAACGATTACGGTTACAACTTTAACATTTTTTTTTCTCGCTCGACGTCGGAACTCTCTACTCTGTAAAAGCAAATATTATCTCGGGTCCGTCTCTCGAACGTGCCGGACACTTGGTCGCGGTCGCATCACACTCGCACAGGTGTGACTCGCCTAGTCGAAGTCGATGTCCATGTTGTACATGTTGTCGCGCGAGGCGTCGGTGGCGGCGGAGTTGAGCGAGGAGGTGGAGGTGGAGCCGGGCGGCGCGCCGGCGGCGGCCCAGCGCCCGCCGGCCGTGGTGACGGACGTGTCGGACGCGGACGAGGACGACGAGTCCGCCGCCGCGTCCCACGCCGCGCCCGGCGCCCGGCGGCGCGCCAGGCGTCGCAGCCGCACCCGGGGCACTGCCCGTGCCGAGGAACAATCAGTATACAAACAATATACATATAGATAGATACAATACTCTTTTCATTTCACATCACCTATTCGAAAAAGGGCTTTTTCTTCCCCGCTAGGAGGGATCAAAGTGGCACTTTTCTTCCCTGCTAGGAGGGATCAAAGTGGCACTTTTCTGTTCCAGAACACGATTTTTTTCCTTTTTTGCATGCTATATTTTTAAATTTAATCATGTTTTGGAACATAACAATTTTCTCATGGATGATGTGAAAGCAGTATGTGTCACATGGTAGCAAAATTATTTCCACCTTGGGCGTTAACACTTGAATCCCTACGCTTAGGATTTTATTGTAGAATCCTTCTCTTCGTTCAGGATTCAATGTACGCCCTCGCCGTAAATATGTCATTATGCTCCCTTGTGACACAACCTTGGCACACCTCAGTAAAAGATACAGCTTAAAGTAAAACAATTGATATAGACAATGAATGAATGATAGATTGATTGTCATTCCAATCCCATGTGAAATGTGGACGAAAACAACTCAAATGGGCAATACCTAGATTAGACACAATAATACTCACGCGTAGAGCTAGGCCGGGGACGGCTTGGGGCTCGGCTTGGGGCTCCTCCGGCAGCAGCGAGCGCCGGCAGATGGGGCACGTGGCGTGCAGCTGCAGCCACGGCTCTATGCACGTCGAGTGGAATATGTGCTCGCACTGCAGCTTAGACACCATCTCGCCTGGAAATAACAAGACAACATTTCAACAAATGTACCTACTTATTATGTAACAGCAGACAACAAGTTAACAGTCCCCGTAATCAACCTGACAAAACCTGATAAATTCGCAAATACAATTTTATGTTAGGGTTATGATTATAAAATATCTAATAATTTATTAACTTTATTGTTAATATAATTCAATATTGACACTCTTCTGCAATGACTCTGTTTATAATAAGTTACTCCACCACTGTCTCAATTGAACACACTCCTGATTTGACGGTTCATGACACATTTGCCACGACTTGCTAAGCCGTGATAGTGACGTATATTAACATTTTGAGAATTTTTCTCTCTAACAGAATATCGGATGTATCAGCAGAATAGAACAAAAGTACCAGGCACACATATCGTCGCTATACTTACTCAACCTCATATCTGCAACAATCATTTGATGGAAATGTCGCTTTTCTTTCATTCGGAATACAGGTGTTTTTGTCATCAAATGAGTGTTGCAGATACGAGGTTGAGTAAGTATAGCGGCGATATGTAACAAAGAGTCTCACTCAACTGGAAGTTTTCCCAACACACTGAACAAGATGTATTTATAGCAGCGATCTATCCCCTTGACAATGATAATTATGATAAATGTACCAGGCACACACAAATAACCCAGAGGCTCACCCAACTGGAAGTTCTCCCAACACACTGAGCATGATGTGTTGGCCGCGGCCTGTTCTTCTGTGACGGCCTCACTGGGTATGGCGGCGATTTGTTCCCGAGGCAGCGGCGGAGGCCCTGCGTTCTCGAGCTGTCCTAGTAACTGTGTCACCACCGCGTCTAAACCTGGGAAATGCAATTTATCATAATGTAAAAATAGTTATTTACGATACAAGTGCGGAAAAGAGGAAATTCGAAACGAGTGGCGATAAATTAAAACACGACCGCAGGGAGTGTTTTTAATCGACACGAGTTGCGAATTACCTATTCGCACGTGTATCGTACAACGTTTTACAGTACATGTGGCCCTTTAAACTTTCGACATATGCACGAAAAGTGCTATTTGACGCACTAGTGCGAGAAAGTAGCACCATATGTACTGTAAAAAATATTAAGTGGTCATTGTAACTTTATAGAGGGCGTGACGTGCGAGAAATGTAGGGAGCAACACAGGAGCCTCGTGTTTATGCGTTATCGGGTTGGCTCCATGGTAAGGGCCATTCTCAAAAAATATGTCTGCGGTCTAATTGCGGCGACCCATACAAAATGTATGGAGTCGTGACAATTAGACGCCGCCGCAGACATATTCTCAGATAATGACCCGTAAAAGTAGTTCAGTAAGACCTACATATGCACCGCTTAAGAGTATGGTCAGACAACAAAATCAGTGTGCATAGGCACGTTAACTCACCCTCGCCGCCGAACACGTAGTCGCCGGGCGCGCCGACGAGCACGAACGGCGCGCCGGCGGTGACGGCGGCGCCGCCGAGCGGGCCGCTGCCGCTGATGGAGTACACCAGCTGCTCCAGCAGGGTCTCCGGCCGCCCGCCGCCGCTGTAACAACATCATAATGAGAATAAGGGTCGGTTGCACTAAACCTTTTCTTTCAAAAAAAATAATTGTATGGCAATTTTCAAAGTTCACTGCTGAGTGACGTTGATCAGTCTACTGCTTGGTGCATCTGTCCGTAAGACTAATTGGCAAAAGCGCTACGGAAGCTTGCTTGGGTTTGCGAAAGGCTTCCTAACTGCTCACGTGAAATAGATTTACAGGACGCATGCAGTGCAGGGGCAATTCACGAAGTGCATGTGTTATTTTAAACGTCAAACTTTTATGAAATTATGACGTTTAAAATAACACTTAACACACACTGTGCTATCAAAATCGCTGCCGAGTTAGCTTGGTCCGACTCTATACAACATTTACAGTCTTCAGGGAACAAGAAGTCTCAATGTAATTCTGTTTAACCTTTCGAGACCCGTCGGCTCCCTGGGGAGCCAGCTATATATACCCATATGTCGCCATATTTGTCCGGGTCTCGAAAGGTTAGGTTTTACGTCTGTAACGCTTACCGGTGTCGCCCTCCTGACATCAGAAACGCCAAGTCACTCAGCATCGGGTGGCTGGCAGTCTGGAAATACAACATACGAGAATATTAGTACCTAAAATATACACGTAAGGCCTGAGTGGACGCTCGAAGCGGAGCGTTCGGCGGGGCGTGCAGCGTGGCGTCGGGCTCACAAGTGATTTGAGCAGCGTGCACGTGCACTAAGGCCGCTCCTATACGTTTGCATTTGTTTAACATGCACGCCGCACGCCCCGCCCCGCTGCACGCCCAACTCGAGCGTCCACTCAGGTCTCAGGCCTTACACTTATACAGTCAAAGTCAATTGAGTTTGAGTACAATAAAAGTCTGGAGGAGGCAGGACTTGAAAGACGTACAGACGACAATAAAATCGTGTACATGTCAACAAAAAAAAAAGGTTAGGTGACAATGTAAGGAAATCTGTATGCGAAATTTGGATTTTGCTGAAATTTGGTGTTTATGCTATTTTTATTTGTAAGAGATGTATGAGATATATTCATCATCAGATCATGAAGATTTAGTAGTGCATTATTGTATCGGCAACACAATTCAAATAGATACATTGTACTGAGGCATTCATACAACAGATTACTTGAATAACAAACGTATCAGTGAATCAGTGACGTAGTTGTGATGCGAAATGATAAGAAAAAGGCAAGGTCGCGAAAATAATTCCGTTTACGCAGTAGGTAGGTGTGTCACACTATTTTAGTCTGTCTTCTGTCGCTATTGTTGCTTTTATAGTCGCCATCAGATATATCGGAGCGGCCAAGGTGCTCACAAATATCTGAACACGCCACTACTGTGAAGGAGTGAGAACGCGAGTTCAGATATTTTTGAGCACCTCGGCCGCTTCTATAAATCTGATGGCGACTGTACTAGTTGTATTAAACACGCTTATCGGAACATCGGTGGACCTTATGTAGCGCAAACTGAAAGTTTCTAGAATAGAGAAAACTGTAGTAATTAGGCCTTCACTATATTATACTAGCTTTTGCCCGCGACTTCGTCTGTGTGGAGTTAGTAATTTGGGTAGCTTAATATTGTCTTCGGTTACCGCGATAGTTACTCATGAAATAAAACTATGAAAACGGATTATATCGCGTAAATTCAATATACGCGATATAATCCGTTTTCATAGTTTTATTTCTTGGGTAGCTTAATTTTCATCCAACCTGCTTTTTATTGATTTCCCATACAAACTGCCACCCCCCTTTTCACCCCCTTAAAGGATGATTTCTGGAACAAAAACTACCCTATGTCCTTCCCCGGAGCTTTAACTATCTCTATACCAAATTTCAACTAAATCGGTTCACGGTTTAAGCGTGAAGAGGTAACAGACAGACAGACACACTTTCGCCTTTATAATATTAGCATGGATTAAGGCGTGCTTTAACTCTTTCTGATGACGTGTACAAATTTTCATTACGATATAATCACCCTGAAACGCACAACGTTAAGGCTAAAGCTCTTTTTGTATGGCGATTTTGGATATTCAGAGGTCTTGTATTTAATTCATGATAGACCGCGGGCCAGGCGCGAACTTCGTGAGTCATCGCATCTCAGGCGATAACTCGTAAAGTGGTTAAGGGCGATGTGTAATGAGCCCTCGTGGCCGTCAGCTGCCGCGCTGTGGGTTGAGCAACGGCAGTAAGTAAAACAAAACAAAAATAAACTGTTCATAGTTTATATGTATGGTAACGGAATGGAAGAAACGAAAAATGTATGGAAATTTTAGGACATTTTTTTTCTCCTATGAGGATACTGATTATACAACATGTTGTGTTCCATTGTAGTAAAGACTTACGAGCCGATTTTGGTGAATGAAGTGTCGATTGTTTTTATAACGCTTAATCATCCGTTCTCTTAATCTGTCTAATAATAGTAATAATACATTGTATAGACAACTAATAGACAATACAAGACGCTATGTCAAAATACGTAAGAACTTTATACCAAGCACTATAGAACAATGAAAATCGTATCAAAATCAATAACAGGAGTTTACCCTATTATGGGTAATTCCCGTTAGATAAGTCCCATTAAGTAGTTACGAACGTCATACGACTTACCCCTTTACATAGTATTACGTTCACAGCCGGCTAAGTTAGTTTCTGAGAATTATGGAATAGTAGGTAATGGAATAATCCACACACAGACAGAACCGCTACTGTATTTTTTACGACGTACCTACTCAATAAGGCTAAAATATCATATTATGTATAAACAACAACATCAAGTAGGTCAGTCATTCTCAAAGTGTGCTCCGCGGACCCCTAGGGCTAAGCAAAGCCTCTGTGGGGGCTCCGCGAGGAAAAATCGAAAACAAATCAATAACCAGTTCTTCTATATCTCTGATCTATAGT
This sequence comes from Cydia strobilella, assembly GCF_947568885.1. Classification (NCBI taxonomy): domain Eukaryota; kingdom Metazoa; phylum Arthropoda; class Insecta; order Lepidoptera; family Tortricidae; genus Cydia; species Cydia strobilella. The sequence continues at coordinate 12,670,177 of NC_086057.1, forward strand.
TAAATAGTGACGAACGACTTTTTTTTTTGGGCTCCGTCATTTGCTTTCCAAAAGGGTTCCGTCGCCAAAAAAGTTTGAGAACCGCTGAAGTAGGTAATATCTTATTTCTCATCGACAATTCTTATTGCAAAGAGATAAAATCCACTTTCGACCAACTTAGTTCATATTAGCATGAGTCAATCACAATCAGTTAAGTTATTCGCGTAAAGGAGCGGCGCGGCGGCCGCTGCCCTCTCAAGGTCACGTGTCCGACTGTCCGTGACCAATATGTGGGCCCCATGTGTCAAACTACAATGCTCACACATTCGGAATGTCGTTCCGGACTTAGGAAATCTAATTTTGAATGCATCTATTCAAAATGTGGGACATTTTACAAAGTCCAAAACAAATATTTTATTTCGGAAACAGCTATTTGTAAACCTCAAACGGAAGAGCGGGGTTTCCTGACATACATTCATCTACTAGGAAATTCCAGCCATTATATTGTAATTGTAATTTATTTGTTACCTAAATAAACATTTTCATTTTTTTTTTTTTATATTTTGTCTATTTGCCTTGAAATTAAATAAATTGTTTATGAGTTTGTCAGTAATTGATAGGACTTTAGTTTTTCAATGAAATAAGTTTTTAAGTTGTAAATAAAATATACATATAAGCTAGAACTGACAGACTTTTTGAACTATACTTGCTTACTTTTATTTAGGTGGAGAGTTTAAATTTATTCGTAATTCAATTACAATATATCGATACCCTAGTTCACATTCATACTAATTACGATGAAAATGTTGTTGTAATTAGTACAATAGTGCACAAACAGTCTCAATAACAACCAAATTTTCCGGGTATTTAGAACGAGTGTAAACTGTTGTCGCGGGATGTCGCTATAATACGCGTATAGCGTTGTCTCGCTCAAACGCGGGATTATTGTATTAAGCTTTATATGTTATATGACTAAATTTTTATGGCCTGGCGCGGATGTCTTGTGTGGCTTGGTGGCAATGAAAGTGTAAAGGGGCCCACTGACTATCAGTCCGCCGGACGATATCGGCCTGTCAGTTAGAACAAAAATTTGACAGTTCCGAACTGACAGGCCGATATCGTCCGGCGGACTGATAGTCAGTGGGCCCCTTTAGAAAAAAACCTGACTTATTTCCATTAAATATAGTATTCATGAACTTGATAGACATGTTTTGGTAAAACAAATGCTCTGAAATTGGTTCATCCGTTTGTGAGCTATGATGCGACAGCGACAGACATACCTTAAAAATTGTATACAAATCCAGTTTCTTCAGAAATTGCAATAATATTCAATGTGGAAAAGAAAATGCAAACATGCATATGTATGATAGATAAGGAACTGCGGTTAGGTATTTATTTTCTCTTACTGATAACAGAAAGCATGGACCTGTTATTATGTGATATATTGTGGCTAAATTGGCAAGTGTAGGTATGTTTATATTTTCATAATAATAATGACTGTCATGTTCTTTTAATATAAACATATTTCTAGAAACTTCTTGGCATTCCTGTTAATTGAATTTCCTGTTCAAGAGCATTGAACTTATCAGATACATATGAGTAGAAATCTTAATAAAATTATAATAACTCTATGATACCTCTTAAATTGTATTGCAAGGTAATACTCATGAATGATTAGACTTATATTGACCGGGATATAGACCGTGATTCTTTTTTGTATTATTTATGAGCTTTTTTGTAAAGGTAATCACGGTCTATATACCAGTCAATATAAGTCTAGTGAAACTAACCATGAATCATTCAACTCTCATGTATGATATTAAGATTCCTACTTATATCCCTAGTAACACTTATTTCCTATCTCGGAACATTGTGCAGTCAGGGGCAGCCCTAGTGCGGTGCGTCACCAACACCTTGACAAGGGTGCCAGTTTTAAAAAATGCCTAGAGCCCTACTAAAATTTTAATTAAAAGGACTCTCACAACAAAAATCAGATTCCGCACCATCTAAACAAATTGCTAGGGCCACCACTGTGTATTAGTTATGTTTGGTTATCTTAATTGCTAAGTTTACCTTGTAGACTTTGAGAAAGCCCTGCAAGGAAAATAATCAGTAATATTTGGTCATACTTGATGTGTATCATCTGAATCATCTAAATTGCTCATGTCTGCATCACTGAAATCATCTCCGGAGAGTGCTGAGCCCTCCGTCTCACTCTCAAGCTGTTCAATGAATCCACTCGCACAATATGGACATCTGTAATCCTAAAAAACAACATGGTTTTGTTAAAAAAAACATTAATAAAAAAAGAAACCACTAGCAGTTCACTAAACAATTCACATTACTTCATGTTATTTCCATTCCGTCCAATACAATCCTAATATAATTATGACGGTTTTAATGTTACAGTTCTAACTAGAAAAAGATGTTCTGAACTTCCTTCTATATCCATAAATAGTTTTTATTGAGTATTGACATTTCAACATGATGTAATTTTTCCAACAATTACGATATCGATTGTGGTAACTCTGTTTCGGCATTTAAAGAGACCAGTGGCTTAGTTTTTTCAGCAAGTGCAGGGACCTGCCTGCGAGGATTTGCAGACATTACTCACACAACCATGTTGACTTTACCGACAAAATAACAATCGGATATTCGTTCAATATGACCTTGGCCGGTACTGCTATAAGCCCCGGATGAGGCGACGTGAATGTAGAACAAAATACAATGGTAAAAATAACTTTACTATTGATTTTACCTGCAAAACATCCTCAAATTCTATGTTACACCTGTGGCAAAAGAAGCGAGCGGGAGGTCTCCGCTCCACCACAGCGTCAGCCATTCCCTGGTTTTGATCACAGCTTTACAACCAGATAAAAAAACGATTTTATTGTATATCCTAGGACTGTGCTTTCAAATAATGAACAAAAATTTATCAATCGCCATTTTTCTTAGACATGCACAGTCCAACTTTTTTTGAATTGATGAAAAGTGATGGACTATAGAGGTTGGCTGATTATAGGCAAAGAGAATATAACCACAGGCATGAACATTACGTAAAAAAAAGTCATTCAATGTTCTATGATGGCGCTACTGAGACATACGTAATTTATATAAGAGTAAAAGAGAAAGATGATATATGTTGAAAAATGTGCACTACTTTTTCATTTGCTAACATAATGGCTAAATTGCTAGTCTATGGTAGTGTAATTTAAGAAAAATGTGATGATAAATAAATAATTTTGTCATGCATTTATACATTAGATTGCTCTCCTTGGAACGGTTCTCTTTATATAAATTATTATCAAATTACTTTAATTTCTTGACAAATACAATGCGACAAATAGCCACCCGTTCAATTTCACATCTGGCAATTATTGAGTTATCTGTCGCTGTCGTCTGTCGTTTCGTTTTCGTTGCATATTGGGGCATGGAAATGAGGATTTGGAGAAATATTATTTATCCCTGCTTACAACTAGGAAATTCCCCTTTGGGGATTAATTATTAATTTGTTAATAATTATGTTTAGTTTAATGTTTGGGCCGGCACTAAGGACTAGAGGAGATTGTCGAAGTGTGAGTGAAGTGTTTGCGGGATGATTGTTATCAAATGTATGTGAATTCACACAAATCATGTGAATTATTGTAAACACTGTCTAATTATAGCCAAAAGGCGTTATGACCCGCGTTTGTGTTTGTGTCCAGTGAATAAACTACATAATTTAAAAATGAATGAGAAGAAAACGGAGAAAACCTTCAAGAGCTACATCAATGTATCTCCATCGAAGGTAACATTTTCTAAATACATAGAAAACAGTTTCGTTACTATCTGATCTTAACCTCCCGCTGAGTTAAAACCTTACTCTTATTGTGCCTTTATATATATATCTTACAGTTTTTATTAAATTTGTGCTAATTATTGTAGTCAATAAATATAACGGAAATGTTTAGTTTAACAAGTGTTTTTCCTTGATAAGGTCGAGACTATATATTTATTCATTTATTTTTGCAGAACAATGGGGATAGAAACGGATCAGTTCAAGAAGTAAAGCCCAAACTTCTAAATGGTGAGCCTTATGCATTTTCTAGTCTAGATCTAGTTTTTATGCTTTGTTTGTTAGCTGTACAAAATTTTATTCATTATAACATTATCCTGCTAGGTGACCAGTTATAATAGGTTCATCTAAATATCAACGGACGGAATAGGGGAAAGAGGATGCGGTTGATTACCTACCCGGTGGTCAGACAATAAAAGCCATTATAGGCTTGCCAATAATTCATATTCAGACCGCCGAGGTCAGGAACACTTGGAAGAGCATGGTTCATTGTGCAGGAAACTCTTCAAACTAGACATGACTTTCAGCAATGAAGATGCCGACTAAGAAGAGATAAATATGAACATGTTAAGGCAAAAGACACATATTGTACTGTTTTCTTTATAATGATCATACTAAAATTCTAATTGACTTCCTATTGACATGAGACAATCGCAACAGAGCCCCTACTCTCTTTCTCTGTACCCTCTAGCATGACCAGTAATCACCAATACCAAAGATGGATATAACTCCGTAATAGATGGATACAGTCTAAGGAAAAAATGTGCCTCGAAAATGACAAAAATTTGATTCTGGATCAGATGGTGCCAATACCTTTGGCCTACTCTCGTATAGATAGCGTTGACGGTTTTGTTTGTTATTTAACAATTTTAACGCATATCAGTGAAAGAACATGGGTGAAATCATATAAAAATAATTAATGCAAATAAAACAAATCATTTATCCATATTTAAATACATTTTATCGTATTTTTATAAATCTTCATTTTTAGTTTTAAAGTGTGTCGATAGATGGCAGTGAATTTACTGTGGTTACAAAATTTACTATGACAGTACGGCTCTGTCCTATTATATCCTGTTTGCATATATACATTTAGAATATATTTGTTTTAAATAATAAACATTAATTAATTAATAATAACTTATGTATGCAAATATTTATCTCATTTATACAAATTTGGACAAAATGTAGTAAATAAATAAATAAATATACACACACATAGAGACAAACTTTTTCTTTAGATACTTTTTCTTTCTTTGCATTACTTAATTTCTTTAATTAAATCATTTCCTATTAGACATACTTTTCTCTTAATAATGTTACCTAGTTTTTACTTAACCTTTCACTGTATGTTACGATACCGGCTACCATGTGACAGGCATAGCCTAGTGTGGGGCCACAGGACATTGATAAAATGTTAATAAGGTTTTTTCGTTTAAATAAAAAAATCTTATTCATATTCTAAATAAATATTGGACATTCTTACACAAATTGACTAAGCCCCACTGTAAGCTCAAGAAGACAAAAGAACTCGGACAACAAAAGAATGTAAATGAGCATTATATGCTATATAATAGTTACATATTTGCTGTGACTTATTTTTCTAATGGTTTTCAATATAAAGACACATCAAGATTTTTTACTCTTTTTGTAATGCTAAAAAAAACGAAGTATAATACTAGTTCCAATTGTTTGCCATCCTCAACCTTAAAGGCTGCTAAAGTTTCCCAGAGTATTAGACTTTAGCACCCTTTTAGTTTAAATTTATTAAATTAAAATTAAATTAAATTAAAATAAATGAGGTGTTAGTAACAAAAAACTTAAATACTAACGTTAAACAGTACAATTAATTAAAACCTACCATGCAAATCAATATACGTAGAGCTAGGACTAGGACAATACAATACCAGGTGAGCCGTACTTACCTAGTCGGCTCATAAGTTCTGTCATATACATAGTATCAAATAAAATCAAAAGTTTAAGTTTATTCCGTATAATTTGTACAGCGTTTGAAAGCTTATAAACTAGAGAATCTAAATGTATAACATTTATTCAAAATGACCGCCATAATTATCTACACAGGCTTGAAGTCTTCGTGGCCAGTCGTCAATGGATTCACGCACCACTTTCATGTCGATATTGGCCACTGCCGTAGCAAGAGATTTTTTCAGCGAGTCTAGATTTGCATGAGGTTTTGAGCACACCTTTTCCTCTAAATACTGCCATATTTTATAGTCTAAAGGATTAAGATCTGGGCTAGAGGAGAGCCAATCTTCATGCCGTATAAAGTCGATTTTATTGGAGGCGAGCCAGGCTTGTGTAGACTTTGCCTTATGGGCTGGAGCAGAGTCCTGCTGGAAAACCCAATGCTGGTTTAGAAACATCGTATGGGATAGTGGTTTCACAATATTAGTCAACACCGTGTCTTGGTACACTTTGGCACTAGTTTTTACTCCTTTCTCACAAAAATGCATACTAGTGACGCCCGCATAAGAAACTCCCAGCCAAACCATCACAGATGAAGGGTGATGACCTCTTTGAATACGGGGAATGCTATTAGACGCTTCTTTACTATTGCGAGCGTACACTCTATCATTTTGTTTATTACAGTTTTCTTCTATGTCAAAAATTTTCTCGTCCGAAAACAGTATACAATGGTGCTTATTTTTAGCGTACTTCTTCAATAAAGCTTTAGATCTTTTAAGCCTTAAAGCTTTAAGCCGACCATTGAGAAGATGGCCAGTTTTTCGTTTATAAGCACGAAGTCTCAGGTCTTGATTAAGCACTCTTTTCGCCGTGTTTTCGCTCAAACCCATCTGGAGGGCCATAACTTTTTGTTTCCTAGCGGGATTTCTGGCAATGCGTGCCCTAATTGCTTGTACAACCGCTGGAGTCCTAGCTGTACGCGGACGACCGCTTCTTTTCTTGTCATTTAAACTAGAGACCTCACTGTATCTTTCTATGGTACGATACACAAATCTTAGAGAGAATTTTAAATTTTCAAGTAGCTTAACAATTTTAGTCGGCGAGTGACCACAACGATATAGTGCAATTATTGCGGTACGGCTATCTTTAAGCGTCCACTCCATGTTGAAGAAAACAGAAAATTGCAAAATTATACTACTCAAATATTTAATAAAGATTCGAAATTCAAATGCAGAACGGTTTTTGTTTTAGGAGTTCCAAATTTAAATTTTAAAGGCCAGTGACAGAACTTATGAGCCGACTAGGTATTTGTATTACATAAAACATTTACTATTACATTAAAATTTACTATTACATTAAATTTAAGGACCAGTGGTGGATTTGCAGTGTTAGCTGCCCTAAACGCCAGGCCCTGTAGTAAGTACTAGCTGGTAGCTGCCCCTTTTTCAGCCGCCAACATATAGACTGCTGCCCCTAATATCTGGCCGCCCTAGGCCTGGGCCTACTGGGCCTCCTAGCTCCTAGCTCCTGGGCTTAGCAAAACCGCCACTATTGAGGATGGCAGTATGTTGCCTAGTTTAGCATAGTGTAGTATTTTTACTTTATGTTAAGATGCAAGTTGCTTAAGATAAAATAACATATTCTGTTTCTTTGTCATAGTACTAATTAGATAAATAGAAAGAGGTAGGGAATCTAATTTGCTTCTGAGTTATAACTCACATTCACTGTACTGTAGGGCCAGAAATTTTAGTTCCTTGCAACTAAAGGAATATTGAAATTCATTACTAATTGATTGTAGTAAAGTCTACTTTTAGTAATAATACCCACATCAATAACCTTGCCAATTCAACCACAAAGTTGTAGATATACAAGCTATATTGTCATAATATTTTCTTGCAACAGATCTCTTTGTTTTTTATCCTTTAGACTCTTTAATAGGATGATGATGTATATGAATGATTCATACTGATATTAAAATTACTATAATCAATTGAACCAGAAGAAGTTAATTTACATATTTTACTATCAACACGCTTAATCTGAACATCAGTAGGCCTTATATAATCAGGACTGTCAATGGTAGTACAAACATTATTTTAAAATAACTATTGACTTTTTATCATTATGCAGAATTGCACTGGAGATACTAATACACAAATAAATATTACACTTAATTAACATGACCGTAATTTTGCGACTCCATTGGCGCAAAAGTTAGATCAGCGTTTCGGTGATGCAACTGCTGATAATGCGCTCATTGCGTATGCGTTACGTGCGCTTAACTGTATCGCCGTCTATGGCCTGGTACTTCTACACTTCTTCTAGTAATCTGAACCTTGTATCGTCGTAATAAGGTTGACGAATGATCAATTAACTGTCGATGGGGCCTGTACCTCGGCCGCGGAAGTACGGGAAGCATTGACATCCGTTTTGTCAGTTTATCGGGACTAAGCAAGTGTGATGGGCGTTTTGAGACCAGGTAGGAGTTTTTTTGCCTAACGTCGTAAAATCCTCTTACCTGTATCGCCATCTCTGGTCATCTGTATCGGCCGCGAAAGCAGGGAAAGCGTCTCATTGACGTCCAGTTTATCCTCGATCCGTCATCTACTCGTAGTTTTATTACCATCAGGACTTTGTTGGTGTGATGGGCGTGAGACCAGGTAGGAGATTGTTTATTTTCTTAACTATATCGCCATCTCTAGTCATCTCGTTCCTCGGTTGTGGAAGCGTAGGAAACTTTTCATTCACGTGTTTTGTGATTTGTCAGTTCATTGGGGCTGTGTAAGTGTGATGAGCTTTTTGAGATCAGGTAGGACCTTTTACTTGCGTCCATCATTTTATACTCGCCGAGGCCAAGGCTGAAGCTAGTCTAAAAGTCATTGTACAACCATAAGTGCGTTTCATATATAATTTGCACGTTTTGTTGTGCAAGATATTATTGCAGATGACTATGACTCTACAAGTTGTACAACGCCATCTACTGTAACTTTCAGAACTGTGGCTTAAACATTTTTGATTATAAACGCAAAAAAAAATTAATAATATAATCATAAATAATAATAAAACCAGTAATAATCATCAGTAATAGTAATATTTTCATAAGAAAGTAATTTAATTTGTTCTTAGAGTATTTTTGATTACTTTCCGTTCCGCATAATTTAGTATTCCTTTCTCTGCTGCAAGCATATACATATGTTTATAGCTACTATAGATAGGGAACACGGCTACAATTTACTGCGTTAAAAGTTATCTAAAGTCTACGGACAATATTGTCCATAATCCGCAACACTGTTTACACTTGGAGACGTTTTTGTTTCTGCTGAAATGAGTCAATGCAAACTTTTCACGGTCGCGGCTAATACGCAAGCGCCGAATGATAAAAGAAGTTAACGGTTCAGCGCGTTCGTGCCCCTGAGCCTGACACTATAAAAAATGACCGAAAACCGACAAGTAACTAGTAAAGATAAAGACTGCTAATATCTTTACTAACTCGCGTGCCTCAAATACAGTTAGATACGTAATATATGAATGTCAACCAGTGCGTTAAGATAAAGAGACGCTCTATCCCGAGAAGGTCTCCAATATTTTGCGCTTTTAGTTCCATGCCTGAGCTGATACCTCAAAGATACATCATCTGCATTTGACAGAGAAGCTCAACTTGGAGCTAATAAATATTTCTACAAAAATGATATTTGGATCTAAGTAGAGATCTAAGTTCAGATCATACCGAACCGAATATTCGGCCGAATATTTGGTTGGGCTAAAACTGCCTAAAACGCTGAAAACAAGTTCACAGGTCCGCGATCTGCACTAAGCACGTGTTTTTTATTTACCTTTCCCATCTGGACGGGCCGGGAATGTAGTTTAGTTTCTTTAAAAAAATAAAAGAATGTTTCCTTTAAGTAAAATGAGCTAAGGTTTTAAGGCACTTTCCCTCCAGGGCCCATGTTTTTTTTCCACACTGTATAATTCGGTGTACGGTAGATATAGAAATTCCTCGTGCAAAGCGTCCTTTCTTTTTGCCTTTACAAATTACTTATCTTTGGCAAAGGGTGTTTAGTTTTAATACCATAATATTCGGAACGCGTCCTCAAACTTATTTCGTTATGGGTAACCATTAGCTATGGTGATAACATCGTATCGCTACAAATTTACAATGTGCGAAAGAACGGAGCAACTATTTCTCACAGCGCCGGCTATTATACTCGAAACAAAAGATTACACTTAAACAAATAATTAATTCTCTTTTCCCCTCACTAGCTCGGAAAGTTGTCGTTTATCCTTCAATACAAGCGGGGAAAAACGCGTTTTATCCACTAGTGGGGAAAGTAATTTGACCTTGGATGGAGCGTGTTTAAGTAGCTTGACAGATAAACAAAACGTAAAACGCTCATGATAATGGTGCGTTCGATATTAATTATCATTAAATAAATGGTTTGAGAATCTAATAAAAAATACCAAATTTAGCTTTATTTAATGATTTTAAGTCATAAACCTTAAAATTCCATAAGAAACGTTTGTTTTTTTATAATGATGTTATATATAATTCTGAACGCACAAGTTGAGTCGATGCAATTTCAAAACGCATCGTTGACATTTCATACATCAGAAATGTCAACATTGTCAACAATTTTTTTACTTAAAACCTTTTCTCACCGACTCGCGTAAAAATACACAACTTCCAGAGTTTTCTGTTATAATATCGTAAAGAAATGAGTGATTACAGTGATGAAGATGATCTAACGCCTGTGGATGTTGCACTTTCCTCGCTATAGTGAGGTGAAAAGTTTTGTGTTACACACGGGCGCAAATGTATTTTACTTCTCGTGTGTTGAAACACTCGCTACGCTCAGGATTCTATTTTAGAACCACTCGCTTCGCTCGTGGTTCACCTATAGAATCCTTTCGCTTACTCGTGTTTCAATTCTACACTCGCGGGTAAAATACAACTTTGCACCCTTGTATAACAAATAACTATTGTTGTAAATACGTAACGATGTGACTTCACTTTCCTTTTCTCAGATCGGTAATAACTATGGTAAAATTAAGTTTTAAATTTCTAGAAGATCATTATCGCCAGTGTTGGACATAACTCATCTGCTCTCATTGTATTTTATAAGTGGGTTTAGGCTATATGTACTCCATTCCAGATTGCAGATTGGAGACTATCAAAAATGAATCATTCAGTCAACATATATTTACACATATCTCGCGAAAATGGTTTCCTATTTAATTTTTATTTACTTTAGCTGTGATAATGCTGATATAATATAATAAAATAATGCTGATATACACCGTGTTTTTTTTTCCGTTAAATTCGCCACGTTGCTTGGTACATTAATAGAAGCTACCTGGTATATCGCTTTTTGTAAAATTCGAAAAAATTTTTTTTTTCTTTTGCATACAAAATAAATGAATATTGCATTGTAAATAGTTATTTGTTATACAAGGGTGCAAAGTTGTATTTTACCCGCGAGTGTAGAATTGAAACACGAGCAAGCGAAAGGATTCTATAGTTGAACCACGAGCGAAGCGAGTGGTTCTAAAATAGAATCCTGAGCGTAGCGAGTGCTTCAACACACGAGAAGTAAAATACATTTGCACCCGTGTGTAACACAAAACTTTTCCCCTCACTATAGCGAGGAAAGTGCAACATCCACAGGCGTTAGATCATCTTCATCACTGGAATCACTAATTTTTTTACGATATTATAACAGAAAACTCTGGAAGTTGTGTATTTTTACGGACTCGGTGAGAAAAGTTTTTAAGTAAAAAATTTGTTGACAATGTTGACATTTCTGACGTATGAAATGTCAACGATGCGTTTTGAAATTGCATCGACTCAACTTGTGCGTTCAGAATTATATTTAACATCATTATAAAAAAACAAACGTTTCTTATGGAATTTTAAGGTTTATGACTTAAAATCATTAAATAAAGCTAAATTTGATATTTTTTATTAGATTCTCAAACCATTTATTTAATGATAATTAATATCGAACAAACCATTATCATGAGCGTTTTACGTTTTGTTATCTGTCAAGCTACCTAAACACGCTCCATCCAAGGTCAAATTACTTTCCCCACTAGTGGATAAAACGCGTTTTTCCCCGCTTGTTTTGAAGGTTAAAAGACAACTTTCCGAGCTGGTGAGGGGAAAAGGTCCTTTACAGTTACGTAAAAGTTAGTCTAACACATAATGAAAGAAAAGTAGATAATGTCGAAATTGTCAAACTAACTCACCTCAGTAACCTTCTTGTAGTGAATAGCTATCAATGGAAAACTCTTTACTGACGAAACTTAAAAAATAAGTATAATTTGGAGGCAATGAAGAATCTTTTACACAGGCTCAGCAATTAAATTTATTTATTGAATATCTCAAAAACCGTAAGAGTTAAAACACTAGTTTCTTAGAGAAATTAACTTTATTTAACCTGAAGAATCTCCCCTTAAAATTAACGGAAATCAAAAATAACACGGTGTATATAATAGATATGAGAACATTTGTTATATCCCTCCCTATATGGTATCAGTATCACTTTTTATGGGAAATACAAAATGTACATAAAATTCCTTGTATAAAAATGCGCGATTACAAAAATGTTATACCTATAGGTATTTGTGTCATTCCAATGTCAATCCATTTAACCGAACATTCGCAAATTTACCGTATTTTCAATATAGGTAACGTATGCGGAGTGAAATCTGCACATAGTTTTGAACATGTAAAAACTAAACAAATAATTAAACTGAAATTATATTCAACTGCCAATTTAAAGTCTATATATCTGTCAATTAATCCCGTAAGTTTGATGGGCATTTAATTCTTTCTCTTGAAATTGTAGTCAATCTAGAAGAACACCATCGCGAAACTGTATGTAATTTCTGCAGTACTATTTCCCTATGGCCGAAAGCGAAGATAGTGGAACATTTTGTGGAAGCGGGTTATAGAGGTGAAGGTATGTTTATAATATTTTAACATCCTTTTTCTTAACAAAAAAACTACCGCTAGAAAGTTTGGTTCAGGGAAACATTCGAGCATTAGCCATGCACTTTCCTTGGAGAGATCGATTTAAGAAAATGACGGGGAAAGTGACGGGGTGACGGCTGAGTCACAAAACTCACAAAATCTTACAGAGAGGTCATGAGATTATTCATATGTGGCAGTAAAACTGTTTAAAGATATCTTGAAGATATGGGCATCGGCAAACATTCAAGAAAAGTTAAGGTTACCGTCTCCGAAAATAAAAAAAATAACTGAAAATGTGGGTACGTCATACCGATTAAAATGTACAAAAACAGCTGTTTTTGCGTAATGGGATTTATGGGGGACTAATCATATGTCACTTAAAATGAAAATTTATGGCAAGGTAACTATTATTTTTGGGTTTGGTGTCATAAAAAAAATGTAATTCAACTTTGTGTAGATTACTCCTAAACAAATTATTAAGAAGCATTATTATTTATTAAGAAAATTAATAACAAACGCTGGTTATCTTTTTTATCATTTGCATTAAACATTTGTAGGTAAAAGTTTCTGAGATTGTGTAATTTTTTGTTTTGTGACGTCCTTCCCACTCGCCGAAAAATTGTCCGGTTTTACCCGGGTATACTTAGATGGTGACGGCCAAACTGGCCAGATGTATCGCATTTCGCAACGGAACGCACCTTTGTTACTAAGAAATATGGATGTGTTCCGATATATTTTGTCATATAACCGTTACAATACTATATATTATCTACTATACAGTTTCCATCAGATATATCGGAGCGGCTAAGGCGCTCACAAATATCTGAACACGCCTCTATTGTCAGGGCGTTAGAGCACGTTAGAGTGCGTGTTCAGAATAGTTCAGATATTGTAAACACCTTGGCCGCTCCGATACATCTGATGGCGACTGTACATAGGTTCAAAAATGATTTCCTAACTGTCCTAACCATCCGCTCTGTAACGGAGGTGTCGACAGCCGTGACACGACATGACATGTCATTGTACTTTTATTGCGCGTCTAATTAACTCGTCATCTTAATTGGTCCTAAAAGCCGGATCACTGGGTTTTGTAGGCCCCATTATAGTGTGTAGGTCATTGTTTAGTGAGAGCTTAGTCACTCACTGGAATAAGGGTCTTTGTGTTAGCGCTGCGATTCATCTTGTGCTTAATGCAGATGTAGGTATGTGACGTGTCGGAGACCTCCGCCCGAAGTCTTATCACGTGACTAATTTTTCTACGTTTAACAACTATTATGCGTATTTTAGTCCGATTCGTTCCTTAGAAGTTCCTAAGCTTGCTTCCCTACTATTTTTTTTATTACCTTTGTATAAGTTTCATGCTTTCTTCCAGATGGGATTAGGTATACTTACTTGTGAAATTTGTTAGGGAAATTAGCAGGCCTATTTGTAAAATACTTTTATCTTATCAGCCGGGCTAGCACATGATTGGCGCGACAGTATCTCGCCGCGACATAGACTACCCGTCCCCCTTTAATTCATACAGTTAGTAAAAGACGGGTAGTCGTATCTCGCAGTGAGATACTGTCGCGCCAATCATGTGCTCGGCCTACTGGTACGTAGATCGGAATTCACTTGTGATCTTTATACGTATGATCGCGGTGTAAACTTGAAGTACCTAGGTAAGGTTAAGTTATGCGATTATAGGTCTACAGAAAATCGAATCTAAAATAATTACATTTTCGAGGCTTCGGCCCATCACACTAAGTCAATGACAGGTCATTGAATTTTATTAGTCCGCTAGGTAGGTAATTATTCTGTGGTTTCAGTATGTGTTGTGTACATACATAAATAAGGGTATCTAATGTTTATTTACGAGGTGTCGTTCGTCGTTTACTTCATAGTCAATAAATGCCACATCTGTCTTATACTATCTAATCTTATCCTGAAAAATGAGCATAACTTCTGTCTGTATTGAGTGTTGAAGTACTTTTACGGTACTTTACTAAAAAACTATGTACACTATAAGATATATTATTAAGTGAATAGGGTGCTTATACTACTTACATTAAGTGTCATCTGAGTCTCCATCTGATGTACTAGTGTGAACGGTATCACGGGGGTCAGGAATTCTCCCTACTATGCATTTTTTATACGTACCAATCCATTTAAGCATAGAGTAACTGATACTAGAGCGTTACTGTCATAGTAAATTTTGTAACCCCAGTAAATTCACTGCCATCTGTCGACACACTTTAAAACTAAAAATGAAGATTTATAAAAATACGATAGAACGTATTTAAATATAGATAAATGATTTTTTTTATTTGCATTAATTATTTTTATGATTTTGGCCCATGTTCTTTCACTGATATGCGTTAAAATTGTTAAATAACAAACGAAACCGTCAACGCCATCTATACGACTGTAGGCCAAAACTAGTAGCGCCCTCTGAACGAGAATCAAATTTTCTTGATTTTCGAGGCACGTTTTTTCCTTAGATTGTATCCATCTATTACGGAGTTATATCTATCTTTGATTTAAGTTTGACATGTGTGTGCTGCATTTATTTATTCGTATTTCAAGGTAATGAAATGTGACATATGTGTGATAATATCGTCTTCTGAACGAAATACTCCTAACAATGTTGAGGTACCAAGTGGGTACCAATTATTTGGTCGAGACCGCGAGGAGTCGAACTTGCACGCTATCAATGCAACATAGAAATGGTGCGGCTAAAATTATAACTTTAACTTGAATTAATATACATTTTCCTTCTGCAGGTGAGCTGATAGTGGGCGCGGCGCACAGCGTGGTGCTCCTGGCGCCGCTCAGCGACCGCGACCACGGCCGCTTCGGCTCTCTATTCGTCACCAACTACAAGCTTGCGTTCGTGCCGCTCGAGAAGTCGGTCGACGATGTGAGTCCCTCCTTACTTTCCGACCGTCCTCACAGCGTCAGTGAGCTAATAGTGGGCGCGGCGCACGGCGCACAGCGTGGTGCTCCTGGCGCCACTCAGCGATCGCGACCACGGCCGCTTCGGCTCGATGTCCGTCACCTGCTCGCGTTCGTGCCGCTTGAAAAGTCTGACGACGATTTGAGTAGGTACTCGTCCTGCCCTAAGGCCAGGATTACACTCGTAAGTTATACTTACGAGTGTAATCCTGGCCTAACAGTAGGAGATAGGTACGGTATAAGTAATATATACCCTCATCTGTTATATAAATGATAGATAATATTCATTGCCGAGTTAAAGTGCGTACGGACAGTTAAAAAAAGTGTACGATGCCTGTATCCCACTGTGAGCCACAATGTATTTACACTACAAGCTGTGTAATATTATGCTTATTTAGTTTCAAAGGGGTTTTCATGCTTTTTATTACCTATTTATGAATTTTAAGGTCACATTTTTGAACAAGATCGCCTGACAATCTAGCTACTCCAGACGAGATGGTAGGAAATTATACGACAAAGTCCATTAGTGAGGTCTTATTCCAGCAGTCTTACGACACGCTATCAATCAATTAATATCGGTGCGTATAACAACTTAAATGCGGTCTAAAAGTTCTATTCAGCTTCTTGCCGCACGTCTCCTGCCCAATTTTGACCGTAACCGTACCAAATTGGATTCGTTCTAGCACTAACTTGCATTTAAGTTACGGATTCTAATACTTAACTGTTTTTTATAAAATCTTCCTAAATGTACCAAGGATAGATTGGCCTTTCGTTGTTTTTCTTTTATTTAAAAGAAATGTAAGTATGTGTAACTCAGATCTCAAATTTTAATTTGTATTTACCAGGAATGCAGTCAACGCAACCTCCTCCTCGGTCCATACGAAGCGGCACTGACAAGCGTAGGCGCCGTATGGCTCACGGACGGCGGGCCGGTGCGGAGACGCCGGCTGCTGCCCAAGGGAGACATGCCGGTGAAGGTTAAAGGACTACAAGTCATATGCAAGGTACTAAGGTCTTTCTGACCCCCAAGCAAAAAAGTGGTAATATATTTTCCTTTTTTAATGTGGGACGTACCACATTATTACAATCTGTAAATTGTATATACAGATGTCAATCACAATGAAAAAATCAACGATGATCAACTCTGATCATTGATTTTTGACTGATCGTTGATTTTCTCATTGTGCTAGACATCTGTATATACAATTTATAGACAAAAAAGTGGTGTTAAAAAGTTACAAGATGCGTCCAAATCTATATATAAATTTCCAACCGACCTATTCCTGTTCGGTATACACCCAGCTGCAAAATTACATGGCTACTTTATTTACCTATGAAAGAATTCCATTCAATTTTGTAGTTCGCAGTACTTGGTTGCGGTTTTCTGTAATTGTGATCGTTTTTAGACAGGTGTTTTGTAGTAGCTTGGTAAATCAGGTTTTAGGTTACTTTCCGTTCAAGTCATCTCGGATATGGGTAACGTAAATATGGCATGAATGCATTCAGTATGATGTCCTAAATACAAATATATGATTCGACAAAAGCGAAAATGGTTGGGGTAGTAACTGTGAAATGTCATAAAGTCGGCTGTGCAAAGTTTTTTCTTTTAAACATACCATGTGGGGTACCAAATGAAAGGGCTTTGTGAGTAGATTACGAACTTACTATGTAATTGTATAACATTTTCACTAGAAAGGTTTTATTAAACAAACAGGTTCAGTAACCCGATACAGCGATTTATCTAATCAGCTTAACTGTGCCATTGCGCTGTATGGTTTCATTATCACGCGGTACATAAGGTACATTTGTCATCTCAAATTACTGTGATTCACCTGATAACTTTTTTTGTATGATTTGATAACTGTTGTGGTTACGTTAAAAACAAAGAGTTATTAATCCAATAAATCATTGGTTAAAATAAAAAATAGAAATATATGAGATTTATAACGTCCTCGTTATAAATCTACCTATTACATACTTAATTGAATAGGTTGTTATCAGTAACAGCCTATTCAATACCAGTGAGGAGCTCTTAAGTCCTGTCGTCACTTTATACCCTCGTGTTACACCAGGGTCACACTGTTTGTTAAAAATAAACACAGATAACATTAAAGAAGAAGTACCTACAATTAGATAACGTCGTCTAATACTTGTTCTTTACGAGGCACTGTTAGCATAAATGTGTAAAATGTATGCCTCCTACTTAGCATGCTCATTTGACACAACACGACACAAGAATTAACTATTTGACAATGTCGAAATTGGAAAAAATAATCTTAAATTTAACCCCTTTTTTTTGTTTACTATAATAAAATTAACATTACCTTTTTTCAGAACATGAAAGTCCTCACCTTCAGTTTCGCCAACTCGCCAATCGGCCACGGCCGAAAAGTCGCCATGGCGCTCGTCCACCACGCTTATCCAAAACGTCACGATCTGCTCTTCGCCTTCGAATACAAGGAACCTTACTACCCCACTCTACCCTCTGACTTAAACATGTTCATTCGACCGGCTGACTGGAAGAGAGAGTTAGAAAGATGTGAAAGTCCCCATTGGAGAATAACTTGCATCAACGGCACGTCGGATGCCTTCATGTTGACGGCGGGCGAGACGCTGATAGTGCCTAGTTCTGTGCTCGACTACAATCTTATGGAGAGCGCGAGGCATTTCAGGTTCGAATTTCTTTTAATATAGGTTATCTTTACTTTATCGGTTCGGGAACGCACCGGGAGCATTCGTTACTAACGACCCACTTGACGCAAATTTATTTATTTAATCGTATGGCATGCATGATTAGGTTAGTTTGTTAAGCCAGGTAACTAAAAGCCAGGTTCAAAAACTAATAAGAAAGTTGCATTTTATTCACATGCGAGGAAAAGTAATCAAATGCAGATTTTGAGTTGTTATGTTATGTTTGCTGGTAGAATTGACTTTTAAATGATGATTTTGAATGATAAATATTTAATAACATTCATTTTGAATCGATTTGCTTTGATTTTGTTTAATATTTTACAGTTAATTAGTATTTTCCTTGTGTTTGTGTGGTGATAATGTTGTGTTTCGCTCGGTGGCAAATTTGAAACCTATCTTATCAATATTAGCACGACACACAACAAGTTTGCCTCCTTGTAAAACAAATAAGTATTGTTATTCAGATCAGGACGGGTGCCAGTATGGGTGTGGGGCAGCAGCGCGGGGGCCGCGCTGCTGAGGAGCGCGGAGTTACTGCCCACGGAGCAAGCTGCTACCGCAGAGAGCGTGCTGCTAGAACAGGTAACGCATGTACTTACTGGGTGACTGGCCGACTATAGTATGAATTAATTAATGAATCAATCAATCAATCAATGTTTTTATTTGTTAAACATAGGTACATAGGTGTTACAATAATTACTTAGAATCACTATGTCTTACCAGCATTAGGTATACAAATTTGTTTGTGTTGGTAAGTTTAATAATAAACTGCATGCATAAATCTTACTCTAAACATTACATTAAATTAAATTATTGTCTCTTTTATATTCGTCAATGGAGTAATACGCTTTGTTTGATAAGAATGCAAACAGACGTTTCTTAAAGAGTCTTATGTTGTCTGTATTTAAAATGCTATTTGGTAAAATATTAAAAATTCTTGAAGCCATTCCAAAAACACTTTTAGATAACAAGGCCGTGTTAAATGAGATAGTATTGCTAATCTTCCCTTGTTGACGTACACTATTAAAGCTTTGGAATTGATTTTTATTTTGCTTAACATAACATGCAATTTCATAGATATATAAACATGGAAAAGTCAGTACACGTAGTCTAATAAAATGTTCTTTACAAGAGTCAGTTGGCGGTGTGATGTATGTGTATGAATTTTCTCTAATGATTTTTAGGCCTCAGGCCCTAATCCGTTAAACAAAAGCCTTTGTTCGTTTTATGGAGAGGCTCCTACGTCGCGTGCCGAGCGCGTGCCAAAGCAACCATGTCGTTAAAAAGCTACTATCGTGATAGTATTAAGGTTCAAAATGTAACAGCTCATTCTGAGATAACGAGTTTGGGTAATGAAGGACGAACGGTTGCCTGTGTGTGGTCTCAGAGGCACAGAATACATAGCTGCTACATAAATTTGAACCGTAAAAATAGGACGGTAAAATTTCTTTTTAAACGAGTTTGTTGTCGTTCAGTCAGTAGCGGTAGCATTGGTAACCGCTGAACAAAAGAAACAAAGACTTTTGTTTAACAGATTAGGGTGTGAGGCGTAAAAATCACTTGGGAAAATTCATACTATACCCAGCATGTCCCATACTCTGTGACGTTACTAAAGTAAAAGGACCCGGTTCATCGGGTTGGTTCTAAAGTAATAGTCGTTCAGTATGGCCTTATTTTCCTCGCGAAGCTTGGACTTGGGTTGTAAATTTCCTGTAAAATTCGGTGGTCGTCCGCTTGTCATGTATTTTAGTGAATATACATATAATAATAAAAAATTTTTTAGGTCCGACGTTCCCACCCCAAGCTGACCCCGCCGCACGTGATCTACCTATGCGGGAACAGCTTCCAACAGCCGAGCAACGCCGCGGGCCCCAATAATGCCTTAACTCCACTGCCGACGTTAGGAGCGCTTGAGGCCTCATACAAGAAGCTAGTCGAGTTATGTACGCCAACGACGTTAGGCGGATTCTGGGTGAGACTTGATAGTTAAACACTCCCAGTACTTAACTTGATTGACTCTAAGCGGGAATAGCTTCCAACAGCCGAGCAACGCCGCAGGCTCGAACAATGGCTTAACTACTCTACCGATCCTAGGGGCGCTTCAGGCAGGTGAGTTATGTATGTAGGTAACGACGTTAGGCGGATTCTGGGTGAGACTTGATGGCTATGCGCTCCTCAGTCAGCATCAAATAGATAGTGACGGCTAAAGTGGCCAAATATGTCAGAACACATCCTTATTTCTATGGAAATAAAGATGTTACAATTACAATATATTTGGCTACTTTGGGCATCGCGCTCTATCTGATATACTGTACAAAATCGTTCACATGCTCTTCTCTTCTACCTAGCGTTATCCCGGCCTTTGCCAGGGTCCGCTTTCCTACTTGCCTTTCTCTACTTTGCGCGATTCTAGGCGTCCTTTCGTGTGAACTCGTTCACGCTCATATGGCTTTCACGACATCGAGCCATCACTTTTTTGGTCTGCCCTGGGGTCGGGGGCCGTCACACAAATCGTTCACATACTCTTGATTTACCTATTTATAGTTACTGTAAGTTTATTCCAGGTACAAGATTCCCAATACTACTCGCTGATGGAGGCGAGCCGGTGGCTGCGCCACGTCGGCAGCTGCGTGGCGTTCGCGGACTCGGCCGCCGGCCACCTCGCCCGCAACGTCACCGTCGTGCTGCAGGAGGGTACGCCTTCTATAAATCAACTCTATGGTTTTGTGCGTTTCATATTGAGCGGGATGTATTACGTTACATTCGCAGTAATTCGTTCTAACCCGTAGGTTTAGATTTAGGCTGAGATTACCAAGGCCCGTACATGTCATGCCTTTGACGCAAAAATGACGCAACTTAACGTACATGGAGTTTTTTTTATAAGTAACACCACTAATTTAGATAACTAATCTACTGACGGGTAGAATACGTAAAATACACTGTTATAAATCAAAAATATGTAATTATTTAATAAACTAACAATCTATTAGTTGAGTGAGAATAAGATGAAAGTTAGTTAGGCGTTCTGTACTGATCGTCAAGTATATATTACGAAAAATTATTACGAAAAGACTTATTGGAATCATAGTCTATGCATAGCGTGACGTTGTTTATCCATCTTATTTTCACGGAAACGAACATGTCTTGCTATTTCAGTCTGTCTTGGTACAAAAAGTACTGAGTTTGACAGAAGTAGCGTGACAAATACGAACGTTTCCGAAAAAATACGATGGAAAACAATTATGCACTACATCTGTACCTTGATTGTTTTGTGTAAATGAAATACCCATGCACTGGGCGAGCAGTGATTAAGTCATCCCCGTCCATTTACTAAAAGTAATGTTATGTTGGTGTTTTTGAAATGAATTATGACCTAGAAGGTACTTTAAATTACAAACAAATGATATGCGTTCTTTGATCGTCAGTATTTGTGTTTAAGAATGATATAACACTTTAGATTAGAAATTATTTAATTAAGGTAGGGCACTCAAGGTCTATTAACACATTGCTTATTATTACATCATTTTTGTATATGACTGTTTATTGCCTAAATAAAAAAAATAAAAAAAGTACAACTTTACCAATGTTATCTTTTTTATGTAGGTGATGGCGTCGACTATTGCGCGGTGGTGTCGTGCCTAACACAACTGCTACTAGATTCACACTTCAGGACCATATCGGGCTTCCAGTCGCTCATACAGAAGGAGTGGGTCGCGCTAGGGCACCCGTTCTGCGACAGGTATGTTTTACTGCCACTTAGATTTACACTTTTAAGAGTTAGTTACCATTTCACTACTTTTAAGACCAAACCGGCATCACTGGTTAAAAGCTCGCCATTCAGCTAATGGCAGCTGTTGTCACATTAACAATTCGCGTCATGCTTTCCCTTTTTTAATCGACTCCAAAAAGTAGGAGGTTATTGATATTTTTGGATTTGTTTTTAATGTTTCCCAATTGCTCACATGCGGCTGGACCGATTTGGATTCTTTTTATATGGCATTATAGTTAATCTTCACAGCTGATCACGTCATAAGTCCTAGTTTGATTGGAAACTATAAAGTAATACATGTGCCAATTGTATTTTTATTTTTTATTTATTTTAATTATTATTTTCTACTGACAAGATTTGCTTAACCAACTATATATCCTAATTTCTATCCCAACATTTCTTTTCCCAGATTCGGCCTCCCCCGGCCCGGGAACCCCAAAGACTCCAAAGACACCTCCGCCGCCCAGACTGCGCCGGTCTTCCTCCTCTTCCTGGACTGCACTTGGCAGTTGTTACAGCAGTTCCCCGACCAGTTCCAGTTCTCGGAGACCTACCTCACCACGCTGTGGGACTGCGCGCACAACCACCTCTTCGACACGTTCCTGTTCAACTGCCCGAGGGACCGCGAGCTCGCTGTTGCTAAGGTAACACTCCCCTCCTGACCGCGCTTCTGTCTTCTCTAGACTCCTGGTACTCGGATCTGTGCCGCGCTTGTTTTGGGTCGTCAACGCGCTTGTGACACCAATGAAATTACAAGCGTCCAAAGCAGTTGAATCAACGCAACGCTTCATCAAGGACAACGCTTTCGTAACTGATGGAGGTGTAACCATCCATAGCATGCGGTATCTTCTTGCCATCAGGCGGGTCGCTTGCCACCGTCTTTATAAAAAGCTGTTTTACCGGTTCCTCCACACCGGTTTGAACATCTTTATATACCAAATACTAAAATGACAGTTCTAATGCCCAATCTGAATAAGGTTTTGTACCAAAATGACAGTTTGTTTGGGCAGACTGGGCAAACTAGCCAATAGACTTTTAGCAACTAAATAGCTGCATCGGCAAATCGTTTGTTTTTGGGTAGACAAGCTTCTTATGATATCCTCTAGCCGCCCTGACGTCAAAACTTGCCAAGACAACAAAGGTTCAAATTAGAACGGAACAGGAGATCTTTTTATAGGTCTCTAGGCGGCTAAAGGATATGACAGTTATGACCACCACTGGAGTTACATTGTTGTATTAATAAAATCGGTTTTTTTTTTTTTTTTTACTCAAATAAGTATATGTATTTAAAAAACCGTCTGAAGATTGTTCTTATACGCCGGATTTCAATAGTATATTTCTAAACATTGTCTTTCATTCCAGAATTTCGTCCAAAGGCCAGTTTGGGATTGGGGCGAGCAGTTCTCGGAGAAGGACAAGGCGCTGTTCTACAACCCTCTCTACATGTCGCATAAACAAGGGACGACACCAAAGCAAAGGATATGTGAGCCCTATAATACTTTTATAAACATTTATGCACAATTTGTTAGTACCTTCGAAACTTTTGTCTAGTAGTAGTAGTAATTCATTCATTCATTTATTCCTTTATAAAACATAGTTTTACATGTCAAATACAATACTTTATAAAACATAGTTTTACATGTCAAATAATCACTTTATTGTACACAACACAGGTTAAAGTTTTTATGAAAAGAGGTATATATTAAGTAAACTCTTATCAGAGTAGGTCTTATAGTTAAGTCGAGAGTTGGCCATAGAATCCTAAATAAAATAACACAGACCATTGAGTTTCAGCTGTTGAAAATCGTTTGCGATATACTTTTTACAACAGAGGTTCTTGACATTTCAGTGATAAGGGACGATTAGACAATTTTTACACAATCAATTCATCATCATGCATCAATTTTTAACACGGGATATTTCTGTTGATAAATCCGCCGCCCGCTACAAGTGCTCTCAGAGACGACCACACACCACCGTTCAGAAGCACTGTGTAAAAAATGAGATTGATTTATTTATCTGTTCAGCAACCTCATCGATGGGCAGTAAACCGTCCTCGCTACAGCGGCTAGAACCTTGCACGTCCGTGGCCGGCATGGAGCTGTGGTCGCAGTGCTACGAGCGCTGGCTGCTACCGCTGGACGCGCCGTACGCCGGCCCCGTGCAGTACCACGTGTTCAACTATTCTGTTCTCGCCGAGGTAAGAGCTTGCACGTCCGTGGCCGGCATGGAGCTGTGGTCGCAGTGCTACGAGCGCTGGCTGCTACCGCTGGACGCGCCGTACGCCGGCCCCGTGCAGTACCACGTGTTCAACTATTCTGTTCTCGCCGAGGTAAGAGCTTGCACGTCCGTGGCCGGCATGGAGCTGTGGTCGCAGTGCTACGAGCGCTGGCTGCTACCGCTGGACGCGCCGTACGCCGGCCCCGTGCAGTACCACGTGTTCAACTATTCTGTTCTCGCC
Source organism: Cydia strobilella (assembly GCF_947568885.1). Classification (NCBI taxonomy): domain Eukaryota; kingdom Metazoa; phylum Arthropoda; class Insecta; order Lepidoptera; family Tortricidae; genus Cydia; species Cydia strobilella. Next base: position 12,694,742 of record NC_086057.1, read on the forward strand.
GAGGTAAGAGCTTGCACGTCCGTGGCCGGCATGGAGCTGTGGTCGCAGTGCTACGAGCGCTGGCTGCTACCGCTGGACGCGCCGTACGCCGGCCCCGTGCAGTACCACGTGTTCAACTATTCTGTTCTCGCCGAGGTAAGAGCTTGCACGTCCGTGGCCGGCATGGAGCTGTGGTCGCAGTGCTACGAGCGCTGGCTGCTACCGCTGGACGCGCCGTACGCCGGCCCCGTGCAGTACCACGTGTTCAACTATTCTGTTCTCGCCGAGGTAAGAGCTTGCACGTCCGTGGCCGGCATGGAGCTGTGCTCGCAGTGCTACGAGCGCTGGCTGCTACCGCTGGACGCGCCGTACGCCGGCCCCGTGCAGTACCACGTGTTCAACTATTCTGTTCTCGCCGAGGTAAGAGTTTGCACGTCCGTGGCCGGCATGGAGCTGTGGTCGCAGTGCTACGAGCGCTGGCTGCTACCGCTGGACGCGCCGTACGCCGGCCCCGTGCAGTACCACGTGTTCAACTATTCTGTTCTCGCCGAGGTAAGAGCTTGCACGTCCGTGGCCGGCATGGAGCTGTGGTCGCAGTGCTACGAGCGCTGGCTGCTACCGCTGGACGCGCCGTACGCCGGCCCCGTGCAGTACCACGTGTTCAACTATTCTGTTCTCGCCGAGGTAAGAGCTTGCACGTCCGTGGCCGGCATGGAGCTGTGGTCGCAGTGCTACGAGCGCTGGCTGCTACCGCTGGACGCGCCGTACGCCGGCCCCGTGCAGTACCACGTGTTCAACTATTCTGTTCTCGCCGAGGTAAGAGCTTGCACGTCCGTGGCCGGCATGGAGCTGTGCTCGCAGTGCTACGAGCGCTGGCTGCTACCGCTGGACGCGCCGTACGCCGGCCCCGTGCAGTACCACGTGTTCAACTATTCTGTTCTCGCCGAGGTAAGAGTTTGCACGTCCGTGGCCGGCATGGAGCTGTGGTCGCAGTGCTACGAGCGCTGGCTGCTACCAGCAGCTATAGCATTATGACTTAGATCAGGAGTCTCCAACCAGCCCCGTTTTTGAGGGCGCGGAAAGTTTCACTAACGAGGAAACCGGTAGATTTTAATATTATATTTTGTTAAGAAAGGGCAGAAAAGATTGGAATGTAAATTGATAATGTTAGTAAGAATTCGATTGTATCAAAAACATGTTTACAGATACAACGACTAAACGAGAAGCTGTCTTCCCTGTCGATAATGAGCAACCGCCAGTCCAACGGCGACTGGACCGAGCCCGCCCGCCCCGCGGCCGTGTCTCGCTTCTTCCCCTTCAGCGTGGCGCGCGGCAACTCGCGGAGCACGCTCGACTGTATGCAGGTAACTACTTGTTACTGGCCGAGCCCGCCCGCCCCGCGGCCGTGTCTCGCTTCTTCCCCTTCAGCGTGGCGCGCGGCAACTCGCGGAGCACGCTCGACTGTATGCAGGTAACTACTTGTTACTGGCCGAGCCCGCCCGCCCCGCGGCCGTGTCTCGCTTCTTCCCCTTCAGCGTGGCGCGCGGCAACTCGCGGAGCACGCTCGACTGTATGCAGGTAACTTCTTGTTACTTCTGGCCTCCTGGTACTGAACGCACTTTGATAGGATCCTGGCTACATACTGTTTACCTGGGATGTTACTTTTGGACTCCTAAGATGCGAGGAAATAAGGTAAAATAATAATTATTGCTTAAATAAGCATCACTCAAATCGAACCTTCACATCAAAAACAATTTCCCTCTGTAATTATTTTTTTTAAATTAAAGGCACAACATATTCTGCTATTCAGTACCATTCAATATTCGTTCATTCAATATAATTGTGCAATATAAGCTGTATGAACACGGATGAGATCCTTAAAAAAATATAAAAGACTATATTGATATAGACTGTCAAGCCATTTATTTCCGTCAGCAGAAAAAAGCGGCAAATTTAAAAAATGATATTTTCCCATAGAAAATTTGAATTATGCGCCTTTTCCTACTGACAAAGTTGTTTGGCAGACTATAATCTTTGATTTTGTAAAGCAGTTTTCGCACGATCATACCGACGGTCTTGTAAGAACGAGACATGTAAGATCGTTTATCTTACTATCTCACTCTATCCTATAGCTTGAAATGATAGCTGATCGGGTTGTGTAGACGCGGCCCCCGGTTATAATTATTGGCTGTTTGCGTTTTTCTTAGTGGATACATATTTAAAAAAAAGTAAAAAACAATACAGTAATGAGTTATTACTGTATTGTTATTTACTTCCGGTCTGGTAGAACAGGACGAAATGATTTGTTTTTTATTTATTTATTTGAGTTTGGCAATAAAGAAGAACTTCCCGTACTATTTTTGCTACAATCAGGTGAACATTTCCGAGCATATTGGAGAAAACTGTCTAACCAAACAAAAAAAGAAAATTGCGGTTGTACTAGGACTACTAGGAGCAGTATACTTAGTGCGAGATGCTGTCGCGGTGCACTCGTGCTGAGCCTACTGATAGTACTGATACATTAAATACCATATTATATTACAATCGTTATTATATTTGTAACGACGAACTGTTTATATCGAGATTTTCAAAATATTGTCTTCGGTTACCGCGATAGTTACTCATGAAATAAAACTATGAAAACGGATTATATCGCGTATATTTTTATTTTTTAATAGCTTAAGACTAAATGTCCTACTGTACCTATATTGTATGTTCTAAGATACTGGTATAAGCTGTGGTTACCTATAATTGGACAAACATCTAACCTCAATGTTATGTAAGCTACAGATTGTTTTTTCATGATGTATTGTCTGTTGGTGATCCCAAATAAAATAAAATAAAATATTGAATTTATAATACATCCCGACGTTTCGAACCCTTTACAGCGTTCATGGTGAACGGGTGACTGAGGAAAAGCTACAAAGTATCTTTACTTGAAAATAGTTGTATTGTATAACTAGCCTTATGAACCGATTTTGCATGTACAACCAGCCTTAAAGTTTATGATGGTTCATTATTTTTGTACGTGGGTATTTTTGCACTTTGTAGCTTTTCCTCAGTCACCCGTTGACCACGAACGCTGTAAATGGTTCGAATCGTCGGGATGTATTATAAATTCAATATACGCGATATAATCCGTTTTCATAGTTTTATTTCAGTGATATTCAACTTTATTCTGTTCTTTTAATATAAAAGACAAGATGCCAACAAGTCTAAACATTGCTAACAACATTGTTATATCAAACAGATGAGCCTTATCGACGCCTCACAGCTCCTGGACTCCCAGTCTCTACTGAACGCCCCAGACTAATTCCTCAAATTACCTGTAAGTTGCTAGAAAATATGCTTATGTATATACATTTTCATGTTTGCGGAATATATAAGCGAAAGCCATTATGCAATATGAACTTATTCAACGTAACGTCATCTTAATTGGTTACAGGTTTTGAACCTTAAACTAACCTTAGTAAGCTCTTTATATTGATGGGGTCAAAGTGCCAAAATTGTGTAGTGTTTTGGCACTCTATCCGTATCGTTATTAATGGTACCTGTATTAATTTAATAATGGTAAAATGTGTAATGACATTTCCTCCCATAAATTAGAATTATCAAAAAGATTTTCCAGTATCTAGTTTGTATTAAGGCGCCATTTCAATTAGTTTTATTATTTTGTGATTGAGCATGCAGCGGCTGCAAAAAAGTTGCGTGTTGTAATCGTGTATAAAATTGTCCGTAGTTATGCAGAAAAACACTAACTTCATTTTCTAACGAAACTATAAACATAAATAATGTATTATGGAAATGATAGCGTTTCGTTTCCTTTTCTGCAGACAATTTTATTGTCATCACGTCATAACATATTAAAGTAACGTTTAAGTTGTTTCCTTTCTGCAGACCTACAGTTTAACATGCTTTTATAGAACAAACGGTGTGTTTTCATGAACACTTTTGTATTTAAGCCATTTTATTACAAGTTGATAGGAGAATATAAATATGATTTGTGGATTGAAACCCATTTTTTACCTACCCTAAAATTTTCAATTTGTGTTGTTGATATATTTTTTATTGAAATTGACGTACATAAAGCAAGTGATGAAATGTAAATAGTCTTAGGATTATTACATAGTACAATCGGATTAAGACTAACTGCGAAATCTCTAGCCCTCCATATGAGATGGTTTCGTTTTAGGGACATAGTGTCTTAGATCTTTTTTATGTGGAATTTAATAAGCTTTCACTTTGCTATACACGATAATCATATAAAATCCATAGCTACAGAGAGAAAACGAAAAAACAAAGAAGACGTATATTTTTTCATATTCCGTCTGATCCCTGTGGTCCCCGGTCCCCGAAGCTCAAATTTGAAGACACGCAAACAGCGGTGTCAGCATGGTTGCATTTTTATCACCTGTCACTATGTCTGTCACTTTCGCACTTACATACTTGTTAGAACGTGACAGGCATGGTGACAGGCGATAAAAATGCTACCGTGCTAAGCCCGCTGGAATCCCAGAAATTGTAGGTGTCAAATTGGATTACTGTCACTATTGTCAAATCCCATTCAAGATCTAAAATCTGTTTTTGCAATCACATTATTTAGCCCTAGACATTTTTTCTCCGTTAATTTTAGTAAAATTGTATTGCATAGCACTTGTGTAGCAATTATGGATCTACTGATGTCTATTTTATTAAAATCGGTTAAATAGTTTAGGCGCTAGAAGAAAAAATATGATTTAGTTTACGGCGTCCTCTCAAGGCGGCTGTATTGATTTTTCTTTAATAAAACAAGTGTAAACAGGTTGTAAAGGGCAAGAGGAATTTACCGATACTTCATTAAAAAAAATCTAAAGGGTATACTGAATCATCAGTACTTAAACCCATAACCCTACTTTCTGGTTAAGTCGTAGTCGAGCAAAATGTTGATATTGGGGTAGGACATGCACAAATGTATAGACAATAGTGGAATTCATATTCCTCCAAGTTTCCTATTAAGAGAATATCCCCTGAAAGGCAATAAGCGCTAAATTTTTCCGCAAAGATTACTACGACTTTTTTAGAATTTAATAAGCTTTAATGTTGCCTTACACCATATTTTCATAGAGAACGTAGATTTAAAAGTGAAACGCGAATTTCTTCAGGATGGTACACATTTTCCAAATTTCCAAGATGGCTGCGATTCCTCGAGGTCCCCAAATGTCAAATGGTGTGGACATGAAAAGGGGTATTTAATTGATATACATACCTAATTTCAGGACTGTTCTAGAGGTTTCGCAGTTAGTCTTAATCCGATTGTACTAACGTGTAAATTAGTGAAACTGTCATATCAGTACAGAGCAAATTTTATCAAGTTCTATAATGGCCTTAGGTATAATTTTTATAAATATAGCGAGTGTGAATTATTTTTTTAAGTTATCTTAAGCTACGAATTGATTATATTTTAATATTCCATTGAACAAAATAGTGATATTTTTATATTTGTGAAATGGTAAATTGTGTAGCCTTTATTTTCTTGTATTTAAAGATAGATAAATGAAAGAGACTTATTGAGTGTATTTAAATAAAGCCAAAAGTGGTTTTAAGTATTTCGGTCGTTATTATGCATACTGTTATAGCGCTACAAGGAAAAAAAAGTGTATTGGAATAACTGAAAATGAGGTCATTCTGAACATACAAATACCTACTAAACTATAAACACATTACAAACACATTTTCTGTTACCAACAGTAAGCAAACCTTGGTAAGCATTGCAGTAGCGTATGTGTTGCCAATGTATGTGTGCGCCATAGTATCTATGCGTCGCCGCACGCACACTCAAACAAAATTTCGACCCGTTTCTCAGTGCGCCAGTAGAGATTTTGTTTGTGTGTGCGTGCGGCGACGCATAGATACTTATGGCGCACACATACAAGTCGCGCGCAGTGCGTTTGTATAAAGATAATATACTTTGCCCTGTTTATACTACGAAGTGGTTCTGGTTTAGTAGATTACGACCTGCCCCGGCTTCGTCACTTCTCCATACAAATGTACTCAACTGTTTCCTCCGTGGTTTTTGAAGCTAGAGCAAGGTTTTTTCAACACAGATTATTAATATCTGTGTCGGACTGTTTTGCTTTTTTTTTGTTTTTTAAGGCGCTAGATCACTTCAAATATTCGCAAAAACGAGAGTTGGGCGTAATCGATTCCTTTGGTAATCTAAATTACTGTAATCAGTCCCGCTGATTACTCGCGTAATCGATTCCTTTGGAATTGAATATATCTAACTACAAGTGTAAGCGTGATTCCTCGCCTCCTCGGTAATCAATTACTTGAGTAATCAGATTTTCGGTTTGTTCTTACCGCATCTCCGGTAACAGTGGTTTGAAAACTTACAATTGAAAACGTCATAACGCTTTTATTTGATGGAGAACGGTTCTAACATAAATTCATAATATATTATATTATGGTCGGTTGACGATTCCAAAGGGCCCCATTTGACTCGAAAAATAGATGTGACGTAGCTAGTAGCTACCATATCACTGCCGTGTTTTGGCAACGGAGTATGGAAGGCACGTCATTGGTTACATTGTCAAGTCAAATTTGGCCCCAATACAACCATATTATGTAGTCTAGCATCTCGCTAATAAATTTAGTTGTTTAGTATATAATATATAATTTACTATTATAGTAATGGCAGCTCTTGGACTGATGCGATCGCGCCTCGAGTCTAACTTGGCTATACTTGTACCGAAATTCACTTAATTCCATTTAATTTCCTTCTTACACTTTGATTTATATTTTTCCTGAGTTTGATAGATAAAATTTAATTTCAGATTGATTTACGTTTGAAAACATTGATGTACACGTACAAATTAAGTTATGGACCTCGAAACAAGTACATTTTGTGGTCCCGGGTTTCTAATCGCCAAGTTAGAAATAATTAACATAGAAATTAACTTGTTGACTTGTTATCTGAGTGTATAATTGTATATTTTGTAGCATAGTAAGTTGTACGTAAAATATTGATGTAATTAATAATTCTATCGTCTGTTATTTAATAAAAACAATATCAATAATCACTGGAAACAGTGTTCAACAGCAGTTATTGTACATATTACGAAAGATGTGATTATTATGCAGTCAGTATCGAATATATTCATTGCACTTGTAAACAAACTCTTACTCCATAAACAACAGAGTAACTAAATTGTCGTCAACCGCAAAGATGATTTTGAATCTACGTGGCATTGAAATAGAACCTAAAGAGCCCAAACTTTGAATTATTCGACTGATTTTTCGCACACCTTACTTGATTCAAATAACTGACAAGGACGCAGATATACGTTAGACACGGTAGACCTGCATCTCACTTTCTTACTCTACGTATTGCTGCGTCCCTGTCGTCAGATACAAAATTAAATAAGGTGCATGTGTGAAGAGCTTTAGATGATATTCAATGCTGTATATAAGTTTTTGGAAGGACCATTTTGTAATGTCGGCATAAACGGAAAAGTTGAGATGTAGTGTAGGTACCCACGGTACGCAAGTATGCCCGCCATGGTAAAACGGTGCCATTTCGTGGTCGGCCGCGGCCGACAGTTCCTCCAGTGCAAATTGTAAGGCGTACCGAGTTCGAGGGTACCGTACGCGAATGGAAATGGAAATAAATGAAAATAAAAAGATATTGTACGATTTTCCTTGTTTTCTTCTCCTTTGCCTGTTACCTTATCTAGAAATTTTAAATTGCTAAATTCTAGCTTTATAACATTTTCAATATGTTGCTAAACAGATCCAGATCAGATCTGCTCCTAAATCAGCGATGTCAGCATATTCTGCAAAAACTATTTAGGATTAATTCACAATAAACATAATTTTAACCTTTTGAACGCTTTTCCTCAAGCGTCAAGACGTGGCCTACACGCCAATATCTCGACTAGTAAATAACGAATATAAACCTTATCTGTCAGCAGGACAATTGCTTTGACAGCGTCCGCCATGACTTTAGTTGGAAACTTTAGTGGTCGCTGGCGTGGCAGGCACGACAGCACACGACCTATTTAGTGGCTCTTGGCGTCCAAAAGGTTAAGTAATAGTTATCTATGCCTATTCTATATATTCGTAAACCTAGAAACACTAATCGTCGTTTTCTACGAGTTTCAACTTCGTTGCTAAAGCGAGGTTTAGACTAGCAAGAACTTGCATGCAATTTACGTTACATTGCTGACTACTAAGGTTAACTGCATTCAAAATGTTTATCAGATATCGCAATGTAATGAGAATTGCATGCAAGTTCTTGCTAGTCTAAACCTCGCTTAAGGAGACGCGTCTACTACACTACAAAACAATAGTTTTAATGAAAGTGAAACATGGGTATTTCGAACACATACAGAAAGACAGGTGTTTGTATGTAATCATTAAGCGTTACATTGAAAAACCTATTGTCGGAGTGGTACCTACTTGAACTCTTATCGTTAGCTACACATCAATACCCAATAACTAGAACTATCAATTCGTAGTAGACGTTAGAGCTTGACACAATTAACTCAGTGTGTGATAGTGTGCAACACATTGTTACTGGCACTGTTATATCTATGGGGACGGAGAGCTCGCTTAGTCCAATTTACGGCGGCTTCACATCGTTGTTGGCTCTGGGCTTGAGTTGCGCTCTCTCGAGCCGCTTCTTGAGCACACGCACGCGATGTAGTAGCCGCGTGCGCCGCCAGCTCCAGCCCGCGAGTCGCTGCCACAACACAGATCAATCACTTATGGCCTGTGCACACCGGATGCGTGCACGCGTGCGCGTTGTAAATTGTAATATACAGAGACGGTACACGACGGTTACGTGACGTGTGCGTGCAAGTGACGCGTCTACGCACACGCAACCGGTGTGCTCTGGCCTTTTACACTAGTAAAACATGAAAGGGTCTTAAGGGTCACGGTCACCAAACAAAAACGTAGTATGAGAAAGGCTAGTATCATAGCATTCATAGCTAACAAATTGAGAATTAACGTAGCTAGTAGCTTTATAGGTAGCAGCCCAGACATCAAAACTTGCCAGGACAAATGCAATTTTGATTTGTCAAAATAAAGATTCAAATTATAATGGAACGGGAGAGCTTTTTAGGTATATGTCTGGATGGCTAGACGATATGTACCTACCCAGAGTATAATCAAGTAGGTTGGTTTATTCTGTACATCGAAGGGAACATCTATCCAACAAAGTTGTTTCTCAAAATCACGTCATATTATAATTTTGAAACAAAGCATTATCAACTCTGTTTCTTACACTTATAGTTAAAATTTCACTAGGAAATTTTGGATATTTTGTTTTATGGCCAGCCTTAAAGGGGCCCACTGACTATCAGTTCGCCGGACGATATCGGCCTGTCAGTTGTTCGGAACTGTCAAATATTTGTTCTAACTGACAGGCTGATATCGTCCGGCGGACTGATAGTCAGTGGCCCCCTTAAGAGGATACCAAATAGTCCTAATTGAACATACTCGTAGAGGCGATCCTCTCTGAATCTAAATAGATTTTATATTTTATTGTGTAGATGTACTGAGATTGCAGTCATTATATGTGACGTTTCCAACCAAAAGGTACCACATTGTCGCTTGTCGATAAGGTTGATTTCGAATTGAAGCTATATGGAAATAGCGCCTTATTGACAACCGACAATTTATACCTACCCTTTTGGTTGAAAATGGCACATATTTCTTTAGTTTACGGAGTGTCGGTTCAAATGAGGCAGCAATGGTTTACGCGTTACGCGTGTGTTCTGTTCTTCAGATGTTTAAAGGGCAAATACAAACAACAATTCAACAGTGCATGTATTTATTCATGCGTTATCGAATAAGTTAACAACCAACAATATTTCTCATTCAAATATCTAACGTTTTCTAACATCTACTTACACAAAGCACTGAAGTCATACATAGTACATGCCTCAAACCAGGGAATGAATATCCTAAAAGTCAATTAAATAAAATTGTAGTAAAAATTGCGGAAACGCTAATTTGCTTGAAGTTATGTTACAAACCAACAAAAGACACAAGAAAAATTGTAACACCATTTTGTAAATGTGTATTAAGTATGATTAATTTAATTTAATTTTACTGTGTGATCAAATGTACTCGTTAAAATACAATAGTGATTGCTCCTCTACTTGTACTAAAGAAAACGACGTATATATACGCGTAAATACGTAACAATTTAGTTAATTTATTACTACAACATTGTGATGATAATACAAATGTAAAAGCAATGACGACACGTTAACCTCACTACAGATTTGCAAGTTGCGTAAGTTTCCAAACAGTTGGAATAAACCAGGAAAAAATACAGGAATCAAAAGAACTTTTTTTATATACTACGTCAGTGGCAAACAAGCATACGGCCCGCCTGATCGTAAGCAGTCTCTGTAGCCTGCAACTCCAGAGGTGTTACATGCGCGTTGCCTCTGGTGGGGGTGGAGATGGAAGTTTCCGAAATGATTCCATATGGAAATTTCGCAATTTTTCATTTCACTTTAGATGTATTCATTTATTCCGTTAAAGATACAAGAAGTATGAGAATATGCATTTAAAAATATTAAAAAATATAGACACTAAACGTGAAACATAATGTCAACGGTATAATAAAATGTCAGTTAAATAATTGAGGCCTGTACCATAACACAGCACTATAACTATTATAAATGCATTGTTAGATATGTCACCATTAAAATATTTTTGAGCCAAGCAAGACACAGCTTTAAACAAAACAAAGTAATTAAAATATAGTGTAATGACAGATGAGTAAGTCATCTCCATTAAAACCAGTCTATCAATATTAAATTTTGAATGAATACACGATAATTTCGAATAAAACAAATGATTATAGGAACTAAAGTGACTTAACTTCCGCTGCCTGCCCATTTGACTTGAACATAAATATCCATTTTAATAATCATCACACATCATATATCCCTTTATCTCAATTATTGCTTTGCAAAATCGTTGACGAAAGCTCTAATAGCTCAAAAAGTCAAAAACTTAAGAAGTGTGCCTTTGGTCTATGTAGAAATAATAAGAAAGTTCGTAAATACAAAGCATACAAAGGTCTTCTTTGCCCTCGAGTTGCCAGCCTCTTTTCTTACCAGTTAGGCATTTTACCCCCTTTTTGCCACACAGCCACCTCGCACGCCCTGATTAAGCGATTACTTTGACATCCGCGGTTATCACTACCTCCGATGTGTGAGCGAGACTGCTATGTATTTACTTGCGGACCCGTATCTAATGTCAAGACTGTCATAGACGAAAAGCACTTCAAGCACTTGTTAAGTCTTCAACTTATGCTTAGGCAAGCCAGCTTTATCAGTAATAAGCTTTTGGCAAAAAAAAAATTTTTTGGAACAAGCTTTTATCGCTGACTTTTCATTCCACAGGCAAATAATACTCTGACAATTAGATTGCGTTGTTTTATCACAAAGTTCCTATGGCGACCTCCTGTCTCCATCATCAGATTAGCTCGATGGTACCATAATATCGCATTGTCACCCGACTTACATATGTATGCAAATTTTCGGCTTCATTGGAAACCGGGAAGTGGGTCAAATTTAACTTGCAAGATTTTATTACAGACCGACACAGAAAATGGGACAGGTGAAACTGAATAAAAGCTTGTAAAAAGAGGCGGTAAATTTGATAACTTATACTAATTTAGAATCGCGCCTTTGTTTACTGATAAAGTCGAGTTGCCATTATACTAATACATATATACTAGTTGAGTAAATGCAGCAGGAGGCGGCAAGAGCGGGTGCTAGGGCTGCGCCGGCGCCGCTAGCGCTCCCACGCGCGTCAGTTGTCGTCTTCGTCATTCTCAAACATCTCGTTGTAGTCTTGGGAGTGTTCGAAATCTTTCAGATCCTGAACAAAAACAGCTGATATAGCCCTCGTGTTAGATAAGTGAGAATGAATAAGAATACAACTCGGTTGGGTACATTTTTAAGCAAGCGACCAATGTGAGGAGTAATATTCATGCGAACACACTATTAAAAGCAAAGAAAATATAATTTCTAGCAAAGCTTTACAACAACTACGAAACATTTTGTTAGTATTGGATAAAAAGTAAATTAATAAAGAGCATTAGCCCCTGTTATCTATTTTGTTTGAATTTTAGCTTTTTGCCTTTATACGCAGTGAAACAAGCACGCAATACGCGCAATGACAGTATTCATACTGTCACACTCCCGATATGCAAATCAAGCACTAGCTTAGGGCTTAGAAATAAATCAAGATTAGATCGAATGAAAAACCCACTTCCTGTGGTCTAAAATGTTTTAGACTCCAAGTTGTATTACTAATTTACGAGGTTGGATCAAAAAGTACCCATGTTAGAAATGCAGACGCATAATTTTTTTCTTCTTTATTAAATTTTTTAATATTATCTTGTTCTAGGTTCTTATACTTTTCCCAATGTTTCGGCCACTTTTTTAACCCCGCAAAAAAACTTTGTCAAACTCCAAAATATGCTTCTCGTTTGACCTGAATTTCTTTCCCCAACCCATTATTTTATAGTGGGGAACAGAAAACAGTCATAGGGAGCCAGATTCAGTGAGTAAGGTAGGTGTGGCAGCAATTCGTATCATAGCTGGTTTAATTTGGCAGAGACAATTCCGGAAGAATGTGGTGATGCGTAGTTGTGCTGGCGAAACAACATTTTCTTCTTTGCCAAATAGGGCCGCGTCTCCTTTTTTTTTATCGAAACGGTCCATAATTCACTGTAGTACTGGCCAATGATAGTTTTTCCTTTTTGTAAAAAGTTCATTAGGATTGTTATCTTGGAATCCTAAAAAATCGTGGCCATAGCTTTTCCGGCTGATAGGACTGTTTCTGCCTTCTTCAGGGCAGATTTGTCAGAAAACATCCATTGTTTGGACTGCCGTTTCATCTTAGGTGTATAATAATAGATCCAGGTTTCATCAACGGTAACGATACGACGCAAAAACTGGAAAATTTCGCTCAAACAAGGCTAAACACTCCTTCGACATTGACAGCGTAACTGCTTATTTTCTTCCGTGAGCAATTGCGGCAGCCATCAGTTCGACACTATTTTTATATATAATTTGTCGTGTATTATATTAATTGTTATTCCGTACGACATCCCTACAGCCTCTGCTAATTCGCGCACTTTGTTACGTCGATCGATGAGCATCATGTTTTTGGGCTTTTCTACGACTTCTTTGGTAATCACGTCTGCCGGGCGTCCTGGGCAGTCCTCATCAAAAAAAGATGTACAAGCTCGTTTAAATTAATTATACCAATATGAAATATCTCATTGGTCATAGATGGCGAAAGACCTCCATAGGCAATACTACACGACAGTAATGTCAACTTTCCTAAGTAAAGCCATCTGTCATCAAACGGGTACTATTTGATCCACCCTCGTACATCTCTCTGGTATCGGTAAGCAAATAGCTTGTATAAATGACCAACCTGGAACATGCCATTGGCCACGGCGTAGCCCGTCATGGCGATGGCGGCGAACAGCGCCGCGAGCAGCTTGTTCCGCGTCTGATGCGGGAAGTTGGCCGCCTCGCGGTCGGACTGCGTGCCCGTTGACTGCTGCTTTGCGTTCTGTTTGTGGTATTCTGAAAATTATATTGAATGTTTTTTTTTTTATACCACGTCGGTGGCAATCAAGCATACGGCCCGCCTGATGGTAAGCAGTTACCGTAGCCTATGGACGCTTGCAACACCGGAGATATTACACGCGCGTTGCCGACCCTAACACTCCTCTCCCTCGTTGAGCTTTGGCAACCTTACTCTCTATATGTCTGATGTCTATTGTCATTTTTAATGACAAAACCTATGGCTATGTCAGAAAGTACAAGTATGTATGACTTGACTAAAATTTTGAACAAATTTGTTTTTATAATTAACTTCTATGCAGCAGGAAAAATAAAGCAATGCTGGCTAAAGCGGAATCATATGCTAAAGAGATAGCTATTTATGCAACAAGTGCGGAAATCATCTTTACGCACGTGTATCATACAATGTTTTACTATGCATTGTGCGAGTAAATAAAAAAACATATCATGGCAAATAAGTTTAATTTGTTCCGCACTTGTATCGTAAATAACTATTACGATACAAATGCGGAAAAGAGGAAATTCGAAACGAGTGGCGATAAATTAAAACACGACCGCAGGGAGTGTTTTAAATCGACACGAGTTGCGAATTACCTTTTCGCACGTGTATCGTACAACGTTTTACAGTACATATGGCCCTTTAAACTTTCGACATATGCACAAAAAGTGCTCTTTACGCACTAGTGCGAGAAAGTAGCACCATATGTACTGTAAAAGACTTTTAGACAGTATTTCCTTGTCCTTTGTTTCAACCTTTGTTTGAACCTATAATTGGCTTTTTGTTATTTACTTATATAACTATTGTATAATTGATAGCTGTTGGTTCTCCGAAAAATAAATAAATAAATCAATCAAATTAATAAAAACCATTTAAATTGCATGTGATAAATTTACCCATTGGCTTATAACCTCAAATTAAACCTTGCCAAGACAAATGAAATTCAAAATACAATGGAATGAAAGACCTTTTTATAGGCCCCTGGGTTGCTAGAGGACGGAACTTGGATAGAGCATCACTGATATAAGCAAACTATGCAACAGTGGCGACTTTTCTCTAGACGAGTCTAGCCTATCCAATTTCTTTTATATCCTACTTTTAAAACACTTACCATCAGTAACCTGTCTGAAGTTCTTCTGATTAATCCTCGCAACAAACCTAGTGAGGTTCGCAATGCCTTTAACATGGTTAGCCAGCGTTGCATTTGGGAAGGGAGCCTTGACTAGAGGAGCCAGGTATGCAAACACAGTGGCATCAAATGAGGATGGCCGGTTACCAAAGAAGTATTCACTCTCTCCGAGCCTGTCTGACAGGGTTTTAAGGCACTTTTCTGCTTCACCATATATCTAAAAATTTTAAGTGAAATTTAAAAGTGACCATTGCCTGTAGATAATGGTAATAGCTGTTTTTTAATAACATCTTAGGCAAATATCAGCTATTTTAAGCTGCCTGTGCATTCATATATAATATAATATAATATAATATAATAATATAAATTATCTTATTTTCTAGTTAAATGTAATACATTTCTAACATTTTTTTTCTAATGGCAGAACCTTGTTGTAAGGTCCATTTTTACCAGATTTTCTGTTACAACATTTAAAAGGTCAAATGTAGATTTTATAAACAAACTTACTGTTTTTTCTATTTCTCTAAGGTCTGTGTGCTCTCCATATAGTGCATCAACCATCTCTTTAGCTGCTGTTTGGTATCTGGAGGGATAGTAGAAGTTGAAGGGAATTCTCAAAGCCTTAGCATATGTGGGCCGAGTCAAATCTGCATAGTTCTTCTCATCCACCCACCACGCAAACTGGTATGCAGGATAAAGTTTCTCGGTCAGGTACTGGGTAAAGGCACTGGCTTCGGCTGCCTGCTTCGTGTTTAAGTGGACATCTGTGCTGTAATGCTGATAAAATATTGATCAATAAAAATGACTACTTATCAACTATTTTAAGTTCAGTTCAAAAACTATGGTTATTAATATCTCTTTATTAAAATAACAACTTCACTTACCAAGGTTTTTAAATGATCAACAACTTCTTCAAAATTAGTAAGGACGGTGCGTCCATCGCGCATGACTGGTAGCCTGCCTTTGGGTGTGAAAAATGGATTGTTTGATTCCCGCACTTTTACTGGCACTCCGATAAATTTCATATAGGTCTGTGGATGAAGAAAAATAAAATTATTACCCATACACCGGCCTTTGCGAGACGGAGGTTATATTATAATATTTGTGAAGAACACTTACTAAAACTTTAAGACATTCTGAATCAATCGAAGCCAGACCCCATTCTCCTCTCCATATATCCAATTCTATACTTGCCATTATTTTTTGTAAATAATCTATTCAAAAACTATTTTTTGGAAATTTTGCTAACATTCAATAAACTTTTTTTTGTACTGCCATAGAGTTTGCGATTACATATAGACTATTGATATATTCATAGACCTAGCATTACATAGACCAGCTATACGCGTGCGCCCGTAAGGGATAGACATAGATGACGTCATAAACGTGGGGATACCATGTTGGTAAAAATTACCCCAATATTTGATATCACGTTGGGGCGATTACCCTGGAGGCAAAGTTAGCTTGTTTGACGGTATTAAAAAATTGTTAAATAAAATGTCAATGGGCCGTTCTTTTTAGGCGTATAAAGAATGAAATACCTCCTATAATGCGCGCAGGTGGTACAAAACTAAACATGTTTAGTAAATAAAACGTAAACTAAAATGTATTATGGGTTTTAATTTAAAGAAATCACAAATCGCAATCACACCAATTAATGTACACCACATTTAATCTTCACAACATTTGTTTATTTATTTTTTGGAATTAGAAGTACGAAAAAACTTCGAGGTCAAAATTACCCATAAAATTATGATATTTTCATCTGGTATCCCTAACATGATTGTTATGCAGCTAAATTAAGAAGAAGTTTAAAAATGGCTGACCTCAGACTCCTACCTACCTACGTAATTTGGGCGGATAATTTTACAAATAATGTTTTGTTAATTTGCGTAAATAATTGTGATATTTTTATTGAAATCGTTTGATTCCACATTGCTTTGAGTGTAACGTAATTTTACGATGTTATTCTCACATATTGCGTTAAGAGGAAGGTGTAAAATACCGTACTTACGTGTGAAAGGTTATGTTCTCATATTTTTGCTCAGAGCGGTTATTACAGCCGATTACAGAACAATTCACCAGTATTTTATCAAAGTTCAAGCATTCAAAACGCTAACCATCACTATATTTCATAAGAGAAAGCACAATTTCATACAAAACAACGATAATTAAACAAGCAACGAACAAACATGACATGTCACGTACTTATTTGTTTGCCACAACCTCGGTTGTGGCAGCGGTGGAAAAGTGAAACTATGACAAGGACAAACAATAACAGCGCTTTCTCTGCTACTCCTACTGAAAGATACATAAGACTATCCCGTTCGGTCATTTTCCCCCACTCCTCATGACCGATCCAGTTATACTAGATTCATGGATATATTTGATATGTCATAGTTTGTCATAGACAATATAATTTATTCTTAAGGCTTAACACACCATCGCACCGCACCGCGACCTTGGAGCAGTTGTAGGAATAGGTAGCTGGCGGGGGCTTCCACACTATCGCACCGAACCGTCAAAACAGTGCGATCCCTTACCTCAGAATAATGACTAAAGCAAAGAAGCCGGGCAAAAATAAAAGCTTGGTAAAAGATATCGTATTCACAACACGTTATTACTTTTTGTCTATGAGTGAGTGAGACAACAATCCGCAAGTTCTTTCGTTTTTTTCAGTATTGTCATAAGATGAACTGAGGGAAATGTCAAATGGTCCTATGTGGTTCTATAATATAATCCAGCCAAATAAAATATATGTTCGTTATTTCACAGGTAGGTGTCAACTGTAACAACTTGACATAGTCGTATTATTTTAGTTGAAATATTTCGGGATGTTTCAGCGGTCATCTTGGTTTATTTTAATTATTTTGTTGCTATTCCTGAAAGATTGTTGGAAAACGTGCTGAGTTTTTATTTGTAATGGTTTGAAGTTCCCTTTGTGATAATGTCTTGTGTGATCGAGGGCTGTAAATCGCATACAGGAAGAAAAGAAAATACGCATGAACCGATAACCTTTAATCGGTGAGTTTTGTTCAATTTTGAAGAAATTAATTTATAGGACCTGACCCTAAACATAGAAATCGATATGTTGTTTATGTAATTATTACTTGCATTCAAGTCTATATAGATTTTTGCATATATTTTCGAACTTTTCTGCTAAGTATGAAAGGTTATATTTTTGGCATAGTGATGTATCGACCTCAGATCAATAACCTATCGACATTTACAGCTTTCTTATAGTTTGGCCCAGGACTGTCTCATTTTAATTGATGAGTACAGTCAAGGGCATAAATATATATACATTCCCAGTCTCAAAAATATGTGTACGCTCAGACAATAAAATCGTGTTCACATATTTTTAAGCCATTTGTCTGGATCGATATTTTTGCCTTCGACTGTACCTATAGTTTTCTTTGTTCTTACTTACTGACAGATTGTGTTTGCCAGACTATAGTTTAATACTAAAAACCGGTCAAGTGCGGGTCGGACGCGCGCACCAAGGGGACCGTACTTTTTAGTATTTGTTGTTATAGCGGCAACAGAAATACATCATCTGTCACGGTTCATGAAATACAGCCTGGTGACAGACAGACGGACAGCGAAGTATTAGTAATAGGGTCCCGTTTTTACCCTTTGGGTATGGAACCCTAACAAAAAAGACATTAATGATCATTGATGAATGTTCCTTTTATTAATATTGTTGGTCACAAAACTCAACTTTTTATTTCAGATTTCCAAAGGACGAGGAATAGGGGATATTACTGCAATGTTCTGCCACCAGAGTGCAGCACTAGCTTTTTTAGTGCACCGTAGAGTAACTTATTTATACTGTACCTTTAACAGGTTTTTGACAAGTTTTCAGGGGACCTACCGGAAAACTCGAATCCGAAATTTCGTTATCTAGCTGCCTCTTTATCGCTCGGATACGCAAGAGTGACAGAGATGTTAGATAACGAAAGTTCGATTTTCTTGTTTCGCGATAGACCCTCAGATTGTGATAGTGGCGCCACCTACGCCGAGTTTCGCGTAATATTCCCTATTATTAAATAAAAAAAATATATTACACGAACGCTTTTTCTTTTTCATTTCCTATTTGGTACAGTCAGCTGCAGAGAAAAGGTACCCCACGTCCATACTAATTTACAGAACTTTGTATGCAGGGGGGGTGCCTTTTCTCTGCAGCTGACTGTACATGACTAGAAACTATACTTAGTCTTTTAGCATTAGAAAAAACGGTAAACCATTTCCACGTGTCTTTTTATTGACAAGTTTTTTTATAAATATAGCAATATTTTACTTATGAAAGCAAAAGTATGTAAATTATCGTATATTATATTTGTTGTGACTTATTTTCAAAGTGTTTTTCGATAAAACGACACGTTAAGATCGCTCGCTTCTTTCTAATGATAAAAAAACGAGAGGTATAGTTAGACGGTTCTGAGTGGTAGACTGCAAATGAGATAAAAGCTATATTAGGTACATGCATTAATCTTCATATCAGGCGGCTCTTTGATTCCAGGGATTGCATAATTTTTATACTTTTTAATGATTTTTAGAATATGAAAATTATAAAAAGTATAAAAGTTATGCAATCCTTGTATTCCACGCATTTCATTTCAACGAGCCGCCTGCTACAGATTTCTTGAAATTGCCGCGTTTTTTCAGGTTCAACTTTCATTAGCCAGACTATCAATTTGCCAATTTCGTGATTATTCTTTTACACGGCACATAAACTTATGCATAATTTATCGATATAAAAAGTCGACACAGTTACATCCCTAGCAAATTATCAAACTTATGACACCGTACGTAAATGAGAAATAACAAGCATATATGCATCTCTTTTCGGCACATTATCTAATTCGTAAGGAAGTAAAGTACGGGTATACATATTTGCGAAGCATTTTTGCCTTACTTCTATGCTTTAGTCATTATTCTGAGTCCCTTACAGACTGCCGCACACGTTCGTCAGTGTTGCCAAGTGTCCCATATTTCCATGTCTTTCATAGACAAACATGGAAATATGGGACCAAAGAGTAAAGTAAGTATAGTTGGTCAAACCAATTTGTCAGTAAGTAACAACCAGTAAAATTATACTCATCCCTTTCTTTAGGGCGCTAGTACTTGTGTAAGACAAAGATAGTATGATTCTCTCTGTGAGTGAGTATTATATTCTTTGGAGTGTAATAAGCTCACCAAATCCACAACTTAATCCGATGGTGTATAGGTTACTTAATCAGAGAGCCACAGACTAATAAGAGATACTACGTCAGAGAGCGAATGAAAAACGAACGAATCAGCTGTCAATGTCAATAAAATGTTGTCTATGGTTGTTATTGAAATTGAAATGATTACGTGCTATTCTTGTGTTTGAGTTATTTTTCTATTTTCAGTCGATATTGTGAGATATTTAAATTTATAGAGCAGTTTGACTCATTTGTTAAAGTGTCCTAATTTCAATATCGTGTCTGTTTATTTGAAAACGAAATTACTAATACTTGAAACATGTCTATTCAGTGGACATTTATCGCCGGCTACCTGTATTTCGAAATTGCAATAGTGGCTATAATGATGCTTCCCATCGCCAGTCCGCGACGATGGCAGCAATTCTTCAGATCGCGGCTGTTCGCCATGTTCCGCGAGCATGCGGCATATTACTTCTACATTCTACTCGGCGTACTGAGCTTGTTCCTCATGGATGCGATCCGGGAGATGAGGAAATACTCACATACTGATAACCACTTCCATTTCTCGACCGAAATGAAAGGCAATGTAAAACTTTTCCGAGCTCAACGGAACTTTTACATCACCGGTTTTGCCATTTTCTTGGCATTTGTCATAAGGCGCCTTGTTACTATGATTTTGATACAAGCTGAGCTGTTGGAGAAGTCGGAAAGGATCATTAGAGAAGCTGAAACTGCTAAGGACCTCGCCAAGACTACTGTATTGACACAAGCTCTGCAGTCCGCTGGGGATTCTAACAATGTTGAAAATTTGGAAAGGCTGTTGCTGGATGAACAAACCAGAATCAAAGAGTTGGAGGAGGAAGTAACATCTTTGAAAGAGCAGCTGAATGAAGCTAAATGTAAATTTTTGAAGGAGCAGCTGAATGAAGTAAAATGTAAATTGGCTGAAAGGAAGTCTGAATAAGTGTGATTAAAGAACTTGGAGATTAATGTTAACTTTTAAAGCCTAATTTTAGTATTTGACTAGTGGTTTGTTAGGAAATTATTTTATTTGATTAAAAACCTAGTCAAACTATCTGAGAATGTTACATTTGCAAAGAACAAAAAGATTTTAAGAAATAATAATTGAACATAGTTGCAGACAGTGACATAAATTATAAATAACATTTTATCACCCGCTCCGCAAATAATATACTATCAAATTCTATTCTATGAACATTGGGATGTTTATTTTAAAACTGTAAATACCGAACGATATTCACATTATTAATAGATCATAATTAACTAAGGCCCCGGCAAAATTGTTGCAGGCCTTAGTGTTCTGCTCTCTTGGCTTATTTCTTAAAACTGTTTTCAATAAAAAATCTTTTTAATAACACTGTTGTTTTATTCCAATTCTGAAAAATATTAATCACTGAAACTGAAACGAAAAAATGTATGTTTTTGAAATATTTACAGTAGGCGCTTTGCAATCTGGGTTATAACCGCGAAAATCGAAGTATGCAAATTGTGGGCATTTTTCTCTGTCACTCTAATTACGCCTTCATTGGAGTAAAAGAGAAAGATCCCCACAATTTGCTAATTTCAGTTTTAGCGGTAGCCCCTCTGGCAACAGATTTTTTCCCCCTATGCCGGATTATTGGATTACAGTAATAACATATACTAATCTATGGTTGGAACTGCTGGATTAGTGGATTTGTATGGAAAATGAAAGTAAAAGCACAAAAACGCTTAAGACGCTAACTGCCGGATTACTGGGATTACCGCGAACTACGTTCGACGCTTTGCCTCTCTGTCGCACTTGTAAATTCGCACGTAAGTGTGACGGAGGCAACACGTCGAACGTGGTTCGCGGTAGGCCCTCGGCTAGCTAATTTAAAAAAAGGGTTAAAGTAGAAACCCAGTGAGATGGCAATATCTACTTATATTACTTTCTCATTCTAATAGAATAAAGCATTTAGCCTTGATTTAGTCAGTGAGTAGTAAGTTTTAAGACGATTGAATAGAAAGGTGTGAAACCTCTTAAAATTTCCTATCTTATCTGTGGTATATCAACCCACTGTCAAAACGCCTGACATTGACGTGTTGACATGACATATACTGTAGCAGAAAAGAGTGAAAACTTGGGAAAATCTCTAGAAAATAACTGGGGATACAGACTTCCTGCTTGTGTAGAATACGGCAGTTTTTAAACTAATACTATTTTAAAGCGTTGTCTGAGTGTATCAGTTCACAATACAGTTTGAATTGTGTTTTGTTATTGTTTACTTAAGCAGCTCGCTGCGCGTTGACTTGCAGACGAACGGGACAGCGGACGGCACCGTTATACCTTATTTATGAATGTGGGAATCTTTAATAGAGTCAACCATAAGGTGAGTAAACGTCGTACGTTCGTAATCGAAGTTTTAATCTGCATACTATGTCTTCAAACTTGGATTAAGGTATGAAATACACCTTTGGAGTTTTGATTGATTAGTTACTAAACACCCTGAAACAGTCTTGTATTGTATTATACCCTTTACCTCAAGTGAACTTATATTCTTTGACTATGTTGCCTTCTAAAATATAGCCATTCCAAACATTGGAAGTTGGAATTGGTAGAAAGACAAACCAATGACAAAATCATCCAGAAATCTTTTAAACCAATATTTTCTACAAGCATTATAAACTTACTTTATAAGTCCTGCATGTTATCATAACATGCTTGATTGCCACTGACATGGTATAAAAAAAAAAACATCTGCAACATATTTTTACTTAATTAACTAGTGTTCCAATTTTTATTAACACTCATGAACACACATCACATCACAAATAGAGTGCTAATAATGCTGATATCAATTAATCCTAATATATTTTGCAACTGACTCATACATAGATACTATCAACATGAAATTAAATTTGTTTGCCAGATGGCTAGCTAGGTACTAAATGAATGACAGAGTTTGGATGTAATAAACATTCAAAAAATTGCAAAACTTATAACCTTTAATTAAAGCAAAGAGATGTGTTGTTTAATTTAGTAAATTAAATTAAATTGTGTATAAATGCTGGTTAGTGCTACTAAAGGTGCCTTTTATCTCACTACATTTTATCAGCACACTGAGTGTCAAAGCGGGGTGCCTCATTTTTAAACCTATTACTTTAACAATAAATGTGATAGTGCCACATGTTTTATGTACATATTACAACAGAAATGGTAAGGGGCAATCTTAAATCTTGACCATTAAATGGTTAAATAAAATTTAATGCTTTAAGAAATATATTAAAATTATTTATTGAGTATGAGTAAGTAATAGATATGCAAATTTTAAGAGTGACACCATTTAGTATTAGCTTTCTGCTATGTTATTTTTCCTTTTATTCAGAGCCAGTTGCACACGTCTATCACTGATAAAACAAATACAAAATTTTATTGTATGGGAATGGTCATAGTCAGTGATCGGAATAGGCAGAGTATAAATACCTAAACTTGGTAGAACAAAGTCATAAAGTGGAGACTGCCTTGCGATAACATTTTTTTCCGGAACTAAAGTCCCGGAAACGTACGAAGTAAATAATATTGTTATAAATACGGTAAAAAACAATGCATTCCTCGTTTTTGTTCAATACAAGCAATAGGCGTAAAATAAAATAACCAATTTGTTTCTGCAACTTTCCATATATATTTCTTAAATCTAAATACACACATATTGTCAATTAAATATTAGTTGCGAATATGATCCTGATTGTGACGACATATACTTAGATTTAAGAAATATACATAATCATTATTATTATTTTTTAATGTTATAAGCTTTATTGAAAAGATGATAAATAAAATTTACATTAATTGTATAAAACAATCATTGTACGTCGCGAGACATATTACAGAGAACAATAGTATTTTATACAATCGTGATATAATAGAGAGCTTTTCAGTCGAGTACCGTGTTTAAGCAACGAAGCTTGCTGAGTTGCTTAAGTTAAGGTACGAGATTGAAAAGCTTGATTATATCACTATTGTACACTGTTAGTTCCGGAAAAAAATGTTATCGCAAGGCAGTCTCCACTTTATGACTTTGTTCTACCAAGTTTAGGTATTTATACTCTGCCTATTCCGATCACTGGTCATAGTTCACCGCTGATTGCCATTGATCAGTCTGACAAGACAAGTATAGTTGGTGCAACATGCCATTACTAACTGTTGTGAAACCCAATATGTATTTTATATGGTCCGCAGAACAAAGATTCAGGCGGTATGTACGCCGAGTGGAGCTCGCTGCCGCTCGAGGGCGGCGGGCACGGCGTGCTCGGCGCAGTCGGCGGCGCAGCCGGCGCGGGCCGCGACGTGGTGCTGGCGGTGGTGCGGCAGCTCACCTCGCACGAGCCCAGCCCGCTCACCACCGACGCCGAGGTAACGAGGATCCACAAGGCTGCTTACAACTGGACGTCATTAAGGGATAGATTTCAAATATCTGTCAATAAAATTTGAACTTTCTGACAAATTTTTGAGGATGGATCCAGAAAGCTGCTCACAACCTGATCCTGAGATATTCTTTTGCCTCACACAGAATCTCCGAAAGATAAGCAAGGCACATACAGCCTTTAGTCTGCAGTTGTCTCATTGCAGCAAAAGATTTGTGAGAATCATATACTACTGCAAGCTCAAAGTTTTGTTTATATACCCGGAGATCTTACATTACATTTGTATTTATACATTGTTACACAAATACAAAACGACAATGCATATGCTAAACATAGTGCAAGTCATGATCGCCTTATACTACGACCTATTTTAAATAGTGATGTACCGACTATTGATTTGGCCGACTAGCCGACTAATCGGCGCTCGGATGGCCGATTAGTCGGCCGACTAGTCGGCTAGTCGGCCAAATTCATAAATCATTTTCTCTCTTCAAAGTTTGCATTCGGATAGTCACTGCAGCAGCTTTGTCTAAGTTCGGATGCTTTGAGAAACATTTGTTTGAAAAACAAAGTGACGCACTTTAGCTTTTCGCGCGCAATTTTTGTACATTTGATTTAATAAATGAAATGCACAATATATGTAACATGATAATACGGCAACAAATATCCAAATAAAAAATATTTTGTTCAAATACAGACTTCATGCATGAAGCCTTTTTGAGCATTTTGAGCAAAGTAGACTTTCCTTAAGTGTCCCGCATTTTGTGAGGTTAATCATCTTGTAGTAATTTAATTACAGATGTTTGAAAAAAATTGAAATTAAAAAAAAACAAGGTGCTGTTGTACATAATCAACGTTTGCAATTGTAACCAACTATATAATATTGTACGGACTGCGACGACATACATTACTTCGACAATACCTAGGTTTGCCCTAGTTATGTATACGTAAACATTGTTTTTTAGTTCGACATTGTTAATTTATTTATTAATATTTTTCTTTTAAAATTTTGCTTCATAAATTGCTGTTTTAATTTTAAGTTAACAATCTTTTTACGAAAGCATTTTGTTTTATCCTTTTGTGTAAAGTACTATATTTTTTTCTTTGAAACAAATGAATCTATCTATCAACTTTCTACAGACAAATTTAATAATATAACAATATAAACAAAAATATTCGTATGCACCCTCAATAAAGTATAATTTTATTAATTTGAGTAAACTGGGTATCAATATTTGCTGTTTATTTCGTTTATGTGCTATTTTGCTGTACATAATTTAGTGGCCGACTAATCGGCCATTTTTGCCGACTAGTCGCCGACTAATCGCCGACTACAAATGTGGCCGAATAGTCGGCTTTCCCGACTAGTCGGCGACTAGTCGGTACATCCCTAATTTTAAACCATGTCATCTTTTACCACCAAACGTATAATTGGTGTAAATATACATTGTGCAAGCAATGGTATACGATCGGTAACGATCTGCGAAACTGAAGCAATTGTAAAGGCGCAGGCTTATACTAAATAAATAAGCTTATATCGCTGACTGTACTTCTCTTTCAACAGACACTAATATCATCAAGACAATTCTATGAAACCCAAACACAATTAGGTTGCGTGGTTTTATCACATACTTTCTATGACCACCTCCTGTGTCTATCATCAGATCAGCTTGATGAGATATTGCATTGTCAGTTTCTCACCCAACTTACATATGTTGCAGCTAAATCGAATAATGGGAAGTGAGTCTATTTAGCTTGCAAGATTTGACCCGAATATATAGGTACATACATACAAACATTACAAGTTTAATAAAAATTTGCATCTAACTCGCGCAGGTAGCCCAAGTACACACACCGCGTGCGAACACCACGGCAGGATAGTTAGGAACCGTTTACATATCCTCAGGTGGAATGGGTCCTGGAAGTGATCCGCTTCGGGCTATCGCTCCCGCTTCACGAGCACGAGGCGCTGCGCGACTGCGTGCGCGTGTGCTGCTCGTGGCTGTCGCCGCTGCTGCCGCCCGCGCCGCCGGCGCAGCCCCCGCCGCCCGCGGTGCCGCCGCCGGTCGCCGCCGCACCGAAACGATACGCGAGGAAGATACTAAGGCACTTGCATAATCTGTTCGTGCCGAGGCCTAATGAAAGTGAGTTGTTTTTTTATTTTATTTATTAGTAACGATACTGGCTGTTTATCGCTATGTGATAAACTTTAAAATTATTGGATCTACTTGCATGTAGTTGCGAGTTTTACTAACGCTTAATATTAAATAGTATTAATCATAATGTTGGGATGAATATTTGCGTGTTATGAGCATTGAGTTGAATATTTTCCACTTGCAGGTGGTCTTTAAATTACCTAATAAATAATAGTATTTCTTAAAGTTTCACAATATCATTTTAATTAGTTTAAACACCATGTATATATTTCTTGACATTAAGTTTATGAAGGCTGTGACTTAACTTGTAAATAGCATATTAACGTCCCTCGATGTATCGAAACTACATATTCTTAATTTCAAAACAATCAACACAGGTTCTTCTTCAAATATATATCACTTGCCACTAAATACCTATATGTATAATTTGTATAAAAATTACTTATAACTATTGTCAAAATCAACTTTCGTTGTCTGTACTTGAGCACAGATTACTTAACACCGACGCAGATATGCCACTCTCATCACAGTACAACTTATATAAATACAGCGAGTTTCAAAACAAGTCTTAGATCGAGAACGACGCGACGGCCCGGTAACACTAGTTCGGTAATATGTTTTTGAGAGTGGCGTAATTGGCGTATCTGGTCAATGTTTTATTTGTATATTGGTTTTATAACGCACCCATTGCTCTTTCTTTCAAGCACTCGCATTCATATATCAGACGGAACTAAGTGAGTAATGGTACCTAACGCTTGATTTTCGCACGCTTTCCTTACTTATTCGTAGCACGGTTACTAATCTTTACTTGCTAATATTAAATATAGCTGGTCAAGCAAATCTTGTCAGTAAATATAGGGACAAAAAAAACTATACTCATCCTTGTCTTGGGTGCTAGTACTAGTGTAAGACAAAGATAGTATGATTCTCTCTGTCTATGTTTGAAATGAGACAGTCCCTTGACAAACTATAAAAAATAATTCAGCCTATATACGACCCACTGCTGGGCACAGAGGGCCGATATTTGAATTTCGAGCGCTCGATTTTGTTACTGGAAAATCTGTGGAAAACAGCGAATTGATATTTTTGAAATACGATTAAAAGAAATTGGGAATCAAGTGGTATTGACCACTCGTTTTCTATTCTACTCGTATTAGTAGCATTTAAATGCCTAGTAGTGGAGATATGTGCCATTCTCACATACGCCATACGAAATCGAGCGCTCGAAATTCAAATATCGGCCCCCAGGCCTACTCTCATGAGCGAGAGGGCTTATGCTACAGTCCTCACGCTATCTAATAATCTTCTTCTTCTTCCTGCCTCTGTCCCAGTTCATCTGGGGTCGGGCCTCCTTGTGCACGCTATCTAATAATAATATTACAAATATAAAATTAACCATTTTGTCTGTATCCTTTCCATGTTGAATAACTGTTGAATAAAAGCCAATTAAATAAAAAAAAATTCGTGTTGACCAAATCAGGCCCCCGATTCAATCAATATTTGTATGTATAGATGGAATCATATCAACTGAGCTAATGCACTTACCTGTACTAACAATGGCATTGTATTGTTACAATACTATTATCTGCTTTTGTTCTAGTAGCCGCCAATTATGTAGTTACCAACTTACAAACTAAGTTAGAAGTGCATTGCATGTATGTAGGATGCGTGGATCGGAATGTAAGGACCGAAAGAGTGAGTGAGAGAACGAACTGCAGAATTAACGATGTGTAAATGAGAGAGTGTGATGCTGAGTGTTAGTGCGTGCGAAAGAGATGGCAAAACGCCATCGGCAGATTTAAAAAACGTAACGAGATTAGAGGACTTCTTGTTCGGAGCGCTAAGAAAAGACGTGCCGTTGTGTTAATTGTTTCATTTGCCAATTTATTTTAATAGTAAATATATCCAGTAAATTTCTTAAAGTGAGTTTCTTTCAAAATCCACTTCCTACAGTGGTGTCAGAAGTGGGATGTTGCAAAACCACTGACGGACCTGTTACGACGAGACAACAGTTATGAGTTTAATGATGAATGCCGAGCTGCTTTTGAAAAACTGAAGAGGAGACTGGCGAGTCAACCAGTGCTTCGCATATTTAACCCCAGACTGCAGACTGAGATGCATACAGACGCCTCGATGGCAGCGATCTCTGCAATACTTTTACAAAAAGGAGAAGATGCAGAGCTGCATCCTGTGTATTACATGAGCAGAAAGACGACACC
Organism: Cydia strobilella; assembly: GCF_947568885.1. Taxonomy (NCBI): domain Eukaryota; kingdom Metazoa; phylum Arthropoda; class Insecta; order Lepidoptera; family Tortricidae; genus Cydia; species Cydia strobilella. Next base: position 12,723,429 of record NC_086057.1, read on the forward strand.
AGCAGAGAGCAAGTATACGAGCTATGAACTTGAAGGCTTGGCAATAATAGAAGGAGTAAGGAAATTTCGCTGTTACCTATATGGAAAACACTTTAAGATTGTCACAGACTGCAAAGCATTTCAAATGACATTAAATAAGAAAGATTTAGTAATGTCAACAAGAGTGGCAAGGTGGATACTACTGCTGCAAGAATATGACTTTGAGATTGAGCACAGAGCCGGAAGTAAAATGCAGCATGTGGATGCACTCAGCCGAAACCCATATGTGGCAGTATGTAACGGGCCGATTCATCAACGGCTAAAGACGTCACAAGGAAACGATGATGGGCTAAACGCGATCATAGAGGTGCTCAAGAAGAACACACAGTATCAGGACTACTACTTGGAAAATGGTTTGCTCTACAAAGGCATACAGAAGCATCTCGTGGTACCAAAGACTATGGAAACCGAGATTATAAAGAGAGCACATGAGAATGGCCATTTTTCAAAAAAGAAAATGATTGAGCTTATCAGTAAGGATTATTACATCAAGAATTTAGAAAGAAAAATAGAAGAGTTTATAGTCACATGCATACCATGTCTGTTGGCGGAAAAGAAGAGTGGAAAGCTAGAAGGATTCTTGTATCCAATTGATAAACAGGAGCTGCCGCTAGATACTCTCCACATAGACCATATTGGTCCGATGACAGAAACCAAGAAGCTGTATAACCACATTTTGACAATCGTGGATGCATTTACCAAGTTTGTGTGGCTATTCCCAGTTAAGAGTACTACTGCCAAGGAAACAGTAGATAAGATGATGATATTTCAGCAATGTTTCGGAAACCCGACTAGAATCATTACTGATAGAGCCACCGCGTTTACTGGCTCTCAGTTCGAGGACTTCTGCAAAGACGAAGGTATTGACCATGTTAAGATTACTACTGGGGTACCTCGGAGCAATGGCCAGGTCGAACGGATTCATAAAGTGATGACCAGCGTTCTGACCAAGCTATGTATTGAAGAACCGACACACTGGTACCGCCATGTGAGTAGAGTTCAGCGAGCCATCAACAGCACCCATCAGCGCAGCATTAATACTACGCCATTTGAGTTGCTAATTGGTACGAAAATGAAAATAAAGGAAGACTACGATATCTACGAACTGATAGAGCAAGAGAACAGAGATAGTTCTATGGCTATTAGAGAAGAAAATAGAAAGAAGGCTAAGGAGCAAATTTTACAGATACAAGACGAGAATAAGAGGACCTACAATAAGCGAAGGAAGCCGAGTACACTATACACTGTGGGCGATAGAGTCGCTGTAGCTGAGATAATTCGGAGGGCAAACTTACATTACATCCAGTAGCGCCTGGCAGACCGCGTGCTGGGCTGATGTGTGAAGATCCTCGGCCTTTTCGACAGCTGGCATATATCAGATAGGCACTGGGTTACGAAGGAGTCTTTGGTTGATTTTCACTTAAATTGCAGCGACAGAACTCGAAATATGAATTAGTTTAACCGGAGCGCGGCGCGGTGCGTGCGTTCGCTTTCAACGGCAGGAGAAGTTTTTTTTTCTTCACAAGGTGGCGCGTATGTCGATACAGCGCCGGAAAGCAGGGCTTTGGGACAAATGCAGTTGCCAACACAAAAATATCTTGCTAACATACATGAAAAATATATTCTTTCCTACTTGTGTTGCTTTGTATGTAAGAAAAAATACCTATTTAAATATGCATAGAAATTAATTATTACTAATCTGTTCCTCGCCGGAACATGCCGCTCACCTTAAAAGCACGTAGTGACTTTTAAAAGAACATGCGAAAGTTTAGCAAGATAACAAATTTATACCTAACTTAAATGCTAACATTAAGAGTCGTAACGAATGTACGAATTATTCTAAGGGCAAGGGACAGACCTTAACTACGGATCGTTTGAACAATGTGTTCCCACTTTTTAAAGTTACGACGCGAATAACTTGATCAGTGCCCGGATGGACAGCATGAACGCGCGCGAGTTTCCACTGTAACGGCGGCAAGTGGTCATCGCATACCACAACAACAGTGCCTTCACGGATGGCGGGACCGCGATCTTGAAGCCACTTTGTACTCTGTTGCAGTTGATGGAGATATTCACGGCTCCATCTACGCCAGAAATGCTGGACAGCTTGTTGTACCCAGCGCCAACGCGTAAGACGATTAGGGTTGTCGTCGATCAAAGAAACGTCCGGTAGGGCCGTTAAGGGCTCTCCGATTAAGAAATGGGCCGGCGTAAGGGGCAACGGATCAGAAGAGTCCGAACTTAACACGCAGAGCGGACGACTGTTAAGTACCGCTTCAATTTGACAGGTCATAGTCTGAAAAGAGTCATACGTTTGCGCTTGTGTACCTATTACGCGATGTAAATGGGTTTTGAAACTCTTAACAGCCGCTTCGAATAGTCCACCGAAATGGCTAGCATACGGTGGCTGAAAATGCCAAGTTAACCCTTGTTTTAAGGTTTGTTGGTTGAGAACGCTCATGACCGAATCGTTACGTAAGAATGCGTATAATTCTTTAAGGTAATTATTACAACCAACAAAGTTACGTCCGCAATCGGTATATATATCTGTACAATATCCTCGACGGGACGTGAAACGTCGCAACGCGGCTAAAAAACCTTCAGTAGAAAGTTCAGAAACTACCTCGAGATGTACAGCCTTAACACTCATACATACGAAAACCGCAACATAACATTTTATTATTTTTGCATTACGAACTTTATTAGCGCGAACGTAGAATGGCCCGCAAAAATCGCACGAAGTTTTACTAAATACGCGCGCGGAGCGCAAGCGAACCGAAGGTAGCATGCCCATACGAGGCTGGATGCGAGTGGGCCGTGCGCGGAAACATGGTATACAACGATGCACGCGCAGACGCACAATATCGCGACCCGAAATAATCCAATATCGCTGTAAAAGCGAGTTTTGCACGCACTGCGGACCGGCGTGCAATTCGTTTATATGAGCATCGTCAATAATAAGATTTGTAAGATGATGTCGTTTAGGTAAAATCAATTGATGTTTTGACTCATAAGGTAAAAACGATTTATGAATACGTCCGCCGACGCGTAATAATCCATCACTATCTAGAATAGGTGCGAGACGCCGCAAACGTAAAGAAGGGGATTTATTTGACGAAATATTTTTAATGTCGTCATCGAACATTTGTTGTTGCGTAATGAATATAAGTCGTTTTAATGCAAAGTGGTACTCTGGTACGGTGACGTACTCAGGGAACGTTTGTATATGTTTTCTACATTTTTTATAGAAACGAAATATTAATGCCGTGACGCGAACTAATTTACCTAGCGACGAAAATCGCGTGATAAGGGTATCATCGTCCGGGGAAGTAGGCAGTGTGGACACACATGCGCAATGAACATTTGTTGATTCAATTTTATTACGTTTTTCCTCCGTTGTGTTTATTACCGGTTTTTGTATAGGCCAGGAGTCATGACTTAGTTGGAGCCATGTAGGACCATGGAACCACAAGTCATTTTGTACGAGTGCGGCGGGCAGCAGACCGCGCGACGCCGGGTCAGCGCTGTTGTCAGGTGACGGGACGTGACGCCAGCAGCTCGCCGGGACACGGGACAAAATCTCACTGGTGCGGTTAGAGACAAACGTTTTCCATTCGTGCGGGGGTGACTTAAGCCACGCGAGCGCGACGGAACTATCTGACCACGCGTAAACTTGGTCGGGGCGAATGCGATCACCGTAAATACGTATTACTCGTTCTATCAATTTTGACAGGATCACGCATCCCATTAATTCCATTTTCGGGATAGTAAGGCAAAGCCGAAGTGGAGCTACGCGGGTCCGAGCTATAACTAAATAAGTTTGAACCTTGCCGGTATTGTCCGTAAGACGTATATAAACACATGCGGCATACGCAATTTGACTTGCATCTGCAAATCCGTGAATTTCGATTGAATCGCAGTCGTCAGTATTAAAAATATGACGCGGAAATGAAATTTGAGATAAGAGCGGGAGCTCGCGAACAAAACTCGTCCATGAGTTAACTATATCGATAGGGATTTCTGAGTCCCACGGAACCTTTGCTAACCATAGCAATTGAATTAAATGTTTGGCAAACAATGTTACCGGAGATAATAACCCGAGGGGGTCGTAAATTTTTGCAATTTCAGATAGGATTGCCCGCTTCGTACTGGCCTGAGAAGTACTCTGTACTTTGAAACTAAATGAGTCTGATCCCGGATTCCATTGAAGTCCAAGGACTTTGACCCCTTTATCATTTTCCATTTCGGCAAAATGAACATTTTCGCGCCGCTCACCATGAGAATCTGGGGATCGCGTAGCAGCGAGAATAGCGGGCGAGTTACTTTGCCATTTACGTAATTCGAACCCGGCCGTGGCACAAATACCTATCAGCTCCTGCTGCAGAGCGAGGGCCTCGGCTGTGGTATCTGCACCGGTTACCACATCGTCGACAAAGACGTCATTTAGTAAGACTGGTGAGGCGTGCGGGAAACGCTCAGCTTCGTCGTCAGCCAGCTGTTTTATTGTGCGTAATGCGAGATAAGGGGAACTACTTACACCGAATGTAACGGTACGAAGCCTATAATCGCGCAGAGGTTCCTCGGGCGATTGGCGCCAAAGGATGCGCTGAAAGTCCCTATCACTTTCACGCACAAGAATATTACGATACATCTGTTTGATGTCGGAACAAAATGCAATGTTATGCACTCGAAATTTTAGAAGAACGTCAACGATGTCTAAGTGTAACTTAGGACCCGTTAACAAAGTGTCGTTCAAGGAGTGTCCACTTGTCGTGCGACACCCCGCGTCGTAAACTACGCGCGTGCGGGTAGTTTCGGAAATTTTTGACACAGAATGGTGGGGTATGTAGTAACTCGCGCCAGCGGGGGGGTTATCGTCCGCGAGCTCCATGTGGTTAAGATCCACGTACTCTTGGAGGCAAGCGTGATAATCCGCCTTCAACTGGGGGTTACGTTCTAGACGGTATTCCAATTTATGGAATCGTGCTAAAGCAATTTGCCGAGACTCACCGAGCGGCGGTGCATCGGGCTTGAATGGCAGAGCGACAACGTATCGCCCTGTTTCATCGCGCGTATGCGTCTTTTGAAAAAAGGATTCGCATAGCTTTTCTTCGGGAGTGTAACTCCGCATCTCTGGTACTGACTCCAGCTCCCAAAACTTCTGAAGGTTGTCGTTGTCGAACGACGTAAAACAAGTATGGCGTGGAGTCGAAACATTGGAAGTAAAGTTCACTTTACCTCCTAGCAAATAACCAAACACACTATTTATTGCGGTGGGCGTTCCAGGTTGACCCCTGACAATGCCATCGCGAACAATATCCATGAAAATGTCCTCGCCGAGTATCATATCAACCGGCTGAGGTTTATGAAATTCAGGGTCGGCTAAATCGAGTCCCTGCAAATGAGGCCAATCAGCGAGAGGTGCTAGTGGTACACTAGGCATTTGGCGGGTTAACTTCGCCAGAATAGACGCCTCTAATGGAATAATAGGATTTTGTTTGCCCTTAGGCGAAATTGAGCACACAAAGGTACCCCTAGGTTTCAGCGGCAAGTCGTTGATACCGAGCAGCGGCTCGCTAACATGTTGCCGCGGCAAATTAAGGCGTTGCATACACGATTCTGTAATCAGAGCTGCTTGTGAACCCCCATCTATCATACAGCGAATAGTAGCAATTTTATTGCCTTCGTAATAAAGGTCAACCAATGCTGTTGACAATAGAACCGTGCTAGGCAGCTTACCTAAAATGCCTAAACTCTGAGGTGCGTTTACGCCGTGGACTGCGGACGGGCTGCTCGTGCCAGGCTGCTCCGTAAGAGCGAGCGAAACAGCAACGAAATCCGCAGCTTCGTTGATAGGCGATCGCGGAATGTTTGATTCTAAATGAATCAACGTATGGTGTCGTTTATTACACTTACGACACTTAAAACTTGATCTACAATTCCTTAAGTCGTGCCCGGGGCATAAACAATTGTAACATACATTATTTGTTTGAACAAATGCAAATCTATCTTTGACTGATAAATCCAAAAACTGCAAACATTTACTAAGAGTGTGCATTCCTTTACACTTCAAGCAAGATCGAACCTTATTTGTATCGTCGTAAGGTCGACTTTGGGCTGACGCCGTACTAGTAGCAAACACATGTTTATTATGGCTTGATTGACTTGAATTTAAATTTGTGTTATTTTTACCACTTAAGGAATTGTTTCGAGTGGACTGTGTATTAGAAACTGAAATCATCTGTTCCGCCGAAAGTTCGCGTTCGAGGAAAGTAATTAGGCTTTGAACTTTAGGTATTTCACTCGGGTTGGTTAAAGAACGTTCATATTCTTTTCGCGTATTGACGGGAATCTTACGTAATAATAAATTTAACAGAACGAAGTCCCATTCTTTAACCGGAAAGTCCATTACTTCCAACGCCTTTATGTTTTCCTGATAAACATTTAGTAAATTGCGGATAGCAACAGCTGACCGCGCGGAACAAATATCTATATCGAGCAACTTATCCAGATGTTGTGATGCAATAATGCGTTTATTGTCATAACGGGATTTTAGAATATCGAGCGCAATTGAATAATTACTTTCCGTTATGGGAATTGATTTAATCAGGTTATGTGGCTCGTTTTTGACTGAAAGTAACAAATACCTAAACTTCTCCGCATCCGTGTAGGCATTGTTATTGTGTACCAGCGATTGAAATAAATCGAAAAAGGCAGGCCAACCAGTCGGTTCGCCGTGATATTCGGGAAGCGATAGTTTAGGTAAATTTCGATAATCGTTTCTAAGCGTTTCGTTGGGGGTCAGCGCCCGACTAGCGCGACGCCTTTCCACGTCTACCTCCTTTAGGTTATTTAAATGGATAACTATCGCGTAATACAAGTCATTAAAATCGTTACGAATCTTAATATTAGCTTCTTTGTTGAAACTTTGCAATTTAATTAACGCTTTTTCGATTTTAGTTTGAATCTTAGTAAATTTTCGCTGATGCACAGTTAAATCTGTGGTTCTAGAACGAAATTGATCTGTATTTGTCGCTGCGAATTGTAATGTTCTCTTTAATTCGTCGAGAATTAAATCTCGTTCGAATATGTCTTGTGTAATACACGATGTGTCGGCTTCAGTAAGGCCTTCTGTAGGGTTAGGAACCATTTTGCGAAGCAAAGATGGCGGAAATGACAATACTAAATTGAACTACAAACGTGTCTTAACGAAAAACTGGGTACGTAATACCGCAAAATACAAGAGCAACACAAACAGAGAAAGAAATATCCGGCTCGAACGGATCAAAAAACTATGTAGCTGAGATAATTCGGAGGGCAAACTTACATTACATCCAGTAGCGCCTGGCAGACCGCGTGCTGGGCTGATGTGTGAAGATCCTCGGCCTTTTCGACAGCTGGCATATATCAGATAGGCACTGGGTTACGAAGGAGTCTTTGGTTGATTTTCACTTAAATTGCAGCGACAGAACTCGAAATATGAATTAGTTTAACCGGAGCGCGGCGCGGTGCGTGCGTTCGCTTTCAACGGCAGGAGAAGTTTTTTTTTCTTCACAAGGTGGCGCGTATGTCGATACAGCGCCGGAAAGCAGGGCTTTGGGACAAATGCAGTTGCCAACACAAAAATATCTTGCTAACATACATGAAAAATATATTCTTTCCTACTTGTGTTGCTTTGTATGTAAGAAAAAATACCTATTTAAATATGCATAGAAATTAATTATTACTAATCTGTTCCTCGCCGGAACA